>NC_088170.1:56337584-57587584 GCF_028769735.1 Zonotrichia leucophrys gambelii | reverse complement strand
CTGCTGCTTCCTCATACCCTTTTGTAGAGGATCTGGTTTTTTTTTGAAGAGGATTTATTGTTTTTATGAATTTTAGGTGTTTTTTGCTATTAGAAATGTTGCTGGATCCCACATCTTTGTGGTGTCTATTGTGAGTGGTGACTTATGGTCTAGCCTCAGTACTTTTCATGGGAAACTTGTGTGCATTTTTTAAATAATAAGTGATATTGGACCACTTCCTTTCTCACATGTTATTTTAAACATGTAGAATGTAGTGTGTTGTGTTTCTGCCAAATGCTCCATTCAGTCAGAGGGGTTTCAGTGTCACCTGCATCACCTTGTCTGGCAGCTGCTGCCCCAATACACAGAGTGAGCCCAGCTGCTGCTGGATGCTGCCACATCTGGTCTAGAAGTGAGAGAGCCAGCATGTCACCTTCAAAGGTCTGCAATGCACCTGGGAGCAGCAGCTGTAAATGCCCTGCTATACTTTGAGTCAGTGTGGGAGAATCAGTTGAATTTTTGTGGCCCAAGTAAACACTTTCTCATAATCCCTCTCATGTAACAGCAGCAAATATTTTTCTTCAAAACTATCACTTGAAAGCACAAGTTTCTGCTTTGTTTTGTCCCAGTTTACTGCTGGCTCTTGCTCAGCTTCTTTGGAAGTTTTGAGATATTTTCTTGATACTGGAAAGGATGGTGTGCAATATGGAAAGACTTAAAAGAGTGTCATCTTCAGTCAGTTGTTGTTAATTGAAGCCATCATTATCTAAAGCCAATGGAGTCCCTTTCCTGTGGTGTTTCCAAGCACTGACTGGTGAGGAAGCATGGGATGCCCAGGAGCTGAGGCCTCCAGAGCTGCTGTGAAATGGGCAGTGCCCTGCAGGCTGCAGCTGGGAAGGGGCAGGGCAGCTGCAGGGGAGCTGGGATGCTGCAGGGGACAGTGAGGGTGGGATGCCTGCCTTGAGACTTGCATTTAAATGGGCAGAAGGTGTATGGAGGTCTGACAGAAGAAAATCTGGTGTTGTCACTGAGAAGGAGAAAGTAGAATAATTTGTATTTGATGTGAAGGCTTGTATCTGAAACTGTCACATTTGAAATGTACTAAAATAGCCATCTTCCCTGGAGCTGGGACTATCAAGACACACTGCAGTAACATTGATATGCTAATCTCTTCAGTGTTCACATTGCTGTTGGCTTTGTAACAATGGTGTGTACCTAAATGTGTTTCCATTGGAAAAGATTTTTTCTTTCAATCAAAAGCATACTTTTGGTTTCCAAAAGCTTTCACTAGCAACATGGTAAACACTTCTTTAAACCAATTTTAAAAAGTAAAAGCCAATTTATTGAACCTTGCCAGACCTCTTCTGAGGAACCTATACTCAAATGATACATTTTTTCCTCCTAATTGGATTTTGGTTGTCCCTGAAAATCAAGGATGAAAGAAGAGGGCATAGAATATAACCAGCTCGTAGAACTTGTCTTTATTTTTCTGTTGTTGCTCCCTCAGCCCCAGTGTTTTCTATCACTATTTACTGGGCTTGTTTAAAAAAATGTACAGTCCTAGTAAGGGGAATAGGGCCTTACAATTCTTCTGCAAAATAAAAAAAATTGTTCTGCAGAAAAGAAGTATTCTTCTCTTTCTTGTCAAAAGCTATCAACAGTAATGATGAAGGACATGACATGGCTCTCAGGTTTTATCCTGAATATGCAAAACTAGTAATGAGGAGGAAACTAAGAAAATACAGGAAAAAACTCCCAAAACTCAGACCTCCAGGGAGCTGCTGCACAATTGAATACATTGTGCTAATGTTACAAAATGCTGAATTAATTTTGTCCTATATTTCTTCTAAATTAATTTTAATTAAAATGTAATACTTCATATGAGCAGCTCATAATTGCTTTTTCCTAGTGTGGTTTGTACAGAATCATTCCAGCTGCTATCAGTAGAAGATGCATTGACTGCCTCTGCATTAGCATTTTGGCTCTGAGCAGCAGTGTATCTCTGCAGTGAGTCTCTTCTCATCTCCCATTGCCATCCCCACAAACTTTTTGAACAAATCAAAAAGTGGTGTCAGTTCCCATGGAGTAACTTCCCCCTGGGGAGGTTAAACCACAGGTCTGCTCCAAGGATTCATTCCATGTGCTCTGATTCTTTTGGAGATGTGAAGGTTTAAATCAGTGAGCGAGTCTCAGAGCAGCTTCTAACAGTCCATGCATGGCAATGTTCTGCTTAGGGGACTGGCCTAAATCTATTTTGGCATAACACCTAAAAATGGCATGTCGTGGATGTCTCTGGACCTCAGCTTCAAGCAGCTTTGACCTGGTAATCCCTGCTAGTGCACTGCCTTACTTGCTGAGATGCACGTGGTCATACTGCTTCCAAACTGTGCAGTGCCCAGAGGAAATAATTCTCTTTACAAATGAGTGATCTTCTCTGTTAAAATATATTGTGTTGTTTAGTGTACAGGGATGTTGTTGCCTGCAAAATAATTGAGTGCAGGGGTTATGTGTATCCTCCTCTTACCCCTGTCCAACTTAGCACTTTCCCAAGGATGGGAAGATTTCATAATATTTTCTGTCCCTAAGGGAATTACCTTCCTTTGTGCTGGAATTCATCTCCAAGTTACCATGCAATGGACAAACTTTTCTTGTAGCTTGCTTGTAGTTTTGTGTGTCAGATGCAGAGATCAAATTGTGTCTTAGTATTACTCTGCAAGTTTTACTATATTTTATTTTAAATATCCACTTTTCCCTTTAGATGACTGTTAAGGTACTTGAACAGTGATTACTGGATGCATTTCTTGGCTGATAGTTATCTCTGGCAAAACACTTGCAGAAATGCATTTATGACTGCAGACATATTTTGGTTTTTTCCTTCTTCAATGCTTGTCTGCTGGTGTCTTTAGCCTGGCTGTGTAGGTAGAAAGTGCATAAAGGTGTATATAGGTGGGCAATGGAAGTGAATTAGAGTGAATTAGCTTCTCAGATTAGCAGCAGAACCTGTATGATCAGCAGTGGTGATTTCTGTCAGTGGCTAAGTGACAGCTCAGAGAAAGCCAGCAAATACAAGGTCAGTGAATGGGGGTGTTTGGAAATCCACTCTAAAACATTGGTGGCCTGAATTCCAGTTTTTTCCAGGTTTGCTCTCCCTATGTTTTTGTTTACAAGTTTTTGTTTACAAATGACAAGAATTTTTCCTTTCAGGCTGCTCAGAAGGTTGGTGGCAGCTGGCAGAAGGCACAGTTAGGCAACGATGCTTTTGCTGAGAAACATGAAAATATTTTCTGTATCCATAGAAAGATGTAGATACTTCTTACATCTGACACTGAAAATTAACTTTCATTGTTTCCTGACCTAACCCAATGTCAACCAGACTGTTGTAACTCACTGGTGGTATGAAGCAGTTTTGCCTTTTACATTCATCAGTCTTTGCAGCCTGACAAAATCTAAGTTAAGTGATTGCCCCCTCCCTTTTTTTTAGTTAAACAGGACTTGGGACTTGATTTTTTTTTTCCCCTGTTTATTTTAGTGCCTATCCTTCAAATACCTATTTTTCATAACAAGTTGTTTTGCCTCTGGAAAGTAGTTAAACATCCTGGAAAAGTATTTTCTATGCATTGTAGAGGATATGCATATCTGGGTAAAATTCTGTTCCTTATCTGTGCCACAGGTAATCTTTATGGCTGATCATGGGTGGGAAATCTACAATTTGCCCTGAAACCAAAAAGGTTATCTAGAATTTCAGCTATACTAGAGGTATTTTTTCCTTCAAATTTAGACAAACCATGTGCTTCTTGGGACACTGAAATGCTATTTGATAACCACTAGTTGCTGACCACATACTTCCACTTGGATGCTCAAGAGAGTTTGAAGTTTGTCTGCACTATGTTTGGCTTCAGGTAGTGTCATTTCTTTTAGAGAATGGTTAACTTGGAAAGGGTTTAAATGCAGCATAAAAATCTACTTCACTGAAATGACAAGGAAATAGCTCAGAATTCCTGTATCTTCTTGAAAAATGGGTTTCAGGTCTCTAAATAATTTAATGCAGCCTTTCTGATCCTACTTTCCATCTGCTAGATCTGTCAGGCTGCAGAGAAGCCTTGAAAAGGCCTTTGCCTTGCATGTGTCTACCTTGTAGTGCATACTCAACTGGGGAAATAGATTGAGGATTATCTTACACTCTGCTGGACTCCCAGCAGCTTTCTAAAGAATTGACTTTTAAAATATTTTAAACTTGTAAGGGAACTGCTAATAAAGATGGCATTTACACAGTGCCATTCTGTCTTCATCATGCTGAAAATGGTAAGAAAGCTTTCTGCTTCATGTAAGACTATTTGCCTCACATGAAGATTGGTTGCAGATTTATTCCATTGTATGTGACAGACCTTGAACTGTGCATTATGAGTATTTATTAATGATCTTTCTCTATTTCTACCATGTTCCTCATTTTGAAATGAGGGTGAGAAAGAAAAGGGACCAGAACTCCCTCAGTGCAGCACTTAATCACAGAATGGTTTGGGTTAGAAGGGGCCTTTAGAGATGGTTGAGTTCCAAACCCCTGCTATAGGCAAGGACACCTTCCACTATAGACCAGGTTGTTCAACCCCACATCCAACCTGTCTGTGAACACTTCCAGGGATGGGTTATCCACAGCTTTTCTGGGCAGCCTGTTCCACTGCTTCCACCCTAAGAGTAAACAATTTATTTCTTATATCCAATAGAATTTACCCTCTTGTAGTTTAAAACCATCATCTCTTGTCCTTTCACTGCAGATCCTGATACAGTGTCTCTCCCCATCTATCTCATAAGCCCCTTTTATATATATAAAAGATGAAATAAGCTCTCCTTTATTTCTTTGTTGTATTTCATACCAGTTATAGAAGCTGTTAGTTTAGTATTCTATACCTGCTGTTTTCAATATTGATCTGTATCTTCTGCAGAGCTTATAAATTCAGGAAAAAAGCTGTCAGTCAAGTGTGACTGACAGGCTCTTGATTAATGAAGCCTAGTACTGAAATTGCAAAACATCTGCTGTTGGCAGTATGTAGATGATTGAGTTTTACAGGATTTGTATGTAATGTTGCTTTTTAATCACTGTTAAGATAACCATGAAAAGTGCTAAATGTACTTTTTCATTAGTACTGGTTGTAATAACTAGTACCATCACAGATCTTAGGAATGCTGTATGTTTCATGTAAAAATCTTGTGGATGACCTCTGAAGGTTTTCTAATCCAATCCCTAATAAAAACAGAATAAATTAGAGCAGATTGTGAACTTTATCAGTGAAGTTTTTGACCATGACCTATTTGCATCTCGCTTTCTGGATTTTTTCATTTCCATGTTACAAAATAAACAGACTTCACATCTGGTCCAAATTTTCTGCAACTTAACTTACCTGTTGCCTTTTGTCTTACCCTTGCAAACCTCTGAGAAGCCTGGGTCTGTTTTCTCCTTTCCCCTCTGCTAGGTATCTGTAGACAGCAGAACCTTTTCCCTTCACTTTCTCTTTCAAGTGGAACAATCCCAACTGATTCAGCATCTGCTTGTATGTCCTGTGCTCCAGCCCACCCACCTTGGTGGTTCTGCTCCAGGCTCAGGCAGCACTGGGATGTTGTTCTGGTTTGAAAGCAAAACCAGTGAGAGACTCCAAGTCAGAAATACAATTTATTAGGAAAAGGTAAAAAAACCCAAATACATGCAATAATACAAAAGAAAAACCACTGACAGAGTCAGAAAACAGCCTAACACCCTGCTAGTTAGGGTGATGGTAGCAGTCCAGATGAAGTGGTCTTGTTGAAGTGGTGATCCTGTAGAAACAATCTGGTAGCTCTTGTCCTCTGGAAACCAGTGGGTAAGGGCAACCATTCCTCTGGGAATCCAGTAGAAAGACTGCTTCTTGTGTCCCAAATCCCAGATTATATCCAGGTGGGGAGGCTTAGCTCCACACCCTGGGTGGAGCATCTCACAATGGGCTGATATCATTCTGAGTCGTGCTGTGGGGCCTTAATTACCTGTTAAACTGAAATGGCTCTGGGAGGGAGTTATCTTTGAGTCATGGGGAAAAGGCATTGATGGGCCCATTAATAGGAGATTAAGGAGAAAACTATGCCCTTCCTGGTTTCAACAGCTCTTGAAGATGGGAGTAGAATACAGCTTTATATTGTAACCTAGGACAGATGTGCTGCTCCTGCTGCAGGGCTTGCACCTGCAGGGCAGAGAGAAAAAAAATGTTTCCTTGACATACTGATAATGCTCCTGCTCCTCCTCAGAGGATGTGATTGGCCCTCTGTGATGAAAAACGTGGTGTTCTTGAGTGGTAATGGTTGCCTTAGAGCCCTTGATGTTTCTGATAGAAGATGGCTAATACTGAAGTGTAATAAATTAAGTAGTACCTTGAGGTAAGGTGTGATCTTAGGCTGCAGTTTGGTGAAATATTTAGGTGTGTATCTGTCATTATGTCTTCAGTGAAACTCAGCTTTGTGCTCAAGTTCAAATGCTTTTCTTAAAATAAGAAAGTTGAAGCAGTTTCTTAAGACATACTATTTTCAGCTACACGCTGTTTTGCTGTGCTGCCGATCCACTACATATCCATTGATGGTGATGTCCTGTTCTTAGGAAGCCAAAGTTACAACACTTTAGCTTTGACCTACAGTGATCTTTTGATTTTTCTTCTCACTACTTTTTGGAATTTAGCTGAGCTGTGCTAAAATTGTACTGATTTCAAAGCAGGTTTTTATAAATCAGTTTAAATTTGGATCTCATCACTATTTTAACTTTTTTCCTTTTATTTTTAATGAAGCTCTTATGCTAACAGCATCTGATTATTAAAAAGTGAGAGGAATTTTTTAGGCCCCTAGATAAATCGGGTTTTTAAACATTTTTAAGGAGATGGTCTATGCTAAATGTGCTATTAGTAAAGCAAAATACTGGAGTGGATAACTGCTTATATTCATAAAATCCTATGGAGACTTTCATTGACCTCCAGGCTCCTTTTTCAGTTCTATTAAACTTTTCTTTTTCCCCATTCCCTCCTGAGAATGGGTTCCTGAGTCTCATTCTTTTGAAGGGCAAGAAGTATAAATATGCTTTTACTGTTAAACCACTGGCTTCAGGCTAGTGGTTTGCTATTTTGCCCCCTCTATCCCTTGTTTCTAAATGAAATATCTTTCTAAATGAAAGATATTTCATTTAGAAACAAGGGATAGAGGGGGCAAAATAATATCAGTAAGCCAGGAGTTTTGGCAGAAACAAATTGCAAAAAATGTAAGGTTTGAAGTGTGTTGTCCAGACAATAAAATACAATATCTATATAGGTGTTCATACAGTAACAGCTGGGAAAATCAGCTTGAGAATAGACTGCTGGCTAGGAGGGATCTCTTGAATCATCAGCATTTTTAGTGCTCTTTTAATTGAAAAGGAGCAGCAACACACACCCCTGACTGCAGTTCTTTGTTAAATCTCTTTCCTCAACTAAAATGAAAGTAAAAAAGCCTTCTAATTCCAGATTGCTAAATGCTCTGCCCTGCACTTCACTGCTTGATGGGAGAGGGGGGTGGGAAGCTCTGCAGGCTGTTACAACACTTGGCTTATTTTGGTTGCTGCCTGCGTAATGCTCCTACATCATCTTGTCTTTCCTCCTCTGCTTTCTGCAGCTCTAAGTGAGGGTCACAAAACTGTTCCCTACGTAAGGCAGGAATTCTGGAGCAGACCCTAAAAAAGAAATGCTGATTTGCAGGCTGTAGGTATGCACAAGTCTGCCTTAGAATCTGTTGCCTTATTTCTAAGGTATTTTCCACAGCCAGAAATAAATCACAATGAGATCCTTGCTTTTCTCTGCTCCCAGCCCAGTTTTCATGTCAATGAAATAGGAAAACCTCCCCCTTGCTCATTCTCCCACTCCATGGGTCTGATGGTATCACAGTGGGGTCCCATTTCCCCAGTGCAGATTCTTGTTGGTCATTGTGCCCACTTTCTCAGCTCTCTCTGGCATCAGCACTCTTTGTTGTTTGTAAATGACCACTCTTTGTTGTCTGTTTTGTTGTGGTTTCTCTAGTTTTAAAGGACTTCATTACAGCATATTCTGTTTTCTATAAGAGAACAAGTCATACAGAGCCAAAATGCAGTCCTTTTTTTTGCTTCCCTACTTTCCACTGCTTCTTGTTCTATTCAGAGGTGTTATTAATTGCTACTGCCTTTGTGCAAGTACTCAGTCATATAGATTTTCCATCACCAAAGCTTTATATCAAAGAATGTGGTATCAAAGAAAAGATTTTTCCTTTTACAGATAAAAGAAAATGTCTTTATTTTTCAGAACTCCCAAAGACCAACTCAACTTGCTGTCAAAACAAAAAAAAAAATCTATATTAGGGTTTCTTTTCACAATGTGTGGATTAAAAAGATCATTTGGAGAGACCATTTATTTGAAATACAGGTTTCCTGAGCAAACAAAAAAAGCCCTTTCAGTTCATCTAGGCATGGAAAACTGTGGAGGGATAGAATGTAAGAGAATAGTGCAGAAGGCAGTCTCACCCCTGAGGAGTTGCAGCTGTACCAATCACCAAAGATGAGGAACAGGCCTGCCCTTTACAGGCCACAGCTGTGCCCAATAAGAGGATGAGTGCTACAAAAGAGTGGGTTAGCTGGGTGAGGAGAGAGCTGGAGTTTGTTGGCTGTGCTGTGAAGGAGGAGTCAGTGCTGTGAGAAGGTGCCCATGAGGAATCACTGAGAAGGTATGGGAGCTTTGCAAAAATGACAGCAGAAAACCTCTTTGTGCAGCCTATATCTCTAGAATCTAGGTGGTTATGTCTCATTAGCTTTTGTTTGTTTTTTGACCAGGCTGTCTGTTCAGAATAGAATTACAGAATGGTTTGAATTGGAAAGGACTTTAAATATCATTTAGTCCTAACCCCTCTGGCATGAGCAGGGAATCTTCCATAAGACCAGTTTGCTCAAAGCCCCATCCAACCTGGCCTTGCCCATTTCCAGGAATGGGCATCCATAGCTTCTCTAGGCAACCCCATTCCAGTGTCTTGCCGCCCTCAAAGTAAAATGTTTCTTCTTAATATCTCATCTAAATCTCTCCTCTTTTAGTTTAAAACCTTTCCTCTTAGTCCTGTCACTATCTGCTCATGCAAAGAATCTCTCTTCCTCTTTTTAATAAGCTTTTAGGTACTAAAAAGTTGCAACAACATCTCCCCAGAGCTGTTCTTCTTGAGGCTCAACAATCCCATCTCTCCTAGCATGTCTTTGTAGGAGAGATGCTCCAGCTCTCTGATCATCTTTGTGCCTTCCTCCTCCTGCTTTAGACCTGCTGTGCTTCAGTGTTTTTCTTGTGGACGCAGCACTGCAGGTGAGGTGTCATGAGGGTGGAGTAGAAGGGCAGAATCCCCTCCCTTGCCCTGCTGCTCTGGATGCAGCTCAGGACACCTCTGGCTCTCTGGGCTCACATATTGCCAGATCACTTCTCAGCTTTTCATCCATGAGAATCCCTGAGTCCTTCTTGGCAGGGCTGTTCCCAGTGAGTACTTCTTCCAGTCTGTATGCACACCATTGGATTGTTTAATTGTGGAAAGCTGGAAGATGGTAAGACTCAGCTGTTGGGCAAGCTGACAGTCTTTATCCTTCTTGGCTGATGGGGATCTGTGCTGTTAAAAAAAAAGTCTCATGCTTTCTCAAAGGGTTAACAAGCTACATGAGGTAGGGATTTTCTTGTAGTGCTGGGAGTAGTTCTTCCAATGTTAATGAAACATTATAAGATAGTGAGGAAGAGCATGGTACTATGGTACTTAAGTAAAATTGGTTTGTATCTTCACAGGATAATTAATGCAGTTTTGATCTTAAAGCTAATTCTGTTTTCTTTTGATTTGTTACATTTTACAGAAAGGAAAAATTAATGAAGTTGATACTTCTAGCAAATAATCATGTAATAGGTAGGCAAGGGGAGGAAAAGTATATTAGTTTTAGTATATTATTCATACACAGGAAATAATACCTAGCTGTAAGTGCTTTAGAGTAGGAGTCATAGGTGAAGGGAGAGTCTGCAGGAGGGTTCTGCAGATGATGCAGAGAAGGCTGGACTGGAAGCTGTGATTTTATAAGGAAGAGAAATCCAGAAATAATTCCAATGTTTGTTCTCTGTTATTGAGATCACGGGCCCAAACTTTCTTTTTTTGGTCCCTGCTGTAGACCAGTTCCTTGAAGGTTTATCTGAGTGAGGAGAGGGCACTTGAACAAGAAAGATCCAGAAAACTAATCTGAATCTTTAGCTTCATTGATGCTAAACTGATGAGTGGCTGTGTTGTTGCTTGGATAAACCTGCCTTTTTTGGAAATGCGAAGAGTACAAAATGCTGGCAGGAGCCCTATAAGGTTTTAAGCTGTTGCTACAAGCTGTTACCTAGATGAGCTGGCAGAAGAATGTTTGAACCTGCAAATGACTCTGGCAGGGCCCAGTCTCTAACCATGGATTCCTGGCTGTGAAATCTGTCCAGTTATTCTACTAATAATTTGAGAGATGGGGAATGACAGGGTTTTCAGGCACCAGATGTCTGCCTGCCTTTGCTGTAGGATTTTTAGGCTTTATGTCTTTACTATAATTTCTTCTTTCCTGGAAGTGAATGCAGTTCTTTTTCAGAAGCAGATATTAAGACTTCATTAATACTAATTTTTCTACTTTTTAACTTTCATTACATAAGCTCATTTTAGAACTAGGGTTTTTGTTGTGTTGCCTTTGAAAATCATCTCATCTTTTAGTTGGCTGTGGATCATACCCATGCTCCTATGATTGCCATACAATCCATTTTGCTCATTTTTGATGAAAATCAAAATGCCTTACTAGGTGATTCATAATTTCCATAACCTAACTTGTAGGTTATGCCTAGTAACAAAGATAACTGCTAAAATATAGGAAGCTGCCATTAAAAGTTTCAGATAACCAGTCATAAAATATAATGTTTGGAGTATCATTCACTTTCAGAAGTAATGTTTTGACAAGAACAGCTTCTCCTTCCCTGTTTGGCTCTGTGTAAGCTAATAAGCTTTTTTTTTTGGATGTGAAGCTAAAGTTCCCAATTCTATTTTTGCTTTTTGCTTATAAGGATGAATTCTATTTTGGTAGACAGATTATGCCATGAAATATCTACTTGGATCCCAGCAGTCCACTTTGTGTATCACCACTTGAAGTAATGTCACCTTCAGCAGCATCCTTGTTTTTCCATTGCTCTTTATCTCATGTTGTTGTTTTTCACAGAGGAAGCTCTAGCTGCCCTTTACTGTAGCATGTTTTGAACCTTGTAAATATTATGTGTGAAAGAATTTTACTGCAGTTAAAGTAATTATCAGAAACAACAGCACAAAAAGTCCAGCCAAATCTATTCTCATTAAATTCATCAAGGCTTTAGGAGGTCTCATCATTCTGACTTCATTTTTATTCACAGATTAGGAGGAGGAAAACAAGCATCTTGGTGTTTTCTCAAGTTCAAATGAAGTGATTTTGATCAGGAATATGTCTAAATATCTTAGATGAAAGCAACAACAATTAAAGCAGAAATATCACTAATAAAAATATTGACTTTTTGGGGACAAATACCTATTTTGTCCTTTCTAAAAATTGCCAAATATTTTTTTCTCTGTTGTATGTTTAAATCATCCGTTTCCTTCTAGTTCTATGGGCAGTTAAGTTGTTCCATTTTTTAAAGGCGTAATGGTTTTATTGTTTAGTGCTATTTTACTCTGTTGTCATAACTGACAGTATATTTAAGGGTTATCAGAAACTACTGAAGTGCCATTTAAGTTTTCAGAAGACTTATTTTGAGAAGAAAATGTATTTAATTCTGAACTTTTTTTTTGTATTCATTTTTTTAAACACATTTTCTGTTCTTAAAATCCATATTATGCCTGGAGTTGTTTATTTTTAAGAACATGGTGGCATACGAACTCAACAATATGGATGGAAGGAGTGCTGATAAGAAAATGCAAATATAGCATAGCTAGTTTCAGAGCTAGATGATTTTATTAAAAAGTTTCACACTCATTTGCTATTATGAGATCAGTTACCTCACAGTCAAAGTCCTTTGGGCTTTTTAGTTGAGTTTGTAAAGCTCCTTTAATACAGAGATTAGCATTTCTTTCATTCCATTTATTGGTTTGTAAACCTGAAGGCTGTGAATTTTATGAAAGAAAATCCTTTAATTTTGTGTATGCCTATTGGTATGTGGTAGTTGCCATGGTACGTGTTTGGAGCAAAACTTTTTAAACACTGAGTTGAGTATAATAATTTTTAGCATAATTTCTCTGATAAAATTAATCAGAAGTGAAAAATTTCAAGTACTTACTGAATTTAGCTTGACTGGATGTTCTAAGGGTCTTAAATGTAAAGTTCTGATATAAAGGTCTGAATTTCACAATATGGTCTCAGCATTTCTGCAGGGCTGCACTTCAGATGCACAAACTGATTTGTGTGATGGAGCTTTGTTGAGAGTTCAAGACTCCCTCTCCGTTGCAAACCATTGTCTGAGAGCAGCTGCTTTAATTTCTCACTATTCATTTTAGTGCCTTCTTCCCAATTGTTTTGCACAATGCTGTATTGTAAATAAAGTTTTATAAACATCTATCAAATAGCTGAGTGATTCAGGAATGATTAAAAATTATTCTGCCTCCCTTCCTAACAGTCCCTGCTGCAGAGCTCCAGCTTATTCAGTGAGCAGGATCATGATGGTGGCCTTGAAGATGTACGTTATCCAAAATGTCCCTTCAAAAAAAAGATAGATTTTGAACTCAGGGATCTTATACAGAGTTTATGAAGAATGAAAGATCTCTCCTAGGCATTCAGCAGCCTGGGTTTCCAAGAGATGCTGCAGAATCAGTTGCCAGATAAGATTTTTAACCAAGACTCCATGCTCATGTGTGGCACAGGGTCTGAGGGCCTTAGGACTGTTGTTTGTGTGTTAAACTTCATGGGTAAATGTATTAGTAAATCTTTTTTTCTTTCTGAAATTTGAGCTGTGGACTACTCCTTGCTAGCAGCTGGCTTTGGTGCTTTTCCACTGAGGAAATGTCACTTTGAGTATGGAATCCTTGTCAGCCCAGTGATGTCATGTGTCTAGCCTGGGAATACCTTATGAGATCAGTGGATTGACTGTATCTGTCACTTGGTTTTACTTGGAGAATTTTAAGGTGATGGTGTGGCTAAATGGCAGGACATGTGGGACTGTGTGCTGACTGAGTGTTAGTGTTACTTGGAAACCAGCTAGAAAATTTGTCAGGCTGTATTCTGCTATTAAAGGAGCAAAGTTAAATGATGATACAATTGAGAAATGAATTAGGAATACCATAATTTTAAATGAAAATAAGTTTTTCTTAGGCAGGTCTGATTATCTTTCAATGAAGAAAATGTTATCTAAACCCTCTTCTTGAGTCAAACTCTTGAAGCTCTTTGTAGCTTGCCAGCTTTCTGAAGCTGAAATTCTGCATGTAAATTGTTCTTCACTAACAGACTCATATAGAGTTTTTTACTAAATCAATACTTCTGATATTTTCTGTATGCTCAGAAAACAGTGAAAATATAAATACGTAGATCCCCTTCCCCTCTCTTTTTTATTTTTTTTTTCTTTGATGGTAACTATTTTGACTTATTTATATTGTGATTAGATATTCTAAGTATGCTAGTTGTGACAAGATGTATAAAACACAGTATTTTTCACTAGACTTTTCTTGTGAAAAAGCACTGAAAGCAGTACTCTGGGCAGAGAGGAGTTCAAGTAAATACTGTGGTCAGGAATTTTAAATGTTTGCCTATTATCCCATAGCTTTCTGTATTTTTTTTTAATAGAATACTTCTCAAGTCTTAGAGCTTTTTCTGTTAGCCAGAAATTTTTGTGGTTTTTTTTCTTCATTGAATCTTATATTCAGCCTCATGCCATTGCTACCAAAGGTATAGAATAAATGTAATTAATTTCTCTCTCCCTCTGCTGGCCTTGAAGCTGTGCAGAATAATAATGTCCAGTACCTTCCAAGTACCCACACCTGCAACTGCTCTGTGGAAATTGGGTATTTTGGGGACTAAGGAGCAGACTTCATCTCCAATATCCAGACCTGAGTAATGGCATTTCTGAAATAACCTCTCAATAAAAATGGAAGCTTTTAGAAAGGAAACAAGAGTGATATTTTGTGGTAACTTTTGAGTACATTCAGGTGCAGCCATTCTGTCAGTACATTTCACACCAGTAGTAGACACTGTACAAAAGTGGTTTCATTTTTTGCCTGGGCTTTCTGATAATCCTCTTTGTAGTACAGTACAGAACTGAAATGATCATATTGTTCAAAAATAAGTGAAGTAATACAAGTTTGCTTGAAACTAAGGTGCAAATCTGCTATGCCTGGCAACGTTGTCTTGATAGCAATCACTTAAGAACTATTATGTATTCTTTTGTTGTTGTTTTTTTTTTTAAGCTGGACCTGTGATCTGCAGAATGCTAACATACCCTCCAACTCGAAGAGCCTTAATTGTGGGTTGTGGTCTGCAGATGTTTCAACAACTGTCAGGGATTAACACCGTCATGTATGTATTTCCCAATTGCTTCTTTTTATAAAGAATTAGAAAAAAAAATCAATCAGACCATTAGCAGTTATAACAACAGATGGTCTTCTGGACAAAGTCTGAAAAGTGAAAAATGGAGTGTGAGCTGGAATGCTGGTTTGAAATCCAGATGTTGGCATACTTGGCAACATAGTAAATGGGTACAAGAGGATGTTGATACTGGGGTAAACATTTTTATAGACATGAGAATACAAACTGTATTCTGACAGATGCATTTTTGTGTTAGGGTTTATGGTGAAGGCTATGTATGTCTGGACAAGAAAGCACAGTTATGGTTTGAATATGTGTGCAAATAGATCACAGCAAGGTGAGGGTTAGATTAACTATGTTAATGAGGTGGACCATTACTGTGAAGTGCTAAAGGATGCTGAGGGAAGAAACATTTCCTGCTTTTATATGGTTTTGTTATGTGTATGAAGACTCAGTAAATGTGGAAGTGAAGAATGATGTATTGGGTTTTCTGACAAGCTGTCAGCTCATCACAGGAGTAGCTCTTGAGAAATGTGCAATGTGCAAGACCTTGTTTAAGATGAAATTATTGTTGGGCTGCCCTACATGACTAATCATAATGAATATGGTTGCCATATTGTTTTAAGAGTAAGTATAAAATATGTTGCCATAACATTTTAAAGAGAAAACTATGTCTAAGGGAGCATGCATGTTAGGAAATTGTTAAAAGAAACAGCTTAAAGGATAAGGCTTTTAGTGGTATCAAGAGTTACCATATTAAATGTTAGAGTAAACACTGCCATCTGTCATACTGGAAGAAAAAATGCCCCAGACTCAGTATCATTAAACTGCTCAGGAGGGAAATCTGTAACAGGTAAAGAAAGATTTCATAAAGTAGGAATTGTAAGCCAGTGTGGGAAACACTTGGACACAAAACTGGTAAGTTATGTGTGAAAGCCAGAAGAAAGGTGCAGAAAGAGCTTTGATAAATTTTTCAGACACATCAGAAGCAAGAAACCTTCGAGTCTCCAGGCCCAGAAAGGATCAAGACTTGGGAGTACCCTAGCAGAAGAGAAGTGTTTAGCACCAAATCTCACAAAGATGCTTTTTGCATTCATGTTAATTATACAGGGCATATGAAGCATTTTGCACTAGTGCCTACTTAAGATGTTACAGGTGATCTGCTTGACACTCAAGTATTAGGGGAAAACAATCTAGAGCAAGCTGATTAAAAATAACAAATTAATCAGGATACACTCAACAGGTCTCGAGTAATTTGCATCTGTAATCACTGAGTTTGGAAATGTAGCATAATTTACAAGAAGCTACAGCCAAAAAAGTTTTATTTTGGTCTTTATAAAAATTAATTAAAACTTCATAGAATCAAGTAAGATGTGTTAATAAATATGAAAAATGAACATGTACACATACAACATAAAACAACAAAGAAGAGCCAACATGATTGCTGTAGACAGATTATAGCTTGCTTGGATGTGAGTTCATGGTTGTGTTAGAACTGTAAACCCCACGTGAATTAACCATCTTAAGCAACCATGACAGCAGCAGCCAAAGTTTCTTGAAGAAATCATATAGTCATAAGAGTGAAAAGTCCTGTCATGTAAATAACTATTTAAGATAGGAGGAAAAAGGATGAGAATAGAAGATCAGTTATCACAAACCAGGAATAGACTCCTACAATGATCTATATGAAGATCTTTGCTGCTTTAATAAATCTGTGAAAGCAGCTGAACAACAAAGTAGCAGCTTATATTCATACAGCATCCACAATATAAAGATCCCCCAAATCTGTGAGCATGAACAGTTGTGGGAAGATAATGCAAGATAAAAAATTAGTGGAATGGCAAGTGCATTAACTATAGAATGTTATTCAATAATGCCTGCAGGAGGGAACGGGGTAACTAACATGCATGGCAGTCTAAATTATTGCTACTCAAAAAAGAGGGCTTGCAATTGCATTGCTGTTCTATACAAACATCATGATGACATCCATGGCCCATCTGGAATATTGCAAACAATTGCAGATGTCCTTTCTTTTAATAAGAGCAAACCAGGTTATGTGTGGGGAAAGAGATACCTGTGTTTGAACAAGATTATTAGAACTCTGCAGCTTGGAAAAAGAAATGAGGTCAGAAGAAATACAAGAGGTATATAAAGCTACTAATGTTATGGAGAGGATGGGGAGAGCATGATTATTCATCATTTCTTCTAACACATTTTTGGGACTCCTAGCTTTTACCCAGCAGTAGGTTTAAAATAAGCATTTTTTTCATGCAACACATAATTACATATTGGAACTCATTGCCACAGGATGTTACAGATGCCAAATGTAGAAATACATTTAGAAGTTAATTAGGGAAACTTACATAATAAGCATTATTAAAATGTTATGAAATGTGGTATGCATGCAATCTCTGGCCAAGGACAGTCATTCTCACAGTATGGTTCATAATACTTTGGGATGCCCTATTAGGCTAGAACAAAAAATTGACAGTTCACTAGGCTTGTGACACTGGTAGGTTGACTTTGTTTATTTTAAACTTACTATGTTTTAAAATCTCAAACTGCTTTCTGTGTAGGAGGTTTTACAAATAGTTTGGAATTGACCTAATTTACTTGTGGATGTGTAGGAGGACAGAATTACAACTATAAAACGTGGTTGAATCTTAGCTTTAAAATAATAAAATGCCTATAATAAACACATGAAGGCACTGTTGTTAAAGGACTGGATTGTCAACCATTTGCAATATACAGTCTGTTTTAATATTCCATTATAACTAAATTTTTAGTTATCAGGTATGCAAGACAAACATTCTCCTGTGAAAGGACATTTTTTTCAAATACAAGTAAGCAGCTGTCTGTTGATGGGTTGCTTACATAAAAATTGGTAAATGCCTTTTAATGCTGTAATTAAATGGTACCTTAAGGAACTGTCAGGTTGTATTAACTCTCTAAGCACTCGTTTTCTCTTCATAATGTTTAGTTGTGCCATTCTGGGATTGCTGTTCTCTTGCAGCATGAAAGCAGGCATTGGTTATGGTTGGAGGGTCCAGTATTGTGTGGACTTTGCTTCAGTGGTTTCTCAAAAACAGACATGACAGGTATTTTGACAGTGGATGTTCACTGTGCCTTTGGTGCTACTGTAAATCCTTGTTTGTTGGTTTGTTGGCCCTTTTTACGCCATAGAAGAAGAGGCTGCTGACCCCAACTTGCAGTTGCCTTATCGCTGAAGACTATCAGGGACAGAGAGGGTGATAGAAACTCCATCATCAGAAGTCATGAAAAAACACTTTATTATTAGAAATCATAGTTCTTACAGAAACAATGGTGGTCTTAAGACCTGTTTGGCTTTTACCAATCTTCTCTCACACTATTGGTGAATTATGAATAGCATACTCTGGAGAATCATATCTATAAACAATGGTTACAAAAAGGGAGATAATAATTGTTTGAATTCTTCTAAGTTTCCTACAGCTCCTCACAGCTTCCCAGGATTTTCCTGGGACAGCTGTGTCTGTCTGTTCAGAAGATATGTGAATACCACATTGCCTGGCTTTCTGTGGCAGAGAATTTGGCCTCTGGTTGCCTTCTGAACAATTAACAGGGCAGCATCTATGACAAGCCTTAACTTGTTCTAATCTTCTGGCTTGGGAGTTTCTGCTCTTTCTGCTATAAAATAATTTGTTTAATCTTGTATTTTACTACAAGAAAAGTGAGGCCATCAGAGTAAATTTGTGTGTGTCTGAAAAGCTCATTTAAACTCCCATAATCAAATCACAAAGGGACATGAAAACATAAAAAATGCCACAGTTGTAGAATGATTTAATACTTGCCCAGTATATGCTTTACTGAGTAATTAATCAATTTTAGAAAAGAAAAGATTGAAGCAAAAATTATAGGTGTTAGAGGAAATTTGCAGATGTCTAAAAATAGTCACTGAGTGTACCCATAGAAGAAGAGATGCTAAAAAGCAAAAATTACCTGCAAGAAACACAGGGAGATAACAATAAAAATCTAGAGCTTCCATGCTTAATAATTCAGTAATCTGGTGTAAATTCTCTGGTTAAAAACTGAATATCAGTAGTGGAGCCAGTAAGAGCAATGAAGTCCACATGTAGTTAGAGTTCTCTTGAGGATGGGGCAAGGAAAACCAGAAGAATTGCTGTAAGAATTGTTGAAGGCTGGGCTCAGCACTTTTTGTTGTGTCATAAACTGATCTAGTTTTTGCACAGAAATGGTTTCATATCATATTTGAATCACATTTTTTATACGCATGAATGTGTATAAAACCAGCCAAGAGGAACCAGAAACTCATCAGGAACAGGATGTTACTGAATTGGTGAGAACAGTATGTGGAGCAACCTCTGCATTGAGGAGGTAGATCTAAAAGAGAAGCAAAATGTAAAAATAGGCTAAGGAGATTGTGACTGTCACAGGAAAAAAAATCTAGCATGATAAATTTAGTCAGCAAAAGAATAAAGCTCAGTGACCTATTACTTTGATTCCTTTCTTTCCCCCTAAGAGCAAGGTATCACTGCTGCCTGATGCAGTGCCTGACGCAGAACAAATGTTTCCTTTTTGTCATGGCTTTCACCAGCTTAACCGACCTGTTAAAGTCATTCCATTTTAGACAAACATCTCTCACACTGGTATGAGCAGGTCTGAAATGGTTTAACTTCTCAGTTTCTTATCATTCCAGTGTTTTCTCATCTTGGAAACAGAAGCTCATTGTTTCAAGCCTGGAGCTCAAGTCTGGTTGGTAGGAGACTGAGAAAGGCCTTGTGAAGGAAGTTATTCCAGGGGAGTGGTTATTACAAATAAGTTTTTTAATAGTAATATATCCCAGAATTTGATTAAATCTGTGAAGTTAAGATATTTTCAAGCCCAAAGTTGCCCATAGTTAAAACCTGGGGGAAGAGGACCGTTTTGAGGTAAAAAAAAAATAAATTGAAGTTCCATTTTTGGAGGGTGGGAGGAAGAGGGGCCTTAAAGGGTTTGAACTGTTCCACATTGTATAGTGATAACCATCAATGGATGTTTTATCTCTGCGCTCATGTTCCTGCAGAACCAGGACTTCTGAAAACACTTCTGGTAATGTGCAGCCTCATGGCAGTTAAAATACTTCCAAACCATGGGGAAGAAAGATTTTGGAAAAGAATCCCAAGTTCTCTTGAATAGTAGGGAGTAATTTAGCCATAATTGGAGGGAGTTCAGTATTGTCTTGACAGAATTGCTTGCAGGTGGTGTGACCTACACTGGAGACTCTGCTGCTCTTTGAGAGGCTTTTTGTGTGTTCCCAAAGGCTGCTTGTGCCCTCAAGACTATAAATCTGAGATAAGATTGAAGAGACAGCTGCATCATCTTGATAATTCTTACTATCACAATACTTTAAGGGGATGTGATGAAAGCCAGACAAAATACTTTGTTCTGCAATTGAAACACTAAGTTTGATGTGGTGCTAATTTTGTAATTTGCCATTATCTTTTCACATTGAGTTAGCAAAGCTTCCTGCAGCAGAAAAGTGGTATAATGTGTCAACAGGGAGAGCATATGGCCTTCAGCATTTCTGCTAAGCTATTTTGCAGGTGTATATGATCTGTTATTCCTATTTAATAAGATTTTTTTTTTATTTCTGAGATATCTGCACTTCCTAGAAGTTAAGTGAATCCACATATAAAATGTATTGCTGCTTGGATTTGGTCCTCAGATGCTTTTGAGCTCTAACAGTGTTAGAGCTGTTTTAATTTATGCAAGCAAATGAAAGAACCAGAAAATGGATGATAAAAAAAATAATCTTTTTTCAGCTGGCAAGAAATAGGAAGGGGAATAAAATACTATATGGAGAAGGAAAAAAGCTCAGAATAATGAGCGGAAAAAGAAGCTGGATAATAGAAGAAAAATATAAAAGAAGACAAGAGGAGGTTATGTAACAAGTGGAAATTTAGTGTTTGAAGATCAGAATATTAGAAAAATTAATACAAAAAAGTGAAAAAAAGAAATTGTACTTATGTGAATGAGAGACTACAAGAAAATAGGAGTGGGACTGGGAAAGAAGTCAGGATACTTCTGGAGTTGAATAGAGACCAGAGAGGAGTTTAATGAAAAGCCCATTTCCTGGCAGGTTTAATTGCCAGCTCTGTTGTGCAGCAGCTTCAGAGCTGACACCTGCAAGCTGCAGCCTCAGAACCAACCTGGTACTTCTGCTTAACAGGAGGGTGCAGCTGAATCCCCAGAGGGGTGGGGAAAGTCAAGACTCAGAAACTCATCTTTGAATTCCATTTTTTTAACTTCTTTAAAATGAAATACTGAAGAGGGAACACTGGACAATATCTGACATATCTGACTGCAGATAAACTTTTCATTTTTTAAAGATCATTGAATAAATACCTGATTTTGTGAATTACTGCACAAGTAGTAGCAACCTCCTCCACTCTTTCAGCATATAGAATTATAGCTCTATAATAAATTAGAATTAATTTATTATAGAAAAATAATATTCTCTATTATAGAATATAATGACATTCTATATTATTCAGCAGCAATATAGAGATTTATAAGTAATGACTGAATGTATTTACAGGTTATGACAGATTTATAATGAATAAACTGGTTATTGAAATGAGGTTTTCCTAGAGCATTGGTTGTTGTTTTGAATATTGGAAAATAGTTACTGAGATCTATAAACAGAAGTTCTACTGGCAAAAAGTAATGGTGATTCATATTTTTCTTGTGATTTGTATTCAGGCATTGACTTTCAAGGTTGTATAGGTTTTTATTGTGTTCTCTGGCTGTGCATTTTAAAACAAAATCCAGAAAGTAGCATACTGTATTAGGAACAACCGATCAGACAAAACAAAATCCCAATCTGGCACAATGTTAAATGTCATCCAAGTTGCCCAGCAGTTACTGAAGGAGATTATCTTTTATTGTACTCTTGATTTAAATTCAGACGGGGCACAGTAAGTCCCAAGCAGATTGCCATGTGACATTTATTTTTGGATGGCCAGTAACTTGTCACCTCAGTTTTTCTTGAGTATTCTCAGACCCAACTGGGCTTTAAGTCTGCCTAAAGGAGGCACTATTGCATTAATGTTCTTTCCAGATACAAACTTTGTAGAGTTGTCAGGATAATTGGGAAGATTTGGTAATTGACAAGTCAAATTTTCTCTGATGACTCCATGACATTAAGGCTGCTGCCTGGTTAGGTTTTCATCCTTCAGTGTTTTGTTGTGGATACTGTCCAGTTTACATCTTTTTAGTTTTTGCATTTTCCTCTTAGGCTTTAGGAGATGTTTAATAAAACAGAAAGAAATTCTATGTTGAACCTCCACTTGCTTTTGAGATAATAATCCATTAGAGATTTTGTTGGCAGGTTTTCATAAATTCTTTCAATAACATTTTTTTGAGAAGTGACCCTTCATTTTACCATTTCAGCCTTCGTTCATATTGCAAGATGTTTTACGTAGTGCTGTGTGCAAGCTCATGATGTAAAATACTTCAGTGGCACATAGATGCTTTTTATATAGACTGCAGGTATTTTTGGAAGAACAACTAAACCAAAGTCTAGTCTAGTCAAACACACTAGGTGAGGTGGGTGTCCCATTGCACCAACTGTCTCTGTTGTATGTGTTATACAGAAATAATGGGATTAACTTATAACAACTCTTGAGAGGAATAAATTGTAGTTAATCAGCAAAATAATTTCATATTACTCACTGTAAAACATTCTAAACGAGAGTTTATGGAAACTGCTTATATCAGTCTCACAGTACTTGAAAAGGAAAATGAAATTCTGACTCAGGCTTTTTGAAAGTTCTGCATTTTCAGCAACCACTTTTCCATAGGCAGTGTACTGGTATCACAGCTGAGCTTGTTTCTTTTAAAGCAGAGTGCATTGAAAATAAAATATATTAAAACATCCCCAACTTCAAACATCTGATGGCCACTAAGTTGTACACACTGGACAAAGTTTGTGTATAAACAGGCTTATACAGTATTTTTCCAAGCCCTGTAACATAGGTGATGGAGATTATGACCAAAATCATTATTAGAATTATTATTAATTTTTAATTACTTTTCCCCCAGTTAAATGGCAGATCTGAACTGAACAATTTGTTTGTGAAAATCTGTCCATTAAGTGTGAAAAATTATCACACAACCTATAGCACTGACTTTGGAACTGTGACCCCGGACAAACTCAGATTTGGACGTGGAAGTACAGAGCCTTAGGCTGGGCAGAAGCAATTCTTGTCAGCAGCTGAGATGCTGGTTGTGTGAATAACAAGAAATGTGAAATTTCATCAGTTGCTCTCAGCAAGAGCCCTGGGCAGTATTTACAGCAGCTGTGACTTGGCAGAGCCAGTCCCTTCCATCCCCTCTTTGTTTGCCTGCACCTCTCCATCAGTGCAGGCCAGGGAGGAGCCCACACACAGTTTCTCTGGACCTTGCTGTGATGTTCTCCCTTCTTCTCAATCATTAGTAAATGCTGATGTGGGAAGGAAATACCCTCTAGTAAGGGGAGTGTGTCTTAGTAAATCTGCTAGGAAGTGCCTGAAACATAAATCTGTTGATGACAGGATGCCAGTGGCTTCATCCATTAATGAAAACCAAACCAGCCAACGCAAGATCAGCTGGTTAAAGAACCCTGCAGCAGGCCTGAGAGAAAAGAAGTAATTCTTTTGTTCCACAGGCAGGATGCAGTGCAGGTAGTGGTGATTTGGTGTTGAGAGTCAGAGACAGGGATGGGAAGAGAAACAGCTGGGTCAGTCTGCTGGGCAGCCAGTGTGGCTCCAGAGCTGTGCAAGAGCTCTGAGCAGTATTTAGGGCTTAGCCTTTGTTCTGGTTTTGTACTTGGCCACAAGCTGCACGACTGATTGACCTGGGTGGAGGCAGGCTGCAGAAAGCAGTTCAGTAAACTTGAACATTTTTTAGGCAGTCACGTTGCTGAAGTTTCTGTATCATTTACTGTGTTTAAAAAAAAAACTCATATGTTTTAAAATTTTTGTTTAAAAATTGAAGTGTTTTTCTTAAATGTTCTTGTGTGTGCTTATAGGGTGGCTTGCAAACCCTGAAAAACTTATGGGCTTAATGATTTAGCTCCAAAGGCTGTACTTCATCAGTTGAAATAATTGTGAGAGGGTAGTTTGGATACAAGTAAGGATCTACATCTGTATTAAAAACAAGTCACCCGTGTGTCAGCATTGCTAGAAATAAGTCCACACTATGCCAAATTTCCACTAAAAATCAAAAATTATATCAAAGCCATTTTCTTCTGTAGCTTAAAAGTTAGTTTAAGAGTATAGATTTGTAATTTGCCATAAAGCAGAGAAGTTAAAAGTTGAAATTTGATTTGGCCAATGCCATACATCAATCTTCGAGATTCCTTCATGGGAGTGCCATTTCTCTGTGCATTTTGTGTTCTTGTTCCTTTTGAATAGAAAAGGAAAAATCACAGCTTTATGCCATTTAAAACTAAAAAAGAAAGGTGCAAAGCAAGGCATTGTATCATGATGGAGTTAACTGGATTAAAGCTATAAAATACATATCCTGCTTAAGCTGCTTGCCTTGTTGATCAAACTAACCAGAGATTTTGGAAGATGATTTTTACAGGTACATCTTCCTTCTAACTGTTGGAGATCAAAGGATAGGTAATTCAGATATAAAAGTTTTGAAGGTTTATTGGAAGATCAAGGAAGTATTTCAAGCTGCTATATAATGGGACTAATGGGATGAAATGAAGTAAAATGTAGAATGATTATTGGAACACAGTTCAGTGCTTAGAAGTACTATATTGAGTACATTGAGGGAAGTGGGAAACAATTGTAGTTTCTAATTGCTTAGACTGTTAAAACAGTAGAGAAATATTGGAAATAACATACTTGGGGGATTTGGTGTTGAGATTAGTAGACATACAAAGCAGATTAATATAAGTTTATATGTAAAGACTAATTTCCTTTATATTAAACTTTGATAGTCCACATCTTCTGATAGTTCTCATAATCTAACCATTTATTGTTAAAAAAGTAGAAAACCAATCACAGCCCCCAACTAAAACCTAAGCTTATGAAATCCTAGACTGCTGAAAACATTAAATGATATTGAGGTGGATTTATTTGCATTATCATTTTTGTCAGGTTGAAAAACAAACAATGAAGAACCTTCTGAATTTGCACAGGAGGCAGGTTCAGGGTGTTGGTGTGAGGCATTGTAAGAGGCTCTTAACCAGTGTTGATGTGAGGCATTGTAAGGGGATCTTAACCGTAGGCTCTCATTCTGTTTTGAAGCACTGGATTTTTTTTTCATTTCATAAATCTTGTAAGTATTACTGGGTTTCTTATTTGTCTGGTGCTAAACATCTGCTTAGTTGTAGGAGTTTTGTGTTTGGGTTTTTTCACCCCAAATTTGGACCTTTAAATCCATGAGTGGAAGAATGACCATATGAAATATTTTCTTTATTTACTGTCGTTTTTGAGTTCTATCCTGGATTACTGGTTAGAAGAATATATACTAAAGAATGGAATAGCATGAAAGTTAAGGAAATAAAAGTAAATCTCATGGTGTGACAGCTGCAAATGGTTTGCCACAGTCTGGATCCATCTACCGATGGTTTGGTTAATAATTTTTAAAATTATTTGTAGGTGTATTAAAAAGGATCTGAATATTAACTGATACTTCAATTTCAAAAAAATAAAAATCTTCAACAAAACCCTAAGTTAAATGCCTTTAAGAAATTGGTATTTTTCAGTGTAATGCTTTCACAGAAGTAAATTCTTTATAAATTTTGTGTTGACTGTTACTAATATAAAGGCTTGTAATAGCTTCATTTGGAAATCAAGGTTTATTTTTATGATATGTTCAAAAATACATATTCAAAGAACTGTTATAGGAGTTAACATACCAAATTACTGTAAAAGAAATCCTACTATCCATCTTGTCGTTTGGCATGTGTTTTATTTTTAATGTTGCCTGATCAGCAGAGACTAAGTGCACAAGTGCACAATTTTACCCCCAGTTCTTCATGAATGAAATCTGTGAAAAACCAGTCAGGAGGTTGGACATTTAGATTAAAACATTGTAAATCACCTCAGTCCTGCTGATTGTACTCTTTGTTTTACCTTACTGTGGTTTTCCAAATGCTAGGTGATAGTATCTGTTCCTATAGTTCTTTGGGCTGTGAAAGCATATTGAAAGAAAGACTGTCACTTTGGAGAAATTTTTCCACATTTTTCTGCTTTTGATTTCTGCTCTCCCTTTTGCCTGTAATGAGTTCATAGCACTGTTTGATTTCTATCTGTTGCCTTAGTAATAACTTTCAGGTCACCAATCCAGTGTTAATTTCACTGCAGGACCATGCAGGAGAAATCGTGTGAAAATGTCTTTGCCTTACATGTGGTACATACACAGTGTAGCTGTTAAAGTCAGATAAATCTCATTCAATTTGTTTGTATGTAAAGCCAAGTAATGAAATGAAGTCAGGGCAGTGATGCTGTTTTTAAATCATTCATTAATCATTGCTGGGGGAAGTTCCTTAAATAGCACTACTGGTTTGTTTGTTTTAATGTATTATTTGCTCAGACAGCTCTTGGAGTACAACAGGTCTCAACAGTTTTTCTTCTGTTGAACATTTCTAATAATCTTGTAAAAATTCCATTTTAATCCAACTGTTAATGTTTAATATGCATCATTCTGTTGAACTGTACACTTTTGTTGTCTCTAGCATTTATTTTGAGACCACATCAGGAAATCACCAACCAATGACCAATTTATTTTTTTTCTATAAAGCACACTAGAATAGTAAGGGGAGGGATTGGTTTTTGCTGTAGGTTTGCTCCCTTGGCAAAACCTAGAAGGCACATATTATTCAAATATTGAACTGTATTTGTAGCAATAAGGAAGCGTCTTCCTCTTAGATGAAAGACAGGGAATATAGAAATGTGAAACAATTCCAAGTTCACAATGTAATCAATCTTGAAAAGACTCAAAATTAAAGTGTAAAAGGTCACCTGGTTAGGTGCTGCCTGATACAGCAACATGAACAACCTCAGTGAAATATATTACTGATGGATTCAAACATAGAGTAAGAGATATGATGCCCTTTAGATCTGTTTATTCACCTTTACTTTAAGGGCAGAGGAACCAGTTCTGTAAATTGGATTCTTTGGAATCTGTCAATAAGAGTTAAGCTGCCACAGGCTAGTCAATATGCCTTGTGCCACAGATTGGAGACCCCAAAAAAAAAAAGGTTGAAAGGTTTTGTGGATTGCAAAGATTTGCTGTAAATGAAAATAGTCCAGCAATGAACCGTGAATAAAACATGGTGGTATCTGAAAGTTAATCCAGACCTTGTTATTGGGAGCAGTCTGCAATAAGCAGAGAGATGGCTGTGGTGAAAATGGGCCTTACAGAAGGTGTGAGATGGAGCACAGTCACCAGATCAAAGGAAAATAAGAAATCACTGATGAGACTCTTAATTGCTCAGTGTGGTGGGAAAGAATAATGTCTGTAAGGCCAGTGAGGAGGAGAGTCCAGGGAGAGGGGGATATCAGGAGAGGGAACTAAACAGCATTTGGATTCTCATCTCTTGGGGGGGCTGGTTCTTTCCTGGAGAATTTTCAGCCATCAGGTGGGGTCAGAGCTGGAGGGGTGCAAATTGAGTCTAAGCCTGTGCAGGTGAGATGGTCTCACCTATGACCCTTAAAATCTTTGGGAATTTTTTCTACAGAGTTCTAACAGGCCTGGGAGAAAGAATGATTCAGAGAATGATTTTAAAACATTTTAGGGAAAGAATAAAATCCTTTTGTGATATTTTATTTCTTTTTAATAGTCACTTGTATACTGCATTCACTCAAAGCATGTTTTACAGACATCTTGAAAATAGGAAAAGAATGTGAGAGCAGATTATTATCAGCAACATTTCATGTTTCCCAAGGGGAAATTGGAACAGGGATGTACTGGACTGCTGATTAAAACTTCTGGCTGCTGGAGGCCCCTTCCTCGTGTAAACTTAAATCTTTTGGCCAGTTATGAGTAGAAGAGGCTTTTTTTTTTCAGAAGAAAGAGGGAGAGACCCGTTGGAAGCCTGGGAAGAAAACAAAAGCACAACAAAAATAAACAGTTAAGACAATTTGGGCTTTCTTACTTACTCCCTCTTCTTACTTCCCCAGTTATAGAATTTCTATTGTGTGTTTATCAGCTGGGGAAAGAGAAGAGAAAGTGAGCAGCTAAAATTTTGTTTTCAACTTCAGGTCTTGAAATAATAGATTTAAATGAAAGTACTGAAATTAGTTCTTGAAAACAGGAGTTGAAAAAAGCTAAAGTCTTCTTTAGCTTTTGTTACCAAAGGAATACCTGTTGCCCCTGCATGTTGGTGAGAGAGGGAAGCAGATGAAAGTACTGAAAAAGTACTGAAGGACTTGTTGGTGCTGTAAGGAGCATGCTGGCATGTAAGGAAACAGGTAAGATCTCACTTGGACCAATTTGGCTATTTTTAAAGAAAGTTTTGAATGTTACCTTTTAAAACCTACTCTGTCCTACATATGAGCCATTAAGGAAATGTGAGAACTGAAGCTGTGTAACCACAATTTAATACAGATGGCCGATGGATTTGTTACAGATGAGATACAAACTAAAAGAAAACCTAGCGCTGCACTAAGCCAGCAGCTCTGTCCCATTTGCACAGGAATGAGGGAAGAAAGGGGAGTTTATCAGAATGAGAAGTGTAAATTATGCTTGTTAGTGATAGCACATTCCAGGAGTTTTAGATTTTTCAACCATCTTAATATTTGAGAACCAAATTTTGTTTCAGATTGTGACACATGCCTGTAATGTCGCTGATTTACAGTGGCAATAAAAGACAGGATGCCGTTCATATTTTTTCTGTAGAAAGGGAGAATGACTTATTAGTGAAATGGAACAGCTCTCAAGGGAAAAATGTTCTAATTCCAAGTAATCTATCTTTCTTTTCTATTTCATATAATAGTAGAGAAATTATGTATGTTAACACATTTATAGTTTGAATATTATTAAATATATTACAAACATATTGCATCTATTACAGTAATCCTCTCTATCTTATATGCCTTATTAGAGTTCTGAATAAGTAGAATTAGTGTGGGTTAGCTCATTGTATTTTTCAGGGCATGTAGTTCTATCTTAAATACTTTTATCTTACTGCAAACCCCAGTTTTTTATGACTCTTGTCACATTGTGGTAAACTAACTCAGGCACTGCCATAATTCTGAACAGAGGCAGAATCAGGATGTATAAAAAAAACAACCACAAAACAACCTTCTTTCCCTCCCCTGTATATATATGTATGTGTGTATATATGTATATGGATATCACAATTGACCTGGAACATGAGCTCTGCAAGATACTGGCCAAGTCTTTACAGGTATTTGTATCTCACTATATATTGATTTATCATATTTGTTAGCTTTAACCAGCTAGAAAAATCATTTAAACACATATTGCCAAATCCCTTCTCTCCTGCAAACTCTGGGATGGGATGGCCACCTCCTCTTTAAGCATCTCTGAAGAGGATTCTGCTGCCTGGCCATGTTTGCAGTTAGGCTTGAGCAGCTCCAGTGGCTTTTCCTTGCATCAGTGTAAGAGATGCCACCATCTCTGCAAACCCTTTAGGGCAGAAATGTCCATTAACCAGGCAATAAATATGGGTAAGCAGTTTGAGACTGTGGACTTCTGTCCAATTTTGGAAATCTTAATTCCCTTAATAGTGTAATAAGCTGCTGCAGACAGCTAGTGTTGGAGGAGGACTAGCCAATGCTGGATTGGGAAATTTAAAAAAGGAAGTACAGAAAGAAGAAGAAGAAAAACACATCAGCTGGGATGGACTGTGCTTTAAAATGTCCTGTAAAGCCACTGTTGGAAAAAGAAATTAATTCCGTGGTTAGAAGCTGGCTCAATTGCCCATCCTCTCAGCAAAATCCAAGAGCCCTGTTTAGGTTTTGCCTTTTGAAAATGGAACAAGCAGCTCTTGGTCAGCTGTGACAACACTTGAGCCCTCATTTCTGCTGTGTTTTGTTAGGATATGCTGAAGCAAATGGTTTTGTAAAGAAAAAAGATGATGTTGTGTAACTTTTTGTTTTCTTTTGCAGCTTGCTTGTTCTACTTTCTATAAAAAAATATTTTTTTCTTGTTTTTCTGAGGGAATGTTACTCCTGAGACTTACTCAGCTGAGGGACAAATGGAACCAGTAGATTCCTGCAAAGAACACGTTGTGTTGTGTTGCCTCCAGTCCTTCTTACAATGACTTTAAAACCCTGCACTGTATGCTTGCAAGAAACTTTAAGCACATTTTCTAATTCAGACTTGCAACTTACTGCCCTTAAGTGACACATTTTATCTTCCTGTAGTGTGTATATTACAATAGTGTTCACACAGAGACACGATTTCGTACTTCTGAGTTTTTCTAACTCAGACAAGAGACTCATCTGGACTATTACCTTGGAAAGAAATGGTAGTTGAGCTTCTGTGCAGCTCTTGATGATGACTCAGGGGAGTCTCTCAGTGTTCTGAGTGCTATGTGCAGGGTCATGCAGGGTGGCTAGAGCAGTATGACTGTCACTGGCCTGGGCAGCTCCACACTCTCTCTTTCATCTTCTCTTCCAATATAAAGCTGATCTTTTCAATAAATCAACTTTTGGGTTTTTCTAACAACACAATGTTGCAGTGATTCCATGCTTGCTGCACTGGAAACCATCATGTACAGGAGCATTGAACTGTATTTGCCATACACATTCTGAAATTTTTATTTTTGTGTGTCTTAGGTTCTGTGCATTGGCTTATTGCTTCTTGTTCTCTCTAAATAAAGTTATGAAGAACTTATAAGCAACCAGTATTTATGACACCTCCCTAAACTAGATGTTCTCTGTAGAGAACCCATTTGGGGATTTATTCTGGTTTCATAAAAGACATTTTCCTTTCCTGACAGCAAAATTCTCTGTCTGGAACAAATTAACTGCCATTCAAGGACTAATCTCTTCCTCCATGGCAGAAATTTCTTCCTCTGTGGCACTGCCTGCTGCAGTCACTGTCATAGATACTCCCCAGAGGTTTCAGACCAGAATCACATCTGCTGCTTTGAGTCACAGCTTCATCCTATCTAGTGGGATTTCAGTGTTCATTAGACTAATTAATGATTAAGTGCAGCAATATGACATGGCTTGGCTGTTTTGTCATATCAGTCAGCTTTCTCAAGAATTCACAGTATCAGCTATTTTCTGAATGTGTGGTTTTGTGCAAGATTTTAAATAAGCAGCTTTCTCACCAAAGGCAGAAGTGCACTGCTGTCTGGTATAATCTTGCTTGAGCTGCACAGAGGTAGCTAAACTAGCAAAACCTGTATTTGTAAAAGGAAATATTCAGGCAGAAACCTCCCTGTAAGGGAGATCTTTACCTCTGTGAAATTCGAGGTATTATGAGGAGAGAGGAGCAGAAGCAGGAGAACGGGAACAGAAAGTAATGCTAAAATTGAGTTGCTTTCCTCAGTAAAGCAGAACAACACATAGCACTGAATCTGCTGCTGCTTCATTGTGGCCCTGTGGTTTCCCCTCAGGTTATCCACCTCTGCTCAGGTACTTAGAGTGGTTTTCCAGCTTTTAAAGAAAAGGTGCTTTGAAATTCTTTTCAGGATAAAAAATACCTAATTATATTGTGTGCATAAGTAATTATTGTTTATATGTATTATTAATCTAATAACTGATAGCTGTTGTGGATGAGGGGGTTGAATGTACCCTCAGTAAACTCACAAACAACATCAGGTTGGGTGGGGATATTATCTGCTGGAGGGCTCTGAGGAGGTTCAGGCTGGACATCATGAGGGTGATACACTTGGAGACCACTGAGTATCTGAGTCGAATGGAGCCCACTGATGGTAGTGTGGCACTGTCTTCACTGAGGAAATCAGGGTGATCGCAGTGATGGCCCACATCAAGGGCATGGGTTTACTAACTTTTGGAGAAGATTAAACAGTGTGTGACCTGGTGGTGAGAAGGCATAAAGCAAATATTTATCTAGCCATCAGGTTTTGACCCTGCAGTTTTCCAAACCCATGTTTTCTGTCCATCATGCTTGAAGTCTGACTTGGCTGGGAGAGCGTGACCATTGCTTCAGGAGATGCCACCTTCCCTGTGGGATCAGATTTCCCCAGCAGTGTTAAGAAATGCTTCTTCTGATTTCTAATCTTCTGGCAAGGTATCAGCCACCAAAGGGCAATGTGTCAAAAAATAGTAGCCATAAAGGTTGCTTGCCCAATAAAGTCAGCTAATTTTTTTTTGTAAATTATGCAGTAATTCATTTGGTGTTCTTGTGACACAGCTGTTGAGGAAGATTTCTTCCATGACATGTCTGCAGGTATCTGTGAAGATCAGTGAAGTGAGGCTACAAGGCAGTTATTTGCTGTGTGCATACTATTACTTGCTATATTTTAAACAGGAAATTTTTTAAATTTTGCAGCACACATAGACAGGTCAGCCTGTCTATAGTATAGATAAGTATTATTTAAGATTTTTTTCAATGTATTTTTCATATATCTTGTCTCTGTTTTTTTTCCATGCGTCCCCATGTGAGAACATGACTAGCAAAAGTTAACATTCTGTCAGTATTCCTTCTTCAGAAACTACCTTTGTATCATACCCTTTTGTCTCTTCTCAAAACCGTGTAAGTTCTGTTTTTCTCTGGTCTCTGTTCTGTGGCCCTCTTTATGCCTGTAATAAATGCTGACAGCTCCCAGCCCAACAGTTATTTCCATCAAGTGCAGACTGTTACGTCACTCAGATTTCTGAGTGCCAGCCTGAGATAAGGACTTGAATGAAAAGGCAGCTGGCATAAGGTTTGTGTCTGAAGAAAATGTTACTGTGTCTGCTAAGGCCGCAGGAGCATCTAAGGCAAGAGCAGCCTTAACCTTCAAGGGGTGTCCAGATCTCCAGCATTCAAGGACAAAGCACATATCCTTTTGGCTTCTCTCAGTATTCCTAATAAAAATTGCTGTGAGAAGCTGAGAGATGGTGCTTGCTTCTTTCCAGCATGAAGATGCCGTGATGATCCAAGCTTTCAGCACCCTGAAGTAGGCTGCTCCAGTGTATTTTGGTAAGATCAATATGTTGACTTTGGACTTATTCCACAGGCGGGTTTCTGCCGGCCAGAGGTGTCCCTGTGGACAGCACAGCTCACTGTAGCCATTGGGCCTAGGTGTAAAGAGCTTAAAAGCTTTAGGGTTTTTTTGTACTTTGCTTGTTCTCTGTGAAGGACAGAGCTGACAGGTAGATAGGCTGTGCAGTTGTATAATTGACCACTCAGGGAAACTGATGTTTCCTTTTTCTGTAGTAGCAATCTTCCCAATGCCAGTTGGTGTTTCCCCAATCCCCAATCTCACTTGTGTTATCTACTGTAAGCTCTCAACCTTTAATTTCCTTTTTCCTTGCAATGCAAGTTCTCTTCCTGAATGTGGTTCTTTAAAAAAAAGCACTGTTCTCAAAGCAAAATCTTTGTGAGCAGTTCATGATGTCAATGTGCTGACGTGGTCTCAAGTCAGGAATGAATGGTTCTTCCTCATTATCTCATCTCTCCCCATCTGTCAGCATCCATTTGGGGTTTTTGCTTTGTGTTTGTATTGCAAGCTTTTTGGGAGAGGTGATTTAATTGTTCTGTTTCTGAACAGCACTTAGCACACTGAGTCCTTCCTGGTGCTGGAGACAGATATTTCAGTAATGCAGTCAACCTTTAGCAATGAAACTATGTTCTGCTTCCAACAGTGTAATTCTGCAGACAGTTCTCTTCTGAGTGTAGAATATAATGATCTGATTTCTCTCCTCCTCTTTCCTCAGAATGCCCACCAATGAAAAGCTTGTTCTGTCCTTATGCAGGCTTTCCTTCCAGAAGGAAGGTCGTAGTCTTGTGCTGCCAAATGTCACAGACAGCAGCTTCTGCACTGCCCATGAGAGTCTCATTTCGCTAACATAGGTACTTTTTCCATTTAGAGGAGAAAAAAAAATACCACATAATCCTTTGTATTTATTGCAATGAGAGAAAGGAGCTTTGCTGATGATATGTGACAGCACTTTTAATAAATGAAGCTCAGATTTTAAATTCTTTGTGAGAAATAGCTGGATGTCACCCATTTTTTTCCAGTGCAAGTAAGGTTTGTCATTTGCAATGTCAGTGTTGGTGTTTGAGGGTACAATACTTATTAGAACTTTACTTTCTAACCCCAGAATATTTGTATTTTATATTGCAGCATGCTGTATTTTACAATTAAATATTTATCTTCTGCAAAGAGTGCCAGGCTCTCCCCTGGTCAGGAGCCGTGGGCCTGCTGAAGCCCCAGTGGAGTTTTGCATGCTCTAGAGAGGTGCGGAGAGTCTAAGGCTGAGGCTTGATGTTAGACTGAGAGGAAAAAGAAAAATCATAAGGAGAAGAATGCATATTTAGTATGTGTGTTGGAGAACTAGAAAGTAAAAGAGCAACTTAGCTTTAAGGGATTACTTTTGCAGAAATTTTGTTTCAAGAACTATGTTAGGTTCTCAGCAGATTAAAGTATGGAAAGAAAATATGTTGTTGCAGGTATGTGATGTTATTAGAAACAAGTTAGGAGGAACAGTGAATCTGCATGTGTGGAGAATCTTGCTACTGCAGATGCACATATTGTTCTTCTCTTGACAAGGATCCCCAAAGAAATTTCAATTTGAGAAAGTCAGCATTTCCCTCTTAAAGCTTACTTGGGTGGGGTGGATTCTGGGTGTTGTTCTTGATGCAGTAAGTAGATCCTGGGAAGGAATTAAGCCCAAGTTAGAACCCAAGAAGAGTGAAGACAAAGGCAGCAGTCAGGAAGGAAAGCCAGACAGAAACACAAGCAAGAAGTTGGATGAATAGTGAGATTTTAGAGTGCTGGTGTGTCTGTTAACTCCTCTTATCTTGGAAATATTTGAAAAATGAAATTGTATTTTATTAAATGTTTCTTTGTATCAGATAGTAATACACCATTGAATTTTTGTGGGATTATTTTGTATTCTACAGTTTTAAACTCTGGCTTTTTTATTGTGAGCCAGTCACTGTTTGGCTGACCTTGTGTGTGACTAATCCAATGCCATCCATATGATTGTACTTTTTTAAATCTTGTGAACCCTTCCAAATAACAAAAGGTAGGTTATGGCAAAATAGCAGCATCCAGATTTAGTGGCTGGGAATACAGAGATAACAAAAAGATCCAGATTTCCTATGTGCAGAGATGCTTTACTCTGAGTGGGAACGAGCAGAGCAAAGGCAGTATCACCCTACTAGTCATTCACAGTCGCCTGCTGACAAATTTACCTCTGTCTGACCTTAAGAAAAGAGAAAGGAAAAAAATAAATGAGAAGCCAAATTACTAGATCCTAGTCCATGAAATAGGTCTGCTAACTCTTAAATAAATAAATAAAATTAAAAATATGTGCTTATGTGTATATATATATATATATGTATGCATGTATATATGTAATAAATAGTTTCATAAATAACTTGCTCCAAACATTTTAGGTCATATCTGAGGATGTTAATAGGGCCAGAAAAAATAGTGGAAAATATAAAAACAGTCTCCCAGCATTTAGGTGAATAACCTTTAGTCATTACCTTCCCATTAAAAGGGGAAAAGCCTATTCATGGACAACTTTGCTTTAGGAGATTTTTCACTCTTCCATTGCCTCATAAGCCAAGTGTGTCTGCTCAGTGAACTGCTGCTGTTTCATATTTTTGTAGATCTCTATCTTCCATTTGCACTTTGGTTCTCCTCTTGAAAATGAAATCTTGCTCAGGACTGCTAATTGCAGTTTCCTCAGGCAAGAAGATCTTTCTTTTGTGCCAATGAAACTCATAGAAAATTCATTTTTGTGATGGGTTTTCTCCTCTTGGCTTTACTGTTCCTACCCTTCTGAGATTAATTTATCTTGGCCACTTTGAGAAGAAAAGGACTTTTATTCAGTGTTATTTCTGGAGTCCTCCTGAGGAGGCCAACAAAAGCAGTGCAGTGAGGATCCACAGTCACAGGGCTCCACTGCCTGATGCTGAACACTTTGTGGAGCAGTTTATCATCTCTCTTGCATGCCATGATGGCAGTTGTCCTCTGTCACTGAGCTGTCAGGTCAAGATGCTGTTTTTAGCTAAGGTTGCTATTTCTAAAAGGACCTCTGGGAAGAATTGACTGTCTGAAGGCAGATGCCTGTTGCCCTGTAATTGCTACCTAATTAAAATATTTCAGCTACAATTCACGTATGCCCCTAAGTTCTCTAGATACCTGACATGGAGGCTGTCAACTGTAAAGTAAATTTTGTTCAATGTGACATTTTGGAGCAAAATCCCAGTTGTGGGATTTGAGTTAAAGCTGTCAAGAAGACTGGCTTCCTCTGGAGACCTTAACCAATGCATCCATATTCTCACTTGAGTTTCTTTACTGTTCTATACTCCCATCTCAATAAAAATTTCATTCTGATGTCCAAGTAACCTGTCTAATCAGAAGTGAGAGGTATTTGCCAGATAAGCATTTCAGTAGAGCCTACTGGATGAACTATGAATATAAACGGAATGGAATTAAATATTGCAGCCTACAAGCACTGAGCACATCATCACCATCATCATCATCAAAGAAAGAAACAAAGTCAAGAGGGAAAAATCAATGTTATTTCTTACATTTTGGTAAGACATTTTTGCTGGGTTTTTTTTAAGATTATAATCAAAACCAGGTACAGTAATTACTCTTTTGAATGCACTAGGGCTGAATTACCTTTGCCTCAGGCAACATTATGCTGTTTGCTGCTTACTACATAAGACCCATAAGATTGTTCTAAACAAACCTTGTCTAAGTTGCCATTTGTTCTTACCTTCTGAGAGTGGTTGAGTGTTGAAAAATGTGTATAAAAACAATTTTGTGCAGAACACAATTCATCTCACAGATAAGATAATTGCACAGTCAGTGTGGCAATAGGACTTTTTCCCTCTTTTCTGATTCCATTAATTTGAATGTTTAACTTTTCTGGCTTCCTGTATACATTATGTTGTATTTTATATACTTGGTATTGTTAAAAAAAAAAAAAACAGAAAAATGCAATAACTAGTGTGTTAGAGAAGTCTTGAAAGTATACTTTTTTTCTTTCCCCAATCCAGGAATAGCTGAATCATAGGAAGTTTCAGAAAGGGAGACCATTAAAACCATTGACAGCAATAATTACTATTGGCATATGAATACAGGAAAACATAAAGCTGTTTCATTAAATGAACAATTTTGTGGTAGCTGGCCTCAAGGCTAATAAAATGTATTTGTGTAATTATTGCATTTTAAAGGCTTATTTGAGAAGCAGGATAGTGCTGCACTAAGTGATGTAGAAATGTAAAGCAGAACAGCTCTTGGTTGAAGAGATTACAGTTAGAAATTATTGAATACAGGAGTACAAACAAAAAGAAAAATTAAAGTGTGAAGAATAATTAGATAAAATAAAATGGGATAAATAGGATACAGTGCACTGATTTTATAAAGCAAAGTCAAACTGTAGAACAACCAGATACCTATTCTTTGAACAAGTAAGTGATTTTGATAGAACAAGAAAATGTTGAAAATTTCTTTTATCTGGAAAGTTTTGATTTTTTAGTTCAGTTTTAGTTTGAGGATAGTGGCATTGCTCAAGAACTATGAGTAAAGGTATAAGCAGAAATGTTGTTCAATAAGGTAGTGAGAAACAGCTACTGGAAAGACTAATTAACTTTATTCCTTTCACTGTGGTCCTGTTCATACTTTCACCAAGTTTGATACTATCAGAAATCAGATCTTTCATGTTTTAAAATTATGTTAGAGCTCAAAGAGGGAAACTTTCAACATAATATGCAGCAGACTACCTGCACATTAAAGCTTTTATTTTCAGCACTGTTCAGCACTAGGTTTTATTGTAAATGTATATATTGAATATATACATTAATATATTGAAGTAGTATTAACATGGGGAATCCCAGGGCCTTCTCATCATACTAAGGTGTGTGTAATGAATCTTTATTTCAGCAGCATATTCTGCTTAACTCCCAATGAGGCCCTTTGTTCTGTACCTAGCTGAGAATTGTAGCACCCTGGGTGTTACTGTTTGGTACATTAAATTCATTTCCAGTAAGGAAATATATGAATCAGTGGGTACAAAACAGATTGTGTAGTATGGTTATGATTAGGTTAATTTTTCACTATGTTGTAGAATTAATACACAACTAAAGAAATGTAATTATTCTTCCTTATTCTTTGTCTCCATTTTTTAATTAAGAAAGAATACCTTCATTTTTCTTCACTTTGCTCTTGTGATTAGTGCTTGCCAAGTGCAGAGCTTAGGGCTGATGCTATTACTGCAGCCTTTTGAAGCATTTTTCAAGTACCTGTCACTTGAGCACATAAATGCTGAGGCTGTGTTGGGAATTGCTGCACGATGTGTTCAAAGCAGAGCTGGTCTGTCCTGTCATTCTTTCCAGAAAAGGCTCCTCATATGGAGAGGAAAATGACCTTGACAGCACCTCCTTAATCAGTCTGAAAGGTAGCAAAAGACAATTTGAGCTTCTTAACACTTCAAAAGAAAGATCTGGATTTCATTTTCATTCATTGCCCTGAAGAATAACCTGACTCTTCATCTCCCCCTTTTGGACATTTCCTCCTGTCCAATTTACCTCTAAACTGTAACACAGAGCTCCACAGTGTACTTGTGGTGAGCAGAAGGAGAACTGATCAACACCTACTTCATCTCCCTTTTCTTTTGGCTGTTCTCAAGTATTATCCCCATATGAATTTTCTCATGAGAAGCTTGGAAAGTTATTTAAAACTTTGCAGAGAAGAAACAAATATGAAGAAATTAAATTACATCTCCAAGGTTACAAAGTCAAGAACCAAGATTAATATTTAGATTTTTTATCTTGGCATTGAGCTCCCATGATGAATTCTGAAGGACAGAGAACATAAATTTAATGTAGTCGAGCTGTCCTTGCACATAGAATAATTGGTCTGAATTGGATAAGCTGCCAGGGATTTAAAACTTGGCAGCTAATTAGTTGCAACAAGGAAATGATAAACATGAAAGCAATCTTTACCTGTAACAAAGCAAGACTGTGGATGTGGAAAGTATTTGCTCAGAGCAGTTAAACACAAAGACTGTTCTGTATCCATCCTTTATTAGGTGTTTCCAAGTAACAGTGATTTACTTCAGAGAGGAGTTAAAATGTATTTTCAAACGGGACTCACATAAGTATCTAGCATAGAATCTTTCCAGCTGTTTACTGATTTTGTGTTGAAATTTTCATTCAACTTTATCTAAAATTTTGTTTTACATGTATTTTCTAGCAGCTTCACTGATTTTTCAATGCAAAGTATATGTAAATACTATACATAAGACATAGTAGTAAAGGGTGGCAGCTAGTTCTCTCCTATATGGTTAAGTCATACATAACTTTTTGAGAACACTGTAAGATGCTCTGTATAAATTTAGAATGGCATTTCCCTGTTGAATAGAAGTATGTAGAGTGTGATACACTCTAGGGATTATCAAACAAATCTGATGTGCAGCATATGGTTCACAGATTAAAAGGTTACTATTCTGCTCTGTAGAGAATCCAGCTCTATTACATTAGCCTTTAGCTCTGTATTACATGAGTCTTTGCAGTGCTTTCTGTAGCTGTGGCAGTTTTGATGTGGTGCTTAAGCAGATATTTTTTGTATTGAAGAGCAACGTGTTTGTCCCTTTCAACAGGTAGTGCAGTCACAGCACCTCACTTTGCTGCCATTGTGAGGGCTATGCTGTAACACATCTCACAGCACATAGAAATGTGTTGTAGCCTCTGCTAGAAGTTTATTTTGTAGCTGCTTTAATTATAATCGTTCTTACCATTTATGAACAGCAACTGGTGCAGACGTCACCAACTTCGCAGCACTGGGGAAATGTTTTTGCACTCACATTACAAATTGGAAAGTGCCAGCTAAAAGCTAAATCCTTGGAGGAGAGAGTAAATTCAGTTTCCTCAGGTAAAATTGCTGAAAGAAGCTCAGCTTCTGCAAGTGGTTCTCTAGTGGTGCTAAAAGCTTGTTCTGGGTCTTTACAGCTGATATATTTTTCTATTAAAGGTTTTGGACTGGGAATTTATACTCCAGTTCTCCCCTCTGCTGCAAGCAGAGCATCTCTACAAAGCATAGTCAGGGCACAGAGTGAAGCAGCATGGGTAGGAAGAGGTCTGATGGAATTCTGAGGCTAGAGCATCAAAGATTGAGACTGATGTTTTGTTTAATGGCAGAAAAGCAGAAATGCATAGTTGGGATGCTTGCAGATTCATTTTTAGTAAGTGAGAGGGAAAGAATGAGGCTATTCTGACAAGTTTTACTGTTGAAACTGAAGAGGAAATTACAAAAGTGTCATCCAAATGCTGCATTTGGCTAGATTAATCATTCAGACATCAGAATTTGAATCCTTTGGGTTTTTTGATTGTCATTTTTATGCTATGTTAACATAAATCCTATGGTTTTACCCATCCTGAACATGAAATGAAAAAAATCTGACTACATTGGTGATTCCGCCATAAGAAATTTTTTGGATCTGCTGTGATTTTTTTTCCTTTCTCTGCTAGAACAGATGGGACAAAGGACAACAAAAAAAATTGTGTAATACAAGCAGACACTACTGAATTAATATTCACATGCTGCACATGTTTAAGTTTGCTGTGCAATTACTTTTGTTTTCTAAGCAAGGAGAATATACAAGTCTGTTGAGATCTTGATGATGTGCAGTGTATGTCTGAAATCTATCACAAGGTAATATTTGATTATATGAGTATTAAAACCTGAGACTGGATTTAGAAATTTCAATTAAAGCACCACAAGTGAGTGGCATGGATTTGAAAGACACTGAACACCTGCCATTTCTTAGAATTTGGTTCCAGAAAAACCTAAAAATATGAATTCCTGAATGCGGATTTAGAATGGTCAGTTGAGGTTGTCAAAATGGGATTTTTTTGCCAAAACCTGTACTCCTGTAAAGAATCTCATCTGCCACCACAAATATGAGCTCAGATGGACTCACTCCAGAATTACCCTTTTGGGTTTGTTTTGTAAACAGTCCTGAAATGACTTTTGGTAATATGGGTACATCTGTGCATTGAAGTCCAGGGAAGTCTTTTGTGCCAGTTATTTCAAAGAATTATTTTTATTTTTTTTTACACAGGACATATGCTTAATACTGTTACTAGTGAGGGCATTGTGCCCAGTAGTGACTGCAGCTACAGTTGCTCATGTGCACATATGCATGCTGCTATTCTTCATTGCTCATCGTGCAGTTTTCCCTCAATGGATGTGGGATTGGTGCCAATAGGTTTTAAAGGGTTTTGCTGTGTGTGGTGTGTGTGTGTGTTTCTGGTGCTGTAACAGGCTAATTAAGAATGGAATGAAGGTGTATATTTAATGTAACATTGTTAAGGAAGGCTTCCACCATTTATTCCTGCATGGGGTGTGTGTGATGGGGTCATCGCAGGGGCTTTAGGTGCTCCTCCCCAGCAGTGCAGCAGTGCCAGAGGCTGCTGTGGCTGCCTTGCTCTGTTTGGGCACTTCCACCCAGCCCCATGTGCCAGGGCCTTGCCCAGCCTCACCTTGCAGAGGAGTTTTTCTCACTGAGTCTTTCACTGTTGGCTTTCTCAACTCTCCTGCCCTTTGTCCGACCCTTTTCCCCTGGCAATAGGGTCTGAGATTGGTTCTATTCTTTTCCATTGCTTTTTTTTTCAGAAGGACAGTTTGTCACCTCAGTAGCTTTACTTGTGGTTAAATTACTTTTATCTATTTTGCCTCCTCTTGCCTTTCCAGGAGTGCAGCCCATTCTCTGGCCTGTTATGCTGTGCAAGAAAAATATCTTTAATGCAATGTCTTCTAATTAAAATTGAAAAGCACAGAATCATAGAATGGTTTGGGTTTGGAGGGACCATAAAGATCACCCAGTTCCAACCCTCTGCCATGGGCAGGGACACCTTCACTCGACCAGGCTGCTCAAAGCCCCACCCAGCCTGGCCTTGAACACTTTCAGGGGTGGGTTGTCCACCACAGCTTCTCTGGGCAGCTGTTCCACTGCCACACCACCCTCACAGGAAGGGATTTGATGCTAATATCTAATCTGAACCTACCTTTCAAATCCCATTGCTCTAAGCATGCTGGCTCCTGGCTCTTTTGAGACTGCTGTGTCTACACTCCCATTGTTTGCTGCTGGCCTTGGCTTTAAATTGATTTTTCTCTCTTTTTTCATGCTATGTACATTCTGCAGGTCTATTGATTTTAATGAGAACTGATTTCATTTTTTGGGATTCCAGAGCACTTACAGCAGGCATTAGAATACCCTGGAATATATTAGACCTAATTTAAATTTAACTGAAATTGTCAGAATAAATGAATAATTGAACAAGGTATGTTTTGTAAAACACCTGGGGGATTTTCTTTCCCTGTTTTTATACCCAGTAATTTGCAGACAGCCCTTATCTGCATTGAGACTCTGGAGTGTCATTATTCTACTGCAGGTAGTACTGGTGGATAACTGCAAATAGTCGTTCTTCTTCCTCCTCTCTCCCAAAAGCCCCAGTGGTCTCCATTTATACAACAGGGATGGCAGTGGTGGTTTTCTTTCATAAAAGTTCTGATGAAGAGTTAGGCACTCATATACTGAGTAAAGGCGCTAAAGACAAGGAAAAGTTGATATTACTTTGCTTTTTGTTGCAGTGCAAAACATACAAGTGTTATGGGCTCCAACCTATTTTTTCTATGCTGGAAACTGATCTTTGTTTTAGGAAGAGAAGGAGGATGATAAAGACTTTGTTCCTTCCAGTGCTTTCATTTAATCTTCAGCTCTGCCTATTACTTTCCAGTGTACCTCTTCAGTAAATTCACCCTATCTCTTCAATGGATTTTTACTGCAGGGTTCTGTCTGAAAATTTACAGAACACTATTTTGCAGACTGATACATAGTTTGGTATTATTTTCTTGCCTAATATTTTTTTATTTTCATAAATAGATCCAACTCATTGTATTTTACTATTTTTCTGTCATGAAGAACAAAACAATTTCTGTCCCCTAAAGTTTCAGGTGAGAAACTGTGAGGTCCTGTGAAGGACCCACATGAATAGGTGAAATAAGTGAATGTGAAAAGCACACTGACTGTTGGCAAAGAGGTATCTGGTGCAGAGCAAATAAATTTTTAAAAAAGAAATTTTTTTTCAATCTCACAGCAGATACTGCAACAGTATTTTCACATTACCCAAGAGGTGTGTGACAGTACTGTGGTAACTTAAGGAAGTGAATTTCTTTGTGTATCTTGGTGATCTTAATCCTCTAAAGGTTTTTAATCCCTGTCAAACACTGGTACACCTATTTTGCTTAATAGCCATAGAGTTTAGTCTGTTTGGACACTAAAAAAAAAATCCTGTGTTTTCTTAGTTACCAAAATTAAGATATAAATACCATAATTTTTAAATTATATGGTAATTTAAAAATCATTTTCACGTACTTTGTACATGAATAACACATGCTGAATCAGAAAACCTATTGGATGTATGTAGTTATCTGTCAAGCAGTACTAAATTCTGAGTGTTTGTATTACCATAATATACTGATTGTAATAAGTGGCATTCACTGTGCCATTTCAGTCTGTGCTGAAGGCATTTATAACTGAGTACATTGTTACTGCCAAACAGGGGATTTGAAGGTTTAATTTAGTTTAAGTGTATAGTGGCAGCTCCCCAGGTTGCCTCCCAGGTACTGATTCTGAAAAATCCATTACAGACGTAGAGATGATGTGGCAGCCTTTCTCTTGAAGAGCTCCTCAGGTTTCTGTAAAGAGAGCCTTAGATTTTATTCATTCCTTTTATGAGAGTTATAAATTCTGTCCAAAAAGGCTGAAATCCTGAGGCAGAAACTTTGTTGGAGTGGATTTAGTCTGACAGGTGGGCTGGAGCAGCATCTTGTGGAAGATGGGGACGCTCAGAGCAGTGATGGCACATTATGGGCAAACATTGATTTTCCCTGGGAGCTGCAAAGCCTGGCATGGTGGCAGCTTCTCTGCTGCTGAAGATGCTAAGCTGGGAACCCTGATGCATCCAGAGCTGTCTGTAAGATCTGCTTGAAGGGAGGAATTTATCCTTTTCCTTAAACATTCAACATTGCTGCCTTCAAAAAACCCTGACTCATTAAAAGAAAAAGGGAGGGAAAGTGGTTTTGGGTGCTTCATTTCCTTCAAAACTTTTCATTTTCAATATAGAATCAAAGGAATAGTCTGAGGAGGCTTGAATATGGAAGTGTTTTCGGGTTTATTTTTCTTCAATGTACTGCAGCTTTTGATATTACAATTCGTAATGCTGAATTTCTTAATAATTTTGACATCCTCAGAAATCAACTATATTAAAAATCTTTCTGTATGTATCCAACTCAATTATTTTGTGTGGCTTTGTATTTGCATGTGTTTATTTGCTTTCTAAGATACAGTATTTGTGTAAAAACTCCAAGTATTCACATGTGTTTTAAATTTTCTTTACATTTTAGAGAATAAGCTAGGATTGCACAGCTTTGTCACTGAAGCTGTACTCCCTGCAGGACTTGCAGTACTAGCTGTGTTTGTATAATACCACAATTTAACCTTTTCCTGCCATGTAGGTTTTTTCCCTTGTCAGGAAGAACTTGAAAAGACTGATGTTTTATTACATTAATATACAGGCTGCACAGACTTGTATAAAAAATAAGCACACTAAAACAGATGAACATACTAAATATATTTAGTAGTTGTTATAGTCTAGGTAAGTGCCCTTTTAAATTTTGGAAGTTAAGTTGCTATGCTGTAAGAACTATGAACATCACTGCTCAACACCCAAGCTTTGGTGGCTTGGCATTTGGATTTGCAGATTCTAAAGTTCCGTGGTTTGTTTTCCACAGAAATGAAATATGCTCTTTACTTATGATAAACAGCAGGCTTCTATTTGAAAATATATAACCTGTGAGTGCAATAAGTAACCAGAAGGAATGATGGGGGCAAAAGGTGCATGCTTGTAGGGATTAGGCAGTAAACATCTGCATGCTTTTATGTGATTTCTTATTCTTTGCTTTTTTTGACTGTATAGACAGTACATTATACATTGCTGCTGACAACTGGCAATTTCTGACTTCCCAGTAGAATTGGATTTTAAGAAGATTTAGATATGTGGAGTTAAATTTGGCTTCCTGAAACCTTGTCTGGTGGAAGTAAATGGGAGTTTCATAGTAGGTGTCAGCAGGCCAACCCTTGACGTTTATTATTTCCCTACCCTTATGCAGAAAAAGAAATGTGTATTGGGAAATCAGAGACTGAGTCATTTTGGTGGCTGAATCAGTGCAGTACTATGTAAGGTTTGACAAGCAGTTAGCAATTTAATTTAGGGTGCCTTAGGACACGAGGTCACGTTAATGTTTTGATGTCTCTCCTTCATGAATCTTCCCTCCCTGGGAAGCACAGCCTGGCTGGGCTCTGTGACAGGGGCTGAGCCTGGGTGAGTCACTGCAGTCTCTAAGGGCTGGGCATTGACCCAGCCTGGCTCAAAGCCACCTGTAGCTGCTGGGTCCCCCGTGCCAGCAGGTTCACTCTGGAGGCCCTGTGGTGCTGCTCCACCAGCTGGTTGTGTGGGCATTGCCTCCATGGCTGCACTGGGGAGGAGGAGCTGAGGAAAGGGCTGGGAGAATCTCAGTGCCTTGTGGGTGAGGGCTAACACCCACCATAGTCATGGTCAGTCATGGGTGGCAGTGTCCTAAATGGCATCTCAGCATGTTGCCCCATCACGGGCTGTTGATCTGAAGTAAAAAGCAGAATGTGCTTGGAATAGAGGAATGGGAACTGCTGGTACTCCTGAGGCTAGCATATCTGGGTGTTAGACAACAAGGGGACATAAAGCAAGCTACATATTGACCAGAGAGGAAAAAAGAAACTTTGACATTCTTTATGGCTATTCCTGTGTGATAGCCTGTTGACTGCAAGGTGTTTGAGGGCTTGAGTATTCAGTATTTCAGTCAGCATAAATTAATAGAAGCTGAAAAGTTCTTCTACAGCATCAACAAAAGTACTCGTGTTTCCTTGGGCATTTATTTAGCTCTCCTTGAGAACATGGGCACAAAGTCTGTGTTCATTTGATTGCTGTGAAAAATGGTAGAAGGCTTCCACTCTCCTCCCTTTTCATTTTGCTCAGTTCAATTTTTTATGAGTTATTGTTTGTGTGGAACAATTGATTCTGTTTAGAAAGAAGTAGAACATTCTGTCAAATGCTCCTGTTGGATGCCGATTCACATCCCTGCAGAGTGGTGCTAAGGCATTTCAAAGCAATCATTTTTTGGTTAAGGCAAAAGTAAGGCATGGGGAGGGTTTTGTGCATCTCAGTGGCACTGAAATAAGACTGCAAAACCTAAAACCAAGAGGATGTGAGTGTCACTTGCAACATGTTGGATACCATAGATTAGTTCTGTATGACCTTTAAGAGGACTGAAAATCTATTTGATTTTGAGCTGTCTTTCCCTAGACAATATACAGACTGCTAAAATCCCAAAAAGAGCATAAAGCAATGGATGAATATGAAAGGCAGATTAATCTAAATTAAAAATGCAAACCCCACTTCTAGCAGAATGTGATTGACTGTTGAAAATATAAACAGCCAAGAGAATGGCAGTTCATCTCTTGATGTCCTCCAGTCAAAACTTTAGTCAGGTGCAAGTTATGCCTTGGTTATGCCTGATTTCCCAGGGTGATTGTATGTCAGTCTTTAACTGCATTATGCAAGAGGTCATACTTGATATTTGTTATCATCTTTTTCAAATTGAATCAGAAAGTATACCATGAGCCAAATTGAAATAAACAGTGTTCTTATTTGTTTCTCCCTCCCTTCACAGGTACTACAGTGCTACCATTTTGCAGATGTCAGGAGTGGAAGATGACAGGCTTGCAATCTGGCTGGCTGCACTCACAGCATTTATAAACTTTATTTTTACTCTTGTGGGAGTCTGGCTTGTTGAAAGAATGGGTCGCCGGAAACTCACACTTGGTAGCTTAACAGGTGAGTGTTTCATTCATGTATTATATTTTCCTCATAATTGTTAATTAAAGGAAAATAAAATTTCAAGTGCAGTTTTTTTCAAAGTAGTCAACTTTAAAATTACAATGTTGATGCCATCTTCTCTCTGAAATCTTACATGTTTTCAAGCCTATTAGTAAAATACCACAGCTAGAGGCTAATTTAAAAGTGACAGCCAGTTATTTTTTTCAGATGACTTTCTCCTTGAAGCCATGTTTTACAATGTTTTCATTTAGCCTTTTTTCCAGTTTAAGGAATCAAATGCCTGGAATATCACAGCTGGTTAGTTTTTAAATGTCATTTATAATTTTGGGCTTATTAACTGGAATTCAGAACCATCTGATGAAGGTGTACCAGAGAAAGCATATTGCATAGCCATTGCAGCACTTTGTAGAGAGTAATGCAGTTCTCTGCATAGTTACCTCAGAGACAGTACAGTAAATACCTTACATACATTAATGTGATTTTATTTCACCTCCAGTGTGAGATACACAAAGACAGAATAGTGATTTTGTACATTTTGTCCAAATATTCAAACACCATAACTCATCACATAGGCTTTTCTTGAAAGCAGAGAAAGGCAGAGCAAGCAGCCTTCCTGTGTTCAGTGTGTCATGTTAGGATGGTAATTCCCTGCTTGTTCCTGCCTTCTGTGCTCGTTTTTTCTGAACTGATCTGTGACCAAACTTGCCTCTGGCTGAAGGTCTGGAAGGTTCAGATGTTTCCAAGAACAGGGTTTTGTAAAGAGAAACTGTTCCTGCTCCTCTTGAAATAGTGTTCACAAGTGCTTAGCTGTAAAGGTTTCATGTCTTCATATTTTCTTCATATTTTGTTCTGCTGTTGCTGTCAAGAATCCAAATTTCTAGTTAGTGCACCACAGCAGAGAGGGACACCAGCTGCCATGTCACTGGGTGTGCAATTCCCAGCTCTCAGCTGAGTTAATCTACACTTCAGTATTTGAATGTTTTTATATAGGCAGAGCAGCAGCAACACAGTGACGTGAGTTCTTTAGTACACAGTTACTCAAAGCATGTTTCTCACATTTTAAAGATATGAAAAAAAATCTCAAATTGCTACTTTTAGTCTGTTCCACATCAGTTACATCTCCCTTATATGTCCTTCTTCCTTCTGTGCCTCCAGGCAGTCTGTTGTCCTGTCTTTCTGTGGTGTGCATCTCTCCAGGCCTTGCACTGACGTTTCTGATTCTTGGGTGCTGCCTCTCCTTTAATGCCTATTGAAACGGAGGATTGATTGATTGTTTTTTTATTTGGCCCCACTAATCTTATAAGTCTGGCCAGCCACCCCGAAGAGTTTATTGCTTATCTGGACCCAGCTGTATAGCTGTGATAACCAACATGGACTTTTCATATTATCAGAGCTCTTTGCTTTTTGGCTCTGCTTAACATGTTCAAAGGTTGTATATCTGAAATGTAGATATAAGTGTCTCTTACAAAGCATGTTAGTCATGGATCAGAAGAGGATATAGCAATAAGACACAGAATTAACAATGGAGCATAATGCATTTAAAGAGTTATTTGTTAATGCTGTTTGGACACAAAGTAGTTGTTTAGTAAAAATGGTCTTTTTCTGTGGCTGGCTGCTGGCTGCCTGTCTGCAGCATCACTTGAGCCAAGCTCTAATGCTTGCTGTGGTTTTATCCTACAGTCCTTCCTTAAGGGTAATACAAATTATGACAGCCATGAAATCATACATCATCCCTCTGTACTAGTTAGAATTTTGTCATGCAACATTTGATTTAGGTAGTGGTGGATATATGTTTTCCTTAGCAAGAGGGCTGTGTAATAGAACGATAATTACTAAATCTACTGATGGATTTGTTTTCCATGTTGAGTTTTCTCATGGGGTAAACATATCTTACAGCTCTACTTTGGTTTGCGTTTCTAAGGACATTACAATTTACACTGAGTTATTACTGGCAGCTTCTCTGGTCTTTGGGGAGGACAGGTATGCCCCAGTCTCCCACTGCATAAAATGAAGACAAAACTACTGCTTTTGCCTGCTGCTGCAAGGATGTGGGGCTTTTTTTTTTTATATAATAAAACCTTATTGATTAGATGTTTATTAGATAAAAACCTACAAGTATTATCAGAGAGTAACATTAATGTTTTGATTAAAAGCCAATATACTGTAATTTAATTTTGTAATCTTATGCAACTTTTCCTGTTTTCTGAAAACTTTTGGCAGAGATGTTTTAGATTTCATTATGTCTTTATCATTCTCAAAATATTAGAAACTTTTAAAAAATGGAACTTTCCAGATCACATTATGAAAAATTATACTAAATTTCTGAAAAAAACCCCCCGCTGCTTTAGTTCTCTTTACTACAATTACTAATATGTCTCAGTTTCCTGTCCATTTTATATCTTTCTTTATCTTGTCTGTACAATTTCTTTATTTTTCTTCTGCTTTTTTCTTTAGTTAATGTCTTTATTCAAAGCTGTTAGTTGAAAAGCATGCAGGAACTCTGACAAGTATATTATTCATTTTATTTGTGTTTTCTTCCTTCCCTTCAGAAATTGTCAATTTGAAAGGTACTTGAGCATTGTACAATTTGTATCTCTTTTTGTAACAGAGGGGGTCTAAAATATCTTCAGGATATTTTCTTTTTCCCACCTTGAGCTAATGATGTTTTGTGATTGTTTGATTTTGTTCATCATAGAAGAACATCTACAGAATGAAAACATATTAAACTTCCTTTGCCAAGTTTACATATTCAGTACTTTTCTAAAGAAACAAGATACTTACAAAGATTCTGGAAGTGAGTGTTAGTGTATTTGGTTGACTTACAACACAGAGCATATTTAGAACAAATATAAGTAAGATTATAGACCCTTTCTTAATATATTTGCTGTCTGGTTTATGGCATTTTGAAAATACAAGACATCTAGTGCAATATCCAGCCTGCCCTGAAAACTGGGATTATTAGTGCACCTACCAGCCATAGCTAGAAGAGAGCCAAGAATGGAATATCTCATGGTGGGAAGGTGCTTTCTGCACATACAGTTTAAGTTCTTAGTTGCCTCAGTTCAGGTCAATGTGTGGTCCAGCCATTCCTGCCTGTCGGCTGTGGCTGCTTGCACAGTCATATCCACAGATAACATTATTATATAAATGTTATAAATGTTCAGATACTATTTTTATCTCTGAGAAAGGTTTTCACATACTTGGGTGTGTTTTTCACATACTTTTTTCACATACTTCTGGTATGTTTGCCAGCTAGGAAACCTTTATGCAACACAGATCTCAATGTGTCATTGAGTAGCAAGAGGTGAAGTTTTATAAGTGTGAGTTTGAGGCAGTAGTATCATGCGTAGTGAGGTTTATCAATTTTCATTAAAATGATACAGTATATTGTGTGTGTGGCAGATAATATGAGTTATATTCCAGTAATGGCCTGTTGCACAAAACGTGAACCTTTTTTGTCATCTTCCTCTTGCCATTTTGTCCAGCTTGTGCACAAGGTGTTTGCTGGGGGAAATGGAAGCAAAAAGATGGAAGGGGACTTTTTCCCAGCAGATGTTATGTGTGCTCTTTGAAACAAGATATGTTGCACTTTTTGATTGTGTTCTTATGAAAAGTCAAATTTCTCTAGTTTCACAAAGGGAAGTAGAGTCAATGAAAAAGCTGATGCTACTTTCTGTTTTACAGAAAAGCCTGCAAGTCTGGGTGTAGGAGTGAAGAAAAGTATGGTCATTTCAAAGCCACTAATAAATTTTACCTTTACAATACTATTTTCAACACCAAAAATAATAATACCTGTTCACTCAAGCAGTCATCAATTCCACAGATTAAAGGAGTCTCAACCTACTAATTTAGTATCTGGACATGAAAGCTGGTGCACTTGAGTTTAATATCTAACCTAATTTAGGATGTGGATGTAGCAAAGGGTATTTTTCTTAGGTTCTCATCACAGCTCCTTAGGGAATGCTGTTTGCATAGTGATGGGGTGCCTTGCTTTCCCAAGCAGAGTTCATTCAATAGACAATTATTTTGTGTGCTCTGGAGAAAAGTGTCACATTGTTCTTTATCTGTTTTTTTAGGTACTGCTGTAGCACTCATTATCCTAGCTTCGGGATTTTTGCTATCAGCTCAGGTCTCGCCAAGAATCACACTTAATCCAACAGATCCTTCACATCAAAACTCTACCTGCACAAAATACAGGTGAGATTTCATGGTCATTCATCCAATCTTCTTGAAGATCGTTTCAAATTAATTTTTACAACCTAGTGTGAGTAACAGACAATTATTCACAAAGCCTGGTACAAGGAACTAAACTAGACAGCTAAATTTAAAATCCTAAATTCCCTCTGTAGAGAAAAAGAGACTTTTTGATTAAATTCTTTGAGTATTCCTTGGGAATTTCTTAGACTAAGTAAGATGGTTAAGTGGCAAATTCCATATATACCTCTTCTAATATATCACACCTGCGTCAGATATATTTTATAAGGAATTTATAAAAATGCTTGCTGTTATTCATCTGCTTGTCATGTATAGCAGCTGTAAGCTCTTCAAGAAGATGGGTTCCTTGCCTGTTGTTTTCCTGAGCAGGAAGAAGTAATGTTCAGATAATTGCATACCAATAAACAATTATAATAAATGTGCTGGCTTTGACCTATTTTCCATATGCAGTCATAGCTTCAAATAACATTACTTCGGAGGGTCTAAGAATGTGTAATTTTCTGTATTTTGTGTGGTTTATTCACGTGTGAGTGCTCTTATGTTCATTTAGCTGACAGACTAGAAAATTCCCTATTCAGAGAAGACTAGGTCAATGGCTGAAGAAATTCTTAATTATGTCCAAAATCTGTCTTTTTGTAGTGGAAATAAATATCAAGAAATGAGAGGTACACTTCTGGTTTTGTAGCACTATTGGCTAGAAATACAGTTCTTGGCTTTTCATATGCCAGAGCAATGTCTTAGATGAAAGATTCTGAGATTTATAGAAAAGATTTATAGAAAGATTTATAGAAAACTTGGGAGGGGATGGAAGGTCCTCATTAAGTGTAAATAATTACAAATAACCACAACACAGGATACTATCAGATATAATGATTCCTGTATTAAAAGTTGTTTTCTACTGCAGAGTCAGCTATAATTTGCAATTTTTGAGATGGGCCTGTCTACAAAATGCCGAGTAGTCTGGTTAAAAAAGGTGAGGGGGGAAGAAGCTCTCCTTTTGCAATCAGATTACATTAAAAGAAAAATGGGAGAAGGATTTGCCTAGTGCTTCAGTTAACTGTTTGGAAAAGATGTCTGGAGAGAGGAGATGCACCCTTTGTAGAACTCATAATTTGTTATTTAATAAAGCTAGACGGGAAATGTAACCTGAAACCATGTAAAATTTATGTACAGGAAATACGGCAAGTCCTACTTAAAAAAGTGAAAAAATCTTCAACAGCATTTTCATGTTTGAGTTAACCACAGCCAGTCAGGAAGAAAATTTTCATGGCTTTCAATGTGTGCACTTCTGGGCAAAAGCATGAAAAATTAAAGCAGACAGTTCTTATAAAGGCATGTTACTTCATGAATTATTGGAATACTTGTAATCTGTCGTGATTTCTGTTTCTGATGTGAAGTGGGGAAAAGCAGATAAGATAAAAATTCAAAGGTTCTGGAAAAAGAGCAATAGAATAATTTAAATATGTTCATTTGAGAGTATTTTGAAATAGAAGGAGCTCTCTTTGTTTAAAGATCAAAGTGAATGGAGGAGGAAATAATGAGCAACATATGGGAAAGCTTTAGGTGCTTCTATTTTAATCTTATGCCATACTTTAGTAGAGAGACACAAAAGCCAGAGCTGAAAATAATAAATGGATGCATTTACCCACAAAGCACAGAATTAGACTACAGCACTCGGTATTTAAAAGGTTTATATAAAAAAAGGAGGGATTGATATGCCTATTAATAACTTTCACACTTGTATACCTAAAACTGTATGAATTTTTATGCACCAAAATATCACCAAACTATGATCCAGATGGAGCCAAAGGAAGAATTTCTTCAGCATTATGAATATTAGTATTAATTATTTCTGAAGGATATGACATACAAGCATATATTTGACTTGGAAAAGTGACTGTGTATGCACAGTGTCAGTAAGTGAAATGAAATATTAAATATTGGTTTTGTCACAAGAAAGTAGATGGTGTTTCTGGCATTCCACTTGGGTTAGAAGAACTTCAGCATAACATTCATGGTCTTGGAAGGAAGAGGAGATGGGGACTGCAGACCAGACAAAAGCTGAAGGCTGAGCTTTGTGACTCACCTCTCTCTCCTTTTTGGCCTTGGAGGTATTCCCCATGGCACTTATAAAGTTGAATAAAAAAGATTCCCAAACCTGAGGCTTTGGAAGTAAAAGTCTACTCTGTATAACATCAATCCTGCATATTTTCTTTGCTACTTGAAGAGTAATGGCTTTACTGTACAGATACCCACAGTGTAGGGCAGCAAGTGTTGCTGTAGAGACAGGTACAAACAGAATAGCCAATCAAAGTAAAGGGAAGTAAATGAATGGCAGTGGTCCCTTGCTCCTTAACCCATATTTTAGCTCATTCTAGTAAAACTACTGGTGTCTCAAATTGCTTAGCATTGTGTCTTGCAAGTCTTCAAGAGGTCTCAGAAAGTTTGGGAGAAGCAAAAGGCAGCAGGGCTTCAGAAGATGAACTCAAAATGCCATCTCCCTGTACCTGCTTTAAGTATCTGCCTGCAGCTTGTAGTTATCTTTCTCTTATGGGAACACAGTGCATCTCTGAGCTGAGGTAAACTTTAAGTTCAAACCTGGTTGCAGCTTGGGCATTTCAGAGTGTGAGGCTGTTTCCTAAAAATAATTTGTGTTTGTCTGTGTCAAAAGGTATTTATAAATTATGAAAACATCAGTAGAATTTATTTTGCTGGCAGAAGCTTCACTGGTACTGCACAAAGTAAAAATGCTTTTTATGTTAGCAAATCCATTGTGTTAAAGTGTGGGTGTCCATTAAGGAACCCTTAGAGCTACTACAAACAGTCTGTTTGCTTGTTGTTCCTTCAGATCCATATTCCTCTGCACAGACTAATTCCTGCTGCTAGAATACCAAAGAAGATAGAAAGACTAGCAGATAAAGAGCACAGTCCTTGTCCTAACTCAAAAAAGCACATAGGGCTGAGTACTGTGTTCTCAGAGAGCTGTGCCATGCAAATGGAGTTTCAAGGCACCTGTACGTGGTTGCAGAAAACAAACCAGTAAGATATGCTGTGCATAAAATAAATAAAATATTTTCATTTGGTCTGGAGATGTACAATATTGTAGTTGAACAGCCCAAAGATAATTCATTTATCTGTAAAAAAAAAAATTGAATAATGGAAATACCTCAAATTCAGCAGGGCACTCCAAACACTGTGATTTGTTTTGCCTCCTTTCAGCTGGAAGTGGGTGTTTATCTCACTAAGGAGAGGCAGGGTGAATGCTCCTCTCTGCACCATCCATTAATGAAATTTCATTTTCACACTCACCTGTATAAGGTTGTGTAGATATTTGCAGTGTGACCACCTGTTTTATTTGATCTTAATCTCCTCAGCAGGTGTGATTGTACTTATCATCAAGGCCACAGAAATCTGAAAGGTGAATTTAAGGATACAACACAACACCATTCCAAAATTTGTCACCTTAGAAGTGAAAAGATGAACTATCCATTCCTACAATTATTCTGACTACCAAAACTCTATAAACATTCCCATTTTTACTTGCCTGATTCTGGAAGGAGATTTAGGTTAGGGCATGTGTATTAGCTACCCTCCCACCTTTTCCCAATCTTTAAAGAATCAATGATGTGGTTGTTTGGGACATTGAGCCATTTCTGTAAGATGACTGTGGTCCTGCTGCCCTGTATTCTTGCTCGGTTTATCTCTATTCATGTCTTTGTCTGCACTTCTTGAAACTTGGTTTGCTCTAGAAGACATAATGCAAACCTGTTCTGCCTAAGCAGTATTTTTCCTGTCAGTTACTGTATGAAAATGGGAAATATTGTGTTAAGCTTAGGTCAGCCTTCATATGTTAGGGAAATGATACCTGAGCACACAAAGTTTCTCGGAATCCTTCCTGAACAGATTGTCTTCAGACTGATTAAAATAACACAGGCAGTGCCAGCTGTGCTGGGCACACAAGGACTCTGTTGTTCAGTTTTGAATTAGTCACCCTCATGTGGTTCATGATCCTTTGTACAAATGCACACCACTGAGAGGAAGGCAACAATATTTAGTACTTCAGCATGGCCATTTAATAAGATAGCTAATGGACAGAAATGTATATTTTCTTTATGAATGTAGCAGAAGTATGTAATTGTGATCAGTCCTGAAAAACTCAGCTAACCTAGTAATTGAAGCTACTTTTATTGTATTTAATAGCCTTAGGATGCATATAGTAGGTGTATTAGGTATTGTACTTTATTTTACTGAGAACTCATTGACAATCTGATGTATCAACAAACTAGACAATTCTGTTTTTCATAATGTCACTGTATCATGGAACCAGTATTTGTTAAAATATGATTCTCATTTTCTCTTTCTACTGTCAAAGTGCCTGAGCTACTGGTTTTATGATAACTGAGAATTGCAGTAATAAATACAGTTATGTGTTTTGGCCATTGAGGTCAGAAAATTATGAATATAAAAAGAGATAAACATGTCTGAGAATGCTTTTGCCAGCTCTTATGAACCATAGTTAAAATTCTAATAGTTTATGTTGCAGAACTGTGAAATGACCTCAACATGGTCTTGAAATTTATTAAGTAAATAATATAGCGATATATTGCTTGGTAATGATTTTCCCTGTGCTGGCATGTTGGTCCTATCAATCAAAACTTGTAATTTAATTTTAAATTATAAAGGATAGGAAGGAATATGTCAATTCATGTAGGCATCTTTAAAGTGAGTGAAAAAAATCTTCTCTCATCAATTTAAACACAAAGATCTGAAAAGAAACTTACCTGAACTATAATGTCTGAGTGCAATGCAGTTCCTGTAGCCATTGGTAAGTTTTCCACATGCTTTGACTCAAACTCTGCATTAGTGAGGAAACAAGTTGTTATTCATTTAGTAGCCTTTTAACACTTCACATCTCTGCTAGTACTTCTAAGACTCTGCTGTTTAACAAAACCCAAACCAATGCTTAGGGAATGGTATTTTTAAATCTTCCAAAGTGATGGTGTTACACTTTACAAGGTCTGCAGGTTTTAGTCACACAAGAATGATTTTAATCAAGTTTGAACAGGGCTTCTATCTGATATGCCTGGAAGCTGAAAATATAGTATCTACCTGGAGGGTCTCTTTGGAAAAATAGTTTTGAAAACAAATTATTCTACAGAGACAGCCCCTCTGTCCAAAATGAAGGCATGTGTAAGTCAGTTGTTTCTGTTCTTTATTGTCTGTGTTGCTCAAAAATAAATCTAGAAGCTCTGTAGTTGGAGGCTATATAAATTCAGAAAAAAAGATCATCGAAGACAATAAGCAATTGATACCTATAAGCAGATAGATCAGGACACTTCTCTTGTGATGGGAGCATTTCAGCAGAGTCTGGTGCTTGTAGCAGTAGGGGGACAGCCCTAAGGACTAGGCAGGGTTTGTAGAGTCATCATCCTCACGGGACTGTGATAGGTGAGGAGAATAGATGAACCTTCACATCCTCACCACACCTAAACACAAACAGCAAACACCAAGAGGCTGAGAACAATTTCTGTGAGTTTGTATAAATTATGTTGCGTAGTTGAGGAATGGGAGCCTTTGTGAAGAAGGTTTAAGCAATGTTTGAAGAAAGCTAGTGTATTATAGGTGGTTGGCATATCAGGAAGGGTAAAGATTCAGGGCTGGTCTGGAGCTTTAGGGAGGACACCTAAGAATTATCTCAGTGGAATAGATGGAGCAGGAGCCTGATTTGAAAATGAGAAAGGGTTGGTCATACTTTGAATATAACTGTGATTTACATCTGTTAGAGTATCTGTGTGGTAAACTACAGAACTGCAATTAGCATCCAAGTGCTGTGATTATAAATTGTAGCTTTTTGTTATGGACACAACTAAACAGATGCATGTGTTACCTCACAGAATGTTGATAGAACTTAGCAAATACACTTCTGTTGCTTGGTCTCTTATAATAGCAGGAAAGGGCTCTTGAAGTCCAACCAGATTTTTCTAATTCTTTGTTAATTATTTTGTTTCCTATGTCCCAGATACAACAGCTGGAAGTGATATCTGCAGTTAGCACACATTTTAACTGCTTAAAGCATCCCCTATATTCTTGTTGAGTTATTGTAACCTGAATTTAGTGCTTAACTTCTGGAAGCAAGGAACCATGAGAAGTATAAAGAAAGGCTTGATTTCATGCCTTTGCAAACAGCACAAGGCCTCAGGTGCAAGCATCAGGAAGTTTTTAAACATGGGCCTGGTACCTGAGATGAGTTTATGTATAAAAATGAAGTCAGCCATTTGTCAAAAAATCCCTGAGATCCTTAGTTGTACATCTGGCCGAAAGTATCAAAATCCTAACGTGTCAACAGAGCTGATAAGTCCACTGCAGTATTTGTCCAAAAGTCCTTGGCTGGATTTTTTTTTTGTTGAACTCAAGGCTTTGGCTGTTTGGGTTCATGAGTTGCCCATGTCCTTGGTTTGTGCAGCTGGGCAGGCCTGGCCTCAGTAGTGATGCTCAGCTCAGCTGCCTTGGCCATTTCCTTTTGCTCCAAGCGGGAGGAAGAAACATTGTCTTGAATCTTGTAGACAGAATACAAGAACAGAAGCAGGGAAAGCTTGATTCCATCTTGTTATTGTTCTGTAGGGAGATGAAAAGGAACTGTACTGCATGCTAAAGCAGGCAGAGACTGTGCATAGCCAGCCTTGGGAGCAAAGAGTAAACTGAGAGCAGGAGGAAGGATCCACCTGGCCTAGGGTCATGCTTCCAGGGTGCCAGACAGCAAGCGGGAAATAGGAGAAAGCAGCACAGTCAAAGTGACATTCCTTCCAGCCTGCAATGCTTTGCAGCCTGTATTCTCTCTGGGTGGGGTGTGCTAATCCTCAGCAGGTGCTGCAAGACCTCCTGTCACTACATTGAGCCTTTCCTGACTGAGTCAGTTTATATTGTTCCTGCAGTTCTCATCTTCAGGAATATGAATATTTGCATCATACAGAGCAGAAGCAGTGGGTTAAAAATTGCACAACAGAGGCATTTACTCTGTGAACAAGACAGGACGTGAGCAAAATATCCTGCATGTAATATCTCAGGTTGGTAGGGACCCATAAGGATCATCAGGTCCAACTTGCATTTAGCAGTTCAATCAGATTTTCCCATAAAAATTCTTCTTCACATACTCAGGCTGATTCTGCAGCATATACTCAGTGTGAATGATAGATCTGAAAGAAGTGGAAAGAGTCTGCCCACAAAAAAAGTCAGTATTTGGGGATGTTTTGATACTCTGAGTGGCTGTTCTGCTACTCATGCAGTAGAATATAATGAAATCAGGTGCTACATTCTGTACAGCTACACAGTCCAGAGTGCATTATCAGGCTCAGTTTGCATTGCTGTAGCTGGACAATAGGACCATACAGGAACATACAATTACATTTTGTAATTGGATAACAGAGAATAGAGAGCAATGTTGAAAGTTGTTTAAAATGCGGCAAAAAATGAAAATTGATGAAAATTTTTTAATTGAGGTTCAGCTTGAAACAGTCAAAATAGTGTGAGAAAAAGAGAAATGGTACTTGCAGAGCAAAGGCACTGGGCAAAGGTCTTTTTGTGGTAAATCACTCAACAATAAGTGGCAAGGTAAAACTTGCAGCTCAAATTACAAGATTTCTGAGAATTGTAGGAGAGTCATTACTTACAAGGTCATTTTGCAACTTTAAAGTGCAAGATGTAATGATGAAACAAACATAAGTATGGAGTATTTCAAGCAGGGAGGTAAAAGTAGTTAGGAACCTTTCATCAGCATCTGGAGGGCCACTTTGTCAGGTCAGAGATTTTATTCAGTATTTTCAGAGACTGCATTAGAGCCTGGTAAACCACACTGTTAGGAAGAAAGAAAACAGTAATTTTGCTATCAAGAAAAATGTACACAGCTAGTCAATTAGTAATTCATCCACACAGTGTAAGATCTCTGTGAGAGAGGATGGCATTGTGGCCTTTGTGATCAACCTCTAACCCCAGGAGCAGTTAATTGGGCAGGCTGATCCAGAGCAGAGCATTCTGAAAGTTGCTGCTGCTCAGGCTGGCAAGAAATTGCTATCAGAGAACCTCAAAATTGGTGCTGTCAGTCTTTCTAGATATCAGTTATTGCTGTGTGGTTGGATGAAGGCGGCATGTGTTGAGTGTGTTGGCAGAATCAGGAAGGAATCACAGGGTTGAGGATGTGGTGTTTGTGAGGGCCCCAGGATGAGGTGAGAGATGAGAATTCAATTCCATGTTCTCAGAAGGCTGATTTATTATTTTATGATATTATATTATCTTAAAAATGCTATACCAGAACTATGCTAAAGAAAGAGAAAAGATATATCAGGAGGCTTAACAAGAATGATAAAGAAAGCTCATGACTGACTCCTCAGAGTCCAACACAGCTGCTGGTGATTGGTCATTAAGTAAAAACAATTCACATGTTTGGATAAACAATCTCCAGATCACATTCCAGAGCAGCAAAACGTGGAGAAGCTGAGGCTGCTCATCTTCCCAGGAGAAGAAATCCTGGTGAACGGATTTTTCAGAAAATATCACAGTAACATGGGGATATCTACTCTTCTGACAGTCTATCAGCTCCTCAGCAAACATGCTGTGATGTTTGAGCAGAAATCCCATTCCATGGCAGCTCCCCATAAACTGAGAGGTCAGGCTGCTTTGTTCTGTTGGGTTCATGGCACTGATCTGCAGAGAAGCTGGGCATTTTTGGACTTCTGGAGCCTGGTTATTGTTATTCTGCCTCATGGGCTGCAGCATCTGAAGTCCAGACACTTGCCTTGTCTGGGTTGCCTAGGAGCCCAGCTGGCAAGCAGGGAGGGAAACAGGCTCCCTGTAAAACCTTTCTGCTGTACTGCTGCCTGGTTTCATCAAAATCAAATCATCTCTCCCAGGTATTTCAATCTTGAATTGTCAGTCTTACAGACCACCAGCCTACCTGGGAATTTTGAACTGGCTTTTCACAGATGAACTTGTTTGCGAGCATTAGCTCATAAACTTAGCACAAATAGAAATATCTTAGGATAACTAGAGGAAGCATATTTCCTGTTTATGATTGGATGCAAATTGCCTTTCCTACTTAGACATCCAAGAGTACTCTCATATAGAGCCTTCAAGGCCATAACTGGTGTGGATTTGAAGAATTACTAATATTTTTTAAGATTCATCCTCTGACATATATTTATATATATATATATTGATAGGACTGATAAGGTGCTTCTGAGAACAGGAATGAGCTCTGTAGAGATAGTTTCATCTCATATATAAGTATTCATCTCATAATCATCTCATAATAAGTATTAAATTGTGCATTTCTCTTCCTGATATATTCTATATCCTATATTATTTATATCAATATGAGCATGTATATCAGAATATGTGCTCAATTTCAAATTGTTTAAATAGTTTAGCAGATAATAATGAGGCTAGAGGGAAGAAGAGCATAAACCTGAAACTACAATATATTTTATTTCTAGAGTGAACAGCCTCAGCACATGGTGTCTTTGTTTTTTAACTGCTTCTTTGAAAAAAAAATCTTCCTTGCTTATTTCATGCAGCATATTCTGTTATCATTAGAGTTAGTAACTGATAGAGGTTTCTGTATTGTGTTATGAAACAATTTTAATGTGTATATGCTGGGGTTTTGGAGGGAAAAAACACTGGTCTTCATCTTGGAAAAACCAATGGCCATCCATGTCCCTCATCAAAGACAACATAAAATTTTATATCAGTGATAAGACAGGGCACAGAAGAATGCTAAATGTTCTGAATAGCAACTGCCTGCTCTTAGTCTGCTGGGAGTTAGATTTGAAGTGGCTTTAAATCTTGTGTGTTAGATTTCTTGTATTTCCTTTGGCATAAATGAATCTCGTCTCTAAAATCAGAAGTCAGAGTATGATTGTGTGAACTCACTGTATAGGATGACAGGAAATCCTAGCCCAAACATAAAGGGTTTATAAAGAGCTGTTATTTAACTGTTCAATCTGAAAGACAAACTTTAGAAAAAAACATGGAAAAGAATAATTTTAAGTTAGTTAAATTGTTAGGAGTAGCTCTGTATAACCTCTGACATTTGGCAAAACATGAAATCCAGCAGCCTTTATTTTGTTGAATGCCAGCAGGAAGACCTGTTGGATTTGATGGTGTTAAAGGTCCTTTTCAACCTGAATTATTCTACAATATCCAATAAAGCCAGAGGATCAGCTGAACCAGCAGCCATGTAGACAGACACTGGAATCAATACTCAAATCTCTCAATTTTTTTTTCTGGATGGGAGTAGGAATAAATAAGATATCTTGTGTTTCCCACTTGACTAGTTGACTGCTACCAGCACTACATGAGGTTGTGTGGAGTTACCCTGCAGGATGGAACAGACAGTGCAAATTCAGCTCTGCTGTTCATCTCTGCATTGATTCTTGTGCAGAACCTGAGGGAACCAGGAGGTCTCCAGTCCCTGTCCTCTGCTGGTAACACCATAAAGATGACACTAATCACTGTGTCTTGTTAGAAATTCATGTTGCTTGCAGGCACTTTGATAACATCATTTCAGTGGAAAATGTTCTATAGTTTGAAAATCATATGTTAGAATCCTGTTTGATATCATGAGATTCTTTTCAATATAAGAAAATATTGTAATTTTATAAATTTTTTGGATTATTATTGCATACTTGAATACATTTGTGATTTATAAAAATGTTTTAATTCACTTGCAGTCTCCTGTTCCTGTAAACTCTTTTGATTACTGCTCATTGATGTACAAATATCAATGTAACAAAATGCAACTAAATCTCACTACTGTAATAGTAGTATTGGCCTTTCCTTTGAAAATTCCTAATTGCAGAATTACAATTTTCTCATTTATCTTTGCAAGAGAAGAAATGTTTACTACAGTTAGATAAAATTGACTTTTATCTGAAAGTTTTGTTTCATCTCCAATGCAAAAATATTTTCTGCAGTCTTTATCTCAATTAAGAGCAGATTTAATGCAGCTTTCCTAATTAAAAAACCTCAAACTGTTTAGACTGGAATTTGACCAATCAGTTAAGCAGAGGAAAGTGTGTTTAAAATAGATTTATATTCTAAATGTAGATAACGTAGAAATTCAGCAGTAATTTAATAATTTACTAAGAGCACACTTTTCTGAAAATTGGGAGAAATAAGAAAATTTTCTTAACACAGCCCTTTTTTTGCCATCTGCCATGTGAGTTGACCTTATAATTCTTTTAGAAACATTATAATACAAGGAGTTTGAATAACTAGATTTTAAGCATATACTTTCAGACTTTTTATATCCATTTAATCTGCTTTGCTGTTTTAGTTTCTTGACACTTTGTTATACAGTTATTTCTACTGTTTCTCATAATGCTTAAGTAGTTTAAGCAAGATATTCCTTAATTCACAAATTCCCTCTTGTGTTAAAGAAAAGATACACACTCAGAAAATATTTCCTTGATTTTGTTGTTCCAGGAATGTATGTTAAAGCTACTTTGGTCACCTTAATTATATGTTTACAGATGTTGCATTTCAAAGTTGAATTTTATTTTCAAGTTTCCAGGGTCACTCTATGTTTTACAGTACCTAATTTTTTCTAATTTTTACTGGCTAAAGTTATCCTTTGGATATTCAGGGGCTTTACTGGTGCAAATGTGTGTCTGAATCTAAAATGCCTTCCATGCCTTCTATGTAGTTTAATCACAGGAGCAATGAGTGTTTGCAGGGCTTTGTGCCTGCAGCTTTCAGGTAACTTGCGCTGCATGGGGAGCTTTGAATGCCATTGTAGCTCACATACCTACATCCCCATCAGTCAGATTTTATGTAGCTCACATACCTACATCCCCATCAGTCCCATTTTAGAGAGAGATTTTGGACTGGCTCCTCGGTGAAGTGTCTGTGGGGGTTTTGGTGCCTAGGCTGCCAGAAGAGTCAAGTGGGGATGTGGTCAGTGCAGCCAGGGGTATCTAGAGAACAGTTTTGCTGTCTCAACCCTTGAGCAACTAACAGAATGGCATTGGGGAAACTTTGCCTGAACGTTAGCATCTCCTGCTTATTGAGACTCCCAATGAAATCAGAGACATCTCTACAGAGCTGGCAAGTGTGATGCATGGGGATAACCTGCAAGAGCCCTGCACACTCTGCAGTGGCAGGTAGATGGGATATTTTTGGGCACTGGATACCTGTATATGAATTGTCTCCACTGACATAATGACTCCTTCCATCAAATGTTGTGGAAATTCAGGTGTTGAGTTTGCACACAGAGACAGACACGTGGTATTGTGATCTCTGACTGACTCAGATCCATGGATGCCCAAATTCCAGTTTGGTTATTAGGTATGATGTCTGACAGGACAAGGGGGAATGACTTCAAACTGAAATAGAGTGTTTAGATAGACATTAGGAAGAAATCCTTTTATTGTGAGGGTGGTAAGTCACTGAAGCAGTTGCGCAGAGAACTTTTGGATGACTCATCCAAAGAACTGTTTAAGGCCGGGTTGGATCAGGCTCTGAGCAACCTGATCTAGTAAAAGATGTCCCAGCCCATGGCAGTGGACATTGGAACTTGATGATCTGTAAGGTCCCTTCCATCTCAAACCATTCCATGATTCTATGATGATCCTTTTTCTTCAACTCCAATCTGTCATTTTTCAATTTAAATTTATTCTATGAATGAATTCTCCTACAACCTGATCAGATATCACAGGGTAGATGCAGATGGACTACCAAAATGTGTTACAGAAGAGGTAGAAAGCAATATGTGATACTTTTTGGAGAAACTTATTGGTCTTGTCTCCAACCCTGACAACTTAGCTATGTGCATTCCAAGACTTATTGGGAGATGCTGTTGGTTTTGACACCCACAAATGAATGATGTATTGCTTAAGTATTTATGTTTTTCTCTTTCAGTTACTGCAATGGATGTATGTTAGATCCAGACTGTGGTCTCTGCTACAAATTGAATAAATCAAGTGTTGTTGAGTCCTCATGCATTCCTGTTGATAAACACTCTACAATGAAGGCAGCTTGGGGCAGGTATGTCACTTGTCAGGATTTTTTAGCCTTGTGCTCTACAGAGAGTGTATTTTATGCTATTGAGAACCATTTTTTTTTACAGAAAGTGTTAAATTCTTAAGATGTTCAGGAAGAAGAAAATAACTTGGCATTGTCAAAAATAGGTTATTACTTCCTAACAATAAATTAAATTGACCCTGATGTGTGCAGCCCTTTTGGTGTAGTCTGTCACTTAGGAAGCATGGCAAAAATACTCTAGAAGTGAGGAAAATTACCTTTCCTTAATGTTTTTCATTCATTTGAAGTGGCACATTCCCTAATTATATACTTAAAGCCCTCTGAATGAATTTTCTTTTAAACTGCATTAATTAAACCACACTTTTAATATTGGCCTACCAAAGAAACAATTAGCTCAGCTAAATAAATAAAATTAGCAAAATCTGAAAAGTTAAAATTGTCAAAAGCATGGGGTTTGGCCACAGATTTCTGTGGTTCTGTGCCTGAAAGGGGTGTCATGCCATATGTTGCACTTGAGTGTAAAAACGTGTGCAAAATACATCACACCTCTTTTTTATGCAGCACAAAACTTCCTGTGAAGTCACAGCAACCTTCAGGTTTTCTGAAGTACTGACTATTCCTAAGGAAAGCTTTGTGAGGTGGAACATTGTCTTGTAGAGGCTTTATAAATACTTAAGTAATGAGCAGGGCTTGGATTGGGGTTTAGAATGGTTCAGGGGCACAAGGGAATTATGTAATTACTTCTGAGAAAACCACCTCGACAGAATTCATCTCAGCCACCCACACACCATGAACATACTTAGGGAATAGGCAAAGGTTTGTGTGTGATTTGGGCCTCTTCTTTTTTATTAACTTTCATACATATTCCTCAGAATTTAAGCCAAACTGTCTCAAAGGCACTGAGTCATATTGGACAGAGGTGAAAAAGTATGAAAAAAAAGTCTACTTATTGTAGAATCATTAATTTAAAATTACTCTAAAATTGCCCTCATTTTGATTTCAGTACCATTAGGCCTAGTAATTAATTCCAAGTGCAGAAAAGAGAAGCTTATATTTTTTGTAATCGTAATTTAAAAGCATTAAAAATTGGGGTTATTACTGTTAATAAATAACTGTGAAAACTACAAAATTTCATCTGACCTGCTTGTTCTGTGACTAACTTCAATGTCACATTATGGAATATACCTTGCATATTGCTGATACCCTGATGTGATCTGCAGCATGTGGATTCTCATATTTGTAAGGTAGATGATGTCTCTTTATATTCCAAGTCAACATTCATTTCCTATGTGCTGTAGTTTTCAGTAGCCTGTCTGTAATTAGCAGAATCACACTAGAAGGCAGAAAGACATACATGCAAACAAAAAATTGTTATGAGTAGTTGATAGATAAAACTAAACTTTATTTCATTAGCCAGTGCTATTTTTTAGCACAGTAAATGTGGGCATAAGCAACTATTTCATATTCATGATTCAGTCTCATGTAGACTCTTTGCTTTACTGCCTGTTGGAGCAAATTAGGGGAGAATAAATATTTCCTTTTCATATTGCAAAATACAGTCTTTCCATGTGCCAGAATTCCATACCATGAGGACCCTGCTTAAAATCCTTCAAAAGGAAATGAAACAATTATATATATGTTATACTGGTAGTCACCACTATGAAAGTCCTGCCTAAAGATGGAAAGCCAATAAAATATCAACATTTCTTTTTTTTTAATATTCCTCACCATTTCTAGTGTTTATTTCATTAATTTCTGTCTTGCCTTAGTTTTCAAAAAGCTGATCCTTCAAGCTGTGCAATGTCAGGTGGTGTCTTCTGTGCCTTCCAAGCCCTGTGGAGGAGGGAAGCATTTTGCCGTCTTTTCCTTCTGCTCCTTCTCTTCACAGACAGGTGTATTTCTGCTTGCTGGCCATGGGGAATCGCCATAGAGTTTTGGGGATCACATTCTCATACCACCCCCCTGCTCCATTTGCTCAAATCCTGAGTCTGCTTTACAGCAAAATCAGTCCCACAAAGCCATAGGGTTTCCCTGCCAAGGGAAGATTGCTGCAGGGAAAACAGCACAGTTCCATCTCCAACTGAGTCTCAGAGCAGCCAGAGGCATCTGTATCTCCCTGGCAGCACAGGGAGAACAATGCCTGAGACAAACTACAGCACTGGGGAAGGAAATTGCAGCCCTTTCTTTCACAAAGTTGCTTTGTCACAAGCTAGACACACAGGGGCTATTACTTAAAAAATATACATGGCATTATGGTGATCAGAAAGTAATATAATAATTGGAGAGATGATTTTGTGGGCTGTGGACAGCTGATAGCTGTAATTATCAGCAGCCTCTTTTGTAACTCCTGTGTGTCCTGATGGCTTCATGCATCCGGTGTTAGATGAATGAGTTTAAATGGCTTAAAGCCTCCAGGGTTACCCTTGGCACATGGAAAATCTATTTTGCCATTAATTTTGCTCAGGAGAGAAGAAATTTGTTTCTCAGCTATTTGTTTGGGACTTGTTGGACCTCAGATGTCTGAGCATTAGCAGAAACAGCAGCTCTCATGATGTTGATGGAGGAGTTAGAGAAGCAGCTTCTCCTGGACTCGGGCTGACAGTGCCATGCAGAGCATTTTGCTGCTGCTGTGATCACGTCTTGTTTATGATTTTCGTGCTGGAAAGCTGGGAGCTGCAGCCATCTGAACCCCAACTGTCCTGACATTTACTCAGGGGCTTATCTATTCCTGATGTGCAACCTACCACCAAGGTGAGAGGTGCTCAGAAGCACTAACAGAGAAGGCCTTGTCATGTATTTTTAAAGCTCTCTGCAGCCATGCAGACAGACATAGAAAACTTCTGTTTATGTATTTATAGCTTTGCACTGTTTTTCACTGTTGGTCCCAAGGTACTTTGATAGCTGTAGTGGGCAATGCTTTGACTGTTACTATAAAATACTGTAATTTTATTTCCAAGGCATTTCCCCAATGCCAGCCAGGTGTACTGGATACCACCTCCATTGTTAATTGCATTTATTTGGTTATGATATGTTCTACATTGTGAAGTTCTGGGGAGGGGAGGGAAGAGAGCAGAGATTTCAGTCTCCTGTGGCTGCCAGCAAGGCTGTTTATGTTGCTGTGGTTGTCATAGAAACCCAGGGAGACAATTAAAGCATCCACATATTTTTCAAGAAGAATATAGCGTTTGGGCTCTGTTGGATGTTGGGAACTCAGTGGCTGGCAGTGGCCCTGGGGAGGACAGAGACTGTGCAGGAATAAATCTGACCGAGCCCAAGTCACAGCTTAAGCAGCATGGGGGGTGTGCCTGTAAGATCATGCATGTACTTCAAGCAGCAGAGATGTATTTTTATTATTTAATCAGTTACATAAGCCTGACTGGTATTAGAATAACACAGGGAAAAGTGTCTTGCCCAGGGCACCAGCACAGGCAGGTGCTTTGCCGCCCTTGGTATTTCTGAACCAGTTAACAAAATAGCTGTTGACATGCAAATCTTCTGCCTCAGGCTCTGCCCAGGGACACATAAAGGATGGTTCCAAGACAGTGAGCAAGAATATTCTTAAATTATTTACTTTGTAGTAAAAGAAGAAGAGCTGTATCTTTTCTTTCAGTGTGGTCTCACAGTTCTGCATTGGGACTCTGTTTTCCAAGATTTAGGGAAGTTTTGCACATAGCAGTAGCTCAGAAAGCCTTGCAGTTCTGTTCTTCATGACCACTGAATTATGAAATCCCCATGAACTCAATAAAAAGCATTAGCTCACTTGTACAGATGGGGTTGCAATGAGAAGGGTCCCATATGAAACTCAGGTGGCACAGGAGGGGTCATGGGCAGAGTCCCTCTCTCAGCCAGGACAAGATGTAGAGGTGATTGCTTCCAGGGCTGTGCTTTCTGAACACAACCCAAAATCCAGGGGTTTTCCCCAAAACTACAGTTACTCCCACAATACTCAGAGAAATTTCTCTCTTGCAATTTCTCTTTGTGTAATTGCAATCAATACTCCTAAAGGTCAGCCAAGAATGGAAAACTTTAAATTGCATTACTACCCTTACAGCTGAAAGAATAACTGCAAGGGAAGGAGGTACTTACAGTGCCTTGATGTGACATTAACCTTGACATGAGTATGTTGTCAAGACGACAGCAGGCCCACAACTGAGCTGAAACGCTCTCATGAGCAACTCTGAGCAATCTTCCTCTGGAGAGAACGATGTTGATTTTATACAGTAAACAATTATGAAGAAATAATAACATCATCCTCTGATCAGAGACAAGCCTAGAGCCATCCTGTCCACACAATTAGCTGGCAGGTCTCCACAGCCCCCAGAGGAGAATGATTGGGAACAGAAATCTATAAAGAGACAGGAGCTGAGTGATTTGCTGTTTTCAGCCATTTTTATTAACTTTGTTAGAGGAACATCTCTGTGCCAGGGGAGTTTAATGCTTCATGGAGAATCCTGCTTTTCTCAACATAAAGAAGCATTCTCCTCTCTAAGGGCAGCCACTGCAAAGGCAAGAGAGCAGAAGAGCTCTGTCTTTGGGAAGCTCTGTTTTCCTTTAGCCAGTGCTCTCCTGAGCATCTTCCTTCCATGTAAAATTAATGGCATGTTTACAGATGCTCAGTAATGCTGTTATGTTTCACTGTGTGCCTGTTGCTCATATCTGCCAGTTTGCTGAGGGGTTTAAATGTGTCTTGGACACATTTAAAAAACCTGTTTGGGGGAAAAGTGGGTTTGAATTGCCTGTGCAGTGAGAGCAAGCAGGTCAGGCAGGCAGTCAAACCCTCTTTCCCAGCTTCAGGAGTGTGCCTAATGACCTTGGCATTCAAGCCTGGATGCTAACTAGATTCCGCTGGTTAGAAAAAATAAATTCATGGGAGTTCATTAGCTGGATTCTCAGACAACAGATTGGGTTATGTCCAACAAGGGACATGCCAGTGTCTGTCACAGCCTCGAGAGTGTTCTGGGGAGCTTTACATTCATGCAGCACTTCCTGTTGTCTAATGCATAGCAGATGAGACTCTTAAAATCATTAGAATACTTTTTCTTGGTAAGAACATTAGATTTTTCTAAAAATACCATGTTACGTTTCCCCCTTGTAGATAAAGACAGACATGTAAGTTCATTTCACTTGTTTTGCATCATCATATACATTTGTAAAAGTTCCTGTGACTGCTTTACTAATGTAAAAAAATGGATGTGCAAATTTACACATTTGAAGACTGATAATCTGTTTTCAGTATGTCATGGGAAGCAGCATTGCAGACCTTTGCTGGTACAGAAAGATTAGACCCAGAGCATTCTTTCAGGAATTAAGTATTCTGCTGTCCATGGGTACACATGGCTTGTTTTGTCATACAGAAAATATTGCTAGAAGATTTTATTGCTGAAATGATTATTTGAAGCCTTTCTACAAGGGTCTGCATTGAAAATTTATGCTTAACTCAGCAGTATTTAGAAGATAAACTTTCTCTTACCAAGTAGTCAGATCAATGGATGAAGATTATACATAGGATTATGGTTCTCATATTTACCATGTAAAAAACAATAGTAGAGGGAGTAAAGGATTCCGGAAAGTAGCAGGATCAAGAGAATATTCACATCTGCATGTATGTTGGCAGCACTCAGGAGAGTTGGGATTATAACTAGCAGTCTTAGAGAAATCTCTTGATATGGTAAATGTTGGCTAAATTGAAATATTCATAACTTCAGTAGGAACCAGAATATAAAACGCCCCCTCTCTGCCTCAGTATTGTTCAGAAAAGAAAATCAAGATAGATGCAGGACTGTATTCGGAATATCTTCCCCAGTGCTAGTAAGTATGAAAACCTGGAGCAGCTGTGTGCCAGGGTGCAATCCTGTTTGTCCTGTTGGATTTGGAGAATGTACTTCAGCACAATAATATCTAATATATATTAGTGAGTTGTGTGAAAACAGAAATTAAAAGAAGATCTGAAAGTGATTACAGTCTTTGTCAGCCAAACTCCAAGGCACGAGGTCTTTCCTGGGAGGAGGTTATCAGACATGTAATCACAGTCTAATGGTTGCGTGTACCAGTGTGATTTGTAAAAGGGATGTGGAAGAGGAACTTGAGAAATCTCATAGGCGTATTTTGTAGCCATTTCTGCTATCTGGTAAGAGCAAAGGGGAAGAATAGAAGAATAAATTAATATAGAATACTGTGTCCTTAATCCTTGATGAGCCTGTCTTATTGGTGATGCAGGAGTAGGTAGTAAAATAAGTGGAATTTTAATGTTCAGATCCTTTCAGCCACTCTTCCTGCTCAAATCTTTAAGACATCACACTTTAAAATTATTTTAAAAGGAAATTATTTCATGCTGGAGCTGAAAACCATAATAAGCTCCTTTAAAGCATATATAAAGATGGTGGAATCTATATATGTGCTGAAATACTGTAAGGGTGTAATTACTTAATTGAGGGTGGAATTTTATTGTAACTTTAATAGAAGATAATCTTGTCTTTTTTTTTGACTGATTAACTTACTAAAGAGGGAAGTCATTTTTTTAGCTATTGTTACAACATAATTATATTTTAATTTAATGCCTGTACAAATAAAGTACTTTGTATATTGTAGCTGCATTTTAGGTCGAAAATAGTGACCAGAGCAACACAATAATCTAAACTGAAACTGTTTACATTTCTTTCAGATAATTGCTTAGGAATTACTATTAATAGCTCTAGCATGATATTTCTACTCAACCAGTGGCAAATTCTGGATGTTTGAAAAGCCCTGTTATGAAGTGAATGTGTTCTGAATGGGAAATGTTTAGTTTTTATACTGAAGACAGAATTTATTTGTTGGAGACACCGAGCACAAAATAGGATTTTAAAGCAGGGCTGGTTAGTTTGAAACACTGTCTGTACATTTGTTCTTTACCCATTCCTTTTTATTGCACTTTGCTGCTAAACCTGCCTCTGGATCTTACTCCAGGTTATTGGTTAAAAGGCATTCTGGTGGGGGATGCCAACTGCGATTTGGGTTACTTGGTACAACTACTTCAGATGCAAGCATTGAGGTAATTGGAATATAAAAACAAAAGTGGCCCTCGAGCTAAAACATTATCTATCAAATGCTGCTGCCTGGAAAAAATTGCATTATTTAAATAAAAAAATATTTGAGTCAGTGTTTTTCATTTTAAAAGTGGTCCAAAGAAGAAGATATAGGGTGTTCAAAATTTAAATATACATCTGCTTAAGAAGCAAGCCTTCAGTTTTTTTCATTCATTCTCTGGCCAGCTGAAGGGGAGCTAAAAGGAAAATACTCTTGTTCCCTGTTTAAAAAGCATGTTTGCTCCTGGCTGACAAAGGAGATGGGAAAGGAAAGGAGAAAAAATTGCCAGTGTGTACGAGAGAATTGTCAGTCTCCCATCAGTGTGCTTGGAGTGTGAGGATAATTCCTGCAGCTTTTCTCTCTCCCTTATGAAATGTACATTAGAGAGTCTTTTACTGCCCACAGGAGCTGCTGCTAATTGGCTTTTCCAGCTGCTCATCCTGCTAGGGACAGACAGACAGAGCTGTCCGTGTGTCCCTGCTGGGGCCGTGCTGAGCAGGGCAGAGCTCAGCCCTGCTCTGCCCATCCCAGAGGGGCACAGAGGGAGCTGCTGCTGCCACCGATGGCATTTCCCCTCCTGCCTTGGAGCCCAGGAAAGGGAACTGGCTCATGTTTGGGAGCATGTGGATTTTTTATCTGAGAGAATTTCCAATAGCTGTTTTTCACATTTATTTGCTTATTGACTCTGAAGTTTGAATTTATAGAAAAATAATTTGTGAAGACTGTCTCAGTAGATTCCTTTAGGCTTTTACACTGTGAGATGGATTTACTAAAATTAAGTTTTCTCTGTTTGGAGGGTGGAAAATATTTTGGAAAGACCCATGTGGTAGAGGATTATTACTGATAAAGACCATTCAACAGAGCCAAATCCAAACCTCCATACAGCAGCTTATACCTTTAACAGCATCCCTAATCCACATCTTACATACCTTTGTTCCATACTAATTCTTCAATAATCACAACATAGGATTCAGTAAAATTTTTGTATCTTCCCTTCTTAAAAGAATTAAGTTTTTAGAGGTTTTTGTTTGTTTGTTTGTTTTTGCTTTTGAGGGAAAATAAATCAACACATTTCTGCAGTAGGGCTGCTGAATAACTCAACATGTTTGATTAGTGTAAGTCATAGAAATGACTGCATGTGCTGTTTGCATGTGTGGTTCATTTCCTTTGAATGGAGGCAGTAACATCAATCCCTCCTGGCACAAGATGAACTGGAATTATTGATTCCTTTGATTTAAAGTTGTGACCTTACTTTAACTCAGCTCTTTGGTTGGTACAGGCTAGGAGGTGGCAGGTCTTACTTCTCAAGAGCAGCACTTTGAGCATTTCTTCCTCTTTGCAGGATGCACAGAATTCCTTTTGTCCTGCAGCTTTCCACAGCTGTCAATTAGCTTTGCAGAGATAATAGTAAGTTTGAGGTTCTGCATGGTTATTGAGTTCTTCAGACCTGTGATTCAGGTGGGGTGTGTTCCCATTTAGCACATTTTCTTGGAAAAATAGCTATTGTTAAAAAGCACTTATGTCAAACTCTTTTTAGATGTCAGAGGCCATGAAAGATAGATGATTGCTTTGATTTCTGCCAAGTTCTTCAACAGTCACATCCCAGACAGTTGAATTGCATATAACAATTAAGACTTTGGTACCCAAACTTCATAAATTTCATAAACCAGAGATAATGAAACCACTTACCATATATATATTTTATAAAATTCATTAGATTAGGCATGGGTATTCCACCTGTGTGCACAAGTCAAGGCAGAGCAGCACTCTATGTTAAGTGCTCGCTCTCAAAATCAGGCATGAAATAATTATCTCGTTTTAAGTGTTCTTAGAGCCTTAGGGCTCCATTTTCAGTTACAACATTAATGATTTGCAGTGAATTTTAGGGCTGACAGCAGAGGAATCTTCTTTGGAGAGCTCTGTTGGGTGATTTAATTCAGAGCCTCCGTGGTACAGCAGGGATGGGTGGGGATGCAGTGCTTCATTCCCCTTCTGCAACAGATTTCTCTGAGCTCTTTAGGGCAGAGCTATTGCCACCTACTGGAATCGGGGAAAAGCTCTGCTTAAGAAATAATGTTCCATCATCTATTTAAAACAGTGAATGCAATATCTCAAGTATTGTCTGGTTAGATTTCAGTTGTGATGGCAAACACTTACTAGCAGTAGTGGAAATGTAATGTTTGTGTGTAAATTGCTGTTACAGAAAATGAGTGTCACAGTTCAGTACTCAGATGGAAGGTTGTGGTCATCAAAATGTTATTGTTAGAACTGTTGAAATATAAACTTTATATGTATGTCAATAACTAGAAATTAAACAGAGCAGGGACGTGCTAAAAAGACATGCTAATGCATGTAATATTGATCTGTATTTTAAACTCCTTGTCCTTATGTGGTATTTTGTCTCAAATTCAAGAAGAAAAGCAAATTTAGAAAGTCTCCCCCCTCCTTTCCTTTTGTTTCAGTAAAAATTTCCATAGGATTGATACTTTATTCTCTCTTCAGCTCCCATTGAAATATGAGGTTAACTGAGGTTCTAAGGTATTAAAGCACTATGGAAAATTCTTCCTGCACTGTGCTGCTTTGGCTGGGAGGTACAGGGTCTGCTGCCTGGAATAAGCAATAAATTATCTGTAAGCCTCAGCAGTGTGCCTGAGACACAGAGCAGACCCAGGTTGTGCTGGAATTGTGTCACTGTGTCCCATCTGTGGTTTGAGTTTGGGGTTTGGATGGGATTTGCTTTGTTTTTTTCAATTGAACTATAAAATCTTCCCATACCTTGCTAACTTTACGTACCAGGTTTCAACATGAAAGTACAGGTTTTACGGTGCCTCTGTATGTCTAAAACTTTGGGGTAGTTAAAACAATCCATATTTTTCTCTTTATTGTTTCCTAAAGTGTTTGGAAGCATTCAGAAAAGAAAAAAAATTGTAATATAGAATCTATTTCATTTGGAAGGTGAATTTTTCTGAGCTACCTTGATTACAGTTACAGCAACCACCTTGATTTCTTTGGTCTTTGATTACCACAGTCTTGGAAATGCTTTTGACAATTGTAACTCAAGGGATGCTTTTGACATTATGACATTCCCTTGACACTACCACTGGCACATGGTGGACAGCACAAGCATCAATAAAGGTTACTTTAATTTATAAGAATAGGAAGTCTGGATGGAATTTGTTTAAATCAACTTCAGATGTCTAAAATTGTAACCTTGAGCTGTCTTGTAGTTCCTTGACTAATGGAATAGAAAATATTCCCTTTTTCCTTTGCAGCTGGTCTTTACCTGTGTTTTAGAGAATAGACTTTCTTATGCCAGGCCAGCAGCTCTTGCATGCTGGTCTGTTAATATTTGTTCAGTTAACATTAAAATGTTGATACTTATTATTATTGAGCCCCACACTTAGCCCTTCCCACCAAGTATTCATTGGAGCTATCTGTCTTTATTCAGCATTCAAAAGAGGCAACACCTGGGAGGACTGATATTTCTGCAGTGATTAGGCAGCTGGTTGATATTTCTGTTATAGCCAAAAGAACTTTGGAAATTATATTTATTAAGAAAATGAAATGTAAAGTCAGGTGAAATAACAAATGAGATTAAACATCAGGTGGATATTTTTTTTATGGTAAGCCTGCATGAAATTCCAAAGTGCTGCATTTGATATCATGATCTTCAGACCAGTTTGTTTCAGTTATTTTATTATTGTGTGTCCATGCTGCAATCAGAGAGACTAAATGCTTTTAAATCTGGAAAGAAGAGCTAGAAGTTCTTCTATTTCCCCAGTTCTGTCAGTAGTTTGGTTGCAGTCTGGTGCTCCATCCATAAGCTCTCCAAGATGTCAGAGCAGGGATGACCCAGAACTCCCACCAAAGCACAGGAGCAGCAGAGCAGCTGCAGCTCAGGGGGACACCAGGAGCACTGAGGTGCAGAGAGGGGTCTGCACACAAGTGAGATTCTCACTGAGCCAGTCTGTCGTGGATCTTAATGCCAGTCTGTCTTTAACAAAATGTACTTGAATCTCCTACATTTATAAGCAATTTTGTCCTGAAAGAGCTCCAAAAGAATGAAGCCTGCCTGCCTGTAGGCAGGAATAGAGTGACTAAATCTGTCTGGATTTTGCTAGAAAGCCTCAGGCAGCACAAGTTAGCTCTGGCAGCCCCCAAGGTGACTGATGGACTCTTCCCTGTTCGTGCTTATCTCTGAAATTCACCAAGGGTTTGCCTTTCAGAAGAAATGGCCAAATCATTAATGAGCACTCCCTCCTTTCAGAGAAGCAGGGGAAGCTGGCAGTGACTGGATGAAGCCAGACTGGATGTGCGTGCTCACTGCTGAAATGGATTGTTCCAAAAGGGAACTATTTCTGTATAACCACAGAAAAGCCACTAAACAATCTTTAAAGCCCATTCTGGGGTCACAGGGAGTCCACAAGTGTTTCTCAACCATGATGGCTGCCAAGAGGGAAATAATAGCTCATTCTGTTTCCAGAATGTCCCTGTGATACATTTTTGCTGCTTGTCATGCAGAGACAGCTTTGTGCTTATATTTTAAATCTGTGAAATGGCATCTACTCCACAAGCAGTTAAATATTCCCAGATGTCATTTCTTACAAGAGTATGCCATGTGTCTGTGCCCTTACTGTGGCATGAGATGTTTTCTTTTCAGTTTGTACTTGATTGCAGTGAACACAATTTAATGGAGCTTTTGTGGCAGCCACCAAGGTGGTGGGAGCAGGAATTCTCATGTCCCACTGGCCACTCTGTGTGCAAGGGGGCCACAGCCCCATCACACACATCACATCTCCATCCAGACCTGCACATGAGTATAAAAGTGTTGTAGGACACAAATTGTGGGTCTTTACCAGATCATGGAGTTTTTTCCACTCCATCTGGTAGAATGCAGTGGCTTTCTTATCTTTTTTTTTATATTACTTTCATACTAAAGTACCTATTGATCATAGCAAAGGCTTCAAAATGTTGGGTACTATCACTTCCATCATATTTAATCAAATTTCTAAACATTCTTTGTTGATCTGCACCTCTGGGAAGTTCTTCAAGAATTGATAATACCTGAAAGAAAGAAAAAGTGGGAACTGCAGCATTTAACTGGAGTCTTTCAGTAGGAGAATTAGGACTGAACTAAGCTGTTTCTTTATCTCATAATGGATCTTTCATATTTTGAGGATTGGCTGAGAGTTTTTAAAAACAGCACTGGAATCTGGGAGGCTTCATGACTTACTGAGGGCACTCTGCTGGAGCCCACCTTTTATAAAGCATTTATAAAGTTTGGGTTCTCATGCACATCATTAGTTTGGAAGCCACAAGAAATAGTAGAACTTGTCTTGAAAGAGAATAAAAGATTTAGGGTTAGTAAGGTTGTTCAAGGACATGAACAATTAAAAGTTTTGTGATGAGAGGCGAGATCCCAGTGGACCACTGGGCACATTTTCTTGTAGAGCCACAAACCTTAGCAACAGGAAATGCTGAAGGGACAAATATAAGATGTATTTGCATACTAAGAATATTTCAGTAAGAACTGTCAGACAGTTTAGTGGTTGTGAAACACTGTGATTAATTTTAATTTTTTGAATCAGTGTATTCTACATATGAAAAACCAGGAAAAGTTACTGAAGATTTCAGTCTTTAAAGTACACAGATGTAAGTTTTCTGTAAACCATTGGAGAGTGTCCTTGACAGGGGGAAAAGGGCAGAAATCTTACATTACCTGCTGTTGCCTTCTGAGCCTTACCTGAAATGGTTCACTCTTCTATTGTTGCTTTTTCATAGGCTTTATTATTTTAGCTTGTAAATACACAGAATTATGTTTCAAGTTGCAAAAAATATATTCCTGTGTCTTCTCATGAAGACACTGTGACCTGATATCTGGTGATTGAAGTAGCTGAAACGATCACAGGCAGAAATGCATGAAGGACAGTGGCATTCAGCTAAGATGCTTATGCTCAAAACTAATTAAGTTTTTGCATTTTGATCAGCTTTTAATTGGAATCCTGTCCATTAAAATTCTGTACTTATGACTAGGTATTTGTTAAATGAACAGTTGATTATGTTTCATAGTTGCATGACCTCTCACAAGTTCCTGTGCTATTAATATAACATTTGAATTATTTATGATTACAAAATCATACAATTTAATTATTACTAATTAATTCTAATTTTTGCTGGGGTTAACCAAGTGTGTCCAGTCAGAATCAGAATTAGAACTAGGAAAGGACACTGCAGAGCACAGAGACATCAGATGTTTCTGGACACTTTTTGTGACCATCTAATACTTTGGAAGAGGAGGAGAAAGCTTGGGAAGAAAAACAAGTCAATCTCTGTATAATGCAATGAAAGTAATTTTGTCTCCTATAACAAAAATCTGGTGTGTATTTATTTCTGCTCCAGTTTTTGAGAGCACTGTCAGCTGCTGTGAGATCTGAAATGGTTGGGCTTTAACACTGGGTAAACATGATTCTGCATTTTCCTGGTTTGAGTCCATTTCCCAAGGTAAGCAGTGCACTAAAGATGATGGGGAAGCCTGTTGGACAGAGTTCTGGCAGTAGCAGATTTGTCTCTCTCCCCTCCTGGCAGATATGATGAAGAATGAAGCCTGAAACCCTTGGGGTGTGACAGCAGAGTGGGGAATTGTAGCTGACAGCTTGGAGGTAGCCACAGGGACTTGCAAGGTGCCTGGATAGGATAAAAGAAGTCTGAGGCAAATCCCAATCTGAGCAACTTTCACTGGGAGATGAGAGTTATCTAATCCCACCAAAGCTGCTTGCTCAGCCCCACAGGTGTCACCGTGATATTTTATGAAAAATCCGTTTGCCAGGATTTCTTCTCCTGGCAAGATGAGAAGCCTCAGCTTCTCCATGTTTCGCTGCTTTGGAATGTGATTTGGAGAATTGTTGACCCAGCATGTGAATTGTTTTTAATTAATGGCCAATCACAGCCAGCTCTGTCAAACTCTGAGGAGTCAGTCCTGAGCTTTCATTATCATTTCTTTGCTAGCCTTCTGTCTGTATCCTTTCTCTGTAGTTTAGTATAGGTTTAGGATGTCATTTTCATATCATATCATAAAATAAATCAGCCTTCTGAGAACTTGGAGTCAAATTCTCATCTCTCACCTCGTCTGGGGACCTCACAACACCACACTCAGGAGTGTCCACCTGGCACTGTCACACAGCTGAGTTTCTCCCTTTGGCAGCAGACACAACAACTGTGCTGTCCACACTTCAGAATCCACTGATAGGTGGTTACAAAAGTACTGAAATGTCCAGATCAGCAAACAGTTCAGAACCCCTTTGATGTGATTAATTTTGAGCAACTATTTCTCACGGGGAACAACTGGTTCTGTTTCCAGGCTGTTGCTCAGTCTACTCAGACTGAATAACAGCTCCAGCAGTCTATTTATCAGGCAAATTCAGAAGCATTTGAAAAGCTGGAATTTCTCAGCTTGTCAAAGTGTTTGAATTCAAACTTAAAGATTCTTACATAAATAAATAATAATATTTTAAAATTATGTTAATCTGTGATCAGGTAGCCAGGACAGAGGTAAACCAGAACAGAGTGCTAAGTCTTTTGCAGGTGTGTGTTTTGACAAGACTGAGAATCATGGAATCATTTAGATTGGAAAAGGCTCTTAAGATCATCAAGTAAAGGATAGATCCTGTAGCAGGGAGGGTCAGTGTGATAAAGACTTTTTCCGTCATATACAGATGCACCAGTCATCTACTGAGGTGCAATTTGCTTTCTCTGCTGTGAACTAAACTATTTTTCCAGGTTTTTGAAACACCTACTAGTATTTTTAGAACTCTTTGCCAGTTATAGCAAAAGGCATCAATAAGTGTCCCAAAACTCTGTATTTTATGCAATGAAGGTTAAGCAATGTCTAGCTAAATCCCATGAAGTTTTATGGCAAGAGATTTTCAAGTCTGTATCTGTTTGTTCTTTTCTGGTTGTCTGGGATTTTGGTTTTGTTTTTTTTTTGTTTTGTTTTGGTTTAGGGATTTTTAGGGTTTTTTTTTTGTTTTTCAGTTGCTGTCATCTGGTGTAAGAATCTTCATCTGTAAATTTTAGCTAACATCTGGTTTAATGGATGAATTATTTCTCTGTGTAAACTATAAAGTCAAAGTGATCAATGCAAACTTCTCCAGAGAGGTGTGGAGCTTCTGAGGCATAGACCACAGTAGCTATGGAACTGTGGGAAAGCTTAGAAATTATTGATTCTAACATTAGTCAGGTTTAAAGTAATCTGTCAGGTTGAGTTGCAGTTCACTTGATGCTTTAGACAGCGTCTTACCACGTGTATAAAAAAGGAGCAAGGATTTTTCCTTAAAGCAGAATATGCTGATTTATAGTGAAATTATTGCTCATGGTTTAACTGGTTTCTATGGGTTGTGCTAATGTGACTATTTTGGATGTACATGGGTGAGTTTGGGAGGCCACTTGATGGACAGGGTAGAGGTGGTTTCCAGAGCTCTCCTTAGTTATGTGTCTGACTACCACTGAGTTATTACACAGTTCATCTGGTACCTTGCTAAATTCTGCCCTCTAAGGTAGCTGGGGGTTTGTTCAGACAATTAAATATCTTTAGCACAAGAGGAGGGGCTTGAACTTATGAGAACTAATCCAAATGTTGAGATTCAGATTCTTCTACAGGATAAGTAATTGATTGTGGATAAATAATCTTAGTTGTTCCCAAGCATCATCCACCAAAACCTTCCTCCATCCAAACAGCAGCTACTCTAAATTATGTCTCTTTTTTGTCCCCTGTTATTTCCATGACAGACTTCAGATGAAAACATGATCAGTGAACTTGGCATAAATTTATATTCTTCAGTGGATTGCCATGATATGAAAGTCAGCACTCTACACAGGAGACCGTAAAAAATCAAATATATTTGTTTTACACTTGAGACTTAAATTGGCAAATTGTAGATTATCATCATCCTGATAACCCAGGCACAAAAGGCTGGCATAAGAGCAGTCCTTAAGTAGTTTTACTTGTGTTAGAACAAAGAACTGGGGGATTAGTGAAACTGTGAATTAACTATAAAATCTTTGTGCGCCATCAGCACCTGATGTCAAAGTCTATCTCAGAGCAGAATGTGTAATTTTGAAATATGCTTGTTCTAACAAGCATTTTACAGAGATGGACGATCACATTAATGTTTTTCTTCAAAAATAATTTCCTTTGTCTGATTTCATTTGAACTTTGACCTTTTAAGATTTTTGATCTAAATCCATTTAAGATGCTTCTGAAAGGCTTAAAAGACAATGAGAAGTCAGCAACTTTCATATTAAAAATATATTAACTGTTTACAATGAAACAATTAATCCAAGCAAAACCTGCATCTTTAGGGCTAGACAGTCCTCATTGCACAGCAAAGCAAAAATTAATGAATATTTGAGAAGAAAATCAAATTGGTGTCTGTCTTGTGCTGTGTCTTGCCCAGCCATTTCTCACACTGGGGTTTTCAGTGTTGTGCTTCAGAATTATTGCACAGCCAAAATTGCTCAGGTATTACAAAAATTTACAATGATCATCAAGGGAAGTGGTTTTTATCCTGTTTCATCCTCCTGTAATTACCAATAATATTTTAGATTCCCCACACTGGCTCTTTTCTTACCTTTTTTTATGTACCACAGGAAGGTAATTTAAGGAGATGGGGAGCAAAGCTTTAGTTCTTTTGAGCTTCAGACCATATCTGATAGAAAGTGGATTCTGTGATTTTGAAACTGACCACATAATGCTTGTAATTTGAAAATCTACCAATCTCATCTATTTTCAGTCAGTTGAATTTTTTGCATCAACTGTTGGTAGTTCAGGCTTTCGTTAATTAGAACTGATGTACATCTCAAGTAGCCTGCAGAAAACATTTAGCTGAAAAAAAATCACAGTAAAGGTTTTCAGTGTAGCATTTTCATGTTTTTGGTCTGGCAGTAGTTTCAGAGGCTATGATGTGGTGTGTCCTCACTGGCTGTACCAATGTGACTGTTGCCCAGCATGTTGGTACATACAAACTCTGCACCAGGACGTGACTGCATCATTTCTCTTGTACATTTACAGGGAATTGCCTGGGTGGTCACTCAAAGTGTCACAGTCAGCAGTTCAATGGCCAAGTGGCACCAGTGACAAGTGGCACTCTTCAGGGGTCAGCACTGGAGCTGGTGCTGTTTAGGATCTTTGCTGATGACAGAGACAGTGGGATTGAGTGTGCCCTCACCTGTTTGCACCAAGCTCTGTGCTGCTGTGAGCATGCTGGAGGGAAGGGATGCCATCCAGAGGGGCCTGCACAGGCCTGACAGCTGGGCCCATGGGAACCTTCTAGAGCCATTGAATCATCAAGGTTGGAAGAACCCTTTAAGATCAAGTCTGACCAGCCCAGAACTACCCTTGTAACCATTAGAACACATCAGCCTCTTAAACATCTCCAGGGATGGTGACTCCAACACTCTCTGGACAACCCATTCCAATGCCTGAGCACTCTAACAGGGAAAAAATTACTTCTACAATCTAACCTTAATCTCCCCTGACTCAGCTTAAGGCCATTTCCCCTGGGCCTCTTACTTCAGTCACTGTAGAGGAGTCCAGCCCTCATCTAATTGCAATCTCTTTTTGGGTAGCTGGAGACAGCAATGAGATGCCCCCTGGCGCTCCTCAAGACTGAACAAACCCAGCTCCCTCAACCATTACTCATAAGATCTGTTTCCTAAACCATTCATGACCCTTGTTGCCCTTGGCTGGATGCAGTGAGGTGTGGCCTCAAAGTCAGGTGTCCGGCTGGCAGGAGGGCGGCCAACACCCAGCTGCAATGTGTGAGCACCCCTCGGTGTCAGAAGGCTTCAGGCTGCGCTCACAGCGGACGGAATCGCTGCTGGCCAACGAGAGTAAAGAGTCCGGACACTCACTGGGGACTTGTCAGATTTATTGTAGAACCCAGGAATGACAGACACCCAGGTGTTGAATCTAACGTATCTACCAGCGAGTGCCCCCAACAAAAGGTGCAACAGGGTTGTAAAGGGGAGGAGGGATCTCAGGGAGGGGTTTACAGAGGACCACTAGGGGAAGGTAGGGGAGTGAACTTAGGATAACTGACATGAGGAAAAACCCAGTAGAAACAATGTAAAGGAGGGGCCCCAGAGCCACAGCCAATCAAGTCTCCCTAAGCACAGAAGATTCTGGCAGGAATATGTGAATTTGTTCTCCCCCCTGGGCCCTGTCAATCACTCCCCCTGCTCTGGAGGAGTGGGGAGTGATTGACAGGGCCCAGGGAGGAGAACAAATTCACATATAAGGAAACACAGGGGAGGGGAAATCATATAACCGCAAGGATTGACATAACTGTGGCGGGAGTAACCAAGGTAACCAAATGACAGACAATACCATGGTGGGAGTTGCCATGGGAACATAATAACTGACAAAGCTAAGGCAGGAAAAACTGGGAGGGCAGAACCATTACAGAAAATGGGGGAGCAATACAGAAAATGGGGGAGCAATTAAACAAACTAACAGAACACATTGCAACAGCTGGACATGCTCCAGCACCTCAATGCCCTCTTTAAAGTGATCCCAGCACTGAACACAGGATTCAAGGTGCACTACAGTGCTGGGTATAGTGGGGTGATAACTGCCCTGCTCCTGCTGGCCACAGTATTCCTGACCCCAGTATTCAAGATGCCATTGGCCTTCTTGGCCACCATCAACAGGGATGTTACCAGGCTGTGGAAGAGGCTGCCCAGAGAAACCGTGCATGCCCCATCCCTGGAAGTGTTCAGGGAACACTTCAGATAGGGCACAGAGTAACCTGGTCTAGTGAAAGGTGTCCCTGCCCAGGGAAGGTGCAGGTTGGAACTTGATGATCTTTCAGGTCCCTTTCAGATCACACCATTCTATGATTCTTTGATTTTCTTCTGTATTTCAGTTTATGAAGGGATGGGTAGCTGCTCCTCTGCTTCCATCATATATGCTCCCTTCATGTTGGATAAAATTCAAAATTTTCTCTGGTAATAAACTGTATGCTAATTATAAGTATGTTCTTCAGCAAAATAATAGGTCCTATATAAACAATGGTGCAATAGTAGAATTATCACAGTAATAGAGCTTGAACAAATCTCCAGCCTTGAAGTGTTATTTTTTTTAACATTCCCAGCACTGCAAGATGCCAGCAAATGCAGATGTCTTTGCCTTTACTATGTGTACCATGCTGGTTTACAACTGAAGGATAAGCAAAGCACAGTTTATTACTGCCATGTTTCTATTTAATCTGGTCTCAAGTGCTGTTTTTCCCATTTCATTGCACTGAATCTGCTTTTTTAGCAACACAATTTCCTCTCTGTTAGGGGCAGACAGTGGAGAATAGATGAGTAGCTCAGTCACAGGAGGCTTTGGAGACATCTGGTTTTCCCTTGTATCATTTGTGTTCCAATCTGTCAGAAGCAGGACACAACTGGGGAAAGATGGCAGGGGAAGGAAACACACTGATCTGCCTGCAGTGGTGTCTGTGTGAATCAGCATGTTGGTTTGTGCTCATGGAGGTGGATGCAGGATAATAAGCCAAGTATGTCTTTGTTTACAGTTTTGTTTGAGAGAAACCTCTCTGCAGAGCTGCCAATCTGGGCAGAATGGAGAAATTCATCTCAGCATCAAGATGCTTAAAAGTGCTCATCAACTTGTATTCATTACAAACACCTGCAAATGAAATTTGTGTAACAGCAAAAGAAGCAGAAGTGATGATGTTGCAGCAGTGTGAAACTGAGCACTCCTGTGTCTGCAGTGGGCCAGTCTGCGCCCAGGCACAGAGGATGTGTCTTGGGGAGGGAGTTCAGCTGATCTGTTTTCTGTGCTTTCCACCTCAGGAGTGAAAACGAATCAATGCCCTGGATAAGATGGCCTTTCCAGGGGAACTCAGCAGGGCAGAGCTGTGGAAGGGTGGGAAGGTGCACTGGCAGCACTGGCTGCATTGCCAACCCCAAACTAAGGGCTCAGCATTTCTCCACTTGATCAGGTGATGCTCCAGTGCAAAGTGGAACTGTAAATCTTACAGGTTACTGCCATTAAGAAAGCATTAGGGTTTTACCAAGTATTGGAATATGATCCCAGTATTACCACGAAGATTTGGCCTGGGCTCGTCTGACCCTTGCTGCTGGGCCAAAGGCAGCAACTGTGGTATTTCACCTCAGAGACACCTTTGGCTGGCTGGAGGTTGCAGCTGGGCACTGAAACAAACCCAGGCTTGTAGAAACCCAGTTTACCTCAGGTGGGAAGGCTTCAGGCAATGGTGGAGAGAAAAAGGGAGCAGATTCCGTCGGAGGGTTTATATCCAGAGTTTATTCCATGGTCACAGAATGTCTGAATCCTGGTAACAGCTCCAACAGAACACCAAGCACATGGTCCTGGCTGAATTTAAGCCCAGGGACAGGTGAGCACCAACCAGGTGGGAGGAGGAGGGTCTCAGGGGACAAGGGACACCTGGACAGGCCAATGACCCCCAGGCCTGAAGGGCATCCTTTGAACTTGACCAACCACACAAGGCCTTGCTGGAATGTTAAGCCTGATTGACAGAACTCACTCAGCAAGGGGGCGAGGGGGAGGGCGAAGGGAGAGGTATTGCCACACCTGGGAAGGGACTGGGAAGTCTAAACTAGGAAATTGCAACACACTGCAACAACCAAGGTTTCAGACACGCATTTTTCCAGTATTTGTAGTGTTAACCTCTCTCTTTTAAATATTTTGGAGCTTTGGATTTCCAGCTGTCCTGAAATTGGGTCTGCGACTTCACCATGATATCCTGCTTTAAATGTTGTCCTTTCATCAATGATGACAAAGGGAAGATTTCTTCCCCAGGAGTGCTGGGGGGATGCCCATCCCCAATCTGCTTGGCACATTGCTGCTCAACTCTGAAGTATTGCAGGGTGCCTGTTACACCACCATCCACAACTTGTTGCCCACCTATTGCCTGTTGCAGGCATCTTCATTCTGGTTTCCCTACTGTCAAGAGGGTCACATACTTCACATAAGTGCTCAACTGATCTGGAAATCATAACTCAGGCAGATATTCAGTTCTCTGTAATTTCTTCTTTGCATATGAAAGAGTAGTGTCTCTTTAAGTCCTCTGTTCCAAAAGTATGGGGTTTTTAATCTCTAGCAATTGAAGTGGTGGCAGCTGAAAAGTTTCACTAGTTACATTTATGAGTTACTCTTTTAAACAAATGTTAATTTAAAAAAAATTTAAACAAAAATAAAGTTGTGAGTATGCTGTTAAAATATTGTTGACAGTCAGAAGGAAATACCTGATCTTATACCTGTTCCTTGAAATATGGAATTCCCACATGGTCCTTGGAATGGAGACGTATTTTCTTTTAGTAGCTAATTACAAGCACTACGTTCTCTTAAACTGTTTCACTGTGTGGGAAGGAAAATACACACCTCTTTTCTTTATAGCTTCACTTGACCTTGGCATCCTCCACAGACATGGCTGATTACTCCTGAAGTGTGCCACATGTAGTTGGTTGAGCAGTGATGTAAGGACTAACTTCCATCTGACCTTAAATCCTTGTGTGCAACATCTTTATCTCAAATCCTGCTGCTGCAGTTCATTTTGCACTGTGTGATATTCCTGTGAATTGGTCTTGATGGCTTTGGTATCATCATTTTTTGTAGTAATGACTGGTTGTTTGAAGGACATCTGTAAATAGGTAAGTGTTTAAACTCAGGGATGTTCTGCTGATTACTCTTCCTAAGACCAGGCTTGAGAAAAAACTACGTTTCTTGAACCTTGCTCAAAGACCTTGTACATTACTTGCCGTGTTTATATTGCAATGTCAACTAGTGCCCTGAAAATTCTTTAATAAAAAGGAGTTTTGTTGATTTTCAGGTGTTCAAATGAATCCATATTCAAAAAGGAAGATTTATTTTGGGCATACAATTTCTGCCCCACTCCGTACTCTTGGACAGCACTTCTGGGCCTTATTTTGTATTTGGTTTTCTTTGCACCTGGTAAGAAAATACTTGGTTTTGCATATAAGTTTAAAATGTCAAATAGTGAAGCTGCATGACAAATTTATTTTTGAGTCCAGCCATTAAAGTCAGATTGATCTTTTTATTCCTGATTCTTAGGGATGGGTCCTATGCCCTGGACTGTCAATTCTGAAATTTATCCACTTTGGGCCAGAAGCACAGGAAATGCATGTTCTTCTGGAGTCAACTGGGTTTTCAATGTGCTCGTGTCACTGACATTTCTGCATACAGCTGAATACCTGACATACTATGGTAAGTCACAGTTCTGTCCATGTCTGCAGCACTGCCATTGGCACAGAGATTTTCTCTGGATTCTGGGTCCCTCCACTGGTTTTGCTGTGAAGTGTCAAAGCAGTGTTCTCAACCCACTGTGGTTTCATGACTACAGATCTGCTTGGAACATGGAGATTGGTCTGGGTTTCATAAGAAGCATTTATTTTTGTCCTTAACTGAGAACCCAGATAGTTGATTAAAACAGAGAAGGTGGAAAAAAACCACTTTTGATTTAGTGAAATAATGCTGACTCCCACTTAAGGTGACAGCATCTGCAGTTTTCCACTTTATGGTGACATCCAAGGCCAGTATCAGATGGTCCTTGCAGAAATGCAGCTGTTGATAAGTGCTGTCTGTGGGACCCTGTGGAGTGTTTGTCAGGTTACTGCTCAGCCACTCAGGTACAAGTCATTTAAATCACATTAATCTGCCAAGGAGCTGATGTGACCTTCACATCCCTACTAGTGCAGAGCCTTTCAGCTCTGCTTGTTATTCCTTTGAGCCATCAGTGTACCAACCTAAATGTTTGTTGGTCCTTTACTACCTGCTCTGCCCCTCTAGGTAGGGTGGATTGTGGGCAGGAACAAGCTCTTTCTCAATATTAATTGCCACCACAAAGCACTTTTAAATAATAATTAGGTGTGAAAGCCACAAACATTATTCTAATTCTGACTCATTTCTTCTGCTAGAGCTTTTGATTTTGAGGACTTCTCTTAATGTGTCCTTCACTGTCAAGACAAACTAAGAAAGCTCTTTCCTTTCACATCTGCTTTTTTTTTTTTTTTTAATTTGGGCATGTGATTGTCTAATTGCTGTTTATTTTAAGAGCAGAGTGACTTGCCCAGAAAGGATGTGAATAATCTTTCACATGAATTGGAATTGCCTTTGTCAGTTTACTCTGATGAGGAATGAGGCAGTAAAGAGTCCTTCTCCTACACCCACAGCTCATTGTTGTAACTCTGCCTCTCCAGCCTTTGCTTTCTCACTCTGCTGTGTAAAAGCAAAGTGTGCTGTGCCTGCTGCTTCTGCCCCTCCCCTGCCCTGGCACAGAGGCGGGGTGGGGACCTCTGTACCTGACTGTGACAATGGTTTCACATTGCAGGAGCCTTCTTCCTCTACGCAGGCTTTGCTGCCTTGGGACTGGTTTTCATCTATGGCTGCCTTCCTGAGACTAAAGGGAAAAAACTGGAGGAAATTGAATCTCTGTTTGAAAACAGGCTATGTACATGTGGTATGTCAGATTCTGATGAAGGGAGGTACATCGAGTATATTCGGGTGAAGGGAAGTAATTACCATCTTTCTGACAATGATGCTTCTGATGTGGAATAATTTTCAGCTGCTGATGTATTTAATCATTTAAAAGCCTTCTGGGGGAAAAGCAGCTCTCTGATGACCTCACTGCCCTGCTTCTGGTCTGGTTCTCCTTTCTACTGTGTATTTTAAAATGCCTTCATGTTCAAAAATGCTCCATTTAGGAGGAAATTCAATATGCTAGCGTTTTCTTGATAACTGAAAGCAATGGCTTCCAAAAGAAATTGAATTCCACAGTTATGTGACTTTACCAAGTGTGTGTGACACTGCTCCATCCCCAGAGGTTTAGTAGGGTGCACTGTACCAGATGAATACAGAAGGCTATCCTAGATGGTCAGGAGCTGTCCTTATCTCCAATGCTGACAAAACCTAAAAAATCACTTGGCTGATAAGAAAGCAGCTGACAGCTGTTGGATCCCCATCCCATAGGAGCCAAGGAAGAAGCTCTGCTGTGCAGTATGACAAAGGATGAATGCATAAGCTGCTGTAATAGTGACCATTTAAAAGGTTTAACTGATTGGGAAAATACAAATACCTGCTGTATCCATCAGAGGGACATTTCCCAAATTTACCCAAAGAGAGAGAATTTCCCTATTTATTTAAGCTAGCAAGTAGAGAGCCATACTCACCTGGATGGGGGTTCTCTAGGGTGGTGTGTGCCTGTGCTACACCTGGTTATCCACCCACTGCTGCTCCTGAGTACATGCTGCAGTTGGGAGTTGATGTTTGTAAGAAAAACTGCCAAAATTGATTACTGACAGCAGGAAAACAGAGCTCAGTACGTGGCCACACGTACAATGTACTGGTATATATTGCTAGGTACAACATAGAGGCTTCATTTTAAAAAAAAATAAATGTTTGTTTTCCTTTTTAGCATGTGAGAATATTGGTTTGTGCCTAATTTTGAACCATTAAAATACCATTAGGTAAAAGAAAGAGAAGGAGGGGAGAGGGTTTGTGCTGCCCAATGCACAGTGGTCATCCCTCCTGCGCCTTTTGCTTGTGAATGATTATTGCCTTCAGTTTATCTCCATATGTGCCGACTAAATGACTCCCAGCACATTTTTCTTCAGATTTCCATAATCAATTGCTGTCTTGCTGGATCTAAAGAGAAATATTAGCCATGGGCAGAAGCCTGCATCTCATATTAATTGCCTTACCGAAGCATTGCAAGCTTGTCAAGAAAATGTCAGGCACAAAACTAACTTGGCTGCCTTTAGCATGGTAATGAAAATATGAATGGTATTTTATTCACCTGCTGTGATTGCTTGCCTTGGCAAATTGAATTTTATGCAGCTACATAAAAATATTATTTGTTTTTTTCTTTGTCCTGTCCTCACTGCTTTAAGTCTTCAAAGATATGAGTTTGAAAGCATCAACAATTCAAATTCTTATCTTTGGAACATTTGCTTCATGAAAGAATGTGGGAAAATTCCTCTGCCTGTGGGCTGACACCCATTTATTTGGTAAAAAATACATTTATTTTTCATTGTGTAAAGATTAAAGAAGTCATTAGGTTCATTAGCTTTTATAGATTTGGTTTATGGGTTTTTCTTGGGTTGAAAAATGTTTTTAATGTTGGGTTGCTATCAAAACCAAGCCTGGACTTTGGTTACTAAATTATTTTTATTGGATAACATGGGGTTTTGTTGTTGTAAAGAAGTCTGACATTATGTTATCTAATCTTCTGTGGGGGGAGTTCTTATTCTCCAATCATTGACCTTCAGGGATTGGGTGTATTTTGTGGGGATTTTTCTTTTTTTTTTTTTTCTTTTTTCTTAATCAGGGAAATATTTTTGGAAAGAAAACATTTTAAGGAATCCTCCTGTGACTTGATTGGAGCTAAAAGGGAAAAACATAGCAGACAGAGGGAATTTCAAATGAATCTTTGCAAAGAGCAGCTCGACCTTGCACGTCTCCTGTGTGGTGAGAGGGCTGGATTCTCATGCCTTCCATCTTGCCTCCCTTTTAAGCGCACAATATTTTTATGCTTGAAAGCACCAGCTGTAGAAAATGCTGAGATCTCCAGATCTGTCTATTGCAAATGCTGAGGTCCTCAGACCTCCCTACAAATGCCCCTGCTGTGGGATTTCTCCCTTTGGCTGTCACCTCTTAGAAGCCTTCACTGAAGGTGCAGTACCTGAAATGGGAAAATTAGATACTTGGCACAGAGAGAATAACAAAATGGTTTCAAGGAGAAATGAACTTATTTCTGAAACCAAAAAGTGGTGTTTGAAGACCCGAATAGGAAGCAGTTTTGTTACCTAGAGCAGTGTTTGAATAGGTGTGTAACAGCCAATCTGTGCTTACACAGTTTAAGTGGTTTAAGTGGGTATTTTCTGGCTTCTGGGGATGGGGACTTAGAGTTTTGACAGCCCCAAAAAGCACAAGCCCACATTCACCTTCACACCTGTGAACATTCCCTTGCTTGGGGTGTCTGGAGTGGGAGCCAGGTCCCAGTGCCAGCCCTGTGCCAGCGCTGACCTCTCTTGTGTCACAGGGAGAGGGAAGGTGCAGGGATTGGCCAGAACTGAAGTGAAATCCCTGGAAAGGTCACTGTCACGGGGTCAGCAGCCTCTTCTGTTTTGCAGGCAGTGCTGGGGCTTTTTAGCAGCAGAAGAACCATCCCTCTCTGCCAGCCTTGTTCCATGGACCTTCCCAAAGGGCGCTCGGTCGCGTACAGCGCTGGGCTCATTTTCTCAACACAAGAGAAAACAGTTAAACTTACTGAAAACACTTTCCTGAAGGTTTGTATCCCCTGTCCTTTCTCCCAAGACACAGCAATTGAAACATGCATTTATTCCTCACTGCTGCTGGCCATGAGGGTACAAAATACATTGGCTTCTTTATTGTCCCTCCCTGTTCTGTGCCTACAGAGAGCAGGGTTTAAAGTCTTCCTTTAAGGGTTTCTTCACACCAAGAAAGCATTCCATACCTTACAAACACTGAACCAAGCATCATGTGTATTAAAAATGAGATCAGATACTTCAAATTAATCTTATGCTGTAGGGTTTTATTTTTAGAATCTGTGACCATTTAGAGTTTATGAAGAAAATTAGAAATATGTTTCTATTTTGCAAATATTTTTTATATTTATGAGTATTTTAAGTTTTAAGAGATTTTTGCTAAAGGTAGACTTAGTAACATTCCAGATAAAAGAATAAAAATACAGTGTAACTGAGTAATTTCTTATTACAAAATTTCATTTATGAAGTAGCATAAATAATATGTCTAAGCACAATATTCTTTTATTGAAAGCTTTTTGCAGAAAATGTGAAATTGTTTCTTCACGAGGACTGCACACTTAATTCAGGTATTCTGTGCATCAGGAGTGTTAAAGTAATACTGCTGGTAGAGTTGGGCATGTTGATTATACACAACAATTTGAGATATTTTAATTCTGAATTATCCACCAACTCTCCATGTTGTGAGCTAACACTAGATATAAAAGAAACAAGTCTTGCTGCATTTTTAATATTTTAAAATTAATTTCATGGTAATTTGCCTTTAGTATTTTGTTCACCATGCTGAGTAATTTGAGATAATTTGGCACTTTTTTCTTCCCCTCGTCACTTTGTTGATCAAAATAATCTTTTAACAAGAGAACCAAACCTGTTTTGAAAATAGAGAGAGTAAAAGCAAGGCCCAGGAGCCATTTGGGGGCTGGAGTTCCATTGCTGTGTGGGCACCTTGGGTTGGTCTCTCTTGTGGACGTTTCCCTAGGAGGTGCAGTGACAACGCTGGCAGAAATGGTGGGGCAAGAAAGGGTGAATCACAAAGGACCATTGCTCCAACACAAACCAACACAACTCATTTAGGGATGGGTTGATAATGCCACATTTCACTTGTGTAGGAGTTAGGGTTGGGAGGGGAGAAGAAGGAAATGATGCACCAAAGGTACCACAAAGTCAAGTTTCAGTAGAGATGGGTGTTGTAGCCAGCAGGAGCAGTCTCTGCTTGTCTCCCTCATGGGGTGAGGGACTGTGCTTGGCCCTGTGGATAGGAATGGAGGGGCTGTCAGGAGGAGAAGCACTCTAGTGTTGCTCTCCCATGCCTGCTGGGAGGTGAGGACGTGGCAGTGGAATTGGCAAAGTTGTGCTTTTTTCCTTGGTGAAATCTCTTTTGCCATTCTTAGTCACTTGGGCTGAGCACTGGGGAGAAGTTTTGACCTTCAGGGGCTGCTGCAGGCCCGAAGCAAGGGTCTTGCCTTAGGCCATGCAGTCCCACAGGCATTCAGTGGGCAAGGGAAAGACAGACCCTGTACTTCTCCACTTCTTACCCAGCTTTCTACTTCTTGGTGATGCTCTTCTAACATGGTCATTTTGAAATTTAACTTGCACTGTTGGCTTTGTTGGATGAACATCACTACTGCAGAAGAGGCAGAATCTTTACAGCAGAGAATGATCTCGGGGTAGAAATCAAGGCAGAAGAGACGGTTCTGCAAAGCACTTTAAAGAGTAAGATATCTGTGCACTTTTATGTGAGAGAATGAAGCTAACCAAACCCATTCCTCTGCATTGGGAAGAGAATCAAGCTTTGTGTACCAGGCCAGAAGCAGATAATGCCACAATATGTGCTTTATGGCAAAATGTGTTTTTATTGCGGGTAACATTTACAGCTTACATGTAGCTGCTGCCTATAAAGTGACTCAATTGTTCTCTGGATTTTAACAAGTCATACTTTTGTGCAAAAATCTTAGTGGTTTTCTATCAATCTTCATCACCTTGTGTACAGTACAGTTAAGCATAATCCACAGTGGTCTAGATTGTGGCAGTGTTTCAAATGTCAGCACAGTAAAATTCTAGGTGAACATTGTTAAAGAAATATTGTTGTTTGTGATACTGGGGGTTAAAATTCCTCAAAGGCAACTATATATAGATTTTAAAAGTCTGAAAAAAAAAGGCAGTTCTTATCTATTTTGTGTATGTTTTCATATAGAGAAGGAGTTTTTTATGTGACAATAACCATCACTGTAGTGTTTTGTAAATGGATGTTAATAGTGTTGCAGAGTTCTGTATATGAGAATATACTTTAGCCACAATGACCTGTTAGTGTGAACCGTGGCATGTTTTTAATCTTACACCTCTCATCAGAGGTGCTCACTCGTTGGCTTCAGTAGAGTCACTCATGCCAGGGGAAGTTTGACAAGAGTCAGGCCTCAACAATACAGACTTCATCTAAATCCCTGCTTTTTCACATTGTCCCCAGACAGTATGTTACATGTGAATGATCTGGCACATGTAATTTTAAAGCTTCAACTCCAGTTCAGTTAATCTCCTTGATTTTGTTGAGAAAAATGTTGTCAGAATTTGCTTTGGCCTTCCATGACATTTATATAAATAAGGAGCATACTGATGAATTATGAATATTGTCCACCTATTTCTAAAGGAACCATCTGTTTCTGAAGCGTTAAAATAAAGGCAAATTTCTCTTGCTGCCTTAAACATTACACAGACTTTGGAGAGGACTGAATGTATGACCATCATCGTGACTTCTGCAGCAGAAACTTCACGGATGCTCAGCAGGTGTGAAACGAGGTGGTCTCATGGTGCTGGGTTACACTGCAGGCCCTGCCCAGAGCACGCCTGCCATCTGTTTGATTTCCAGTGTTCCAGCAGTCCCTGGGAAACTGATGGGATTATCCATGTGCTTGATATTCTCCATGTGCTCAGTGTCCTGCTGGTCCAGGACGTCCCTGGGAAGTGGCACGAGTCATGTCTCTGCTTTCCATTGTGAATCTCACTCCTCTGCAAAATGGTTAACTGGATCTGGGTGGGACAAATGCCATCTAGAATATCTGAGACATTACTGGGGACCAAGCTGATGGTAATAATTCCATGCTGAATAATGTGCACATGGTGCCATCAGGCACACTGTAATCCCTGGGCACGGGTTATGGTATTCAGTACAAAACAGGTTCTGGCAAAACAATTTGCTGGGTTGTCCAAGTAATTTCTTAACCATGTTGAAAATGTGCCATTTCCATTTCCAACCGGTCAAGCCTATAATGTATGAAAGTGTTGTACATTTTCTGAAACTTAAGTGATGTAAAATTATTTAATTGACTTATGATTGCTTTAATGAAGTTTTGTCTTTACATAAAAATAAATATCTTCAAAGAATTGTCAGTGCCAGAAGTGTAAATGAACAAAATAAAAGGTGAGATACTTAATTACAGAATTTTTGTCAAGGTTTCATTTGTTTGAGTATTCGGGTCACCTTTTAGAGTGGCAGCTTCACATTGCTCAGCAAAATGAGCTCAGATAGGCCATGGGTTTGCCTGAAATAAGGGAAGGGTAAGATTAGCTTTGGATATGATCTTAAGATGATGCTTTTCAAATCAGAGAATAATTCTGTAACACCAGGTAAGTGTCTCTTCCTTTCAGGAGGATTTGTGTGAAGGGCTGAATGCAGCTATGCAGAGCTGCCAACTGTCCCAATGTCCCACCATGGGTTTGCAATGTCCTCTGCCCAAACAGACTCATTTCCTTACAGCAATTTACTCTGTCAGACTTGGTTATGGACTGGGAAAAGAGCAGGGGTTACTGTTTTCTAATGAGGAACTGTCCTAATTCTGTGTGTTTTATTAAGAAAATTGCTGGAATCAGTTTGATGGCTAAAACAAAGCAGCATGACCGTGACTGTGCTGTGCTGGGGCTGCCCTGGCTGCACTCCCCAGTGTGACAGAGGAATTGCACCCAGGAGAACAAATGGAAGATGGTTCTGTTACATCCACCCAGCACAGGTTCCACAGCTGAATCCTGGTGAGATCCAGAGCTGGCTCTGACAGAGCTGCAGCCTTTTGGTCCAGGATGCAGAGAGATCACAGCCAGTGGGAGAAGCTGGCAGTGGGAGCCTGCCTGGCAATCCTGTATCTGTGGCAGTGCATATCTCCAAGAGGGGAGCAGGGCAGCTCAGCTCTGTGCACTGACACCTTCTGTTTCTGGGTTTCTGGCTGATAGTGCTTTTAAAGGTGATGAGTGACTGCAGTTCATATTACTTGTCACCAAAACTACATGGCAGCTTTGTGGGATAATGAAAATCTGGTGACTCTGCTGTAAAACACTGATTTTTTTTGCCTTCTACCATTTGTCTATGCTCCAGCTACTATTACAAAACAACTACTTATGAATTGATTTTTGCCAAATGCATTCTCCCTTGTGTGAACTGAAATGGAGGCAGTTACAGTACTTGCTCCAAACCTTTGTGAGCATTTTCAGGATCAGGACTGGGTGATGCTCCATCTGAACTGAAGTCACCCATAGAGTGCTGTGTGGCCTTTGCTTTGTGCAAGGCACTAAGTGCTTCTTTCAAGGCTCCTACAGTTTGTGGGAGGTAAGTGGGGAACTTAAAGGTAAGCTTAAAAAAAAAAAGTCCCTTTTTCTGATCTCAGTGGTCACCTGGACTGGTTGACGGGGCCTGCTGCCCGTTGTCCCTTGAGCTGGTGTCCCTCCAGTTCACCCCTCACCCCCACAGAGCTCCCTGCACAAACATACTTGGGTGCTTCAGCTGCTGCAGTTTCACCTCCACTGGACCCAAAATGAATGGCATCTCAGCTCTTCTCCTGATGGACAGTCCAACACATTCAGCCCATCAAGCAACCAGCTGAGCTCTGCGGGCACCAGTCACACACACTGGCATCAGCAGTTCCACAGTCTCAGCCTGGGGCTGTTTGTTAGCTGGTCTCCAGGGCAGGTTCTCACTCCCTTGTTTATCATGCGTTACCTCCCCATACCTGCAGTGTGTGATTGGGAAGGTCTGCATAGTCCTGAAGTTTAGAAAGCTTTTGCCTTTTGAGAGTTAACTCCAGAACTACCAGGAATATTTTCTGCATGTTGATTTTGACAGAAAAATCTGGAGGGCTGTGTGAGTTTAATTTGGTTGGATACTTTTATAGGAGATATTGGGATCTGGGTTTCAAGAGGATACAGGGATCCATCTGTTTTTCTGATGTGTGAAATCTTTGCCTTAGCTAGCACACTCTGATTTTGGGGGCTGTGATATCCCATAAAAGCTCAGATAGAATCCTTAATGCCAAACAGAAAAGCAGGGGGTCATACACAGAGCAGTGAGATGTATTGTGTGAAGGAAGAAAGAGAAGCGCACATCCAAAGTGACCTGCCCGCAGTCTCGTAACACATTAACACCAGCACCACTCAGGGGGGACTTAGGTGCCTTTTATTGCAGGTAGAAAATGGCAGGGAAATGAAAGGCTTCCAAAGCAGCCCTGTTCTGTGGATCATTCTTCAGATCAGAACACACAGATCCTTACAAAGATGCAGGAGTTGTGCTCAGTTAAGGAGCGTGGAAGCTGCAGTGCACGGATGTCAAGGGTGCACATGCCTTGAGGGGACTCAGGTGTGAGAAGGGAAAACAAAGGCTCCCCCCCTTTCACAAAAGCAGTGAATCACTGGTGTCCATCCCCACTGGAAAGAGAGTTACTTACAAATCATTAAAGGTGGAGAAAGGGGCTGGAGAGGTGGGGAAGATCCATGCCTGAAGAACAGGGAGAGTTTGGGGGCCTGTCAGGGAGGTGGTGTGAGATCCATGAGCAGTTTGAGGGCAGAGGGGGCTGGATTAGCTAAACTTCATAATCAAGGTGATGTGTGGAATTGAGACTGGATCAGGTTGCCATGGCAACATGAGCAGGGAAAAACACAAAGCAAATCCTGAGCAGAGGCTGGGGGAAGGAAGGGCATAAGGTGTGGAGGATGGTTAGTGAAGGGTGAGTGTGGGGACACAGTGTCCATGGTGTCTGTGCCTCACCACTGTGTGGTGTCAGGGGACAGTGCCAAGCTGTCCTGGGCAGAGGGGGGCAAACTCAGAAGGCAGCACTGGGCTGAGGATGCAGCTGATTCAAGATCTAAATATCTCTCTAAAAAACAGAGGTTTTTTCCCCAGGACTCAGATTCATAGGCTTAGTCTTTTTTTTTTTACACTTCTTGAGTGCTGCAGTGCACTCTGTTAATTGCCTAATCTATCAAAACTGCATATATAGAGAGAATTAGTCCCCATTTCCATGGCCAGCTCTGTTCTCAGCTGTTCTCACCAGTTTGTGCATGGTGACAAGGCACAGGAGCAGGGTCAGGAGCAGGGTGAGCCAAGCCCTGCTCTGCTGGCACATGCTGCCCTTCTTAACATGTGGCATTTTCAGCCTTCCCAGCCCTGCAGCTTTTCCTTCTCAAAACCATTTCCACAGCTGAGGCTGCTGAGACCCTGTGTCCCCATCCAGCTGCCACCAAATCCCACATGCACATTTTCCACCTGAAGCCTTCACTCAGGGTCACTCAGCATAGCTGTGGCTGCAAAGGGGAGGCAGTTGGAAGTCACACAGGGAGCTGTCCTGCAAGTGCCAGGTGACTTTTCCATCCCTAAAGTGGCAGTTGTGGCCTGCAGCAGGTGGCCAGGTTCCCACTGGGAAGTGGTGCCTTGGAATAAGCATTGCCATGAAATTGGTACTTGTTCTAATATATTCATGGGGAGATGGCATCAAAACTGTCTGGCTGCTCCCAGTGAGCTCCTTCATTGTCCAGGATGTCTGGTCAGGGTGCCCTGCCACTGGTTTGTCACAAGATGTGGCTGCAGTCAGTCAGTCTCATGCTGTATGGCTTCTCCTGTGCTCTCCCTGGTGTTTGAGGTGCCCATAACCTGCAGGTTGGCTGAGGGGGCTGAAGTAGATGTCCCAGCTTTGGAACTAAGCTGGAGCTGCTGTCCCCACTGCTCTCCTCTCATGGGCTGCTAAAAATGATGGGATAAAAGTCAAGAGCAAGCAAAGTTTTTGTAAGCTGGGGGAAGACTAACTGCCACCTCCAGCCTGGGAGCAGACGAGATACCTTTTGTATTCTCTCCATGTCAAGCTTCCTTGTGACAGGTGGGATCCACAGGGATACCCTGGGGACCCTCACAGTCCCTGGTGGGGGAGTGATGAGTGCCCACAGTTAGTGCAGCCCATGGATGCAGGGCTGCTGGAGGCGTTCTGTGGCTGTGCACTCAGGGATGAGCTGCTGTTGGGGTGAAACACAGCTGCTCTTCATTGCTGCACAGAAATGTGGGTGAGGAGAGGCAGGAGCTGTGCTCTAAGGAGGGGAGCAGGGCAGGGCAGCAGCAGCAGGAGCCCCCATACACCTACAGCTCCCCCTGCTCCAGGCCCTGCCTTGCTCTCGGCACAGGGAGGAGGTGGCTCAGGCAGTGGTGCCTCCATCTGCAGCAGCTGCTGCGAGCAGGCACAGATTCCCTGGAGCCCCTTCCTGGCAGGGCTTATTCCCCAGCCCCAGCCTGGGTGTCTGTGATAGCAGCTGGCCCTGGCCCCAGGTACCCTGCTCCAGCTGGCCCTGCTGTGAGTGGGGCTTGCTCTGGGAAAGCTTGGAGATCCCTGCCAGCTTCAGCTGGTTTGGGGTTCTCCAGAAATTATTTTGTTTGCATGGAGTGCAGCTTCTCTGGGGAGCAATGCTCCTTACAGATCTCCTGCTTCTCAATAATGACTCCAGCCCAGGAAATGAAATAAATCTTCTGCAGTAAGAAATATTGGTCTGTCCTGTGATCAGCCACAGCTCTGGGTCAGGCCAGCACCCATGTGCTGAGTGTGACCCTGGCAGTAAATCACAGCACTCCCTCTGCAAATGGGCACAAATAAATGGTTCATTTGGACATGTTTTCTCTCAACTCTATTTAACAATTCAACAGGCCTCTTTCAGCCTCCTGCGTTACCTTGACTCTCTCACTCTCCTCCCCTCTGTGTTTGGGCCTAAGATGCCCCATCACCTCCCACAGAGCAGGTGCACCAGCACCCTCTGCAGCCGTGTGCTGTGTGGGAGCTCACCAGGAGCTGACCTGTCACCTTGCACACCCAGAGGGCTGAGGCACCAGAGCAAGCAGCACCAGGGTGTGCAGTCACTGCAGAATGCCTGGAGAGGGGGACACGTTCAGCATTCAGCTCAGAGAGTCAGGAGACCTGGCTGGAGTTCCACATCACCAGCCCTGGAGAAGCAAGCTCTGGTTTGGGTGACTGGAAGTGTCACCTGTAACCTCTCAGAGGCTGTCAGGGAGAACAGGCTGAAGGAAGCATTGCAGAAAGGTGATTGACTTTCATGAGGACAGAGTAGGCACTGAATGCAGAGACTTAAATGTTTTTTCCAGGAAACCTCATCCTCCCTCAATCTGCTATCTGTTAAAACCCTTGAAAAGCCAATTCACAGTTTCTACCAGAGAAATAATTACTTGTATGAAGACTTAAGCCTCTCATTTCCTATAATGATAATCCTTCATGAAAATGAAATAAGATTTTCTGCATTTGCGGAGGCTCTTGGCAGAACATCCAGCAACAAACTGGTCCATTAATGACCAAACTTCTCTTGATGCTTGCCCAGAAAATCTTACCTTGCAGGTTACCATACTTAGAGCTGATTTTGGAGGGAAATTAAGTTATGAGCTGTGTAATAAACCTGATTCTGACTGAAGCTTACAGTAGTATTTTCAGTGACAGCCTTTCAATCTGTGTTTAGAAGTATTTGACTGCCACCAATAAGCTCCTGGTTTTTTGCTTAATTACAGGTACCCTTCTGTCATTTTCCTCAACAAAATTTTACTTACAATTGATGCTTCCCAAACAGTTAAATACATGTGTATTTCCATGGCCTCCCTGGAGGCTCAGCACGCTGCCAGGAAGAATGGCATGGATGAAAAAGGGGTGCCTCTGCCTAAGCTATTGCCTCAGAGAAAGCTGGTGGTGCCTGAATGCATTTAGAGAGATGACAATCATTACATTTAGCGACATGACAATCATTACATTTAGTGACATGACAGTCATTACTGATCCTGAATTATCAGCTGAAGAAAGCACAGTTTGAGGTTACTACTTGCTATCAAACCAAACTCAGCTCTTCCCTGAAGTCACAAAAAAATCAAGGGAAAGAAAGTACCAAAACAGAGGGGCAGACTGGTGCTGAGCTAAGGAGAAAGCAGAAGTCTCTTTAAGTGGAATAATAGTAATGCAACTACTTTAAAATACTTCTCTAGTGGCTATAAAGAGCATGCAGCCTTATTTGTTATCATTGCCAGTACACAAACCACTACAAAGATAGTTTTTTTTCTTCTGATTGCTTTGCAATTACAGGTAAAAATGGGAACGTAATTTGAATTTATATACTCTCATCCAAAGGCTTTGAAACATGATTATCTACAGTGATTGATATCCCAAGTGCTGAATTATTGCATTAGAGACATACATGCAGCTCTGATGTACAGCCAGTCAGAGGCTGAGTTTCTGGCACTGAGCAGTAGAATTTCAGTGCAGTCCAGGCTGAAACCTGGCTGGGACTGGACAGATTGTGAAATTTTCTTTATCAGTGGCTGGAGTGAAAATAAGTGATACCCACTGAGAGGCTTTTAATGATGATAAATATGAGCAATAACTTAATAAAGAGGATTTGAAACCCCACACACATATATCCATATGGTGCAACTGTCCCTCTTTTCCCACCTAAGTTCCAACCTGCATTCTTTGTCCCTTAGGTTCATAGGCACAGACTGGGAATATGTTGGCCCAAGGGCCAGCTCTGCAGATCTGGAGTATCTGCCTGAACGTGGGTAGCTCACTTCAGTGTAAAACTAGCCACAGTTTAAAAGTGCCAGCAAACAATGCCACCATCAGAGAGGAACCAGGAGCAGAACTTCCACTGCAAGTTAATGGCAGTTCATCTCTGTCTGGGTCACCAGCACCTCTCTAACCCAGACACCAAAAAACTCTTTGGCCCATTTTACATCTGCTGTGGTAATAAAACCCTTCTAAAGCACACAGTGTTGGAACTTTTAGCTATTTTGTGCCACAGTGTACTGCAGGCTGGCAGGCCAAGTGCCCTGGGGACACATCAGCTCTGGGGGAGGCTGGGAAGCTGGACACACACCACTGGAAGGTATGCACCAGGTGTGAGGGACTTTGGGAAAGCAGCATTCAAGCCAGCATGGGCCGCTGCTGGTGTGGCACAATCTGAATCGACTTTGTCACACTGAGTGAAAATCTATGCTTTAGAAACCATGGCTAACAGCTGAGCTTTTAGAAAATCATAGCTGTTATTCAAATAAATTATATCTCCTGTGAAGAAGATTAATATTGCAGCTTAAAAAAATTACTAGGGAGTTTGCTTTGACAACAAATTGGGCAACCTAGAAAAGAAAATCTGCTTGTGTTGAGCCTTAGGAAGTGGGCAGTGAATTGGCTAAGTGATAGTTACATGGTTTAGAAGTCTGGCTGTGCAAACCACTTCCTATGTATGCAATTTATACATATAAAAGACAGTGCTATTTTCTTCCAAGAACAGAACAGTCCACTGAAATTTCTGAGCTGCTATTTTAAAAAACAGCACAGCCATAAACCTGCAAACTGTTGAGCAATGCAGACCTTCTTTTAAAAATGAGACTTAGCTTCAAAAAAAAAAAAAAAAGCAGCAGCAAAACCAACCAGCCACTTGTTTGATGATGAGAACAGAGACGAAGAATGGCGACGAGTCTCATCCAGGCTGCCAGGCTGGGTGACACTCACCCCTTCTACAAAGCATAGAAAAACCCCTGACCTGCTGGGAATGAGGGCAGGGAATCTTTTAACAGCAGACTCCAAGAGGAAAGCACAATAACCTTATAGAGGCAAATCTCCTGTTGTTTAAGGAAGTCTCCAGCATAACTTTTGCCCAAACCCAGTTTGTGAAGGAGAGGAGCCCTGCATGCAGCCAGCTGGCCAAGCCAGCACAGGCATTTCTATATATACACATAGGTATATGTATATATATGTACACACACATACACACACAGAGTTAAGATAGAGAGATATCTATACAGAAGTGAAGGTGTATGGATCTGTAAGTTGATGTTAGTAACAGCAAGTCTCCCTGACACCCTTACCAGGAACTTTTTAAAAGGCAAGAATATAACCTAGAAACAATATTATCAGAAACTTTTATTTGCTGTGATTTGTAGCTTCACACAAATACTGAAGTGACAATGCAAGTAGTTCAGATTTTCAGTTTGCAGACAGAATACAGAAACACATGACAGAGTTTTTTAGATTAACAGCCAGAAAATGAATGAGTGGATCTGCTGTGGAAAGAAAATTGAGCATTTAAAAAAAAAATTAGCTCTTTTAAAATTACATTCTATTCTGTCTGTGCAGATGTACATTCGCTGTTTCCCATTTTTGTGTTTAGTATGAACACATGACAAAGGCAAGTTTTTCTGTTAAAATGGGTGAGAATCAGACAATGGCTCTGAACTCAGAGCCATGCTAAATATTTTTTGAAGTAGAACAACATCTTCCTATTACCTTAAAAGAAACATAGTCAATCAATTCTAAACTACAGAATCCTACAGATATGTGGCAGGGAAAACAATATAATTCCCAATGTTTTTATTTACTAGGTTATTGTAACACACTTTGTTAATAGTTGGATATTTATAGAAACTCATACTTTGAGATAGCAGTAGGTAGACAGAAGCCCATAATTATTGATAGTTAAAGCAAACAAACAGTAAAAGTATCTTTTGCCTACCCATGCTAGAAAAATCAGAATATGCCAACTGAATGAAACACACTGAGAACAGGACAAAACTACCTGTTCCTAACGTGCCATTACAGTCGATCACTGCTTCTCTCCCCCCTTCATTTTATCAATGTAGTCCAGCACCTCTAGAGTCCTGCTGCCAGCCAGAGTCAGGTACTCGGTCTCGGCAGAGAAGGCGCCTGTCCCGGCGGCGCTGCCGCTGCCCGCGGGCTGCCGCCCCTCCCGCGCCGGCCATTGCTGCTCTCCGGCAGTGCCGGGAGCGGGGACCCCGCCCGGGCTGCGGGCAGCGGGGAGCGATCCCCCACAGCCGCACACCCTCAGCGTGCCGCACTGGGTGCCCACATCCACCTTCTCTACGGTCACAGAGCCCTCGGTCTGCGACCACACATCGCACCTGGTGCTGCTACCGACATGCTCCCTCCTAAGGGCGTGCTGGGATGGGCCCTGAGACAGAGCTGCGTGGGTTTTATTTTCCTCCTCTGTGGCACAAAAATCAGAGTCTTTCTCCTGAAGATTGTTTGCTTCTTTTCTAGCCAAAGTGCTGCTAGGCTTCATACCCACACCTTGGGTGTGAGAGCTCTTGGGGGCCTCTCTGCTCACTGAGGCTGAGAGCAGGTTGGCACCATGTGCCTTCAAGGACTGTTCATTCAGATAATTCTTCTTTTTGGCTGTGTCTTCCTCTTCAGACTGCTTGAACAGAATTGTACAATTGTAACTGCTCAAATAGTTCAGTAACTAAGGACTAAAGCAATGGCTTGCTAATAGCTAAGTGAAACAAACAGAAAGGCCAGAACTGTCTGCTTTTGGTTGTTTGTGGGGGTTTTTTTGTTCCTTCTCTAAGGATGGCTCTTGGTGAATATAAGGTGGCCAATGAAGACCCTCACTCTCATATGCAATTTATACTCTCACACCATGGCATTTTTATGTTCAAGAATGACTGAAAACACAGTGCATCAAATCATTCTGCTTTACAGGCATGTAATGGAAGGCAGCTATACATAGAGGAAGAGCATAGAACATTGCTTAGCATCTTCCCACAGTCATGCTATGTAATTCCACAAGGCCAGCCATTATCAAGAGAACAGACCACATGTCTGTCAAACTACTTAGGAAAATTTGCAGCTCATCATTTCTTGTCCTCTTCACACATGAAGTTATCTAGTACAAAACAAAACTAGATTCCAGCTACATCCACCCTTAGGTGCACTTGGGCATAGAGATATGATTCAAATAAAGCCCTGCCAGCCCACAAGGATTTACTCACTGTGTCAGGACTAGAGCTCAAACAGCTCTCAGTCTGCCTTGGAGAGTAACTGTAAGACTGGCTGCTGAGTGGTGAGTCCACATCTTGAAAAATTAGATGAAAAAGAAAGAAAAGGTTACTCATGGAACAATCCCCAAAGATCCAACTCTCAAGTACAGCATGTAGAATTAAACATTACTATTTCTGATGCAGGTTTAAGATACTGTTTAAAGAACAAAATGTTAGCAAAGTCAATCTAGCTCTTAGCGATAGCCAGTTCCTCTGTTCTCTTCTCAGGTCAACACATCTTAACAGAGGTTGTGAGATGGGCCCCCCAAAGCCTCAGCTGTGCTGTTAATCAGCAGCAGAACTGGGCTACCCAAAAAGAAGAGGGACTCTGGAGAGCAGAGCCTGCCCGAGAGCACAGTAGACTTCATGTGCACACTGGCTGCCATACAAGTTACATATTTCTCTCTTGGAGGCCCTTGAGAGATCCTCTTCTCTGAAATGCAGCCAGCACACGACCCTACAGCTACTGAGGGAGCAGGAAGGGTGTAGGATTGCCTCTCTTACTCCCCTCCCTCTGTTCACAGGTGGAGTGACAGCATGTTGCCCAGTGCAAGAGAATAACTCTTCAAGGAAAAGCGAGCACAGCTAATTCTTAGTTACCTGGTAATGCTAGTTTTCTTTTTACAGTGCTGTGAATCAGAAATACCGGCCCTTATCAAAGTTAACATCCTAAAAAGATCATTCTCCCTGGCTTTAAAAGTAACTTTTTCAGTTCCACATGTAAAGAAAACATTTTTAAGTGATAATGTATAAATAGTACTAACCCATCTCTTGAAGATATGAACTCAGTCCAAACTTATACCCTTTCTCTTGTGCTGTTGTGAACTGTTAAAAATAATAAGTAAAGTAAGTAAGTAAGTAAAAAATAAAAGGTATTAATAGTAAGTCTTCAGCTGGATCAGCATCTCAGGTAAAGAGAGGAACATTCAGTTTCTGTATTACCTAAAGGAATCACTGCACTGTACCACAAATTATTTTAAGAGGTACTTTTACTCCTGAGTAGTACCATAAATGGCTTCTACAGGCAAGACATCTGAAACACTTTTTATATGTATGCTGGCACAAAGCTTCTTTATAATACTGAAGCATCCTGCATCGTCTGGGCATTGCCTCCAGAACCTGACCCTAAGTGTTGATGGGAACTTACCCAGTGTCTTTCAGGCATCAGCTAAAGTGTGGATGAAGCCATGTGAACTGTGGACCCATCTATCTGAACCATGTCACCAGCAGCAGTTCTTTCTGAATTCCTCATATAAACCGTGATGGAAAAGAAGCTTCCACGGTCGTTAATTCAGTGAATATTCCGTTTCTAACTGTTGTGGACAATCCTTCTCCACCTCAAATGAATCATGCAAACAGCAGGTTTGAAAAAAAAGGACATATTTTTAAAAGTTACCTCTTCAAATACAAAGACATGGTTCTGGTTCCAGGATGTTTCCTTCACAGACTTGTCGTCACTGAGGAAGGCAAACAAACACAAGTTCTCTGGTAAGTGATTTTTCCCCAGTATTTTTTTTTCTTTCTGAGTTAATTTCCTTGCTGGTGACTTTTCAGTTTTTACTTTGTCTTCAGTAACCATTAAATGCTTCCCACTACTGAGATCACTGGACTTATCTCTGAACCTGAGATTTAACACCAAGAATATGTTTTTCATAAACTTCGTTTCTGTTGAAATGCAAAAGGGAATTGAAGCAATAACAGAAGATAGTGCTGTTTTGTAAAATGGAAGGTACTATGTATCAGTCTCTGAAAAACAAGTCTTTAGTAAAACACAGAGCACTCACATAGCCCAGAGGAAACACTTGGTCTGTAGCCAGTGGAATAAGACAGAGTATTTTAGAAGACAAGACAGATCAACAGCTTAACTTCAGGATCTCCAAACTGCCCCATGAAGCAGTGTTTCTGTCTGCTTATTATGAGCAGATACACAGAGGCATAATGGGCTTTCCTGGGCATAGATTTATTCACATTGTACAGTATTATTTTCACTAAGAAAACCTAAGTCCTCAGTAATACTGTTTAGAATTTTGCCTTCTTATGCTCTTAGCAGGATTTCTCCAATTCAGCAAAGTCTCTGCAGTTGTCACTGGCTAATAGATTGCTAATTTCCATGACACTCACCTTTTTTTTCTTGAATAATTCTGCACATTCTCCTTTAAGATATTCTGCTGATCATGGTAATAAGCAAATGTCTCTAAAAGTAAAAAAAAAAAAAAAAAGTAAACTTTGATTTTGAAATGCAATAGAATAAATACAATTTAAAAGTTTTATTCTATTTGCAATAGAATAAATACAATAAAAGTTTCTGTCAGGTTTTTAAAATAATTTAAATGGTGGGTTTTAAAATTACGTGACTGCATTCTGAAGATTCATGATGTTTTCAGTTGGGGCAGATACATCTCTGGTTATAAGAACATATATCTTTAAAAGGAGAATAAAACCCAGAATACATACAAGTCCTTAAAATATGACACACACCAATTTTTTCAAGGTTTGCTCTTCTTTCTCTCTGTTCACAGGGCATGAAGTAGTGCTGTCCCTCATGACAGTTCTGCTGGTGTGTTTTATGCAGTGCACTTGTTTCCTTGTAGCTTGTACTTGACACATTATTACTTTTAAGGAAAACCTGTTCTGGAGCTGTGAAAATGCCTTCAAGGTGTCTGTCTACAGAATCTTCTTTTGCATTGATGCCAGGATAAACCCTTCTAGTGTCGCAAGAATAATTTCTGTTGGTAATTTGATTTCGAACATCAGGAACAGTGAAAAAAAGGTCATTATTCCTTTGGTTAGAAAAAAAATTAAAATGCTTGGTGGAAGAATTATTATGGGTTGGTTGACTCTCTTCTTCAAATAGTGCCAGAAAGGAACAACCACTTCCATCTTTCAATCCTGCAGTTTCTTTCACAACATCAAATATTGGTTCTTTTATTCCTTCATAGTTTTCTGATTCATTACTGGCTATTATCACTGGATTTTTCCTGGCAGAATTCATGTAGTCTGGCCTGGGGGTAGGCAATGAGCTGTAACAGGGGTAGAAGAGAAAAAACCATTTTGCTGAGTACACAAACAAGCAAAATACTGTTAGCACAACACTTTATGATAATTTGATGACAAAAATATAAAAAACTTCACTGCTCATTACACTTCATTTTGTCCTAAATGTACAGTATTTCAACTGGAAAAGTGAGTATTTTACTATGTTTTATATCTACTTTATGGTAAGATTGATTTAAAAGGGGTTCTATTTCTTAATGTCTCCAAATATACAAAGCCATGGAGCACATCCTCCTGGACAGAGAATTGTGATTTATAAAATCAGCCACAGCATGTCACTGCTGCTCCACCAGCTGACCAAAGGCGGCCACATCAAGGAGAAAAAGAAATAGAAGAAAAGAGTTTCTTCCATTCATAAAAGTAGTTTGCTTAAGACTGTATTTCTCTTCCATACTGAAAGCCCATAACAAGTGACTTTCATTTGAAATCAGTAATCCTGATTCAGCACAGAATTTTTCTATTCCACTGTCAGGAGGCCAGTCAGAGATTTTACTTCCCTATCCCACTTCTGAAAGTAGTGGTTTTGAAGATTTTATCATGTGAGCATCATGGACATGAAAGCCATCATGCTTTTACTTACTTGGCTCTTAATCTAACATTTTCACTGGGTTTTTTTTCCAGGCTGGATCTGCTGACTGACCTTTCAGAAACTCTGTGCTAAAAGTTGAGATTCTTCTGAAGGACAGAGATCTGGCAAAAAAGGCCATTCAAAAAAAAAAAAAAACAACAACCTTTCTTTAAAACATTCTAAGCAAGGCTGTCAATAGAACTTGGAACTGCAATGCATTACAGAAAACTCTTACTGGAGAAAATGCTTGCGGTGTTTTGATCAGCAAATACTTGGAATGGGATAAAGATTCTATGGAATTTAAATGAGAAACTAGTTTTCTCTAGTTACAGAAACCTCACCTCGACAGTTTTAGAAGACTAAACACACAAGAGTTTATTTCAGAAGATACTTGGATAGATCTACATGAGGAAGGTACAACCATTTCGTGAAGCAATTCAGAGAGCCTTTCTCAACTCCAGCTGAATATTTTGTTATGCAAAATAAAATGTAAGAGTAGATGAGGAAATATGACACTAAAACTTTTAATTAATATTTAATAACCTTGAAGTGCCACAGGTCTCAGAATTATGGACATTGATTACATCATCAGCATATTACATTAAACAACTGTATAAATTGACACCCTACTCTTCACATACATTGAAAGAAACTCCCTTCACAGAAGAATTTTTGTGATCTCTTGAGGTATAAGAATTTATGGCTACAATGGATGAAAACAAAATGAGGACAATACAAAGAAATGGATCTGAAGAGCAGTTGGAAAGGAAATGGTGTTAGTGACCCATGAATGGGTAGAAGATGAGGGGATGTGACATAAGCAGATGAGTGCAGGCCTGATGGCTGGCGGAGAGAGATGTAGGTGAGATAAGGTTATACAGGGCTCAGTGTAAATATATAAATTGAGAATTCACTCAAATGAGCAGCAAGATGAATTCTATGCTCATTTTAGGTTTTGCTGGAGAAAGCCAGGAGAAGCCACAAGAAGAGTGGAAGTTAAAGGGACTGATGTGTTTAGTTATTATTTGGCCAGTGATTTTATGGGTCACTTGACTCCCCAAGCCAACAGCCTGCAGGCCCTTCAGGAACAGTAAAATACTGTATGGCCTTTTTATGTCTCTATCCAGCCTAAGCTAGAGATGGACAGGAACTTTCAACCAAATGGCAGACTGATGGAATAGAAGGAATAAAGTAATATTAGCTATGTAAGACCTCTAGGTCCAAGGGAAAGCTGCTGGAAAGAAAATTAAATAAAATATTCAGTACAAATGAGTCTGGCCCTAAATCATCTGTGATTTGAAAGATTTTTAATCAGCACATAACAAAAAGAAATATATTCTCAATTTCTATCCATTCTTTTAAAAACAAAGTGTATATTCTCACAGAAGTATTATTGAATCAATTATAGGGAAAAAAGAAAGCTATAGTAGGATCACATATGAAAGAGAAGGACAGAAAATGGGTGTTCCTGGAACCCCTAGCATAAATAATGCAGGTGCAGATGCTCAATTGCTATTGCATCAAGATTGTCAGAAAAGCACTTGCAACACTGCCCAGAACTAATAACACCTGGGGCAGCTTCCCCCTCCTCGTGGCCTCTTAGTAAATCTGTGCTATCATTCAAGGTGAATTCAGCAATGCTGTCATGTCTGTGACATTGCAAAAAATAGATCATGGTTCCAAGTGCCTACCCAAAATTCAGATTTTGTTTAAATAGCTTTATTTAAATAGCTTCAGATTTTTATTTAAATAGCTTTGTTTAGTATTTCTATTTTATTTCAATTTTTGTTTGAAAAACAGTCAGTGAAAAAAACAAGTAGCAATAAGGTTTTGATTATTTCAGTATTTTTCTTAATTAAACTTGACCATTATTTTCCTCATTAATGTAAAATCGCTGCCTACTTATCAAATGGCTTGAACAGCTCCTGAGGCACTGTATCAGACTTCCTGAAAATACACTGGCTTGGAGGGTTTGTATTCCGAGGGTCTCGATCAAAGCTGTTACCTGGCTGAGAAAACAGTAGAAGCTGTCAAACTGTGAATATACATAATTGTCTTTAAAACTTTCAGCTTGGGTTTGTAAATAATACTCATATTTTTCCACTATTTTTATTTCTTTACATCTTTACAGCAGAAGCCCAAACCTCCTTACAGCCCAGCTGTTGCCAAACAAACTTTAGCCAACAGACAACTACTTTGAGCATGACAGTAACAGACAGTTTTTTCTCATCCTATTGTCCATTCATCTGGTTCAGAGCCACCCGTTTTGGCTACCAGAATCCCATGGGAAAGTTCATCAAAAGCCTTCCTGAAGTCAAGGTAAATAATGCCTGCTCTTCTCTCTAATTCCCAGAGACACTAATTCCCTCACAGAAAGCAATTGGGGCCACCAGGCAGAGTATGACCTTGCAAAATCTGATGGCTGTTTGCAGACATCTTCTTCTTCCTCATGTACCTTGGAATTGCCTCTGGGAGCTTAGCTCCTTAATCCTTCCAGGGACAGGGGTGAGATGATGCTTCCCCAGATCATGCCTACATTTTTGCAGATGGACATAACATTTGTGTATTTCTTCTCACTGGAAAGCTTCTCTGCTCACCCCAGCCTTACAAGGGTGATAAATGTGTGCCTTGCAGTGATGTCATCCAACACCCTGAATATACTAGGTTGGACTCTGCCCAGTCTCATATATTTCTTTATGTCCAAGTTACAATGGATTCACTAACTTGTTTCTTCCCTTCTGGTTCATTAAACTCCCCTCAAATCCTGACTGCATTTTAAGAAGAGCCAGAGAGCAGATTTTGCCTGAAAAATTTGAAGCAAAGTAGTCTTTGAGTACCTCAGCCTTTTCCATGTAATCTTTCACTAGGTCTCAACTCTATTTAGCAGAGGACAGCATTTTCCTTGCTTTCCTTTCTTTGATAACATACCTGCAGAAGTCCTCCTTGCTGTTCTTCTCACCCATTGTGATTCTCAGCTCTGGCCATCCTAATGCCACTCCTCCCAGCTGAGGGGATGCTTCTGTCTTCATCCTGCCCTGCCCATCCCTCTTTGCATCTGACCTCAGTCAGGGGTTCCCTGATTCTGCCCAACTGGCCTCTGGAATCAAATCATTCTCTTGCACATAGCAGTGGGCACAGCATAGCTGTGTTTTGAAAACATATTTCTCAGGCTTCTTTGTTCTTCAGGTCAGCTTCCCGTGAGTTTTGGCCTCCTCATTCCCTGAACAACCCATCATCTCCCTTTCTGAGACCCCTCAAGCATTTCTTCCTCACTTACCTCAAAACTTCAGAATACCATTGGTGAAACACATAATTTTTTTTATAATTTCCAATTACTAATATATTTGCTAAAAATAAGGCATATTATATTTGCTATCACTTTTCTAAGGATGATTCTTTTAAGAATCACAAAGTTAACAAAAAGAAAAAATAGTGATATGCAGCAGAACAAATAACTTTCAACTGTTTCTTAAAAGTAAAGAGTTAAACAGCAGAGCACTGAAAATACTGTAAGAACTATGTTAATCACTGAGACATTAAAAGATAAAAAATTAGGTCATGGGATCACCTGGGATCATGCAACACCCAGTTACACTAACTGTATGTTTAGGAAAGCTGTATTTCTATCTGTAATATATTTCAGATTTCCTTAACCAAATTTACAAGCCAGAAGCAAAAGAAAGCCACCAGTATGTGACTAATTCTCTCTCTGCAGATATCAGCAACACTGAGAGTTCAGTGAACAAAAGCTCAAGTTGAGCTTATTTCAGAACAATAAAATAAATATATTTGTATGTACAGAACATTCATTGCCACCAGCCTACAAAAAATGTTGATCAATCATAATTACCATTACGGTTACACTAGTTTTACACACCATGAATAAATAAATGAAAGTTAGTTTAAAGTAATTCCATGGAAGTAAAACATTAACCAAACCTGGTTTTGCAGCTTTTTTTCATAGATCTGTTCCCAAACATTGCCCATTAGTTTTGTGTTGAAATTTTCTTCTGAAAGCTGTGTACAGTTAGAGAACTGAAAACCAGAGGAGGGCAATGGACAAGCACTAAAAACTCTTGCCAAGTTGTCTTCATTTTCCATACTAGAATCAACATAGCCTAATTCCATTACTTGTGGAATGAGCTAGACAAAACATAACAAAGACATATTTTATTTAGCTAAAACTGTTTTGACTTAAGCATAAAGTTCAAAGTAATCAAGCTATTCTGTATCTTTTACAGTTCTGCACATAAACCACCAAGAAGAGAAAATTTTCTATATTCTGATACAAAATTAGAGTTCAGATATAGAATATAGAATTTCTATATACTGAATTTTCACTAAAAACTTAAGGGAATAAGGGCTTATTTCAGGGAAACATGTAAGTAATTACTTAATCTGAAGGATGCACACAAATGCTATCCTGAGGAAAGATGGATATAAATACATTTTTAGCTTTTTTTCAAGAAATATAAAGCAGCATGAAAATAATTTATCCATATAGTCTTGAAGAGAAAGAAGAGTTCATGTGTTTCAGTATCCATGAGATTTGTCCACTCTTTGAAAAATCACTTTAAAATACAGTAATTACTGCACATTTTTAGTCTTATATCATAAGAATAATAAACTTACCTTATGCTGGTGTTTTACTTTTTCTGAGAGATGTTGTCTTCTGCTTTCCAAAACTTGCTTTTGTAACCTTGCAAAATGAATAAAAACACCCTATGAAATACAAGATCAAAACAATTAAAATATTCTGAACATTAATTTCAGAATAACTTAGAAATATTTTTCCACACATCTTAAAACAGCCTGATTGTTAGGCAGTTGTGAGCAGCCTGTCTGTGAGTTGGTCACCTCAGGGGGTCTAAAGCTGGATGGGAAACAGTGTAAGTGCATAATGCTGTTTGAATAACCTGCTCCTTGAGATAAACTTAGTATAAGTGCCTGACATGAGTACAGACACTTAAGCATTTTAAAAAAAATCTCTCAGCTTCATGTGCAGTTTTTTATTCAGAATTTATTAATTACTCTCTCATGTAAGAGTACCACTGGAATGACAGGACTGGTTGTGAAACTTCCCTGTTTACAATGGCATGTTTATGTTTTCTTAATACCCCAAATGTTAAGACTATAATGAAATACCTCTTCCAGAACCTCACTATTGCATAACTATTGCCTATTTTATACAAGTACCTGCTCTGGAGATCATCTAAGTTTGACTTATGTTGTGTACGTGGGGGTGATGTGGGAAGCTCTAAGTTATGTCTCCTGATGGGTTTTTTTTCATCTTCAGTGATATCAATGTGGACTGGCTTCCTCAAGTTCTCTGCAATGAATGTATTTGTTATGTCAGTGCTGGGCTTGGAGAAAGTTCAGAGGTTCCTGAATTTTCATTAGAGTACAAAAGCTGTTGTTTTATATTTCTTAATCCATTTAAAGCCATATTTGCTTCTTTCTTTAATACAAAATATAAAACCTCTATTCTTTAATACAATTCTTTCTTTTCTTTAATACAAATAAATTTTATTCTTATTTAATATTTGTTCCTATTAATATTTATTCTTTCTTCAATACAAAAACTCTATTCTAAATGGCACAATAATATAAAATTATTGAGTCAGCCACTGTGTGTGTACAGGCTCTGTTGCCTTCCTCAGTTGCCTTCTACTCTTCTGAGCATAGGACAAAATATATCCCATAATCTGGTTTATGAATATGTCACAGATGACAAGAATCATAGAATCACAAAATCATTTAGGTTGAAGAAGACCTTAAAGATCATCGAATTCAATCATTAAATCAGCACTGCCAAGTCCACCATTAAACCATACCCTTAAGTACCACATCTACATTTAAAGAGCTAGGGCTCAAGTTTTAGTGATGTTTCTCAAGGAGTTTAATAATGGATTTTATGAAAGATAGTCTGGGTAGAACTGGGTAGACAAGACTATTCCAAATGCCTCCAAAGTTATGAAAAAGGAAATGGATGGGAAATTGATGCCTTCAACAGTAAAAAGGAAAAATAAATGAATGTGGGGTAAAATTAATGACTAGAATGGGGAAGGTAATAAGTGTGTGTAGTGGTTTAGGAACAGTATTCTCCAATTTAGTGTTCCCACAGATACACTTCAAACCATGCACTGCTTGCTCCCTCTCCCTTCTCCCTCCCTTCCATCTCCCTCTCCCTTTCCTTCTCCCTCTCCCCATCACTCTGCAGAGGCCAGAGAGGAGAATTGGAGGCACAAAAGGTAAAGATCAGGGGTTGAGATAAGAACAATTTACTGGAAGCAGCAATGAAACAAGGAATTATAGTCATAGCAGAGTGATGATTCACAGGCAGGTGCTCACCACAGGGAGCACAACATTCCCTGGCCACTCACTTCCCACTGCCCACGGAAGGATGGGACTCCTTCCCCCATGCATGATGTGAGGAGGTGCAGAATCTCCTCAGGGTCCTGGCCATGCCTGTCCTGGCTACTGCAAACATTCACCCTGGCCTGGCCTGGAACCAGGACACTGCACAAGGCTTTAAAGGTGAAGTAGGCAGGAGCCAGGGTTATTTGATTCCTCTAATGCCCAGACTTTTTATTCAGTCATAATTTTTGTACTAACATACAATTTTTTACTTTAAAAATAAAACAACATTTACTTGAGGGTTAAGATGTTAATGGAAGATCAAGAACTAAAATAACAGCAGTAATAGTTAAGAATAACAAATTCTGATGTGTCAGAATACGCAAAACTCACCAGTGTTTTCTTTTTTGGTTGACATCTGGTTAACCACATATAGATTAAGAAGATCCAAACTGACTGCTGAACTTTTAGGAGATGATACTTCCAGGAGCTTCATTTTTGACTTAAGTTTCTTTCTTTCAAAGTATTCCTTAATTTTTTAAAGGAGAGAATAACTTTTTGACAGAAGCTTCAACCATGCATTACCAGTATAGGTAATTCTTTTGAAATTAGCAAGCAAGCCTTAGCAAACTAGTCCTAATATAAAAGCACATGGTTAAGTATCTCTGAATTCTCATGCCCTGTTGGCTCTTAATTTATTTTTATTGCCTTGAAAAAGAATGTAAATATAATTTGGTCATATTCAAAATAAATCATTGTTATCTTGATGCCAAAAATTTAGTCCTTAAATGCTCATTTCTCAAACTTCGTGTACAACCACTAAAAATATTTCTTAAAATAAAAGATACCAAATGTGGCAAGGACAAAGTCCTAAAAAAATTTAAAGGATCTTTTCAGAAAGCATATAAGATAAGCAAATAAATCAGCAAGATTACATACACCAGATGCGCCATCTATAATGACACAGAGTTTATTGTTCTCCAAATTTCTCTCCTGACAAAGAAAATAGTCTTCTGGCAAAAAAAAAAAAAAAAAAAAAAAAAAAAAAAAAGAGGAAAAAATAAAAAAGAGAAGTCTCTAGGATTAGGAATTCAGAAAGAATTTTTATTACAAGGAATAAAAAGAGATATGACTGACACTTTGAATTTATCAGGACAATAATATAGGAAACAAACATCTCCATTTTGCAGAGACTGTTAATAACCATCCTAAAATCATTAATTACAGCAGATAAATAACTAAAGCCAGTAAGATTTTTTTTCCTAAAAAATTATGGATATTGAAAACTGAAGGCTATGCCAAAACAAAAAATAGCATTGGCTTTTCTTCTGAAATGTAATCCCTGTCATGATTGCAGGTTACATATAACTAATATACCTAACATGTTTGTTGGTAACTAATTTTTAGTATTATTTATTATTATCTTTAGCTTTCCAGGATAATATTATCTATGGAGGATAATATTATCTACGGAAAATATCTGTTCTTCAGTTAAGATGAATATCTTCAGTAAGGTAAAATCATCCTGTGTACAAATCAACACTTCAAAATTCATTTGACTTTAGGACCCACACCCCCAAAATGTAACCACTTCCCTTCAGTGTCCCAGATGTTTTTTCCCCATCACCTCTAAATTACCAATTTACTAATAAATATGTAATAGTAATTAGAAAACTACCACTGTATTTAGTAATTTAGTACTACATTACTAAAAACAGTCTTGTATTTTCTTGTTTTCCCTCCCCACTGAAACAAATTACATAGTTGTAATATAAATTATGTGGCTTAGACCAGCAATCCCTGAGAAAACAGAGAGCTCAAAGGGCTCCAGAAAACTGGGAAAGTGATGGGGACAAGCTGCTGATTGGTCCCACATTCCCATATGTAAATGTTTGAATTTGAGTAATTGTCTCTATACAGTCAGCATGTTTTTCCTCAACCTCTGTATGCCTGTGCACCTGCTCTGGGTATTGGGGGTATCAGCTTCAGTGGTGGAGCTTCCCTACACTGCCTCTTTTTTCCTTGCTGCTGAGGAGGAAACTGACTCCACTTATTATGGTTATGGCAATTTTCTCTGGCTGTTTTCTTTCCTGTTTGAAATGTCTCCTGCTATGCCAGGGATAAGTTTGATTCCCTTATTTCACTTTCAGATTCAAAATACAAATAAACCATCCTCCTTTTGCAAATGCCAGAAGAAGGACTTTAATGAGCCTAACATCCTTTTACATGGCCCAGAAGAATGGCTGTGTAGGTGTGTGTTGGGCCAGCTGACCACATGGTTATCACCTGAGGCTTCAAGCAATCCCTTGTGTTCCCACACACCAACTCAAAATGGTAACAGAAGTAATCCAGGAAAGCCAAAACTGGGCACAGGCCAATTCATTCATTCACACCTTCTCTTCTTGTTGTAATTCAGTTTAGTAAATCTAGAACAAGACTTTTACCCTCAAAGTCAGGGAAACACATTTAACTGTTTAGCTACTGTTTTGAATCTCACTCCAAATGTTTTGAAAGTTTTACCTAAGTGAACCTACTAAAGCTTTTATATAACAATATAAAATCCATTATGGCTGAAACCGTTTACCTTTTGTTTTCTCCTTTCTTGCTTTAATATGATTCTGCTTCTGTAAAATGCAAATAATTGTTATTTTAATTGCAAAAGTATAATCTTGAGTCATGGCTTGAATCTCTCATGAGTGGTTCTGAGTTTTAGGACACAAACATGTTAGTGTTATATGTTATGTTATGTTATGTTATGTTATGTTATGTTATGTTATGTTATGTTATGTTATGTTATGTTATGTTATGTTATGTTATGTTGTGTTGTGTTGTGTTATGTTACAATGATCAAACCTTCAGGTAGTAAAGTCAACATATCTCTGTTGAACTAATTTTGACTGATCCCAGTTTACTCCAGTAAGGATAGGAACACATTTGATATTAGGTTACCAAACACATTTAACATGAAAAAAGAAAAGAGAAAACGCTTTTAATCATTTGACTTGTAATGCACATTTCATCAATTTGTAATTTCTTAAAACTTAAGAAGTCTTTGTCAATATATTATTTCCTCCTAATTTTCTTTGTCATGCTGCAATATAGCTACAAAACTACAATAGCAAACAAAAGGAGCACTATATGAGCTTTTACCTTTTGGGACTTTCCAGAACACTGGGGACCTTTTGTAAAACAGGAAAGCAAAACAGATTGACAGTACAAGTTGCTGTTGTTTGTTCAATATAGGAGACAGTTATACCTCCAACTACTTGTCTCACCTGTCAAACACAGCCTTATGTGAAATGCTTGTAGGGCTTGGTGCATAAAATTGGAAGTTGGGGTCACTGTTGCATGGGCAGACTGGGCATGGCTGCAGTCCTTAGGTCATTAAGATTAGGACTTTTTGTGAGGGTTAGAAATATAGAGTATTCCTTTGGAATTACCTTTTGCTTAAAGCTAGAGCAAACTTTCCAAACATATGCACATAACATTGCAGTGGGCAGGAAACCCCAGTGACCTGTAGTTTTCTGACATCTAAAATGTAAACCCCAGATTCACCCAAGGAACCCTGACAGATACTACCAGCAGCAGCAAGCAGCAGGTTGCTTTGTATTTGCTGAATGTGTGCAGTACTCCTACACATTGGGTTTTCTGACAGAGGATATGGGAGGCAGGCATTTAGGACAAAGCTTGGGTTGGTGTTTTGGGGTTTTTTCCAAGTAAAACTCTCCCTTCCTCCTGCTTCACAGAGGCAACATTCAGAAAACTCAGTTTGCTGGGAAGACTTTCAGATGGGTAGGGTGTTCTTTTAGTTTGATTCTGCATAGAGTCTGGATGATTCCACAGCTGTGTTCAGCAATGCTGCTTCCCAATGGCTGACAAAATCTGTGGGGTTTACATTTCTAGTAGATTGCAGAGAGCACAGCACCCAAAGAAAGACAACATTATCTTTTTTCTTTCTTTATCATTAAACTCATTTTGTGATGCTTTACTATTTCATTACTATTTCAGTGACTCTCAATACCTGTACATCCTTTTCCCCAAATGGTAACCACTGCTTTTTGTGAGGGTGTGAGAAAGGCCTCAGCCAGCTCCTGTCTGTGGAGAGACAAGAGCCCAAACGTGACTCCCTGCCTGGGGTGGGAGGGCACCTGCACCTTCCACAGTCTGGCTCCAGAGGGGATCCGGGGCTGTCACACACCACGGCCTGCTGCTCTGGGAGGGGACACCAGGCCTGAAACACACACACTGGGGCACTACTGTTCTGTGGAGAGACACTCGTTTGGTCACAAACACCATGGCCATGCCCAGTTTGTGAGGGGAAATGAGGCCTGAAGCACACACCATGGCTGTGCCCAGTTTGTGAGGAGACATGAGGCCTGAAGCACACACCATGGCCATGCCCAGTTTGTGAGGGGAAATGAGGCCTGAAGCACACACCATGGCTGTGTTCAGTTTGTGGGGGGAAATGAGGACTGAAGCACACACCATGGCTGTGCTCAGTTTGTGAGGGGAAATGAGGACTGAAGCGCACACCATGGCTGTGCTCAGTTTGTGAGGGGACCCCATGGCTGCCACACACAACATGGCAGTGCCTGGTTTGTGAGGGGGCATCAGGGCTGTTAAACACACCATGGTGGTGCCCAGTCTGTGAGGGATACTGACAAAGCATGGAGCTGTTTCTGTCGGCTTTGAAGAGTTTCACTTACCGACTGCCGCCCACCCAGTTCATTTTCGGCTGCTGAGGAGGCAGGCAGGGAGGGAGGGCTGCCCTGGGCGCTGCTGGCACTGTGGGCAGAGGCAATGGCTACCCTGGGATGGTTTGTAGCTTCCCTGCAGGGCCACAGGGCCCTCGGCGGGGCCTCCTCCACCCTGCAAGCACCAGGGCAGCTGCTGCCCATGCCCCAGGCTGGCAGGGGAGAAGGAACGGTGGTATAGGGATTGACAGACAAAGGGGAAGGATGCAGACGGCCAAGTGAGGCACTGATGGTAATGCCCTGGTTGCTGCTGCCCTTCTTCTACCCCAGGTGTTTACATACAGACTGCTGCCAAAGCCATTGCCCTTTCCCAAGGGAGTCATGAGCATCTTGCCGTCCCAAATGAATTGTCTTTCAGATCCAGCTTGTCTCTGCTACAACCACTGTGATTTTTAGGACAAGAGAGCACTTTCCTCTGCATCCTGCTCTTCCTCAGGTATTTTAGGGGCAACAGGGGAAGCGATGAGCATTTTCTACAGGTAGCTGTTGTTACCCTTGGTCCTGCCTGATGAGCTGTTGAGTGTAAATGTGACTAACCCTCGAGGAGAGGTGCAGAACCACTCAGGGATTCTTGGCAGCAGCACAGCTCCACTCGCTCCCGTCCCTATAACTCACTTCCATCATCTCAGCAAGTGAAGGCACCCATTTAAAAAACAATCATCAAAATTCTACATGAATCTTTTCCTGTGGTGTTTCTTTCCTGAGTTATCTTTAGCTGAACATTTTTCAGGGTACTAAAGTTTGGTTACCATTAGTACAACAATGTGAAGAGTGTTCAGAGTAGATATTAGGCATCTAAAATTAAATATTAGCCAAGATGGTTTTCTTTCTAATACTTCTAATTTGGCTAGGCTGTTTATAGAATCTGATAAGTATGCATAATTGTTTCTTGTAACAACACTAGATTAAAATCTTCCTGATAAATTATATCCATATTTTAAGTCTATGTGTCTCTGCAGCTAATGTGACAGATGACAGACTGAACATTTATTTAATTTCTTCACTTCAAATAATAATTTTTATTTTCAGTTGTATCTAGTGTAAATGTTGAACTTGCTAATACTATGTCTAAGATGTAGTTTCATGTATAACATAATCAAATCCCTTTTACATTTGTTTTTTAATATATGATATTTTCTATATCACCCTTACTCTTACTTTTTCACAGTACTGTCTAGATTTAAAGGAAAAAAGTGGGATTTTCTTTATTTTTTACTTATTTTATCTGGTAGTTATCCAGGAGAAGTTACATGGCTGCTTCAATTATTTATTTTTCCACATAATAAATCTTCTCCTCAAATTATTTCTTGCAAATAAAGCTACTGACCTTTCAAACAATCATAAAATAAAACATCAGTTCTTTTTTAAGGAGGGCAAAGTAAAAAATGAAATAATACCTGAGATGAATATTATTATATTTCCAATGTTTGCATATTTTGCCTTGACTGTCAACATGTTAAAATTTGCAATAATTCATTTGAATTTCTGAATTATGGCATAATTTCAAACAGTTGTATGATATAATTATTAATTTTTAAAAGGTCATGAGAGTGAGTTTCATAGAGCTTAGTTGATTCTCTGGGAAGTGAAATAACAACAGATCAAAGAGTCTTCCTCTATTTGTCAAAGACTGAAATTTAAAGATTTCCCTTTTTTCTAACTTTTATAGCTACTCTTCAGAAAAACTATATCTCATGTTCCTTTGTTAAGAAACTATTATACAGGATCTTCTTCAGAACAGCTTTCCAACCTTCAGCCCTGAATTTTCCTCTCTGACATGCTTCTTCATTAGCAGATCAGTTCTAGATATAAGAAACATATCAAAGCAGCCCAAAGCAGTCTAAGAAAACATTTCTCCAGGGAAGCTGCTGTTGAAATGTTGACTGTGCAACTTTTGACATCCAGCTTTGAGTAGGTAATTACAAAACTTCTAAATAATCAAATAAGAGAGAAGGAGGTCTTCTGATGGGCGACTCGAGCATTTAAGTGAGGCCCCTACTCTATGTCCCAACACACCCAGACAGGAAGCAGCCAATTTAGACAATGAAACTGTGAATTCAAAGTGTGTGCCAACTCTGTCTGCAGCATTATTGCACCCTGATTTGCTGATTTGCTATTGTACCCTGTTTGAAGATGCTTCTTTCCCTAAACACAGTCCCTGGAGTGAACAGACAGTGCTTATGTAAAATCATACCCACCAGAGGCAGCGAGAGAGAAACAGAGACAAGATGCACTTCCAAGAAATTTCTCAGAACTAACTGCAAATAGTTCTCATGTTTCTTAATGAACCTTCCCCTTTCCAGCAAGTGTCCTACTCTAATGCTCATTATAAAGGAAGGAATTATTAAAGAGATGAATGTTAAGTAAAAAATCCAAAATAAACCCAAACTGGTGACTTTCACAGTTACATTTAAATATTTTACAACATTACTGATTTTTTAATGCTAATTTAACATACTTTAACTTAGATTTTTTGTTTGATCTTGATATCCAGCATTAGGTAACCAAATCCATCTGTAGAAAACTGCATAAAAGATGTAGATGAACTAAAATGCTTTCCCATTTCTATCCAGAGTGAGAACTTCTGGCACTTTTAAATACCAGGATACACTTATTCAGATTCCTAACTAGTGACCTAATTATCTACTGCTAGGAATGCATGACTTAAAAAAGCCTGACTCTGTGCCAAGTGGAAGATTTTCTTTGGCAAATGCTGTGCTTAAACTTTGTTTACAGAGTTGCATGGCCTTCTTCCAGGCCTTCCATGGCCTTCTTCCATACTCAATGCCATTCCCTTCCTTGAGAGACCAGCTTATGGAGAAATAAAGCAACACTGACCTTGTGGTGTTTTATAGTAACCTGGTTGATGGTTTTGCCCTAAAGAGTACTTTTTAAAAGATGGCTGTGATATTGCAAAATCATGACAGAGTCTAAGGAAGTTCAAAATACAAGACAAAGCTTCATTTCAAAACAAAGTCTCCCCTTTTAAAAGTACCTCTTGAAAGATACATCTCTCTTTCAATTAATTTAATGAAAAGTCCTTCCCCTATTCACCTTTAAAGGGCGGAGAGACAGAAGATTGTAGAGAGGCTAATAAGTTTCCAAATACAGCACACTGGCCAGCTCAGAGAGAAGCACCTAATCTGTCTAGATCAAAATTCAGTGCCCAGCTGGGAAGAACATGGGATTGGATCCACGTGGCAAACCGCCAGCCAGGACAGCAGCACTGACAACAGTAGGTTGACACATTGCTATATGAAACAGGTGCCATTCTTAGGTGGTATTATATGGAAAGAATAATTTTTTACAGAATGAACTCTCAAGACAAAGTGCCATCCTTGGCTTGATGGAGAACAGTGCATGAGGTCTATTACAGAGTCTCGTGCTGATAAACCTCACTTTACAAAAACAGTATTTCTACAGATATTAACAAGGACCAAAGAATCCTCTGTAGCTGCGCCAAACTCCAATTAGGGAGTGTCAAAAGCAAATTAGGAGAGGGAGCCAAGACAATTAAATCCTTACAAGGGGTCAGGAAAAGCTGCAGGATACCAGACTTGACTTAGAGACAGTCTGAACCATAGCAAAAAGAAGATAACAGAAGGGAACACAAACTCAGAGAACAATACAAATACAATTACAACAGGCCAGAAAAAATGGGAAACAACTAGGCAAAGTAACCAAACTACTAAATATTTTTTATTCACATCAACTAGGAGCAAAATCTTTCTAGAAAGCCTTAAAGGGATAATCAACGGCCAAGGAACAGCACGAGTGCTCAGAAGAGACTTGGATGTTACAGAAAAGAAATGTTAGGTTTTTTCATCAGCATTCATTGATGGGGAAATGGGGGCGAATTTTATGCAGGAATCTTTCCTGGGGAAACAGGAACAGTGAGGATCTGTCCACAGGGAAAATAACAGCAGACAAGGTCATGATCTTATCAAGGCAGAATGAAGACCAGCAAAGCACCAGGACTAAATGGTATTCAATGAAGAATTCTGTAATGCAGCACTGTGGAAAGGACCACTTGAATCTGGAGTCATCTTGGAGACCAGAGGGTGGCAAATGTGACACAATTTAAAAAATAAAAATTTTGTGGCAATCTGGAAAGCTCACTTCTGCACAAAAAAACCAGCAGGAATTATCTCCAATACTACAGCATGTAGAAAGCCAGTGGAGCTTCTATTGATGGAAGTTTCTGTAGAACAAATGTAGAAAAGAGTGATTGCTGCTGTCTTGATGGATTTAATTAAGGCTGTTGACAACATCTGTTACTGAAGGTTTTAAGAAAATAAAGAAGTTGTGAAATAACAGGGAAGGTCCTGCCATTGAATATAATGCATAGGGGAGGGAAGAGATTATTTATTTCTTGTTTTCATGCACTCAAGCACTGAGAACTGATATGGAATAGAGGCTGACAAACTCCTAAGTGGTATGGGAAAGGTGAGGGGGGAGGTGAAGAGAGTGAGCAGAGTTGTTGAATGCCTCTTCCAGATCATATACAAGTGGACATTAAGTGGAGCTTGTGGGAGCCAGGGTCAAATTAAGAAAGGAGTTCTTCTTCACATATGAAATGGTAAATTTGAGGAATGACTTGTCAGATGTTTCTATTTCTGTAAGAGTTTACAACAATTCAAGAGAGACTGAACAAGTAATTTTAAGAGTAATTGTAAGGAATGTTTAATAGCAAAACCTCCCAGTCTCACAAAAATCTCACAGCTTAAAATGGCCAGAGGTTGGGTGAAGCTGCAGCATCACATTAAATTGCAATTTTTTTCTCTCTTGGGTATCTGCTTAGAGTGATTGCTAGAGACAGAATACTGTGCTGGTGAAGCACTGGCCTGTTTGATTATTTTTAATATTTAGAAGTCTCCCAAATAGGAGTTAATAAGTAAACTGCAGTAGATGATCTTTTTGTTGTCATATCAGCTACAAACCCTCAAATAAACTCTTGAGGCGTGACAAAAGGATGGCAGCAGATCCCATGTTTGGGGTGCAGGAGTAAAAGAATGGTTTTTCTGAATTTATTCCTGTGTTCACTTTTACAGAGTAGAACACTGACCTGCTGTGGGCAGTGCCAGTATCATCATTGTTAACTGACATTAGCTGTGTGATTTTACCACTTATGCCTGTACTCTTGCACTTGGCATGTAGCTTGTTTAAAGGGTTTACAATGCACTCGAGAAAAGGTTTAATAAGGCAGCATTAGAATTTTCTTCAGATGATCTGAGAATAGAAACCTTTAAGATTTAATGCAAAACCTGAAAAACATTCATAATGCATTTGAGACTTCTGAAGGCATAAGAGACACATCCTGGTTCAGCTAAATTATCTGTATGGAATAAGTTTAACAAGAAAGAGAAATCTAGATATTAAAGGCTTAGATATTAAAACCTAAATATTAAAAGTGAAATTCCTTGTCTGAGAGTATCACTGGACAGTTTACCATGCCTGGAGCAGCTGACATTGACCTCTACCCTTGCTTATTTCCCTCTCACTCTGTAAAGGGAAAACAGCTTGTTTATATTTCTTTCTAGAGCCGTATTCTCTCTAGAATACCACTGTTCTCAGAAGTCAGAATTGTTGATCAGTCTGCTATTGACTGTCCTGTCAGAGAGATTACCCCAATCTCTTATGGGTAAATTATTACAACCTACAAGTCGTGCAAGCTTCAAATTTACAGCAGCAAGTGTGTATCTCCCTAAAGACAGAGTAAGGGAAAAAGGACTTCTGGTGGAGGAATGCACCCCATTTACACCATCCCTGTGATGCTCACACTCAGGAGCCAAGCAACAGAATAGCACCCTCTTGTTTCCTCTCTCTTCTCTTGTGATAACACAGCTCTGCCTAGTCTGGGTACCCCTACAGCCTCATTAGAACCAAAAGAGTTGGAATCTACAGCTTGGCAGGATCAGGCCAGTCTGACCACACTGACACTTCTTCAACAAGCCTCCACATCTGTGCCATTAAAACTGAAGCTCTTGCTTGTCTTAGATCTAAGGATTTACACCTAAAGGATTTAGAGTGTCTGGATATTCTACTGAGGTATACAAATATAGCCAAGAGCTTCTCTAAACCAGACTAAATTAACAGATAATTTCTGCTGACACAAATTTGAAATCAAAGGTCAGGGTATCTTATCATCCTTTTCTGATAAAAACATCACATTTGCCATTGGTGTGCCCTGACGTTGCAAACTAATTCTGTGGGTGCATTTCTGTACTTATGTAAGTGATAACATTAAAGCAAATAAAAAATTTGGAAGTACTTCAGAGAAAGGTATTTACTTGAATAATGGCTTCTATGTTCATACTCTATTGAATCTGGCTCAAATTAAATCCTACTATTCCCACACCACTATGCAAACCTACAGCTCAAAATGAAAGAAAAAATTAAGCTAGGATGTTCCTAGCTTACCATATTGCAGTACATCATATTTTGGACATTATTTACAGTTCACTACTAGTAATTGAAAACAAGCACTGTGTGGATTCATATTACATGTTTCACATACACTGGTCCACACAGAAATTGCTATGTACTGAATGCATGACTACACGCATCTAAATCTTAAAGGTCCTAAATAGCAATGATTCAAAACACAGAATTTATATATTTTTTCACAGAATTTATATATTTTCACACAGAATTTATATCTATCATAGTATTCTATTTTTCTATTTCTGCTTTTTTTTTAAAATTTTGTATGTCCTTATGGCATAGTGGATAACTCCATAAGCAGCAGAGAAAGGTCAGTTTACTGCAGACTGGTGTTACAGCTATTGGACCCTCTGTTAGGATCATACAAGACATCAGATAAATGGTCTTTTGCTTAAAAAATTGCACATCATTTTTTCAAACACTAAATCAAATGGTAGAAAAAATGATCATTGAGTAATGATTGATTATGATTATCTATTGCATAACAGCCTGCATGTTCCAATTCCACTACCTTCATCACAACCAGAGTTATGCAAGGATGAAGTGCTGGTGTGGGCACAAAACAGAAGATAAAAAAGAGCCATCAGCTGTCATGATTACACTCCAGTTCCTGAATATACAAATGTTCATGGACTTTACTCACCCTGATACTTATTGCTGACAGATATTCTTCCTCCTCAGTTATTGGTTCCTATATTTAAAAAATGCACACAACTTATTTTAATGCATTTGATGAAAACTAACCTTATGTTAAAAAAACAATCACTTGACACTAAAAAATGAGTTTCTCCTTAAGAAAGGATAATCCCCTAAATAGTCTGGATCTAACATCAACATCCCTTCAAGTCCACAGCTTCAGTTACTCAAACTTACTTGATTACACATATCTCCAGAAGTTTATAATAAAATGAGTAGAAAATGGGGGGATTACAGAGCACAGAACACTGCACCAATATTACTGCAGTTTTGGCAGTTATTTTTCCAGTACTATTGGGAAGTGTTATTATGACTAAATGTAGTAAAATTCCTGCTTTCAGCAGTAAAAAGAAAAAAAAAAATCTAACACCTAAGGCCACGCTCCACAAAGAGGAGTTTGTGCATGGATTACTGAGCAGGATTGTGGCAGAGCAAAACTCTTGAGACAGCAAGAACAGAAGAAAGGGGGTATTTAAAACAACAGTTCAGTCTTTTCTTCATCCTTTCAAAAGAAGGAAATACATTCCTTTTATTGACTGAAACGCTGTGTGGTTAGATTTGCTTCACTTAAATGTTCCCACAGATCTGAATGTGGGGTGTACGTCTGCACTACCACCAAATCACCAGAAGTTTCAGTCATCCAGGATCCTGTGAAGTGAAAGGTCAGCAGATACACAGAACCGAAAGAGGTCTGTGAACTTTCCCCTTGGTAAGAAAATGCTAGAGTAATGGAATATTGCAAATAGCTGTGGTTTGGCAAAATCTAAGAGTATGCTGTGCTACACACAAGCCAGTAAGGGAAGTATCCAGTGGAGAGCATGATTTGAAAAATAAGAAGCCATAAGCAAAACAAGTACTTAGCCAGTATCTTTTTTTCAGTGCACTGAAAAAAAATCTATTTTACTGACAAAATAATCTGCAGTGAAATTAGGCTTACCTACTAACTGAATGTCTTCTGTACTGCACTAGGTCAGATTTTGACATCTTCCTAGCTTTATGTTGAGTTGCAGGAATGTAGGCATGTAGGAAAAAAAAAAAAGCTACAAGCCTGTGTCCAGATCTCTGGACCAAGCTCCCTGGCAAACATAGAATATACTTAAAGATCACCCCATAGCCTCTCTACCTAAATGTCCAGACTACTGTGGGCTGAATTTTTGCAACCTCTTAGGAAGAAATGAGAATTAGATCTTCCTGGCTTCCTTCTTTGTCCTGCTGATCTTGGCTTACTGGACTTCTTAGAAGGCACCTGAATGTTTTGATAAATGGTGTCTGATTTTTAAAAGCAAACCTCTCTTGCTCTCAAATTAATTTTATCATTCGTTCAGCCTGAAGCTTGTGTTGCTATCTAAACATCATCACTGCACTCTGTTCAATAGGCAGTTGTTTTATAACAGTAATGTGAATTATTTAACACAGTATTTGCTGAGTTACTGTGAGGCAGGTAGCCTCACTCTCCATTTTTAGGGAAAAAACAGGCTTTTCACCACTGCCATATACCCCTAGTATCACGTTTTAAAAACACACTTTTATATACACACTCTAAATTAATGTTTTATCATATACTATCTCATGCAGTTACCTTAGTACTATAGTTTCAAAGTGTAAAAGTACCAGAGTAAGTAAGTACTCTGAAACTCGCCCTGCAATTTCAGTACCTTTTCCAAAAAAATGAAGCAGTAGAAATAAGTAATAAGGAAAACAGAAAAATAAAGCAGCAAGACAACTGCCTTTACTGTGGCTTTCTTTGTGTTTTACCGCAGGGGCCGTGCGACTGGGTCGGGGTTATTTTGGGCTAATAACGCCGCCAGTGCACAATGCCGGTTTCCTTTCGGCGAGAGGACAGGAAATCAATTACGCGCAGTGTGCAGGCGCTGCCCCGGAGACTCCGCGCTGCCCGGCTCCCTCCCGCGGCCGCCCGGCCGATTTCCGACCCGGGGCTGCCCGAGGCCACCGGCCCGGCTGCGCCGCCCTCTGCCACGGCACTCCGGGCAGGCGTTACAGCCCCGCCGTCCCGAGGAGGCTCGGGAGTGCCGGGGCTGACGCGCTGCCCATCCTGCCGGGGCTGCCACGGGACCCGGGCTCCCTCCGGCTCTGCCGCCCCCCGTCCCGCTCCCCCCGCGCCGCGGGCGAGGCCGTGGCCGGAGGCGGAGCCTGCTCCGCGGGGCAGGCGGAAGGAAAGGGCCGGCCGCAGCCTGGGGCGAGCCGGCGCGCTGCAGGGCCGAGCTCCGCGGACCCGCCGAGCGTCGGGGAATCAACGGTGCGGCCGGAGCCGAGCGCCGGGGGACCCGCAGTGAACCCGCAGCAGAGGGACCTGGGCTGTTGCCGCCGCCGCTGAGGCCGCGCCCCGAGCGATAGCGGTTGTGGCCGGGGCGGCGGCGCTGAGCGGCCGGGCCGCTGCCGGTGCCGGTGCCGCCCCGCGCGGCGCAGCCAATGGTGGTCGGCGGGGCGGGCTGCGCCGCGCGGGGCTGCGTTGTGCAACGCGCCGCGCTTTGAAGGCACCATCACCCCTGGGAGGCAGCGCTCACTCGGCATCTGTCAGGGCGGCGGGCCGGGCCCAGCGCCCCGATGAAGACCCGGCGGGACCGGCCTTCCCAGCGAGCATGAGCCAGCCGCGCTAGGAGCGGCACGTAGCGGTGCCGAGGCGGGCAGGATGGCCCACATGCTGCATGCGGCAGCCCGGCGGGTGCAGTGGAGCAGGGCAGGCGCCGCGAAGAAGGCTGCGTGCCTGCTGGCCGCGGCGTACGGGCTCAAAATCCTCTACCCCATCATCCGCGGGCGTGTGAGGCGGGCGAGCGGCAGAAGCGGCGCGCACGATGAGTCGGGCCGGGCGGTCCCGCACCGCGCCGGCAGCCGGGGCAGAGCCGCTCCGGCCGTGGACGCGGAATTTTTCAAGCAGCTGCTGGAACTTCGCAAACTGTTCTTCCCCAAGCTGGTGAGTGCTGAGCTGGGCTTGCTCTGTCTCCACTCGTTTGCTCTGGTATCCAGGACTTTCCTCTCCATCTATGTGGCCGCCCTCGATGGAAAAATTGTGAAGAGCATTGTGGAGAAAAAGCCCAGGAGCTTTATCTTCAAGTTAATCAAGTGGCTGATGATCGCAATCCCAGCAACTTTCGTGAACAGCACTATCCGGTACCTGGAGTGCAAGCTGGCCCTCGCCTTCCGCACGCGCCTGGTGGATCACGCCTACGAGACCTACTTTGCCAACCAAACCTACTACAAAGTGATCAGCATGGACGGGCGGCTGGCCAACCCCGACCAGTCCCTCACCGAGGACATTATGATGTTCTCACAGTCCGTGGCGCATCTCTACTCCAACCTCACCAAGCCCATCCTGGATGTCGTGCTCACCTCCTACACCCTCATCCGCACTGCTCGGTCCCGGGGGGCCAACCCCATCGGGCCCACAGTCCTGGCTGGGCTCGTCGTCTACGCCACGGCCCGAGTGCTCAAAGCCTGCTCGCCCAAGTTCGGCAAGCTGGTGGCTGAGGAGGCTCACAAGAAGGGCTACCTGCGCTTCATACATTCGCGCATCATCGCCAACGTGGAAGAGATTGCCTTTTACCGGGGGCACAAGGTAAGGAGGAGAGAAATTGGAAGCACTGGGGTAGCTCCTGCAGTGCTGGAGTGGACCCATGCTTCCCCTGATGCCCTTCTTGAGCATTTTGGGTCCTTCTGACATTTAAACTTGTTTACAGCTTGGCACTTCCCATTTCTTAGGAAGTACTGTCTCACAAGCAGTGTCTAGGGGGAGCAGATCACAGTTCCCTTGAACTCTGACAGTGTTCTGGTTTTGCAGATGGATCTTATGCTTATCTAGAAAACTAATCTACATTGCTATGTTTTCCCCACCCAGTCCATTCTGATTAACTTTTCCAGCCTTCTTTTTTCCAGCCATGGGTGAACCACCATATTTAATTCACAGAAATAGCAACCATGGCACACCATAAAGTCTAGGGAGAAACTCTGAGAGCGCACTACAACCTTTGACACTCTTTCACATAGCCAAGCAAAGATGTAGTCACCAGTCTTAAAATAGCATAAGTACAGTACTTCTGCAATCACAGTTACATAAACTAGTAGCTTGTTTTAAAGCCACCTTATTAAGGGACTCTTCATATTTTTTTAGAAGTAAATTTTGGCTGTAATACCTTTCAAACACAATTGGGTAAAAAAGTTGTTTCATGCAAGTGAAAATGAAAGGAAACCAGCCTGCAGTATTACTCTTTCAGTTCAAGCAATGATTATATAACATTAATGGTTTATTTTTGTAGACACAACCGTTCTCAAAAGCTGCTGGTAATAGTGTTTTAAGTGCAGCTAAATTATACATTTTCTCAATTCCCACATACACGGGCTTGAACTGAATACATATTGACTTGCAACTGTCTTTGACTTGTTAAACCTCCTGGGATAATTCTCTCTTTCCCCAGACTGCTTGCAGAAACAAGCAGCATTTCAGGAATCAACTCTGCAGCTTTAAGTCACTGAAGATAATTGATTCCCAAATGCTTTCCAATATAATTTTCAGTTGCTGTGAAACTCTACAGCTGCAACTTTATTAAAAGGACGTGAAATCAATCTTATTTTGGTTGTTAGAACAAACTGTTGTGACTGCTATGGTGTTCCTGTATGAATTAGAGATCTTAAATTTAAAAGAGTTGAAAACCTGCCAGTGTTCTGTCGCGGGACAATGGTGTAAATAAGAACCAGGTCCACTGGCTTCCATAAAGCTGTGCACTTTTGCTGTGAGACTGCAGCACAGTGAGTGTGAAGTACCACATGGCAGTTGTGATTCAGAAGTGACAACTCTGGGAACTGATTCTTTCTTCTACACATGAGAACGTATCTTGTACTACATGTCCATCTTTGTTTCATGGTATAAATGATTTTATTATTTTAACCGTAGGTAGAATTGAAACAACTGCAAAAAAGCTACAAGGATTTGACAGATCAAATGAATCTCATTTTGTCCAAACGTTTATGGTACATCATGATAGAGCAGTTCCTGATGAAGTATGTCTGGAGTAGCTGTGGTATGATCATGGTCGCTGTGCCCATCATCACCGCAACGGGATTTGCAGATGGTGGTAATAACATCTCTTTTAACATCTGATTTCTAAATGTTTCTTTAAAGTTATGTCCTCAAAAGACTGTAGTTCCCTTGAGTGCTGTTCACATTGGTTTATTTTTCACAGACTTTCTTACAACATCTGTGTCTTACATATAACTTGCAAGCATAGCAAGTCAGCTGAGCAAATGATCCTAATTGGAGTGTGTGATAAATAATATTAAGTCAGGACTTAGAGAATCCTGTTATCACCGAGATTGTAATGATTATTGCAGTCTACCTTTTCATTAGTCGCTGTTGGAATGGCAAGCTGATTTTTACAGTATCTCCCTTTGCAAAATGATACTATGAACTTTAATAGAGTGCTTATCTTCTCCTTCCATAAACCATAGTATAATTACAGATAATTACAGGTAATTTTTCTCTTATTGTTGACCTGTTGGAAACAGTTCATTTTCCCTGACTCCCTGGGAGAAGAGAAGGTAAAATTCAGATTCCATGCTAGGATGGTATCATTTTTGATGTCCTATCACAATTTTCCTGGAAGTGAAATGAGACTCAAATAGTGTTGTTACTGCAGGCACTATTAAAAATAAAAAAAAAGAGAAAACAAGAGAGAGCAAAAAGAAAAGTATTGGTTAATTTAGTTTAACAGGCTTCCTCATGCACAACTAGAACTTAATATATTTATGAATTTCATAGGATTTCTAGAACATGAATCGTACATAGTCTTCAGAAGGATCAGTTCTAAATTGTGTACTTTGAATTAGGAATGAGTGAATTCTTTTCTGTGTAATGATTCTGTTTCTTTCATGGAAGTTACATTCCGGATGAGGACTGTCCAAGTGGACAAGCTTGGTGTGAGCTGTGGCGTGGCTTTGTGCAGTGCCCACGTGGTTTAGCTGTCTCACTGGAAAGTTGTGCCAGAGCAGGGCTGGGTGCTCAGCTCCCTGAGCTGCTGCCCATCACGGGCCTTAGCAGGGCACTACAGCAGCACCCTGGCTGGCATCCTGGGAACAGCTTCAGAAATATCAGGATGTCTTGTTCCAAACCCAAGAGGCCGTACAAAGGCATTTCACCTCACAGTGAAGGTTATCAGCACAACAGAAAAAGTGATAAGGCACTTTCTGCTAAGATGGGACTGAGTACAATCAAGAAAAGGAGCATTTAACCACATGTTGTAAATATCTCCCTGGTATTAGAGCATGAATAAAAAAGGACTTGTACTCATGCTAAACTAAATAACATTCCTGTTACTCATGTTTGTTCCTTTGTTCTCTCCCACATTTGAAATGTATTTAACAAAGATGCAGCAGTGGCTCACATTGTAAAGCAGAATTATATTTGCTACCAGCATCCTAAACTATTAAAACATGGAGTTTATTTTTGAGTCCTGGGGCTTACCATAATGGTGGTTCACAAACATAATACTGGCATCACTCTGAGGTATTGCAGGTATTCAAAGAATCAAGCACACCTGAAATTACCATGGCCTGCTTGGGATAACAGTGCTTTTTGCAGATCACACACAAGTTTGTTCACATCTGAAGGAGGTAGATTTTTGTGTTAGGATAAATAAAAAGAGTCAGGGAAATGTACAAAACTGGTACCATGGTGAGACTTGAAACTACTGGTGTAAAGTCAAAAATTTTGTACACTTCTTCAGGGAAGAGAAAGAAAAAGTAAAACAATAATTCTTCAGTCATAAGAAAAAGAACAGTAAGAAGAACAGTATCTTTGACAGTGATATTTCTGACTGAAATTGTAAAATCGTGTTATATTTTTCAGTGAAGAATTTAGGTGGCAAAGACAAGATTTCTCTTTGATAACATTTCTTATTCTTTTTGTATTAAACAATTCACATTCCAAATGTGTCTCAGTTTATGGAGAGTAACTATTTTTTGAAGCAGGACTTTGATTTCTCTAGACACAGGGAATATTTATTTTTGTTTATAAAATAAGTGTGACTATCAATTAAACAAAGGAAAAGGAAAATGGAAATGTTAGGTTCTGTATGCAACAGTCTGTTAAAATCTGACATTTGCTAACACAGGAGGCCAGCCATATGAAAAATGTTTTGGACAAAAAGTTCAAGAAAAATTATATTGGTGGGTTATATTATAGAAGAGTTTGTCTTTTGGGCCTGCTCATAAATTCTGTATAATTTTAATTTTTTAAATATCCCTTATCTGACTGATGCAGTGGCTTGTAGAGATCCTTAAACTCTTGCTCGATGAGCTGGCCTGGGTGCTGGAAGCAGCCATCAGTAAATGTTGCATTTACAAGAAGGAGGAATGCTGCATTACTGCACTTAAACCATACCTGATTCCTAGATGGTTTAATTGTGGTGGTTCCATATAGCATAGGCTGCATGTGCTATAATCCCAACAAGATCAGCAAAAATTGGCTGTGTCAGAAGTAAACACATTTCAAACCCTCTTTTACTAATGAATTTACTGAATTCTCCCTATTCACTAAATGTATTCTTCTTGGAGTGGAAATAACTTTTTGAAGTGAGAGCCACATTAGTAAGAATTTTGTGATCTTTCATTTTCAAGAGCTGTTCTATATATTTTTTAAAAGCATGTCTCTCATTGTGTCTAAGCAAGTGGCTTCCAACAACAGTGTGTTGATGTAGAGCTGAAGTGAGAAAACATCATAATTAAACCCAGGAAAAATAACATAGATGTTCTCTGTGTATATATATACACACACACGCATATTTATATGAAAAGTTATGATGTAGCAATTTTTAAAAGTTTTTTCATTAATTATTTCAGTGAAATACAGTGAAACAATTATTTCATTTCAACACTGAAATACACTGTTTAATTATTATTATATTAAATGATTATTCCAGTGTATTTCACTGTAATAGTAATTAGCTAATAATAAATAATTAATATATAATTCATAATATATTAATATATAATTAAATAATAGTATATTAAATTATTCCAGTGTATTTTACTGTAATGCAGTGTATTTCAGTGATCTAGTTATGTAGGAATCCTTTATGGATGTGTAAATGAAAACAGAATAACATTTAGATTTAACTAAAAAACACAGAAAGATACATCTGGCTTTGGTACTACCTGTAGATTCTCAGACACCAGATTTCTAGAGGCTGATTTGTCAGGGAAGTGAGAGTAAGAAAATGCTGTTTGCTCTACTCTTGCATTGCTTGACTTAGCCCATGAAATTTATGGTTGCATTGCACCTGCAAGGAATTCCTCCTGGATTTTCTTGATCATCAGCACTGTGGAAACATGGGTAGCAGTTGCTAGTACAGGAGTTGCCACAGTGGATCCACCTGTTACCCTGCCTAGCATGATTCCTAGCATCAGTATAGTTTAAAAAGAAAACTTAAAAAAACTTTGCAAACTTAGGAAAAAAAAATCCAGATCCCATTCTGCAAAAGATGTAAGCAATTTATAGCAATGCATATGTAGTTATGTGATGCAGAAAACCCTTTAAATCTTTAATTATAAACCTTTTATGTGGAAAGTTTTTAAAAATGGTTTGCTACACCACTGGTTTACTACACCAGTGATTTGTAGTTGCAGTTATAAACACTGAAACAACATTTAGCCTCAGAATAGTCAGGCACTTCTTTTTAAATCTTGTTTCCTTCAGGAAACAAACCTTGCAACTTGAATCTATGGGACCCATGGTTGCAAAATGGTGTATGTAAATATGTTAAATATACTTAGTTTTCACATATCTTCTATAAATTCTGCTGCTGTTTCCTCCTTGCCTAATGCTGCTGACATTCTTATGAGACAAGTCCTTTCTTTGGAGCAAGAATATTCTTGTTAACAGGATGCAGTGTCATAAATAAATAAAGCCTCACAACTTTGTTCTGAGGTCAGATGAAGAGAGAAACTTCATTGTGAGGGAGAGTTATCCTATTGAAACCATGCCTTTGATACCATGAGAGTTTATTGCTTTCTTACAGAAATATAATAGTGTTGCCAGATTTACACAAATGTGAATGGTTCCTTCAACATGAAGTTGGTAAATAACGTTGAAAATTAATAATCACAAAGATGTTAAAATTATGTTCAAAATCTGTTTCAGATCATTGCTTAGGTTTTACTTTTTTCATGTTTTGAAAAATTTATGTTGTAGGATGATAGATTAAAAGGACAATGATCCATGTAGATAAATAGATAAAAGGATGTTTTGCCTAACAAGATGAATTCCATATGCTCCCACTTACTCTATTTGACCAAGCTGTGGTAGTTACATTTACTAGTTCTTTTTGAAAGGTTGTCTTCATAGAGTTAACTTTTTCTTAAAAAAAGATAAAGCCTGCTCTATAATAGCTCACATTGCAATAATAATTTAGTTTGTAGAGATATTTATCAGCAGAATATTTTAACAAAACTTTTTTTTTTTACGTTCAGAATTGGAAGATGGGCAGAAGCAGGCAATGGTTAGTGAAAGAACAGAAGCTTTTACTACATCACGAAACTTGCTGATCTCTGGAGCAGATGCTATTGAAAGGATTATGTCTTCATACAAAGAGGTACTGTACATCCTGCATGCATGAAACAGAAGAGGAAAAAAAGAAAAACAATTTACATTTAATATAAAATATTTTGAAAAAGTAGTGCAGTTTTTAAAGGCCAATTCTATTGCAACTAAATCAATGGAGATATTTGAACTGGTAGTTTGATCTTTAGGGTTAAGTTCACATAGAGTCTAAAGTGCACAGTTGCCTGTATGGTGCAATGTGTTGATGTCATTTTTAATACTTGTGTTCAGGTGTCATCAGAGAGTAATAGATGTTCCTGGAATGTCAGTGATAAAGGTTCAAATTCCTCTTCTGTTTGGAGCACAGAATTTGGGCTGTCTGCCTTCAGCGTACTGGGACTCTTCTGTTGGAACTGTCACAAAAGCATATAATAGTTAAATTGTAAGAGTCTTTAAAGGTCTTCTAGTCCAACCTCCCCCATGCCTTGAGCAGGAACGTCTTTGACTATTATTGGATTGCTCAGAGTCCCATGCAGCCTGGCCTTGAATGTTTCCAGAGATGGGGTATCTCCCCCTCACTGGGAAACCTGTTTCTGTATGAAAAACAAGGAGAGTTGAATACTTATTTCTGGGCCACTTAAACTGTAAGACTATTTTCAGTATCTTGTGAACCTGTTAAATTGTAAGTAATATTTCAAAATAGAGAAATTTTAGCAGGAAAAAAGTTCACTTTGGGAGTACAAGTATTCTAGAAGTACAGAATGTTAATCCAGAAGATCAGAGATGTTGTTTCAGGTCTTTACCCAAATTCCAGTAGAGCTGTGCTTTAATCTGTTGTCTCTCCTGTGGATTTCTTTAAATGCCAGTTGTTAAGCCAAAGAAAAGTGAGTCAGAAATTAATCTCAACATTTCCTTCTGAATGTTTGTTCTTCATGTTTGAATTGGTGTTTGCTCATCCCTTTGGTGGGAACCCCTTTTCCCAGTGCAGTGTGAGGAGGAATGCATTAGCTGGGCAGCTAATCAAAGACTGTGGATTCTGTTATTTGGAATCCAGCCATAACAGCTACAGCTTTGTAAATTGTCAGAGGAGGGGTGGTTTGGCACCTTCAGATACAGACTTTGACAAAGCCAGTGTCTGTGCTGTTTTCAGAAGTCCTTCTAGTGGGCTGTGATTTTTATCCTATTCTCTTTTAGCTGTTCCCTGCTTGATATCTGGTATCAAGATACTGCCAGATAATCATACACTGATGTTATATGTGTTTTGTTTTCAGCATTTGAGTCATTTATGTAACGTACATGAGTTTATTTTTTTGGCAAAAAAGTACCCAAAAATAGTAGAGGAAGAACTGAACAAACTCACTTTGTCTATAATGTGGTAAGATACTAATCCAGACAGCATGAGACAAAAGAGCAGTTCTATGAATTTCCATCTTAATTTTACATTTATGCTTCTCATCAAAAGACACTGCAGTACTTCAACCACATTGTCATTTCCATTTTGTGATTCAGGCAGTTTCCAAAGCACAGTGTACTTCAACCCATGTCAAGGGGTAGTGCATTTCCAGTTCTTGCCTACCTCTTTCCCCAGGGCAGCCTCCTTCAAGTCAGTGTAATTCACTGTGCAGATGAGGTGGGCTCAACTTTTCTTTGCAGTCAATAGTTTGGGTGGTGGTATTTAGTGTTTGAACAAATTAAGTTTCTACAATCATGGTATAGAAGCTTACTACATGTTATGGTTCTCCTGGGGCACAGCTGGTAGGAGTTTGATTTATCAGATGCAGGATTCTCTCCATCATCCTGGTGAAATGATGGCCATGTGGCCAGAGCTAGCACTCACTTCTGAGTCTGGCACAAATAGTGAAATTTACAGGAGAATTATGGAATTATTTCCAGTTATTTCAAATAATCTTGGAATTATGTACACCATGGTGGGTGAGCTCAGTCATGGGGTGTGTGTATTTAACCACAGCAAGCCAAGGATTTTATAATCTTGATCTAATTTTCTTGTCCTCTCTGCATTTTGTATAAAAATGTATCCTTTTAAAGCCATCTAATAATACATTTAAAACAAAAGGCTTTGGCTTAATTCTTTACTACCAGCAGATGGAGGCAGTTCTTTGGGAGCTCTTATATAGCCCATGAATATGAAGTTACAAGGTCCAGAGATCTATTGTGTTTCTGTCTTCACTAGGTGAAAATGGTAACAAAGGACCAAAAAAACCAAAAGAAGAAAAAAAGCCCTTTTATGGGACATCACCATCTTAAAAATGCCCAGTTCTGTTCTAAGGTGTCAGATTTAGCATGCAGTTGACAGAAGACTCATTTCTGGTTTGTACTGTATTGTAGGTTAGGGTGCCCTGATGCTGCCTCTTTTACACAGAAAAGCACACTTCTCCCACAGGAGATTTCAGGAATACAAGCAAGTAAACATAAGTAATTACAGATGCCATTTTTTTCCCACTTCTCTGGACTTCTATTTTTTCTGGAAAATGCAGAAATTTTGGTTTTTTTCTTGTGTACCATCCTCTTTGTTTTCAGATATGTTAGTAGCTGTTCTCTGTTCATGGAGGACTACAGAGATGAGCAGTCTCTACAGCCTCCTCATTTTTTGGAGTTATCATGGCTTACATGGGCTTAGCTCAGCTGTCCTGTCTGCTGATGGGTAGGAGCTGCAGGTGGTATATGGGTTAGCACAGCATTTCAGGGAATGGAAATCAATGGGTGATGATCAGCATTGTTGTTCATGCTGATCTTTGGCCAAACATTTCATTTGTAGAATTTGTGAAGCAAACTGAAAGGAGGTGTTTGTTGTTTCTCAGGTCACTGAGCTCGCAGGCTACACCGCTCGTGTCTACAACATGTTTGCAGTCTTTGACGAGGTGAGGAGAGGCATCTACAAAAGAACTGCTGTTATTCAAGGGTCTGTAAACAACAGCAGGAGTGAAGATAAGGCAGAGTTACACATTGATGGGCCCTTAGAAATCAAAGGTAATTAATTCATATTTGTATGAATTTCCCAGGGGTGGTGGGGGAGGCATGGAGCAGTGGGACAGGAGGTGAACAGAGGTTTTTTTCTGTAGCTAATCAGCCTCTCAGCCTTAATGCCCCAGAGATCATGCTGCCTTTCATTTTAACCCCCTGCTTCCTTATAACTCTGTCCTTATGGTGTGCTTTTCTAATACACAAAATGGCTCAAATGTTTTCTGTAAAAACTTTCAATGAAAAGGCATTTCAGCTGTACTATTATATGTGATGGTGATGGTACACTGACAGTGCCTGTTTTCCTCAGACCATTCATTTTTTTCCAGGAAGCTGAGACTAACATTTTCATTTTCAGCCATCACATTATTTTGTGTGAGGTAGGAGGAGAAAAGACAGATTGGTTCTGTATTTTTTCCCAAAAATACTATGTTTTCCATGATGAAAGATCAGCCTGTGCTCATTTTTTCATAATTTAGTGGAAATCTTCAACTGCAAATGATAACTTTACCCTTCTCCTCACCTCCCAAATGATCTGATTATATATACTTTCTCCCTCCTGACCCCATCATCTGTCTTCTGGTGCCACTGTCTTTCTGTCTCCACCCTCCTTGGAGCATTTTCTCTGTGCATCCATTCCTTATTGTGCCACCTCTCTCTGCCTCTTGCATCCAGCTTCTCTCTGAGGTACTCAAAGGCAGCTTTTGCAATGGGTTTTTCCTCATTTTCCCAACATAGCATTTCTGCTGCTGCCCTCTGTGGTGTTGAAAAGCCTTGTTCTCTTCCTTTAGCTTTTGAAAAGTTAAGCCTCAGTAGAGTTATAGGCCCCAAAGGGCTCTCTGTGAAATAACTTCTTGCAGTGATTTCAACAGTGCTGCCCTTCAGCTCATATTTCTCAAAGGTCCTCTGACAAGGTTCATTATAACCAAGTGTGATGCAGCATGGTGGATAGGTATGGAAATAGCTGATGTCTTAATCTTATAGATCTTGGTAGTGCTTGGCTGATGTTTAAATAAATCACATTTTATAACTGTTGCATGTTGTCATGTACATGAGAAAAGATTTGTAGTTCCTGGAGCAATGATGTAATCTGGGGTCTCTTTTTAGATAACTGTTTAAAACCAAAACCAAATACAGGTGAGATATGCAAGTGTGCTCTTCATGTTCCCTTTAGGTCTGCTGTGTCTAAACCCACTCCTCTTTTCTCTGCAACCTTTTCCCAAGATTTCATTCCCCTACAGTCGCTTTTCATCCAGTCTGAATTCCTCCTGAGCCATGGTGACAACCATTTGCTCTTGTGTAGTTGTAGCTCTCAGAGGCAGCTAGCCAAGACCAAGCCTTGTGCACAAGGATTTAAGAAGAATTTAGGCCAGATGAATCTAGGCCACAGGCTCCACATTTTTTATGACAAGTGCTATTGTAATACTGGTTTTCCTCCTTTCTTTTGGTTGCAATGCTTCAGAAATCCCTGAAGAGTGGATTGTGTGTGGATAAAAGTGCACGTGCTCACATGCCTGTGTGTGCCTGCATTGTTAGAGGAGAAAAATCTTAATATTCTGCTTCCCCAATGGCTCTTTCAACACATAATACTTATTGCCTTTTCAATCATCCAGTATAAGTCTTTAACTAAGCAGTGTCTGTTTTGTGCCTTGCATTTACTGTTGCCAGTAAGTGTGAAAATATGAAAATAATAATAATATTTTACAGATAATAATATTGCCTTATAGCATATTTAATAATTCAGAATTTTAAAAATTAAACAGAACTTTGTACATCTTGTACAAATACAGTCAAATTGTGTTTCTGATTGCACATAAATATACTTTAAAAGCATGTTAAAGTTGCAATTAAATGCTGTGAAATTAGGATTAGGAAGTAAGAATTAAGTTTACTTAATTCTTACTAGCTGACTATATTTTATCATAGATTTATTTTAATTACAGTGTCTCCACTGTATCAAAGTAATTTCTTTTTACAGAAAAAACACTTTTTTCCCCATATACTCTCATACTGTTGTAAGTAAAATACTTTTATGAAAAAAGAACATTTGGACTAAAATATGGCATAAAAATTTCTGCCCAGGTTGTTATGGTTTGGCAAAGTTGAAATCAATTGAAGAAAGAGCCTCTGAAGGAAGAACGTAAGACTAAACTTAAGCGAAGAAAATGCTAGCAGAGCCTTTTACAATTAACTAACTAACTTGGTCTTTGTTGCATTTTTCTTTGTTCAGATTAGTTTATGTTACAAATAAACAGCTTTCTAATACAACAAGTGTCTTTCCTTTGCATCTTGTCTATTAAGGTAATTGCTAATATTTTTCTAGGAATCCAGCTGTTTGGGTTCTGTTGGTAAGACCATTAACAGCTGTCTGAGAAGTTAGTTTCATTCTTTTACTCTTTCCAGGGCCGTTAATATCAAAGTCCTTGTATTGCAGAGTATCCAAATGTCCAATAGAGATGGTATGTTTAGTTTGCCAGAAATCCAAATGCCAAGTGTGTCTACCTGACTGAAATGTTTTATGAGTTTCTGCAAATACTTACAAGACACGTTTACAGTGTCTGTGGCATCAAAAAGAGATGGAAACAAGCCATTAAATGTTTTCTCCTTTGCTCTTGTTGCTGGAGGAGACTGAAAGGTGCTCCAACTTTCAGAGCTGGTAGTGATTCCTAATTAAATCCTCAAAGAAGGTTAACAGGTTTGCCTGTGTCTGAGGCTGTCCTTGAACTTTTTGCTGCTTGATATTAAACAGCTGTTTAAAGCAGAATACAGAAAATACAAGCAGAATTTGAATGAACACATCTTTATAGTGCATCACGTATTTAGGATGCCTAATGTGCATTGTGTTTAGGATCAAATTTGGGTTTCATTGCACATTCTTGGCTGCTGTTGACAGTGTCTTTTGGACTAGCTAAGATTTATTATCCAGATTTTCCAATAGGAGAACCTGAAGCACATAGAGAAGCTGTCTCAAACACCAGTCCTTACTTCAGAATATACTCAGTTGTGCACAGAAACTGTCACAAGTGATTGCTTAATGGAGGGTTTCACAAACTCTAATTTTTGGGTTTTTTTCTTCCTAGGGAAAGTAATTGATGTTGATCAAGGAATTATTTGTGAAAATGTTCCTATAATTACTCCGAACGGCGATGTGGTGGTTTCCAGACTAAACTTCAAAGTAAGATGATATGCAAGAATCTTCTGATTGTTGCCATCACATTAACATAAACAGCACAGAATTCATATACCTTATGTTAAGTACTTGGAGGAGCATATGGATAAAAGGGGAAGTCCAGAAAGGTAGGCATAGTAGCTCAATGGAGGCAGACATGTGGAGTTTTTCCTGCTCAGAGAAAGAACAGGGAGGATTTCTGTTGCTGATGCCAGGTGAAAAACTGACCTGAGGTTTTCAAAGATGTATATGATAGTATGCATCCACCTTTAGTTAAATTCAGTCAAATTGGGGTGCTTTACTCACAAAGGCTCCTTTAAAAGTCTGAGGCCACAGCAACAGTGAAAAAATGAAACCTGTAGTTTTTCCTGATCACCACAAAGAGCAGTACTGACTAATACCTGACAGCATAGTTCATTCCCCAGTCCAGTTGGGAAGCATTTACTCAGCAGAAAATTGTATTGCTTTTAAAAAGCTGTTCCAGACACCTCTTGGTACCTGCTTTCAATTTTAATGAGTGACCTTTACTGAATGTATCCTGATGTGATGTTCCAGTGCAGGTGCTGTTCTTTTTAAAAAGAGTTGAAGTTATTAGAAACAAATTTAACAATTCCAGCACATCTTTTAATTTAGCTAAAGCAGGATTTTCCTTTTCCTCTGAATTAGAAACTAGGAGAAAATGGTCCTAGCTATGGCAAAACTTGCAACAATTTCAGTGTAGGAATTTCAGAATTGTAAAATTACAACCTTATGATCAAGCAGATCAATTTCTATTTACTCGTCTCAAGAGACAGAAACAAAGAAAATACAGAAGTCAGTATATTTCTGTAAAACATAGATAATTACATTGTGATTATGCACAAAGATGCACTCATATACACAGGGTAATAGTCAAATGAGTAAAAAAAATCATTTGTCATCATAGCCAAGTTAACAGAGGCAATTAAGTGGGAAATGGCAATGTGAAATAAATTTTCCAAATCACTTGACTGACCTCCTGTACCTGCAGTTAATATCACAGATAGGCACAACACTGTTTGAAACACTGGTAACACCTTTGGACCCAATCTGCATTAGAACAATTGATTCTGACTGTGATGTGTTGATGCTGTAATGTAATCATATCACATATTACATTATATGTACATAAGAATATGATATATGACTATAAATATTACTACCATATACTACTGTAAACATTAATTTATAGAGATACTCTGATATAAAGGAGATTATTTTCATTATCTTAGCCCACATATTTTATCTAATGCTACTGTTTCCAGAATACATGCAGCTAATCAATGAAATTGGTTGATAATTTTATATAAATGCTTATGTAATCCCTCTTAGGGGTCTTGGAATCTCTTGTGTATTACTGTGTAGTAATATCTTTGCATTTTCATCCCCTTTGCAGGTCGAGGAGGGGATGAATCTTTTAATCACTGGACCCAATGGCTGTGGAAAGAGTTCTCTCTTCAGAATTTTAAGTGGTTTGTGGCCTGTGTATGAAGGAGTTCTCTACAAGCCCCCTCCACAACACATGTTTTATATACCACAAAGGTATGTGTCTTGCTGAAGGTGGTGCCTCTTGCCTGGTTACATGAATTTTGACCCTTCTTCTCATATTTCTAATCTGTGATGTGTACATCCAAGTTAAAAGGTGGTAAGCACAACCTTAGGTGTGTGAAGTGTATTTATAAGAGATCTTTTCTCATTGGTGGTGCAGCATCATTAGTCATTGGAAAGGGCTCACATACACTTGTGTAGGAGCCTGTGTTCCTCAAATGGCTGAAGTCCTTGATAATTGGGATCGTGGGAGCAGACTGCAGTCTGAAAGAAATTTGAAATAGACCTAGTGTATCTCAAATCTGATTTCTTTTAAAACCAAGGATCAAAACAAGTGAGAGTGGTTTGATTCTTAAGTGTCAAAGTAACCAAAACTTAACTTTGACAGTGCAAGACCACAGTCCAATCCAACAGTAACTGCAGATTGCCTTTTTAATAATATTGTGCTCATTTCACTAATGGAAGCTTGGCTGTGTTGTCCTTTCTTTGTACCCTGACATGCTGTTGGACTCTCAGTATATACTCTTATGCAATTGGTTCTAGAATATCTCCTTAGAGACCTCGAACTATGTTGTTTTGCAAAAGCAAAGTCAAACACTGACTCTTTACTTCCTGTAGTTCATTTCTTCCCATGGGCAAAAGAAGTATTTGTGATAACAATTTGTAGCCTTGTTTGAAAAGTACAAGATATTAAGATGAATGGAATATACTGAACTAACCAGTAGATTTTCCTTGCTGCAGGTGAAGCTAGCAAAGAACACCGCTCTATGATTTTTCCAAATATCTGTATAATTTATTGCTAGGCATTGTCATTTTTCTGTTTCACTCAAGACTTTTATTCAGGAGTTTGGAGCAAAATACTTTATTAAATGTTTTTCAAAACATTATTTCAGAGCACCCATTGTGCAGAACATTCTTAAGACTGGTTTACTCAGAACAAGAGCTAATCTGAGTTTTTTTCTTGAAGAAAATGTTGAGTTTCAGCCACTTCCTTCCTCTGTGTGATCCCAGCCCCTATTCAGATCAGCGTCTGTGGCTGACTTGCTTACAGCCCTTTACTTACATTCCCTTTATCCTGTGAAAGCAAACAGACTCCTGTTGCATTCAGGCAAGTTTGCCAAGGTGCTGGTTGAGGGGATTGCATCACATCTGCTGGGATTTCATTCCATAAATGTGTTTCTTTGTTAGCTGCTTCCCCTAACTTTGCAGTGCTGGAAGAGTTTGTCCCGCAGACGTTCTTCTATGAAACATTTTAAAAAGTTTTAATCAGAATTCACCCAATGTCTTGGCATCCCTCTGTGATCGAAGCTGTAGGACTGGGGATGTGCAGTGTAGGAATTGGCATATGCAGTCCATCCTAGTAGGATCTCCAACAGGAATGGTGTCCTTGCAGCACCCAAGGGACCCTGCCTTAGCTCAGCCCTGTGGCTCTCTGTGAGCTCTGTGCTTCCCTTCCCCAGGGACAGAGCAGTGTCTGGGTAAATGGGCCAACAAGGAGGGACAGAGAAAGCTCTTCTGAAAAAGTGCTACACCTTGACTGTGGCTGAGGATTCTGAAGTGTACTCTGGAGGACAATTCAGCTGTGTCAGAGTGTATTTTGTACAGTCAGAAGTGTGGCCTGTCACTCATAAGTGTCTTGTATTTGGACAGGGACTGAGACTGAACCTTGTAGGGATTTCTGGGTGAATGTGGCTGAAGGGGTTGATAAAGGACAGCAGTTTGTTTGGCTGTCCTTGAGGATCTCAAATTGGTTTTTTGCCCAGTGTATTTGTTCTTTGGGCATACAGAGTCTTCAATGAATATCTGAGATATTAAGAATTTCTTAAGTTGAAGTTTGTACATTTCAGGACAAGATTTTCAACAGATCTGCTGGAGTTTTAGGGCTTTTGTGTGCATTGCCTTACATGGTCCAGGCTTTTCTCTTTTTTTTGCACTAATCTACCTGTTAGTGTTTTAATAGTTCTTTTATTTGTGGCCTAAATACATCACACATTCACTTGGGTTTTTTGTCTGTCCCTGGCTCTAATATACATTTAGAATGTGTGTACTGGTTTGTAAACTGTCACCAAATTAAAGAGGTTTGTTTTGTAAGGTCCTGCTGGTGCAACCATTTTACTTATTAATCATGTGCAAATTGCTGCTTTATCAGGATTACCTTCTGTTTATCTTTGTTAGGCACAATTCTGTGAATTCTAGACTGAAGAACAGAGTGCCCTGCCTACATTTCATCATGTTTGTATTTCATCATAACCTTAGGGAAAATTGTTCCTGTCAATCTGGAAAGTGTTCTGGAAAACGTTTCAGACTGACAGGATCTGGGAGGTGGCAGGATAGCATCAGCCTGGCATCAGCCTTCCTCACTGTTGTGTTTGCTGGGTAGCTGAAACTGGGGTGCAGCAGAAAGCTCTTGACTGGGTGGATGTCCATCAGAGCAGCAAGTTAGGATGGCATCCCTGTGTTTGTGTGTATACATTACATCTCTGGTCTAAGAGCTTTCCATTAGTGGACACAGTTACCATTGAAGCATTGGCATTCCTGTGGCTGAGTTTAATTCTGCATCAGCCCATTCTGATTCAAGTGTGTGAAACCTCATCTGCACACATGAATGGTGGAGAATACAGTGACTGCTGAGTAACAAATACTCCACAGTAAATAGTAGCTCACTGAAAAGATTATTTTTTCATTTCTGTTTTTTAATGTTCCAGCATAGTATTCCAGAAATGTGTGGGAAATCTTGTGTCTTTTCCAAGTACAAAAGCTAGATACAAAGCTATGATTTATTAAAATATGACTTAGCTCATTGTGTACTCCAAATTTCATCCACACTGCAGACACTTTGTAGTTAGCATTACTTAGTGGTTTGTAAGCTTTAAAACAGAGCCTTAAGAATTCCTGTCTTTTTGGGTTTTTAGATTACTTAGCATAATTATACTGCTGTTTTATCTTTTGCTGTGAATCATTGTGAGGGTTTTTTCCTCCCCTTATATAGGACTAGGCCTTGCAGAATTTATCTGTAATCAATCACAGTTCTGGTGGATGCTGATGGGACAAACTGGGGGCAGGGTGAGGAAAGCCCAGGAATTTCAGGGCTCTACCACCATCCCTGACAGGTCTGTCCAAGAGGAGAGTGGGCAGAAGGGAGGGCAGGCAGAAGAGATGGAGGCTTGAAGAGCCTTCAAGCATCATTTGGTGCCTGAAGCACCTTGTTGTTTCAGTGCTAGGAACTGGTCACACTTCAACAAGTTGTCAGATCTCATAGGAGACTCAGGAACTGGCAGAGTGGGTGTTCTCACCCCTTCTTCTACTTCTCTCTGTCCCTTTTTTGCAAAGTAAAATTCATTTCTGTTAACCACCTCTTTGCATTCTTGTTTGAATCTTGGCCAAGAATGTAGCGTCAATGAAAAAATAAACACGTGTCACTCTAGCTGGTAAGAAACCATGGTTCAAATCGGAATTCAGAAACATCGTTTTAAATAATGAATAATTATCAAAAGTATGTAGTGGGTCACATGAATACTGATGCTGAAGAATCACTAGGCTGGAAGAGACCTTTAAGGCTGAGTCCAACCCATGCCATAACCTCAACTAAACCATGGCACTGAGTGCCACATTCAGTCTTTTTTTAAACACATCCAGGGATGGTGGCTCCACCACCTCCCCAGGCAGACAATTCCAGTACTTTATCGCTCTTTAACCTTCTCCTAATATCCAGCCTATATTTATTTCCCTTGGAGCAGCTTAAGACTGTGTCATCTTCTCTCAATTGCTGCCTGGAGAGTCCCCACCTGACTGCAGCCACCTTTCAGGAAGTTGTAGAGGGTGACACAAGATGTGCCTGAAGCACTTTGGGAATTAGCCTTTCACAACCTATCTGAAAGTAGCCTATTTCTCCAGACTGTGCCCTACTTCTACTCTGTTGGTCTTATACTTGGGAAGAGACTCTTCACTCCATCTTCATGGAAATAGAGAGCTCTAGCATGCAATTCCTCCTAGCCATTTACTACAGCCTTTCTTGCTCTCCAACTAAGTCTCAGCTTTTTCAGTTGTTAGGAGACAGATTCTACATATGGTGGCTCTCATTTCCTTAGTTTGATTTAAATGCCAGCAGAATTGCACAGCTATATACTTGCAGTTTACATTGACAACAGCATAGGAATATTCCTCAATATCTCTGCACCATAAGTTGCAGTAAAGTTCTAATCACCACTGAGTTATTGATAGAAATTGTTAATAATTTTCTGCCTGCTCTGTCATATTTTCTTACTTGCATGGAGGAATGTCTCTTGCAGTCCCTGTTAGTTCCATAACCTTTGATCTTGACTCTCGAGTCTTCCTAGCACAGCACATATCTGAAATGTCCATCAGCATTTTCTCTTTCTTGAGGACTGATTCCCATAGAGCCTGGAGTAATACATTGTACTTCTTTCTCCTCATGCATTGTCACTGTTCTTTCTCTCCAGCTTGCTTTTACTGTAATTTGGTTATTTTTGTGATAAGTGTGTTTCTCCAGTAGCATGCATGGTTTCTTTGTTATTCTGTGTGCCATTCTAGTAGAAGACCTACCCAGTTTCTCAGCAGTCACAGCAATGGTCCAGTTCTGTATTCTCTCTCTCTTGCTATTGCTCATTCAAGTAGATCTCTAACATTGCTTTCTTTCAACACCAGGGTTATCAAATGCTAAAAGGGTGGCAACAGAAGATAAACCAGTGTCAAATGTTGTTTGTTCTTTGTCATTTAAAATTTATATACCTATGTCTTGCTGCCTTCTTGACAATGCTAGGACGGTCTGAAATAGAACAGTTTAAAGGTTTATCTGGCCCTCCTAAGCTGTTTGGTTTTACATACATTGGCTCTATTTCTGGTATTTTATTTGGGGTTTGTATACAAGTCTTTTCCTGTCTGGCATTTTTCCTTCTATATTCTAAAAATATCTTTGGATACAAAACAAAATTACATCAGCCACAGAGATATTTTTCCTCTCCTTACCTCTATTAAGTAATCCAAATGTCTAATGTGATTTGCCTCAGGTAGTCCAAGGATATTTATCATGTGGATGAATGAAGCAAGAATGTTTCAGTCCTAAGGGATGTAAATAATAAAGTGATAAAATAAATTTTACATTATAAACACGTGAAAATTCAAAGATTATAGTGCAAGTCAAATGTTGTTTTAAGCACAAAGTAGTTGGTAGTGGCCACTCATCCTGAAACAGTTCTTGATTATCTAAACAATTTAATCTTGCAAAATTGTTGTTTCTCACTTTCAGATACCCTATATGACATACAGAAATTTGTGCAAATGGACTGTGTATCTGTATGGTTCTTCTGTATCAGACTACTTTCTTGTTAGTGTGTGGTCTGCTGGAGAAGCAGCCTGAATGAAGTGCTGTGCAAATACACCTCTACGAGTTCTGGGACCTCATCTCGTTTAGATGGGCTCAGATGTCTCTGTCCTGTGTTGTATTTTGCACATCCTAATTTGTTTTCAGCTGATACTGCTCTGCCTTTAACTATGATGTTTTTAGTTGAGTCAGGTGGAGTTAGGCTGTACTCTGCACATGCCAACACTGCACCAGTGATTGTCATTGCCCTTCAGCATTTTGCTGATAGTGCATCACCACATTGACTTGTTCCTTTGGTCCTTTGCCATCAGTTCATGGCATGCTGTACAGATACTTGCTCCCTGGCACACTGGATCTATCTGTCTGTGGACTTGCTGTTATCAAGTTCATGATGGTCCTTTTCAATGTGTTTATTTCCAAAGTTCACCACTTATCTGACAGAGGAGAAAAAGGTCTTTGATAGATAAGCATTAACAAAAAACATAACACACTTCATACTATGTGCAATAGTTTGCATATTACATTGATATAGATATGGTTTAAAGATTGCCTGCTACTTTGTATCTTATTTTTCCTCTATTGAGATTAATCAGTTCCAGACAGTTCTGCTGTTTGTTAGAAACTGTTGGCTGGCATCTGAGAGGGCTGTCAGGCTCTCTCTTTAGCCAGGGCACAGCTTCTTCTGTTTCATCTTTTTGTCATTCCTATAGAAATGATTGTACTTATTCTTCCTGGTTAATGAAAGTTCCATCTTGCCTCATCTAGAAAAGTTAAATTCTTGCCTTGCACCCTGTAGGTTGGTGGAAGCTTTGCCTGCCAGGATCTCTGTGAAACCTCTCAATTTCCAATGAAGACTCACTCAGAGCTGCAAAGTTTGAATGTTTATTATTAGGTCTACCTGCTGACTGCTCACAAGTAATGGCAGTACCTCTTGGTAGGATACTGTACAAAATTCACCAACACTATTAGGCAGAGGTGGGAAATGGTTTTGTGGATTAGCTGCTGCTCCCCCTCAAGCCATGCCAGGTGTCTTCCTTACTGCTCAGACACAAGACTCAGCTGATTAAAGAACAGTTTTCAGGTATTTTCTGTTATTGAGGAAAGTGTTGCATAAATTCCAGACTGAAGTATATAGTCAACTTGCTGCTTTGGGGCTTACCTTAGGTTTAAAATGTATTTACATAAATCCAGCATTTAAGGGCTACTGCTAAACTGATCTTTGTGAAGGACTTCAGCATTTTTCAGAGTTTTGGTCCCTCAGTGCCTTCAGACTGGGGCATGTCTGCAGCAAGTTGTGGCTATGGGGAGGTCCAAGAGGACCAAATGTAGGTGAAGAATTGAGATGTATTGATACGTACTCAACTTCTACTCCAGTCATCTGTCCATGTGCCAGACTGTTTATGAAACTTCATTTAAAAGCTAGGAACAATAAGCTTTGAACTTTTTAAAAGTACATAGGTTAAGCTTGACAAACATTTTATAATTACAAAACCATTAACAGATTGGAAGAACTGAATACATGGCTGGTTTTTATAGAATCTATCCTGCAAAACAATGACAGTCTATTTAATCTGTGTTAGTTTCATTTTGCTGATATGAGCAGCTCATAGAATCATAGCGTGCTTTGGGTTAAAAAGGGCCTTGAAGACCATCCAGTTCCAACCCCCTGCCATGGGCAGGGACATCTCCCACTAGACTAGGTTGTGCAAAGGCCTGTCCAGCCTGGCCTTGAGCATTTAGAGGAATGGGGTATCCACAACTTCTTTTGCCTTCAAAATTCAGTTTTGATAGCAGTGCCAGGGGAAGAAATTCACCTAGAGGTTAACTGAGAACTCTGTGTAGCTTAGCAGTGGTACAGACAGAGTTGCATGTTAGGGAGTAATATGGTGGTTGCATTTACATGACCTAGTTTCTGCACTAAGCTCCCATTACTTTGTCCAGCTTGAGCAGTTACCTCCAGCTTAATGCACCTGCCCTGAAACTGTGCAACCAAGGATCTGTGACAGATGAACAGAATGGCAACTGTTTACTGTTTCAATAATATTTTACCTAGGAGCATCATAAAGCACGCTTCAGATGCCTTATGCATATCAAGTAATGAGAATCAATTTGGTTACACAATGGGAAGCACTGGGAAACATAAACTTTGAAATCTGCCTGACATAAAAAGCTGGATATGAAAAGACTAAAAGGATGCTGGCTTTTTGTAAGGGAAGGACAGCTGAGAGCTCTAATAACAACTGATATCGACTTCCCTATAAATAAGTCCTTTCTTCTCCTTCCTACTGTAGTTTTCAATCAGAAACTCCATTACAGTGCCCTATGCTTTTAAAAATCCAGGCAGTAGACATAGCCAACACCTCCTTCTTGAATTGAAGGTAGTAATTCTTCCCATGCCCCTTAGGCTTTGCCATTTGCCTGCCCCTGTGTCTTAGGCTCCAAAACTTCAGAACTGCAACCCAGCTCCAAGGTCATTCAGCCTTCTCCCAGCTTCTCCATGGTCTGCTCACTCTGACACATTTCTTAGGTTCTGGTTCTGTGTTTGACTGTGTGCAGGCTAAACCTGTTTGCCCAAGACCATGTCCAGATGGCTTTTGAATATCTCCAAGGACGGAGACTCCCCAGCCTTTCTGGGAAACTTGCTTCAGTGCTTGATCACCCTCACAGTGAAAAATTGTTTCTAGATGCTCATTTGGCATCTCCTGTTTCAGTTTGTGCCCATTAGCTCTGATCCTGTCACTTGACACTAGCAAGAAGAGCCCAGCTCTGTCTTCTTTGCACCTTCCCTTCAGGTATTTAAGTTGATAAGATCCCCTTGAGACTTCTCCCAGGTCTCTTTCCTCACAGGAGGGATGCTCCAGTCCCATCACCAGTTCTGTGGTACTTGAATCCCATCAGATTTCAGGAGCTCAGCACTGTGCAGCATCAGGCAAGCCTCTGGTCACAGCACAGCATGTGCTACCCTTGGGCCCATCTGTGCTCAGGTTCTTTGGCACTATGGTCTTGAGCACTCTGGTAGGATTTTCTTAGGAGTGAACAATGCCATTTGTCATTTCCAAAGGATGTTACCATGAGAACATGCTGCTTCACTTCAAGATAAAGACAAGGACAAGCCAGTGGTGTTACTGCTGGTGCCAAGGGGAGCTGCTGGCAGTTCCTCTGTGAAGATCAGCTGACAAAGTTTATCTGCAGCCAGGAGTGCAGTGCAGCACAGGCCTGAGGGCCAAGCTGTGTGTGCAGCACAACCCTGCACAATGCAGCAAAGTGTAGCACAGGCCCGTGGCCACTCAAGGCAGCTGTTCCACAGGTCACCAACCCCACAGGGCACAACAGTGTTCCAGCTGGGCTCACTGCAGCTGCTTGGGCTGTGTCCTAGGACCAGCTCACCAGAGGACATCATTGACTGCAAAGAGGGCCAGGGGTAACTAACTCAGACTTACATGAGTAACTTCTAGGTGAGATGAGTCTTTTCTGCTGACAATGCAGAGTAGTCCTCACAACACCGGGTTTTCACTTCATTGTTCTTTAGTCATTAATTATGTCATGGTCTCTTGGGATAATGTAGCAGGTGGGATTTTTTTGTTCAGTTCATCATGTATGCACCTACATAGCTTAGCTGGGAGTGTGGCTTTCCCAAGAGGGAAGACTTTTCCAGGCTTGGTTATTTGCCTAATATCTTGCATTAATTATACCCTATCAATCTCAGTTTCTGCTTATTACTACAGCTCCCTTGAAGAGTCACGTCACATATCAGTAATGCTTATAAAAAGTCTATAATACTGTTCCACGTATCCATATTGATGATGTGTCTCTATTCTGTCTTGTTCTGTCCTGTGTAATGCAGTGTTTCACAGCAGATAAGAGAAGGAAGTCAGTGCAGTGTGTGGTTTCTCACTTGTTGGCAGGTGTTTCACTTGTGTATTCATATCACAGTGCATGGAAGAAGTTATGCCATGGGCAACTAAGCACTGTAGAGACCCAGAGCAAAACCAGTCTTTGCTCTAGAGGCTTTGCTGTCTACACTTCCTTTTCCCTATGAAATAATGTCACTTCTCATCTACAAAGCTGTGAATGATTTGGGATCATTCTAGAAGAGGGGAACTGCCTTGCTCATTGTGTTACGCTGCTGTGGTAAAACTCAGAAACTCACTCCTAGGCTGGAGTATGCCTGGTGGGACTGGCAGGCCAGAACCTTGTCCAGAGCAGCTCATTGTTCTTCAGTTCATTGATCTTCATGATCATCCATCCAGATAAATCCTTCTATCATCAGTACTGCCAGAGGTAGTTTAAGAAAAGGAGAGTATTTCCTCTTCACTTGATTGATTCCTTGCAGATGGTATAATTATTTCAGAATGCATTAGCTGCTAAAATTTTGTAGAAATTGTTTAGGGTTTGATTTTAATTGTATGTGTGTTTCTGTGTATTCTCTGCCTATCACAAGATACAAACAGACTGAACTGAATAATTATGTGAATTGCTCACCTTAAACATTTTTTGCCATCTCTACTAATATTCTGTCTATGTTCTAGGTAATAGTAAAAAATCATGAGATTAGATGATACCTGAGTATGAATAGCACTTTGCTCCTAGATCGTTTACTTTTAGAAATGTACACAGCTTTGTTGAAAAAAAAAAAAAAAGCCACAGAGTGATTAATGTGATTTTTTTCAGCCTTTGATACCAGATTGTAATTATATGAACTGAGAATTCAGCCTTTCATACTGTGCATTTCATTTCCTGTTATATTCCGTGGCATTATGGTCTTTAGCACTCTGGTAGGGTTTTCCAATAGGTAACTGATCTATCTGAAATATTTAGAGGATGTTTGTGGCCAGTTCTGTATGAGGGAAGGGCAAAGTTCAGGGTAGGGTAGTTTAAAGACAGATAAATTATTTATGTATTTAGAACAGTTACTGAAACTTTAGCTGGCCCTAAAATTCCGTGAACTAGACACAGTGTGATAAACAAACAGCCTGTTGTGGTTTTAAAATTTTGATAAATATTATTTATTATTTTTTAACTCTTTGATGATAGCACCTTCTGTTCAAGAGCAGTGGATACAACACTACTTAAAAAGAACTTAATTCATGTTCATCTAAGACCTTTTATTTTCTCAAATTTGTAGTGGTGGTGCCATCTTTTTTTTTTCTACTTATTTTATTGATGTCATTGAAGAGTTAAGAATTCAGTTACTTTAATTAGTGGAGGCTTTTATTTCTTGTTGATCACTCTTGATCAAGATTTGCTGTGGTGAAAACTGGAATTTTTACTATTAATCTAAACCAGGAGCATTACAATAACTGGAGTTTTGCTGAGGTGATTCCAGACAAAGTATAGCAGCTTGTAAAATTATGATCTTAACAAGCAAGATGATAGAAAATTCAAATATGGGTGGATCCCCTGGATGTTTGAGCTTTTGGAAAGTGGTCCATAATATCTATGTAGAAGGTAAAGGGAGCCACCTAGAGTTAACCTATAGGAATCTCTATGTATAAATGTATGTCTGACCTTCTGCCACTTCCTGCAGCTTAGGTTGCAAACGGAGAGCTAAATGTTAAACCCATGAGTCTCTCCTGAGAGCACCTAAATAAGATTAAAACCTCCTTTAAATGTTTTTACAGTGCTACTGAAGGGTTAAGATTGTTACTGGATTTTATCTTAGAGGGCATTGAGGAAAAAAAAACTTGGTACTAAAGTCTCCCTCCTTCCAGTTGAGGATTCTGACTGCTATAGTATATAATTAGGCTTTTTCCAGTAACTCTCTCTCTGGACACATAATTCCTGCCTCTTAACAGTAGTTTCCTGGGAAGCTGTTCTTATTTTCTGCCAGTTTGTAATTGATGGGCTGCAAGCTGGGCTTTTCTGTAATTTTTACAAACTAGGTGGGGAGAGGCAGGCTTGGTAGTACTGGTGTGTTTAGCTGTGAGGCCAGAAGGAAAAGGAAGGCCAGGAAGCAGTGCTGGTGACCCAGTGGACAGCATGGCACCCAGGGTCCTGTCACAGTGCATGGCACCCAGTGTCCTGGCTCAGGGCATGGCACCCAGGGTCCTGGCACAGGGCATGGCACCCACTGTTCTGTTACAGGGCATGGCACCCAGGTCCTGTCACAGTGCATGGCACCCAGTGTCCTGGCTCAGGGCATGGCACCCAGGTCCTGGCACAGTGTGTTTGAGCATCGCTTTCCCTGTTTTGCCATAGGTTAAATCTCAGAGCTCCTAGTCATTACAGGATCATACTTCACAGGAATGAGGTATTAAACCCCAGGCAAATTATATGATAGGTTACTCTGTCCTCCTTGCCCTTACCTGCAGCTTCACCTAAATTACTCAGCCTTACCCACTGATTTAAACCTTTCTAAGCCCAGGTGGAGTTGCTTTTCTGTCCCAGAGGTGGCAGCAGTCTGGAGCAAGTGAAGTGATTTCCACACATTCAAGAAGTCAAGCCCTTTGGGATTTTAGATGGAGAGCATTTTGGATATGTAATAGCTCATTACTTCATGAAGTTACTTAATGTTTAGAGTTGAGATTTTGCAATATCACAATTAATGTAAGTGGTTCGCTGCACTTGGTGCTGGTGTTCATGCAGCGGCCCAGAGCAGTGCTATTGCCACAACAAGCAGAGTAGAACAATGAGTAAAGAGGAGCAAGCAGTGCTTGGATTTGACTTGTGGTTCTGGTTTTGCTCCATCTGGGTGCTTGCCACAACGGAGAGCTGACCAAATATTTGCAGAGTTCAGATCCCCTGCCCTTCCCATCCTCACCCAGTTGGTGGTGAAAGTAGATTAACCACAGGCGGGTACAGACAGTTCACCCTGGATGTTTGCAGCACTAAAACCAATGCAGCTGATGCCAGCTTGCATGTGAATTTTAGTTTATATGGCAGCTTTAGTTCTCTAATCCTTCATTTGTTGCACTGTGAGTTCTTTCACATTACTCTGTAGTGTATTTTAGAGACTCTCAGATTAACAATGGATAGATCCACCCTTCTGCAGACACCTCCAAGGGAAGGGAAGAAATCTGCTGAGGTGTTACACATCTCTGCCAGGCAATGCCTTTGCATGGCTGAGACCTTCCCACCACGTGGGGCCAGAGCTTTTTAGGGAAGAAAACTGACTGCTTTTTAACACACTGTGAAGTTGTTGGAAGCGGTTCTTGGTGGCAAGAGCAAGCTGCCTGGAAGCCTCCTCATTGCTGGCCCAGTTTTGACTGCTCCTCTCTATCAACATCCCCTGGCACTACAGCTTTAATAAGACTAGTATTGTTTTAGCAGATGAACCCAGAGGGAGTTGTGGAACACTTGGCACAGAAAGCAGGACAGAGTCTGGAGCCTGACTGTTCTTTGGCTCTGACTTACCCTTTCAAACTCAAAATCCCACAGACTGTTCCTGTGGTGTTTCCAGTTTCCAAGAGCTATCAGCAGTGTCTGTGAGACAGGATGAATATTTGTCCTTCACAAGAAATCCTTAGACCAGCAAAGGAAATGGTCAAGTAGATGTGTCTTAGGTTGCCTTTGCTGTCTTAACCTGAATGGTCTACTGTCTTTTAGAGAGCTGTGAAACTATTCTTTCAGTTTTCTTGTTTTGAGACTAGGAGGATTTTTGGGTCCTGGGCTGTAGCAGAGGCTGGCACAGCTCATGACCTTGTGGCAATTGGCCATAGCCATTCCCCAGCCATGGCTGGGAACTCTGGCTTCAAATTGGAGGCAGCTTGTTTGACTAAGACAGATGGTATTACCTGATCTGGAAATATGGTGATTAAGAAGCTGCTTCACATACAGCACAGCCTTGTACTTGGCGAAGGGAGGCTGGTGCTGGGAGGTTTAAGGTGACCAGCCCCTTCAATGTGTGCTACTTTGCAAGTCAGAGGTGGTACAGTGGCTTCTAGAGCTAGCTAACTTATGCCCAGTTCAAATTCTGCACTCCAGAATAGTAGAGAAAGAAGGGTTTCAGTGCAGACAATGTTTTCAGTGCTCTCTTGTCTGACTTGTGTGTCTCCTGCTGCACCATGGACATCTTTCCCAGTTTGAGCTACTATGTTTTTGTTACAACTTGATTTTAACATGTGTGTTTAAATCAATTTCTAAATCTCTTAAGAGTACCAAACTTTGAATACAGGATAGCTCTGCTGATTCCAAGTGAAAGCATTCAAAATGGGTTATGAAGTGGATATTTATTCTGCCTAATCTATCATTGTTTCCATGCTAACACTACCCTTGTTGTTACCATGAAATCAACTGTTACGGAAACCATACATTGTCCCTAAGGTAAGTTTAGAAAAATCTTCACCCACTGGATAAATCCAGTTTCAGCAACATAGTGTTTAAAGCTTTATACCCTGTTCATAGAGAATCAGCAAAATGTGCTCACCTGAAGCCATCCTCAGATTAACAGTTTCCCTGTGTTGTTCCTCAGGCCCTACATGTCCATTGGAACACTACGGGATCAAGTCATCTATCCAGACTCAGTGGAGGACATGCATGAGAAAGGCTACCAAGATCAAGATCTGGAGTCTATTCTGCATATGGTTCATCTGTACCACATAGTTCAAAGAGAAGGAGGTAAACTACATATTTTTGTTAAGAACTTGACAAAATCCATTCCTTGCATGTGTGTCTTAGCGTGACTGACCTTTACTAACTGAACTGGCAAAACTGGATTCAGACCTTTGTGGTTGTGGGAACTACACAGACACAGGGTTGTTGTTCCTGATGCTAACAGAGGGAGAAGAGCTGAGAGTGCTCCTCCCCTCCCCAGTAAATCCATGCCCAAGCTGAAGATCCTCACTGTCTTGTGATGGCCAGTCTTTTCCTGGTATTGTGGGGTCACTTACCTTCCTTGATTTTCATAAAAACTGCCTTAAAACATTGTAATGTCACTGACTACATCAACTTGAAAGCATGTGAATGAGAGAGTCAGGTCTGCTTTCACCTCCCTAGTTTGTGGGATCAGCGGAACTATGCGCCTTGAAAAGGGGTGTCTGAGACCATTCCACCTGAGTAAGCAAGTTAAAAATAACCAAGCAACACTGGCTGGCAGTAGAATGTTGCCATCTACTGCTTGCTGTTTGAGTTGCCATGTGTTCTCAGTGTTGTTTGTTCTCAGAGTTGGGGACAGTGTGTATAGATATACTGGCACTATAAACGTCAAGATGCTAAAGGCTTCTTTTGTGTCTAAGGAACTGGAGCAATTCATGGCTTTTTTCCCCCAAGCACAGCAATAATTTCTATCCTTTTGTTCCTATCAGACACTAATCTTTAATTTCAATTTCCTCCCCATCATTATGCTTTTAAAGCAGACATAGGACAAAGTTGGTAACATTTAGAGAGAGGAAAAAGGATCTTCAGACCCTTTTAAGGGGGTGTGCTGAATGTACCCTTCCTTTCTCTGCCAGCTGTCAGTGCTGGTTTTGATCAGGTCCTTTGCCTTGTGTGTTCTTGGTGAGTCTCGGGATCATTCTGACAACACAGAGTAGTGCTTCAGCCACTGGGAATCCCAAGACAATGTCTAAATTCCCATTCCTGGATGGCAGCCTGTTCTGTAAAGAGGCAGAAGCTGTTTTTTTTTTCTAAAGTATGTGTAGATACTTCAGAGTCTTTTCTGCACATTTTAGAGTGGGAAGCAGTAATCATTTACAACAGCAATTGTATACCTAAAGATACTTCTCCATCATGGGTTAGTGCTTCTTTGTTAAGAATGTAATAATGACTGTTGCAACAGAAAATAAGAATCGTACATTATTCTGATTCATGTTATTATTCAAATCTGATTCTCTAACACAAGAAAAAGTAGGCAGAGCTAAGCTCAGTGACCAGAACAATTGCAGAGAAGGCCTCTTCTTCCTACACTGACACTATAACTATTCCTGTTAGTATACCTGAGTCACTTACTTCACTAACTGAGGTGCACAGATTGCAGAAGAACAAGGAGGAATGTTGGAATGGGCAGCTGGAAAAGGAAGTTAAATTGTCGGTGGTAAGAAGTCGCTGTGGAGTGTGTGCATTCACTGTGTGCTGGTACTTGTGGTTGGACTGCACAACACGTGACCCTTGGCAGCCAAAGCCACCCCCCAGCAGTCTGTGAGTGCACATGGCTGTGGTTTCTGTCCCTGCAGCTGGAGTGTGTACCTGCTGATGGGGCAGTCACTGTGCCCCCTGTCCAAGATGGCTACAGTCACTGAAAGCCCAGGTTTGGATCAGCCTCGTGCTGCTTTCCGTGCCAGTGAAAGTATTTATTGCTGACCCTGTTCTTGCTCTTCTGCCCGTCTGACTGCACATGCACAACACACACAATCTATTAACAAGGGCTAGAGGACACTGTTAATGTTCACTGGTGCTGTACTGAAGCTCAGGATAAGGGCACACTGTGCAGAAGTTTGCACAAACACATGCTGGGGAAAAATGTGTCTTAGGTGCTTTGTGATCCAAAGTGACAGAAGTGGGCAAAGCTGGGAAACAGGGAGAGAGATTAGCACATACCAGGAAGTTTTTAGGACCGTAATATACTTACTTGTTCCCTTTTCTTCTTGGGCATTTACAGGAGACAAGTGCCAAGGTAGGAGCAGAGAGGAAATCTGTGACATATGATTTGACACGTTACATGGATTTCATATGCTTAGTTATTTTTTAAAGCTGCCCTGGTCTGGGATAAAGACTTGTGTTCTGGGGTTTCTTGAACCAGCAAGACAGAAATACTCGCTGAAAGTGAGCAGTCAAAAGTTTTTGTTTATACGTAGACTAACATTTTTTAACTCCAATTTTTATTTTATTCTTTTGCTTAAAATCATATTTTTAAACTAAAAATATTTTTCTTAAAAATGGAACATTTTTCTTCCTGAAATAATGAAAAATCTCATATAAACCTCTGGTGCTTTCACTGATCACAAATGTTGTGTGTGTGTATAATCTGACACTTTTCAGTTTTTAGTTCTGCTCCTCATGGGCAGTTATGAAAAAGCCAGCTGAAGCCAGAGGTGCAAAACTTTGACTCAATTTATTTGTTCAGGCATGACTTTATTGTTTTTAACTGAATTACTTCCACATTGCAACAGTACAAGGATCACCGCATTCCAAGTATTGTGTCTGATGTTGTTTCTGTTGCTGCCAATGACAGAAATTCCTCTCTTTTTCTAGCATTAAGGTTTGATCCAGTGTCTTGGTTTCAAAAGACAGGTGTCTGCTAAGGAAGACAGGAGCCTCCCCTGAAATGGAAACTGTAAACCCCCTCCCTCCAAATTGCTATAAATTTTAAATTAAGGGGCTCTCAGGCAAAAAATATGGGAGCAGGAATAACAGTTCTTTATTAGGGAAGAAAATAAAAAGATAAAATAATCCATGCAGCAAACCAAAACAACACTGACAGAGTCAGAATAAAACCTGACACCCTGTTGGTCAGGTTGTTGGTAGCAGTCCAATTGGAAATGTGGCTGCAGTCCTCCTGGAGTGTCAGGTGTGGTTCTGTTGGAGCAGGGATCCTGTAGAAAGGGTGGAGTCTTACTCTGAAGATCCAGCTGAAGAGGCAGCTGCTGTTCCTCTGGGAAATCCAGTGGAGAAGCTGTGCTGGCTTTCCAGAACCTCAAGATTATATCCAGGTAGGAATGCTTGGCTCCTCCCTCTGGTGGAGCCTCTCACAATGGGATGCTATAGTTCTTATCAGTCATGCAGTGACATTGAATAGCCTGTTATCAGCAGATGTCTCCCTGGAGAGAGGATTGGTTGTGACAGAGATAAGGAAAACTGCCATACAAATAGAATACATCTTGCCTTGCAATCTGGGACACCCAGTTAGAAGGAAGTAAAATAAATAGCCCAATTTGGCATTTAGCTTCTGTCTAACCCTCATGAAACATTTTTCAGTTGGCATCAACAGAATACATCAAATCCACCAGAACAACAATTCCCCTCCCCAACACCGCTGTTCTGGATGCTCCTGAGCCCAAGTCCTTGAAGAACCCAGTGCAGTGGCTGTTGGCAGTAGCCCCCTTGCTGCTGGAGGCAGAGCTTCCTTTCCACACTAATGTTTTTCTCACCACCTGGACATTAGACAAATGCTGTTTTATTACTTAGCTTTTTATTATCTGTAAGGTGCCCCCATCAACACCTGTAAAGTTGTTAGCTCTACCAGAGCCATAATTTCATACAAATGGAAGTTGTATTCAGTGTGTGTGGTGAAAAAGCATGTCCAGAAATAGGGGCTAAAAGCATGCAGATATGCAGTACATAGACATAAAGTAGTTCCTTGTGACTTGCCTTGAAAATCTGTGAATATTTACCAAGTGTCAGAGGAGAGGCAGCCCTGGGCTGCTGACAGCCTGTCACACAGAGGAGCCGTGAGGCCGTGAGCTGCGCCGTGCACGCGTGACTGGGCCTGTCCGGCTGGGGCTGATGACATTACTGAGCAAGTTCAACCTGTTTATGGTTTCTCTGCACCCCAGATTATAATTATTCCTCATTATTTTGCACATTTGTCATATCTTTGGGTGTTGTCCAGGGAGCTTTTGTGCTAGGCCGTGTATAAACAGACGGACAAGCCCATTTCCTCTCTCTGAGATTATTTCACCTGATCTCTTTAGCCCTGGATTTGCTTTTGTTACTGGTACCAGCAGGAACTCTGGAGAGCTCTGCCAGCTTTTCCAGTGGCTCTGAAATCCAGAAGCACAAATCCCTGCAGTGTCCTACTGAGCTGGGGCTCATGGAATCCATGGTCTCTTTGTTCCTTGCTCAGCTATGGGTTGTCCTTGCATATTCATCCTGCACAGCACTGGGCTCTCTTTACAAACACAGTGAAAGAGGCTTCAGCCCAAAAGCTCAGCAGGGGTGGATTCTCTGGCTGTGATCTGCTGTGTTAGCCTTTCTTCTGTCCTTCAGTCCCTGTCTGATAAGGTGCTTTGGAATGTAGATCTGAAAAAGGAACTTTTAAACTTATCTTTTCATGGCAGCTGAATGCTCATTCTTGCATGAAAATGCAAGGATTCACATGGATGAAGGATGCAGAGAACTGTGGATCCCAGAAGTAACCCATTTGGGTTTTGCCAAATACAGCTTGCATTTTCCTTCAGAAAATTGAGAGAAAGGAATTATAAAAGAAGCCATGGCAGAAAATGAAATGCTGCTATCCTGAGGCTATCACTAGTTTTTGCAGGCAGCTGTATGTATTTCTGCTGCTGTTGCTGTGCACCAGCACATTAAACATGCTCTTTGTCTTACTGGCTGCAAAAGCCATAACCAGAAGGTGGGCTAGGAATTTGGACTCTGAAAGCCAGGATTGTGCTTGCACTTATGAGAGATTTGTGCTGCATTCATGGGCGAGCCATTTCATTTCTTCATTTCTGAAGTGGCTGTAGTTATGGGTGACCTAAGCCACTGACTTGGCTGTTATTTCCAGAATACTTAAGTACCTTCACTGACCTGTGCCCTGTCAGCAGGAAGAAACAGGAGACAAGTAGGTGCACTATTGTTCACAGACAGGGGGGAGTCAGTTCAGTGTGAGTTACAATGCTTAAGTGTTCAGATGAACACTTAAGGGATCTCTTTAAAGGGATAACATAAAATTGCACACTTCCTTATCTGTTGTTTGCGGCATTCCATGTGGAAAATAGGAGAGTTCAGGGAGGGTGCCAGGCAGGAAGAGACAAGATGCACATGTCATACTCAGTTAGAATGTAAGTTGAAGTAACCACAGAGATGACCATTGTATCCTGGTAAATTAAAAGGCTAAATCTTACACCTTTAGAGTAAATAATAGAATTCTTTTGCTGACAAGAGGATGGTTCTTTCCCTTTTTTGTCTTTTAATAAGCCTTTATAAACCAGCTGATCAGGAAGAAACTGTATGAACAGAGGCACTGCTCCCCCAGGCACATGTGCACCCCCACCCACACCCCAGCTCACATCCAGGTCCTGAAGCTCGTCTGTATTCTCAGCTTTAAAATAACAGAACATAAGCAGCACCTTGAGTGTTGTCTTTAGAAGCATAGTTGTTTCTATGGCTTTTGTGAAGAACCATTCCCATCCCCTGCCAGAACCCTTTGCCAAAAGGGAGTGCTCCAGGTGTTTTACAGTGCTTTTTGGAGGCTCAGGTGTTGGTGGAAGAGCACTCCAGCTCTCTGTGAGGTCCCAGCACTGGGACTGCTCAGCAATAGCAGTCTGTGTGTATCTGTTCCCTTTACCAGAGTATATCCAAATGGTGATTCAGTTAATCACTACACAGCTCCATCTTTATTGGAGCCTGCTGATAGAAAACACTTTATGTGCTCCTGGGAGGCTACCACTGGCATCCTTTAACAAGAATGGAAGGAAAACAGGAAAAACTATAGGATCACTTAAGGTGATGTCTTTCTTGCATATGCCTGTTTTTTTAATCTAACTTTATAAATATTACTTTAAAAATCATTACTTTATATTTTCTGATTTTATGTAGAGCAATGAAATTTAGTCTCTGTCATTATCAATTACTGGTTTTGATCACACAGCTCCCCATCAGATATTTCACTGATGTTTTGTTCAGTCCTGCCAAGCCCTGGTATAGCACCAAGCACAGGCAGAGCAGTACCAAGCCTCCTGCACCTTCACAAGCCCCATTGTCTCATAATTGTTCAGGTATCAGAAATAACACAGCCCACCCTCCTTGCTTTATCCTATTTATAGTCTTTTCTGGCAATTTTTTTTTTAAGTTTAGCAGTGGCAGAAAAGGGATTTTGACTGTGTTATTAACTTTTTAGTTACAGTATTTCTGGGGCTGATCTGAGAAAATGTTCTCTTCCTCTCAGCCCTGCTTCAGCTGCTTGCCTCATGAATAGATGATCTGTTGAGAAAAATGTCTTATCAGATTTTTTTGCTACATCCACACTGTTCTTTTTGAAAACTTATCTATTTTGCTACTCTATCCATCTGGATTGTTTGACTGAAAACTTATTTTCAGTAAGGCAATTTGTTACTTTATTTTTTCTCTGTAGGAGGAATTAATCATGCCCAAGTACTCACAGAACACCAGTCTGCTGTAAGATTACAGATAAAATACTTCATGCATGTACCTGAAAGTGATAAAGAAATAAATCATTTAGAGACCATGCAGAATATTAAATAAGGATACCTCATGTTAGAGCAATTGTGGGTTATTTTTAAATGCAAGGTACTAGAAAATTTTTGTAGAAGATTCTCTTGCCTGATTGCAGTTTTGCTGCCTGTCTGTGCTCATGGATACATCCCTTTGTCTGCAGTTGTGTTTCTGACAGTTTTCTTTGGCTACAGTAGTGAGTGCAGTCTGACATTGCTCTTTATTTTTTACATTCTATTTCTTTTATTTTGCTTTTAAATTTCCACTCATACCTTTCAAGAAAAAACAGAGAATTTTTCCATGAAACAAGTATGAATTGTTCCATGAAACAAGTATGACAGAATAAAATTACTAATTATATACAAATCAAAGAGTTTTTTTCAAAGAGGTGGTAAATAAAGTTTTTTGAAAATGTCTATATGACCAAAAAGTCTAAATTCCACTTTCAAATTTGTCATGGTATAAGGGACATTTTTCCAGTTGATTGCCAGTGGATAGGCATTGAGGTATTTCAGAAGATGTGATTCAGTAGCCTGAGCTGTCCCTTCTGCAGTTGAAATGCTCTTTACGATTCTGGTTACAGATTGCAGAAGTGCTGCAAGTGAAGCTGCATTTCTTCCATAAAGTTATATTGTCCTGACTCATTTTGTTTGCATTTTTTTAAAAAGGCTGGGATGCTATCATGGATTGGAAAGATGTCTTATCAGGAGGAGAAAAACAAAGGATGGGCATGGCCCGGATGTTTTACCACAAGTAAGTGTTATGGTTCATTCCTTAAGAAGCATTTGAAAATGCGAAGGAGCTTTGCAGATCCTGTTACAGTTTGAGCAGTGGTAGACTATAATCTGCATGCAATATGCAGCACTGTCTAGCATAGGACCTGCATAAATCTTGTTGTTTATTCATTCAAGCTCTTTGGTTTGGATAATGCTTCTTAAGCTTTGCTTTTGGCAACATAGCATTACCTTTTTCAGATATTTTGTTCTGTAAGATCTCAGGCACAAGCATCATCCCTCCTACAAATGTTGCTGAAGTGTGATGGACTGTTGCAAGAAGTTCTTGGAGTTTGAAACCCAAGCTCCTTAACCATTTTTGATTTTGGAGACTGCAAGCACATAAAGCCAGTCCTTACATAGCAGTGGATAGGAAGCTTCAAGTTGGCTTTAGCTACTGCATGACTTGATGAGTACAAAATAATAGTAGGTCAGACTAGGACATAGCAGTTAGATCACTGTGTACTCAAATGGGGCAGGAAATAAACCCCATTTTTCCTGGAAGTTGTCTTTTCACCTGAATAATGCATGGAAACTTCATGTTGTTTCTAGCCAGCTTCCAGCTGTAAATAAGGGACAGCTGTCTGGCAAAAATAGCTCACTACTTCCTGTTGTTCTTTCAATTAAACCTTGTACATGGGAGTACTGTCCAAAACCTAGAAGAATAATGTTCTTTATCTACCTTTAAAAGGCCAAAATATGCATTGCTGGATGAATGTACGAGTGCTGTGAGCATTGATGTTGAAGGAAAGATATTCCAAGCTGCAAAAGCTGCTGGGATATCCCTGCTTTCCATAACACACAGACCTTCTCTTTGGTAAGTATGTTCAGGGCTGTATCATGCTCCTTGCTTTTAGCTCTCTGACAAGCAGTGGATTGGTCTTTATTCTTTGTGCTGGGGTAGTTGTTTAGTCAATATCTACTGCAGTTTCTAAGATAAGTTGTCTACAACAGTAGTGATGTAAATTAATTTAACATGCATTTTTTTCATTCTTTCAGAGGTATTTATTCATGCCTCCTCTTTTTCTAATGTGTTTCAGTATTAATATGCAGATGTCTAAGAGGTAATTAATTAGTCTATGCCACAGCCACAACAGACATCACCAGATTATTCTGTGAAGGTGACTAGATACATGATGTGTCCTGGGGGAGTTTACCCCGGGAGAAGTTGGGACACATGGCAAGTGGTTAAACTATTCTTCATTCTTCCATAGGAATACTGTGTCTGGTTTTTTTAACAATTGTGTCCTCTATCTGCAGCATCTGGCTTCTTGATTTTTTGGGAGTTTGGTGGTGGAAAAATAGAAAGATGGGTTAAAAAGGACAATAGGCAAAAAGTGGTGGATATTAGTCTGGAGATGAGTCTCTTTTCAGTCCCTTGTTATAAGCCATTGAGTTTATTAAAGTTCTCACATTCCCTGCATGAGATTTACAGTCAGTGTTTTATGATGCATTTTACCTCCTATAATTTATAGTTATAAATTACACAGACATACCAGCAGCTCTGAGGGAACTCTTTGCCCTTCCTCTGGTACCTCCTGAAAAATGTTTTGTCAGGTCCTGACAAACTCCACATGTACACCTTTGAATATTTTCAGTGCATACACCCTGATACTCACGGAAAGATCTGTTACTCCTATACAGACTTTTTTATTTTGGCCCCTTGAAAATTGAACCATGTTTTAGGAATAAAGTTACCTTTAGCCAACCTTACAAGACATAGGGGAACAAACTGAGATGTAATTTGAACAAACTTTTGAGTTTTATCAGTTGGATCAGGTGCATCATGCCTGCTTCACTATATTTGCTGTTAAAGAGATAAGACATCTATCAGAAAGGGAGGTAAATAAAAAAAACTGGGACTAGAATTCCTGAGGGAGAAATGAACCTTGTCTGATGCTGCTGTTCTAGCTCCTGGGGGAAAAGGCATCTGATGAAGTTGTAGTGAAGGCAGCTGTAGCTGCCAACAGTGTTTCTGAGAAGGAGGCAGTAAGAGGGACAGCAGGTGATGAGTGCACCTTCCATGGCCCTGCTGCCCTCTCCTGCCAGCATCCCTGCAGGAAAGGGGCTCAGAGCCTGGGCTGCAGAGGCAATGATGGCCCCTGCTGGGAGCTCACACCAGTGTTGCTGCTTCCAGCTGGCACCCGCTGAGTTTCACTGTTGGCCTGGGGCAGTCCTGGTGACAGGCTTTGAAATACCCAAATCCCTTATGAAAGAGTGTCCTGGGATCACGAGTCTTCGAATAAAAAAGTCTTACCCAGTGATCCAGAGCTGGACAGCTCAAATTCCTTAGAGGCACCTTTGAAAAGAGACACATACATCCAAATTTGCATGCAAGAAGGAAGCATCTGTTCCCTGAGCCATTCATTACTAATGTTTCAATTTCTGCTGCAGGAAGTACCACACTCACTTGCTGCAGTTTGATGGACAAGGGGGCTGGCGTTTCGAGCAGCTGGACACCGCTATCCGTTTGTCACTGAGTGAGGAAAAACAGAGACTGGAATCCCAGCTTGCAGGAATTCCTAAAATGCAGCAGAGACTCAATGAACTGTGTAAAATCCTGGGAGAAGATTCAGTGCTTAAAACAATGGACAAAGAAGAATAAATAATTTATGGTTTATGTTTTTAAAAATATTTTTTTAGTTAAAAGCATTACAAATTCAGCCATTATCCTTTGCATGCATTGTGACAGAGGCTTAGAGCATAGCAAAACACAGCCAGCAGAAAATAATGCTCTGAATGCTATGTAAGACTTCAGTGTTTTAGTATTAGGGAGGAAAGTGGTTGAACTGTGAAAAGAAAATAAGCAAGTGCACAGAGTATAAGATTAGTCATTAAAGCTTATGTTAATTCCTAGTGAAAGCCCAATTCACTGCAAGAAACGACCAGCACTCTTAGGGTTCATAGGTGAATTTTTGCCTGAGCCTTGGCCTGCAGAATGTGCTCTTGTACCGGTCACTGTGTGCGTATGACGTGCCTGCTACGCAGAGCAGCCGGGCATGACACTCAGGCATGGAGCACAGCAGGGGCACTCCCTGGGTGAGTATGCAGATGCATGCAAAAATCTCATTTGGGTACAAGAAACATTCTCTCAGCCCATGTAAAACAAGATTTCTGTTCTACTACTGAATAGTATATATGCCTTTACCTGCATTTCCATAGGAGATAATGTAATAGGCTGACCAGAAGACAACTGTCTGAGCAAGCCACTGCCCTCATGACAGAGAAGCAGGGACAGAGCTGAACATGTAATATACTTGTGCTTTATGCCATTACACATAGCTTCAGAGGCTCTTTGCCCTTCATGATACATCAGTTCCTTCAGGGGATTATTTATGTCCCTTACTTGGTAACCTCTGGTGGTGTGGATGGAGCACTGGGCCTGGCATCAAGTGACTTAGTTTTGGCTTGACTAAATCATTCATCTTCTCTGTGGGTCCAATCCAGCTGGCACCCATGTCTGACCCAGTTCCTCCTTTGGCATAATCACAGTATAGACACTTGTTTGTTCCATGAGACACTTTGTAGTGGGAAGGACTGTACGAGAAGCAAATGGCAGTTTCTAACAATATGCTGAATTCTCAGGCATGGCTGTCCTGCCAAATGAAATGCACTTATAAAGGTCTGTGAAAAGTTAGAGCATTTGGTAACCACTAATGAATATACCTGCCATATTTTGGTGGAGTGACTGAACATTGCCCTCCCTGTGAGCAAATGGACTGGGTAACAGCCTTGCCTTTCAGATGCACTCACTGGTTGTCCCATCAGCTTTTCAGTTCAGGTGCCCAGTCAGTCAGAAGGTGCTTTAACAGAATACCCTGAGACCCTGAGACAGTGCTGGCCCGAGTGCCTTGCTGAATGCAAAAGCTGGAGAATTAGAAATGAAGATGTGAATGTATTTAGGAGGTCCTGTTCTCTCTGAGTGCAAGTGCACAGCAAAGGGGCAGCTCAGGAGTGAAGATCAGGAGGGGAAAGAACCTTTGCAGATGGGCAAATGAGCCTTAGCCAAGATGTAGCAATCCTGAAGTTTGTTGGTGTTTTTTTTCCCTAGAAATGTGTGATTCCTTAGAAGATTTCTACCTGTTGTTCTTAGTCTGAGAGAGGCAGTGCATAAACTGCTAAGAGCTGTTTGCAGAGGATAAATATTTTTGGGGCATTTGTTGAGCTGGAAATGTTTGAGCACCCTAATGTTAATATAACCTGCTTCTTTTTTTCTGATTGCATCAGGAAAAAGAGGAAGATTAGTTACCTCCATCTGCCAAATCCCAGTCCAGTGCACTAACCATTAGCCCATATTCCTTCTCAGTGTGCTCAGCTCACTGCTTGGTATGGCATTTGCACCAGAAAATGGAGCAAGTCTGCTCCCTCCAGTCTCTGTAGCTTGAATGTAACCCTGTAATTTACCCTGGTGACAGCAGTTGGTTCCTTTCATTAGTTTTTTCCTGTAGAGCCCCCTGAGACATCTCACTGATGTAGAAAGGAATGCTCCTAGGAACCTTTGAAAAGGCTGAAAAATGAAGGTTCAAGATAATAAGATGTTGTGTCGTAAAGCACAGATGGAGGTCACTGCTGGGGTGCCTGACAAGTGTGTGCATTTTAATTTGCAAATGTCTGTGCTTGTCCCTCTCCCTCGAGGTGAGCTTTCCCCTTTCTCATCTTCAAAGCAAAATTCATAACTGCTAAGGAAAAAAAGAAGTCAGCCAAGAATCTGTTCTCAGTGAGCATAACTGAGATGACTGATGAGTGTAAAAGCTTGCAGGTTCCTGATTGATGTTGCTCTGAGATGAGATGAATCAGGGCACACCATGCACATCCCCTTGTCCCAGCTGCAGAGCATCCTGCTAGCACAAGGCAGCCCCAAAGCCACTTTTCCACAAGCCTTTCCCAAGCCAGGACCTGAGGTGGAGCAAGGGGCATTGCTGTTCCCCACCTCTCCATTAAGCACTTTAACCTGTGGCTGGGAACTAAACCAGGGTTATCCACTCCCTGAATGAGTGGGATACTGAAAGGTGCTGAAGAATTGGCACAGCTCCAGATATCCCACCAAAACTCTGCCCCTGTGTTTGACTTGCTGGGAGCCACTAAAGGCAGCACCTGAAATCTGCTGGATGCCTTACAGAGATCAAAGCTGGATATCCCCCATGGCACAAAACAAATCTCTTCTGAGGAAAACATGCTTAGTAGAAGAAAGTTTGTTTGCTGCTGTGTTTTTTTTTTTTAATGAGATTATACATAAAACATATGAAATTTATATATGTTACTGAAATTTTGATGTTATGAATTTTAATGTTATGAAATTTTGGTGAAAACTGAAATCAGACCTGGATCAATCTCATAGTATTTTCTTTGAAGTTCAACATTTATTTCTTGGATCCAGTAATAGACAACCATTCCCATTCAGCTGTATGGTGTAAAATACTCCAGCACCTCACTCAGCTGTTTGTGTTCCTGTAGGCATGGCAAGAACATTAGAGGCCACTCTGAGAAAAAACACTTCTCTAAACAGGAACTTCCTGAGTGATACCTGGCTGGTTTTAGAAGGAATTTCTCTACTAGGGCCTCGTTATATTTCAAGTTAGTTTTGTGGCAGGAAGAGGAGCTGCCCTGGAGGAATTTTCTGCAAACTTTCTGTGCTGTTCCAAGGGCCAGTTGAGACTGGAGTCTCCGTTTCTGTTTCTGGAGAGTTTTACAGGGCATAGTCCAGCTCATTTGGTGCTGCTTTGGGCCCAGCCTAGCAGAGGTGCATGCTCCCTGCCCAGGAATGGCTCCTGGAGAGCTGTTCTGGAGCCAGGGCTTGGGCAGCACATGGCCCTGGCCGTGCAAGGGGGTCAGAGTGGGACAGGATACCTTGGTGGAAGCTTTCTTGTGGTGCAGTGAGAGCTGCTTATGAATGTTCATTCCCTTTTTGGTGTTGAGGAGCTGTAGCTCCCCAGGAAGCTGAGGAAGTGAGTTTTGGCCTCCTTTCTGCCTGTCAAACCTGTCTGGAGCTGGCCAGACCCTGTCATGGTGTCTGTGCATTCTGGGCTGGGTTCTGCCCAGTGCTGAGCACACCCTCTCACTCCCCTGGGCTCAGGGCACGCTGGATTGCCTGGGGCTGTTTGCACCTACAAGTCTGTTTGCACAGGTGATGGGCAACATTCATACCTGCTTCAGGCAGGTGGGATCTGTACAACAGAAATATGAGTTCTTCACTTCAGTGTGTTCAGATAATGCAGAGTGGTTTTGCAAGAATGTTCAGAATGAAAGGACACAATTTTTGTGTGAGGGATTTCACTATTTTAACCTGGGATGACTTTGTTTTTTACTTAGTTTTGGGGTCAGACTCATTGCTGGTTTGGACTTGAAAGTCCTCCTTCTGCAGGGACAGAAACCCCCCCACATATGTTTAAAGGAATTTTTCAAAAGCAGTGGCATTTGTATTTGAGTAGGGAATGAAGGACTGGGTATTGAATGGGATATTTTAGAGAAAGTTATATCTTAAAGCAAATGAACACATCTGCAGTCCACTCAAACTTATGAATGGTGATAATGCATGTCAAAGTCAAATTTCTGAGCCAATCATATAAAGAAATCCCCCTACTGAGCTGTTCATGAAGCTTAGGAGAACTGAACTGTTAATCAAATGTGTCTTTGTTTTGTTTATGTTTGATATTAATGCCTTTTAAGAGCAGACAATTTATAAAGCAATAAAATATGCTTTACAGTTGTAATTTATTCCAATCTGAAATAAAACATGTTGCATTTACTTTCAGTTTACAGTGTTCCGTATGAGTCATTCACAAAGCAGTCAGGACCTGCCTGCGTGTGCTCTGGGAGTCCTTTCCCAACCCTTGTTTCTGTGATGGAGCAGGAAAGCTGGGGTGGATGCTGTGCTTTTTCAAGTTAAAACAAGTATTTCATTCCTAGGTCAGGCTGGCATCAAAGGCTGCTGTGGGGTTTCTCATTTTTCACGCCGTCCACTTTGGTGTGTACATGACAGGAAGGTGACAAGAGCTGCCACCCCTTGCTGTGGCTTTTACACCAAGCAGTGAGCCAGAGGACCCTGTCAGCAGTGCAGCAGCAGCAGCAGCATCACTCCCAAAGGTGGTTGTCAGGGTTTGTGTAAGACACAGTTATGCACAGAGCATCAGTGGCACAAATATTCAGCAAGAGCTCACAATGGCCTAGCAGAGGAGTGGGTTTTTCCTTAGGGAGTGTGAGGGCACTGGTTGGCTCCTTAGCAGCCTTGACCCAGAGCTGGCTTGTGTCCAGCCCCTTTCCAGCTGCGAGGTACTGTGTGGTACAGGACCTGGATTGTGCAGTGGGAGAGCCAGTGGAGGTGGTGGTCATTTGAGAATTAGATTCTTAAGGATGACTGGAGTCCAGTCCCCCGTGCCTCCCTTGCAGCCAGAGGGACAGCACTGGCAGAGAGTGAAGTCCAGGACATGAGCAATGAGAAATTCATTTCTGGGGGTCTCTGGGCAGGCTGTAGGACAAGGCTGGGGCTGATGCATCAAACTGTGGTAGTGGAGAAGGTGAGCTGAAAGCTGAGGCTGCCCTTCAGTTTCACATTTTTTGACAAGAAATGCTTTGGTGTCCACTCCTTGGAGAGCATTCCTGCTTTCTGATCAGGAGCACTGGTGCCATGGGTTTGATGTGAAGTGTCAAAGTCCTGAGCCTCTGCCCAAGGGTTAGGTGTCCCCTGAAGAGAGGAAACAGCAAGGCTTGCATCATGGGAGCTAAAAGGACTCAGGAAGTATTCAGAGCAAAGGTGTTCAAAGACTTCCCACAGGTGACATTTTCTATTAGGTGGGGAGTATCTGGAAGAACTTCTTAACACTGTCTCTGTATTATTTCTGATTATAGCTCATTCTGCTGCACCTGCTTTGTATTTTTTCAATTAGTGTCTTTAACCTAATGTGATACCATCTCTGAGAGCATAACAGTGACTTTTAAAAAATACTGCACTGACTCAGTGCAAGTCTGATGTGTCTGAACAATCTGGTTTTAACCAGGTAATTAAAAAAGGGAGAAGGAGACTGTGATGGTGGCTGATGCAGGGCTGAGGAGCCAGCTGGGTCCTGGGGCTGGGCTCCCAGTAAACACCAGGCTGGCATGAGCTCTGGGAAAAAAACAGTCCAGAAGAGTCTGGACTGGGAGGAGCCCGATGTTAGAAAAAGACAATAATGAAACCTGTCTTGGAAATAAAGTAATTGTGCAATAGTACATTAGTTTTCTTTTGTTGTCATCAAATATACAAAGACAAGATGTCTCTGACAAAGCATTTCTAGGATAACACAAACAAAAATCCAAACCCACTCATTTATTGATCAACTCTAGCATGAAAAAAAATTGTTATAAAAATCATTTCGATTGAAATGTCTTTGAAAGAGAGTTCATATTTGTTGGATTTTAGAGTTTCATTTCAAATAGATTCATAATGCTTTTCATAAAGACTTGAGTCTTTGGGAATTACAAATTATTTTTACCTTAAATAATATGATATTGAAGCAAACCCAATCTATTTAATATTTAAAGCAACTCAAAAAAATGCATTCAGTAATTCCAATATTCTTGTTCTCGGTTAAAATGTTCTCTTCAATTCTAGCCACAGTGGGCTGTAAATACATCAAGTTTATGAGATACTTCTTTATCAGTTGGTGTTTGCTGTGCTGGTGTGTTTGGAGATCTCTATCTTTATTATATGGGTTGCCCTGAGTCTTCCTTCCCACCCTTTAGTCCCATTTTCTGTCCCTGCTGGGATGGATGCAGCGCTGAGACATCCGGGGCAGTGCCTCTGATGGCAAGGGCTGGAGGAGAGGGAGTGAGGTGGCTCCTGTCTAATACATCTCCTTTTCTATAGATCCAAACACTTTGAGGAGAAGTCTCAAGGAGTAATGTCTGCACAACTAAAATGCAGCAGCTGGCAAGGTCCTAAAGCAAGGTGCTGAGGTGCAGCAGCTGGTAGTGGTAAAGATGGGTTCTGCTGCATGCACACTCACAGGAACAGGACACTCCTGCACCGAGCAAACACTTCCCAGCATCACTTTGTACCTGCAAAGCCAGGCTGATTTAAAACTTACACAGCTCATACTTGTGAAAAACAAATAATACTCTTTTAATCCTAGCCCTCAGTTTTCATCAGAAACACACAATTGCCTTTTACAGTGTCCTTTGGAGTATTTCTAGGTAACCCATACATAAGATCTGTTCTTAAATAACAGCATGCCTTGTCTGAGCTCTGTTATTCAACCAAAATCCCTTTATAAGCAGTAGGAAATGGCAGCCACAGAAGCAAAATTCTGAAAATTGCCATATCCTTTCTAGTGCAAAGTGAGCATACAAGGAGGTGCTGTTGCAGTCTCTTGCTGGCCTATTTTTGTACTGTAATCATGTTACAGAGAATTCAACTCCTGTCTAATTGCCAATGTTCCCTTATGTATGTGCCATGTGGCTCATTGCTGAGCATCAGAGGATGAGGACTCTGTTTATTGGAGTCTGGCTTAAATTATTATGGGTGAAAAAGAGAGTGAACAATGTATTTCACACCAAGATGAAAGCAGAGGCAAGGTAATCTGGCCTGGGAGGATGACTGCACTTCCTTTGTAAGGACATCTTTCTAGGGACTTCTGAAGGGAGGTTCAATTCCTCTTTCAAGTCATGGGCTGAAAACTGCTTCTGTCTGGCAGAGGATTTAATTAGCAACCAGGAAAAAAAAAAAACCAAACCAAAAAACCAACCAGTGGCAACATCAATTTTAAAGGTATTAAAAAGTATCTGTTTCTAAAAAATGAGCCTGATGGATGTTCCTGTAATTGATCTGATGAGGTACTGTCAATTTCCTGAGACCCTCTCCCCTGCTCTGACACTGGGCAAGGATGGAGCTGTTCTGGTGAGAGCTGGGATGCAATCAGGGTGCTCCTCTGAGTGCCTCTGGGAAAACAGAGCTTAGTGCACTGGCATGGGCTCCAAACTTTCCAACACCTTCCCCTCCAAAAAAGGATTATTTCTTAAAAAATCTTCTCACTCTCTTGGCTTTCACTCCTATTTTCCCTGTCCAAATTTCCGGGGGAGTTTGGAGTTCTCAAGGTCATCTTAGAGACAAACCAGATGAGCCCAAATCATGTTCTTACCTAGGACATAGCTTGAGGCTGTGTCACTAAATACCTGCCCAGTCTGCTGCGAGTGTAAGACCATGTTCAAAGCGTTTTGGTTCAGTTTGTTTAAAGCTGTGCTTCAAGATGTGTGTTTACTTTGCTAATTCAGAGCCTCATGCTGCTGCAAGGGACATAAATGAGATGCAGAAGCTGAAAGAATTCAGACTCTAATGAAGCCAGGACAGGTTTTACTTCTGAGGGTGCTGGGCTGCTCGAGCAGAAGGTGCCTGTTTGGCACAGGGTGCTGTTTGATGGCATCCATGGCTTGTGTTGAGTGGTGCCAAACCTGGCCAGCAGGAAAGTGGGAACTCCTGTGCTGCTGGAGTCAGGACACTGAAGCACCCTGGCCTTTCATGGACAGCACAGCCACCCTGCTGAGCTCTGCTGCTCGGAGAGCTTGGGAGGAAAGCACTGAAGACCCGGAGCCACGAAGGACGAGTTTCTCCGGCTCTTTTCCTGCATTTGTTGGGAGCAAGTACAGACAGACCTGGGCTGCCCCTCCCCAGCAGCCATGAAAGCACATTTCAGTCAGCATTGCCCACCCTGAGAGGCACTCACTCCTTCCCCAGGAGCTGCCCTGCCTTACCCAGCGTCAGGCAGGACACCGTGCTGGGCTGCATGAATGCAGTGCTAGGCTGCCTCCAGCCCAGAGCACGGCCAGCAGACCTTGCTGTCTGCACCCACCTGCCCAAACAGGTCTTAGACTGGCTACAATCTATCTGGGCTTGTGCTTTAATCCTACCTGACTGTCACAATCATTTCAAGGCTTTTTTTTGATTCCTTGTGGGTAGAGGCAGAAGAGGCAGGGCTACACGCTCTCCTGAAGAATGAGGCATGTGTGAGCAGAAACTATTTGCTTTGTTGCCCTTGAAGATGAGTCCTCACCCACAGTGGCTCAGGTAGAAACGATGCTGCGTGCCATGGAGAGCTTTCAGGCTGACAGTTTCACCAGAAAAACACTCCATGAGCATTCAAGAATACTCCAAACCTGGGAGAGTTCATCTTCTGTCTTGCTTCCTTAACTCAACCAGATGGTGCTGCAGCTGACTGAGCACCAGATTCAGGCACAAATACCCAAGCTCTTGTGTATTGTCTCTTTTTCAGGTTTCCTGTTCCACATGTAATGCTAAGCCTCAGGAAAGCTGTTTGGAAAGTGGTGCTAGAGCTCCAGTCTGGTGGGCTTCGGGCAGGAATGAAATGTGATGCTGAGTTGAGCACCATGCTGAGCAGTGGAGCCAAATTTGTTGCTGGTGAAACACAGAGCATGTCAGGGAAACTAAACAAAGCAAATGTTTGAACCTTGAAGCTCAGAGTCACCAGTCAGCAGGCACTCAGCTGTTCTGGAAAGGTTTCCTTAATGACCCTGATTAGATTATTAGAGAGGAACTTGAAAGAGGCCACGTTGCTGCTGAGTTTGCAGACTCCTATCAGCAGAGCATTGCCAAAGTTTGCTCCCAATCCAGGCTTGCTTCCTCTCCAGTAATTTCCTGTAAAGATTATTGATAGTGAGTGAGTTCCAGTGATGACATGTGCAACTCCTTTTGCCATTAGTGGGCTAAGAAATCATCATTACTTTCAGGCATAACACATAAAATAGTAACTGTATTCATGGCCCCTAATATTGTGAAGGCATTTAACAGTTTTGTTTTATAAGAATATAATTTTCAGGTGCTTAGTTACTCTTAGGAGTGACTGACTATGCAATACACTGCATATTTAATTGGTGAGACATGAAGTCAAAATTATTCACAAATCCTAAATTCCTTCCCAAATTCTTTTCTCCACAGTTTGCACACTACATTACTTAATTGGAGCAGCACTGCTGTGGGCAAGGCTCAGTAACCACGACATTTCCCAAGAGTTTCATGACTTTATCTCTTCCAGGCTGACATTTTCCTAGCTGAATGCTCATCTGCCACACTTTGGAAGCCTGCAGTGAGGATGATGTAAGATTTGCAGGTGGGAATCAAAGATGAATTGACTTTGGCCTTTAGTTATTCCTTGTTTAGTAGGACTGACATGACTGATAAGGTGAGGAGGGAAAAAAAATTGGTAAAAGAATGAAACACATTGAAGTTTCCTTGCAGTCAATCCCAGCACTCAAAGTGGTGCTGTCTGCCTGTACAGAAACCAGCTGTAGCAGGCTGGGAAGAACTCTCATGTTGCCTAGGGCAGAGCTTTGATCAAACAACCTCAGCTTGTCTCTCACAAAGCTTTCCTAATGCACCTGATATGGGATCCTGCCTGAGATAATGAATCATGGTGCATTTAAAAGAAAGTAAAGGATTAATGTTGCCTCTGCCTCTAATCCACACCAGCACCTTGCTCATTCCTCCAGTCTGCAGCGTGGTGGGACAGCAAGGTGAGCACCCATGAATGTAGGTCACTGCCATCTGAGAGGCAGAATCAATACTGCAGGGTACACTGCTCCCTCTAGCTTATGAGTCGAATGGAAGAGGTAGGAGAACTAAAATTAATTTTTAAACAGCCTGACTGGAGGGCAAAATCATCTTAATTAAATCTCATGCACTCTTCCTCTGATCCAGCAGGCAGATGGTGGGTCCCTCCTGCACTTTGAAGAGGTTTGCCCAGAAGAGCTTCCAGGGAGAGCAGATCTGAGGCTGTCAGAGCTCCCTTTCAGACAGGTCTCCACTGCAGAGATCACTGACTCTGGCTGTCTGTTGAGAGACCACAGAGTCTGAAGACAAGAGACAGAGGGACATGCTCCCAACTCTGGGCTTCCGAGGTGAAATAAGGGGAGGTCATGTGTTTTGGAAATTGGAAATTTTGGAATTTTAGGTTATTTCCTCTTGTTCTTCTGGTAGTTCATGGAGTTTTGAGCACAACTGTTTACACCCTGGTATGTCTTTTCAAGAGGAGGTGCTGGTGAATGTCCCAGAACAGGGAGCTGCCACACAGCGCAGGCAGTACCTACCAGGCACACACACCCACAGTGCTGCTTTGCATTTGGCCTTACCTGTGGTTCATATTTCCAGGCTTTATTCTCTGGCTGTGAAACTAAGATCCTTTTTATTTATTTTCTTAAAAAAAGAAAAAAAAAAAGAAAAAAAAAAGGTGTATATGTGTCTCCTTTATTTACTTCCACAGAACTGGAATTCCCAGGGCAGAGTGAAGCTCAGCTCTTAGAAGATTTGTGATTAAATAGGTGAGAATTGGCTTTGCTGAGAAAACGGGTGAGTTCCTCAGATCTGTTCCATCTTAAGCATTTGTGCTGTTTTGGAAGCAGAGCTGCCAGCCTGGCTTCCCCAAACACCTTGTCCTTCTGGCCCCAGTGAAGGAGAGGGGCCAAGGGCAGCAGCAATCCCAGGGTGTCCTGCAGGGCTCCTGGATTGAGGGCACTTCCAGTGCACCCTGCTGCTCTGCACAGGCCCTGTGCTGGGGAAGTGCCTGGGGAAGGAGGAATCATTACTCCTATCTCACACTGATGGGGTGAGGTTAAAGGCTTAGCAAGGGCAGCTGCACTTCATGGAGCAAAAAGCCAGCAGTGGGATGGAGGAAAGGGAAAGCTGGGCAAGAGGAAAGGCAGGGAATGCTTCCCCTCTGGGGCAGTAGAACTTTCTTTTGAAGACTGGAAGCAGCTCATCTTTGAAGTCTGTTTCAAGCTGAGTACATAAGAGCTCCGAGGGTGTTCACATAACAGAGATGCCTGGCAGTAGTTCCAGGGATTGTGCAAGGGCTGCCATGAAGTCAACCAAGAATGAGATGAAGGAGCCGCTCCCCAGCCAGAGCAGTGGGTGGTACTGCCAGCCAGGGACCCATCCCTCACCAGCTGACAGGGTTAGGTGGAGCAGCTGGAAAACCACTCTTTCCACAGCAGAGAGCCCTCAATCCCACTCCAGAAGAGCCTGTCCACAGCCAGGGGAGCTACTGCCCACCTTTAGTGAATCATTAGAGCCAGGCACACTTCAACCCCTTCAGACAGTATTGTATGGGCCAAAGAAAATGTTAATGATTCTTTTTTAACCCATTTGTCGAACTTCTTTGAACCCCATGTCCTTATGGGACCCCCAGATGCCTTTGGGAACTTCTAGCCTCGTCCAGCTGTGACCACAGCAATGCCTTTCTGGCATGCTATGGTTTCTCTGACTGAACACCAGCACGTCCAGCATCCTCCTGTTGTGCTGGAAGACACTTGTCCCAGGCCACCCACGGGGTCCAGAGATAAACAGACGAGTGTGTGGGGCACAGGGACAGACTGCAAGGGCCACCTAGTGCTTTGTGTGTGGCATGAGCTGGCACAAGTACCCACAGCTGGCAGCTCCTCATCGCCCAGAGCAGGGGACTCCAGAGCAGGAGAGCAGCTCAACTGGTGACTGCTGTGTGGGAGGGACAGAAGGCAGTGCATGAAGGCTGTTGGTGCATTGCCAGCCAGCCCACAAGGATGTGAAATTACTCTTTATTTCCACTGTAATCAAGATTTATGAGAGCTTTATGTTGATGTGCCTTGTGGAGATGCACACATTGAGCACCACTCAATGCTGCCAGCACAGACTTACACCCATGCATACCTTTAGGTTTGTTTCCTGGTGATTATCAATTGTGTCCTGAACACGGTGGCAAGATTGGAATGTTTCTAACCTGCTGCAGCCTGGGAAACATGTGGGCAAAGTTCTCTGGTGCTTTTGTCTTTTCTGCATAGTTCTTCCTCTGCATGCAGTAGATGCTGCCTGGATAAGACTCTCCTGGCCTGCCACACGTATTGTGTAAATGAAAGTTGGAAACAGGGTTCCTTACGAGCGCTGCTGCACGTGCCACAAACAGCTGGACCTGTGAGTTACAGAACATGATGAAATGTTCCCCTGCCTGTTCTTACCTAGAGATATTTCAGTACCATTTCCCTGCTGATTCCAAACCTGTTTCTTCATGCTTCAAAACTAGGTTCTACGTGCTGGGGATGGCTTGCACAATCTGTTTCCAATGCAGAGTTCAAACACTTCTGATACTTTCATGAAGAAAAAATGGAGCAAGGTTTCATATTTGCTAATGCCACACCTTGAGCAGTTTTTCTTAAAAATAATGATATTTTTAGAAAACAACAAATATTGGATTGTTGTTATCTTAATATTTCTAACTTGCAAGTCTTCAATATTGGCTAATCAGAGTTTTCATATTTCCTTTGTGAATATGAGTGCTGGATACTTTCCTATTAATCTGGAAAGATTTTACTCTTGCATAACTGTGAGTACAAAAACCATTACATCTTTGAAACTCTTAATGACAAGATAACATGACAAGATATAATCCAACTACAAAATTTAAAAAATAACTTTGTCCTTATGCCATATAACAAAACAAGATTATTTTATTTTTTATTTTATGTGTATACTTTTAAACTGAGTCAAGCCAGGAAAATTTCAGTCTTCCCAGAAAAGATTTCATAAGATTTTATGCGTAACTAAATAGAGGGTTATATTATAGTACATAAATCACAGTTATTTTCTACACAAAAACTTGTTGGGTAATAGAAGATAGCTCAGCAGGTGGCTGATGACAGTAAGAGGTTAAAGTTCAGATTCATTTCAAAGAACATGACTCACAGGTTAAAAAGAAATACTATAAGTAGTAGTTGAATTAGAAAATATGCAGTTAAGTCTGTATAATTTAGGATGTTTTATTGAGCATTGTGGAGAAATACATGCAGTTATGCTGAAGACAAAATGGCACATTAGAAGTGATAAATATTGAGTTATATTATTATGTAGAAGGATTCCGGGCTTACAGGCCTTCAGCACAACTCATTGATTATTCTTGCTGCCTCCTAACTTAGGGTTTAGTGGAAAAAGGCAGCACAAAGGCTTTAATGACAAATTCTGTCTTTCTAATGACATGGCTGCCCACATCGCTGCCTAGACAAGGGGAGGCAGGAATTGTCTCTAAAAATTACATCAGTTCCTTTGGTTTTAACTCAAATTCTCACCAAGCTTTCTGTGGGTCTTGAGAGGGTTTGCCAAGTGAATGAGCTGCCACATGTCTGAGTGGTTTAGCTTAATTTGGAAGACAGTTTAGAAGCTGTGTGAACATGTACCCATAGTGGACAATTATATAAAAATTTGCCCATAGGGGTAGCTTACTGTAACCCCAGTTATTCACAATGTGGCTTGGACTTTGCTATGTGAAGGGGTTATTTATTGGTAATTATCATAGGTAATCACATGGCAAAGTACAGGCTACCACTCATCTGCTGTATGACCAAGGAGCACCTCACCAAGGACACAGGAAAACTTTGGTCTCTTCTGAGCATCACTGGGAGTCTTGGACTGAGGGTATGTTGTGACAGGGACGTCATGTACACATGTCACAGGCCTGCATTTACATCATGCACTTCATGCTTGAGCAAAAAGAAGTGAGGTAGAACTTTGTCCCACAGTTTGTCAAGCAGCAAAATGTGGTCACTGTTTTACCAGGTAAATGGAGATATTCAGAGTACAAAGATTGTCTTTGGGTCTTCAGTCTAAGAACCTAACTCTGTGAAAGAAGTGTTGAAATACTCTGTAACACTCTGGGGGCTTCTTTGTGTTCTGTCTCCATCTAGCACCTGAGCTGACCACCACTCAGATACCAGGTTGGGTTTATTGCATTTTACCTTGTCAGTGAGGAGCATGGAAGGTACCCGTAACAAATTCCCAGAAAAAAAATTCTGAATTGCTGTTATATCAACCCAACTGAGGAATTAGACTGAGCAGATCTACACAGAAAAGAAAGTAAACATGAAGAATGAATATCAACAAATATTTCCTGTGTATTTGTCCTGCGCCTATAATGATAATCAGCTACCTCTTCTTTTGACTGGAGCAGCAGCACTGATTTTCAGGCAGGTGAGCTCCTTCTATCCGTGTGCTTGTCTGACAATGATTTGCTCTTCTCTTTAGTTTTTTGTAGTTTTTTTAATCACCTTGCATGTTGAAGCCTTCAGGATGCCTTCATAGAAGGCTTCTGTAACAGACTGAGTACAGGGGTATCAAGCTAATGTAACAAGAGGTATCAAGAAGGACTTCAGAGCAGGGAGACGGAGGGGCCCTGGGGAGCAGTTATTTTTTCATCAGTTCTCCTGGTCAAAGGGAAGGGGTTTGAAAGGGCCAGTCCAACCTGGTGACTCAACAAAGGGTCACAGAACTGGGGACACAGCCAGGGGTTGGCTGCTTGTACCATGGGTCCCACTTTGAGAAGCCTGGACTGCTGATGGGGTTCATCTGTCAGAGAAAGGGAAGAGCATCTTTGGTCAAGGGCTTGCCCAGCTGGTAAAGGAAGCTTTAAAGTAAGGGTACCAGGGGAGGGAAATCTCTGGTAAGGACTGGCCCTTTCCAGTCCTGCCAGTTTGATGCCAGGGAAAGCAAGAGATGCCCAGCAGCCATCCCAGGACACAGGATCACAGCCCTGCAGGGGTGTGCAGGTCTCTGCGTCCTCCTGCTGATCCCCTGGGCTGTGTGTGCCTGCACAGGGCAGTGAGGCTGGGCCCAGTGAAACCAACCCTGGCTGGGGTGTCTGGAATTCCAGCAGAGGAGAGCTGCCCTTCAGGTGCTCTCCTTCTGACCTGTGATTTCACTTCAGTGTCTGGGCACCTGAAGGTGTGCACAAGCCCATGGAACCTGATGGGAGCCATCTGTGGGTCCTGAGGTGGAGGGAGTGGGTAAGACAATATACATCATATTTGAGAAGTTGTGGTTGTCCACTGAAGTTACCACTGACTAAAAAAGGGGAAACATAACCCTCATTTTTAGAAAAGAAAAAAAGAAAGATATCAGGAACTAGAGATTAGTCAGTTTCATCTTGGTGCCCTGGAAGTGTTCAAGGCCAGATTGGATGGGACTCTGAGAAACCTGATCTACTGGAAGCTGTCCCTGGCCATAGCAGGAGAGTTGGAACAAGATGATCTATAAGGTCCCTTCAAAACCAAACCATTCTATGAATAATCTTAGGACTAAACTGAAATATGGTGATTAAATCTTCAAGATGGTTACTTTACCCTGCCCAAGCATAAAAAGAAGGATTTATTAGACATCTGCTAAAAATGATTGACAGTCAGTATCTGTATCTGCTTTAATATAATTTTAGTCTGTGATCTTTATTGTTTCTATGTTTGCTATGAGGAGAGGCTATGGTTAGTTAATCCAAGAGCTACAGATTGCCCTGTCATAGCAGGAGGTATGATATGTCACTTTTTAAAGTTTTAAAACAAAACAGTTTTCAGCAGAAGCCTCCCAGACCGTGGGTTTGCAAGCTGTGCTTGGGAAACAACACCTCTCAAGCCATTGCTCAAGCCAATGAGAACCTGCTTGTCCAAGGTGTGCCTTATACACACCCTGTTCTGCTATATAATTCATGGTAATTATATGCTTGCTGAAAACACAGAACAAAACCAGAACTGGGAACAAATAGACAGTCTGGAAAAAAAAATCTTTGGTTTGTAACAATTTTTAAATAAATGCCATTAGTTTGCTCCTGCAAAAGTTATCATCACAGCAGAGCAGGAGTCTGGCTTCTTGCTTGCAACTAGCCAAACTTCCCTGACAGTGGGCATGCTGTGCAAGAAAAGAAAGAAGTCCCTAGGGAATAACTGACTCTCCCAAGTTGGCATTGACACAGATATACTTTTTTTCCTTCCCTAAACCATGTGAAACAAACAGAGGAAGGAGGCTTGAATAGGCACAGTGGAGCAGGGCTTGCCCTCTCCTTGCACTGGCGTCAAGGGGGTCCAGCCCCACTCAGTTTGAAGGTAGGACTGGTGACCTCTGCCTCCTCTGAAAGAAAAGCCAAGGTGCCAGACTGGGGAGGGCAGAGCAGCAGGCCCTTGGTGACAGCAGGGATCTTAGCTGCTGCTGCCCATCATTAATGTAGGGCTGCACTCTCTCCTTGCATGGGGCCATAAACCTGAACTTTATGCAGTTGCCAGAGTCTCTTATTGCTCTTGGTTTACTCATAGCAAAGTATAATTTTGCTTTTAATTTCTCAGGAGTTTGTAGTTTCCTGAGGAGAAAAAGTATGAACTCAAAACTCTCCTAGTTAGAAGTGCACAGGCTATTTAATTCACTGTAGCTGTATTTTATCAATTAGTCCCTGCTAATTAGTTAATTACTGTGTCAGTAGTGTAGCTATGAATAGATGTTCTGTTGCTGAGTGTGGTGACAGAATTAAACCCACGTGCAATGAGATTCTCCCCACAGACTCTCCCATGCTCTCCATACTTCTTACTATAGAAAAGATGCAAAATCCCAGCCCTTTCCAAAGTATTTTATATGTATGTACACACACACACATACTCATACAGACATTTTCTGCTGTTTTTCTTGGTAAAAGACAAAAATGTGTGAGAATAAACCAAAATCCTATAAACTACAAAAAACCCCACAAAACAAGAAAACATTCCTATAAAGAAAAACATCCAAACTAATCACCTGATATTGTAGAAATTAAAATAAGCAATTATCATTAGTGGGTGGCAATATTTGCAACAGCGGGACTATAGATACAATATGGCAGAAGGAGCTCTGGGTGTCACAGAGCATTTCTTTTCAGGTGAAGACTGCACTTGGAGAAGTTTGCCAGGTAGGATAAAAAAAAGGACAGAAATAAAAAGCTCTATGGGCTAAACTACGTTTTACAAATCAGAGGATGTGGAAGGAATTTGAACAGCTGAGTTTCATCATCTTCCTGTTAAAATGATGGTGAATGCTGAGTAATTTCAAGGTAAGAAATAATTCCATTATTAGAGAAATTTAATCTGGCCATAGGTGTCAGCAAAGATCACAAATTTCAATGGAATAAGACATTTAAATTGCACTTTACTACAGACACCTATGTGTAAATTACCTCATATAACCAATGCTACATGTATCTTCAAGTCTGGAGCTATTTAAATAATACATAATGATAGCTGATGCAGAATCATTCCAAGTTGATTTACCTGCTTCTTGTCTTCTTTTGAAATTTTAATTACATTATGACAGAAAACTCTGTGCTGTGATACAAAGTGGAAGGCTTTGAAGACCAAAAATAAGAACACTAACATAATGTGGATTGATAATCAGAAGAAAACAAACAATAACATATCTTAACTATAAATGCTTAAAAATAATTAAGTTTGCATATGATCTATCATCATGATAATAAAGGCAACTCTCATGTAAAACAATGGTTTTTCTGAAGATCTCCTGGATATTTTTAAAACAAACAAACAAACAAATAAATAAACAACCCCCAATCAAACAGGAAAAACCTCAACAGGCAAACAAACAAACAAACAAAAGTACAACTTTCACATATCCAAGAAAAGCTAGAAAAATTTGATGTGAGAATAAGATCAGACTGTAAATGCAATGAATCCTTGGCTTTACTAGGGCAAGAATTAGAAGATTGGTCTTCTGGTATCTTAAGACTGTCCCATAAGTGTTGATTAATTTTCACTAGAGTGAAAGCAGAGAGACTTATCTGTGGAGCACAAAACTCCGTTGGATGAGTAAGGGCAGCAGAATCCAGCCCGAATGAATCAGACAAATAACCACAATTATGTTAACTAGGTGCCTAGGGCATTACCTTAGTGTGCACAAAACTCTGAGATGTTGAGCTCTTGATGAACCAGCTGCTCTTATCAGGAGCCTGGATACTCCTCGAAGCCAAGGATTACATCCTCTCTGGATGGGTAAACTGCAGGAAAACACTAAAATCAAGACATCCAGAAGATAAGAGTATATGGAGACACCCCAGCATCAAGAAACAGCACCTAGCACTAGGTGGTGCTCTTTTCTCTGCTATACTACAATTCAATGGTTGTGAGGGACACTTTTTCCTTCACACTGCCACATTTGTTACAGCAGGACTTCACTCAAAGAACAGAAAACGCAGAAGAAAAAGCATAAAGAAACCAGAATTCTTTCTTGTGTTGATTAGCCATTTTCCATGGGCCTAGAGATACAAATGAGGTCACAGTAATTTCTGAATGGACACTGCTGCTGCTCCTGGTCCTTTTCTGCCACTGGTATTTACAGTGTCCCAGCAGTGAGGGATTTCTTACTTTCCCAAAGAGATTTTCTTGGATACGTACACAGACCACTGCAATGAACTTCATTCCTGAGATCCTTCTTCTGTATTCTCAATCACAGCCTGTTCCTCTGTTTGTTCATTCCCTCCAGGTATTTCTGTTCTTTAGTTATGTGCTCTGTGGCTGTTATGTAACCAGGTATACACACACACACACACACACACACAGCTAATTTAAGTATTTTCCCTTGTACCAGCCTATCACATATTACAGATCCTCCTCATTCCTTGTATTTTTCCAAAACAGCCCTAATTTCTTCAATGCTTTGATTATTTCAGCCTCAGAAGAATATTTGCTAAGATCTACATTTTTCATGGAAAGCCAGACAATGAGATAATAACTTTAATAGTTATGAAAAGATCCAGAAGAATCTCCTAATACAGAATGACTCAGTGATAAAAAGTGGTAAATGAAATTCAGAGCACAAAGACAGAGGAGAAAATGGTCTTTCATTTTACAGGGAAAACAAAAAAAAAAGAAAAAGATTTCACTATTACTATGCAGGAAGGAGATATTAGATGATGAATAACAAATGCCAGCTCAGTGCTGGTCAATCAGACAAACACAGCCTCAGGACTTGCAAACAAAATGAGAAAAACAGAGAACATCCTTGTGCTAGGGTAAGAATCCATGGGGCAGCCTAACTTGGAATGTAGTTTCAGTATATTCTCCTGATTTCAGGCAGGAGGTAACAGAATTGGAAGAATCCAGAAAATGGCAGTAGAAGTACTCAGAAATGGTATGAGCAGAATCAAGGGGATTTAGAGCATTCAGGTGGAAAAAGAGACAGCTGAAAAGTCATGTCAAGTTTGATGTTCATTTTTCCTTTTAGCGAGTCCCCTGAAATAAAGGAATACTTGTTTTTGTTCAGTTTTTGGAGAGTGAACTCCTTTGGTTCTATCCCAAACAATTATCAAACTTGTACTGTATTAACAGAATTTTCTGTCTCCCCCCATCTATATTTTCCTGACCCGCCATGAATGGTTTGTTAAAGTCAGTTCCTTTTTGTTCTTTATAACTCCTTTTCAACTCCACCATGCTGGCTTCTGGCTCTCTTTGAGAGCAGCACCACTTAGGGCTTAACCCATCAGAGCATTAAGGAATGTTCTGCAGGTGCTGTTGCTGCCCAGTGATGCCCTGGGGTAGCTGCAGGGGTGCTGGCCATCTGCCCTGGCTGAGCCACAGGTTTTGAAGGCCCCAGTAGAGCCTGGGAAGTGCCCCACACTCCCAGCACAACATTAACAGAGATGGCCAAGGCAGATCCAGATAGCCTGAGAACATAGGAGATGCTTTTCAGGGAGAGCATGTGTATCTGGCCTCTTCCTCTGGTCCAGTCTCCCAAGCCCACAGACATTGGGACTGCCTGTTCCTTTATTATCTGTTAATAGAGGCATTGTTCACAAATCTTGTCTAATCCCTTTTTATGCCTGCTAATAGCCTGCTTTCCCAACCTCCTGTGGCAATGAATTCCAGAAGTTCATTACCCACTGTGCAAAGAAGTGCTCTTCCATTTCAGGAGCAACTATATCTATGCTTCCAGTTCACAAATACAAAATTAAATAAAGTTCAGTCTGTCACTGGTGTGAGTATAATTTTTGGCCTAAGTGTTTCCAAGTGAAATACACACAGTGAGTGGTATGAACATGAATTAAAATAAATATTAAGCAAACAAGGCTCAGTTTCTTGCATTTTTTCCAGGGAAAGGTGAGGAGTTGTTGTTTAACCATGGATAAGTGCATGCCTCTCCTCCACCCAAGTGTAAGCCCAGCCCTGAGATGGAAGCACATCCTTCCTCACAGAAAGGGGAGGTGAGGTTTGGTGCTGCAGCTGCCATGGTACAGCACGTGGTCCTTCTGCAAACCTGGCTTGGGAACTTCTGCTTCTCACATCTCCCAGCTTGTTATGTCACCATTTCAACTAGCTTTTTTCTGTGTGACAGTGCCAAGCCAGCCTGCACACAGAGAGAGAGAGTAAAGCAACTTGTGCCATGTCTAATCTACAGCTGTCATCCCTTAATTTATAAATTCCATGATGCTATCAAAATAAAAACTCTCAGTTTTGTCTTGCAATATCTACTCTTTACCTGCCCAACCCTCTGTTGTTCAGGTAACTCTCCACCCACTTGCTCTTCCCCAAGCTCCTATGTTGCCTGTGGCTTGTGGTCCAAGTATTGTTTAGGTAATTAGTCATGTCTTCACCCACCTTCCATCCTTCTTTTTTTGTTATTACTATTTATTGGTTTTATTGTGGTAATGCCTAAGGATGCCAATTAGGAAATGGGATTTTGTAAAAAATTGTAGAAGTTCTAAGCTGAAGAACTCACCATCTGGGTCTTAGGCACTCCATGAGTAGGGAATAGAGAAATGGGAGGGAGTCTGGGAACAGAGTACAGCAGGATAAGATGTTTACATAGTGTAATAATCGAATTGGCCAGCAAGTAACCTCTGCTAGTAGTCATCTGCAGGTTCTGTAGGGAAACAGAAAATTTCCCAGTCTCATTGGAACTACTTTCATCTGGATATTTCACCAGAGATGGCTAACTTAACATTGATTCCATCTGGAATGTGCTAGGGTTTGATGCTTGTCATTTAAACATGTAAAGTAATATTTGTTCTATCTTATCCAGGGCAGATTGGCAAGGCTGCACAGAGGAGTCTGCCCTGGGACTGCTAATGCTGTGCTCACCATACAAATACAGGATTCCCATCATTCAGTACCCTCCAGAACCAAATGCTGAACCAAAAATTGATATCACAGTAGTGAAGAGGGAAATGGGAAGGACAGAGGAAGGATGAGGATACTATTCGGAAGGACATTATGAAAAATCCATCATGTTGGGTAACTGTATCCTTAAGCCAAAATTTATGTTGTGCAACTGTGACACATTCAAGTCTGAACAGCTGGTTTTGGTGAGAGGCAGCAGAAATTAATTTCCCGTGCAGCTTTTGTATTAATAATTCATCTTGTTAAGGTGTGGTCTAATAGTGTTTGCACAGGCACAGGAATCAGCCCTAATATTGTTTTTGACAAGCATCTCTTCTACAGGCATCTGCAATTCATGTGTCCTTCTTGCCTCAGTTTCTCTCTACGAGAAGGAAAGAGCTGTACAGGCATTGGTTAAGATGTGTAAAGTAGCTGGCTACTTTACTACTTTACACTGTTACTACTCTACACTGTTACTACTCTGTAGTCTTTTGCAATGACACCAAGGCAGCATAAAACTCAGCTAACCTGATCATGTTGGGTTTATTTCAATGCATTGGTGAGTCAGACCCAAGGACCAGGTTTAGAAGCACAAGATTCTGACCCACAGGATTAAGTCCCTTGCAAAAAACTACAGAACCTGGCTAACCTTGGGAGATATTTAACAACCCAAAGACCCAGTAAGGTCTTGTCCTGCTAAGACTTACTTTATTCTTCATACTGTGCTAGATTTTAATAGTATTATCATAAATTATTGAACTAAATTACATTATTATAAAGGCTACTTTCTGGTCTTTTTTCCACTCATCTCCATTATTTAGATTCTTCCTTTACTACCCGAAGGGACTTCCAGTTGCCAGGGTGAACTTGCAAGATTTTACTGCAGAACAGGTGATCCCAACTTTCAGTTAACCAACAAATCCTCAAAACACAGAGACATAAAAGTCATATTCATTCTTAGTGATATCCACTGATTTGAATCATGAATCTGTTTAAGATCATATAGTGGAGAGATATGCTCCAGAGCTTTGTTTTAGCCCTGTTCTTTTTCATGTATTTTCTTCTAGTCTGGCAGTACTGGTTCAATGGAGTTCTAATGTGTATTTGTGCTACATGGGATATAATACAATATCCACATCTATATCAAAATATATATGAACCTGATATGACCATCTTAGTATAGACAGCAGTTATATTAGTACAAATTACAGCATTCCCTAGGCGCAGAAGAAAGATAAATAAGTGTATGGGCAAAAGCACATTTTTGTTATATAGCACAACCACTCTGGCCTGCAGGGGCCAAGGAAATGAAACTGCTTTGTTAACAATAATATAGTCAACACAATAAAATTTTTATGAGTAAAAAGCATTAGTACACAATGAAATACTTTCTTTCTTCATTAAGTGTAGTGGTTCTATTCCCACTGAATCCTCTGCTCAGCACCAGATATGATCCTTTTATCATATGTTTCTTTTCACTGTATTTTCTCCTGTTCAGTTCATTCATTTTTGGGAAGGTGGATGGAAAACACCAACCTCCTTTCTTTTCACTTCAGAGGTGCCTCATGCTGCTTTTCCTCTTATGCTGATCAGCTCCAGAAATAACCCTGCAGAGCCATTGCTTGGCTTTGATTCCAGGAATCCCTCTTCCTTCTCCACCCTGTCCTTTCTGGTTTCTCTACCTTCTTCTCTCCACAGACATCTGTACCAAACCAGTTCGTTTCCTTTCCTTATCTGCTCTTATTCTGATTACATAAACATCACCTTGCACTCCTTTTTTCCTTCTCAACTTTGAGATTACTTCCCCCCATCCTGTCATGAGCCAAGTTTGCAGCTTGCTTTGTTCTCCACAGTTATTGGAATCAAAGGCTCCCCTCTTGTATATTTTAGCCTGCCACTTAAGAGTGGCTTAACAGTTTTCCTTACTCATTGTTATTAACCAAAATTCTTAGTGAGTGATGGGAAGAAAATGGTAGGTATTTAAAATGTTTTTTATAGGCTTTCCTATACTGCTTTCCAAGACCTGCAGTTTAAAATGAGAAGCCAGTCAGAGAAGAAAAAACTACTTTCAGAAAGTTCTTAAAAATCAAATTGTAACAGTTTTCAGAAGTTTAGCTTTGTTCATAGCAGCCATTTTTCAAAAGATGACTATGGAAAAGCCTAAGATTCATGCAAGCCCAAGACATCAAGCAGAAAATACCAAGAGAATTTTCACTTTGCCAAGTAGAAACCTGGAAGCACTGTATATATTAATGTTGAAGAGTTTAGTGTTTCTGAGAGAAAATGGAGTGATTATTGCTGATGTGTGAATGTTGCTGACATAATTTCCATCAGCAACAGCTCATGAAACACAGTTGCATAGGAGTTCAGTTACCTTTCCTGTATCAGAAAATACTGGAATAGAAAGAATTATTGGGTCACACAGTTCATAGACAGACATGGACAAGCAAAAAGCATAGAGAAAATCTGTGGACACTTATATGAGCACAAATATTTCAATTTTTCAAATTATTGTATGAATTAATATAATATAAATTTTGTTCATTTTCATTTATACATTATATTCTATTTGTCTAATGTTTAGGCTTGGTGGTGTGTTAAAAATAATGAAATAAATTGTGGCTTGTACATGGCAAAGAAGAGTTTATTTACTATATAAATTCAAGAAAACAATAGTCACTAATAAGATAGACTAGCTGATTATTTTGTGTGCATGAATTTAATAAAACAGCATGGACTATGCAGATGATGAGATGCAATGTCCTTCAATATTGTTCTTTTATAGCACTTGAATATTTTGTGTTCCACTGTCTGTATCTGAAAGAATCTCTGCCTTCCATAATGGTGGGGAGATGCCCAGGTCAAGTGCTTAACTTGACAATACCTAATATTTGACTTGACAAAACCTAAGGATTTTTCTTGAAGCCTTTTACCAGTCATGGTGCAATTAACCTATTTGACACAGATTAATCAGAAATCAGTGATTTATATATTATTGCCTGTCTCAATGAAACCAAGTGACCTCTATTGCTTAAGAGAATCTCCTCTTCAAATTAAATTATACATTCAACAGGTCAAAGAAATAAGCAACTAACAAGCCAAATCTTTGATTAAATTGGCTTATTTAGCACTGCTAAGTTATCAGTTAAAAAATTGATCTATTTCAATTAGATAATTTCAAACCCAGCTGGTACAGCATAGGCACAGCTGATACAACTTGTCTGCAAACATCCACAGGTCAAAGCACAAATTCTGACCCCTAAGTGGGGTCTGCTTGGCTCATTCAGGTTGTGTGTAGCTCAGTGATTCTGGGCAGCTTCTGAGGCTTACAGGAACTCTGTGGGCAGCTGACCATCTGTGCAGGGTGCGCTGTGTGTGTGTCAGGCAGAGCACTCACCCTTCCAAGCACAGGTTTTTGTTTGGTTGGCCAGTGAATGAAGCTCATGGTGCTGAGTCATGTGGCAGGAGAATGGAGGCAGTGAAAATGTGGCAGCAGGAGAATGGAGGCAGTGAAAGTGTGGCAGCAGGAGAATGGAGGCAGTGAAAGGATGGCAGGAGAACGGAGGCAGTGAAAGGGTGGCAGGAGAACGGAGGCAGTGAAAGGGTGGCAGCAGGAGAATGGAGGCAGTGAAAGGGTGGCAGCAGGAGAACGGAGGCAGTGAAAGGGTGGCACTGTCACCGGGACGGCTGCCAGGGAGGGATGAGGGGTGTTCCCAGCAGCCCTCCTCCAAGCACCGAGCAGGGACCAGAGCTGTAAACTCCCTCCCTGCTCCCCAGGCCTGAAGTTTGTCCCCCCTCTGTCTACAGCTGCTCAGGGAGTGACCAGAGGAAATTGGTACCTGTGGTGCTGTAGCCATGAAGGGAGGGGACCTCATTAATTAGCTGTGAGACTGAACAAATCTGTAAATGTTACCATCTAGCCTATACAGCTTACTATAAAGATAAACTAGACACTGGCACTTTAGCTACATACTTAGACAATAAAAAAAGGGAGATATCGTGCCCCTAATATTATTCAAGTTACTTCTTCAAGGAGATGAATAGGATGCTGGAGGGTGCAGGTCATTCACATTATAAAAAATGAAAAGCAGATTTGATTCAAGTTTCCTGGTGCAGCCAAGTTAAGAGTATAGCACTCTGCTTGTTTACATTGGACAAGTTGGGAAAAAATAAAACAAAAGCTCATTTTGACAGAAGTATGTTTTCTGAAAACAGGGAAGACAGAGAAAAATCCTGCATAGAAACAGGACCTATGTCTTTTTCCTGCTTTATTACTGAATGAACACATACCAGGCAATTTGCATGAAACATGGTAAGAAGCTAAATGTCACTTGCTAGATCAATTTCAGAACAGTCTGGAATTGAAGACAAATATACAAGACAGTGAAATATACAAGACAGAAAATATGTGGGTAATACTGTAGGACTGAAATAAACATAACTTAGAATAGGATAATTTTACTATAGCACCAACATTTTTTAATACCAATGTGGATAAAAAACCTTTGTCATAAAGGTCTGAAATTTGTGCATACTAACCCATTATATACATGACATTAAGCTCAGGATAACTTCTGCCAGACTTTGACCTGCTAACTTCTTTTTCAGTATGGAAGAGAGAGGGCTGGATGAAGTCAAGGTGAAGCAAAGTCTAACAGCCACACAACAGCCGGAAAAGAAATGGCCCTGGAAAGGTCTAGAGTATGATTTTGAGTCTGAGCATCCTGCAGCTGCTACTCCCTGCTCGGTTTTCAGCACAGCTCACATGGCACACCAGAGACACTGACTCAGCACGATTTTACAGGCATGGGCAATATGATGTGGATGAGCTTTGCTGAACAGCAAAAGATGTGAAATAAATGTTGTGCCCAGGTATACATTTGGCTTGAGTATGCTTATTACATTAAACTTGTAACTGTGCCAGCTGAAAAAAAATGCATTGGATACTTCTGGATAAGATTTGGATTTGTAAATCTGGTGCACATAAATTGTCAGAACCTAATTAGGCCATAGGATTCCACTCACTGTGGGTGAGCTGCAGGTATTTTTAAAGAGCTCAGCACAATACCCACAGATGCATGACACAGCCAGAGTGTTCATTCCCCTCTAGATGGAAACGCCCTGAACTATGAAACTCCTATCACTTTCATTTTGAGGCTGTTTGGTATGAATGCCGACACAATTCACCTGTAGGAGCTTTTTCTTTATCTGCTATCTTGCCCATCCCATAAAATATCATGGCAGACAGAGAAACAAGGCATCTGACCTATGGCATCAAATACAGAATAATGAGCTGAGAAGCCCAGGGAAATCTAGTCTTTGTTCTGCCTATATTATATTATCTCAATGATTTCATACTGAACTGTCTGCCTTTTGGATTTTTCTGCCTTTTGGATGAATATTATCTCAGTTTACCTCAGCAATATGGTATGTAGCTTAAGTTCACCCTATTTTCAAATGCTGTCAGGGATTTGAATGCTGGTGCTGTGCAATTCAGAAGAAAGGAGACCATCATTTTGTATAGCAACTTCCAGGTGGGCCATTTTCTAGAAACAATCTAATTTGTATACAAGTAAAGAAAAATAGAAAAGTTAGAGAAAATAACTATGAGAAATATTCAGAGCAACAATAACACAGTGGATTCCTGCTGAGAAGGAGAGGCTTATGAAAGATTCAGGGCTGTGGCTAGAGGCCCCATCTGGCTGGGAGACCTCACCTGCACATCTTTGACAGAGGCTGGGGCCTGGGTGTGATCAACCTTCACTATCAAAAGCAAAACAACTAGAACTGCAAGGTTTTTAGCATATCATTAAGAATTCAAACCCGGGCCTATTCAGATGGAAAATCTTCCTTAGGAATGTGAATTGTTTTGGGCAAAATAATCAACCTTCTTTCCTGGCAGGGATACGATTTGCATCAAAAATTAGTGTCATCCGCCCACTCAGTTTCCAGCTCAAAGCCAGGCATTTCATTAGCGAAGTGAGAACAGGGATGCTGGCTGGAGCAGCTTCGGCAAACAAAGCTGCCAGTGCCCCAGGAAGGTGGGACAACTGTGTGCTCCTGCAGCCACGAGGGTCGCGAGGGCCACACAGGGCCAGAGGAGGAATCTTTCCTGCCCGGGAAAAGGGAAATATGTGTAAGGGCAAACGAGCCAGCCCAGACAGCGGGATCGGCCCTTCTTTCCAGGGAGAGAGGCCTCGAAAGCTGGTGCAGAGCCCGTGTGCGTTGTTTGTGCAAGAGCCGAGCCTGTTGTTGTGAGCGCAGAGGCGTGTGGGGACGAGCTGTGCGTGTGCAGCGCTGCAGCAGGCGGGCAGCGCCACGCGTGTGCCCCTGCGAGCCCGGGGAACAGGCACGAGTGGCCCGGCACCTGCAAGGCGCCGTGAGCGCCCACAGCAGCCAGCGCACAGGGCACGGGCAGGGCGAGTGTGCCGAGCCTTCATGGGCGAGCAGGCGTGAGGGGAGCTGTGCGAGCACCGGGTGTGTGCCGTGGGAAGGCAAACGCGAGCAGCGTGTGCCCACATAAGGAACAGGTGTGCGTGGAGAGACGGCCCTCAGGAGGTGTGGGTGTGTATGCAGGGGGCATGCGGAGAAGGGGTTCGCGTCGAGGAGGCGGTGTCTGTGTGTCTGGATGTCTGTGTGTGTGTGTGTCTGTGTGTGTGTGTCTCCGGGTGCCTGTGTCGGAGCTCCGTGCCCTCACACCCGCTGTCTCTCCGCGCTGGCGGCTGCCCGGGGCGGGGCCGCTGACGCACTGCGGCTGCAGCGGGCGGGCCCGGCGGGCGGGGGGCCGGTCGGTGACCGGGGCCGTGGCTCGGCCCGCCGGTGGCTGACTGACAGCGCTCCCTGCCCAGGCGCTGGAGGGGCCGGGCCGGAGCGGGGCGGGGGGAGGAGGAGGAGGAGGAGCGGTGCGAACCGCCCTGCACTGCCGCGGCTCCTACCTATTCATTCAGTCACCTAAAATGGCTGGAGAGAGGAGGTGGCGGAGCAGGAGGAGGAGGTGAGGGGGAGCCGCAGTAGTGCCCCCACCTCCTCCGCGGCCCGGCGGAGCTCCCGGCGCGGCTGCGGCCGCCCCTGGCCCTTGGCACCATGTCGGGCGGCCCGGACGAGAGCTCGGTGCGGGTGGCGGTCAGGTAAGCGGCGCTGCTGCCGGCCGGGGGCGGGCGGCGGGGCCGTTCCCAGCGCCCACCCCGGGGACGGCAGCCCGGCACATCTTCCCTGCGGAGAGGGGGTCGCTTCCCCTCGGCCCCTGCCGAGCCGCTCTTTCTGCACAGCAGTAGGAAATAGCCAAAGGAGAGGGGAACTCCCCCCACATTCTGAGGTCTTTCTCAGTCATTTCTCTCTGATTTTGAGCAGTGACCCTAAAAATACTCCCAACTAATTATAGCCCGGTGCTGGTAGTGCTTACTCATGGAAGCAGAGCAGCCCCTGGACTGTGGCGATGCTGTTTGCATCACGGAGCTTTAGGAAACACGCTGGTATTTTTAGAAGGATAAAGGCTTTTATCCCGCGAAGGCTGTGTCTAACCTCACATACCAGATGGATGGACTCCCATCGGGCTGCTCGCACTACATAGGAATTAGGTGTATGTAGAAGTCATGATGGGAGTGGAGCTTAAATAATTTTATAACATCAGTTAATTCAAATTGCTCTTTAATCAGAGATAAAAATCTGCTATTCATCAGCGAGCTCTTGGCTCTTCTCGGTTTTCTACGTGAAAATACTATTTTATTGTTTGAAGAGCTTCCAGTTTAGCCTGTGGATGCTTCAGTCTTCAAGATGTCTTTACATGATTGAAACATGAGGACAAATGCATATATATGTGCATATATCTATGTCTGTTTATGTATAGTTACTTCAATATTTGGGATTTATTTTTGATACTGCCGGTTTATTTCTTTACTTTCAAGAAGTTTCTTTATGCTGACACACTTGGAATATTACAACACAAGAAATCAAACCTTAGGAGAAGGTCTGTTTGTTTCAGTGGCTCCTTGGACAGTCTTGCATTAGAGGCTTCAAGGGTTGTTCAGGAAGATGAAGAAGGTGATTTTTTAGCTTTGTTTTGTTTTCTCTGAAGCATGCAGAAATAAGCGATGTTACTGTGTGCTATTGTTGGTACGTGGAGGTGGGGGAGCGGTGCAATAACATTTTCAGTAAACAGAGAAGCACCACCCCTGCCTGGTAACGTGGTGTGTATGCTGCAGTTGTTTCATTAAAGTCTGATTGCAGCAGCGTTTTCTGTTGGGAGAGATGCTTTTGTGAGTGCTATCTGTTGAAGCATTTTTCACATAATGTTCAGGGAGGTACTAGTCTAAAGCATAATTAGGCTGTATTTTTAAAAAGGAAAATATGAGATAGGTGTGATCCTAAAAACTGGGTGTGTTACAGGTTTACAGACTGCTCTCTCATTTGAAGAAAATATTAAATATGTTCTGAGCCAAAAGAAATAGTGATGTAGAACTTCATTTACAAATGCAGAGGTTTGTTGCAGCTTGGAATTAATAAAAAAACCTACTGGTGGAGATCCATTTATAATTGTAGGTGTGTGGTAAATAGATTAGGAGTAATATATGGTGAAGAGTTTGTAGAAGTAAATTCAAGTCACCCAGCTGTAGTTTTTGACAACAAATCCCTAATGTTATAAGGTATATTTCTGCAGTATAATTGTCTAACTAACATTTTGTGCCTGAATGCAGTTCTCTAATAATGAAGGATTGCATTTTTCCTCCTGTCTGCTTTCTTCCTTTTGGCAAATTAACTATTCATGTACAAGATTTTCCCCTCTCTGTTTAGCGTTTACGAACAAAAGCATGCACAGTAATTGTTTTTGCACCAGTAGCTCTTTGTAGATCGTTTTCTTTTATTTCTGATTGTGTATTTTGTGCAGTCCTGTAATTGAACTGATTTTGCATCTCAGTGTGTATTGGTGCCATGCTGTACCATGCATTATGAGCATTATATTCTGTTTCCTTGTTGGTTTTGCTCTTCAGCTCTTTTTGGCAACTTGAGCTCAGTTCAGTAATGATCTCCACAGTTGTGATGAATTAGTTGTTGTGTTTTGTATGTATGTTTCCGAGCAAGGCTCTCTCTACAGCTGGACCAGCTTTTAGTTTGCAGCCCCCATGGCTGCAAGATACACTGCAAAGGCATGAATTTGCTTAGACTTTAAACATAGGTTACAGAGTAGACATCACTGAAATTGTTTAGCAAATTGTTTTTCCAGAACCTGGTTGTCTCACCTAATTGTATCCAACAGGAATGAAAAATACTTCATTCTTTCCAATTAGCACCAGCTTTAAGCTATCATCTTGTATGCTAATTGCTCTCCATTTTCTTCAGTGTAATCATGGGTTTGTGACTGATGAGTTCCAGTTTAGTGAAGCATGAAAGCTGGAAATAGTTTGGCAGATAATCCAGAAACTAATGTTAAATTCCCCAATTAAGAAAAGATTTTTCTCTAGTCACCCACCACTGAAAGACTTGTGGACTTTGTGGATGATGGTGTGCAACTTTGGCAAAGAGCTTTGCTCTCTGACTGTGTGTAGTGTCTGTTTTCACATAAAATCAGAGAGTTCCCAAGATAGATGACAGTAATCTGATTAGAGAGCTTTCTTTTAAATGTGAAAAACTATCATTTTTGTAAATCTAAAATTTGTCTTCCTTTTTCAAGTGTCTTTTCAGCATATGAAGACTAACTTTTGACAAGAAGGCTATGAAATGTTATCAGCATCATAGGCAACTGTTTCAAGTTCACAAAAGGATGTAGATTGTAGTTTGTAACTCTTGTCTCTGCAACTTTAGTGGTGTCCACCAGCAAAATACAGCGTGTGGGCTTGTGGTGTGTTGGGTAGATGAAGTTCTCACCTTAGATCCTCAGCAGCCAGTGGTCTAGGTCTGTTACTGCACTTCAGAGCTGTTGTATCACCCATGCAAGGGGCTGGATGGGTCACCCAAGAAGTGTGCAGTTACTGCTACCCTTAACCAGACCTGAGCTGGATTGCAGGAATCGAAATGGCTCCATCAGTTAGTGCCTGTCCTTGCTCCATGTGGCTTAGGGCCATTTTAGGATGTTCTAGCAATTGTGATCTAAGAAATCAAAGTTGCATTTCAGTCCTTTGCATTTTTGGATACATGCTAAGCCAAAGAACTTCTGGAGAACAGTAATGTTTGGATAGGTCTAACCAGAAATCTTATATGGAGGACTGTAACTGATAAAGCATGGAGGGTGTCTGTTGTGTCTTCTCCATAACAGGATCCAAATAACAGTGCAGAGCACTGAAGGAAATGTCTGTCCTCTAGCCCTTCAAAGGGGAAAGATGGCCTTGATCCACTGGGAGTCAGTGACGGCTCTGGATGTACAGATAATAAGCTTCAGTGTTGATTTGTTAGAGATGCTGTATTAAAGCAGAAGAAGAAAATAAGTACAGTGTGAAAAGCTGAATTGCTCTACAAGCTGACCAATACTCAAGAGAAGATGGTCACTCTGAAAGATGGTCACTCTGGCATGCTTGGGTGATACCTCAGGGGGAGTGGACAATAAAAGAACTTGCATTCCCAGTTGGTGAAGCTGAAGAGCTTTGGCATTGGGCACATTCTCGTGAAAGATGGAGCCCAGTTGAAACTGTGTTAATGGGCAAAACACAAAGAAGCTTCAGGGGATGGTGCTTTATGATCAGGCATGTTTAATATTTGTAAAGAACAGAGTAGTTGAAGTTTCCACTTCTCATCATCCTAGGTATGCCTGTGTGTATTTCCCCTCTTCCCTGCTTTGGTAAAAGCGCCTCACTGGTGCTGCTTCATCTGCTGTGATTGACAATCTGCTTTGTTTCATCCCTCAAGTGGAGAGAGGAGTGTTGCTGTATTCCTCCTCACGTGTGTAGAGAGGCTCTGGGATCTGGGTACCCAGTTCTGCTGCCTTGAGATGTGTAAAAAATTTCCTTTTCATACCCACCCTGGGTGTCTGCAACATGTTGTGATGCTGCTTCACAAAAGTGAAATGTTGATATTTGCCAAGTATGGAAACTGTGTGCAAAATGTAATGGGTCTACAGGTAAATGTTTTTAGTAACAGTAGAAGTAATAAGTGCAGCTGATGAATTAAAACCACACAGCTTCTGTTTCTGGTTTTCCAAAAGGGAGATGAAGTAAGCTGGAAAAACACATTGGTTACTAATTCAGTTTAGTGAAGATCTGAGCTTTTTACAACTAAAGCTTACTGTGGCATGGCATTAGGATACAGTGTTGACTTTTGATTACACAAGTAGAATATGTTCATCCATTGCAAATTTTGTTCTTCCCATTGCAAAGCTTTGGTATGGAATTCTTTTCATACTCCCAGTTGTTGAACTGTGTGATCAGGTTGTCCTGTGTAGGGTTTTTTCCCTACTTCACTAGTTTGTGTGGGCTTTTTTCCCCTCTCCATATGGAGTCTGTTTTTTGCTGTCATGCCTCCCTCTACCTTTTCACATTTTTGCATCATTCTTCTTTTCAGGCTTTTATAGTGAGGCTGTTTTCCTCTGTGCTAGATCCAGCTATTGTTAGATACACTAGGAAAGAAGGAACAGAGTGAAAGGAACCTGTCCTTTTTAGACAAGCGTGTTTTGAAGCACTTTGATGGCAGCTGAGATTGATTTTCTTTCTTGGGCTGCTGTTGTGCAGGCAGTTACAGATGTGTTTGAGCTTCCCACCATGAACAGAACCTCAGATGCTGGATGAATGGACATGTATGCTGTGGTATATATTTTAAGCTCTGGAGATACTAATTTCATGCTTCCCATACAGTGCTAAGCATTCTCATAAATCATTCTGTAACCAGATAAGCAGCAGCAATAGACTACAGTACTATCCCTTGGTTCCTTAGAATGGACCAAACTTTTCATTTTAATAGACAATAATTTCCCATCTGTAATCAGCTGTTGAAGATTTTTTGGGAAAAAATATGTAACTATGTTAATGAAGTTCAGCAATCTGTAAGTACACAAGAATGCCCCACATAATAAAAGACAAATTATCAGCAGCATTAAATAGCAAGCTGTTGGGAAATAACTCTTCTGCATGGAATCTGTTAATGGAAAGCTTCTGTTTCAGATCTTTTTGTTAGTTTTGATGTTTTTCTTTGCTCTCTGACTTACACAAACATCCCCTTGTCCTTCTCTGAAACTTTACCCCATTGGTATGTTTTGCATTTTAGCTGAAGAAAAGACAGGGCACCATCTGCTGCTGAATGAATTCGGGTTTCATAATATCTGACTCGATCATCCGTTACTGATATTGCTTGGGGCAGGCTGAAATCTGTGATCTTGCTTTCTAGGAAATAAACTTCCCTTTTCACCACTCGTGTTGTAAACACAAACTCATTCTTGGTTGGAGGGGAAAGAAATCCTACTTGGACCTTTCCCTTAGTGCCACATATTCCTTGCCAAAAATGGGTATCTTGAATTTAGGAAGAAGAAAAAGCAGTGGTTGGTGTACCTCAGCAGTCTGCTCATGCCTTTGGATCAATTATATTTTTAACTTGTCACTTCCCAAAGTTTGTAGAAGACTTGGGAGTTTACTTTGCTTTGAAAAGCCATTTCCATTTAATGGTGTTTTCTTTACTACTTATGATCTGTTAGCCTAGACATTCCTTAATTACTGAACTTTGGGCTTCACATTTTCAGGTTTACTGTGTGACATCTGTAAATTCTTCTGTAGTTGTTGAATGACCCTTGTGCATGTGATCAAGAGAGCCCTGTTCCTCCCTCTTCTTTCCCTTGATTTGCTTTAAGCCTTTTTTATAGATTGCCCTTGCTGCCCACTCAGAGATGGCTGTTGGAATTCCTGCTTTCATGTTAGGTTGCCTGACTACTGCTGGCAAAATCAAGCAACTTTAGGTGCTTTTTTAATTTTAAAGAAATTACAGCAGAATACTAAATATCTGTGGTGGCTAGATAATTTTTTGTTGTGCTAATATTATTTCCATGTAAAACACTTCTTTGAGAAGTGTCATTTGAACTGTGAACAAGAAAGTTTAATTAGAAATCAAACCAAATCTGAACAAGTCTAGCAAGAGTAACTACATGAGCTGTGCCTTTTTATTATGCTCTCTTTCTCTTCTCTTGAGTAGTTTTAATTTTTTGTTAATTTTCTTCCTATTCTTCCTTGATATTTTTTTTTAGTTCTGTCTTAATTTCCACTTTTCCCTGGTGACATATATCTGATCCAGTGTATGGGGACAAATGCTGCCTTATTTTTAAAAAATGGTCTTGTTTGATCTGTTTTATAGCAACAAGATACAAATGGAGAATATTGAAAAGATAAAGTTAGTGTCACAGTGAGTTTGATGCACAGAGAAACAAAACATTCAAAATGTATTCTAAAATGTGAAAACCTGCTGATTCAGATATTATGATTGATTAGCATAAAATATTTCCTGAATAGAATCTGAACAGAAATAAAGAGTGAGGAGTGAGTGCCATCTGTTCCTTTATTCTAGTAGTACCCTCAGCAGATTTGGTAGAGTTGGCCACTGCTGGAATAATTATTTTTCTGTGTAAAGAATTTTTTTTTCTTTAAATCAGCTGTCAAATGCTGATTGGGACAGTGCACCCTTTAAGCATCTTCAAGTCTGCCTAACAAAGATGCATGACTTATCCCTTGAGCCTGTTTGCTCTGGAGCTCCAACACAGAAAGCCGAGAGCAACAAGACCTCAGTAAAAGGTTGTGATTGTTTGACTACACACAGCAATTTAGAGGCATTGAAATTGAACAGTGCACTTCCATTGTTGAATTTAAAAATGGACTAAAGCATTTGTTGTCTAGGTAATTTAGTGTCTCACTGTTGGCTCCTGCATTTATGCTGCTGTAGGAACTCTGCATGGTTCAGTTGGTTAGCAGATAACTGTCTCTGTGCAGGACATTTTAGATTTAATGTAATCTTTCCATAGTAACCTTCAAATACTCCAGGTTTCTTGAAATGCTTCCTCTTGGATATTGTAGCTTTGAAGGATACTTATTTTCCCATCCCTTTATGTTCAGCATAACTGATCCTGTAAAAGCATGAGTAAAGCAGTGTTTTCAATGTGAGTGAGTTACAGGAGTGCAGCATGCTGTGGCATTACCAGTTCAGCTACCAGAGCTGAACACATGGAATGTTATTGATAATAGGACAAGACAGAAAATGGTTCCCTTTTGTGAGACATCTCAAAGTCTGACACTTTATCTTTTCTGCAGTGTTCTCTTTTGATAATGGAAGAGTTTGATCAAACAAGTTTCTCTGTGTACTGGGTCTAATCTCATCTGGGGCCTTGAAAAAAGGTATTCCACATCTTGAGTCAATTCTCCAGCCTCTTGGTTATTATCTTTAAGTGGTGTATTTTTTCAATGAGCTGGTTTTTTCTTTCCATTTATAATTATGTTAGTTATCCTTTGCTTAATACTGCTAAAACAAATTTAAGGTGACATATTAAGCTGGGAAGCTGCATAGCTGCGAAGTACTAATGTCAGTCAAGAAACTGTATTAAATACAGGATTTGTTAGCAATGTTGTTTAAGAAGTTATGCAAATCATCAGTAATAGGCTTAAAGTATGGAAGAAGAGTTTATCCTCTAGAAATACATTGCAAATGATGAAATACACTCTTGTATAATTTTAGGGTCGCTAGCAGGTTTGCTAGGAAATTTCTCATGCATAGTAAAACATCTAATATTGCATAAAATGTAGAAAGTGGTGTATCTGGGTTCCTTGAAGTGTTTGGTACCATGTTGTCTGTGAGACTTCTTGGAGTAAAGTGATAGAAAGGTAGACTTAAGATGTGTGTGTATATATTTTATTCAAAATACCTAATTAACTTTGTATTTCAGAGTCAGTAATCCTCAGTGTTCATTTTGTTGGACATTTTTTCCTTAAGCATTGGACTGATTGGGAGATGAGTCCAGAGACCTTTTGTATCATTCGGAGTAGCTCATTATCCCAAGGTCCTAGAGTTGCTAATCACTCTCTGTGGTATTGATTTACCAACTGCAGCAGTGCCTCTGCCTTATTTTGTGCTTGATTCTGTCATAGGACACCATCCCTGTGTGCCCATCTCCACCTGTATGAGAATACAAGAGGGGTGTGAGTACAGATAGTAATATCTGTCTTTTTTTTTAATATTCTTTTCCTTCCCCATGCTCCCCTGGCACTTTGTTTATTGTCATCTTAGAATTATGTCATAAGATCCTCAGGCCAAAGACGTAGCTTCAAAGTAAACATGATATAAATAATACATGATGTAATATCATGAGAAAACCAACTCTGCTAAAACACCTGAGTTAGTCATTACCTTCCATGAAAAGTCTTACTGTTAAAAATTCTATATATGGCTTTGTTTCTCCCTCTCCTCTCCACTCATTTCTGTGAAGAGTAAAAAAAATTGTGCCTGTACCAGACACTTTGATCTGGAGGAAGTAGCTGATTGCTTTTTTTTTTTTTTTACCTACTAAGCAAACAATATATTGCTTTAGTTGTCACTCTGCATAAGTTGCCCAGGTAAGGTTTATTTCATTCCCTAGTCTCAAATGCATTCTTTTTGAAGTCTAATCTTTAAGTACATGTGAAATAATTTTTAAACTCTCTCTCTGTAATGTAAAGCCTTTGAATTTTTCTTTAAAATTATTATCCATACATATTACTTTGTAGACTATAGATGTTGATACCATCTATATATCTGTATTTATTTTTTTAGTTAAAATGATATCATGCATGTGAATTACTGGTGTATTTGGGAAGGGCTGATGTCTTTAGGAGCAAGCTATTTGAAATGCATTAAAGACCAGAAAATATTTTTATGTCATGCTAAGGATAGCTAAGTATCTGAGTGCATATTTTCTGGAGGTGATTGAAACAAGAAGGATTCTGCTTGTGTTTGAAGAGGCTGTAGATCAGAGGGAGGCCACCTGTTCAATCTGTATCAATTAGAGTGCAGCTTATGTTTCTGTCTAATCTGATCAGTCAGCCCATCACTCAGGAACAATAAAATTGCCATTCTGATCTTTACAAGCAGAACTGAGTTCAGCAAAAGTGGATTGGTGTTCAGTAAGCTCCAAAAATGAGATGAGAGATAGGACTGAATTGGTATTTGCAAGCAAGCTATTTGACAGTTAAACTTTAGTACAATGAATGTTCTTTTTTATTTTTGTACTCCTGAAAGGGTTTTGTTTGAATTGGGGCTGAATTGAATTTGCTCTTGAGGGGTGTGTCTGTGGGGTTCTTTAATATTTGTTTGTTTGATTCATTGTTTCAGTTTTCTGTTGTTTTTTTTTTTTTTTTGTTTGCCCTCTTTCTTTCTTTGTCTTCCTCACACAGTCTTCAAAGTGATCTACATTGGCCGGTCAACCCACTGTCTTGGCTCTACATTTTAAAATGTTGCTGTAGATCTATTTCATTGTTGTTGTTTGCAAAGCTTGTAGGAACAGATGGACTTCTCATTGTTCTCTAAATGTCAACAAGTGTAGCCCTGGCAGGCCCTGAAGAGGAATCATAGGCTTGTCAAGGTTGGAAGGGACCTCCAAGAAACATTGCACAGCTGAGATTTTCAAATTTTCGAACCAGCTTTGTTCTGTGCTTGCAGCCCCCAGAGCAGGGCTGGCCCCTGCTCCTGTGGATTTCCAGCTCTGAGGATCTGAGTGTGGAAATGCCTCCTCAGGAAGAGGGAACTTGCATAGAATGTTGCTGACCTACATCTTGGGAGATACTTGATTAACAACAAAGGGCTGATGCACTCTCTGCTGCTGCTGTAGGCAAATGTTTGAGGAATGCACACATTATTCATGAGTGTGGAACAGCAGTGTTGCAGTGGAGCAAAAGAAGAAACTCAGTGTGTGTAGAACCTGGAGTCTTTACAAAGGAGCAAAGAAATTTTTTGTTCAGTGCTGCTGATGTCTAGTGGTAGATTCTGGGTCCTGCTGCTCACAAAAAATATGGGCTAAGAGGAATTGAAAAGAGGTAGGAAAGGGCTCTTTGTCTGGAAAACATGTCTGGTTCCACGTGAGATATGAGGAGTGAAGATTTGTAAGACACATCCTAAAATACCAAGAGTCAAGTATGGAGTGGAAGGGAATAAAATGTTCTTTATGCTCTAGGTGAAGTCAATAAAATGTAGTAGATTTAAATTTCAGTAAGAAAAGTACAAGAGAGGAGAAAATATTTATCCATTGTAAGGATGGATAGTGTGGAATGAGCAGGGAGGGAAATAAACCTGTGCTTTGTCTATGGAGATGTGAAATTGTCCATACAGGAAACTCTTCAAAACAATTCAGACTGGTAACTGCCAGGAAGATTTTGGATTAATTGGTTAATATTTAAATTAAATATTTAATTAAATGTTTAATTAATTGGTTAATTAATTATTACTTTGGTCCAGAGAGGTAGAGTGGGTGAATAAACTGACATTCAGAGGTTTTTTCCACCCCAGATGTCTGTAATTCTGTGAAGCTGCATGTGGGGTGCCAGGACCTGAATTCAGCACAATTGAATAATCCCATTCAAATGTCAGAATGTGTTCACAGAGGTGTGACCATGTCCACATGAACAGTAAAGCCTTACTGATTTGGGAGTGTAAGCCTAGATTAATCCAAGTTTGAAGGGACCTCAGGAGGTCATCTGATCCAGCCTCCCCCTCAAAGCATTGTTAAAACTAAATTCAGGTGAGGTTTTGCAAGGCTCTGTCAAAGTTAGGTTCTAGGAAAAACCTCTGAGACAGAGATTCATCAGTGTCTCTGGGCAACCAGTACTTGACTGTTCTGATTTTTGGTGGTCAGATTTCTTCCTTATCCCAAACTTGTGGGAACTCAGCACATCACTGCTGATGTCCAGAGTTGCCGAGATAACCCTTGGGCTGCTCGGAAATCCTGGGATGTTGCCAGAAGTGCTTGGTGGTTGGATTTTGACCCTGCACGGGATGTGCCACCTGTATGAGGGCAAGAGGATCACTTGGGGATAAGTGGTGAAGGAATTGATTATTTGCAGGGTGAAAACACAGGTTTTGGGATCTTGGTACAGGGGGGGTTTTGGGAGACAAGATGGAGGAATTAGGGTGTGTCCTGTCCTTCTCCTCTTCTTCTTGTCATCCATCTTTGATGGTGATGCTGGCACTTTGGGATTGGTTCACATTAAATCTGCACTTGTTAATAAGGGTAAAAGGTATTGGAAGGTAAAGGTAAATATCTTATACGTAGTTTTTAGTATAAAAATAGACAACCGCCCAGTGGGAGGTCAGTGTGCCCATGGCTGTCTTGCTGGGCAGACATCTGTCAGGCTGGGAGACAACTTTGTAGGTAAGAATTAATAAACAATATTGAAGACTGAAAAATCTGAAGAGTGCTCTCGTCCTTTGGAGCGCGGGCTGTCCCAAGGCCATCCTACACCTAACCAGGCAGAGACAACAGGCCGAGAACGGAGATGAACTGGGAAATCTCTTGCTTTATTTTGTGACCAGTGCCTCTTGTCTTCTCAGTGTGAACCTTGGAAAGGAGCTTGGGCCTTTTGTCTTTGTAATCCTCTCTTCTGCACCGACAGAGAGGAGACAAGGCCTGGAAGCCAAGAAGACACTGAAGAGCTCTGTGCCTATGGTCTGTTGGAAAGGGGAGATTGGGGGGCACCTTCAGCAAAGGGGGTGCAGCCTCTTCTCCAGCTGAGTTCTGAATATGATAGATCAGATTCCTGGGGGACTGACAGTCATCTAGTGGTGCTGGTGATAAGGCTGCTATTAGGAGATAATGTGTTGTAAGCATCACAGGGTGAAGTACTGGAGGCTTTTGTTGTTTGTTTGCATGGTTGCTGTACTCTTTCTGTGTAAAGTCTATTCTTTCTCCTCATATGACCCACCACTACCTTTTTGAAGACTGTTTCATGGTAAATGTGGTACTGCAGCTGTGAAAGCATTTGGACTGTGATCAGGTTGGGCTAACAGTTTTTTTCTCTTAGCAGGAATATGTGCTGCTCACTGTCTACATTTTCTCTGCCACAGTTTAAGCTTACTCATTATTTTGACTGAGCTGACTGATGGGAATAATTCCCCTCCATCATTGTTTAATGCTTCTTTACTTTTCAGATGCACTCTTCTCAGCCATCTCATAGAGTAATCTCTTTCCCTGTCCTGAGACAGTTCATGTTTCATTCTTTCAGTTCTTCTGGCTTGTTCAGACAGAATCGTCTGTATGGGAGAAAGAAATGTGTACAATAGTCAGTGATTTATCCCATGAAGCATGTGATATTGTTGTGAATACAACCCAAAGCATTGACTCTCTTTCCAAATAATTTCTTTTGAAATTATTTTTAATTTGTGCATTATCAGTTTCTGTCTTGTATATGAAGAACAGATTTTTTCACTTGATTTATTTATTTAGATTTGTGTATTCATAAAATGCATGTGGAGTGCTGGGCAAAGTTCACATTCAGTTTGGTTTGTATTGCTGGATATCTGCCTAGTATGTGTAAGAGCTGTCTGGTTGAAGTTCAATCTGTTTAAAAGAAAGGAATGTATTGGTAGACTGAATAAAATGCTTCAAAGCTCACATCTGTCTCTTGAATTTATATGCTTTTGATTTCTCAGATTGCAGCTAGGAAATGCAACTGACTTCTAAGTTTCACCAGATATGTCAAGGAAATATGACTGATTGTAGTCTAGCTGGGCAGACTAACTGCTCTTTTTATATGTGTATTCTTTAATTTATACATGCAGTTTTCACCTTAAGAAGACTTCCTTTGTTCGAGACTGTATGTCTGTCCAGGGAATATCCAGTGGGACAGAATGTTTGCCATGTACTGCACTGCTGTAAAAGTTGCTCTCCTCTTTTGCCACCTCCTTGGTGCAGAGGGGGATGGTCACTCCAGCACAGCAAATGTGGATGAGCTCCTCTCCTTTGCTCACAAGTAACTTGAATTGGGATCATGTTATTTTTCTGTCCTGATAATAAAGAAATAAAATGTAGGAGATACTTTTGTGTTCAAGGGGTCTCTCTCTGCTGCAGCTGTTACCAGTGCTGGGAATCCTCTGGGTACACTCCTGTGTGTCAGGGTGGGTGCTGCCATAGACCTTTTATGGGTCCTTGCTTCTGTGTGCCAGGCTGAGCTAATCCGTGGTTAGGGGACACAGGTCACTTCACTTCCAAGACTGGGAATAATTAAATCATCTGTGTGACTTGTTTTAGATATTTTTCTTCAGTACAGGGTTAAAATACCCAGAGTTGGAGGTCCACTGCTGTTTATAGGGCCAGCTGTGGTGTTGGAGTAACTATGAGCCTGTCTTGAGTGTTCATTCAGGCTGAGGAGACTCCTACTGCTTATTGATCTAGGTATGATTGGAGCACAGGGGTATGGCATGTCTTCAGTTACTTTGGAAATAGCTGAGAAGTTCTGTTTCCAAAAGAAATGGACATTCAAAGTTCTCCCTTGAGTCCTCCACAGCTGGATAGGGATGCCAGGATAGCGTAGAGCCATGGACTTTGCAGTTTCATTGTGAAGTCTGAAAGGTTCAAAGACAGCCAGAAATTGTTCATCAAATGCTTGAGTCTTTCTGGGTATCCTTGTTATGTGCCATTGCATACTTTACTTGCTCGGTTCAGTGTGCTTGTGACTGATGCAAAAATTAGAGGAGAGCTACAGATGACACAAGAGACTCTTGTGGCGTGTAGGGCTTTTTCTTTTAAAAAGGAAAAGCTATTTTTTGGCCTAATTTTTGCATTTGAGTCTTGGTCTAGTTAGTTTAAATTGTTAGCTAAGGTAGATAACCAAGGACTACACATAGCAGATTTCATTGTGGTGTGGATTTTTGTATTTTTTTTAAAGCCCCAGCAAGAATTGCTAGAGGTACTGAAGTAGTTTCTGCATTGTCAGCAAGTTTTAGGTGGAGTGTCTCTGTTGGACTGTTTTTCAGCTGCAGAGTCTTTGTGTTGCTCCATTTTTGCTGCTGTTGCAAGACCCCTCTGCCAACACCGCTGCTGCAGATGGGAGATAAACAACTTAATGCATTGCAGTGGCTGCCAGGGAACAGAGGGCTGCAGTCTTGTTTCTCTGAACTGAAAACTCTGTGATAGCTTGAGATGAGGATGGCAGTATAGGAAAGACAAAAAAGATTGTATAAATTTTTTGTCCATTCTGACGCTTTGACATATTATGTAACCCCAGTCAACTGGATTTGATTGAGAATCTAATTTTGTATACTGTTAAAAACATGATTGTATTTGAAATAAAATCAGTCCTGACCTCAAATGCCAAGTCAAAGAAATCCTCTCCTTTCATTTGTGCTAGGTAATCCTACTTCCTGTCCTGAATCTTTCTCACAGTTTCAATTTATCTTTTTTCCATTCTTCAGCCACTGATCCTTGGTTCAGTGGTCTAGAAATGGTTAACTCTCATGGTGAGTTGGGAAATCAGCTATTTGTAGTTTTCTATGCCTTGCTAATTATTCATGTGATTGAGCTTACGTAAGGGCTGCATTACAGTTGCACTTCATTTGATGACAGAGTTCTGTATTTCTGTGTAAACAAAAGTCAAGTGATAAGGCATGGGCAGTCAAAGTCTATAGTTGAAACTAGGGAGAAAACAAACTTTCCTGGGAGGATCTTAAGGTCATGCTATCTGCTTAGCTGTCATGTTTCTTAAAAAAAAACCCCACAAACAATAGCAAAAAACTTCCATAAAAACCCAGTCCTGACAGTATTTTATTTTAAAAGCTTTTTAAAAGCTGAAAGAGCCTTCTTTGCTACTTTTCTTGCCTTAGCCTTTCTTCAGATTCAGTGGTGAAATCCCTTAAAGCATACAATTAACAGTTTGGATAGCATGATGTAGCAAAATATTAAAACTTTAAACAGCACAGAGTTTTCTCGCTTTGGTACAAATTGTAAAAGCAGGCTGCCTTGGAAAAAGTCTGAAGTACTACCTGTTTTGGAGAAACCTTTAAATTCCAGAGAAAAAAGTATTGATCTATTGACCCTCTCTTAAGACATTTTTAATACTTGCTGACAATTTCTGTAGACCGCAAGTTACCTTACCAAGTTTTGTCTAAATATTCAATTTTTCTTTCTAAATATCTGGTACCATAGCATATGCTGTAATTAACTGCCTTTTACCTCCTTTCTCCATCCCTTAAATGTTGTCTGTAGTACTAAGAAAAATTTTTTTAAGTGGAAACAAGGTTGCCCAAAACACTAGAGCTTTGTTACTGTGGAATGATCTTTTCCCTTTTCCCTCTTTCCTTTTTTTGCTGTAAGAGCAGGGGTGGTGAGTGGTTGAAGCTGAGTGAAGTCAGAGGTGGGGGAGGCTGCTGCCTGATTCATAGCAGTTGGCAATGCAGAGTTTGTAGCTTGTGCTAATATCCAGTCTTCTGGTGCTGGTGAGGAAAACTACCTGAAACAGCTGTAAAGTTATGGATTATTATAGAGATATATCTGTCTGTAGCTTTTAATAAATGTGTGACCCATTATGACAGCTTTATAGAAGCCTCAGTGTAATACCCTCCCTGGCCTTGAGGCACTACCAGTATGTATTTACACACCATTTTGTATGAACTCAGAGTTTTCCATTTCCTGATGAAGTTCCTTCTTAGCTCCTGGAAAACCTTGGGAGCACTCCCTCCACGCACTGTCCTCTTAGCTCTCATTTAAGCAAAGAAGCTCCTCTGTTGTCCCATGTTTAAGGGCTTGGAGGAATGAGATGCTTGGTCACAAATTTTGTGGCAGGTCTGTAACCATCTCAGTTGGTTTACAGATCAGGACTACAGTGAGGCAATTACCATAGACTTAAGTTTCTAAGGCAATTTGAAACAGTTAATGTATGAATACTTAATTTGAAAGCACCTCCAGTGTGTAAGGGACTATGAACTCTGATGCAGACAAACCACAAGTGATTTGCATTGATGATTTCTGAGAGCAGCTGGGAAACGCCTGATTTAGAAGTATTAGTTGCCAAGAAGAGCTGATTTAATTGAGTCAAGGCAAAAGAAATGGGTTTTGACCTTGAAGCAGCTTGTCAGGACAGACTTCACCTTATGTCCCCAAGGAGCTGTGGCCAAGCATTCAGCAGACAGAAATGATCCCAGGATCAGGTGTTGCTGCTTTGTGTGCACTGGAGCTGAGGGAGCCTGGCAGGGCAGTGCCCAGGCCAGCAGCTGCACACAGCAGAGAACTGTTCCAGAAATGGAGTCACAGCCTCCCAGGCCTGCGATGTAAAATGGACATAGTTGCTTTCAATTTGTGTGAGCCACCTTGCTGCATGATTTTTTTTTTTGGTGGTTGTTTTGTTTGTTTTTGTGAAGTAACTTTGCATTAATTGTTTGGATTTCTGGTTGGATTTGTAATCTTATCAGGGAACCTGAGCTGTAATGAAAAATTAAGCCTACAGCTAGGACATGAAGCAGAAAGTGCTTAGCCTTACTGTTGGGCCAGCATAGATAATGGTTGTCTAAAGCATTAAGTAGGAAGGAAGTTGTCTAAAGATATAAGTAGGAAGGAAGTAATTGGTTCTTTATAAACTTTATTCAGAGTGTATGCCATGAGTCCTGTGCAGTTTACACTGTGGTGCATGACTGGGATGCACTTGTTTCATGGATGTGCTCTGTCCTGGAGCTATTATTTTGGTGAAATGTACCAGTATTAATACTAGTGGTAATTCCAAACTGTAAGCTTGCTATTGCAGCAAGGTCTGCATGCCAGTAGCAATTAAACCAGGAGAATGACGATATTTCCACAGTGATTTCCACACTGAATTTGTTTAGCCTAGGCAACAAGGAGCTCCTACCTGCCCTAGTGTGGAAGCTAAACAGTTACCAAATCACACAGGCTTTTCTATTTTATTTGTTATAAAAAGTGAAGAATATGAAACCAGCCCATGCTTTTCTGATGAGGTAGCAAAGCATTCTCTTTCCCTTTCTCTTAGGTTAAAATCTCCAGTGATATATTGGATATTGTAGTCACTATTTATATAGTGTCATATAAGCTCTTCTGAACTCAATGAAAGGCTGAGCATGTGAAATGGCAGCAGCTCAGCCCTAAGCACAAGTGTTATTACAGAGGAGACCTCTCTTTCTTCTAGCTTTGGGATGTGGATTTTTATGTGAAACTGGCTTTCCTGTGAGGTTCCAGATTCCAGTGGATTTCTTGCACAGAGGATGTTGAATTAGGCCCTGATAGAGCAGTACCAACTCCAAACTTATTTCACCAGTCAACTGTGATAAATCCCATTCTTTTGACTTCTTGTGTTACTTAAGCTCCAATTATTTCAGCCTTCTACTGATATTCCATATAAATGTTCAGTACTCGCGTGATAAATTTTTTTTTCCCTGTCCCTTCTCCACCACATCTGAAAGTCAGCCTGCATTTAGCTGAACAAAGGATTATGGCCTGTAGATAACCCAAGTTCTGCACCTGGTTGAAACTTCATGGAGAGTGTTGTTAAGAATGAGTACCAAGAGACTTGCAGGCTTCTCAGCTTTGGTGGGGGTTGAGGAAGGGTGGGGGACACTTTGGGGATTGACAGCTTATATTTATTAAATGCTTCATAGTGCTTCAGTTTATTTATGCCTGAAACACTCTCAGAAAAAGAGCATCCAGAATTGTAGTAATCAATCTGTTTGAAGCACGGCTCAGTGTGGGGAAAATGCTACCTGCTGAACTTTTAGTGTAGTTTCCTGTATTGTCCTGATTTTAACTAAATGTTTCAAGCCAAGAAAGAGCAGCAAGGTAGTCAGATTTAGAATGATGTTTAATGCAGTGTCATTGCATAGGAAGAGAAGGATGGAAAGTGATCTCTGTTTGATGCTGTTGCTGCTGATGCGAATGATTTTGCAGCCTTGCAAATAGAATGAATAGACAAGAAGAAAATAATTAAATTTGAGGATTGACATTCAGACATAAAACAAGTAGCTGAAGCAGCGAGACTGGGGAAGGTGGATAACATTGTTTCTTTCTGTTTTGCAAGTTTGAAAACAGGCAGTACTAAATAAAGCAAGGGAGTTATTTTTCCTTACTCCAGAGTTAGGATTTACCAGCTCAGAGCTTTCAGTCGCTGCTTGAACAGTCTACCTTCTGTTTTGTAACAGAGCAACTTCTGTTCATTAGAAACAGTCAACAACAAATATGAAGAAATTTTCTGCAGTTTGCTTTGGGACTTGGTGTATCGGGTGTTATGGATACAACGTGGGTTTTTGTGTTGATTTTTTTTTTTTTTTGGAAGGCGTGGCAGAAAAGTCATACAGTGGTTTTTGTTCCAGGAATGTTGCTTTGAAAGTTAAGAGTGAAGGCACTATTCAGCACAGATTATTGAAATACTGTTTTTAGCTGTCTTGTCTCATTGTGAAGTCTCTGGTTATTTTAGTAGTGTTGGCTAAGCAGTCATTTCAGTAATGATTAATGACAACTGGTAATTTTTTTTTTAAACTGACCTGACCCTCCTGTTCTTTTGTTTTATTATTTAACTGTAATTACTTATGAAGTGGGTTGTAGCTTTACCTATAGGTATGTTGGTAACTCTATGTTTATTTTGAGTTGGTGAAATGTAATTACTGGACTTGTGGCTCAGAAGTGTAAACTAACCAACTGCCCTGAACTTGAGAATATACAACTGGGAAGGCAGTGTTTCTGTATGGAGGGAAAGAATGGAAACAATTTCCAGAGCTACAGTAACCTTGCCATGAACATGTAGTGATTTGTGTGCTATAGCTGTAAGAGCTGGGAGCATAAGTGAATATGTGTGGATTTTTAAAAGGGAAAGGGAAATCTGGGTAAGGGAGGCAATTACGAGTTCTTTGCTGCAGACAGAGCAACCTTTATAACTTGGTTTAAAAATAACAGAGTACCTATTTTTAAAAACTAGGCTGCTTGGAAGAAGTAGTGAACTTCTAGAACAAACATACATTTAACTGAAGAGCACAAAATTGAATGAAGGCTAGTGTTGGCATGACTGACAATTTTTTGGTCATCTGGATAGCCTTGCATTACATCAGTTCTTTGCTCTATTCAAAAAAATTATTTTTCTATTGTGAATAAACACTTTTTTTTCCCCTTGCTTATTTCTGAATATATTTGTGGTACTTATCAATGCTTTTAAGAAATCAAGGATTAGTTGTAATGTGTGGAAGTTCCCAAATGCATGTTCTTATTCTTAAAATATTTCACTTAATTGCATTAAATAATTGTATTTTTAAGTTATTTATTTGACTTTGCAGATAAATCTTTTTGTATGTGAGGGTGTGCAGAAATAATGTTACTGCTCTGCAAGATGGAATTTTCAACTTTTGAACCAGGAATCCACTGTCATTTCTGTCCCTTTATGTGGATATTTTTGGGTCATTTGCTGATGTCACGATGCCGCTGGCAATGTTTTTAAAACCAGCTGTCTCACAAAACTCTGCTTTTAGTAAAGTTTGACTCTGGTAGTTAAACATTAGTTACGAGTGTGCTTTCTAAAAAGAGTTGACACCAACCACATTTTTGTTGACCGATGTTCTTTTTACAGGTTTAGTGTATTTGTATATTTTGGGCTGATTGGTTGCTGGCATACAAGAAGTATCCAAATTATCTCAAATCTCTGAGCTGTAAATGTGACTGAATTTAGGTTTGGATGTACTCAAGACAGTGGTTTAGTGGTTTTTGTGGTTTAGTGTTGTTTGATCATATTGTGAATGTTTGTTGTTGGATTTTTTGGCTTTGTTTAGGGTTTTGTTTTGTTTTTAATTCTTCCCCCTTTTCCTGTTGGACCTAAATAAATGTTACTGTGTAGCTTGGTAAGGCAGCAGTGACTACAGTGGTTTGGGTGGTTGGGTACCCTAAATTCAGTACATTACTTTTGACAGTACATTACTTTTCAGCTGAATTGTGACACTGACATTTCTGGAAGCAAAGTGTCTCTGAGATCCTGGCAGCACTTGTTATCCTGGCTCAGGGATACTAGGCTGCTGGGCTATGCACTCTTCAAAAAGACTTCCTTAAACTTTTGGGGTTTTTTTAAATTTTTTTCATCTGAATTTACTTAGAGTGGTATTTGTTTAGCACATGTAAGCTCTGTTAAGCATTCAGTCATGCTGCAGAAAGTTGCTACAGGAAGTGTATTCCTTTTCCTGCTGCTGCCCTTGTTACATAATTAGTACCAGGCTCTGGTGAGCTTTACCCAGGCAGTGACTCAGCCACTCCTCACAGCTGGGAGCCCCAGAGCAGGAATGAGGAGGCTGCTGAGTTTCATGCTAAAGCTATATTTTGGAGGGAAAAAACCTCCATAATTTGCAAAAGAAATACAGGATGTCATTCTCTTGCTTTGGTATGTAGAGTTGCTTTCTTCATGAATCCTTACCCTCAGAAGGATATGATTGCTGGCTTACTTGGCCTCCTGTATCCATCTAGTTGTAGACACTGATCTGGGCACACACCAAAAGACCTTTATTTTCCCTTTTCTCTTGAATTTGTGACCTCTGTGTTCTTTAAATGTTGTAATCATCAGGTACTATTGCCATAAATTTTTCAGAATAGTAATCTATACTAGTCTTCATTTTTGTAAGTGCTAGTGATTGATGTGAAACATCACCAGTGAAATGAAGATGGTGTTTCATACTTCTATGCATGAGATTTATAGTCATAAAAGCTAAAATATATTTTTTAATAGAAACCTTTAATTTCCAAGAATCAAGTGCAGTCATTGTAAGAGAGACAGATTTAATATGCAATTTAAAGGCAGTACTGTCCTTAATTTGCTTTATGGATATTGCACTTGGTATATAAATATGTGTGGAGCACAGCCATCAAATTGCAGACTGGTTGAACCCTCTGGTAAACTACAGTTTTAGTGATAAGGAGCAGCCATCCAAATCCATAGCCACAGATGGTTCTGCTTCCCTGAGTAAATGTTTTAGTTACAATTTCCCTTGATTGTGTATTTCTTTTGCTGGTTCAGAAGACATTTCTTTGATTCCTGATTGGCCTTTTGGAAATGTTAGGTTCCCAGACCACCTGGGGAAACCTGTTGTTCATGTCTGAACCAAGTGTTTGGGATATCCCTGCTGTTCTGCCAGCTGTGGGTGATGTCCACAAGTGCAGTGTAAGCAGACAAAAAGCTGGAAGTATACACAGGGCTTTCTAAGACTGAAAGTTACCTCTCAAATAAAAACTGAAATGACCTAGCACCTTCTGAAATTCCTTTTTTTCCTCTTATTTAAAGGTGATGAAGATTGTCAGGGATGATAGTTTCAGAATTAGTCCTTAAAGGAGAGGTGGCTAGTGAGTGACCTGTTTATTTCTGTGTATGTTCACATGTTCCATACAGCACAGTGACCAGAGCTTGAGCTAATGCCAGTCACACTGTAGTGCAGCTGAGTGCTGTGTTTCCTTCTGCAGAAGAAATACTTAGTTTTGCTTCAGGAATGACTTGTTCATGCTCCCTGATGGGGAAAGGCAGTTGCTTGGGGCTAATCAGCTACTTGGAGATCAGGTGATTGTGGTCCCTTTCAGCACCAGAGTGCGTTTGACCCTTTCAGCACCAAAGCATGTTTGACTCCTGATTGCTGTGACCCAGGTCTCTATTCTGTCACTTCATTGCATGATACAGGTGTGCCTGCATTCCTGTATGGTATGAAATTAATTTGGAGTTTTACTTTTAGCAAGGTCTAACTCCTTCTTTGATTTCTTGCTCATAAACCACACATACTTCAAGTCTTAGGTCATAAGTTATACATTGCTGCATTTGCTTAGCTCTCGTTTTATCTAAGATATTGTGTTATTTTTCTTCTACCTTTTTGAGACAGGTGACACATATAACAATAGGTGTTAAGAAAACCAAGGCAAGTAGCACAACAGAACAATTTAAAAAAAACCTGTTTGCCTTTGGAAAAGGCACTTCTGTTTGGCTTTACTGAAACTGCACTTGGATCTGGAGGTGTGCCACTCCTGTGCTTGGCAGGCACGTGGAAGCTTATGGTAGTGCAGCTTTTCCATCAGAGATGATCTTGTCTTGGGCTAGAAATAACCCAGGCCAGTGCAAACCCTGCAATACAGTTCCCCTTCTCTCTCTCTTAAAAGCCAAATTTTTCTCAAACATTGTGGATTTCTTTGCTCACTAGAGAGTAAATTAGTTCACCATAAAACCACACAAACAAAGTTTGTTTGAATACTTGCATTCATGTTATCAAGAAAGATGCTGGAGATCTTCTGGAGGATCTGCTGGCCCTCCTGTGGGGGTGGTGTGAGGAAGGACACCTGCAGAGCAGTAGGAATTATGTGAGAACAAGCCTGGGTGTTTCCCCTCTGCATTTTCTTTTCCTAGCAGAAGTGCAGGGCTGTGCCTGCCAGTCTGGGGATGCCATCTGTGTGGCACAGCCTGCTAGGCTGTTACAGAATTGCACAAGAGTTAATCTGAAATCACAGTGCTAAGCTGTGTCCTGGCCATGGTGGCTGCCTGGAGCTACAGCTGTTGTGCTTGGTTGAGGAACCAAGGCAAGCAGCAGCCTGTGGAACTGCCTCAGCCTGGCACTGCCAATGTCATCGCCAGCATGAACAGCTAGTGGCTATGGGAGCTGACCAGACCAGGCTACTGTAAAGGGTAATTGTTTCATGAAATTAAATTTGTGTGTAAAAATAAAACAAAATTATTAAAGAGGTAGAGTTTAGGCGTATGGGAGAACTGGACAAATCTAATTATGGCAGTGGTATATTTCCTCAATTTAATTTTGTTCTGGTTTTCCATGTGTTGCTTTCTCATTAAATGCAAACTGGAAGTGACAGTTTGCAGCACTGGAACAAAATATTTTCTGCAGATGTTTTCAGTAGAATTTTTTTTTTGCTTGCATTACATTAGCTGTTGAAAATGTTATACCTCAGAGCCCATTTGGTAATTTAGTGGCTGGGTGATTTTAACTTAAGGCTTAATGGTCATATTCAATTGCTACACATATTGAAGGGATACTAATACATTTTTATCAGTATCTTAATAGGACTTTGGCGTAAAATCTGGACCATGTAGATCCTACTTAAGTTTTTGTCACTGTCCTTTCTGCAATTTTTTAAAATATCCTAAGCTGTTTCAGGAGATTTTATTTCTGGTATTGTCAATTGTACAGTTGCCTTTAGACACCAGGAAGTTTTCAGGTTCATCAAGTAGGTAAGTGTTAGTGCATGTGCAGAACATCTGCCTCCCTTGTGCTTGCCAGGAGGTGTAAGTGTAGGCTGAGAACACCTGGGCTCTGGGCACGCACCTGCTGGCAGCCCTGGGCTCAGTCTGGGCCCTGGCAGCTTTAGAGGAGCAGCGATGGGAGCAGTGCCCAGTGCTGGGTAGGAGCGATGGAGCTGCAGTCCCAGCGAGGCAGGGCTGCTTGCCCTGGCTGGTGGCTGCCCTGTGCCTGCGCCCCTGGCACAGGGGAAGCAGCTTCCGGGGCAGGGAGCTGACCCATGGCAGGGGGAAGGACTTGGCCATGTGCTGGGTGTGTCAGCTGCTGAGCTGTGTCTCGTGTGGTCACTGTAATCTGTAATTGCATGTCCATTTTTCCATCTTGATAGCAGTACATGTAATACCAGTGATTGATACCATTAATGTGGAGTTAGGCCATTTCTGATGTCACTATTCAGAAACTCTCTGTAGGTGACAGTTGCTGGTACAAGGCTAAAGATTTGTTCCTGCACCCTTTTTGCTGTGTTAACAGGAGATGAACCTGGAGTTTCTCATATGCTAGATCTTTTTGTCTCTATAAAGCTCATTGAGAGGTGCAGTTGAGATGAGTGCATTCAAACATTATAGTTGTGGTCTCATTTGAAAGTGATGCTAGTCACAGAGCAAGATTCCAGTGTGTGCAAGCAAAAATACTGAAAAGTTTATGCAAGCCTAAGTATTGGGTATCTTTGAGATGGAACGTGCTTAGCTTTCTTTACTCCCTGCTTGCTCTGAAGGGAATTTAATGGGAGTGATTTGATGAGTGTAAATTTAAGGGAGTAGTAAGGTAAGGGAATTCTGGTGCTGGAGTAAGAATTGGAAGCTGTTTTCTTCTGGTTTTGAGCAGTTTTTGTCTGTTTCCCAGTTCATATTGCCTGCTATGCTTCACTAAGTATTTCATTAGCTGTTTCTAGATTTAATGTTTCATATACCCACATGTGAGACTTAATTGTGTAAAATTTAATAGGCTTAGTGTAGTAAGAGAAGTATTGGAGAGCCTTGGGTTTACAGGTTAACTTGTTTCCTGCTCAGCCTAGCACGTGGCTTGAATTTATGCTTTTCTGAGCAAGGTGAAAACAGCCCTTGCCCCACAGAGCCTTTTTAATGAAAAAGAGCTTTACATGGGGCTTCAGAATAATCTTTTCTTTTCAACACAAAGCTTCTGGATAGTCATTGCAGTTTGAAAGATTAACCTATGATTATTTTTTTCTGCTTTGCTCTCTGTAAAACAAGAATAATTTGATTCTTTGCCCTTTTTAGATCAGTCATAGAAGTTCTTATGTGCTTACTGCTGTTAGAGGTGCTGAGAAGGCGTATGGTAAACGCTTTGATTATTACCCTTTGTTAGAGCTTACAGTTCTTCTCATGGAAGTGCAAATTGAAAAAATCTCTGGTCTTGTTTAGTATATGAAATAAGATTAAGGGGTGATGTGATCATAGATGATTAGAGATTGCTTGGGTAAAAGTAAATAATGGAGAGGTTTTTAAGTAAACAGGCACAGAGGTAGAAGTGTTTAGTAGTGAAAAGGGATGTGTGTGTATGTATATATATATACATCTTTATATATGCATGTTGTTATTTATGTAAATAATATGTATTTATATTTCGATCACTGGGACAATTTTTCATCCCTAGAAGTAAATTTAGGATGCTTTCCAAAGAGATATTATGATATTATCTAGTTTAAACAGGAATCAATTCTGTAAAGTCTGATGTCTTGCATAACACAGGGTATTGGTCTGATGATGGCTGTAGTCCCTGAACTGTATTATCTGAGCCTGTTCCAGCTGACAATACTTTCAGCAGAGACATTGTGCCCCTGCTCTGCTGAGGGATTAGCTCCAGTACAATACAGTGCATTACTGTGCAACCGCTGGCTGGTTTAGCACTCCCTAATTTGACAACTTGTCCCATGTGCTGAGGCAGGAGAGATTTAGGGGATTAAGTTTCATGTGTGTGGCCTGGAGGTGCTGCAAAGTACACGTAAACAAGAACTGGGTGTGTTCATGCTTTGGAGAGGAGCAGAGGGAAGGATGGAAAGCAAAATGTTGTTTGGGAAGTTGCCACATCTAAGGAGATGTGATTGGAAATAGGTAGAAAACACCCGATTGTCTGCAATTAAGAGAGTAGCCTGAAAAACAAGTAGGGTAGGACCATGTAGAAGAAAAAATGGGTGAAGTCAAATTGGTCCTGGAGAAAAATCTCAGTGGCAGACTGCCAGACCACAGGCTGGGCAAGGAGAGGTGACCAGAATGAACTCTTTCACATTTTTAAAGTGTGGGCGCTGCCGGCTTTGCTGACTGAAGTGACCACATTAAGATGTGAGAGTGGAAAATGTTTGACTGTAAGCAGAAAGGAAAAAAATCACTTTCCCTATTCATGTGTGGGATGGAGAAGGAGGAGATGTTCCTATGGGCAGTGCTGGAACTGAATCTGACTTGTATGAGGACTTCTGTTTGCTGGACCACACATTCAGTGCAAATAGTAAGACTTGAGAGAGTCTTGAAGTTTGGATGATGCACTCACATTGTTTGTAAGTGGCCAGAAATCAGGGTGAAAGGGAGGAATCTCTTGCTTACTCATTGAGGACTTTACACATTAACTTCATGGCAAACTGTTCTGGTTTGAAAGCAAAACCAGTGAGACACTCCAAGTCAGAAATACAATTTATTAGGAAAAGGGAAAAACCCCAAATACATGCAATAATACAAAAGAAAAACCACTGACAGAGTCAGAAAACAGCCTAACACCCTGCTAGTTAAGGTTGTGGCAGAAGTCCAGATGAAATGGTATTGTTGAAGTGGTGCTCCTGTAGAAACCATCTGGTAGCTCTTGTCCTAGAAACCTCTTTCCAGAAACCTGTGGGTAAAGGCAGTCATTCCTCTGGGAATCCAGTGGAAAGACTGCTTATTGTGTCCCAAATCCCAGATTATATCCAGGTGGGGATGCTTAGCTCCTCTCTCCTGGGTGGAGCATCTCACAATGGGCTGATATCATTCTATGAGTCATGCAGTGGGTCCTTTAAACAGAAATGGCTCCTGGAGGGAGTTATCCCTGAGTCATGTGGAAAAGGCTTTCATGGGCCCATTAACAGGAGGTAAGGAAAAAACCAGTGCCCCTCCTGTTTTCAGCAGCTCTTGAGGATGGGCATAGAATACATCTTTATATTGTAACCTAGGACACAAATTTAGCAAGAGAGCTGTATAGATTTCAGAGCATGAAGTATCCCTTGAGGAGACCTCAGGTTGGGTAATGAAGGTCTCTTGTCTGCACATCTCTCTTGGGAGAAGTTGTCATTCAAACCTGATGCACTCATGATCTGTCTCTGTTACCTCTCAGCTCCATAGCAGAGTGGGACCAGTCTCAGAATGAGAAGGGAGTCTGTCTTTGGTGTGAAGCTTCCCTGCTGTGGCGAGTCTTGCTTTGTTTTTCCTTTGTGTTGCCTAAGTGCTGGTGAAATGCTGCTTTTCCCCCAGCACTGCCTTTAGATTTAGTGTAAGTTAGGGAGGAAGGACACCATCATCACTGCTGGATCTCTGAGTGTTGTGTTACAAGCAGGGGAAGTGGCTGAGCTGGTGAGAAGCTGCCAGCAGTGCCAGAGGTGCCCCTCAGCTGTGGGCTGGTTGTGCTGGGCTGGTGTGTGCAGCTTGCTGTTGAGCAGCAGTGCTGGGAGGAGCTGCCTGGCTGCAGGCAGGACTGGCCCTGGCCGGGAGGATTCTCATGGGAAGTCTCTGCTGGGCGACATCGAAACTGCTCTCGTTGCAGTCCTGTCATCACTGGAATAACTATCATGCAAATCATTGATATTTTAGGCATGCTGTTCCTTTTCGTGGTCAGTCAGCCTTTACTTAGTAGTAGAAAGAAGAAATTTATTCGGCACCTGTCATAATTGCATCAGTTTGCCAGTGTAGAAAATTAATTTTCTTTCAAGCGTAGAATAAAAACATATGAAGAAAAAACTTCTTAAAAAAACTCGTTGACTTCATTCTGCAAGTTGTTGCTAAAAGCCTTTTTGGAACTGGGGACAAGTTGTGCTTTTGGGATGCACTAAAGCTTGCTTGATGTTGAAAATGTGTTTCCCATCTAGATTTCTAGAAGAGATGTTCCCAGGCTGTTTTGCTCTGGAAGGCAATGAGAGATGCCTCTGGACCTTTACAAGCCCTCAGAGTTCATTCTTGTAAGGGCAATTAATGGCCTCTGTGCTGGTGCACTGGATTAGTGAAAGAATAAGAGTGCTTAGTCTGAAAAAGGAGCTTGCCCTCTGACTGACTTCACAGCAGCAGAAGAAGGCAGCAGGATAACCTACTGAGTAGGCATTTTCAAACTATTGTTTTAGACAGCAAGCTGCAGTGTTTTATTTGCTTGACCTTCCAGTTGTGTAGAATGCTTTTAGAAAAGGCATATGATTAATTTTTCTTTGAAGACTTACTCTACTTAGAAATAAAAGCTATTTTATTACCAAAATTTCCTTAATTTAGAAGGAAGTAAATGTATTACAAGCTTCTGTACATATTTATCAGATTTTGTGTTCAGTCAACACAGGTACAAGTGGATCAAGTTGGTTGTTATTGAAGGAGCTATGTAAATCCTGTATTACTTTTAGCATTCTTATTTCATTTAAAGAAAAAAAAACTCCTTATGATGTTGTTAGAGAGAAAATTTGACCTATATTATATACTTGGTGTCCTTAAATGCAAATACTAGTTGTAGAATATTTATGCCTGTTTTGCACATCATATAATCTTTTCTTTAATGATATTTTTCAAAGGTTTACTTAATTTTCACTTTACACAAGAGGGTAAGCTGACAAGGGTGGTACCTCCTGATCATTAATGAAGTTTCTATACAGGAATTAATGTGAGCAAACCTTGCAGATCAATTAAGGTTAATCTCCAGTGTCACATGTGGGATATAATGAAACCCTCAAAATGAAAAATGTGAAAAATACTCTTGAGAGCAGTGCACATCCCTCAATAAAAAATTCAGAATCTGCAATAAAGAGTAGATACATCATGCTTTGTGAGATTTTTTTTGTACCTTTTTTTCAAGCAGGGTAATTTCTAACTTTATCTAACATGTACATAATTAGTCTGCAGCAGTCCATGCGTTTGTTGGAGGCAAGCTCTCTCTGTATCAGCAGGTGTTGGCACAGTCCCAGTGAATCAGCAGGTAGCTTTGGGCCCTTATGCTCCCATTAGAATTTGGAACAAGTTTTGTGTGTTTGGAGTCAAGCATTTTGGCTTTGTTTCTTTTGAAGGGGGTGTAAATTGTGCACACCGAAACTGCTCTGCGATCCAAACCAACATGTGATACCTGAAAATGTTGGGGAATTTGCTTCAAGGCAGCACAGCTACTCTAAACAGAGCACTAATGTCCCTTAAAACATGAATATGAGATGAATATGTGCCTTTTAGTGTACTCTGTGCCTGCAGATCTTTGAGACTGTGTAACTGAAAATAGCCACACCGAAACTTTATATAATTGCAGGATCTGTATAAAATATTCCATGTTTCTGTTTGTATGTAGCTGTACTGCATCTTTTTATCATTCCTATTATCCTTCTTTGTCACATCTTTTAAGCTGCACACTGCACATGTTTTGGTGTGGGCTTTGTGTGTTTGGGTTCGGTTTGGGTTGGTTTTATTTTTGTACTGCTTTGGGAACTTGGAAATATCTTTTTAAAAAGGTAGCTTTGTAAGCAAATTATTAGTTACTTACAGCTAAGAACAGTGTGTTAAGTGAGCCAGAGATTTTCTTCTTGATAGTTAATCATTAAACCCATGGAATCACAAGCTTCTGCAGTGATTATTAGTTGTGAGGCCAGTACATGAATTCAATCTTGATGAGGCTACAAGAGTGTTAAGAATGCAGGAGGAATCAATAAAATGATAGAATATAAGAAGTTCAAGCTATATTCTACAAGGTATTTTGTAAAATAAGAAACTGACCAAACTGAAATAAAAGCTGAAATTTGCCTTAGAGGGGAATGATGAGGAATGAGACACTCTTACCTTTAGAACTTGTTAAATATTGTTCTTTTCCTGTTGTCTGAAGGTATACTTCACTGAAACCAAGCATTTCAGAGAACTGTTCTGGCTGCATAAGTTCCTTTTCTGACAAAAGGAAAGAAGCAATCTAGCCTTTTCCTTGCTGCCATTGTTCTTGCAGCAAGGAGGCTTTCATTTAAGATAATACCACGGAGTATTCTGAGTTAATAGGGACCCATAAGGATCTTCAAGTCCAACTCTTGAGTGGAAAGCCCATACAGGAACTGAACCCACAGTCTTGGCATCACTAGCACCAGGCTCTAACCAGCTGAGCTGGGTGTTGGTGGGTCCTTGCTCCCAAATTGCTATTTAAACTACCCTGTATTTTTTCCCCACATTTAGCTTCCTTGTAAAAAAAGATTTCCAAGTCTGAACCAACATAGAAAAGTGACTCTTCAGTAATGCATAATAAACATACCGAAACATTTGGAGTTTTAGGCAGGTCATCAACTTGACGTAGGTGAACCTTCAGAAAAGATGGTGTCATTTGCATGAGCAGTTTAATGTCTGGGGTTCTGATACAGCCAGTGTTATGGCTCAGACAACCAAAATGTTTCTGGTTTCTGAAGAAAAATTCACCCTTCTCAGTCCTTAAGTAATTCTCAGATCCCTTATTTATATTGTATACTTCTCTATTTTTGATGATGAGAATTTCTGATAGTTCTTTTTATCTCTTCCAAAACAGAATTAGACCACAGTTAGCCAAAGAGAAGATTGAAGGATGCCATATCTGTACATCTGTCACACCTGGTGAACCTCAAGTGTTCTTGGGAAAAGATAAGGCCTTCACTTTTGATTATGTCTTTAACATTGACTCACAGCAAGAAGAGATCTATGTACAGTGCATAGAAAAGCTGATTGAAGGTTGCTTTGAAGGCTATAATGCCACTGTCTTTGCTTATGGCCAGGTAAGCTTCACAATTTTATTTTATACCATTTATTTTGAAATAAAGAGTTTTTTGAAACTGATTTTTTTCTTAGATTTCTAAATGCATTAATCTGGTTTTAGCATCTTGGGTTTATTTTCAATGAGTTACCCACTAGGAGAGTGTTGAGTTTATATAAATTCTGCTAAGACTGGCATTTGAAACAGAGAATATATATAGGTCACAGATCTGAATTTAATTGTAATACTGAAAATAGTATCAGTCCATATAATTCCCAAATTCACCTCAATGCAGCAATACAAATTATTGACCTACTCACTTGCACTATAGAGATAGGTTGTACTGAGATTCTTCTCTGAGCAACTTTTCAACCCACTGCATTTTTAGAGACTTTTGGGAATAGGAGCTTTTTAAAAATAGATCCTGAAGAACTTCAGGCCACATTGTGTGCTTGTGGGCAAATTGTAGAGATCAGATTCCAAAGTCAGAGAACTTTTCATCAAGAACACACCCTCTTAGCACACTGGGCATACTCAAAGCTGAGCACAATGTAGACAGTGTGTTACTGTCTTCCAAATATTCCTTTACAAGTTGACTGCATAAAATATGGTCTGGGATGCTGAATTTCACCTGTTAGGTGTTGCATCTCAAGTTAGCCAGGTGAAGTCTATTCCTAGTCAAACAAAGCAGTTTGCAGATCCAGTTTAGCAGATTATGTTCAGCTGTGTGATCCTATCTTTGTCTTAGACTTGACCCACTAATTAAGTGAAAACACTACACTACCTTGACTTCTATTGGACTTCACATTTAATTAAATTATCTTCCTAGTGAAGACAGAGCTTGTATTCTTTAGAATAAAGTGAGAACAATGGGAATATAATACCCGAGATATTCAGACATCTTAATTAAGGGAGTCATTTGATCTACCTCAGTAAAGAATTGCAAATGCTGCTTTTACCTTCAAAATACATGTTTCAATTAACAGCCTTGGTTGGAAACATTAACTCATCTTTTGACCTAGGTAGAGAAGACAGCTCAAGGCTAATGTGAACTGGGTAGGGAGAGTTTCTAGGGGAAGGGTTATGAAAGATTGAACTGCTCTCTGCCTTCTTGTATGTGATCTCTGGATAAACAGTTGAGTTTGTCCAAATTCTGCTATTTATCCATATTTCAAAGTGACCTCTTGTTGTGTGTGTTAGTACTGTAAAGATGGCAGGTTGATGTGAACATTAATGTGCACAAACTATTTCTGTGATGATTTGGTACTATTAACATGTTCTAGTGACTACTCCTTCTATTCCTTTTTCAAAATAGACAGGTGCTGGCAAAACCTACACCATGGGCACTGGATTTGATGTGAACATAACAGAAGAGGAGCAAGGCATTATATCACGTGCTGTTAAGCACCTTTTCAGATGTATTGAAGAAAAAAAGCAAGGTGCTATTAAGCAAGGACTTCCACCTCCAGATTTTAAAGTGAATGCACAGTTCTTAGAGGTAAATATGATCCACATTTGTGGGTGTAACTTTATGTGGATTTTTTGGTAGTTTGTTTTGGTTTTGGGTTTTTTTTTAAGAAAACCAATTAAATATTTTTTCTTGTTGCTTCTTTTAAATTTTCTTTTCTCCCAGGGCGTTTTGAATTAATATACAAGATTTCAAAAGGAAAATTGATAGGATTTGCTTCAGCTCTTCAATTTATGGAAAAGTCTTTTTTTATCTTACTCCAATTATTTTACTACTTCCCTTCATAGTACTATTTTGAAGTAGAAATATTTGTTTGTCATCATTTATCCCTTTCTGATTGTAGGTCCTGTAGGTAATTCTTGACAAAACTTTAAAACAAGAAATTATAAAAGCCCCTCTAATTGTGTTTTGTGGCTTCGAGTAGTGACCATGCTTTGCCTGCTTTTGTCACTTTGCTGTAGATTTCTTTAGCTTTCAAAATCTGTTCAGAAGACTTTCTTTCACCAAAGAAGAAACCTAGCATGAAAATACTTCTTTTTGCAATTCCCACTGGTTTAGGATTGGGCTTCAGTGTCATGGTTCCCTTCTTTCTTAGATCCAGAGGAAAAAAAACCCACAAAAACCCTGATCAGTACTGTGGCAGAACTGCTCCCCTTGTGCTTTCTTGTAGACACAGGTACTGGTAAGGGGCCATAACATCTGTGATCTTTCTGAGCTGCAGCTTTATGCCTTGTAGGGTTTATGCTGTGCCTCCTGGCTGTGGAACTGCTCTTTAAACGGATTGATTTGGGTGTAATGTATTTACATTTACTACCAACCTGCAAAATCTGATACTTTAGGCACACAGAGAGGCAGAATCAATTTCAGGAAGAGCAGGTGTAAATTTGTTTTGCTTACTTCAGTATGTACAACTTTATCTTGGGGGTAGAAACCCCCACTTCAGTATTACCCTGAGAAAAGCTGTTAGTTTACTTCAGGAGCAATAAAACCAAGTCCTTTAGTCACTAACAAGCTGGCATTGGTTTTGTATCAGACTAGGCTTGTCGTTGCTACCCTGATGCAGAACCTTTTGTTGCTCTGGCTAATATTTGCCCAGAGAGAGTTGGCTTGAGCATGTGCTGTGGGAATGCTCCACTCTGTGCACCCGGGAGCTGCAGCTTTGCTTAGGCAGCTGCAACATGAGTAGCATAAGGAGCAGTAACCAGTGTGGTTTCTGAATTTATTGTGTTTTTTGACATAACATTGCAAATGTGATTGAGTCCCAAAACACAGGGCAGTGATTAAATGTTACAGTGAGAATGGTATGAAGAATGGCAGCCATTGCAGTGTATTTCACCTGAACTGTACATACTGAAACCTGTCTTGTTTATCTATTTAGAGAAAGGTTAAATTATGTATATAATAATTTGTCCCTTAAAAAAAAAGTCATTTTAGTTGGTAGATTTTTTTTCTTTTACTAAGACTTTTCCAGAAGGAACTTTTTCAGATTAGTTTGATATTATGCACTATTCTTGTGTCAAAAAGTATCCTCTTCCTCCCATCCTGTCTACCATTAGAGCTGGATTGCATAAACAATAATTTAGTAGTTGAGCAAGTTGAAGCAAGATTGTATTTTTGGAATAACTTTGAAGTCTTACAGCTGGATAACTGTTGGGAACAGTGACTTCTGTTTGCTACTTTCTTGCCTTTCTTTAGTTGGCTGCAGTCTGCCTCCCTTAACTCTTTGCTTTCCTGCTTTTTCAAAAGACAGGCATATGCAGTCCCATCCAATTGCAGGTGTGTTATCAGGATCTGCTCCAAATTGTGACATCAGTTTGTTTGAATTTGTGAAGGTAAAACATTAGTAAGAAGATTCCTACATAGACTATCTATGCCTAATAATTAAATATAATTCGTTTTTTTACTATGTAAAGGATTAAAAGCATCACATTCACAAATGCTGGTTTTTTTCTTCTCAGGAATGACTTTTTGCTTTTGAGAGGAGAAAGCCACTTACTTTCAGTACTATAGGAAAGTACCTTGTGTGAATACAGATCTGTTGTAGTGGTTCTTTGACTGTTGCCTAGGGATTTAATCAGGAATTGAATTAGTCCTGGCTGAGCTTTGCTGACATGAATTAGTATAACTAAATTAGAGACACTTGATATGTTCCAGGGTACACAGGCAGAGACTTCAGCCATGAAATTCAGTGGGATAGTGTTTTTTCTGGGTGGGTTGTCTGTGTTTTTCTCCCTGATATCTTCAATGCAATCTAAGCACTGCATAAAGTTGAGGATATTCTTATGGAGTACAAAAGCCCTGCTTAAGAAGCCATGCCATAGTATTTTTGGACTGATGCTTGGTGTCTTTAAGAAGCAGCTTGCACAAAAACTATTATTATATGTCAAATTCCTTCCTGCTCAGGAAGAATTTATGTAAATGAGAGCCATAGAAATTTGAAGGTGTGAGAGAGGAGATGAGGAAAGGTGCAATGGCAGGGAGTGAGTTGGAAGTGTTTGGAGCAGGGTGCAGCCAACTGAATCCACAAAAGAAAAGCCCAAGGTTAAATCTGAAGACAGCAGGTGCCTGGCACTCTTGTTCTGGTGGCACGAAATTCCTCCTCTTCCCTGGTCCCACCAAAGAATTTTATCTCAGATCTGGCAATGTGAAAGAATTTACTGCATCTTTGGGTGGCATGATAGGAAGTCACCTTAATTTGCAGCTGTTCTGTCACCTATTGTCCTTGTAAGTTTCATGTCCTTTTCACATGTTTCACATCTTTTAGGAGCTGAGAGATTAGGATTTTTACAACTTTTGGTATATGCGATGCAGAGATTTGTTTGCCATTGGAGGAATTCCTCCAAAAATGATGGTTTTTGTTTTTGTCTTCTCCTCAGCTTTACAATGAAGAAATTCTTGATCTGTTTGATACCACACGTGATATTGATGCAAAGAATAAAAAATCAAATATTAAAATACATGAAGATTCAGCAGGAGGAATTTATACAGTGGGCGTTACAACCCGAACTGTGAATGGAGAATCTGAGGTGATAACTGGAAATAAATTACACTGTAACATGCCAAGTAGATTCTAAAAATGTCTGTATGCTTTGATGTCTGTTTAAAAATAGAGGTGATGCTAGCTTCTATCTGTCTCCTGGGCAATTAAAGTGTAAAAGCTAGCTAAAGTTTTTATTTTCTTAATTCTTTTTAGCCTTTAATCTGATATATTTGATACTAAGTGCATATCACTTTCATTTAAAGCTGGGAACATACTTTTGTTCATAATATAGTTCTGCTGGGAGAATTTTGACATATATGTAAATCTGATCTTCCAAATCTTATGTATATTATTTTTTCTTTGAGAGGAAATCTTTGCATTTGGCTGATGTGAAATAAACTGCTATTCACGTACACTATAAATCTGAATACAAATGTTATTGTATTTTTTTTTGTACAGCTGAATGAAGATAGGTATGTTACTCCTAGGGTACACTTAAGAGGGGAATACGAAGATTCAAGTATTTTACAGAAATCACAAAAAATACTTTTAGTTTGCTTATTTAACAATCTTTGTCCTTTTGTCTGTTTGCATATAGGAACTGCATGCATAGCAAAGAGAGAAATTTTAGCCCTAGAACATTTTTCCTTTAACCAGCAAGGGATGAAATGTGCTTGTTGCCTGTTTTCTAGATGATGCAGTGCTTGAAGCTGGGAGCTTTGTCCCGAACCACTGCCAGCACTCAGATGAACGTTCAGAGCTCACGGTCCCACGCCATCTTCACCATACACTTGTGTCAGACCAGGGTCTGCCCCGCGTTCAACGCCGTACGTACTTTTGCTGTTGGTAAACTTCTCTTTAGTAGCCATTTCTCAAAATGAGGATAGTTTTGGCAGCCACTGCTATTTGAATTGGACTTAGTAAGGATGCTGTAGTCATCATAATGCTTGATGAATTTGCTAAGCATTATAATAATTTGATTTAATCTGTGCATATGTAACCATCCTCTAGCCAGAGGCAACCATAAATTGCAGACTCCTACAGGAACCTACCTATTCTCCCCTAACGTTTTCTTCAGTATTTTGTTGCGACATACACAAGTGAGAAAGTTAAAATATAATTTGTCTTTAATTGGAAAATCACATTTAAGTGTCTTAGAAGTTAGTGGGTTTAAACTTGCAGTCAGCTAACTGAAACTGCTTGGATATTTCAGATTAATTGTTGATATCCAATAAGGTGCAAGTAGAAAAGCATTAAATCCTGAGGCTCAGTGTATATATTTTAAATAGCTATATATTTGGGGTGCAGGTATTTCGTTAAATCTATACACCTGAAATTCAAACTATGAATGAACATGGAGCTGTTCTGTAGAATATTCTGTGTGTGATTGATGCAGAATATTCAGCTGTTAGTTGCTGTTGAGTGTATGTTGTAAAGAAGAAATGTTGTCTGAAGAAATCCACATTACTGAAAACTACAATACCTTCAGGGGGACTTAACTTGAATGTTCTAAAGGTCTTTTGCATATAATTTTTAAATATTGCGTACTATCTGGCTAGCATCCGACCCATAGTTATCACATTTTTAAGCACGTGGAACAGTGAATTGGATTTGCAGTGCTTTTTGGGGGATTGCTTTTATTTTTTAATAGTACAAATAATCATTTACAGGCAAAATAAGTGTTCCTTCCTGATCCTTTGTGATATGTAGACCTGCTTTGTACACCTGCTAAAAACACTTCTTTCTGCTTTCCATGCTGAAACTGTGGATTTGGTGGTGTGGTCAGCTGTCTTCATTTGGGAGGGATTGGCATCACACTCCAAGCCCGCACAGGGCACTTCAGTCACTGCATGGTGACGCTGTCTGGTTGGAAATTTTTGTTGCAAACTGTCTACTGGAGAGTGAGAGGTCCTCTGGGGGCCTGTGTCCTGCAGGCCTTTGGCACAGCAGTCCCCCTGTGCTGGTGCACTTGCAGCCTTCCCTGCCAGCTGAGCTGCCCCAGGGGACTGTTGCCTGGCTCTGCCTGTGTTTTTACAGAGGCTTGTGCTAGAGGAGGAGGTGGCCGTCTTCTGCCTTATGTCAAACTGTTTTGTTTCAGCTTTTCTTGGGAGATGCGCACAAGATAATCTGACTGTGGAGCTGGGCATTTCTAAACCCTTAATTTTTTAAGACAACGCCCTCTTCTTTCCCTGTATTGTTTAGGAGAGTAGAGGATAGACCTGACACTGTCCTCTGAACGCTCTTGGAATCTAAATTAATACAGGCTATTATTGGGTGGCCAGGAGAGATGTAGCTCAAGTTTCTGCAGACAACAGTTTTGGGAGACCTTTGTTACTAGGGCAACGCGGTTCCTCCTTCTCGGGTGACAGCCGTGGCCGTGGCCCCTCTGTGCGGTGGCCCGTGCCCAGGGCTGGCAGGCAGCCAGGGCTGCAGTGCTCAGACTGCTCCTGCGGCTCTCTGCACACCAGCCAGGCTTCTGGGAAGGTTCTGGATGTGCATTTCACTTGCTAAATGAGGGAGAGTGAGGGGATGCATTAATCATGGCTCTGAGGGCTGGGAATAAGAGTGTGGCCCCCAGAGTGTAAACATCAAAATAGTAGAAATAATGATTGCTGCTCTTGTGGTAGTGGCACAGTTCCCATTCTCTTCTGTTACTGCTACAAAAGGATGCATGAAATATTTAACTACCATCAGAAGGGTTTGGTCTGCAGAGACCTGCATTACCCTTTGCGAAGGGTACTGTGGGCTGGCTGGCCAAGGACATAAAGGTCACCACAGGATACCTGAGGGTCTGTGTTTGGCCTTTTCATTAGGTTTGGGCTTGTTGGTTTGTTTGTTTTTGTTTTTTAAGGCTTTTCTGGGTTACCTATGCTTAATGTGATTAGAAGTTCTTAATAAAGCTTGTAGTTTGGGCTGTGAGAGTTTGTTATGAATCCAGTATACACTTGATACGTGCTCATTATCTGATACCATGCCAAGCTAGTAGAAATTGCCCTGCAATGGGTGTCTTACCAGTAAGGCCAAGAAGTGAGTGATTTAAAGACTTTTCTAATTGGGTTACTTTCCTGACAATAAATTTAACTACACTTGTAGTAAAATAAAAGTCTACGGTAGAACGAAACTAATTGACAGAAAAAATGTTTGGGATCGTCTAATGAAAAAGGATAATTTTCCTCCTGTGCTTTGGGATGTAAAGTGGAAAGAGGCTGACTGTGGTACCTGCCCCAGGGCAGTGTGTTCCTAGGCAGACTCCCTGCACTGACAGAGGCTTGCAGCAAGTGCCAGTCATTACCTGGGGGAGCAAGGTGGAAGGGAGAAAGAAACCTCTTCATTTTCTCTTGTTCCCTCCACTGTTCTTATTTTCTGAGAAAGTCAGAACTGCTTGTGGAATACTGACTGCTAGGAGAAATGGTTTCCAGCAATGATTCCTAATGAAAGTTGAAGAATCATCCCACAGGGAGGCTGGTGATGGGGTTTAGAGAGGTATAAAATCAAAATATCTTTCAGCTATTTGGAAGGTTTATAAACTAGCTGGTTCTGGTGATTTTGTGGGATAATAATGTAATTAAAATTAGTTTTTTGTTTGTTTGTTTTAAATCAGTTTCCTTTGACAATCGATTCAAGGATGCATTTTACAAGAGATACAAATTTGTTGCTCATCTTGCTGGAGACTTGTATATTTTAATACATCTTTCCCCTTATTTCTTCATCAAGAAGCAATGGTGGCTTGTACTTACAGTAATTTATAATCACATGCATCTAGAACTAGGTCTTCAAGAATGATATGTTAGTACATATGATTAAAATGGAGATAGTATGTTTCAAAATACTGTTGTTATAAAAGAAAGAATAAGGAGATGGTCATAGTAAAGAGGTAGTTTTGTAAGTAATTGTTGATTGAACTTTGCAAATGTTAATGTGAAAGATCTCACCAAGCCTTCTGGGTTCTTCTTTGCTTCAGGATAATGCCACTGATAACAGGATAATATCTGAGTCTTCTGAGATGAATGAATATGAAACTCTTACTGCCAAGTTTCACTTTGTTGATCTGGCGGGATCTGAAAGGTTAAAGCGAACAGGAGCTACAGGAGAAAGGGCAAAGGAAGGCATTTCCATCAACTGTGGACTAGTAAGATTATACAATATAATGTAAAGCAAACCCAGGCCAAACACTTAGAAATGAAATTTATAGCTTATAGCTTAAATTTTTTTGTCTGTGTACTGGCTATTTTTTAATTAACTGTATTAAATGAAGTAATTTTTAAATTAACTGTATTTAATGTTTTTGTTAATGCTGAACTGCACTGAAAAGTAGAGCTGGTGATTATCAGTGGAGATTATAGTTTCATGTCTTTGTTTTGTGCACCATGGCTATGTGGAGGCTCTTTTAAAGTCTTTTAACTGTTTTAAAAAAGACACAAAAATACATGTCTGTCCTATATGTGAAAACATGTCTTGTTTTTTCTGGGCTATTGAGTTGTACCAGTTTTCTGGGATATTGTTCAATTAGAATTTTCTCAATGATTCTCTTGCCATCATGACATTGGTTATTTTCTGTAGTTCTTCTGGTTATATTATATGGAAGAGAAAGAATATTCAGTTCAATTTCATCATTGATATAAGCACAAAGCCAGCAGGATTTGGGGGATCTAGAGGACATAGTTGTGTCCTAACAAAGAACACATAAAGTGCATGAAGGTGGAAATCAGTGTGATGTAACTAATATAAGATCACAAAACTTCTATTTGCAGTGAAGTCCAGCCCTCAGTTTTGTGGAACAGATTGAAAGTGCTTTAAATCCTTCAAAGCAGGCAGGGTGTGTGCAGTTCTTCATCTGCTGGTGGCAGCTGCAGCATTTCCAAAGCAAGAACTTGCAGTACAGGGCGCCACCTAAAGCAAAATCCTTCAGTTTGACTGATGTGTGTGTTTTTCCACATAAAAATAATTTCACAGCCAAATGTTTGATTGTTTATAAACAAGCATTAGATCCTTCTAGTAATGGAACAGGATAGCCATTGACTACAAGCCTTTAATTTCAAGTCTTAAATGCTCAAATCATTATCAGACATTTTTTGCTTTATAACTGTAGAGGTACTAAATTCTAAGGGTTTTTTTTTAAATATGGGTCATATGCCCCATATTTTATTCTAAATGTAGCATAAAGCAGATAGATAAAATTAATTTTAAAGAAATTATAGCTACTGTTAGAGGTAGGGATCAACTTTGTCATCTAAAGCAAATATTTGTTTTATTAAGTAATACCAACATTAGTTAGTGACTGACATGAGATATTAGTAGTGCATGTGAATTGTGCTAAGCACTTTGGCACTTCAAGGTACCAGACTGTAAGTCATCCGATGCACTGTTGATAACACAAAAATTTCTAAATGAAAAATACAGAAATCTTCAGAAATACTTTTATGCTAACTGTCATGAGTATATTAATTTTCTCACAATATGCTGACTCCAGTTTGTAGGTGTTTTAATGTAAAGCTACACAGGAGCTGATTCTGACTTGTGTGTTATGTGATTTGGTGTTTTATAGCTGGCACTTGGCAATGTAATTAGTGCACTGGGAGATAAAAGCAAGAAGGCAACACATGTACCATACAGAGACTCAAAGCTTACAAGATTGCTTCAAGACTCTCTTGGGGGAAACAGGTATGAAAATTGGAACATTTCATGTATTTCATTGTGAATGAGCATGAATGAGAACATAATCTGCAGAATGTAAAATGAACATTAAATGACAATAAAAGTCTTGTTGGAGGAAGATTCTGGAGATAAATTGTCGTGCAAATATTGCTGTCAAGGGAAGGTTTTAAAGAGGATCTTTGCATTGTTCTTTTCAGTGCTATTGTTATTTTACTAGCCATGAAGCTTCAGGTTACTTAGAAGTTACCATTTTCAGGCAAGTTCTTCCCATGAAAATATCTGTAGATTGTAGATAGTACAAATTGTAGGTTTTGTTTACAGCATATTTTAAAGCTGTGATGAGTTTCTCCTTTAGAGGTTGTTTTTTTGTTGTTGTCGTTGCTTTGCTTTTTAAATGTCAGTGAATTGTTTGCTCTGACTGCCGTGCACAGGAGCTTGGAGTCAGTTTACCACCCACAGTCACTCCATCTTTTTAGAGATTATGTATCTCAGCCTATGATGCATCTGTTCAGTTGCCTGATGCTGGATTGCAGCCTAATAAAAACAAAGTAGTGTTTCACCAGTTTGTATGAATCCATTTGTATACATTCTGAACATACAGTGAAGGGAAGCTTTGACCTCTGAAGGCTTTATATAAGGAAACATTAACAAATTTATTAAAATAAGTCAGATTTTGTATTTGTAATGCTTACATGTACAAATATAAGAGAGACCACAGCTGAGTATATTTTACTAAGGTAATACTCTTGTTCTTGATCCAATACGCCTGGCTCCTGTGTCTGAGAGAGTAGGAAGTTTTACCCCAAAGGAGTTGGGAGAAGTGGAAGAAAATTGTCAAACTGTTGTGATGCTCTTCAGAGAGATATAGGTTTAGTAACAAGCTGAAGCACTGCAGTGTGAGAGAGAGCCAAAAAACCAAGTAAAATAAGGGTTAGACATTTTCAAAAGTGCAAAAGGGAGGAAGAAATTCAAGAATTGCAAACAAATCAGCAGAAATTAAACAGCATAGCTCTGCTAAGCTCTTTCTGTAAATAAATGCAAAAAACACTTCATTAATTTTTATCAAATACACCAGCTACTGAGCATGTTTAAAAAAAAAAAAATCTAAAATCGGCCTTTTGTAGAAATACTACTTTGACTCTGAAATATGTTCGCGTCTGACAGCTCTGCAGCTCCCCCTCCCCGTGTTCCTCGGGAGCAGTCCTGGAGTTTATTTGTGTGCGATGGGGGCGGCGGCCGAGCCCTGCACAGACACTCCCCTGCCTGGGAGAGAATCACAGGGGAGAAAAGTCAGGGTGTGACATAAGGACACTTGGTTAGCTAAAGCAAAGTCACATATGCAAGCAAAGCAAAGGAAATAATTCATTTCCCATGGGCTGGCAGGTGTTCAACCATTCCCAGGAAAGCAGGGCTCCATCATGCCTCACAGTGCTTGGGAAGACAAACCCTGTCACTCTGAGTATCCCCCCTTTTGTCTCAGTGCCCTGTTGTAATCTTCGCTGCCGTGTTGTTCTTGCCTCTCTGCTGGGGCTCTTCTCCATTCTCTGCAGCACAGTCCTTCCTGTCTTCTCAGGGACTCCTCCTGGGCTCTCGACCCACCCCTATTTATTTCAGTTACCTTCACGAGCTACAGCTGCTGCCCAACTAAGGACCCTGCAGCTGCAGCTTGTTTGGAGCAACTCAGACCCACACAGGTCTTACAATACAACATATATTCAGGCCCCCACAGTGCCCCAGCTTCATATGCTGAGCACGATTCCATATGGGATGGAACATCCCTTGGGTCAGGTGGGCTCAGCTGTCCGGGCTGTGTCCCCTCCCAGCCCCTTGTGCACCCACTGCTGGGGCAGCCTGAGGAGCAGAAAAGGCCCTGACTCTGTGTAAGCCCTGCTCAGCAGCAGCTCAAACATATCTGCATCATGGACCCATAGCCGGTGTTTCCAGCACAAATCCAAACCAGCTGAATAAAGTTAACTCTATCCCAGCCAAAACCAGCACAAATGTACAGATAGGAAATGCTGCCCCAGAATGTTTTAATGATACTTGTATGTATTCTTTCTGTCTTATTTTCTGATTGATGAGAATTGTGTGGATGCTTTCCTTCCCCCCAGTTTTTTTGTGACATATATGCTGTGACATCTCAAATCAGCACGTTGCTGTTAAGGAAGATTTTTTTTCATATATATTTATATATAAAATCCTCACTTTTTTATGGGTTTCTTGTCTGGGCTTTGGCAATCAAAATGCGTTGGAAAGCTAAATTTTAACAAATATTGCATTTTTTTCTTCAGGACAGTCAGATTTAGATTTCTTTATGCCTTTTCTGTAGCCCTCCAATTTCCACTCTAGGTATAACCATCCACATTATTGTTTCTCTCTTAACTAATCCTTACAGAAATTTACTAGTAAGGATTTGGATTAGGTTGTAGTAAATCCTGAGTTAACAGTGATGAAAACATTGTATCACTGTACTATTCTCACAATAATCCTTATTTTAAGTATAATGCTGTAACAGTTCTGAAGTAGCACTTTAATATTAATGTTTCTTGAATTATTCAAATAAAAATATGGAGCATTGATGTTGTAAAAGAGATGTTAAAATGTATAATATGAAAAATTAAAACCTTCCTAACTTCAGGAGCAGGGGGAGCAATTTAAAGAAATGGTGACATAAAGGAAGTAGAACAGTGTCAAAAAAAATTCTGGTCCATTTTACAATTCAGATAGAAAAATGGAGTTCAAGTTGTTCAGTTCTCAAGATGGACACATAGCAGAACCAGTTCTCTGAGATTTAGAAATGTAAGCACATTCTCAAAGTCAGAATTAAAAAAATTATTCCTAATCTTGCATGGCTTTATCTTGAGGACTAAAAGAGTTTGGAGAACTGGCACAAAGATACAGGTGAGAACTGAGGAAGAGTTGCTGAAAGTGACTTTTTTTGTATCCCCAGGCTAGTTAGTTACTGTTTCTAGCTTAGTTTCCCAGTGTGTATGGTGGATATCGATTGTTTGCCTCACAGAGTGTTGCAGGGATTAATTTTTTTTGTTTTAGTCTGAAATGATAGAAAGTGAAGACCAGAACCCAGCCTGCCTGATGCAGATAATGCTTCTTTGCCCGAGAAACATTTCACTCTTTCCAGCTTAACTATCCAAGTTGTGACATACAACAGAGAAGCAAATTCCTTTAAAACTTACAGGAGTATTCTCAGTCCATCAAATGCAGATGTTTTACCCTTTCTGTTGAGAATTTAGGCAATGTATGCACCTTCAGAGTGATCTGCAGCTGGAATTCTGGTTCTGACCTTTTAGGCTGTTCTTACCTGATGTGAAATGAGTGTGCTCCAGGTACTGAGGGAGTGAACCTGTTGACTGATGGAAGCTTGGTTGGAGTGAAAATTGTTTTGGTTTTTATTTCTCCATTTGTCCTACTGAGTCCTGCTGGTCTATCTGCTTTATCCTCCATTGGGAGCATGGAATGTATTCTCATCCTGCAACAATATCCCATGATGGGATGGCTAGAGGATGTTGTAGGAAACTGAAAGAAGCATGATTGTTCATAACCCTCTTAGGCCCACAGCTCTGGTCCTGCTGCTTTTTGTTGTACAAAGTTGCTTTAAGCAGTGGTGTTATGAAATGTGGTGCAGATACAGTTACAGACATAGAGTGCTAAGGGTAAGTCCCAATTTGGGCTTCTGTTGGAGAACAGGAGAACTTGCAATGGAGAATTCAGCCAGTTCAGAACCTGAGGTAGGGAATAGGCACATTAGACATGTATGGACAGGTAAGATGAACATTTGGGTATCTTCCAGATGAAGTAGGTAAGCAGCTCAGGAATTACAGTAGGCAGTCCTGACAGCGGCATGATCCAAATCACTGTTGAGGAATTTAGGTTGACTATAAATTCCTCAATCTAAGTTTATGTATGATTAGGCTTACTGAATGTAATTTGGCAAACGTTTCTGGAAACACTTATTAATTGCTTTTACAATTTCATGTGTGGAACAAGTAATGATCTAGCATCTCCTGCTCTATGCTAGGGTGATACAAGACATAGCACCTGTAGCACCTGCTGACCTTTGTGGTTCTTGGTTTGGAGTGAGCTAGATGCAGAAAGATTTTCACAAGAGATATAAAGTAAAGTAAAATACTGTGAAGTTGCTACTCTTGTTTCACCTCGTGCCTGAGCACCTGTTAGCTGCTCTCTGCTCTTTTTTCCTTGGCGTGTGATGCTGACCTGTGTTTCTGGCTTCCAGCCAAACGCTCATGATAGCGTGTGTGAGCCCTTCAGATCGAGACTTCATGGAAACTTTGAACACGTTGAAGTACGCCAACCGGGCACGGAACATCAAGAACAAGGTGATGGTTAATCAGGACAGGGCCAGTCAACAAATAAATGCTTTGCGCAGTGAGATCGCACGGCTACAGATGGAACTCATGGAATACAAAACTGTAAGTTTGTCCTCTTAGGATTTCTTCTGCTTTAAAATGCTTATAATTCCACAGGTTGGTTTTTTTCCCCCTGTTGACTATTTCCACTTCATATGCTATAAACATTGGAAAAGCAGCCCTGATGTAAACAGCACTTAATTCCAGTGATTACCAGATATTTTTAGAAAATTTAGATTATATCCCCAAAAAAGAGATGTCAGCAAATGTCAGTGATATTTACTGATGATGCATGCTGTTTGCTTCTAAGTCAAAAATGACCAAACCACAACTTAGATTGATGCATAAGTGAATGTGTGATTACTGTGTATTGCTTTTGAAAACTTCCTAGATGGCTAAAACAGTTTGTGTTAAAAATCCAGTCTCAAGTATATAAGGCAAATAGTCATACCTGTTTCTTCCTGAAGTTTATTCAGTATTTTCAGCAATAAAGGTCATTACCAAACAGAATCAGCTTTTGCTCTTCTTGAGCTAGTATTCTGATTTGAGAAAGAGTTATCTTTTCATTTTTTAATCTCTTCAAGAACTTGTATTTCAGACTGAAGGGAATTACACAAAACCCAGATGCCAAGGTGTCGGCCCAGACATCAGTCATTTGAAAACTATCCCTTTATCATTGTTTTAAACTCTTTGAGAGATAGTCTTGTGCTATGAGTGTCTGCTTGGCATTCTGAGTCATCTAAAAAGTGGATTGCATTTACTAAGTTAGAATTCTTTTTAAGTGCACGTCAGCCTTGACTAGTAATAAAATATTTTTACTTTCTTGAAGGGTAAAAGGATTATAGATGAAGAAGGCGTTGAAAGCATCAATGACATGTTCCATGAGAATGCAATGCTGCAAACAGAAAACAACAACCTGCGTGTTAGAATTAAAGCAATGCAAGAGACGATTGATGCTCTTAGAGCCAGAATAACGCAGCTTATGAGTGATCAGGCCAACCAAGTGCTAGCCAGGACAGGTATGCTGTGAATGTGCAAAAACTGCTTCATAAACTCGTGAACTCAAATTACTTCCTTGCTTCATTGATCCCTTGAAATGAAATGATGCCTTTTTATTAGCAATGTAGGACCTGCTTTGGCAGGGATAGGCCCCCATATTATTTCTTCTGTTTCTGAAGTCTTTTTTAAAATAATATAAATAGTTTGGTACCCTGATTTGACCATCCATTTAGAAATGTGAACAAGAGGAAACATGAAATAATATTTTTATATAGGAATTATTTGTATGCTTAGCCCCTGTGGTGATTTAACAACCAGACCAAGTTAATTTGACTCCAAATGAAACTTCAGATAAGGAATTTTGATTTAAGCATTATTAAAATGTGCTAATATGTAAAACAAGTTACATATGACGATCACATGAGAGAGGAACAAAAAATGTAACCCGGTTTAAGAAGAAAAGCTATTTTACAAATAAGTTAAGGTTTACATGTGTAGCCCCTGTGATTGTTATCCTTTGCTGGTACCTTGTGCCTAGTAGCTATATTCAAATGTTTATACTGTTACTACTCTTTCTCAATGTTTCCCTTCCCTCATTCCCCTTTTTCCTCTGTCTTTCAAAGGAGAAGGAAATGAAGAAATTAGCAACATGATTCATAACTATATCAAGGAAATTGAAGATCTCAGGTATTTGCATTATATGTATTTGGACAATTTTTGTTTAAAAAAATAATAGAAGTGTTAGCAATGCTTCAGCTGTTTTCCTGTGTGTGGATTACTTTAGGAGAGTGGTCCTTCAGCTTCTAAAACCACCTGATGTTGCTGTTGGACACAAAAATGTAAAATGTTAGAGATCAAACTGACAATAGAAATGAGAGTAAGATGTTGCCTAAATTATGGTGATAACTTAATATTGTTGTACCAAGGACAGTAAAACTTAGAACAATCCTTTATAATTTTATAACCTCATATAAAAATGACAGCACTGAGAAATTACTTGTTTAAATTTTTTTTTTTAAAAAATACTTCCTTTTAAAATTCAAAAACTCTTAAATATTTTAGATATTTTTATTTATCTATGTCTTGGACATCTACCGTGCAAAAATTATCAGGCCTATCCTCAGTTTACATTAGAGCTTTTGTGTAGCTTTCATGTACTATCTATATTCATAAAGCATGTGTATAGGTGTGTGTGTATATATATCTATATATAAAAGGAAATTAAAGGAATTACTACATTGTATTTTTTAGACTTCACCTTGGTTTGTAGTTTCCTTTTAGACAGAATGTAGTGCATTGAAGTTACAGAGGCAAAAGAGTGTACACCTTATGTACTGGAGATAGTTGTAATTAATGGTCTACAATTCTTCCTTGTTTTGTTTTTTATTAAGAGCAAAATTATTAGAAAGTGAAGCAGTGAATGAAAATCTTCGACGAAACTTGTCAAGAGCCTCATCCAGAGCCACGTACTTTGGTGGACCATCAGCATTTTCTGCTTCTATGCTTTCCTCAGAGAAAGAGACAATGGAAATTCTAGATATAGCCAAGAAAGATCTAGAAAAGCTGAAAAAAAAAGAAAGGAAAAAGAAAAAGAGGTGGTGTATTAATTATAATGCTATTTGTTTTGTCTTTCTTAGTAAAAAGGCCTATTTTTTTAATTACTGGGACTTAAAAAGGCTTTTTGTGTGGATTTGGATCCTAAACTGCTGTTACCTCAAACCCTTTTACATGCTGAAGTTACAATTTTTCTTTTGCATCTTTTCTTCCAGTGAAGTGTGCATTAGTTGTCTCCTTTGTAATGAACTTTTCAATGTAATTATGCACAATGATAAAAGCACAGGTGCTCTCTCTAAATTCTGTTGTTTTTAAAAATTTCTTCTAAAATGCACCTGAAATCTAACAGAAGTTTAAAAAAATTATAAAAATTTTTCAAACTCTTATGTCAAAACTGAAAGAGCTTTCTGAAGAAAAGATATTCTGAATAGCTGGGGATTCTTTGGTAGCTGTTGAAATGGCTTCTTTTGCTTTATCTTTTGCTTCTATGAATGTTTTTTTAATTTGAGGTTTCCTAATTCTCTGCAACATCATGCTTTGCTGGATTTTTTTGCTGTCCAACTTCTCATCTACTAAAATCCTCATAGAGATTGACAGAAATGCCTGTTTAGATAGCAGTTAGCACAGCAAGGCTTTGTGCACTCAGAGACTTTGCATCCATTAGAAATCTCTCAGTTTTAGTTGAAATTTTCCATGCTTCTAATCTGTTACTCTTTTTAATAATGGTCCTTCAGACTTCTACAAGTTCAAAGGAAAGCTATAACAGTTTAAGCTTGAAAAAGTCCAAAGTATAAAGTCTAAAAAGTATAAAGTAGATGAGGATCAGTCATATCTTTAATTTTAGGTCCTGTATCTATGAATCCGTTTACCACACAAATGTCTGTGCTTTTAGAGAGCAACTAGATTTTTTTGCATATCATTTTTCAGGAAGCTCTAAGACTTTTAGGGGGATTGTGATAGATTTTGTCTCATTTTTATAGAACTTGAGGGTAAGATGGAAGTATTAAATAAAATCAGCAGAATGTTCTGTCCTCTCTTCAGCCAAGCACTTCAGTATGCCCTTTAACTATAAATGCAGGAACAAAAAAATTTGATTTTGTACTTGTTAACACATTTTAAAATCAGGCATGCATTTAGCTACATGCTTAGATACAGCCTCAGTTGTTAGGTTGTGTTTTTGTGGTTTGGTTTTGTTTTGGTTTTTTGAAAGCCAGTCATACTTCCTCACACCAAGAAAATAATATTGTGATGGGATGGCCAAGTAATCTGATCTGAAAGTAGGGACTACTTGCCATAAATTATTTTTGAGGTCAGTTTTTAATCCTGGCATTATAGAATTAGAGAGCTATAGAGAAATTAAAGTTGAAAGAGGCCTCTTGATGGCTTCATCTTAAAGTGGGCCTTGTGTTCTGTAAATTGGGGTCATGCTGTTCAAAGTGCTGCTAAGGTTTGAATCTGTCTACTGGCCTATCTGCAGACTGCTTTGTAATAAATACTTGGAAATTTCTGAGGTGCATGTGTTGGGAGGAAAATCCCTAGATGCTGAGAAATGTTAGAATTTGAGGGATTCTACATTGTCATTCTTGCTATCTGCAGAGTGCTTCTATCCAATTGTGTTAAGGCTGTATCACTGTGAAATTTTATTCTATTGAACTTTCAGGAATTGGCAGTATGCAGTCCACAGACACTTTGCCATGCAGTTTGATGGGGATTCTTTGTTATAATTCTGTCTTCTGTAGGCATTTAGTTGCATTTACTCTACTATTTCTTTTTAGTGTTGCCCTTCCTTTCAAATGTCTAACTAGCATTTTTCCATTAAAATGGGATTGGTAAGCCTAGCTACTATTTCTGCCCCATCTGCTGCCTTTCTTGGTCTTTTGTTTCCTGGGTATGGGCCAGTATGACAAAAGATGCATAATTTTAAATACATACAACTTATTTAAATTGTTGTGAGGTAGCCTGAAGGTCTAAGAGCAGGGTTCTGAATGAGCAGCAGGTATGTAGTGTTATAGATCTGTAGCCTTAATAAGCACCTGTCATGAAGTTTATTGGAAACAGTTTACACAGTTTACTGCAGTTTACACAGCAGTAATATTTTACCTACTGATTGGAGTATCCCACAGTATGACTTAATGTGATTTACTCACTAGAAGCCCCTGAGCAAATCTTCCACATTCCTTTCAGTTGTTAGTCAACCTTACATACCTGGTAACCATTTCTGATTGTTTTCTTTTGACTCCCCTAATCTTAATTAAATTAAATTAGTGATGAAAGTTACATGGGGTTCAGCTTGCTAACTCCTAGCTGATGCCAGAGGAAGGTGGTTGGCAGTATAAGGTGAAAAGGCAGCAAAAGCTCTTGCTCAAAACTTTGCCATAATGGGAAATGAGGAATTTCAGTAGTTGATGAATTTTAAGCCATCTTTATGCTTAAAAATGTCATGAAGATTTTTTTACTGAAAAATCCACATTTATTCAAGAGGAAACAGTGCAGGCAGAAATACTAACATTTTGTCCATCTCATTGCTTCTGGTGCATGTTTTTTGTTAATTTATTAATAACAAGAAATTATTCACATGTACTTTCTGAATCCCAGAAAAATAGGCTGCCGTTTTCTACTTTTTATTTTAAAACATACAACAAAACCCAAACAAAAAATGAATGCAGTTTGAACATTTTTGTATTAATTATATTCATAATATATTATTTAGAATATTAATAAGTTAATAATTAAAAATTTTTCTAATACAATATGTTATCAGCATATATAAAACTAGTGCCTTGTTTTTTCCTGATATCTTCCTGAGAGTATATAACTTTGGGTCAGTGGGAGTATTTGTAATTTTCAGTATTTTACCAGCCAGTTTTAAGTGGAGAAAGAGGAGAAATATTTTTCTAGAATTGAGATATTTTCCTAATCTATTTTTAGAAATAATTTGCAAAGTTAAATATATTGTCTAAAACTTCTTCCTTAGTGTAACCTGAATTTACTTGTTATCAGTGGCAAATTAGTTAACCTACACATGCTTCTTTTTTGTTTTCTGTTTACTTTCCAACTGTCCAGGATGTATTGCCTTTTTACTACTTGTTGTCTCTTGATGGTATCTTTTAAAATTTCATTTTAAACTCCGCAAGCTCATATATATCATTTTTTTACCTTCTTATCACTTTTGCTTTTCACTGTCTGGTTTGTCCTTCATTGGCTTGGCCTTCCAATACTGTACCTCGTGCTTTTGAAGGCTACAGAAACTTGAGGAAAGCAGTCAAGAAGAAAGAAGGTTGGAATATTTCCCAGGTTTTTAATTACCTGTCATTTCAATTAACTGGTTTTCATACATGAAAAGAAGTTGGGCAGAATTCATAGGTACTTCAGGAGTAGTTAATTTTCAGAATTCTTTCTGGGTTTTCACTTCCAGTTAGTATTTTAACTGGAAGAAATCTCTGTTGTGGAATTGAGGTTGACTCTGGAGTTACACAGGGTTGAGCAAGCTTTTATGGGGAGGTGGCACCTTTGGGAATTCATGTTGAATTAATTGTTTTCTTTCTTGCATGGCCTAAGAGAAATGAAAGGCAGGAGGAAGGTGCAGTAACACACATAGTATGAAATGTATAGCAGGCAGTATATGACAATAATAACTTTGGCATGTAAGATCAGGAGTGTCTTGGGCCATCACACCTCAGTCAAGTCGGCTGCTTTGGTTTCTGAAAACATGTGACAAAAGCCTTTATCATTCCTCCCATTCTGTTTTAGCCAAGCCAGTAGATGAATAGTCATTCATAGAGAGGAGTTAAGCTGAGAACTCTAAAAAGAGAACTAAATTATGATTAAAAATGAAACTAAAGTTGTTTTTATTTTTCTGCTGTCTGCTTTGATCCAAAAAAGCCACCCACTGAATTGATGCAGATGATGTGAAACCACAGACCAGTAGCACACATATTAAGCAGTGCAGTTCTGCCTGGGAGAGCTGCTGGCTTTCCTCCTTCCTGTCTCCCCTCTTTCTCTGGCAGAGCACAAATCCTCTGTAGTGGTTAGTTCTGTACTAGTAGAAGGGAAACTGGGGGTTTGCCTCAATTTGCATGAGGATTGCAGCTAAGATCCATTATCTTCTAGGTTTAACAACCAACACAGAACATGTTCTGGTTTGAGGGAGATGAGAATTGATTGAAATAAGATTGTGTGACACAATGTTCCCTGATAGGCATTTTTTTGTGTACAAATCTGGTTAGATTTTTAAATTCCAGCATCCCCAGCTGCTGCATGGATTCAGATGATCCAAGCAAAAGCTTTCTGCTTTGTGCATGGTCAGCTCATAACTGGTAATGAGTGGGGCAGAAGAGAATCAGTTAGCATTGAACAGATTAAAAAGTAATACAGCAGAAAATCACATGTACACAGCACTGTGCTACTCAACAGGCCCTTTTTAGATTTGAGCTCTGTTTTAAAGGTGTCACCAAATCATAGTGTCTCAAATCTACTGTATATTTCTTGTCCCTGCATTGAGAATTGGATTGGCCCAAGAGTTTGATCTTGAAGCTGAGCTCCTCTTGGTATCAGTGGAGGAGGATGTGCATTTCCAGTTTCTGTGGCTGATCAGTGACAGCACAACTTGCCAAACTTTTGTGCAGCTGATGTTAGTTGAGGTGGATTCCACACTATGCAGTCCTAACCACATTTTTTCATTATTACCCCCATGGTGTCTAGCTCTATTCTGTCACAACTTCCCATCCATTGGAGCTTTGGGTTTTGTAGCACTAGAGGGACTGATACCTGGTCAGGGACAATTTGCAGAGTGCCACTGATTTTTTGTTTTATATTTTCATGTGGTGTCTTAAATGTGCACTTAAAAATGTTAAAACTTGCCCTAATGAGTAATACACCAAACATTTAGAACTAAACAAAAAAAAAACCTGCTGTAAACCCTATTTATTGTTGTATCAGTGTTTTGAGCATTCACTTTATGTCAAAGTAGATAACTAATCAAAAGAGTGATTATAGTACAATAAATTAGGATATTGTTTAAGGTTTATACATAAATGTTGAGACTATTCTAAGTAGAGTAGGCTCTGTTATAGCTTGAAAGTGTAGGAATACCTGTAATGTACAGTATACTTGTACACAATCTTATTTTATTGTTTTGTAAAAGCTACTCTGGGTACACTGCAACTTCCATGCAAAATGAGTACTGCTGTAGTATATGGAGATGTATATTCTGATTGTCCCAGTTGTGCAGGATGCTGGAACAATGTGCTAATCATTACTATTACCTTGCAAACCAAGATTAAGAGTAATTAGGCATTATTTTATTATCTGCAGAAGTTTGGAAGTTGTGTTTTACCCATGCCCAACACCTGTATGTTTTTCTAACTACACTTTGTTTTTCATCTTTATTTGGAATTACAACTTACTGGTTTGGGGGATGGAAAACAACTGCCATTTCAGTTTGTGAATAATTTGTGTCTGCCTCTTCTACTAGTGTTAAGGAGGATAACACAGACAACGAGCAGGAGAAAAGAGATGAAAAAGGCACTTCCGAGAGAGAGAATAATGAATTGGAGGGAGTAAGTATTTATAAATGTTTGGTTTATTTGTTCATTGTCTGTTTAAAGATTTACAAGGTTATAGAAAGAAAATTAGGAATGTGCTAGGTGAATACTGCAGCTTTGCAGTGATAGTCAAAAATGACTTAGGCATGGAAAAGTGTGGAGTGCTTTAATGTCTGTATGTTTTGTAGGAGGAAATTCAAGAAGTCAGTGATCATGATGATGAAGAAGAGGAAGATGATGAGGATGAAGATGATATGGAAGTTGTTGAAAGCTCAGATGAATCAGATTCTGACTCTGATGAAAAAGGTGATGTCAGTGCAATGTTCTGTAGTTTTTCAAATAATATCTGTCAAACCTCAGGTCTTGGTAGGCAAGAAAGTGTTGTCAACTGTCTGTGTGCAATTCTCTGTGAAGAGCATGGTCTGTGAGTTATTGTTTTTGGTTATGGTGCTAAAACATGTAATAGAGAGCTGATCAAGTGTCCTTGTATGGGTTTTGAAATTGACCAGAGGCCAGGTTCACTGTGATTTGTGTGGAATCCTCCCATGCACAATATGTATTTACAGTGACCCTCAGATTGCAAGGATTATCTGTATTCATGTGGTCCTTGCTTTACTTTAACAGAAATCTTTCTATTTTAGAAAATTATCAAGCTGACTTGGCAAATATCACCTGTGAAATAGCCATTAAGCAGAAGCTGATAGATGAGCTGGAAAACAGCCAGCGAAGGCTGCAAACACTGAAAAAACAGTATGAAGAGAAACTAATGATGCTACAACATAAAATTCGAGACACACAGCTCGAAAGAGATCAGGTTCTTCAAAACTTGGGTAAGAAGTACAAAATCATTGATCTTGTATAAGCTGTTGAACCATTTTCTACTTGTCTTATTTTCCTTTTCAAATTTGATAAGAAATTGCAGAAGACAGAAGGATGTTTTGTACCTATAATGCCAGTGAATGATTCTTTAATCATTCTAGTTTCTATCAGAATTGAGAGAAGAATTTTTTGAAATGTATTGCTACTGACAGGTATTTGATTTGGGTCAATAAGCATTTTCAGTTTTCTAAGAGCTCTCATAATCCTGGGGATAGTTCCTGATTAAAAGATTTTTTCGTGTTCTTTCCTCCCCACTTTATTTTTATTTGCCTGAGAATAAGAAAAAGGATCAGTGAAACACACCTTTCAGAGGTGTTTACTGACCAAACCTTTTTGAATATGTATTAGTATTGAGATGACAAACTACCTATGACTCAAGAGTCCCAAGCCACAAATAACTGCTCTTTGGGAGTGCTGTGGAAAGTATTTTGTTTGTTTTTCTTTTTTAAACATATATATGCTTTATGGTTATACACTGTCTAAGCTGTTTGCTGTTCCCCTGTTATTCCTTAGCCCTTCCCTTGTTGATCAGTGTCAGAAGAGGAATACTAGGCTTGATGACTTTTAGAAGTGTTGTTATATTCCTGTGCACATATGTGTGAATGTGTGTATTTGTGCTTTCAGGTGCTCAGATTTGTTACAAAGAAGTCAGAGGAAAGTGTTAATAGTTGATCTCTTATCCCAGAGTGTATACACGGTGGGAAATTCAAAGCAGTGTAGGTGGCAAGAACTAGAGAAAAATTAGGTTGTTTTAAAGGTATTGCAGAGCAATGCTATAGCAGTGCTAGAGCAGAGGAAGTAGTTAGCTACTGTGGCTGGCAAAGTAAAAGTACTCTGAACAAAAGCAGATTAAGAATTCCCTTTTACTCTAGGTTCTGTAGAGACCTATTCAGAAGAAAAGGCAAAAAAAATCAAGTCAGAATATGAAAAGAAACTCCAAGCCATGAATAAAGAACTGCAGAGACTTCAAACAGCGCAAAAGGAACATGCACGTTTGCTTAAAAATCAGTCTCAATATGAAAAGCAGCTGAAGAAACTGCAGCAGGAGGTGACAGAGATGAAGAAAACCAAGGTATATTTCAGTAAATGGAAGTGTTGCACAATGAATGTTTACTGAAAATTAGGTTGAAATCTCCTGTGCATCCATCTGTCTGATAACTCTGTTCTTGCTGTTATCTGCTTGAAAGTCTGAAAATAGAAGAGATGCAAGCATCAGGCTGTTCCTGGGGGAGAGGGGCAGCTTTAGGTTTAATGAACAGAAATTAAGTTATCAAACATTCATAAGCTTGCACAGCTTATTAGCTGTTATTCAGCACTGAGTGAAGACGACATTAGATGGAAGACATAAATGGCTAAAAGCATGCAATATAGGAAAATGGCAATTTGAAGAGAAAACTCTCTATGGTTGGGGGCAGGGAGCAGCACTTGAGTGTGAACAGCTTTTCTAAGTGATGATTTCTTTACAGGTTCGCTTGATGAAACAAATGAAAGAAGAGCAGGAGAAAGCTAGAATGACTGAATCTAGAAGAAACAGAGAGATTGCACAGCTTAAAAAGGAGCAACGCAAACGAGAGGTGATTTGAAGATAAAGAACTTTCATTTGGAATAAGCACATGCCATCACTATGTGCCTCTGCTTGTGCCTCACAGGCACACAGTGAGTATATGCATTCACTGAGGCAGGCATGTACCTGTGTATTTTCACCATGAAAATGCACAAGATTTGGTTTCACTTCCATGCAAACACAGTTCCTAGCTTCAGGTGATAAGTCTTGTTGTGCTTATGGAGTATGTATATCAATTTTATCAGTGAATTAGTGGTTAGTAAATCTTCAAAAATTATTACTACCACCTTGCTTGTTTGGAATTATTGTTTTTGATAGAATTTATACAGTGAAACATTTGTTTTTGTTCTGCATTAGGAAGATCAAGAAATAATCATGACTTGAGACTTAATGTCACAGCAATTTTGCAGACTTGTATTAAGCTGTAGAGGTCTCTTTTTTTGTTTATACAATGCAGTCCTTGTAAGAGGGAATGGAAAAAATATCATGTGCTATTTCTATTTTTTTAACAGCATCAGCTCAAGCTTCTGGAAGCTCAGAAAAGAAACCAAGAAGTTATCTTACGTCGCAAAACTGAAGAGGTACTGTGGTAAAACAGCAATGCATCTTTGAAAACAGAATGATGTTGTATTGCTGAAACTTAGAACTCAGTTTTGGGAGAGTTACATGTGTCTTTGCACTGTTTCAGGTCACAGCCCTTCGTCGGCAAGTCAGGCCTCTGTCTGATAAAGTGGCAGGAAAAGTGAGTCGGAAGCTGAGCCTGCCTGAGCATTCCACACAGGAAGCAAGTTCTAGTTTGTCAGGAGAGCATGATGGCTCCAGAACAGCAGTCCAGCAGAAGATGAGAATTCCTGTTGCAAGGGTTCAAGCATTATCTGTAACTGCAACAAATGGAACAGGGTAAGCGTTAAAACTTGTTAGGACTCTCTTACAAGAACTGAAATTTGTCTGGACTTTCTAGCAGGTGCTGTTGTAGGTGCTGTTAGTTGTCAAACTGTTATCATGTAATGCTCATAAAATGGGCATTTTAGAATTATCAAATGCAATTTCAGTTTTCTGGGTTTAAGATGATAATATAATAATAAATGGCATTAAATGGCAAGTTACATAAACTGGATTTTGAAATCTTGAGGGGTTTTAAATCTGCTCTTCAGGAGAAATTACCTTGGTGGTCCAATGCCAGCAGTGTTAAGTTCATAGAGAAACTTGCTGGAAAATGCAGCTCAGTGTATCAGGTTTATTTGTGCTTTTCCACTATGATTTGAATCAGATCTCCTTGTTAAATAGGGAACAACACCTACATGGCATTTAAACTCAAGAGTGTGTCATGAAAGATGCTGCAGTGTTTGAAACCTGTTTTTCAAGTGCAGCATGTTAGAGTGCAGTAGAGTTTGGGCCTGTTTGGTGCTGTGGAAACCTACAACAACTTCTGCATGACATCTTTAAGTTGTTTGTGAAAAATATTCCAGCCTGATCCTTTCCACATTTGAATTTGTCACTGAACTACTTCAGACTTAGCTGTGTATTTCTCTTGAACATGTCACAGGAGGAAGTACCAGCGGAAAGCAGTGACGAGCAGGGTTTACTCCTCGAGGGCAGCCAGGATGAAGTGGCAGCTGCTGGAACGCAGAGTGACTGACATTATTATGCAGAGGATGACTATTTCCAACATGGAGGCAGATATGAACAGGCTGCTTACGGTGGGTGATGTGCTGTGCACTGTTGGCTGCATCATTGTATTAAATAGGGAGCACTGCAAGTATGTTTGCTGTCAATTAACTGCTGTTATGGCAGCATTGGCAAAGTGGGTGGAATCTACTGTAGTCAGTGAAGACACTTTTGGCTCCAGTGAACATTTGAACAATGGGGTTGCTGTGCTTAGTAAGAACTAAGAAGTACGTTAATGGCCTCATGTCTAAATAGATTGCTGTATTTACCGGTGTAACTTCTTCCCATGGAAATGATGATATGTTAGTTAAACTGTAGCAAATGAAGGAAAACAAAAAGGCACTTCAGTGTTCTAAGGGCTTACTAATTCCTTTTTCTGTAATATTATGTCTTTGTGGAAAACAGCAACGTGAAGAACTCACCAAAAGAAGAGATAAGCTTTCAAAGAAGAGGGAGAAGCTCATCAAGGGTGGAGGTGGCGGTGAAGCAGATAGAAATGTCCAAAACATAAATGAGGAGATGGAATCAGTAACTGCAAACATAGACTACATCAACGACAGCATTTCTGACTGCCAAGCAAACATCATGCAAATGGAAGAAGCAAAGGTAGGTCAAATATTGCAAAAACGGTAAAGTGGGGACAGGAAAACACAACTGTGTTAGCACTGAAAAGGTTCTCATTTAGAAATTAGTTTTTGTTTGTCTGTGTAATTGTTGAGCCAGGAAGTGAAAATTGGTGAAAACTTGTATATGAAGTTTGAGATGAAGACTTACACAATTGATACCTGAGTTTTAGTGTCAATAGTGTAATGCCAGTTAAGATTGCAAAGCATTTAAATGTCAAAGCTGATGCTTTCTATGATGCTGTCAATAACTTCTTTTAATTCTTGGGGCTTTTTCACAATCTGACTGGGTTTATTCTTGCACACATAGGAAGAAGGAGAGACCTTGGATGTAACAGCAGTGATTAATGCTTGCACTTTGACAGAAGCTCGATATTTGCTTGATCACTTCCTTATGATGGGCATCAATAAGGTAATGTGTTAAGTGAAGTGTGTGTGTGCTGGGACTATGGCATATGCTAGGAGCAGATATGTTGTACTGACATAAAGACATGATTAATGTGTGTTAAACAAAGCAAAGCTGGTCAGCATTACTGAGTCATGCTGATTCTCAGTGTGAAGACCCTTGAAATCTGCTGTCCTCTTCAACTTACTGCCTGTTTGTCAACCCCCAGTAGAGCCTTCTTCACTGTATTAATTAGCTCATGTTGTTCTTACAAGAGCACTTTTTGTAATCAAATAAATCTGGGTGTTTTTCAACAAACTGCTAAAGAAAGCTTGAGATCTTTCTTTAAAAAGACTGGCTCAGCCACCTCAAAAAATTTAATATGTTGATGCATGACATACTTCAGTCTGAGTAGAGCCACAGGGATTCTTCTGAAGGTGTTGGGGAAATATGTGTTCTCTCATATTTTCAAAATAAGTATTTGACAACTTATAACCCTGTGCACATATGTATCTGTGCTCTTGTTGCTGCTTTTCTTTCTGTCTCATTGAGTCAAAAATGAAAATTTCAATGATACTGAAACTGTCTTTGAGTCAGCCCCCCTGACCAATTCTCTGGAGTTTCTTTTGCAGTTTTGATTCGTCACTATGCAGGTAATCCAAAAAGTTTGTGGGAAAAAAAAAAGGGGTAAAGAAAATTCCCACAATCATATTGGCCTCTGGAAATTTCAATTTTCTAATATTTTTCAGCCCTTGGATGTTTTTGAATGGTTCTTGTAACAGAGTTAATGTGAGAAAAGTGCCTCTGACTCACTCTGTTAACAGTTTCTCTTTATTATGATTAAAAGCTAAAAGCTCCATTATGTAAAGGCTTCTATCATCTTTTTGTTTAGTAATTATCACATAGAAAAGGGCTTTTTTTTTTTTTTTTTATTTGCAAAATTGGTCATGCCTACTGTCTATTCTATTGTTTGTTTTCACCTGCAGAATGTGTCTATTGATATGTACCTTTAGTTCAGTCAAAATTTAGGATGTAAATTCATAGGGCTACACTTGTTACTCCAGCACTAGCACTCAAAGTCTGCTGTTGCCCTACAAGCCTTTGAGAAGATGTGTTGTACCTTCATTTTTCAATACTGCTTATTTTGGAATTCGGAAATCTGTTTGGAAACCATTCCATAAATTATCTTTGGCTGTATTTTCTACAACTAAAAAATTCCCACAAATTTGCAGATCTAGGGAAGTTCTCTTAAAATGAATTCTGTCATAATTTGGGCCATAAGATCTTTCATTAGAAGCTGAAAGTTCACTCAGTGATTGGGTAGGAAAGATTACTGTTCTGTGTCCCATCCTGTCCCCCTTCCACCTGCCCCTGTTCCTTATCATAGAGCACCATAGGTAATAATTTTTTAAAAAGTAGTTATTTGGGAAAAGTGGAGGTGTTGATCTTTCAGATGCTTGCTACTCTTAAAAAATGCAAAGACTCTGAATTGCACTTGGGAGTCATGTCCCACTTAGCCACTAGATGCATATTTGCAAGGCCGTCTGAGGAATGCAAATTAAAGGAATGCTTAATGAGTGTCTTTAAAAGGTGAAGGAAAGAAAAAGACCCTTTGTTGACACCTGATCTTCAGGATGTGAGAAGGCAGCTGCAATGTACACATTTTTTGTGTTTGTAGCTTTTAAAAATTTTTGACAATTTTCATTTTGTAAAACAAGGGTTGTGATAAAACATATGTTATCGTTCTTTCTCTTAGGGTCTCCAAGCAGCTCAGAAAGAAGCTCAGATCAAAGTTCTTGAGGGACGCCTTAAGCAGACAGAAATTACTAGTGCTACTCAAAACCAACTGCTGTTTCATATGCTAAAAGAAAAAGCTGAATTAAATCCTGAACTTGATGCTTTTCTGGGTCATGCTCTGCAAGGTAGTTTTTTTCATCTTGTTTTCTGAATAGTCAGCTGCATGTCATGTTTGCCTTTTGTGCATGCTGTACTGGGCATTCTAGACTATTTCCTTTCTGAATAGATGCTGTACTGTAACATCTTATACTTCACAATTGACATGCATGTATGGCATTTTTAAGTAGACCCTCTCAGCAGTGAAATGTAGAAAACAAAATTTTCTTATTATTGCGATTTTTTAAAATTCAAATAATCTGCTTGTTATTTTTACAATCTGGAATTGTTTTAACTTCTGAATGGGAAGTTCAAAAATTCAATCCCATTCAGTCATCATATGCTAGGGATTTTGGATTGGCATTTTATGTCGTTACGGCATCTATTCTACTTCTCATGAGATGATACTAAGAAAAATTTAGAATACATTTGGGTACTTTTGTTTTATTTCTTTTTATAAATGGATATGTTTTGATTGGAATGTTGCTTTTTTTTCCTTGTTGCTGTATTTACACAGACCTAGATAGCATACCACTGGGTAAGTATGTTTAGCTTTCTGTGTACTGTACAGCTGCATGAGTTACTAATTCATTCATGTTCACTAACTGATGCACCTTAGAATTTGTGAGTGTGTGAAATTTGCATGAACTATTCTGTAAATGTACTCATTATCATGAGCTTAAAGAGCATTTCTTCCTTTCTGAAACCACCCCTAGCTCTCGTGGTAATAGCCCTTGTGGTAGTTAAAAGTGAAGACAGTAAGCAGAGCTGTATTTCAAATTTATAACTTTGTGCTTGCAAGCCCAAAGTATGTTCAGACTACATAAAACTATTTTGTGATATACTACTGTTGTAACAAATTCTGCTTATCTTTTTAGCTTTGAAAAAAAGGCAATTCTTAATTAGCAGGTCACTTTTAACCTTTTGCAAATAGCTCATTTTGTAATGTAAATATTGTACAGAATGCAGGATTATTTCCCACTTTTCAATTGGGTTTAAGTTACTGACTTCACTGATTTTGAGATAAGTCTCTTGTTGCTGTTGCTTTAGAGTTATTCCCAAATGAATTAAGCTTATTTTCTTCCCTCCAAAGAATTGGCTATATTTGGAACTTGAGAAAAATAATCCTGTTACCAGTGATAATTCCTTTTGTGTTGTCTTGTGCTACTTTTAATCACATTTTGCTGTCCTGTGCTAGTTTGCACAGCGTTTCAAAGCACAAAACTACATGGAAGTGTATAGATGATAATGTAGAGATGGTGAGAACTTGGCCAGTTTCCTGTCAGGTGACACCTGAAGATCTGTGTCAGGGGATCTTGCTACATGCAGCCAGTTATTTATTCAGGAACCTCAGTGGTTTGTAGCATCACAGTCTCTCTAAAACAGGCCTTTAATGTGTGTGCATGTTCACCCCTGTTGGAGCATTGTTTCTCCTGACAGCATTGCATTTTCTTTAGCTCTGGACAAGCTTTTACTTATTAACATCTGAAGCAATGAAAAGCCACTTGCTAAATGTATTGAAACAGTAGCTCTGTAATCAAATTTTTCATAGAGTGTTATCTCATTAAAGAAGCTTTTTAACACTTTGCAAACATGACCTGAGGCTTTTAGAGTATCTAAGCCACTCAGGACTCTGCTAACACTTTATAGGAAGGAAATGCAGCTGAATATGCTGCACTAACCTAGGTCCAAGACTTGGTAGTCTGTGTTTTGTGGATCACTAGTGAACCAAAGCTTTTAGCTGCAGGGAGTTCAGACACCACTGTAGTGAGGCTTTGCTGCTGGGATTGCTGGCTGGTTCGCAGGGATGCTGTTGGAGCAGGGCCTGACAGCTCCTGCAGGGAGAAGTGTGGGTGGCAGCAGATCCTGAGATCAATCTCACCTGGATACCTGACATCTCAGTGGTAGAGCGCAGAGAGCCCTATCCAAGCAAAGGGATTGCACTTCCATGGTATTTGTGATTCGCCTTCTTGATGCCTACTTTCAGATCCACCATCTTCAAAAGTTCTGATCCATTTGAATACACTTGGCTCAGAAAAGCTTGAACATTCCCCAGTGTAGTTGTGCACTTACATTCATCTGTAGACAAGAAGTAGTTTCAGTCTGCAGAAAAAGTACATCACAGGCTCAGGTTTTGGCTTGAATGGACATTCAGTGCACATCCACCTTGGTGGATGAACCAGCTTGAACTTCACTATCCCATCTGCTCTTGTGAAGAGTTAAAATGACCATGAAATTGAGTTTTGAATGTTGCTGAAGTGACTCCTTTTTGAGGATTTGTGGAAGCTGCTTTTACTTCCCACCTGTGATGTATGGACATTAATGGATGTGGGTCACAATGATCTATGTGCAGATTTTGAGAGGGCTGGTCAAATGTCATTTCCTCTGGGTGAGCTGTGCTGGTGTATGGCTTTATTCTGGTATCATCCAGTTGCCACTGCATGAGGATGAAGATGAATAATCAGAAAATTCTCCACCAGTTCTGCAAGCAGTGGTTTGCTAGCAGCTATCCCTGCAAACATGACTGTCTTTACTAACTTCATTTCTCCTTTCCTCTCTTCTCACTCTGACAGAATCTTGCTCTTTCTGTCTTTTTGTTGATTCTGCACACTGGTTTCTCTCCTGGGGCTTTGGGCAGTCTTGCTGTGTTGAATTGCAGGCAAACTGAAGATACTCATCAGGTCACATGAGAGTGAGCCTACAAATAAAATCCCACCTTTTGTGGTCATTCCACACTTTCTACTTAGTTACTTGTAAAAAGAGATCGGAAGTTCTTTATGAGTAGAGGATGAAGTGACATAATTCTAATAGGAATCTTATTTTTTTTTCAAATGCATTTATTTTAGGGATGCTGCTTTTGTTTTACTGAAAGGAGCAGTACTCTAAATCCCCACTTTTGCAGAAAGCATACAATAATAGCAACACTAATGACAATAAGAAGTATTGAAAGATTTTAATCTGGCCTCAAATCCATGATGGAGCAAAAAGAAACCTGAAAATTCACAGTGCTATTCCTGTGACCCTGCTTTTTTAAGAATATTGTTGTATTTCTGATAATTAAGTTTACATTGTTAAAATTAATTAAGCAGTAATTAATTGGGTAACTCTGAAGTGCATTATTGGCGTTGGTTCTAGGTTGATGGTTTAACTTTTTCAGGGAAAATGTTTAGATGCAGCATACACAAATGGCAGTATTTTCCTTCTCTTTTTTCCATTTTTTCTCAAAATTCAGCTGAAAGCTGCATGTCTTTCCTTCCTTTCTCCAAAGCATGAACTTTAAAGATATATACATGGACAAACCTGTTTCAATATGGGTTACAAATATATTTGTTCTATGCATTGCAAATGGTATCTGCTTTTTGACAGAAATTAAGTAAAGAAACTCAGTGTCTCTTCTAGTAAAGAGGAGATGTTATGGAATGTCATGACAAGGTTATTTAATCCTTAATATTTCACGAGTATGTTCAAAAATAAGGGACTTTGTTTGCAAAAATATGTTATCTGTATCCTTGATCTATGTCTAAAATGTATTATTAGAATAACACACAATTCAGGAGATTTGCTTTCCCAGCAGTTTGGAACTGATTGTACATGTGCCCTTGACTCATTGTGTCAGCTTAATGTTTTGCACCATTTGCATGCAGAAGTGTTACTCGGATGTTTGACAGTGTTAGTGTGTGGCATGCATGCTGGTTTTGTCTTCTGTGGACAGGTTTGTGCACCCATTTTTGCTTCAGGAACATTTCTACTGAGCAGCTTCCTTTAGAAATTAATCTCTTTTTAGGAAGCCATTCTAAAGTATTAAGTGGTATCAACATCCTCTTTTGAAATGAATCCTTATATACTAATAAAGTGCTTGCTTCTTGTCAGCTCAAAAGCTTGGTGACATTCTGTATCAGAGGAGGCTGAGCCTCGGCTCACTAGCTAGTTAAAAATATCATTTTCTTTTTCCTTATAGCCAGGCTGATTCTGTCTTGGAACAAGAAGATGAAAAAAAAGAGGAGAGAGACATTCTTACTGTCCAGTGATTTACATCCCACATCTTCCATGTCTTGCAGATAATTTTCTTTGCTTTATCTGCTCTCTTACAGATTTCCTTCTAGAATTTCTGTTTTTCTGTCATCTCTGTTGGTCTGCTACAGTAGACAGAGGACCATGTTTGGCACAGTATACCTAGATGTATGATGTATTTAGATTGTATGAAAAGAATTACTTTAGGTGTAAGGAAAATTCAGTGGGGCTGGATAGAAAACAGTCAAGAAATTTTGAAAATCCCTGTCTTTTGTACTCTGTTCATCTACATTCAACATTGTCTGAGTTGCTTTGCATAGCACTTAAAGCCTTCATATCCTGTTGTAGAGGAACAGACTAATGTTATTCTTCTGGAAATTTTCTAGAAAATTTGGAAGATAGTACTGATGAGGATGCCCCATTACATAGTCCTGGAACAGAAGGCAGGTGAGGAAATCTTTGTTACTACTGATTCTAGAAAAATTACTGTAATTTCCTCCTTTTGTAATGCAGAATCCTGTATCCTTTTGAAAGTATCTCTAACATTTTCATTATACTTTGCCCACGATTTCAGTAGAAAGAAGAATAAAATAAAAATACACATCTGCAAATCTGCAAAAAGTATGACTTCCTAACTGTGATGCAATTTTTCTTTTAGTACATTATCTTCAGATCTCCTGAAGCTTTGTGGTGAAGTCAAGCCCAAAAGCAAGGTAGGATTTTCAGTGATGATGATAATTCTTCTACATGTCTTCTAAGTGATTCTATAATAATTCATAATTTAATGCTACCTTCTGGAGAATGCCCTTGCTTTGCCTAAGAGACTTTAATGAATGAAGACGTGCAAAAGGTGAACTGATGTATACTTTGCATATGATTTGTGTGCAATATGATTTTGTGCGGACACTCCACTCTAAGAAGCAATGATAAAAATTACTTCTTCAGTATTTTGGGGTTATTAATATTCCAGAAAGAGATGCGCTCTTTCTGTTACTTGCTCTCCAAACTGGTGTAGTTTTGCAGATTAATATTAGTTAGGCTACAGTTCAGTGCTGTTGCCAGTGGGAACTGTGAACATGCATATTGTTTGCAATTTGTCACAGAAATCTTGAAGTTTATGAAACAGAAGTTTGACCTCCAGGGTCTTAATTACAGTTGACAATGGAGGACGATATTCTAGGCTGACTACACTTTAATATTAATGGCAGTGGGAACTGGAAATGTGCACTGATGGCAATTTTGCTTCTGTGCTCATGGGAGCATAAACCAAGTTTGCAAAGCAAGAAGCTTAGCCTCCACTTTTCCAACTGCAATTGGCTTTGGAAGAAACCATCTGTGTTGGCTGTTGAATTATTTGGTAACGTTCCTTGGTGTGCAGCTTTTTGGGCTGTTTAACTGAATTTGGTCTGAAAATGCAATGAAATAAACATATCATTTTTGTAACAGCTCTTTTCAGATTGGGTCTTTGTCTTCCCTATTGGTCTTTGTTTCCCTGAGGAATAGATCTTAATTTCACTCTAAAATGACATGTGATCCATTTTTTACAAATTACTGCTTTGCGCAAAGCTTAGCTCCTTTGTGAGTTTTTCTGTTGTTTTCAAACTGTTGAAATGCTGAATGAATTTTAATTCATGTGGACTTTTGAGGTGACTTAAAACTAAGGAAGAAGCAGAGTTTGTATATGTTAGAAGTCACACCAGTATAATTGTAGGTATTTAAATTGACACTTTGCTTTATTCCTCTCTGCTTTATAACATTTCATTTGGATAAACCATAGGTGAATACAATTGTGCTCATGTAGTATTGGCAGGCAGCTGGTTGAAGGGATATCCTTGGAAACCAGTTGCCAAATCAATGTTTCATGCCATTGAATTTGAATTGCCTCCTCTGAAATCATTGCCCAAAAGCAGAGACGAGCTTCTTGATTTAGTTTCCAGAGGCAGTTGCCAAGTGTTTGAGGGGGATGCTAATTGCCAGCTAATGCTGAGTTGAGTGTGGGACTCTTGGCACGCACTTTGCAGGCTGAAGTGGAGGTTTGTGTTTGTTTTGTGTCTGCAGGCCCGCCGCAGGACCACCACGCAGATGGAGCTGCTGTACGCGGCCAGCAGCGAGCTGGGCTCCGACGGCAGCGCCGCAGACGCTGCCCCCGCTGGCTCTGCTGCAGCAGCCGCTGAAAGCCAGGAAAGTGGGGCTGCTGACACACACGACACTTCTGCTAGGGACAGAGAGTTTATACCCCCACCATCTGGCTTACCTTCTAAGATAGGCAGCATGTAAGTTTGGCCATGCTGAACTAATTATCCTTTGCTTTTAAAAAATGCATGTTGCTGATTTCTTGTAATCTATTATTTTAACTTTACAACTGAGGTTGATATACTAGATGCTTACTAAATAATACTGACCTTTCTTTCTACCATCACCACTCTAGAAAGTATAAATGCAGTCTTGTAGGTACTGTGGTTCTTATCGGAGATGTAAGTTGTGTTAAGCTGCTTTGTTATTGTAACCATGTTCTATGTAGAGGGGAAAACCCCTCTAGTACCTTGAACAGTTTGCTGTATTAGTGCTATGGGAAATGCACATTCTAGGGAGATAGTGAGAATCTGATTAGAACAGCAGAGAGGTTTAAAAAAATCCAACAAAACACAACCCAAAAACTTCATAATGGTATTTGTATATGGTCCAAATTATAAGGAAAAGTCTTTCAGTGAGTTGTCATGTATGGACCATGCATAAAATGAAGACGTCTAAGCAACAATAGAGTATTCGAGTAAAAAGTTGAAAGGAAAATGTTAGATATTATGAATCTTCAAAATCCTTTCTGTTTGCAGGTTGCACTTACCTGCAGAACAGTTTTACTAATCGAAAGTATCTCTTGATTCTAAACAGAACTAAAAATAATTTTGTCATTTTACTTTGGGACCAGCAGGTGTCTCTCACACACACTTTATTTTCACTTGCTCTTGCTGTTCATTTTATATCTACCAATATCACTGCTGGTTATTGGCCATTCACTGCTAGAGACCCTTGTCTTGGCTGTTTTAGGTACTACCTCCTGTGTTGCACAAGCTCATGTGTAAATTCCATGCACTTCCCACATTCAATGATGTGTCCACATTCAGTGTCCCGTAGCTATCTTCACATTTCAGGTTCCAGAGTTAAGCATCTTTTAATATTCACCTGTCCTCTTTGCATAATATCTTTACAGCAGTCTCTACCTAATGCACATTTGCAATTTGTATTTTTTACTATGTATTTCTGGCATGTGCTTGAGGTGGCAATTGTGAACAGTAAAACACTGCTGACAGCAATTATTAACCCATGCTGATGGCTTCAGTGCAAATAGAATCTGCTTGGAAAGAATGCTGTTGAGGGTGAGCATAGGTGGAGAAAACCCACTTGTTTCAGCAGTTAGCATGAGATCAGTAGAGACTTTTGAAGCTTCAAGATCTAAAACATCAAGTGTTATGACCTGACATCCAAGACTCAGGTAATGCCAACTTTTGCCTCACTCTATCTTCTAGAATGTATCCATTTATGAAAGTGAGCCAGCAAAAAGGCAAACAAGGATTTTCCCAAAACTGTGTTCTGCAAGAATTTGAGAGTTACATACTGTCAAAAGTCAATTCAGTCAGCAGTAGGCTTCACATACTGAATTGGTATTGATCGTGTTTCTGTAGATAAGTGATCAAAAATTCCCACAATCAATCTGCAGTGACCTTCTCACTGCAAGTGTATATGTTTTTTCAAAACCTAAAACTCTTGCTGGTTTATCTGGTCCTAGTTGAAGAAAGCTTGTCTTTATGACCCATGTGGCCTTCCCTTATAGGCCTGTGGTGCCAGCATATCTCTTGTAATAAAATATATTATTCAGGAGGAGATTTGGACCTTACCTGTAATAAATGTTTTCTTCCTTCTGCCACTTACTTAAGCGACATTTGGGAATGTTGAGGCTGTAACAGTAATCCAAAATGTCGATTCTCAAAGAGACAGAAATTAATTGTATGTTTAGGTGCAAATTCAGGTGTCTGCATAGGTACAAACTGCTCCACTCTGGAACCCTCTCAGTTTTCTAAGGTCTGTGGCGATTCCAGAGTCCTTGGAGAGGGATTTGTTACAAGGGTGTGTGTTGATAGGATAAGGGGTAATGGCTTCAAACTAAAAGCTTGTAGGTGTACATGAGATATTGGAAGAAATTCTTCACTGTGAGAGTCAAACACTGGAACAGGTTACCTGGAGGAGCTGTGGGTGCTCCATTCCTGGAAGTGTTCAAGGCCAGATTGGATGGAGCTTAGAGCAGCCTGGTCTAGTGGAAGATGTTCCTGCCTAAGAGAAGGGGTTGAAACTAGGTGATCTAGAAGTTCCTTCCAATCCAGACCATTGTGTGATTCTGTAATTTAGGGAGGCACCCAAATGCATATGGCCAGCAGTTAATTTAACTGGAATTCTGTTTACAAAGTTGGTTAGTGCTGTTGTCCTTTGATATGCTCAACTCATCTACAGCAGCTTTTTCAGAGGATAGTTGTCTTCTGTAGGACTTGTGTCAGCTCTGTTCAGATGTCTGTCCTGGCAGATATAGAAGGGCTCTGGAAACCTGGAAGTAGGTATGTGTCCTGTTCCTTTTCTGTTAGGTCATTGCCATCATGCGCCTGGTTTTTACACCTGTGCTTAGGAAGTCCATTCCAGCAAGATAGCTGTATTTTTATAATAACTGCATTGCCAGGCTTTCAAAAAGAATTCAGAAAGTGATGATGCTATTTACACCCTCTTCTGAGGATGTTCCAGTGTGGAGTCAGAGATGGAAGACTCAAGGGCAGATAGAGAGAGAGCAAGTGGAAGTTGTCTCTGTGTCTGAGTATGCAGGATGCCAGTGTGAGGCAGAGGAGCTTGGGTTCCAGTTTCTGCTTTGATTTATTTAATCGAGCAGCTGCTCAGTAGACATGTAAGCAACCCTGGCAATAGACACTACAGCCTGTTTGTCATCCTTGCTGGAAGACCTGTCAGCCTGATTCATGGAAGTTGCCTTGTGACCTCAGGATTTTTGCATTCCTAAATGCATACTGGTCCAGCGTAAAGAGAGGGAAGGGAGTGTGTCCTGTTCCACCATTTTTGGTGTCCTTTGCACAGTATGCCTAGAGGTAAGGGAGCCCTACATAGAAATGGGTGCTCTGGCCTTGAGGAAATTGGACCCACTTTCTCCCCTTTTTTATGACTTAACTGCTAGGCTTCTGTGCCAAACCAGGCAGGTTATCACTTGTCCTCCTTTCCCTGTCTCTTGAAGACCCCAGGGAACTCTAGGGTTGACATGCAGTTCTTGGCATTAGGTCCCTCACATTCCAGTGAGGGTTTGTGATCACCTGAGACTGTCTCATCTGCTTGGGTCAGGTAGCTGTTTGTGGTTGTGCTGTCCATGTTAAATTATGTTCTTCTGCATTCCAGTCTCCAGGTGGATTTTATGTAGCACAGATTTCCTCTTAAGGGAAACATGTAGAGAAGTTGGAGCTATGCATGTTCAGAACCTGTAGGGCTCTGAGATTGATGGTCATAACCATGTCAGGCAGGTGATCTGCCAAATGAGCTTTATCTGATTAATGGAGTTGTGTGGAACAAAAACACTTTCAGAATCTGCTTTCTTGCTTTAATGAGTGTTTCATATTCATAGGAAAAAATCCTTCTAAATACAAAGAAATAGGAAAAACAAAACAAATATTGCTTTTGTGATTGCTTAACTAGTGAGAAATGGAAGTTCAGAAGAATGGAGACCACTCAGATTCCTTTCTTTTTTCTTTTGTCTGACTGTGGTGAAATGAAAACACTTGGGTGTCAGCTTTAATACTGTCCTCTTGATATTCTTGCTAATTTTAATGGGGAATAAAAGGTTGGGAGAGGAATAAAAGGTTCCAATTCACAGTGAGTGTGAATTGGAATTGTTTCAGAACAAGAACTTGAGAGACAAATGGAAAGCAAGGGAGAAGGGAAGTGGGGGACAAAGAGAAACCATGTTATAATAGCTTGTCAGTGGGAAGTACCTTTTCTCACTTCCTAATTAACATGAGTATGTTACTGCAAAGTTTCATTTGTGTATAAGAATCATTGTGATTTCTCTCTTCTTCATGTCTGTAAATGGTGAATTGCAGATACAAATGTGGAATCTGAAATTTAAGGACTTCAATGATGTTAATTTGGAATGCATACTCCATTGTATTTCTTTTAGTGAGTCTCTTTTATTATTGAATTAGCATATCTCCTTTAACTATTCAGTATCTGACGCTATGTTTTGATCAATTTTGAACATTAATAACTTAGTATATTTTTATATTCAAGTGTGAGAACAAGTTTATAATCCTTAAATTCAAGAGAGACAACAATAGATTAAATATGTTCTAAAATTTGAAATCACACTGAGAGAATGACAGGTAATGTTCTGTGAAGGGCCTTAGAGTGAGATAATGATTGCTCTTGTTTTAGTTCGAGACAGCCATCTCTTCCAGAGAAGAAAATACCTGAGCCTTCACCTTTAGCAAAGAGAAAAGCCTATGAGAAAACAGTGGAAAAGACAAAGACAAAAGAACAAAAACTGTAAGATTATTTTAAATTTATTTCCTCTGACATAATTTGAACTTTGAATTTTCTTGAAAAATAAGTCTGTATTTTTCTATTTCTTTTCTTCTAGGACAGTTTGTATTGCTGTCATTGTTGATATTATTGCTCAGCTTATGCGTGGTTGTTTGTGGTTTTTTCCAGGTTGCTTTTCTGTACAAAATAGCTCAGGGGCAGAGCCTTGAGAAAATGTCCTTTGGAGAATTTGCAAATTACTTAATTACCTTTTTTTTTTTTTCAATCAAAGTCAACAGTATCTCTAAGAGCCTTCAGTTTTATAATATTTTCTTCAATTTGTGTTTTCTGCCTATAGCTTTCACTTTTACCACTTAATCTTTGAACATTGTGCCATCTTGCACTCTGCAGCCTTAAGCTTTTTGCCTTCTCTGAGAAATATCTGTATTACAATCTTAATCATTTGCTTAAGAGAAGAGCATCTAACGTTTGAGGCATGTTGCATCTAACTTATCTAACCTGTTAAAGAAGATGTTCTTTTTTTTTTTGTAGCTCAGATTCTGGAGCCCCAGAGGCTAGTCTGTCACCTCCTACTTCCCCACCAAGCCGGCCCCGTAATGAAATGAATGTTTTTAGTCGTCTTACTGTTTCTCAGGGAAACACATCAGTTCAGCAGGATAAGTAAGTCACAAAGGGAAGCCTCAGCCCCCAACCAGGGAAATGCAAAGTGTACTCAAGTTTTCAGTGTAGTGTCTGGTAGAAATTTTGCCCTTCTGCAAGACAGGAGGGGAGATATTTCTCATGTTTTTGTGTAGTTTTCAAAGGAAATATTTTAAACTATCATGGAACCACTGTAAAAATTTGAGAAGAGAAATTTCCTGCTGAACCTTGTTTCCTGTTTTCTAGGCTATGTCTGGTATTTGTAGTTTTAAACCCAAAATAGAAAATGGTAGAATTCTTAGATGTTTGTGTATTTGTGTGTGTGTTTACACTCAAAAATAGATTTTAGGTGATAATTTAGGAACTAGTGCTTTTGACAGTTACTCAGTTGCTCCAGTGCTGCTCAGAGTGCTCTCACAACAGCACCTCATAGGATGGGACGTTGAAATGGCTAGAACACAGTTGTTTAGAGAGTATCCAAATTATTGAACAGAGTGACTTTAGGGGTGATATGTAGGAGTAGATGATATTCATATCTTGTTTAGAAGAAGTGGAACAGTTTTTTCTCACATTAGGCATCTGTTTAGGAACCTTTCTCCAAATGGCAGTGGACTTTACTTGACTAGAATCTCTATTACAGGTTTCAGTACTGATACATATACTATGCAGTGCTTATGAACTGCAACTCAGTTTTAAAATAAACCTTTATTTGTAACTCTAGCAGGATAAGAAATTGCTTTTGTCTGTTGGCACTATTTTTGAATAAAATGGGGGTTTTTTTCAAAGGTCTACAGCGACCACATACCAGGCAGTGGCTTGCAAGGCTTTCAGTAACTGTGCTTGTGACTTCCTTATCTTAGCTTACTGTTCTTATTGCTAACTCCCACCAAACCCTTTTTGTTTTCTCTGACCTGACTTTGAAGTCAAGTAGAAACTGCTGAATCTGTCTGAGTTGAAAATGGACATCTTAAGATGTACTGAAAATCATCATGTCTTGGGAAAATATTGTCCTTTATGTTTTCTTGGTTTTTATTTTTAAGCATTTTTTGAAATGAGAGGTGAAGGATTTTGAACTTAGCATGGCTTGCAAATCGCTGTATTTATTTGAGTGAGTTATCATATTTAACATTTATATCTCTTTTACTAATATATTGCATGTCTCTTCTACACTTAGCAGGCATTGATGTTCAAAGTATTTTTTTTCTTTTGATATTCTCAACAAGCACTATCTTATGGAGGTTAACCTGTGCATCTATCTTCTCCTTTTAATTTTTTGCCTTTACTTCTCTAAGAAAATGTTGGGGAAATAAGAAATTGCTCAGCTGCTGTTACTCATCTTCTGGAGCTGAAACAGTCTACTGTAACTTACTGCTGAGAGTGATATTTTAAGAGAATTATTCTTTCCCCCCTACCCCCCATATCATCATTGGTTTGAGATATACCTTGAGCAATGCTGCATAATGTTTGTGGATTTGCATTGCTTTTCTGAGTTGGCCATGCTGTTGTGTGTTCTTCTCATGTGGAGGCGTTCCTTTGCTGATACCTATATTCTTTCTCCTCACAATTCCACCACTGTTGATTGTAGGTCTGATGAAAGTGATTCCTCTCTGTCGGAGGTACAAAGGTACTCTCTCTTTCTCTTTTCTGTTTTCTTGACATCTCTCATCAAAGTTATTCCAGTTCTTAAGACATTTCATTTTGCTGCATGACTTTTCCTGATAGCTGTGCATTGTTTCTCTTGCCTTTGCCGGAACGTGAAATATCTGAGATTTGGGTCAAGCATGTCTCCCCCTCTCCCTTTTTAGGGTATTCTTTTATCATTGTTGAGCATGTCAGGTGTTTTAATTATAAGTGAAGTATGGTGTAAACATCTCCTGAGACACATTGTTTCTCTCTTTGTTTTCTTAAAAAAAAAATAGGAGCAGACATTTTATATTTCATTTACTTCCCTCCTTATTTTTGTTTTTCTTTTTCCATTTTATGCTTTGATCACTAGAAATGAAATCCCAATGTAAATAAAAATGAGTAGCTTTTATTACTTCTTTCTGAGACAATGCACAGTGGCTTAAGAGATCAAAGAAATGTTGCCACTTGTGTCCCTGTGGGTTAGGATTTTGGTACTCAATAAAATATTAGTTTATCTAGAGAAGGGCAGTCAAATAACTGCTAATAATGTAATGGGGCTTTGGCTGGTCATTGTAGCAGTTGTAGTGGTTTTTTGTCTGTAGATTTTAGAACCCTGCATATAGGTAGATAAATAGCTCCAGGACATGTATTTTACATGGCTTTGTCATGGAAGTGAGTGGGTGAGAACAGCAGGAGGAATAACTCCGTTCAGAGGCAGCATGATCCAACAGGGAGTACTACAGAGAAAATAATGTTAGTTTAGTATGATGCTAGAAAACAAAAGCATAGAGACTTTAAATTAATTTAAAGCAAATTGTGCCTGTTTTCTTGAAAACATAAAACAGTGCAGATGAAAGGTGAAAGCCTTTCCAAAATGAGGAAGATAATGTTATACAATTTAAGACACTATTAATCTAGTAAAATCTAAAGAAGGATTGCTGAGGAGTAATGAATTATATGAGTGAAGATGTCCTGAACTGTAAAAATGTTAAAAATCATAATTTTAATGTACTGGATAAGCTAATCAGTTGTCACAAAGTTAGCTTGTATCATAAAGGACTTTTTCCTTTCTATAGCAAACTTCTGGACAATATTACTAATTTTTTAGATTTTCCTAAAGCATCTGGTACTTTTTTTTTGTTTGGTTTTGTTTTGATGAGATAGGGCTGTGGTTTAGTTCCTTTTCATCACAGTTATGTGTGTGATTCCCAAAAGAGCATGACAGTGAGTTTAACTGCAAGCTGGCTGGGTCACAGTTGTGTTGCATGTTTTGGGCATTACCTTGAGGCTTTTCTACACTTCACAGATTAAAGGGGTCTATGTGCATGCAATTGTATGCATGGGATTTTAGACTGCTAGTAATTTTTGTTTGGTAAAGAATTGTGAGATGTTTATTTCAGGGAAATTAGTCTTTTGGCATTACCACAGAATTAGCTGAAAGTGCCCAGGAAGATTCCTCTGGGGTGTCAGCATTCCAGTCATCCTCCCTTTTAGCCATTTGAGCCATGAGCATGTTCTTTGGTACAGGGGGCAGTGGGAGCCTTTTCAGACACAGAAGTTAACAGCAGTTCTCTGTGTCTGCCCACAGAATGCAGGCAATGTGAAATGCATGCTGAGTTTGGAATTGGCAGTGCACATTACGTTTGCTCCATTTTTCAGAGCTGTTTATGCTGTTTAGATGGCTGATCTTGGGCATACAGAAGCTTTAAGTGTCCTGGTTTGTTCAGCATTATGCAGACTTTGCCATGTACCCAGCATTTAGCATCCTGTTGTCTTTTCATTTGTTTGGGGTTTTTTTTTGTGATTTTCTTTAACTGATAAGCCAGAGTGGACATGTGTTGAGGCTAAACAGTAAAAGTCCTTACATAGCTTATGAAAGGCATTCAGCTGTTCTGCCCTCACATCTAAGAACTAGGTTAATTTTTTTCCCTACATGCAAGTAAATTAGCTTTATCTGTGTCTGTTACTGTGCCCAACTCACATTCCTTTTTTTTTCTTTAGGGGGATAATTAACCCATTTCCTGCTTCAAAAGGCATCCGATCGTCCCCGCTTCAGTGTATCTACACAGCTGAGGGACATACCAAGGCTGTGCTTTGTGTTGATGCAACTGATGATCTTCTCTTCACTGGATCTAAAGGTTGGGCAAGCTCTGTGCACCTCTGCTGTCTACAGAGGCTGCTTTGACAGCTTGGGATGTTGTGAAAGTCTCAATTTGAGCTTAGTGCTGTAAACACAGTGGCAAATTCCAAGGGTCCGTTTCTCAACATAAGCTGCAGACAGATTTACAGTAATTATCTACAGGTTTCTAACTCCAAAGTGTAGTATTTGGCTGCTTATTTGTCGTGGAAAACCACAAAAAGCAGGAACATTAACACTTGTTGAGTGATAAGATGGAAGCAGTCATGGTAGCGTGCAAACACATGACATGCAATGCAAATAGCTTCAGGTAAGGGTGGAGGTGGGAATTTGGACATGTTTGGCTCTACTGCACAGGGTTTGGATACTCTTATGCCACAGTTGATTTTTTGAGCTATCTTCATCTGAGGGTGTCTTCTGCTTCCTCTGTGCATCTCATTTCCTGTCCTTTGTTGTTATGAGAACTGCATGGCACCTGTGGGACGGCCTGGAATCTAAATTCCTTACTGGATGGTGCAGTCACTCTATAACGTTCTCAAACTGATAGAAGCAGTGTTTTGAAGAGAACATTTTCCTCCTGTCTGTAGTGAATTTCCAGTATCATTGCCCAGTTTAGCTTAAAGATACCACCAGAGACCACCAGAGCTCAATGGATTCTTTTCACAAACACCTATTTTAATATAAAGGACTTGTTATTTTCTTAATTGTGCAGCTGAAACTATGGCAGACTCTTTTTTTTTTTTTTTTTTTTTCCTGAAGGTATCAAAGCTAACAGGAATTAGAGTGGCTGGGAAGAAATTAGCACCTATTAATAGGGAGACTCTCCTTTTAACTAGCTTATATAATGAATAAACCTTGAAATTTCAGGACATCTCTTTTATCCCAGTATTAGCACAGTTGACAACCCCATTATCTGCAGCTCTTCCACTGCTAATATTCAGTTATGAGTTCTGTGGCTATTCTGCTATCTGGCTGTTAAAAATGCCAAATCAAAAACTTTGAGTGAGCTGGCAAACTTTTGACCTTGCAGGTTTTAAGCCAACATTTTAACATTTGTACAAGCATATACAGTTGCAAAAAAGGACATTGATTTAGATTTTGTAAATAATAGTTAATTTCTGTTGAGATTTTAAATTTAGTGGCTATGTGAGGGAAAAAATGGCATGTTTTAAAATTTTATTTTACATCTAGATTTGTATTCTCAAGATTTAGTAGTTTGTTTTTTTTTTAATGGATGTTTGCAGATATTGCAAATATTAGCCTTTTTGAAGTCATATCCTAGCTTCTTAAACTTATGGGAGAATTTTTTCTGTATATATTTTTTTGAGGGGAGTTTACCAAGTATGCTTTTACTCAAGAGTGTAGACAGTTGTTTAATTAAATAAAGTTAAATCTTTTGGAAATGATTGCTGAAGCAGAAAGTCTTGGCTCACTGACATCAGATAATACTTGCAGAAAAATTCAGAGATGCCAGTAAGCTCTCATGTGCATTGCAGATCTTTGATCTTGGTAGTTGATATTTTACAGTGCCAGACAGGTCTTGCTATACTTACCTTCATGCTATCATAACTGGAGTCTATACATGAAGCTTTCTCTTCATCCTTCCAGTACTTATTTCAGTATAAATGTATATCTAAAATACCTGGAGTGATACAGACATGGTGCAGCAAGGAGAGTTTCTTGTTCTTGCCAGTAGGGTTGAAGATTTCTTGAAAACTTCTGTACATTTGGGATTTTAATACATAAAAGATTGCAGTATTTAAATTCCTTGGCTATGGAATCAAAACAGTGACTAAAGCACTCTCTGCTGGGATTTTCAGAGGCCCCCAAAACATTGAAGAGTTTGGGTCCCTTCTCACCTTTGTAGTTTTGTTGTGGCACTCAGAACTCAGCCATGCTAAGTCTCAAAACTCATCCTGAACTATGTTTTTGATAATGAATTATTGAATTAAAAATTGGATTCTTCTCTTCATCTATCATCATCCACACTTTACAGCCTCTAAATTGTCTGCATTTTCACTTCCCTTAAGATTTTAATCCCTTTTAAAATGCTTTGGGAGCTAATATGCAGGTCTTGAAAGCACATTTAATGATCAACCTTGCTTAGTTTTGATAATGATAGATGGATGCCTATGTGTATTTCTAAAGAACTACTTAATTTAGCTGTGTTTCTGCGGTGTCTACAGAAATGGAGGAAAATGTATGAGTGCAAATGAATTAATGTGCTTTTAAAAAAATTAACAGAATTTAGGAAAAGCATGAGATTTTTCAGGTTTTTTTATTATTGTTAATATTTTCCCCATTTTTGTTTGTCTTTATTTAGATCGTACCTGTAAAGTCTGGAATCTGGTAACTGGACAAGAGATTATGTCTTTAGGGGGTCATCCAAATAATGTGGTTTCTATTAAATATTGCAACTACACAAGCCTGGTCTTCACAGTTTCAACCTCCTATATCAAGGTGTGGGACATCAGAGATTCTGCCAAGTGCATTCGGACGTTGACGTGAGTATGCTGAACCTCAGGTGCCAAGCATTCAATTGAGTCTTGATTTTAGATACATTTTATTATATTTAATTCAGTATTGCAGTACAGTGTAATATAAGTACACTGTTGGCAATGTTTCTTTACATGTTCAGGCTAAGTCAGTATGGGACATCAGTAATGGGAACACAAAACAATTTGCATATAGAGTTTTATCAGATGTTCAGTATTCATAATTGGCTTATAGCCTTTTTTGCTCAGTGAAATAGGTTTGTTTTTAGTGAGTATACAAAATATGGCAAACTAACTGTAGAATTTGGGGGTTTTCTTTTTTTTGTTTTCTTTTTTTTCCTTCTCTGTACTCAGGTCTTCAGGCCAAGCTATGCCTGCTGATGTGTGTTCAGGTAGTACTAACAGAACAGTTGCTATCCCAGCTGGAGAGAACCAGATCAATCAAATTGCACTAAATCCAACTGGCACATTCCTCTATGCAGCTGCTGGAAACTCAGTGAGGATGTGGGACCTGAAAAGGTACAGAACACCAGCCAAAGAGAATGTTTTTAGGTCGTTACATGTGCATAGGCAGCAAAGTTGTGCACATGACACAGTCAGTGTAGTGTTTCTTCTATATGGTAGTGTCCACACCTGGGCAAAATATGGTGTCAGTTACAGATCAGCTAATCCATCTGTGGTGGATACTGAGATAATGATTTTCTCATGTGTTAAGGTTGTGGTGAATCATTTCAGTAAAAATGACTTGGAAAACACAAGGTTTTGTTTGACAGGCACTACAAAACACACTTTTGTAAGGTGAGGATGGGAATCCTGACTAGTAATTGTTGATGAGATGATGGAAGCCAATGGAAGTAATGAAATATAATATGGGGTTATGATAGCTGCACTATAATTACACTTTTCCAAACAGAACCTGCTCCCAAAGAGTGCATTCAAAGTACAGAAAATACTTATGAGGGGACTGATTCATCTTTACTTTAAAATGTTCTAATTCCTATTTTGCATAAGTAGGGGGGTTTTGTTGTGTTTAATGTAGATTTAATATTTATCCATGGATATGAACAATAGAGTATAGGTAAACAAGAGGATGAGTACTGAAGACAAAGTGAAAATAAAACGACCCATTTGTCACAAGCTGTGCTATGGACTATATTGGATATGTGAAAAATTAACAAATCCTCATTTCTTCTCTTATCCTTAAAGATTTCAGTCTACAGGAAAGCTGACTGGTCACCAGGGTCCTGTTATGTGCCTTACTGTCGATCAGATCTCCAATGGACAAGATCTTATCATCACTGGTTCAAAGGATCATTATATAAAGGTAACTTGGCATATCAGCATGGGATGCAGGCTTCAGCAGAAGTAGCTCTCATCTACACATTCAAAATGTGATAGCCAAAATGAAAATTATTTCACCAGTCATGGATCATGAATAATATTCAGTCATAATACTTACCACTTCAATGCCTTTTTTGTTTCACCAAGAAATATGGATGCATGGTTGTCTCCAGTTTAGCTTTTTCTTAATCCCCATTCAATTGGATGTCAGGTGTACAAAGTCTTAGAGAAATATTCATAACACCTACTTCTAGGTAACATTCAGCTCTTTATCTTAAGTCAGTGCCTCTGTTTTGGAGTGCAGACCTAATTGTTTCACCAGAGACACCCTGTGTGTTCCTCATGTCAGAGAGTCCAGGGTTTAGCCCAGGCTCGTTCTGAAGTGGGGAAGACAGCCAGGTCAGCACTTCTCAGGCAAGGTGGCCAATATACTTTTCTGTTTCTTGGAGTTGTGATTAATTCACTCAAGGCTGTGGAATCTGTTTTTTTGGGAGGAGGGGTTTTTTTTGTGGGTTTTTTTTTTTTTTTGTTTGTTTGTTTGTTTTCTTTTTTTGGTCTCACGTCAGCCAGTGGCTATTTAAACCCACAAGCTCCTGTTTCTCAGGGCTACACCCAAATCACCAGACTTAATAAATTGTAGATCATCATGTAAAGGTGACTCTCACACTGCAAGAATGTGTGATGCATGAGGCCAAAGAGAATGGGCAAGAAACCCTAGCTTGTTATGAGGGGATACCCTTCTGTTCTTCTCACACGCTGGAGACGAGTGTATGAACACAGCTAGGGGTGGAGCAAGATCCAGAATCTGTGTGAGCTTTCTCACTGAGCTAGGCTTTCATTTTTTCATATTATTCTGCAATTCTTGGATGCTTGGCTGTGCACTGTGCCAGATGCAAAAAACTGCCTGGGATGTTGGTGCACAGTTGGACAATTTGGGCTGTGGATTTGAAATCCTGTCAGCAGTGTTCCTATGGTTAGAGGCCAGGGGATTCTTAGGCAATGGGGAGACAGAGGCAGACACTCTGAGAATTACTTCTCTGCACAGTTCAGAATATTGGTTTCGTTATGAGCTGCCATCCTGGCACAGTAATGATGGAAGGACTTCAGTGGGAACAACAGGGTGGGATCATGTAATCCAGGTTTGTCATGCTGTGAGCTCCTGAGACAAGCAAGGAGGTGGGAGGGCTTTTGGAAAATAAAGCTGTCAACAGGCAGAGAAGTTTATCTGTCCTTCTTGTCCTTCCTTTCTGTGGCCAGGCTACATAAATAAATCCTCCTAGGTCTGCCTGCCTCTTGACTTACATCACTACAATGTCCAGGGGTATTTCAGCCATTTCTGTGTGTTTCAGAGTAGTGTGTGTTCTCCAAAGTGAATGTCTCCAGAATTGTCAAGCCAGCTGTCTATGAATTCTCAATGCTTCCATTCAGCCTGGAAAAGAGAAGGTTATGTGGAGACCTCATAACTTTCCATTATCAGAAGGGGGCTTACAGGGAAGCCAGAGAGGCACGCTCTTCATCAGAAACTGTAGTGACAGAACAAGGAGTAATGGGCACAGATGGAAAAAAGGGGAAATTTAGGTTATGATATTAACATGAAATTCTTCACTGTGTAGGTGGTAAGACACTGAAACAGGCTGCCCAGTGAGGTTGTGGATGCCCCAATGCTGGCAAGTAATCAAAGCCAGGCTGGATAAGGCCTTGAGCAGCCTGCTCTAGTGGGAGGTGTCCCTAGTACCAAAGAGGGTTTGGGACTACATGATCTTTAAGGCCCATTTTAACCCCTTAACAATGTGTGGTTCTCTGCATGGGTAGGTCTGTAGGGCTACCAGGCCTGGTGACAGATACTGTCATGTCACAGGAAACTATTGTCTTGTCTACTGAGTCAGTAATATTGGTCATCTCTAGGTACCTGATTTTTCTGGTTTATCACTGAATTTTTTGTTACAGTTGGAACTGATGCATGTTAATTGAATGTGATAACGTATTTTAAAATACCTTTAGCTCACAAGGTATTATTTTATACTACCAAGCTCTCCCTTTTCTGCTGTCAAGCTTATTCATTCTAAAAGGCCAATAAAGAGCAAATAATAGAGGATAAAGTTTGACATTTGCTTGTGAAACAGAGCTGGTGGTTTAAAAAGTTACAGCTCATCTGTTCTTTCAGCTCAGTCTCACTGGGTGAGTTCTGGTTCCCTACAATGCAAAATGAACCAGGATTGCTTACTCTGCAGCTCCAGCAACAAAGACCTGATGGGATTGATTATGGCTTAAATTGTTGAAGCAATCTTTCTTAAAGATTTCTTGTTTTAACACCCCATTCTTGGAGCACAGACAAGGAGAGAGGTGTGTCTAGTACATGAAAAGCATCAGTGTGTAATAGTATGTAACCCTTACCAAAACAACTTGTCCAGAAAAACATATGAATGCCTCTTTCTGAAGCTACTTAGCTGTGCAATTCTCCCAGAGTGAGTTATGTTTCCCAAACTTACTCATGAACTTTGTTTCTCTAGCCCAACACACAGGGTATATATGGGTCCTTCCTGTGAAGCTGCTGTGTATATGATATTCCAGTAGTAGTAATTCTTCTTCCCAGAGCAGTCTTCTCTGAGGTCAGTGGAGAATTCCCGCTTCAGGCAAGAGGTGGAAGAGGAGAAAGGAGTGGTTCTGGTAGATAAATTCTGTCAAATATACATCATAATACATACTGTGGCCTGTAATAACACTGTAATAATTTTTTTCCCTGAAGTTATTTGCTGCATGACTTTCAAGCAGGTTGGATGGCAGAAAATCTCATAGAATATATTTTATTATTTATTTTAGATGTTTGATGTGACTGAAGGAGCTCTTGGAAGCGTGAGTCCTACACACAATTTTGAACCTCCTCATTATGATGGCATTGAAGCACTTGCTATTATGGGAGATAACCTTTTTAGTGGCTCGAGAGATAATGGAATTAAGAAATGGGATTTGTCTCAAAAAGACCTTCTTCAGGTAATGAAAAAAATCATGCAGCTGCTGTGACAGTCACGCTGTAGAACTGTTTTCAGGCTGTATAAATGTTCAGGCTCATACAATGGCTATTCACATAGACACTGGTGCTTTTAATAGGGAAGGCATAGAACACTGACTAAGAAAGAAATCAATAACGTACTTGATCTTCACATGCAGTTACTTTTCTGTGCATGAAGCGTCAGGAAATTCTGATGAATTGGTTATCCTGTTTTAGCTCTGAGTACATGGGGGTTGTTTTTCTGCTTCAGAATAAAAGCAGCATTTGCCTCATCTGTGACTGGAATCACTGGATACTTGTCTTTGACAAGTTAGTAAAGTTTGGATTGGGAACTCATTAATGAGAAACAATACTTTAGATCAGGCTACAGAATATTTTCTTGTGAAGAGGTTTTACAGCCTATCTCACTCCACCCAGTCTTGGACCTTAGATCATCTCCTTACACCGTGCAGATGTTATGTATACAACGCACTCACAATAACACTTGCTGTCAGAACACATTTGCTGTATGTTTTTCCTTATGTAAAAAGGAAAAAAAGGGAGTGGGTGTAAAAGGACCTCAAATCTAGGGAAATCGCAATTTGTTTGGCATGAAGAACTTTGCTTTTTGCCTACCTGCTGTAAGCTGGTCTGTTCTTCTAGGTCTTATGAGAGGTTCTTGAGGTATAGTTGTGATTATTTAACTTGAGAGTGAGCAAGAACTGGAAGGCAGAAAACAAATACCAGAAGAGAGTGCTGGTTTTGCAGTAACTTTTAGAGAAAGGAGGAGCATGCATTTAATATGCAGACTGATGGCAAGGAAACAAATAAAAATTTAAAATATTGGGACATGAGAAAATAATGGACTAGCTACTTTAAAAAGAAAATTTATATATGGGCATAATTATTATTCCATAAATATATAAACTTTCTTGACTGTCATTCAAAATCATCCAGTTCAGTGCCAGTTCCTTTTCAGAATAGTCCGAAGACTTCACAGTTAAAATAAGGATTCATAAATTTAGCATCTTACAGAAAATCTTCACTTGCCCGTACTGGGACATCTGCCCTCACATCTTTCTGTCCAGAAAAATGTGCTAAGGATCTTGTACCAAAATCATAGGCACTGGAAAGATTTTGTATTCTCAGAGTGACTTCATTAAAATTTTAAGGAGTGTCTTCACTCTTGCATTTTAGGCTCATTAAAAAGTTATGCAATATGCATTTTTGCTATTGCAATTAATTTAACATCAGAAAGAATACAGGATCAGGGGTGAATAAGTATGTAAATTGGACTAGCTCTATAACTTTCCTTGTTTTCCTTTTGGTATATGGGCATGATTTCTCTACTTTGCCTTCCCCTGTTTGTTGGTTTGAAAATTAGAACTTGAGAAGAATAATCTCACACTTCTTTCATTTCTATAAAATGCTGAATGTTTTTCAATGAGATGAGACTGAAGCATTTGACAGAATAGAAGTAATTTTTAATCATGGTCTTTTATAGGGAATGAGAAATGCTGTTGCTTTGCTAATCATGTGATAATTCAGAGTGGAAGGGCCCACTGGAGGTCACACAATGCAAAGTTGTCCTGCTGGTTCAAGCAAGGCCAACTTTGTAGTTAGGTCTGGTTTCTCAAGGCCATGCCCAGCTGAGTTTTCAAAGCTTCCAAGGTTGCAGACTGAACAGCTGCTCTCCTTAATCTACCCAGCAACCAAAACCTGAAACAGAGCCAAGCTGCTTTACAGCAGAAATGCTAATGTTGCATCAGAGGTTCTGGTTTGGCATACACATGTTGACCAGGTTTGATCCTCTGTAATTAATGAAAATCCCTTAACAAGCACGCTATTCAAAGGAATTTGGAGATCATCTGCTTCACTTGGTGTTGCACATCCCAAGTCACAAAACCCTGCTGTGACAAAATTGAGATTTATAAGAACCACAACCACCCCACCCCCCTGCTGCCATTCCCAGTTTCATGGAATGCTGCAGAATCAGACTACCAGTGCTGTTTAGCTGTGTATGTTATAAATGAAACACTAAGGTAAGTTCCTAGAAAGCTGAATGTACTCCATTATGAGCAATGCAGCAAAGCAAAGCAATTCTTACCAAACTGAACCAGAGAAAAGCCACATTTGGTATCCCCAAAAGACAGCAAATTTTTGGCTGTTATTTCCCCATATTTTTATTTTTCCCCGTGTATTTATTCGTGAGAACAACAAAAGGGTGTGGTTCTCAGCTGGTCTGTGCAGCATTTTGCTTTCTGAATGAGAACTAAAATGCTAGTGCCCTTCCTCAATAAAGAATTAATGTGTTTCTGTGAAGTGCAACATCACAAAATCAATGTATAAATGCGTAGTGGGAAAAGAGGAAAGAAAGAAGGCAAACACAGCTTCTGTCTTCCTGATGTATTTTTGTGCAGTTTTTTTGGATTTTCTTTTTATGTGTTTTATAGCAGTTATAGAGATTTGAAACATATGCAGAGACCATATGTTCCAAAATGCATTCAAATATGCATTAGAAAACATGCAGACTTTGTATTATCCTAAACTGATTTCTGTTCCACATTAGGTCAATTGTGCATATTAGATTTTTTCCTGTTTTGCAGTATTATTTCACAAAAACAAACACTCTTGGAAGTTAGCACTGTCCTTGCTCTAAAGGTGCAGAATCCACCCAGAGCCACGTAGCAAAACTGCTGCAGGACAAGGAATCAGGCTTACAACTTGGGATTTTTCCACTTCTGTGCTTGTTGCTCTGGAATTTTCTGCAGCCCTGTGAGACTGGTGTGCCTTCTGTCTTTCAGCAAGTCCCCAATGCCCATAAGGACTGGGTTTGTGCTCTTGGCCTGGTGCCCGGGGTGCCGGTTCTGCTCAGCGGCTGCAGGGGAGGCACCCTCAAGCTCTGGAACGTGGACACCTTTGCACCCATTGGGGAGATGAAGGGACATGACAGCCCTATCAATGCCATCTGCACCAACTCCAGCCAGATTTTTACAGCAGCAGAGTGAGTTCTTCTCCATGCATCTTTCTTTTCTGTGTCCCCTGCTATAACCCTGTCCATGCACATGTGTTTAGGGCATGTGTAACTCACTGCACAGAAAGCATCAGGAGACCTTGTCCAGTCCATGCCCCTCAATGCTAATATCTATCACAGCCATCCCCAAAGTGAGGTGCTTGCACCCCAGAGGATGAACAGCATGACCCACTGGGGTGCTGGAATAAATGATTAGAACTCAGTGGTATGTCTATATAATTAATAAATACACACAGCAGTGTGGGCTTAAAAAAATTTTAGTGGTAGGGGTGCATGATCAAAACAAGTTTGGAAACCACTGATCTACAAGGATGGCAGGGAGAATTTGGCAGTACTTGAGAACTTTGTAAGCTTGTCTCTGCAGTTGGACTATTTCATTATGAGACTCATTCCTTACCTGTGCAAATTCTCCTGAAAGCCATGGCCATGGCTGTTAGTTTGTGCTTGGTTGGCTTTTAAGTGCTGGCATACAGCAGAAGCTTTGCAAGCCATCCTACTGTCCTGTAAACACCTTGATTTGAATATTTGTTTGCTCAGTAAAAGTGAGCAAATTGAGGACCTGAAGCCTCAGGGGAATTAACCAAGAAAAGTACCTTGTTATGGAGAATATAATTGCAGGAGATGGCAACAGAGGCTCTTTGTGGTGTAGTCTGAGCACAGGAGCTGTGAAAGCTGACATGTTGCATTCTTGTGCCAATTGCGGAAGCTTCTGGCCTTCTGAATTACAAGCAGGTCTTTCTGAATCATAGCAGCATTTCAAAATTGCCAAGTTTTCATATTTGGTGGTCAAGTTTTATGTTTAATCACTAATAGGTAGGGGTGTAGAAGTCAAAACTTATGTCTGTGTTTGCCTAAAAATTATTAATCCATTTAGAACATACATGCATCTGAATTATTTTTTTTTGTCATTAAAAAAATTTCAGTCTTTTGGTATTTCTAGCAGTGGGCTTAAGGTCTAAAAAATTTAGATGGTTCCTCACAATTTACAGTGAAATGAAGGCACAGGTCAGAAAACACTTTTAACTGTTACAAAGTCTGCTCAGCCTGTTGGTTTCTTTTGAGGGAGTTGTGAGGAATACATGAATCAGTGTTGGCTAGTCACTCAAGTTAATGTTTATGAGAAATTCATAACTTCCCTTTCATGGAATAAATTGCTATTTAACAAGACTAACTCTTTATTTTACTTCTAAATTATAACAGCATTTTGCAACACATTTTATGTGATATTTTATTTACACATACTTTAAAATTGTGTAAATAGTGATTTTTTTCCAAAAGTACATAACTACAGTCTGGGCTTCTAAACATCAGCTCACTGGTATGTGTGCTATTTAGCAACTTGCCAATGGGTTTGGGTATTTTTTGTTGGAGAGTTAGGACTTCATATTTTCTTATAGTTTTGTGCTTTTTTTACTTATGATAGACTGACACCTCTTTACTTTTTTAGACATAAAGTCTTTATACATTCTTAGATGGCTAAAGGTCATAGCCAGTGCTGTGACAAGGTTAGGGAATCTTCAGTGTTGTACATGTTAAATTACGAAGTCTCCTGGAGGTGGAATAACCCTTGCATGTCCATTAAAGAGCTGGTATTTTGCCAACAATACCTTTCTGAATAAGGCACTCAAGCTTTTAAGGAAGTGTCCCTGGCCCCCCCTTGGCCCTCTCTCCCTCCCCAGTGTAATCACAGTGCTCTAATACTGCTTTGTTTTGGTTTTCAGTGATCGCACTGTGAGGATCTGGAAAGCTCGGAATATTATAGATGGACAGATCTCAGATACAGGAGATGCAAATGAAGATCTTGCCAGTAATTGAAGTTACAGGGGATAAAGGAATAAATTGATCGATTGGAGGTGCACTCTATGCAGTTTGCTGCATGTCTAGTAGTTAAACACTGATGACTGGAACGGAGTGAAAATGCGTGAACTCTTCCACTAGACCTGCTGTCCTTAAAATATGTACTGTATTTAATAACCTCTTGGTAACATGCTTGAGTCTCAACAGTCATGTGTATCTCTATATATTATGGCTGAATTTGTGTGCATATGTAATACTTGCAGTTTAAATTAACTGGAATTCAGTCTTCTCTAATGACCATCTCAAAATTATAACCTGAAATATATAACAAAAGTGCTCTGCTGTATTTCACTCACAAGTATGATCAGCTGTTTTGCATTTTACGGTAACAGGGGAAGGAACGTGTCCCAGGAATAAGCCTTTGATCATGAGAGGCAGTTTGAAGATTTTAAAGGTCATTTACACTGTTGTTAGGAAAGTGGAGTGAATAATAGATGGGAAGAAGCTGTTAACAGTACATCTACCTGACATGGCTGTATCCTGCTAACAGCAAATGCCATATGATTTGTGTGTTGATAGCATATAATCTGTGTTGACCAAAGTTGTGCAGCTGTGTGTACTCTGTGCTCAGGACTAGAACACAAATGCCCACAAATGGCTATGTTTTATTTGTGTTTTGCCTATGTTCTGCAATGACTAGATGTTCATAATGTCATGATAAATATATCTTAATCTATTTTTCTTACGGATTTGTTTCTATCATCTCACATTTTCTTTTTTTTAAGCAAATTGTCTTTCCTTTTTATCTAATTTTATATGCTGCTAAATGTATTTTAAATACACTGTTTTTTGCAAACCTTGGCAGTTACTTTGAGAACTGAACCACATTTATTGGGAAAAGCTATGTAAATAGATGGTTGTATAAAGAAAATATCTTATCTTGTGCCTGTATGACTTTTGAAGCTCTTGGAACCTGGATATTGAGGAAGGTTGTATAATTTACCCAACTGCTCTGAATATTAATTTGTAAATTCTGCAAATTTTAAAATTTTATGTAGATTCAGAAACAGTGTTTGGATATTGAGGTTTTTTGGTTGTTTTGTTTTTATTTTTCAGAAAATATCAGTCTGTAAATTATAGCTTGTGTAGGTAACAAATAAAGATGTGAATGTGAACTGCTTTTTTGTCTTGTCCATCATACTTCCTTATAAAAATTCACTTCCTTTGCAAAGGTGTTGAATTTAAACCCACAGTTTTACAGTGCAGTAGAGTAGCTTGGTGAGCACCATAGCCCATATATCCCATGTCTGTGTTCTCCTTGGCCATTATTTGTCTTTTTATAGTGCTTAGGAACCCTAGGGGGATTCCCTCACACTTAGTACAGTACAGACATAAAATGAAGCAGGTGACTCCTGTCCCTATGAGATGACACCTCTCTTACCCTTACTGCATATGGTCTGTCAAACAAGGAAAAGTGCTGATGCCTCTTACTGGTCTTGGAGGAATTACTTCCTTCTCTGCTCAGCTTGAAAGATGAAAATGCTGCTTGCAATTTGAGGTTACCAATCTGTTCCAAGTTTTGATGGAGATGGGCGATGAATGATATATATTGGTTAAAAACAATGTATAAATTAGTTAAAATAAGCAGCAGCACTACCACTTAGTGTTTGTCTATCATGCTTTTTAGCTACCCAAAGGGTATAGACACAAATTATTTGGTATTATGTGACAACCTTGAGCAAATTCCAGTGGAGAGTGGATTTACACACAAGACTCACATGAGAGGCTTTTTGTGGAGGGTCCCCATTCCCCTTGGCCCAGCAGGTGTTGTGCCAAGCTACACAAATGATACCAACAGCTTGGTGACCCCTGTTTTTGGGGCTGGACACTCATGGCTGTGGGTGCAAGATTCATATGAATATTGTGTTTTGCAGCTGCAGGACATTCCCTTGCAGCCTTGGGAAAAGCCTGCCCTCTGTCCAGCTGCTCGACTCTGAGCACATGGGACTGTGTGGCCATGGCCTGGGCTGCAGATGTTCCTCTCCAGGGATGCCTGGCAGTGCATATATTTGGTTTGGCTTATTTCCTGATAGGCACTAATGTTACATAATGTAGTAATAAAAAATATTTAGTTTTAAATGTTTTTTTCTTCCAGGAAGATATTCCACCTAAACCAGGTCTTACCGTAGAACAAAGCTTTCACACTTTTGCTCTGAAAGTTCTTGCCATCAAGTAATTGGAAGGAAAATGTCATTTTTTAAAGGTCACAGTATCACTGTCTTGTTTTAATGGAGAATTCTTTGACTACTGTTTGTTTTTTTCCAAACTTCATCTGTGCTGTAAACCCATATACGTGATAAAAGGTAATATGAAATCAGAAAAAGGTAAGTACTGGACTCCCACTGTCTGAACGTGTTTGTGTCAAATAAAAAACAAAGGTGGTCTCTGAAAAATTAATTTTCTAAGAAGTCATGGAAAAATCACATTTTCCTCTCAAAGTTGGAATTCAGAAGTTGAGCAAAGTGTGTGGAAAAATTAGACTGTATCTCACCTTATCTGCTTAGATACAGTCAAGGTCATGTGTAACAAATAATCTCATTAAAGATATGAATTCTAAGAACCTATTTGCAATGCTTCTGATTGTGTATCAGAAGAAGTGCTTATCGTGCCCCTGACTTGTATAAAAGGCTTCAGACTGCCTGCACAAGTCCTCCTTCAACCATGGCAAAGATGAGGAGCCTGTGTTTCTTGGCTGTTGTGCTTGCAGGTAAGTACACCACATTTGTATTTTGTCCTAGGCTTCATAAGCAAAATATAAAAGTGCTAACAATAGAAGAGCTGTTAAAAGAAATGACTGTTTTCCATAGAAAAGGAGAGAACAGGCATGGCACTGACTCCACCTGAGGTGACTGTGGGAGGACAGCAGAGCTGACTTGTTTAGAAATATGCCCCAGTCCTACAGTGCATTCAGCACTTGGGCACCTGCATAGTCAAAAGGGAATCAGTGGGATCATTCAGCTCTGAAGATACCTATTGCTTTGTTAGGGTTTTTTTCTGTAATTTTTACTCCACCATACCAGAGGTTAATTTGGTCCAGAGAGTAGTAAAGGGAGAATACATATTATTTTGTTGCTGAAGGATGAAACCTCTGCAGCAAATGCCTTTGAAATGTACAGATGAACCAAAAATGTAAATACTTATACTATTAAATGAAAAACTGTGTGGTAATACTTCAATTCCTTCCTTATGCCTTAATTTTAATCCAATTTTTCAAAATTAAAGTGAAGGTTTTTAAAAATCAATGAGGATTATTTTTCATCTATATCTTTCCAACTGCCTTTCTTTAGCTTCTGTTCCCATGGAAATTATCATGGAAAAGCAGCAAGTAGCCATAGGTGTTGCTATATATTCAACTGCTTGTTTGGATCTAGTCTTCATATGTTTACAGACATGAGCTGTAAATACAGTAAAAATTATGGTTTTAAAATTATTTTTAAAAGTAGGGAAGGAAAATTGTATCTTCCCACTTGCTGCGATCACGTTTGTACTACAATAGAAGTAAATCCAGGAACAAGGGATGAATAGGGTTGCAGCCTTATTCAGCTGCACACACCTCCAAGTCTTTGTTTTTAAAATTTGCTGGAAAATGTAAGCTTTGCATTAATGGGAGAAAAAATTGAAGAAATTTCTTGGCTCCTACTGGGGGAATGTTTTTTTCCTTTGAACTAGGTTAGTCATTCACAATCTCGTTCATAAGAAGTATTTTGAAAGTATTTTACAATACAAATTAGTTCATAAAAGTCTCCCACAAACCTATCCTGTGTAAAATTACACTACATTAATAATCTGCTGTAGTGTGTTCACTCATACTCTTCTTGATTTCAGCGATGAAAACACTAATGCTGCATTTGACTCTCACTAGAAAACACACTCCAGACCAAAATGAAATGTGATGGGTTTTGTTTATTTTGTGCTCCAAGAAGAAATAATTGCAGGAGTGCAGAAGGGTATTCATATTCCTATTATGCTTTGGATGAAAAAGAGGATAAGAATTTAGAGCTTTTCTATGTGATGTATCATGAGGGGTGAATGCTGGACAGAGAGCAGTCTGACCTCTCTGCCCCATCAAAAGAGGGGGAACCCAATGCTGCCTGCACAGCAGCTGGTGCAGGTTAACAGCCAGATAATTCCCGTTAACTCCAGCCTCCAGAAGATGATAATGAGGCAAGGTGGCATGGAGCAGTGAGCTCTGCTGAGCAGCCTGGGAGCATCAGACCTGAGTGTCAGATGTTCCTGTCCAAAAGGGGCTTGAGAGTTTACTCAAAAAAAATGTAGGTGGCACTCCTGCTTTTCTGGGTTCATATCCCCCCACTTGGAAATCAACTCGGGCATTGCAGCATGATGGCATTCTCTAGCAAGAATCTACTATTTCATTCTGTAACTTTTTCTAGTATACATAATTACTGCTTGTGCACATCTGCTTGTAGAATTCTTTCTGTGGAGAAGCCCAGACTGCATCAGCAATCATGTTTTAGGCTTTCATGCACACAACAGTCCGCATTAAAAAAAAAAAAAATAAAGAAAGCAGAGGTATTAGTCATTTTGTAGAAAAGGGCAATTATCGTTCAAGTAGATTTAATCTTGGAATATTGCTGTAATGACTAAAATTACATAAATTAACTTCAGAATAAGTATGCTGCCAGTGATATGCCTGCTCTCTCTGAGAATATTTACCAACAGCAGTTTGTCAGCACAGCAGGGAGCTGGTCTTGTGGTCCCCCTGCTCTTCTGAGGCTCTCAACCAGAGGGCTTGACTTGCAGCTGTAAAAAGGGCAAATTTAGCACCTTACTAACAGGTTTTTTTTCATGATGATTCTGTGAATGACTAATATATGCCTTTTCTTTTACTGCTGGCAACTTTCCTTTACTCATAACCATACCTATATTAAAACAAACTACTAATACTGTGTAGATACAGTTGTCATACGATACAGAAAAGAAACCCAACATGCACATACACTCACTGTTTTTCTATTTATACCATACAAGTACATGCTGCTTGTCACATAGTTGTATCTCTATAGTTAGAAAACATCTGTGAATAACATAATTACACAGAAAATGTAGCACTTTAATATTGACAGCAGTCCTTACTGAAGACTCCCTCCTTCTCTGCCAGCCTGCAGTGTTGCTCTCATGCCTCACCAGCAGCTTCATTATGCTGCTATTTAACTTTGTATGAGTATTTCAAGCGAGTCGTGCTTCAACTGAGCACAGGCAGCTCTGAGTGCAGAATAATGCAGACCCAGTGCCTCGGCTTGTAAAAGAAAGCGGCTGCTGCTCTTGCTCCGGTATGAGCAGGCAGCTGCTCGGCCAGTCCTAGTTCATGGGATAATGGGTACCAGCCCTAAGACGGGGAGAAAGCACATCCAGAACCAAGAATATCTGAGGTTCGCGGTGCTGTGGGGTTTTTGACGCGGTTCCCTGCTGCTCTGACGGCTTTTCCCCCACAGCCCTGGGCGGGTGCCTGGGCGAGGAGCAGGACGCGCAGTGCCCCGGCAACGTGGCGGCGCAGAAGCGCATTGACTGCCACCCGCAGCCCGGCGCTTCCCGGGAGGCCTGCGAGGCCCGGGGCTGCACGTGGTGTGCACCTGATGTGCCCAACGCTCCCTGGTGCTTCTTCCCGGAGAACAGTCCCTACGGCTACGCCCGCAGCGGGGGCCCCGAGCAGACCGACAAGGGCTGGAGGTGAGTGAGTGAGTGCGGGAGGCTCCCCGGGTGCTGCAGGCCGGCACTGCCCACGGCCGGCGCCGCCGCCCCGGGCGCTCTCCCGAACACATTGACCCGAAAACTTTCCTTCCCCAAGGAGGGAAAGGGACACCCTTCTCTGTGCATTGCCATAGAACTGGGGCTTGTGCTCTCACCACACCTCAGGTGAGGAAACCAGGTGCAGGCACAGAGTGCTCCCTCCCGCCCTGGCAGCTGTGTCTCAGGAAACTACGAGGTCTCCTTTCTTTGGTGGCCTCTGTTTTATCCATTAACATCAAGGAAGGCCTAAACTGGCCTCAGGGATTATTTCTCTCAGTAAGTCAATGATTTATTTTTAAAGAGCTGCCACAGAGTAGCTGGGTGGTTCCCCTGGCCTGCCCGAGGGTGGTCTCAGCCAGTGATCCCTCGTGGTGGTCACCAGCACGTGTTTGCACTGCAGAGTCACGCTGAACAAGCGCCAGGCCTTGTCCCTCTTCGGAAATGACATTTCCCCGATCGTCTTTGAGGTGGAGTTCCAGACCAAGGACAGACTGCGGTTCAAGGTGAGTGTTTGGGGGTTGGAATCATTTAACCAAAGCAACACACATGCTAAGGAGTGAGCTGACCTGCCCCCTGCTCGCCTCGCTCTAGCTCTACGACCCCAACGCACAGCGGTTTGAAGTCCCACTGAAGATCGATGGCCCCGGGGTCACTGCTGAAGAAGCCAACTATGAGGTGGAGTTCTCCGATGATTCCACGCACTTAAAGATCAAGAGGAAGAGCACTGGCACTGTGCTGTGAGTACCACACATGATTCATATTGCTTTTTGTAAAAGTTAGGTGTGATGAGGTGAGCACTGTTTACCTACACTCTGTTGCTTGGGTCTGTGGGACAAGGGGTCAAAGGATGTGGTGTAAATGCAGATTTGTGTCTTGTCCTGGAAGGGCTTTCATTATTAATGGGGGTATGTGCCTGTGTAACAGACAGTTATCTACGTGCATGTATAAAAGTTTATGCAGTAAGTCAAAGAACTTCTGAGGCTACAATTTCATGGCTTGGGATGCTGGTAAACTCAACTCATCAGAGCACTGAGCTAAGATTTCTGAAATTTGAGTGTCAGGAACTAAGTGCCAGATCTCCTGACACTCTCCAGCAGGCAGGTCTAAGGAGCTCAAAGCAGTGGAAGCTGTAAGCCTCTAATTTCCACTGATGTCACTGAGTGGCACTGGCTCTAGCTGTCGCTCTGCAAAAATACCATTTGTTTTCTCAAGCTAGTACTGTAAGTTTAACTTCAGCAAAGCTCCTCTCATTAACAAATGTCACCAGGTGTCATAATTTCCCTTCTCCTTGGTTTCCATCAACACATCTCTAGTGCATAATGCTGCTTAGAAAGAGAGTCCCAATCAAGGTGCATTCCTGGCAGCTGTTTTTGGGAATGCAGCAGTGAGCAATTTAAGGATGGCTTAACATGAGTGATGCAAATGAGACCATACAGCCCCAAGAATGGTCTGCCGATGGAACCATCATGCTGGGTTTTTAATGAGCTGACCATCCTTTTGAACTACAGTCTTACGGCATCTCTTTATACATGTCACAGTCAATTCTGTAAAGTCTTACTTATGCAGGCTATTTTAAATGCATGCATTATGCATTACTCTAATAACAAAAATAATTTAATTTCTCATTAGACTTAACAGCTCTGTGTAAACAGTGGGGTTTTGTTAAAGGCCCAGTTTTCTTCGTCTTCCTGTAAAGGCTTATTAATTGGAATGCTGGTGTAAGGGGTGAATGCATAAGTGCCTAGCTCATGGCCCATTCTCATTCAGCCCTCCCCACCTTCACCCAGACCCTAAGGCTTTAGCCTGGATAAATCAAACTTGAGATGTCCCAGCTAAGGGGAGGGACTGCTATGGAGCAGATGCAGGGTCTGCCAAAGGCACAGCTCCAGTGACAGGCAGAGGAACGCAAGTCAGGAGAGGGACACAACCCCACTGAGCAGGTTTCCAGGAGGGCACATTCAGTGCCCTGCTGTGGGCCTGGGGAAGCCTCCTGCATTCCCCTCCATCTCTTTGTGCACCAAGACCCGTGCCCAGCAGCAGCAGCAGAGGTGTGGGTGCAGCCGTGCTGTGCTGCAGAGCCCAGGGAGGCAGAGGGCAGCCTTGGTTTGCAGCACTGGCACAGCAGCAGCAGTGATGCTCTGCTCTCCAGTATCCCCGTGGGAAATTGTACACTGCCTTCAGGCAGGTAAAGGAGTGCTCCTGAAACCCAGCCAAGCCCAGAAAGAGGAAATTGTGGGTGAATATAAGGCACAAATAATGGACTTGTGTCCTGCAAGCAGTGGCAAGGCTGCTCCCAAAGACACAGGATTTTGTGTACAGAAAGGGAAATTGTATGTTCCTTGGAATTCTGGTTTCATGTGAAATGGCACAGCCAGTACTGTAGTCTAAAGGATCCTGTCAGGGAGCCATTCCTCTCACAGCTGAATGATATTCAGTTTAGTTGTACTCCCTGTGTGAGGAGCAAAAAAGCTTCCCCTTCATTTGTTTGCCTGTCCATCCTGTCAGAGTGAGGAAATGCAGGTGCTCAGAGATAGCTCCACAACCTGTCTTAGAGGGATTTGCAATCTCCTTAGCTACCAAAAGAGCTGTGCAGATGGAATCTTTCAAAACAGGAAAGCAGGTTATATATCCTGGCCTAAAATCTATGGTTGGCTGCATTTACTTTACTGGGAGGGATGAGCCCTCAGCAATCAGCATTATAGGAACATTCCCATCAGTGGCTGCACTTGACTGCCTGGGTCCAGGGGTGCACTGGTGGCATCTGGCAGGTTAAGTAGATTTTCGTGTTAGTTCAACCTGCCCAAAGGCAGGTTTGAATGCTAAAAACCAAATCTTTTCCTTTGGGTTCCCTCCAGAAGTGGGAGCAGCTGCTGCAGGGCGCCCAGGCACCAGGTGGTGGTGTCTGTGCCCGGGCCAGGTTAGGGCAGGCTGTGTGTCCCTGAGAAACAGGCAAGTGCCTGACACCTGGAGGGACTTCAGCCTCCTGCTTTAGGATGTGAACAGCCATGGCCTTACTGCCTCAATGAACAGCTGAGTCAATTGTTGATTTCTGTGTGCACACAAACACTGCTCAGAACAGTCGATGTGGGCAAATAAAACTTCTTCAACAGGTGCTGCAGTTGCACTCCCCAGGTGTGGGTGGATAATAACTTGTGTCTGCAACAAACCAGGTCAGGGGTCTCTCTTGGACCTTTTAAATATCTCTGAGGAAAACTTCCCCATAGTAAAGCAATGCCAGATCCTCAGAAATCTGCTTTTCCTTATGCTTCTTATTCCTTGCTAGCAGAGCCATGCTGCTGGCTGACCTACCCCCCAAGAAAGCCTAAATCCCTCATGATGCCCAGCATGCTCTGGCACAGCTGACAGTCCACCTGGGAAGGAAGCAGCCTGTTCCAAGCAGAAACACAGTGTAGGTTTGGGTGGCTGTTTCAAAGCCCCCACTTGTGTTTCCCTGCCCTCCTTTCCGAGCTGCAGTCTGTCCTGCCATCCCTGGCTTTGTGCTGGGAAGCAATGGGGTGTCAGGCTTCTGTCTGTCTGCTTGACAGAAAACCCCATCCCCACTCTGGGACCCCTGTGCACAAAGCCTCCTCCTTGTGAGGAATGATTTCACTCCACATTAGAAATGCTGCAGGGGAGAGGCAGAGGAGGCTTTGAGTGTGATTTAAGGGCATTTCTCACACTCTCTGCGTGCAGGGAGACCTAGCTGAGCTGCCCAAGGAGGGCAGGACAAACTCAGGGCTCCATGTAATCACAATAACAGGGGAAAGGAGTAAACTGTGTGAAGGGAGAGACATTAACAGCTGATTGCAAACCTCAAGCAGAGGCAGGAGCAAGAATAAAAGGCCAAATCCTGCTATATTTTCAGCTTGCTCCAAGCTAATCAGCGGACAGCTGCTGCTTTGCCTGCATGGGGTGAAAATGAGACAGTGTCATGCAGGGAGATGATCCAGGCACTGCTGGGGGCTGCTGGGACCAGGAGCTCTTGGGCTGCCTCCCTTTGTCCTCCCAGCAATGCCTCTTGGCTTACTCCCTCTTACTTTTCTCCTTCTCATCCACTGCTGTCCTGTTCTCTGTCCCATCCCATCCTGCCTCCTTCTGCTCTGCTTTTCTCCCTCTCCAATGCTCCTGCTGTTTTCCCACTAGCCAGGCAAGGTCCTTTACTGTGCCAGTAGCTATCCAAAGCCATGGGGGTAAAGAGGTGCCATGTCCTCACATTCACTAGGCAGATGCCGAGGGGATCAGATGAGACACAGCAAAGCTTCTGCTCCCATCCAGAAGTCAGGTGCTTTCTCCTTTCCACAAGAAAACTAGAAACCTGCATCTGATTTAAGGCTGCAAGTCACAGTTCTGAACCATGAGGGACAGGGACTAGTGCATGAATCTCCTGTCCCAGAGGAGAAGCTCCCAAACTACCAGCATTGTTGGGCAGTGGAGACTGCAGGGAGCCTCTTTTTACTCCCATCATGATTGGAAAATAAGGATTTGGCAAAATTGGTGTGGTCAGTGGAAAAATGCTATGTCAAGCTATTGGCTTTAATTTAGTAAATCTTTGCTTAGGATATTCTGGTTGATCTTGCAGCTCTTATGGGAAGCTGTCCTGTGCTTGGCCAAGACCCTACATTAGTAAAACAGGAGAGAAAATCCTGTGTTGTACTAAGGCAGGTGAGCAAGTTAAAGAGCCTGTGGGTTGTTTTGTGGCACCTACACTCAGGTTAAGCACTGTTCTCCTTGCTGCTCCTGCCACACTGACAAGAGCAACCACTGGAGGAGGTGCTATCAACTGAGAGCATGAAGGCTCAAAGAAAGCACAGATTTTCTCAAAAACACAGTAAAAGGCTGAGAACTGTGCTTTAAGACAGTGATAAATAACAAACACATGCTTGTTTTGCAGTGTGTGATTACTCTGTGGGACTCATTGCCCCAGGGCAGCACTGGCACAGGAGGCCTAGCAGGATACACATTCAGGCATAATAAAAAAATCATCTGTAGGAAAATAAAACCCCCAAGTGCTTCTGTCTCCATGCTTCACAACATCAGTTAATTCTATGAAAACAGCCAGAAACTTCCTCCATAAGCAGATTATTGCAAGACTGGCTCTGAGTGACATCTTGTGCCTTCCTTTGTGATATCTGGCCTGGGCCATTGCTGGAGACAGGCTGCAGAGGGATGGACTACTGATTTGATTCTCCACTTTAATATCCTGGCTTTTCCTTCATGATGTTACACAAATAATGGAAGGCAGAACATTTTTTTTGCAAGCCAGATAGGGACTACTTTCTATTAAGCATTTGGAATACCTCATTTGCTATTGCACTTGGGAATATACTACACAAAAAACCTAATAAAGATTTTCCCTAATTTCCAAAAAGGCTGCTGTAGAGTTCAGCTGCCTTTTTTTATTTTTAGCACAGACACCACTTACCACGAAGGTGTTTTACATAGGCAAGGCTATTAGAATGATTTATAATGCTATTGTCATAACTGCAGTTTTGCTGGAAGCAAGGGGAGGAAATTGTATGCATCATGGATAGAATGGGCTAGTTCCTAATTTGTAGGAGCCATTATTTTAGTCTTCTAATCATTAAGATTTATGTTACCTAGCCAAGAAATATTGTAGGTATATCACTTACCAAGTGTTTTTCAGAGCAAAAATTAAGCATTGTATATCCAGTGAGTTGTAGGACATTTCCTGATATCACACAATGAATACAGTAGAAGTAGAGCAGAAATGTGTCAATAACTGTACATACACTTCTTATTTTTTTATAAATGTCATGTTTGTGGAAAATCTGTTGATTATTCCTGCTGATTTTCTCCACCTACTTGACAAATCACCTTTAAGTAAGATAAACATATCAAAATTCAGTCTTGGTGGACCTTCTGCACTCCAGTGGTGTCCCAAGAGTTACAGCTAATAAGGAATACAGCAGTTGTGAAAAACTGTTATGGTTTAACCCCAGCCAGCTGCCAAGAACCACACAGCTGCCTGCTCACACCTGACTGAAAGATGGAGAGAATCAGAAGCGTAAAAGTGAGAAAACGCATGGGTTGAGACAAGAACAGTTTAATAACAGGGAAAAAAAGTAAAAGTAGTAGCAGCAATAATAATATTATTAATAATAATAATAACAACAATAACAGTAATAATAATAATAATGCAATTAAAAGGAAAATAACGGAGATAAAACCCAAGAAAGAAAAGTGATGCAAATGACAACAATTACTCACCACCATCTGACTGACACCTTCCACTCCCTGAGCAGCCATCTCCCAGCCAACCTTCCTGCTAGGTTTAATGCTCACATGAAGCCATATAGTATGGGATATCCCTTGAGGCCAACTATCCCAGCTGTGTCCCCTCCCTGCTACTTGTGCAGCCTCCTTGCTGGTGGGGCAGTGTAAGGAGCAGCAAAGCCCTGTTGTGCTCTGTTAAGAATTGCTCAGCAGTAATTAAAACATCCCTGAATTATCAACAGCTTCCAGCACAAATCCAAAACATCACCCCATACCAGCTGCTATGATGAAGGTTAGCTCCAGCCAAAACCAGCAGTCAGTGGATGTATTTTTAGCAATCTGAGATCTGGGCTCCTTAGGTGATGCTCCTCAGCAGCTCCAGTGTGCTGAGTCAATCAGTTTATTTCAGGTTCATTTGAAAATAGAGTGTGTACTCCCCACTCCCTAGGGTGCTTTAGCACTTTATGGGCAGCCTGTGCATACTGTGGTAGCCCAGGCTGTCTGGAAGGGTGTGCCCAAGCTTTGCCAGGAGGCTTAGACTCCCTTTTTGGATAGCCATGGGAATTTACAACTAAATTTGCACACAGATAATATATGGGTGGTCTGGAGGCCAAGAAAAGCAGATGTTATAGAGGATGTTTTCTCCAAGTGACCGAGTGGACCAGTTGTTTACAACTTCAATTAATGACCTCAGTTCTCCAGGATTTATTGCAACAGGAAGGAAAAAAAAAAGACCAAACTTCTCCTGACTTAAGATTACTTTTGAATGTCCAGATAATGCACACTGCCTGTCCTAATGATGTATCAATCTGTGTCCCAAGTCTGCTCATTCTGGAGGTTTTGTCAGACCACCTTTAGAAGTGCCACCAGCTGGTTGCCCATGGCAGGTGAATCAGTGCTTTGGGCCACTGCACACTCTGCAGCCATTGGCCTCCAATAAACCTCAGCAGAGTATTGTTCAGAGAGGTAAATCATCATGTCCAGTTCATATTACAAAGGAGTGATGATTGCACTCCTGAAAACCATCTTGTACAGCCTTTTAGTCATCCCCCTCAACATTGTGACAATGTTAGTCATGAGCTTCAACATGAGCAGGATGTTTTATCTACCTGCTTACTCACCTTCCTTTTAATACTGCTTTCTTGGTCCACTCCAGTTATGCTTCATCCTGATAGCCATGGCTTCACTGCTGGTGTGAGACTAGTTCCCTTGCTGGTCAAAAATGTTAATTTTTACAGAGACCTTTTCAATCTGAGTCATTCTTTTTTTTTCCTGATAAGAGGTAAAAATTAGAGAGTTTTACTCTTTATGGTGCACTGTGTATGGAAGAAAAGAGCAGCTTTTCTCAATCAGACTCCTTGGACAGGAGGACTGCTCAAAGACAATGGGCCAGGCAGATGTGTGGGGAGGCTGGTTTGTATTTCCATGGGCAGGAGTGCTCCTGCCACAGACACACTAACAGCTTATGACTTTCAGCAGTAAATGTGACTGCAGCTATTACCTCTTGTGCAAAGTCCTGACAGACTTTGCCTTGTTTAACTTCTATCAGGGGCAACTGTGAGCAACTGTTCAGCTGTGTTTTTACATTATTAAGACCCCTTCGGTTGTCCATCACAGTGGTTTTATGGTTCATAGGACTCTTGAAGGAGAACCATGCAAATTCCTGCAAACATAATGTCATTTTATGCTCCCTCCTGTTTTGTTCCTTCTATTTGCTTTAAGCCAGCAGGAGGGAAGGTGGGAGAAATATGACATTTTCTTTTATTGCATCCAAGGTTTTAAGGAATGTCATATTTTTTCATTTAAATGATTTCTCCTTGCCAACACTACATGAGCAAACACATGAAGTAGCACAACAGCTACCATGGTGTGCTGGAGAGCACAAGGGCTCGGGAAGCTGCTTGGAGTGAAGGCAGAGAATAGTGCCAGGGGAAAACCTGTTCATGCTTTCCTTCAGATGGAGATGACATAATGATGCTCAGAAAAAAAGAGTCATTACCAGCCTTTTTATGTCATGGTTAATGCTATATTTAGTGCATAGCTATGCTGGCATGCAGAGGTCTAGGGAAGGACAAGGCTGATGGGGAGCTGTGCTGGTGGGGGTGGCAGCCCCAGGGAGCTGAGCCATGGAGGGTGCAGAGCAGGGCACTGTTATGGCAATGTCATGCAGAGGTAGAGTTGCCTGAAGGAAGGCATGAGTCATAAACCAGTTTCTCCACAACATGTAGAGATATGGTGGGGCAGAAGGCTTGTTCCTAGGGCTGTCATTTGCACCACCCCAGTGACCCTCATGGCCAGGAAGGGGACTTGCTGAGCTGCAGTAATACTTTAATGAAGTTATACTTTAATGCCATGGTAACACTAAGAGTTCTCATGACAGGAAATGTCCATGCCATAATGTGGGTGCCACAAATATACAAAGCCTCATGCCCTCTGAACAGACATCATGGGGAGAGCTCAATGACTTAGGACAGATATTTAAACTTTTCAAAAGCATTTCCCCTCTGGCATAGTTTGAGGTTTTCTTATCCCTCTGGTCTGCTCAGAGCAGTGACCCTTCCTGTCTTGGCACAGAACAGAGCTGTGTGACAGTTTTCCTTTGGGCAGGAATACAGCTCCAGAGCCCATCCCTATTCTTGCACAGCAACTGCTTCTTGCAGAAAGGCCTTTATTTGTGAAAGACTGGATCTAATTCTCAGGGAAGTTTTGCATGCACAACCCTCCTAAAAGAAAATAATTTTATTCAGTACTGCATGTAGGTGGAGATGATGGAAAGGAGGGAGGGAGGGGTTCCTGCTGGCAAAAAAACATATCAAGAGTTACATACAAATTCTTACTTCTTCTGCTTGTAAGAAAGGACAAATAGTCTTCTAAAAAAACACACAGACCCTTCAGTACCTGTGTGTGACTTTGAATGTGTCCAGGAAAGTTTAGGGATAGTTTGTGCCTGAGTTTTGCATGGAGAGGCAAGGTAGAGCCTATCCATGAGCAGCTGTGCTTGCAGCCTCGAGGGGAGAGCCTGCCAGTGTGGAGGGAGCAGTGGTGCCCCCCAAATCCCTCCCAGCAGCAGGGACTTGTCCCCAGGAAGGGGTGCTGGTGGCACAGGGGGCAGGCCACTCACCAGAGTGCTCTCCTCATGAGGGTAGAGCTGCTGCCACCAACACAGCCCGTCTCCCATTTCTCTGATTTACCAGTCAATTTGATCAACCATTTAATTTTGTCAAAATCATTGACAGAAGAACATTAAAAGGAGAGTTATGCCACTTCTGTGCTCTATGGCTTGGGCTCATTTATTTTAATTAGCTGTAACAAATTCATGGTTAAACAAGGCTCGAGAGGGTGCTGTCTAAATGAGCTACTCATGGCATACACATGACCATTAACAAAACACTTCTCCTCAGCTTGACTATGTTATCCCCCATCTAACTTGCAGCTCATTATAGCTTTAGAGATAGGAAACAGAATTAATTAAAATGTGAGCCTGTGTCCACAGATGATTCAATAGAAATAAATGCATTAAGCTGGTGAGAGAAGCAGGAGAGTCATCACAATAAAAACATCTTGTTCAAGCAGAGTCTAGAAAAAAGTATACCTCTATTTTAGGCACCTGCATGAAGTTGGAGGCATTTGGGTCCTGATACAGCAAAACATTAAAAAAAAGCTGATAAAATATCTGTTGTTCTCATTAAGTATTCTGAACTCCACTGTGTAATAACAATTTTTAGCCTTTCACGTTGGTTGTCATAGAAATAGCATAAGCAACCACTTATTTTGATAATAGATTTATAGTCTGTCTTCTGTTGTTTTAGTTGCTCTTTTCAAAAATTATATTGATGCATTCTTTTTGCATAAGTAGATGAGATATCTTCAACCATTGCAAGATGAATTTAATGTGTTAGGTTAAGCACTTTAGACAGATGCATAGAATTTAATGAATTTTTAATACTGTTATTCTCCAAAATACATAAAAAGTATAAATAGCCAGACATGAACTTAGAATAGTACTTTCCAAAGAGAAACAAACTAATTCTGTCTGTCTCTGTTTGTCACAGGTGGGACAGTCCCCTGGTTGATCTATTTTTCTCCAACCAGTTCCTTGAGATCACCACCGCTGTGCCATCCACTTCTGTGTATGGCTTTGGTGAACACGAGCACCCGACCTTCAAGCACAACATGGACTTTGTTACCTATGGCATGTACGCCAGGGACCAGGCACCAACGGTAATTCACTCTGCAACGCTTTGTCCTAGCTTGTGTCACCAAAAGGAGGTGGCAAACATGGAATGTCACAAGCTTCGCGGGTATCATCAGTTTTAATTAAAGACAAAGCCGTGAATGTTTTAACAGAACTTTGAAACCTTTTATCAGATACTTTATCACAGTGCAGTTTTCAGGAAAAAGTATATTGTGTGCCAAGATCCTGGTTCAGGAGAGCTTTGCATTTCATGCTTGGATCAATCCTTGTTCATCCAAACAAGCTGGACTCCAGCAGGGCTCATCAGATATTTGGCTGAACTGGAGTCAGTGGCTGAGTCTGTTTTAACTAGAAAAGTGATTCTTACTCATGCCATTTTGAAGGATTTAGCAGAGTATCAAAGGTTTAAACGGGAAAGACTAAAAAATTCCATTGTGATAAGGCAGAAAAAAAACCCCAACGTTTCAGTCAATTTGACTTCGCACCAATTTAGATGAAAAAACCCAGCCTTTCAAAATAAGTCTCTAACTATGAATGAATTTATTTCCTTGTCTGTGCATGTGTATCTACCTGACAAAAGCTATGAAAAACACCAAAATCAAGTGATACTTCATGCGCTCTTTATGTTTCAGGCATTTGCCAACCTCTATGGAGTTCACCCTTTCTACATGTGCGTAGAACCAGACGCCAATGCCCACGGTGTTCTCCTTCTGAACTCCAATGCACAAGGTAAAAAGATACAGGGATTCCCTAGATGGACTGCATATAGAAATATGATAGATTAGTAAATATAAAATACTGTTTTACTGACTGCTTTTTAATGTGATACAAACATAAGTGACTGTGTGGCTAACTATGCTTCCAGGATGAATAGATTTTTTTCAAAGATTTTTCAAATGGATTTCAGTAGAATGAATTTTTAACAAGGAATTTGGACATTTTTAGGCATTTTCAGGGAAAATACATTCTGAAATTTTTAATGAAAATATATGCAAATAGAGGGAAAGAAGAAGGTGGAAGAAATTTCCTCTGAGACTGGCATAACAAAATCAAATCAGTTTAGGTTAATCCTATATTCTGTCTTTGGAGAATAGTTTTGTGTGTTGCCATGGTCACCTTACTGCATTAATGTAGTAGTATAATTTCAGAAAAGGAGAATCTTCACTTAGTCTATAAAATCAGTTTCCCCTGGCAGACAATGGCTTTCAATAAGATTAAAATAGCATAGAGGAACCCTAAACACAAACTTGTTGATCCTTTGTATAAATATGAAACGGAGACAAATGGATCTATGCAATCTACTCTGTGTGGGTTTCTGTGATTTATTGCTGCACCATGCCAATCTGAAAGCAGAGATTACAGAAACACTGGGCCTGCCTACCTTCAGGCTCTGTTTGCTCATCCAGTCGTACCCACAGGGTGCACAAAAGTGCCCAGGGTGCAACAGCTAAGATGGATGGAATAGGAGAGAATATTTCAGTTGGAATGGACATGAAACATACTTGTAGTACAGCTGCCTGAACACTTCAAGGCTGACCAAAAGCTAAACATGTTGTTAAGGCATTGTCTAAATGATCTTATACACTGACAGGCTCAGTGAACGACAGAACGACATCTCTAGGAAGCCTGTTCCAGCATTTGCCCACCCTCAGTAAAGAAATGCCTCCTAATGCTGAGTCTCAACCTCCCCTGATGCATTCTTGACCTATTCCCATGTATAGTGCAGAGTTGGTTTGTGCTGAGGGCCTTTTTTTCCCTTTTAGATGTTACTCTGTCTCCAAACCCATCTTTGACTTTCCGCACTATTGGAGGGATCCTCGACTTCTATCTCTTCATGGGACCAACTCCTGAGAATGTGGTTCAGCAGTACACTGAGGTCAGTGGAAAAGTGCTCATGGCTCATGGAACAGTGCCTTGTAACACAGTCCTGTCAGTATCTGGTAGTATCAGTGGGTAGTGCAGGCAGAGCTTTGTCCTGATCCATTTGTACAAAGCTGCAGCTTCAGATCCAAGGGAAAGCTGGCGTGTGCTCGAGCATCTGTGAGCAGTCTGAGTGTCACAGGCAGGCTGGCTGTTCAGTGCACACTCCAGCCTCTCCTGCAATGTGTCAGGATGGGATGCACTAAAGGGATGCAATGATTAGAGAGATATCTGTCTAAGCTTAGTCCTCTCTGGGCTGTCACAGTTTTACAGTCTTTGCTGTATGACATGACTGCATTTTGATGCTGCAGGCCAAGAAGACAAACTAGGCATAGCACAGATGGGAATGTTTGGGAACTTTACATATGCTGGATTTCAGAGATATTGAATGGACTTTGAAGTCTTCAAGCCTTTATTTGCCAGTGGAATTGCTTGCTGATTTTGGAGCCATCAGGCTGGTTTTCACTAATGAAAACCCATATAATTGCATTGGAGAGCATGGATGTATAACACTGCATTTACTGCTGTCTCACAGAGTAACTACTTGCTATCCAATTGCCCAATGTTTTCCAGAGAACTGAGAGTACACATGCCAATGGCTGATTTGGAAGTGTACATGCAATTCTTATTTAGTGAGGACTGTGCAGAAAAAAGTGGCAGATAATATGTTTTTTCCTGGACACCAAATGAAGCTTCAACTGGGCCTTTCTACAGAAAATTGTCACCTCAGATGCAAACTTTTTATGTAAAAAATCAGTGTCAAACCTAAAGAGTGTGGGGCAAAGCTGGAGCAAGCATGTTACTGTGAGAAGGGGAGGTCACTGTGCAGACCCTGAGGGTTAGGCTGCAATTAGCCTTCCCTGAGGAAGGCTGACCAGGGTAGGGCATCCCAGAGCCAGGCACTCAGAGCTCACAGCAAGATGTGAGCTGCCTTTTCCTGTGCCACCCCTCAAAGGGGCCTGAGCTCTGATCTCTAGCAAACATTTTGTCTTTCTTGTCTTTTTAAAGCCTCCATATCCTATGCTTGCCTTCTTTCAAAGTGCCTATATGGGAACAGAAATACTGTGGTTTAGAGCAAGGGAAAAAGAGGATTTAACCTAGAAGGAAGGCATTTCTGGGTTCTGGTTTGGTGGAGGAAGGGATAAGACTTGCTCATGCTGCTGTTTTGGGAAGGCTGGAGCTTCTCTGGGGTGGTAAGCTCTGCTAGACCTTCCTTTTCCAAGGAGAGGTTCAGATGCTATCTCCCAGAGAGGTGGGAGGCTGGTGGTGCTCCTCCATGTCCTGGAGAAGGAGCAACTGCTCTGTTGCTTGGAGGTTTCCAGCTCCCTCTGCACATCATCCCCTCCCTTTGTCTGTCATGATTTAACCCCAGCTGGCAGCTCAGCCCCACACAGCCACTCACTCACGCCCCCCCAGTGGGGTGGGGGAGAGAATCCAAAGGGTAAAAGTGAGAAAATTCGTGGGTTGAGATAAAGGCAGTTTAATGGGTAAAGCAAAACTGTGCACACAAGCAAAGCAAAACAAAGAATTCATTCACCAGTTCCCAGCAGGAGGGTGTTGAGACACCCCCAGGTATCGGGGGAATGGCTGAACATGTGACTGTTACTGGGAAAGACAAATGCCATCACTCTGAATATCCAGCTCCCCCTTCCTCTTCCCCCAGATTTATGTGCTGAGTATGAAGGCATTTGATATGGAACATCCCTTGGGTCAGCTGGGCTCAGCTGTCCTGGCTGTGTCCCCTCCCAATTCCTTGTGTACCCCCAGCCTCCTCACTGGTGGTATGGAGTGAGGGGCAGAGAAGGCCTTGACTCTGTGCAAGCACTGCTCAGCAAAATCAAATATATCCCTGAATTATCATCACTATTTTCAGCACAAATCCAAAACACAGCCCATTGCAGTTACTATAAAGAAAATTAACTATATCCCAGCCCAAACCAGAACACACTATCTCTGATGCCACTGCCACAGACCAGCGAGCAAGCTGGGGTTTTAACTTACACGTGGGTAATAAAACCAGGGTGGGAAAAGGGGGGAAAAAGTAAAGCAACTCTCCCCCAGGCTGGAGCTTTGATCCCCATTTCAAGGGAGTTAGTGCAGCAGTACGATGGAAATTAGAGCCACGCCTGTTCCTTTTCAAAGTCTTTTACTGGTGTTTGAAGGCAGCATTTCTGTGGCTTAGCAGGTGGTCAGCATCTGAAAATAAAATGAGAGGGTTCTCACTCTTCAGCTGATGGGTAGTGGCAGCTCACTTTCCACCCCTGTCTCTGGAAATGGAGCTGGAGCAAAGAAAACAGGGTAAAGGAGAGCAGTGGGCGTCTCCTAATGAGACATGTCACATGCCAGGACAAAAAAATCCTGTTCTGTATTCTCTGAGCTTGTGCTCAACTCTCTAGGGAATCTTAAAGAATGCATGTTGGTAATTTCAATGTGAAATAATAACTTCTTCAGTAAACATCCTGAAATTCCAAGGTCAAAAATGTTACAATTACCATATTATTAGTCTCTAGGGTAATAATTTGGCTTTTATGTACAAGATATGTGGGAAGGTGAAGGAGACAGAAAAGACTTTATTTTTTCAATTGTCTTTTCTGTCACACTGAGAGGATTTTCCCTGTGCAGTCATTGCCATGCTGTAGGGAAAGAGAAGGGGTAGAAAGGAGAAGTGTGACTGATATCTGCAAGGCGCTGCTCAGCAGCATGGCTCGGCTCTCTGAGCTGTTTGCATGGGTCTCCTCTGTGAATTGGTGTTTTGGGAGCTCCTGGCTGCTGGGGTCCCTGGTGGGACCAGGCTGCACTGCTGCAGAGCTTCTCTGTGGACCAGCACCTGCCTCCCTCCTGAGCAAGTCTGCCCCAGCCACTGCTTTTTGCAGGGACCCCTCAGTTTTTCTCTCTGGTATGGCCCCACTGGTGTGGCAGGGTGACCAGATGCCAGCAGGTGCACAGCTGGTGAGAACAAGGGAGATGTTTCCAGAAAAAAGTGCCTTACACCTTTCTCAAGTGTTTTGTGCTATTGCCTTCAGTGCCACTTCAGTGTCTGAGCCTCCTCTCTGCCCCTGCTATGCTTGTTTCTGTGAGAGGTTTAGGAGCTTAGCTCTGCTCTGGGCTTTCATGTGGCTCCCTCAAACCAGTGAGTTAGGACAGCTTTGTAACAAAGCTCTTTATTTGGCCTCTGGAGCATGCAAGGTTTGCCCACACACCTCTCCAGGTTGTCACCAGCACCCAGGGTGACCACAGACTTGGCCAGAGCTGCTGGGTCCAGGCTATGCCAAGAGCAGGGCTCTTGGCTCTCTGTGTGGTGATCAGGGTTGATTGGAGCTGCTCTGCCAGAGTCACCAGCTTCTCTGCATCCTTGGAGTGAGGACAGATAGCAGCAAAAGCTGTGGTGGCCCTGGATGCCAGCCTGGCCAAGGATAATCTGCTTTAAATGGGCTCCAAGAGTGAGGCAAGGTGTGAGCAGGGAGCAGAGGGTGAGTGCTGGTACCTCTGTCCCTCTGCTGTGTGCTGCAGGGAGCAGAGCTGAGCTGTAGGATGCGTCCTGCCACTGGCACTGAGTGCTGCAGCAGTGGCAGCAGCTGTGGGGTCTGTGCTGGGCATGGTCCCATGGCAAGGAGCAGCCTCCAGCTCAGTTCTTCTGCCCCCTCTGTCCCTGAGCCCAGCTGGGTGGGGTGTTACTCCTGCCACATCTGACATTGTCCTGTACAGCTCTCTCTCTATGACAGTGATCACATTTTTCTCCTGCTGCAGAAGAGGTCTGGTGTGCAGAACAGTTATGTAACATGAATCTCACTTTTAATGGCAAACACCTCCATTTGCAGGAGGGTGAGAAAAAGCAGTAACAAGCTAAAGAGTCCAGGCACTGACCTGAGCCTGGCTGAGGCTCTGCAGTCCCACCTAATACGAGGCCAACATTGACAAGGCCACTGGATGGCCTTTCAGAGCAGACCAACAGTGCACAGCAGTAGTGTGTGAGCTCCATAGCAAGATGCTCAGGAATGTCAGGGTTCAAAAAACAGATATTTAATAGCTCTTGAGTAAAGGCCATGAATTTGTTATCCCAAAATATCCAATAACAAGCTGTAAGTGAGCATACTGTAAGTCTCCTGATTCTCTTTGGAGAGAAAATTGCTTGTTTGCTTCCTCCTTACAGAAGTGTGGGCTAGTTACAGGTGTAAGGGACCTCAGAGATGTCTAGTCCACTCTCCTGTTGGAGAGGTAACATGGGGAACCTGCTTGTGCATAGATCTTATCACAGATGATTCAGTGAGAATCTTGGAGCTGAATTCCCCAAGATGGAATAAACAACTGATAATTGTTTTGTGCAGAAAAAACCCCAATATTTGAAGACCTTGGCATTGAAAATCCTTAATTTTTTTATATTCCTGAGGTTGTGAGCATCTTCTTTATGCTTCAGCAGCTGCAGGGCCTTTCTTTTTGCTCTCCTAAATCAAAGCTTAGCTTCTGTTAACAGACTTTGAGTGAAGGTTGCCCTCTAACTGACTGGGTGCCCACAGCACTCAGCTGCTTGCCTTAGTCATAGCAGATGAGCTGGATACAGATATGTGGGCCATGGGAGCACCTGTGGGATTTAGCCATTGTGAATTTAGCCATACAGAAATGCTAAACCCAGTGCATTAGCCCACTCGGGTTTTACAGTTTCCTCCTATAACTCCTCTTTGAAGAAAGGGAGTTGAAGCAAATATCAAGCTTCAGAAATCATTTTGTGTGGCTAATGAGGATGTAAGATTAGCAATCTGCATTGCAGGACATCTCAGCTCCTTTGTGAGCACAGGAAAGAGAGCCTCTCTCCAGCCTCTGTGATATACAGGCATAACTCTGCAGCTCTCTCTCTCTCTCATCAAAGTCTTTGGTCATACTGTTAACAGAATAGGATCCTGATTTACTCTATAGAATTTATAACCTAGTACATATCATTAATGCTTATATTAATAACATTATTTCTCCAATAATCCAGCACAGGGAAAATGAGTACAGATCACCTGCTCCCTTGACACAGATTTTATCTGTTAGATAAACTTGTACCACTGAACTTCATTCTTACCACAAAATGCTTCCAGGGTACCTCCTCAATACATCAGCTCTCAGGTGTCTCTGAAAAAAGTGGAAAAAAATACACATAATACTAAATTATGTAAACATGCAAAAACTAACAGTGAATTTATTAAACACCAGGAGTTTAAGAAGCAAGTGCAGGAAGAATTCTGGAATAGAAAATAGGATATTTTGTTTTTACTGGTTCTGCACTACCATATCTTTGTGCTTTTTTCCCCCTTCATTTTGGATACTCCATATGTTTGCTGTTTGTATGTTTTCCTCCCTCAGTTCCCCTGCCATACCCAATCTACCTTTTCTGATTCTATGGGTTTCAGTTTTTCCAAGCAGGCTTTCTCTGGCTGCTGCACTTTCTGATCATTTGTATGCAGAATGCAATCTGTATGAATTAAGTAGATCCTAAATATATATCAAATCCAACTTGAGTCTTCAGGTTTGCAAAATTACATTCCTGCCTCTGCTGATCCATCTGTGAGTGGGTACCATATGTCAGTTACTTTATCAGGAAGCTTCAGGGGGATCCATTAGAGAGAGTCCACAGCATAATTAGAAAAAAGAACATTTGTTTTCCCAGCTGCCCTGTTTTCATCCTTCCTCTTCAAATGTTCTGCTGGTTTCAATTAAGCTCACCATAGATGCACCAGCCTGGTGAACCTAGAGAACTAATTGCTTTAAAAGCTTAATATCTTCCTTGCAAGGTAGATATTTTTCTGTTGGTTCAGCGGTAATGCCAAACTCGTCAAGGGATGCTGTCACAAAGCACTGTGTCACTCTGTGGTCCAGAATGACACAGCACCATCCCACAAGGGTGAGCAGGTGAACCCCAGCAAACCCCAGTGCTGGGGACATGCCCTTTTGGAAAGGCTGTGACTGACACACCAGTGGCCACAGCTCCACCTCCAGCCCCCCTGCTCTCCACCTGCATGCTTGATAGGACATCGGGAAGAAGACAATCCCCATCCAACTCATGAAATGCATTGGCAATGTCCCAGGCAGGAGTGACCTGGGGTGTCACAGGACCCAGGGCAGAGCTGCTCAGCAGGTCCCACTGCCTCTGCCCAGGCTGGTTCCCCCTCTCCCATTTCCCAGCCTGCTTGGGAAGAGGCAGCAGGTGCCATGCAGACATCCTGCCAGGGCACAGGGCTCTGCATTGAGCTGCAGGATTAATATTTATCAGCCAGTTTTCCCTATTTCTCTTGTCCAAGATGAGAAGCCTGTGCACAAAGCATTTTATTTCATTAGGGAGTTCTTTTGTTTTGGTCTGTTTTTTTAACCTTGTTTGTAGAGGTCATTCTCTGCTTCCAGTAGAGAAAGCAAGGGCAAAATATGCATCTGCTTTAGGAGCACAAAATGGTGGGTTCACAAAGCTCATCCTGCAGCCTTTTCTGATCTAAAACAACCTCTGTGCTGCCTTCTCAGATGAATTTATCCTTAACATGATGAGTGTGGATGTGCCAGAGAAGAAGACCTCTTGCTCTGAGGTTTGCCATGCTGTGTTGGACAACTGGGTGCTGGCTCACAAGGTGTCTGGGAGATTGTCCTGAGCCATCCCACCCCATTCAGCTCTCCATGGAAAGCCCCAGCAGAGCTTGGAAGGTGGTCTGGGTGATCAGACGTGTCCAGAAAAAAACCTGGTGACATGTGCAAGGAGATGGGACAGCTCCAGGGTAGTTATGGCATGTCTGCCCATTGGCCTCCCCCTCCATGGTAGCACCACCTTTGCCTGTTCAGGGCCTGCCCTGGTGAGGGCACAGCAGTGTGCAGTGGAGGCTGAGTGCCTCTGTGCAGGAGCACACTGCTGAGAGCTGCTCTCACTTCTCCTGAATACCCCAGCCCCAGCTGAATTGGAGGAGAAGAAGTGTTGAGGAGGATTAGGAAAGTTAAGTCAGGTGGGACAGGACAAGCGGCAGGGGTATGGGGCAACTGTGCTGATCAGCTGGTGTCCCTCCTGGAGACACCCAAAGCATTAACCTCACCACTGGTTATGGCCTCCTTATGTTTCTGCTTATGTGAAACAGCAGCAACCCAACCAGTGAAAGAATACTGTAGCCAAATTTGTAATGTTTGGCTGTGTGTTCCCAAGCATTTCTTGTTTGGAAGCAATATACCCTGTGTGTTTGCCAGCTCAGGGGCATTAAAAGCATCCTCAGCTTTTCTCTGCCTCTCTCCCACATGTGGTTTTCTGTCTGATGCACTTTGTTCATCTGTGTACTGATGCTCTAGCTTGTGATGTATTTTAGAGCAATTTCAAGCTCAGCCTTGCTTTCCCAGGTCATACTTCCTAGAGGAAATCCCATAGGAAGGTGTACCTTCATGCAATGCCTCTCCAGAGAGCTTAGCAATGCAACAGATACAGACTGCCAGAAGTGCCTTGTTTTATTTATTTGAAGTAGATGGGGTTTAGCTGCCAATATGCAAGTTTTGTTGGTTTTCACTTTTCAGCATAATTACTTAACTATGGAGATCCACAAGGAAATAAGGGAGGAGCCATTATTTAGCCAAAGGGGGACAATAGCTGCAGCTGATTAATAAGTCATGGCTGCTTACTAGCTACTAGATTTTCATGTATTGCCTGCAAAGGTGTTAGAAATACAAATCAAAGGTTAGTTTCATTGGATTTAACTGAAGTAAGGATTTCAGGAGATGTGCCCCAGAAAACACTGGTGTATACTAATGAGACAAAGCCAGACTTCAGCTTATTTGTGCAACAGACACCTTGTAATTGCCCACTGCTCATCCCAGGTTACCACAGCAGCGCTCACCGGGGGAAGCAGAGCAGGATGCCTTGCTTCCCTGTGCTCTCAATTGAGTTTCCTGATGCCATTTACAGATGGATTACATTCAGGCAGTGGAAATCAAATATTTATAAATCATATTTAACTCATTACCTTGTGTTTCAGTTGGGAATTTCAGGACCAAACAGTAAGTCTGGCCTTGAAGAGGGTTGTCAGTGCCTGGCAACACAAGGATGTGGGCCAGCAATAACAGTAGTCAGCCATAAGTAACTGAGTTTCATCAGATTGGTGTGTAAATATGATTAAAACTTCAGAGAGCTCCAATAAAGATCAGACTCTTGATAAGTTAGTTCAGCTGGATGTGGCAAGAGAAGTTTGCAAAGCTTATGTTGCTGTGTGTGGTTGGAGATTCTGTTGACCAAGGAGTTTGTGGACTTGTTGTGGATCAGGTGGCATGAGGCTCCACACTGGATTTCTGCTGGCATGTGCCCTGTAAGTGAGGACACATGCTGCTGTGCAGAGGCTGAGACCACGTTTGACATTAGCCTGGCTTTTATACACTGTGTCCTCCACCGGGGTGTCCTTGGAAGTGATGTTCAGTCCTGGTGTTGCTGGAGTCTCTCTGAAGGGCAAGGATCCACCAGGAGAAGTGCCAAGCATGCTGTGCCAAGAGCCACTCAGAGAAAGGAATGCGTTTTTAATGGGGGTGTGATGCCTCTGCCCTGGCCTTTGCGCTTTCAGTGATCTGGAAGCCTCTCCTGGTGTTTCAGAGTAACTTCTTTCCCTCTCACCCTGGTGTTTCTGTGTTCCTCACTGCTGCTGCAGGCCATTGGACGCCCACACATGCCAGCCTACTGGGCCCTGGGATTCCAGCTCTCCCGCTGGGGCTATAACAGCCTTGATGTTCTGAAGGAAACCGTCGATCGCATGAAGCACTATGACATCCCCTATGTGAGTATGAGTCTCTCACTGTGTGTGCTAACCTTGCACTCTGAAGTGATACAATTATAGTGGAGGAAAAGTAATTATCTTGCAAAGGGGATTGTAGAATGAAAGGACATTCATAATCTTCTGTAGTGGGTTTGCATGTAATATCTTCATAATGCTGAAAAGAACATTTAAAGTGGGCTGTGAACATGATGTTTAAGTGCTGCTCTTGGCTGCATTAGCAGGTGATTTTGGTGTGGATTTGCTGTTACGCAGTGTGAGGTGCTAGCATTTTAAAAACAAATAATGGAAAACAAACTTCTGATGCAGATCACTGCAAAATAGTTGCTAAACTAGGGCTTCTACATTTTCTTGTAGTCCAGTGCTAGGATTACAATTACAGTCTCTTAGGTTTCATTACCTACATTAGTTGCCTTTTAGAAATACCATTGCATGCATTCTGATTTCTGTATCAGATATTTCACTTATAGACTCATAGAATACTTGGAGTTGGAGGAGACCATTAAAGGCCATCTAATCCAACCCCCCTGCAATGAGCAGGAGCATCTTCAACTAAATCAGGTTGCTTAGATTCCCGTCCAACTTAATATTGAATGTTTCTAGGGACTGGGCATTCACCATCTACCTGTGCAACCACCTCATTGTAAAAAAAATCCTTCCTTACATCTAGTCTGAATCTACCCTCCTTTAATTTGCAACCACCACCCCTTGTCCTATTGCTACAGCCTCTACAAAAAAGTCTGACTCCAACTTTCTTATAAGCTCCTCTAGGTATTTAAAGGCTTAGGTGAGTTCTCCCTGGAGCCTTCCCTTCTCCAGGCTGTCTCAGCCTGTCCTCATAGCAGAGGTGCTGCAGCCCCTCTGGTCATTTTTGTGGCCCTCCTCTAGACTTGCTGCAACAGATCCATGTCTTCCCTGTCGGAGAACTCCAGAGCTGGATGAAGTAATAATGTAATTTTTTACTTGAAAAATATTTAGGATGTCCAGCATTATGATATTGACTACATGGAACGTCGCCTGGACTTCACCTATGATAAAGTGAATTTTGCTGGTCTGCCAGAGTTCATAAAGGAGATGAAGAAGAACGGAAAGCACAACATTTTGATTCTGGTAAATTAACGTGTTGCTAATTATTTCTCCATTTATAAGAACTACTCCCAGCATAGTTTTCATAGCAGTACCTAGGTGCTAACACAGTGTAGTAGATTTTCCATTTTCTCATGTGTTGAAAAGAGCTGAAGAAAAAGTTCTCACAGATTTAATTTTTAGAAGTGCTGCCTTTATTTGATATCTCTCTACCAGTATCATCTCTATACCAAAACATTAATTCTGTGTCACTTTTTCCCCACTGAGTTATGGGAAATTTTGCCTCTGAGTTGTCATTACTTTCATATAATTCTTTCCCTGAAATGAATGATTTTAATGCATATACAAAAATAGCTGAATAGTGGAAAAAATTCTATTCCTAATCACTCTGGAATATACTAACTACAATTCATGTTTCTTTTACTTACTTTTTATCTATGTTAATGTGAGAGATGATTACTTGTCTGCAAATTTGTGGAAAATGTATGTTGAACCTCTAAGCAAAATTGGCATATGGACAAATGAATTAATTTGGATACAAGTGAAAATTGGAGTTTTCCATCTTCCCCAGTAAATTTTTCCAACAAAATTTGCTGTTTCTCTCCAGCACTTCCCTGTACATGTCCTTGTGCCAAAATGACTCTGTCACAATAGCTAAGTGAGCACCAATGGTGGCAAGGAAACTGGAGACCAATTTAATCAAAATTTAAGTAAAGGTGAAAATAAATTAGGAAATCAAATAAAATCCATTTATAAATTCACAAGATCTTGTTCTCCAGTGTCCCCCAGCAGCTTAGCTGTAGGAGGGCTGCACTCCCCAGAGCAGGCTGCCATTTGTTCTCCATAACCACTGGGGGCAGGGTAAGAGGAAAAGCATTTTAGACTGCAGCAGGACAGATTCAGGGCAGACGTTAGGGTAAAGCTGCCTGTCAGCAAGGTGAGCTGAGCCACAGACAGCTGCTGGGGCAGGGTCCCTCCCCAGGTGGGTGCTGTGAGCAGAGCCAGCAGATGGATCAGGCATGGCTCAGGCATGGCTGAGCTGACCTGTCGCCACAGGGTGAGGAGGAGGAGGCAATCCCACAGGGCTCCTCTCAGCACTTTTTGCTGTAACTGTAGATTTGAAATCTGTTTTCTACCTAAGTGGTGAGTTTATATCTTTCATTTGGGTACTGTGTTCATTTGGGTACTACTTATTTGTCTTTACCTCCAACTGCCAGTCTCTCACCCTTCTATTTTCTGTCTTGATAGACTGATTCAAATAAGTGTATTCTCCCTTAGCCTTTCTCTGCTAGGCTGAGCAAACACATTTACCTGCAATTATATTGATGGCTCATGCTATTAAGGAGACCAGGATTCAGTTAATCTAACTGAATCATTATGGACTAGTCCACTTGTTTGGACCCTACGTCAAACCAGTCCTGTTAAAATAAGGGCCAAGTTCCTCTTCTTGCCCTGGAGGTCCTGTCAAAGGCTTGTGGAGAGAGAGACTGAACAGCAGAATCCTGAATTGTGGTACAGTTGCTCTTTCACAGATACACTTGCTGGTTTATCTGGAGTTAAGATAAGCAAGAGCTACTGCAGTTTTCTCATCTAAAAATCACATTATCTTGTTAAATAGATAGATAAAGGCAGAAGCGCCTCCCTCCTGTCCTTATTTTTTTCTCGCAGTTTGTTTTGAAGTTTAAAACATGACTGAGGAGGATGGATTAGTCAACTCCACAGACAGCTATACCAGTGTTTTCTTTTTAATTAAGACTTTTCTGATAGTTTCTTTAAACATACCTTTTATTATTTGCCTAATCTTTGCTTTGGTATACTATAATTTCATTTACTACTAGGACTCTCAAACAAAACCACGCAGCCCAAGTGATCAATTTCATATTGATAATGCAAACAGCAGTGTGCATACAGTGAATGCTGCTTGCATTCAGCAGTGTGCATACAGTGAATGCTGCTTGCATACAGCAGTATGCATACAGTGAATGCTGCTTGCTAGCCATTTGTCCCCAAAGATGCCTTCTCCTGAAGGTTCCATTCTGAGAAGCTTGGGGGTGCAGCAGTGAAATCAGTTTTCATCAGTGAAGGTTCAAGGCGCAGCGTTTAAATAGTAACAGATTACTAAGTCACTTTGATGGAGAGAAAGTTTAAGACAAAAATAGACCCAAATTAAATGGATACATCATTGTAAATAACTAAGCAGTAGTGAGCACATGTGCTGTCAGGACTGATTGCTCTCTCTAACTGTTAGGCAGTTTAGGCTCTCTGTAACCTCACTACTGCTCTAAAAATTATCTAATCTCTTAGAGCTGTAACATTAAATACCACATGTCTGTTTATTGGTTTATCTCAAAATTGTTTGCAAAACATTAATATAGGAGCAAAATACCAGGAGTTTGGGGTAGCTCTTCCTATGCACTCTTGCCTTTTAGTAAATACATGGTAGTCTTTTTCATCACTGTTGGGATGTCTCCAGTTGTTTTTTACTTGCTACTGGCTATGAAGCTACAGGCAAGCAGTCATGGTTTAGTTATCCATTTTCTTCTTCCTTATGAATTCAACTTCAGCAATATTTTTAAAGCCCTTTCAGTTTCTCACATGGCACATTTTGCAGCAGTGCAAGGAAGTGTTGCTGTATAAATTCAGCTGTTAGACAGATGCAAGGAACATAGCAACTCTTAATTCATGCAGTGAGCTAATGTGAATCCAGATAGGAAGCCTTTCTTTCATCCTTCCACTATAACCTGTAACCGAGGCCTGTCCTCTGCTCTAGTTCTTTAGCCAAGCTTGTGGAAAAAGAGCAAAAGCTGAGCCAGTCTGTCCTTCTTTGTTTAAAAGTTAACGAGAAGTATAGGTTGCACTGGAACTGAAGTTTTCTATTTTCACTTTATTACAGTTGCTGATATCTCTGTCAAAACCTGTCTGTTAGCATTCTTTAGTGATGTAAAGTATTCCCCTAAGTTGAGTTGGGAGCTGGAGCAGTGTGAAGGGTTTCATTCCCAAGTCACAGGGGGTGCAATCAAGGCAAGTGTAATCCAGTTGGATACTGAAAAAAACAATTTTCTATTTAGATTCCCTTTGGGTAGTGACAGGAATTGGTGAGTTCTCCATATATAGCAGATTGGTGCCTCCCTCATGATGATTTCAGGAAACAGGTTCTGACAGCCAGTTAGTGTCATGGAAAACCTCTAGTAAATGGATTTATGGAATGGGTTCCATCTATCATCTCAAGACCACTTTGGCCACAAGCAAAGCACAGATCCTGACAGCCAGCAGTACTGCCTGAGGATGGGCCCTGATCTCAGCTGTGCCACCATCACTGTGCTTGCTGGTGCCACACCAGCAGGAGGTCTGCTCCCCATGCTTGCACCGGGTGCTGAGAGCCCTCTGTGACTATGGTCCCCTTTTGAGTAGCCTGGCTCCATTACTGGAGCCTTTAATGCAGCCCTTCAGCTCTCCTCTCTCCTAATCTCTTTCAGAGGCCACCTCTGCTTAGGGGAAATTGTGACTTTGCTTGTCAGCACCTAAGCATCATCATTGCACTAAAGAATTGTGCATGTTTTAGCTGTGTCAGGACAAATATATTCTTTAGAAACAAAGATGTTCTAAAGTAACAATGAGTACATTGAAAAATTATAAACATTTTTACTAAAGAGGATCTTTAATGAAAGACCTTGTATACTGTCTATTAAGTCATACTAAAACAGAAACAGCTAAGAATGACATAAGTGACTAAATACTTAAAAAGTCAAGAGCAACATGCTCATGATTCAAAATAATGCTCGATGTCTTTAACCTTTTTAAGTCCAATTGTGTGAGCTATAGAGACAAAAATTTACAGAGATGAGTTTTTATGGATGTGCATAAAAATATATTTGGAGTGGGGCTGCAGGTGGAAGTGCATCAGTCTGGATACATGCTGGGGGCTCACAGGTCTTCAGGCAGTCAGCTGGAGTTAAGGATGCTCAGCACTTCTTCCCCTAAATGCTAAAACGATGAGTGAAGATTTAACAGGCATGAAACTCCTTCCCCACAAACAACCCTTGCAGGCATGGAGAGCTTTTGTTTTCTTTAGGGCAATACTAAACCTGCATAATATATTAGATTTATGCTCTGGAACAACCTTTCAGCTGAAGGAAACCGTAAGTTTGCATTAGGAGTAGCTAATTAAGCTGACTTCTTCTAGCCTTCGTGTCCCTTGAGAGACATCTTTACCACGATTATAAGATAATTATTGCAGATGGACCGTTTTCTCTTTTGCAAAGTTGGACTATTGAACAAGTTAAAAATGTAATGGAAACTTATGGTCCTTATGTAGGAGACACTAGAGCTACATGAAGTTAAACAAAATTTTGGGCTTAAAGTAGGGATTTAGCTGTACCTTTTGTTGTTGAGGCATGGAGAATATACTTTCCTCACCAGGGCTATGCTTATCAGAGGGCTCACAAGTAAATCAGGCAATTAATTCATGTATTAAATGAGATTTAAAACAAGCCTTTAAAGCAATTTACCATTTTGGGTCTGATACTTTTTTCTTTTAAAGACATTTATTAGTTAGACTTCTATCACATTTTGATCCAAGTTCACTTAAATTGTTGCAGGAGCTACAACTGAGTGGAAGAATTGTTTCAATGGTGTTTTTCTCCATTGTGTTTCACAACTGAAAGGTTTTGCCTAGAGCAGAACCTGACAAAGTAAGATTTTCTAAGGAGAAAGTAAAGAATTCCCTACTAAAATGGCTTCAGTCTTTATGTGTTCTAAAAACCACAAAGAAGAGAGTTGCTTCCAATTAGGGATGTATTGCGAAGCACACTTACCTCCTTTTGGTTACAGCTGAATGCTGGGCAGAGTTGCAAAGTACCTCTTCATTCACTGGCATCTCAAAGTGTTCCTAATTTTATTACTTCCAGCATGGTGGGTGGGCCTTTATCATCCCCAGGAGCTGATCAGGCTCTCTTTGCACCAGCTTGGTGGCTACTGATGGTCATCCTGAGGGAGAGGAGTAGTTGGTGTCAATATCAGGGGCAGCAGTGGGAGGTGGTGACCACCCCAGGCAGTGGGAAGGGGCAGGAACAAGCTGTGGGGTGTAAAATGCTGTGCTCTTGGTGCCTGGGGACGGCAGAGGTGTAAGGCCCCACAGGCAGGTGGGAATTGGGCTCTCTGCATCAGACTGGCATAACTTGGACATCCTTGTCCAACATTGGTTTGGAATGGAGGGCTAACAGGGCCCTTTTGAGGTTGGATGTGCCCAGCTTCAAGCCCCTTGAAAAGTTTTAGTTATTCCAGCATTGAGCTGTTGGTGCTGAGGCAGCTGGAATACGGATTGCCTTGGAGGAAATGCAGAGGTGCTCAAGTGTGGGAATGTCCAGCACAGCACCCAGCCCCAGCAGAGACCTTGGTGCAGGGGGAGTAAAAACCTAGTGCCTGTCTTAAAATAATTTGAACATAGAAAGTCTCATAAAAAATAAATGTGAGGATATTTAGTAATTTCACATTGCTTTTGCCTTACACAAGAAATACTCATGACATATCCTTAATGACTTTTTCTAAATTATTTGCTCTCGACTCCTATTAAATTTTAATGCTGTTTTCTTCCAATATTTTTGCAATCAGCATTAAGAAAACATAACACAAATTTTTATAAAATATAAAGTAGAAGATTATTTGTTACCTCTGGGATTTCAATAAAGGAAGTGTGATCACTCTTTTCAGGACCCTTTCATAGCCAAGGATGAGGAGCCAGGCACTTACAGACCTTATGAACTCGGCCAGGAAATGGGAGTGTGGGTGAACAACTCTGATGGCGTGACTCCTGCTGTTGGGCAGGTGGGTTTTTTAATTTTGTGATGCATTTTGTTAGTGCTGCTTCAAAACAATAAAGCAGCAGTGCAATAGAAATGGGAAAATAACCAGGATTTACATTTGTAACCCCTAGGCCTGGCCTCCTGGAGATTGTGTATTTCCTGACTACAGCAACCCCAGGACAGTGGAATGGTGGACCCAGTTGTGCCTGGAGTTCAAGGATGTTCTCGACTACGATGGCATCTGGATTGTATGTCTCATTATATCTGCCCTTCCTTCTTTAAAAAAAAGAAAATGAAGATTTTCATGTGTCTTACTCTCTTTATTAAAGGATATGAATGAACCATCCAATTTCATGAGAGGCCAGATACCCGGATGTGCTGATACTGAAATCAATAACCCTCCTTACACTCCTAGTAAGTATAATTTCATTGTGATAAATAATTTATTAATATTATATTTTTATTCCTATTTTATATTATATTTTAGAATAACATTAATATTGTCATTTCCTTGGTTGTTTTTTTTTGTTTCTTTGGTTTTCTTGTTTGTTTTAAACCAGGATAGGCTATATTTTAGGGGAAAAAATAATTCCATTCTCTGATTTTCCATCTTTCCCTGTCTGTTCTGTAAGTTCAATTACATATTTGTTCAAGACTCCAGTGGCTCAGCTTTCTTGGAGTATCAAAAACAATCACTTTCCTCTGTCCAAGGTTCTGCCTCATAACAGGACTCGAAAAATTACCTTTCTTGCCATTCTCTGAGCAACTGCTCCACATCAGAAAAAGGTCAAGATACCTATATATGGTAACTCAGCTACAGAGTTATGAAGTAACCCTTGCCACTGCTAGTCTCAGAGATGGCCTTCTCACAAGCTATGACAAGGGAGATGGTGCCTTAGTTCAATATTTCCTTTCTCTTTGGAAAGAAATTTTCACTGTGTTACTAGAAACAGGCTAAAAATGAGTTTTAAAACGCTTAAGACTATGGGAAACTTACCCAGTAGCTGAGTTAATGATATGCTCATTCTTCCCCAGGAGGCCATGAGTACCTATGATTATTGCCAGTGGTGTGGTAGTTAATCCAGCCAACATTTCCCCAGGAAAGCTCAGCTGCCTGAGCAATGTTGATATGCAGTAGGAAGCTGACACATGAGTGTTGGAGTATTGGCAGTGGAGTATTGGAAATGTCCCTTTTTCCCCTTCGGGCTTTTGTACTCTCATGAGAATTCTAAATTTTCTTTATTAAATGGCAATTTGTTTTTTTTTTACTTTGAATATAAGAGAAACATAAGCATAACAAAAACATGACAAAATATTAGAAAGAAATAGTGCATTTTTGAAAGCAGAAGGAAAGCTTTTAATGATGATTTTGGTGTTTGCTCTCTTTGTGGGGTAACCACTGCATACTTACCCTGTGAGTCTTGATCAAAGCCCAGGAACTGATGAGAATTTCCCCCTTTGCCTTAAATTACCTTCATTTTTTGGTCAGCCTTCAAAGCTGCATGAAAGATGTGAGATACTGGGTAAACTGGCCAAAAGAGCAGAGCTCCCTTTACATCACAAATAGAGGACTTGAGAGTGAGCCCATGCAGCTGAGCCTCTGCAGCTGAGCTTTGTGAAGATTAGCACTGATGTCTGAGCCACCAGGAGGGGCTCGGGCCTAGAGGCCTGCATGACACGTAAGGACACTGAGAGATACTGAAGACAGGAGTGTTTTGAGCCCAGTTTCTCTGCTTTGACTCATGCACATATGCCCCTGCTTCTGCTTGTGACTTGTTAGAATGATATAATGGAATCATGGATGGGTTTGTGTTGGAAGGGACCTTCAAACCCATCTTGTTCCAATCCCCCTAGTGTGGGCAGGGACACCAGACCAGCTTTCTCAAAACCCTGTCCATCCTGGCCATGAACACTTACAGGTATGGGGCATCCACAGCTTCTCTCTGCAGCCCGTTTCAGAGTTTCACTACCCTCACAGGAAAGAATTTCTTCCTTGTGACTAACATAAGCCTGCTCTCTTGAAACCACTACCCTCTGTCCTATCACTCCATGCCCTTTTAAAAAAAGTCCCTTTCCAGGTTTCTTGTAGGTCCCATTTAGGTACCAGAAGGCTGCTCTAAGGTCTTCCCAGAGACTTCCCTGGTATTGCTCTTCATTCTGCAGCCCGGAGCCCTAGGCATGACATCCCAACATGTAGGGAATCTACTTTAAACCACTGTTTAAGGGCTTTCTTTTCTATTTCACTTTATGGAATAGGTGCCTGTTCATAGCTGTCCAAGACTTTGACTTATGTAGGTATGAGACTGCCCTAAGCTGTTTAGTCCAGTAAGACATTAGGACCTTCCTGGGGTTAGCAGAGTTTTGGGAGCTCACTATTGTCTTAGGTGATTTCATCTGTGCAAGTCTGAGTCTCAGAGCCTCAGGCTTTTTGTCAGTGTAGCCTTCAGCCTCCTTATCTAAATTTTATAACCATGATTACATGGTTTGAATTTCTGCTTAAAGCCAGATGTCCTTCAAATCAATTTTCTATAAAACACTTTATACTGAAGATTAATATGCAATTGTAAAATAATCAGTATTACTGAGGCAGAATACAAAATACTCATAATAAAAAAAAGCATGAACCTATGATTCATGTGGTAGCATTTTTTCTCCTATCCCATCTTAAATTTATAGGGCTAATAATCAAGAACCACTGGGACATTAAGTGTGACTTTCCTCAGAAACTTAGTGTCTTCTTCAAAGACATATTGGTCAAAGTTACTTGGGAATTGCCTATAAATTAAGTTATTTCTGATGTAGATCACCAACACTGGAGTCTTTGTGTCTAAAGATCCAAACACAAGGATTGTAGCTGTAGCGGCACAGCAGGTCTGGGAGGCTAATGGGGTTTCAGGTACAGAGAAATTGTGATAATGAACTGCAACCATACAGGAAGTGCGATTAGGCAGGGAGACTGCTTGTTCATGGAGAAATATTTACAATAGTGCATGCACCTAATTAAGCATGAAAAAAAAAAAAGAATTTTTGAGAATTCACTTTTTTTTTTATTTTTAGGGAATTTTATAATATTTGTAACTCCATCTCTTAAAATAAATATAATTTTGTCTTGGTTTGAAAAACAGGCATCTGCTAAGGAAGGCAGGAGCCTCCTTTGGAATGGAAAATGTAAAGCCCTTCCCTTCAAATTATTATAATTTTGAAATTAAGGGGCTCTTAGGCAAAGATATAGGAATAGGAATAACAGTTCTTTATTAGTATGTATAACAAGGCAAACAAACCAACAGCAGCTACAGCATTAATAATAAACACCACCGGAACCCACTAACAGCCTGCAGTTCCGGACACGGCCAGCAGGGGCGCTGCTGGGTCCCGGCGGGCAGGCAGGTGCGGTGACTCCCCCGTGCCTGCAGGGGGCGCCGTGGCGCGGGCTCGGGCAGCGCGTTGTGATGAGGGAAGGGATGGAGGAGAGGCTTTGCCACACAAACCCTGGGGCAGCCGGTCCCGGTGCCCCAGCAGGACTCTCGGAAGCAGCAAGCTGGACTGGCAGGATGTCTCAGCTGGCAGGGAGTGAGGGGCTACAGTGCAGCAAAAACTTAGAGCAGTGCTGAAGAAGCAGCAGGGGCGGAGCAGTGGCGACCCAGCTCCCAGCAGGGCAGGGAGAGGCGAGCTCAGGATCCTGGACAGACGGAGATAGGTCCCTCTTTTAGTGAGGTGGTTGTTAATGAGGTCCCAGTTCCGTGGCTGCTCTCAAGAGCAGAGGCTCACCCCACGGCAGAAGAAGCAGCCCTGGGCTGGGCTCCGGCAGCAGCAGCAAATTCCCTTCCCCAGGCAGCAGCCCCAACCATCCTCCTCTGGAGCTCAGAGAAAGAGCGCCAGCAGCTGCCCAGCCCCATCCCTTACCTGCCCAATTCCTGCGGTGTCTCTCCCCTCGCAGAAGAACTCCAGCTAAGAGAAGTGCAACCACATGTCCTCCTCCCCTGAGCTTGGCCATTCCTTCTGTTTTTCTTAGGTACCCAGTCATTAGTGCTTCCTGGCAGCTTATAGGAAAAAATTCCCTAAAAGGAACAAAAGGAAGGAAACAATGTATAAACATTTCCTGCTGAACTTCATGAGGCATTTTCAGAAGGATTTTTTTTTTGCACCAAATGGGCTTTGCCAGCATCTCTGTGCTATGGGATCAAAGACCAGGCAGCATCTGGGCAATATTTTGTTAACTAAAATTTGTCATTGTGTAAAACAATATATTCTTAATTAAGCAAAACAGAAATTTTCTTTCTATTACTTACTGAATACATGACACCTATACAGATATTTTGAATTATTGGACAAAGAACTTGAAATTAATTATCATTGTGTACTCAGTCATCTCCCCTCTCCAAGGACACGTGCCTGTGTGCAAACAAGTATTTGTGGCTATGTGCTAACCTCAAATAAGTGCAGCTCCAGCACTTCAGCTTTTCCTCTTCCCCAACATTTTGGTGTTTTCACCCCTAAATGTGTAGAAATGTGAAGAGACTTGAATTGTGATATATATGATTTTACAGTGGTTTTTATCATTCTCAGGCATCTCTGATCGTTCCCTGTCGGAAAAGACACTGTGTCCTGACTCCAAGACTTACCTTGGGGACCACTACAACACACACTCTCTCTTTGGCTGGGCCCAGACAGAACCAACTTTCAAGTAAGTTTTCTAAATATTTCTAATCAGATTTCAGGTGATTAAAATGCATTTTAAAAGCCACTGATGTTACTTGGAAAATCTGTAATATTATTTAATAAGAAACAGAACCATGTCTTGTTTCATTGTTTGCCATTTAGTAAGAAGTTTCAAGAAAAAAGAACCTTAGAACAAGGACCACAATCCTTTCTAATTTTACTTTTCCCATCTAAATCAGGATGTGTGTATAAGGCCTAACTTTACAGCTGCTTTTGTATATGTAGAGCAAGATGCTCCTGTTAGAGCTTCCGTGAGCATTGGCAGCAGAAGCAGCCTTGTGTGGTGTCAGGGGTATTTATCTGTGCCTTCACTATTGTGGTAGAGGAGTTTCTGTCACTGTCAGTGGAGAATCCAAACTGTTCAGGTGCCCTGGCTGCCTCTGGAGCTGCCTCTGGTTCCTGGCAGGCAGTGTTTTGCAGATTGGCTTGGGGCTCACTTGGTTCAGGAGGTTAGAGCTGCATTGCAGCACAGTTGCTGTCAGCTACTGTAAAACTCATTTTGCAGCTGGGAAGCGCTCAAAGCCAGCTTACACAGGCAGGCTGTTGCTGTGGAAAGCTGGCTGTTGGATTAAATGAAATAGGCAGATCATGACTTTTCCAGCAGGGATTGAGCTAAAACACTGGGAAATTTCATTCCACAATGGAAGAGCCAAAGCAGGGATCCGTGTGTGGCCTGTTTCAGCGTTTAGCACTCATTTTCAGAAGTTGGATTCTGATAGCATCCAGAGGGCATGGTTAGGTGAGCCTAATTCTGGTGTTGATGCGTTTGTGTTTTATATGCCAAGTCCAGGGCAAGGGAAGCCCTGGGAAAAAACAGAAGTAGTTTGCAGCACAGTTCTGCTTTTGAGAGAAAGAACAAGAAGTCCTTGAACTCCAGACTTCTTACCATACTTCTTACTATTCCTCAGTCTTCAAAGAGATCTTCCCAACAAACTTATTTTGCTCGGCCAAATGTGGAGAAGACCACCAAAAGTATATGCAGGGGTTGATTTTGGTGCAAAGCTGGGAGACTTTGCTGAAGTATTTTTTGTACATATTCATTTGGGTTTCTCAAATAGATTTCTTTTCAAGGCTGGTTGTATGTCCTTTCTGCATTCACTCTTCACAAAGAATATATTAAATGAAATTACTGACAGGAATATTCAGCACCCAGCATCAATTGCAAGATGTTAGATGAAAATGAATGACAATTTCATAATCATATAAAAACACAATTCTAAGAATTATTCTAAGGCAGACAGAGAATAGGAGATGTGTCATCTGGCCTATTTCAAATGGTTTGAATTTGAATACATAAACTAGCAGCAATCAGTTTGTGCATAGCTTAATGCCAAAAGTTATTTGCACATGATATTCTGTAAATAATTTAAATCAACAAATGCATTTGACAACATTAGGACCTGCTCTGCAATGGTTTGTGAAAGACTGAAATTATTCAATAAATTGCTTGTTACAAATTGTTTTTGCAGCTCTGGATCATAGTTGAGTTGATCTGATATTGCCCTCATTAGCACCTGTATTTGCAAATGGAGCCAAAGGCAGCCAGAGGAGAGCACTCCTGCTCAAGACATCCATGAGAAGCTCCAAAATAACATTTATATGAAGCACACGGAGTCTTGTGCAGTTATTGGCCCAACAGTGCACCTGCAAACCAGAGCCAGCAGGTCCCTCACAGTTAAAGAACTGCACCTCTTGCTGCATATGGCCCCTAAGGTTAATTCATTCCGCTTTCTTCCATGAAAGCTGCTGGGGTTTTTTGCTTCAGAAGCAAGTGTTGAAGCACTTTAAAGTCTCTGTGCCATCACAGACCCAAGAGCAAACACTGGGCCGTGATGAATGCAGGTGAAAGAACTCTTGATGAAATCTCATTAAGAAAAGGGAGAAAGAAGTAGATGGTGAACAACATGATTAATATTTCATGCTAGAATTTCCAAGAGAATCTAAATTGTGTTGCCCAAATTATATTAAAGAAGAGTTGAATTTGAGTTCCTGCAATATAAAATACTGCAATTTACAATTACGTACAAAGAGTATCCTATTCTGAGGAATTTTGTAATAGATTTGTTTGTAAGGCACATTCTCTTGATTTTCTGGTGACACAGCAAAATTGTTTTCAAAAAGCAAAGATAAATTCATTGTACCACTAAATCTGTAATGAAACCTCATATATCAAAAAAGACAGGAAACCAGAGAAAATACTACAAGGATGGGGTGGCATTTTGAATGATGACAGGTTTGTTTTCTATATTGATTACTTATTTTTTATACGATGTTTAGATATACTTTTGATATTTTTGTGTGGTTTTGGTTTTTTGGTTTTGTGTTTCGTTGACCTTTTTTATGTTTTCACGTCCTGGATATTGGAACTTTATTTACCAATACAAATCTCTAAATAAATCCTGTGTTGAAAAAAATACATATTATATTCTTTTTTATGAACTAATTGGACACTTAAGTAAATATACTAGTATAGAAAGGAAATTATGGTTTGAATTTTCATTTTGAGATGCTGCTGAGAATAAATTAAACACAAATTATTATTTAGGAAGATTAAAATACCTGAGGCAAATTGTTTGGTGAATCAGATAGATTTTTGTTTGTTGTTTGTTTTGTTTTGGCCAGTGTGTAAATCTTCCTTTTATTTGCAGTTTGGCAGCCACATTTGCATGTGAGTAGGGATCACAATGATAATTGTTTCATGATGATACCCTTTCAGATGAAATTGTGCCTGAACGCTCAGGTTGATTTGAAGATGTTTTGGTTGCCATTCCTGTTTTTGATGATCTTGTTGCATTTCTCTGCAGTGCTGTCAAGCAGGCCACTGGAAAGCGGCCGTACGTCTTGAGCCGGTCCACGTTTGTTGGCAGTGGCAAGCACACTGCTCACTGGCTTGGGGACAACTTCTCTCAGTGGAAGGACCTGCGCCGCTCCGTCATCGGGATCATGGAATTCAACCTCTTTGGCATTCCCTTTGTAAGTCTGACATCCTCTAGGCAGGTGCTGGCTTATACACAATATTGCTTCAAATTAGCTCAAATGTTTTCTGAAACAAGCCCCTTGAGATGGCCAGCAGTAACAGCCCCCACAGCCTAAGGAACTGCAGATTAAAAGGCTAAATGTCACTCTTGGCTGCTGAAGGGAAGCAGAACCAGCACTGCAAAATTTGGACTGACTAAATGTATGCCATCCAAAACTAATCTCTTTGTACTATGTACTCTATGATTTCAAATTATGTACTCTATGATTAGGGCTTCTTTATATATTTCTGTGTTTGCAAATTGGGATGAGAATTTGTAGAATTATTGAAATACAGTTGGATCTTCCACAGTGAGCTTAGTGCTCTAGGAGACAGGAAAATTTGTATCATTATAGAGCATTCTTATAAAATAATTAGAAACAGGGATTTATTTCCAAATATTATTTTTATTAGCAAATTTCTGTAGTCTCTCCTGTGGGGCCTCGGTCACAATCACAAACACAATTTTTCCTTAGATTGGTGCTGATATCTGTGGGTTTAACTACAACACTACCTACGAACTCTGCCTGCGCTGGATGCAGCTTGGATCTTTCTATCCATTTTCCAGAAACCACAATTCAGAGGGAAACATGGTAAGTAAACAAAGTTACATAAAGCTGTAGCCTATGATTACAGTAATGGGGACAGTGATTTGTGTTGCTTTCTCCAAAATGAACTTACCCTTCTTGGGTAAACTGGAGCAGTAGGTGAAAAGGAGTGCTGCACTGAGAGCAGGAATTACACAGTGAAATGTAAATTTTTCCCATCCATAATGTAAAATGACATAGAAATGCTGGTCTTCTCACACTGTTGGTAAAATTCATCTGTTTCATTTTTACCTACTGAAGCCCAGGTTTTATGTAAGAGCCAGTGAGTGTCAGGATATCTTCCTCGTCCCTTGATTGCTGCAACTTTTATTTCAATACTTCTGTAATTACAGTAAGTATTGCAGGGAGGGGAGAGAGGTCATTATACACCATGCTTGCTGTTTAAAAGCAAGTTACAAACATGTGAGAATTCCAAGGAAAGGCACCAATAGTGACATCATTATCAGCCAAACAGCAGCCAAGACCAGAAAAGGCTAATGAGCCATGAGATTAATGAAAAAGTGCAGCTTTAGTCCGGTTCCATGCCCTGGTTTCAACACCATAAAAATCCTTTAAAGACTTGTTGCAAACAGAAAGAAGTATCAGGTCATTTCTAGCTATGAGGTTTGAAGGTCTTGCAGCCTTTCTAATTATTCTGTGTTTATCTGCAACCGTGATGAAATGGTTCTGCTTGTTCAAGAAATGTTTGGGGTTTTTTCCTTCTGTAAACTGATCTGTGCAATGCTGAAGCTCAGGTTGTTTGCCAACCTTCAGTTTCTTTGAAGTTGCATCATCAAAATGCTGCAACATTTACACTCCCAGGGAGACCTTTGTCTCTCCATGAAAATATTATGGATGTTCAGCAATTGGGTAAATGTAGGAATAATAAACCATAGTACTATCATTAAGAGGGTCAGGAATTAGCCTGTAAATCCCTGAGGTATTTCTTTGTAGGAGAAGAAATGTCTGTGAGGCATTAGCTGCTGATGTTGAGAAATATTTTCCATTTGTCTCTCCACTAAAGTTAGAGGTGTACATATATATATATTTATATGGTTGCTTGGCCCTTTGAGCATGCAAACAGAGTCTGACCTGGGTGAGTGGATATCAATCTCATATGTACAATTTAATAAACAAGAAGAGAACAGTGGGTCTATATGATGGGTGCTGCAACTGAGAGATATATTTGGTTTTATTGGATTACTTAAACCCATTTAAAATATTGTGTTCATGGAAAGAAATGAACAGGCATTTTGGGTGACTCAGCATCACCTAAGAAGTCTGGCTGTTTTTTTGTGAAATTAAGCAGTGTTTGTACAGTGTCAGAACACTGGTAAAAATATAGTGCAATTTTTGAAATAATAGATGGATGCTCTGAAGCTCAGAGCCAGCAGGGAGTATTCTTAGTGAGTAATTCTGATATAAACATAATAATGGTGAAATTTTACTTAAATATTGAATTCAATTAACATTAGGTTAGTGTTAAAATAAAATTTAAATACCCACTTTGCCTAATTCATTGGGTGTTTCAAACAGTTTAATTAATATTTTTCTTGTCTGAAAAGCGCTAGATAATATAAAAAGCTTTGTTACTTCTGTTGCTTTTGCATTTCATTATCCTTGGAATTCATCATATCGTCTTCAGCTTTAATGAGAAAATTGAGTACTCTGGGAAGATTTCATGAAGGAGAAAGGGAGCCATGTGATTTGCAAGCTGGCTGTTTAGCACTGGAGAGGTTGACAGGAGGAATTAAAGGAGAATGTGGCTCTTTCCCATATCAGCCCTGCCCTTTGGCTGCGTGCCCTGCCTGCCATCCCAGGGGAGAGTCAGGGTTGTGTTGGAGTAGGACCAAAGCCAGCCAGTGAATACAGACAGGCTGCTCCAACCTGCCCCCTTGATGGTGGCACCCAGTGCATGCCCTGTCCCACAGGAGAGCACTGAGGAGCTGAGGGGCACTGCTGATGTGTGTGTGTGCTGTCACTCAGGGCATCCTCAAATGGGGCACACAGGAGGAGAAATCAAGCTTCTTGAATGGATGAAATGTTTTCTGTACCACACACAGTGACTTTGGTCACCTGTTGGCTTCAGCTGGGTTATGAGTTTACTCTTTTACCTAGTCTTGCCTTTTATATTTGTGGCCAATGTAATTAAGGTTTTGACTTTGATCTGCAGATTATCAGTCTTCCCTTTTTTATGTGTTTCATCTATTTTGTCTGAGAGGGCTTGCATCTCCAGGATAAATTAATTTCTAGATGCTGGGCATCTGTTCCTGAGCACAGGCATGGAGCCCCAGCTTCCATCTCTTCCCAAGCTTAGGGGTGGTTGCAGAGGGCTCACATGCATTGTGATGGGGCCTGATCTTTTAGAACTCACTGGAATTTTTCAAGTTAAGAATTTTATACAGATGTTAGTTTGGGAATAATGAATGTTGTTCTTAATATATCTTGCAGTTTGCAAATGGGTGCTTTTTCTTATTTAAACACTCACTTCTGTAGCATCATGACAGCCACAGCTCTCCTTATGCTGCACACAGCTTCTCTGCTGAGTTTGTTTCAATGCTCAGTACAAATCTAAGCTTTCCCTGGACAGGAACAAGACCCAGCCGTGTTTGGAGATGAATTTGCCAAGATATCTCGTGCTACTCTTCGGATCAGATACTCCCTGCTGCCGTACTTGTACACCCTGTTCTATGAGTCTCACGTTTACGGAGGCACCGTGGTGCGCTCACTGATGCACGAGTGAGTTTGGATCTCTTTTTCATTCTAACTTTCTACATTCACAAAGTAGTTGAGCTCTTATGTATGTAATGGTTGATATCCTTAGGAGAATATTCACAGTATTATTATTGCATCCTCTCTTTTAAAAGAACAGTTGAACAGTTAAATCAATCAAGTTATGTGCACAAAGATAACTCTTAATACATGCAATTAATTTCCATTAATATATAATCTGTATTTCTTTCCAGTGGGGTGAAAAAGACAAACTTAAGAAAGAAGAATTCTGAAAAGTTTTAGTCTTAGGCAAATATATAGTTCTTTTTTATTTCAAAAATGAGAGTCACATACCTGTATTTACTGTATTTGAATGAAATCAATGAAATCTGTATTCTGATCCAGAATGCTAAAAGGCCTCATACAGAGAGTCCAATGATCCCTAGCATTTGGGGTGTTTTTTCCAATTTAGCACTTGGATCTGCATGCTCTCTATGAAACTCACATCTGTGTCCACAAATTGCACAGAGAAAACAGAGATGGAGATGGTGGAGTGCAGAAGCAGGTGCAAAACTGAGATTAATAAATGCAGACTGAAAAGCCACTTCGAAAATTAAACTCAGATTTTTGGAACAAGTAATTTTTTCTCTTTTAGAAGAAGCAGGAATCCCGCTGAGGTTTAGTTTCCCTATCCTGATCTTCTAATCAGTTTTATACCTGCTTTTGGTTAATTTTCTACTTCAGAATGCTTTATGCAAAGACTTGAGCAAAAGGAGTGCAAACAATACATATGAAAGCCTGAAGCTCTGCCACAATTTCATTTCATTGGTGCAGGCTGTCATAGACTGTGTAATGTTCTTTTTTCTCCCCTTTAGCTTAAAAACACTCTGGTTAAAGGGTAAGACATTTTTTGCAAATTAAACTGAGATTACACCAAAGTGCAGACCATTCAAGCATGGAAAGGGTACTTGAAAAAAAATCTGCTTTGCTTACTCAGCATAATGATTAACTGATACATTTTAAAAGAAGTATCCTTCCTCTTTCTACTTGGCAATGCCATTTTACTGGATAAAATTAGAGAGCATAGGTACTCATAAATTACAATTAGTGATATGCTATTTAAAGTATTTATTTTAGGTCTTTTTTAGTATGTGGTTTAATATAATGTAGTTTGTGTTAATATTGGAAATGCCCAAGTTGATTTTGGCATTAGTATTAGCTAATCTCTGCTAATACAGAATTACTCTAGTGTCATTAAAGCTGCCTTTTTGACCCTTACCAGCATACCTGTACTCTATGAGGGCCATGTCCACATTGGCAAATTTCCAAATTTGCTTTGGTTAGAGCTGTAGGTCAGTCTCAGATGCACCAGCAGAGGCTTTTGTCAGATGAAACTGAGCTGAGAGGTTTGTTACAGACACTGATGGGAGCTTAGTCAGCAGAACCAGAGTTTACTGGATTACTAGGAAATAAAACCTCTCAAATGCATGTAAGTAGGGTAGGCATCAGGAGATGTTTCCCTTCCCACTGCCCCTGCTGGCATCCTAGCCCCATCACTTGTTAATGTTGCCATAGCTAGATCCTAAAATGGGTTAAAAGTGATTCTTACTACTACTAGTTAATTCTGGTTACTATTTTTCACTGCTCTTACTCAATGCGTATTTCTTACTATTTCTAAGTAATATTAAGGGCTTTAGTAGTGGATCTGCCCAAGTAGAGGAAGTGATCCAGATGCTAAGAGGAGGAGAAATGTGGGGTTTTGAGAAAGAGAAATGAAACAGAATTTTCAGTGTATGGATGGTGGAAGTTTACATCAACCTTGCCTCTTACTTGTAAAAAATACAAAGGAAAACTAAAAAACTCCTGCATTAGTGAAGTTCTTATGAGCTCAGAGTCCTCACCATGAGAACGACAGTACCCAGGCAGGGAGTCTCCAAGCAATAGCTGTTTCATGTGGACATTTCATTCCATTTGGAACATTTAGGGGTTCATTTCAGGTAACAAACATGAACAACATCCCAGTAGATTATTTGAAGTGTATTTGGTGTCTTGGAGGCTTTCACTCCATAAAGCAGAGGTATTGATACCTCAGGTGTCCAAAAAAGACTGTGAGGTGGTAATCCATTAGTGGAAGGGACAGATGTGTTTAATGGCTAATCAGGGGGGGGAATGTGACAGAAAAGAGGCAAGCATCTAACCAGAGGAAGCAGTAGATGGAATTAAAGACCTGTGATAGATGACAGCATGCTTTAATGGCTTATAATTTCAAAATAGGAAAGTTCATTTGTGTGCTGAATTTGTGCTAGTGGTTACTATAATTGCAAGAGAAAATTGTGCTGAGTTAAAGGGTGAGAATCATCTTTCCATGTACAAATATGATTGATTCTTCTTTATTCATAATTTCTTGATCAGCTTTTTGTCCTACAATCTCCCACAACAAAATGTATTTTATTACTATTACAGTTTTATTACAGTTGAATTGAAAATACAGAGAGCCTATTGAGATGACAAGAAAAACTCATGTTTTATATTTCAAAAACTTTAGGACAAGGTAATTCATCAAAAACCATAATCTGCTTTAAACATTTAAAAGTATTATGTCACAATGCAGTAATGACCAAGATTAAGGTGTCCAAAAGAGCTACTGTTCTGGACAGAAAAAAAAACCTCTGAACAAATTGAGGTTTCTTTCAAGCAGAGCCCAAGATATGCCTTCAAGAACATTTTTTTCTTAAGTTCCATGTACTCCCCTAAGTTTGCAATATTTTAGAAATCCGAGCACTCAGTAGGTGTCTTTTTATTGCCAAGTGATCTTTACTTATTTGGGGGCTTTCTGTAAGCCTGAGCTGGGTGCAGTGTGTGCCTGTGCCCCAAGCAGCCAGGGTGTGGAGCAGGGCACTGACACTGAGCCACTCTGCTCCAGCCAGTGTTCCACAGAGACCTGGCTTTAGACAGGGGCAGCTGCAAAGCCCATCAAAAGGAAAGGAATTTTTAAACAAGAAGTGTATACATCTTTAGAGAATAATATGTAAATATGCAATAAGCAGTGTGAATTTGTCAAAAATGCGTGAAAATCAGACCAGTTACCATCTCTGACAAGGTAGCAGGGCTGTTAGAGGGGCAGAGGAGTAGCAGAAGTCAGGAGGTACAAGGTACTTTGACTTTAGGAGGATTTGAGATGTGGATTTTTTGTGTATGTGATGTTCTTATCAGAACTAGGATCCATTAATTATTTCCTCAGGAAGAGACTTACAGATGATTGAAAACCTATTTAAATTGTCAGTGATTTTATGCTGTATGAAAGGAGATTCCTGAGTTGGGAAGGATCTCTCTTCTTTTCTAGGTGCTATTCAATATTTTCATTAGCTAATATTTTCATTAGCTAATATTTTCATTAGCACAGTGGAATAGAGATCTCTTCCCAAGAGAAGGCAAGTGATGCCAGGCAGACGGGACTGTGAGCATTCTGGAGAACAGGATCAGAATCCAAAACTATTTTAGTGCATTAAATAAAATGGACTGGGTTCCATAGGTTTTCCATCCATTCAGGAGAGGCAGCTAAAATCTACAGTAATGCATGACTGTTGCTCTGTGTTTGTCTTGCAAACAATTTCAAATGTAAATCTGTGAAAGCTGTAGGAGACCAAATCCAAGGATTTTCACAAATGCTTTAGATCCTAGAGCACAGTGTTTTTTCTCTGTGTTCCCTCTCCTGGGCCTGGCCCCTGTCCTGCTCATTGGCTCTCCCAATGAAGTCTCAGCCCACTGAACAGAAGTGAGTTGTTTTCCCACTGTTGTTGTTCTGAAAAGAAATCAGCTTCATCATTTTGTGAGAGTTCTGGTCTGCTCTGGAATGGTAGGTACTACTGAAATATCTGAATCTCTGTCCAGCTTTTGGCATTCCCTCAATCAGGAAAAATATTTGGCTGTATTGAAGGACACTTTGAGGAAGCAGATTGCTTGTCACAGTGAGTAATATCAAAATATTTGGCAGATGCTAACAACTATGAATTAACATTGTATATTTAACTTTAAAAACAGATTTACCTCTGATCCGGAGACGCATGGAATAGATACTGCCTTCCTTTGGGGATCTGCTTTTATGATTGCTCCTGTTCTTGAAGAGGCAAGTACTGTAATTAAAAATGCCATCACACTGGAATCAAAGAAATGAGTGGTGCTTAGGGCATTGGATGACATTCAGAGCATGTTTGCTCATATCCATCCCTTTCTACTCTCCACTGTCAAAGCTTCAGAACACATTTCTGAGCAGCACAGGCAGTACAGAGCTTCTCAGTACTTGAAGTAGGAGGATGAAAGTGAGGGCACAGCCTTTCCCTTTTACTCCAAGTGAGGAAAGGATGTAAAGAGGCTGGATGCTGCCCCTCACATGCTCCTGTTATTGTGCTGGCAGCAGTCTCCAAGGACACACACAGAGCAGTAATTGTTGAGCTAGGAAGAAACACACAGATATGAAAGCAAACTGGATTCCATATTACTGCTCACCCACAGTGTTTTGGAAGTGCAGCTCTCAGGGGCTGTGGTAGGAGTTTCCCAGCATCACAGGCAAAGGCAGTCATTATGGAAACGATAATGATAATGTAAGCTGCTAACAGGACAGGTTTTAAAAAGCAGCATTTTCCTCTGCTGTGCTGGGCACATGGCTCTCCCTGCTTGGCTGGAGCAAGGGTGTGTTTCTCTCCTTGCCCACCACTGACTGCTGGCAGCACGAGAGAGGTATGTCTGAGCAGATCTAAGTATTTGGACTGGATGTATCCCAGTGCTGTTTGCAGTCAGCATGCTGCCAGAATAGCTGATGTATTTCTAGATGTTGCTGATCATCAAACATTTAAACAGGACACTGTTACCTTGTTTTTTAACCAACTCTTTTGTCTCTGTGAGTTTAGTATAAATTAAATTCTAAAACCATTCTGACCCCACTGAGGCACTTCATTCATCAGTCCTTTATCTTCAGACTCCCACAGGTTTCTAATAGCTGAAGAATAGAAAGAAGATTTCACAGGGTCTCAGACCAGCAGGATGATAAAGGATGGGAAAAAAACCCTTCCCGTGAAGAGGAAGGGACAAACCAGGGGAGGCTTCCTGCAAAGAATTGAATAAAAGGGGACATTATAAGGATAAATGAAATGTTAGGGGGTCTAGATAAGGAGTTTCTGATGTTTTTTGAAGAACTGCAGCACAAAATGAAGGCTGTCTGTGGCATGATGAGGGAAGCAGAACTTGGAAGGCAGCACATTGCAGGGTCTTGCAGTGTGATAGTTGGCACCCAGGGCTGTGCCAGTTGGCAGGGCAGGGGCAGAGGTGTGCAGTAACCCCTCACTGTGGCAGTGCAGGCCAGCAGTGACTGTGGCAAACTGCAGCTTGGCATCTGCTTGTGTAGAGAACATGAGTCAGGGACGACTTGACCTTCACTCCTTGAGTCCTAGGATGAGAGCAAGTGAGACATCAAAAAAGAATTAGAATGAAGAACTGCCTTGCACACTGGTTTGTTTTTTAGGGAGTCATGAAGGTGAGGCTCATGGAATCATAGAATAGTTTGGGTTGGAAGGGACCTTAAAGATAATCTAAAGTTCCAATTCCTCCTGCCATGGGCAGGGACACCTCCCACTAGGCCAAGTTGCTCCAAGCCCTATCCAGCCTGGCCCTGAAATCATCATGACTCACATGATGGTTACACACTTTTCTGTGGACCAGAATATCCAGGGTTGTCATAATACCACAGATAAGAGATGGAGAGGGGACCATCTTGCCTTTATAGGGTTTTTAATACATCTAAAATCCCTAAAATGTCAAATGGTAACTTTGCCTTAACTCTTCTCTTACACTTTTACTTTTCTTGCTCCACAAGATTCCTGGTGTAGTCCTTGGGTCTAATCCATAATTCTGCAAAGGACAGACATCTACACTGATAGTGAAAATTAATCTGTTTGTGAGAATAAGCAACTTGTGACAAAAATGGAAGTATGTTTTGATCCCAGCTGTTCCTGGAGTTATTAATACAAAGTGCCTGTAGCATGATTACATCCCTGCAGTGATCTGACACAACACATGCTGCAAAATGGAGTACAGTAATTGTGCAATTAGCAAAACATTTATTATTTATTATTACTTATCTGCAACTTTAAGTTGTTTGCAAGAATAGAAGGATCTGCATCCTCTGTATGCTAGAGCTCATTCTCTGCCTGTTCCTGGGATGGGAATGGTGCAAGGGGCCCTGAGCAGTGGTGTCCTCACACTTCAGAGGTGAAGCCCTGTCGTGGAGAGGCTGCCATAGCCATCTCTAGGGCTGCTCAGATGTTGGAGGAGTGCACCTAGGCCAGCTACATTTGCAAGACATAGAGCTATATACTAGAATAAAATAATAACGTAATGTTGACTCATCCCAGGCTATGGCAATAAAACCCCCCAAATAGGATGGGCTTGTCTGTTTAGTATTATAGATTAGCCAGCACTAGTCCACTGCTATGTCAATAACTCAACCATAATATCCAAAATTTGATGTTATTAGAATATTCAGCATACATCTCTCCACGCACAAATATAATAAAGCTAATGTAATATCAGAAATACAAAAAGAAAAAGACTAATCTCTTTATAACAATTACAGGGAGCAAGAACTGTGGATGTGTACTTCCCTGATGCACAGTGGTTCGACTACTATACCGTATGTATTTTTAAGATTCATTTTCTTACTTTTTTCCTGATAATTTAAAATGGTACAATTCCAGCAAAATAGCTTTTAGCAATCTTCAGCAGTATTTTTACCTCAGCATCTGTAGATAAAGAAAACTAGAGAAAAAAAAGTCTGTATCAGGCTAGCTGGGAGAACAAATGACACAGCTTTCAGTTACATTTTGGTTTCTATTTTTGCCATGTAAAGCTCTAAGACACAGTAAACAGAATTTTCAAGAGCAGCCTAGACATGCATGAAAATGCCAGGATTTCTTTCTTTGCCCTCCACTTTTAATTCTCTTTCTGATACACTTCCACGCACACAGAGGCAGAAACCTAAGCCACACTCCTGAGAGCATGCCACAAAGCCTCCTGTGCATGTACTTTTGCACATGCATCACTTTTGACAGAAGGCATTTGGAAGAGCTGCAGAACAATCTGCTCTGTGGGACATGCCAGTCCCTTCTCTTCAGGGCCTTGACCTTTCCAACGCCATCCCCAGGACTGCATTTCCAGAAGTGCTCTGCTGCAGTCTGCAGCCTAAGCCCAGCTTGGCTTCAATGGGAGCAGTTGAGCTGATGCCAAGAGCTTTCAGAAATGAGCCCAGGATCATCAGGCTGTTTTTAAGTCTCCTGAGTGTGCCTGGCAGAGGAGCAGTCAGGGCAGAACTGCTCTCAGAGGAAATGCAGACTTTTTTAAAATAAGTTTGGTCATTTTCAGCATTTGGCTGGTGTCCTCAGATGGATGTTCATCCAATCCTTTCCTTTTTCTCTTTTCATGAGACTATGATGCTGCAAAGTCCAGCATTTAATTCAGCTCTCCTCATGGTTCCCTCTGAACACCTTTGCTGGGCTGGGCACAGGGACAGTGGCCTTTGTCCCTTGCCCTGCCTGTGTGCCTCCCAGTATTTGGCACTTACTTGTCATGCACGTGGTGCTTATCCAAACCAAAGTTGGATAAAAATAATAAATCATAATTATATGGTTTATATATCATATAATTATCATAAATCATCATTATCATTTACAGAGGGCAAGAGCAAAGCCTTCCTGTTATTTTCTCTGTACATAAGTCTTTTTTTGAGGTTTTGAGGCATTAAACCAGAAAAGGATGATGCAGAAGAACTTAATGCTGGTTGTCTACACACACATAAATTTCACTCTCTGAATGCTGTAATTACTTCTTGAAAGGGGAAGAATTGTTCTTAGAAGAGAAGAAAATCTACAGTTTACATCCCCAAATGACTATGAATCACTTACCTTAAACTGAATTGTGATAGGCTCCGTATGTATAAAAAGAGGAAGCAAAAGTTTTTTTTTCTTTTTGCTCAGTGTCTTGATCAGTGGGGTTTTTTAACAGCATATGGAATAATGATACCATTTTTAAAGACCATTTGCTGTCTTGCAGTCATAATGCTTCTATCTCGGGCATATGGATAACTGCAGAGGCTAGATCCTCTTTCATGTTAAAAAGGAAACTAGAATAACACTCCTGAAATCTATATTTTAGTTTGTTTTCTTCACTGATGTAACTGAAATGAAAATTTACCCCTTGCTCTCTTTTTCAGTATGTATACTGCCAGGATTGGCATTTTTTTAACTGCATTAATTTTTGTGGTAGGGTCTTAAAGTGCCAAGTTCCTGGAAGAAGAGCCATGTTACTGTGTCTGCCCCACTGAACAAGATCCCTCTGTACATCCGTGGAGGGAACATTCTGCCACAGCAGGCACCAGCCACCACCACTACTGAGAGGTAATGTCACCTGTGTTTGTCACCAGCAGCCACGGTGGGGGTCAGGCCCACAGACAGTCAAAAAAGCAATCAAATGAAAGTACAGAAGGGAGACTATCTGCAGCTCCCAGCTGCCATCCCAAGTGATAAGTACAGTATTTTTACACCAGTATTCACTCCATTTCATTAGGAGAAATCACCTCAGAGATCACCCACGTCACTGTTAGCACAGCTGACGCCTACTCCTGGCTCTGTGGATATGCTCAGAACAGCTTTTGCACCTCTTACTGCCACACTGACCTGCTGTCAGTCATTCAGAGTAAATGCATGCAAGGGGAAAACCAAAATTCTTCTTGGGTGAATTTATCAAATGCTGTAAACAAGGTAGAAAAGCTCAAATCTTTCTTCAGGAAAAATATTTTTGCATGCAAATGTATAATATACTGGTTTCAAATCTGAACCATGTTCAGAAGCTAGTCTGAGTAGGAAAGAGAGGCCAGCACTGTGCAGCCATAGTAAGGCAGTCCTTACTAAGACTCCCAGTAAGACAGTCCTTACTATGATTCCCAGATCATCCAGTTATTGTACATTGAGACCACAAAAGAAAGGGGAGCTTGTCCACATGAGCACTCAAAACATGAAAAATCTAGACATCAGTAGGACAAGGCAAGGCAAAGATTTTGCCATCACTTCTAGAGTCCTTTTGGTGAAAGCTGTTGTCATTCTTCTGCCGTGACCTTTTTTGGGAGTTTGTGTTCAGAAGTTTAAGTTGCTTGGAAGGCCATGGCCCACAGGTTTGTACTGACACTTCTCAACGTGTTTGTCAACAGCCGCCTGAACCCATTTGAACTCCTTATTGCCCTGGATGAACAAGGAGAAGCTTCTGGATCTCTCTTCTGGGATGACGGTGATTCCATTGGTAAGCCTGGTCTCCTGCTGGGAAGCAGTACCTGCATGCAGGGCTCTCCTCAGGCCACCTTTCAGCAGCATAATGGGACTGCCTCCTGCTAGAAATAGCTGGAGAACTGACCCCAGAATGAGCAGTAGAAAGTTGAACCTTAGCCAGCAGTGCCCTGGCAGCCAGGAGGGCCACCTGTGTGCTGGGGACATCCCAGCATCACCAGCTGGGCAAGAGAGGGGATTGTCCTGCTCTGCTCTGCACTGGGGCAGCCTCATGTGCTGGGGGCAGCTTTGGGCACCTCAATATAGAAAAGACATTAAACTATTAGAGAGCATCTAAAGGAGGGCAACAAAGATGGTGAAGGACCTTGAGGAGAAGCCATATGAGGAGTGGCTGAGGTCACTGGGTCTGTTCAGCCTGGAGGTGACTGAGGGGAGACCTCACTGCAGTTACAACTCCCTCATGAGGGGAAGAAGACGGACAGATGCTGATCTTTTCTCTGTGGTGATCAGTGACAGGACCTGAGGGAGTGGCTTGAAGTTGTGCTGGGGGAGGTTGATGTTGGATATCAGAAAAAGTTTCTTCACCCAGAGGGTGGTTGGGCACTGGAACAGGCTCCCCAGGGAAGCAGTCACAGCACCAGCCTGACAGAGTTCTAGAAGTGTCTGGGCTATGCTTTCAGGCAAATGGTGTGACTCTTGGGAATGGTGCTGTGCAGGGCTGGGAGTTGGACTTGATCATCCTTGAGGGTCCTTTCTAAGTCATCTTACTCTGTGATTCTGTGAAGGTGAAAAGCTGATTACTGTTGAAGTCAGTGCTTTGATATGAGAAATGTGTGACACTGGGAGCAGTTGATCTGCTAGAGAGGGCAATCTCTCACATTGTGTTCTCCTGAGATCAACCTAAGACTAGAGGAAGAGATTAAATAGCCCACAAATCACCTTAGCCTGACCTTAGCTGCTTGCTACAGTAATGAGAACTGCTTATGGATTTTGCTGCCTGTTTTGATATCAATCCTCCTTGCTTTGTGTTTTGACAGATACTATTGAAAATGAGAACTACTTCTTGGCTAAATACACATTCAGCAAAGTAAGTGGCAACATACAAGATACCTACTTACATATAGCTAGCTGTATTTTAGTGTAGCCATTGTAAGGTGCTGATCTTTATCTTCTAGCTCAGTCTATAAACCAGGTAAGCTACCTAATGCTTTCATTTACAGCTAGCTACAAAATAGTCCAACTATGATCCTGCAGTTTTATGTCTGCTTCATTGAGTATCACAGTGACACATGTCATTAATGTCCCTGCTGCAATATGAATCTGAAAAAACCCACATTTTTAACTTTTTTTCCCCCTTAGTTGCAGCTTCTGGGGTCAAGGGACCTTTCTCTTGTGTTCCACCTAGGGACTTTCAGTCTGACAGGTGGGAGAAAGCTGAATTCCTCTCTTCAGGATATTCCAGCAACCTTTTAACTTCAATCACTTGATGTTTTTGTTTTGCGGTGCAGAGAATTATGCAGTCTCAGTTCTTTAGCTTACATTTCCTTGTGTGACAGCACAGACCCTGCTCCCATGGTGGGTGTCCTGTGGAGAGATCCAGCATGCTTCTGGCAACCCACTGTGCTGATCAGATGTTCTGTGCAGCACAGGAACAGTTTAGCTCAGGATCAGTGCACTGATGCCTTTCACACAGAGCTCAGTTCTTTGCAGATATGTCCTGAGAAAGACCTGTAGAAAAGCCCAACAGTCAAGGCTTCAATTGAGTGAAATAGTGTGAAATATGTCTACCATAAGCTCATTAAGTATAGGATAGTAAGTTGTGGGAGTTATTGTAAAAAAAATCTATTTCAATAACCTGTCTCTACAGATCTTATTTCATCTGCCAGTCTAGCATTTGGTAATGAATAGGATATTGTATATAGACTATGGCATGGTTTGGTCCCCAGCCTTCTGAACATGAGCCAATATGTGCCCAAGTGGCCAAGAAGGCCGAGGGCATCCTGGCTTGTATCAGAAATTTACAGGACTGGGGCAATGGCTGTACCTCTGTACTTGTCACTGGTGGGGCCACACCTCAGATCCTGTGATCAGAGGAGGGCAGTGAAACTGGTGGAGGGTCTGGAGCACAAGTCATATGGGGAGCAGCTGAGGGAGCTGGGGGTGTTTGGCCTGCAGTAAAGGAGGCTCAGGGGAGACCTTGTTGCTATCCATAACTGCATGAAAGGAGGGTGAGCCAGATGGGGGTCAGTCACTTCTTCCAAGGAATAAGTGATAGGACCAGAGGCCTCAGGTTACACCAGGAGAGGATTAGATTCAATATTAGGAAAAATTACTTCACTGGTTAGGGTGATAACAAAGGGTTATCAAGCCCTGGAACAGGCTGCTCAAAGAAGTGATGAAGTCACCATCTCTGGAGTTATTTAAAAGATGTGTAGATGTGGCCCTTAGGACATGGTTTACTGGTGGACTTGGCAGTGCTGGGTTTATAGTTGAACTTGATAACTTGAAAGGTATTTTCCAACCTAAATAATTATGTGATTTTCATGCCACGTATTCCTAAAAGTCCCAAAGTAATCTACAGAAAATAGTCAAAACAATAAAATCATGTAACCCCCTATTGTGATATTGCTCTTAGAAGATCTTTCAGGAGCAAGAGCAATGCAGGGTAAGCCAATGGGCTTTATTATGTAGCCTGGTACGTTCATGAGCTATTTTCCTGGAACTAACACCACATGGGTAGAGTTCAAATTTAATTTTAACTTATTTTGTTCTTGATTTACCAAGAAAAAAATATTCGTTCTCTTTTGGAAGAAAAGGGTATTTCAACAGCAAAAAGGAAGAAAAATCACTTTGGTTTTGTGGAGTCTGTGTATAGTAATTTATTGCAGTAAGGCTACAGAAAAACAATATCCAGTTTTATATTAAATTTTGAACTGTGCAAATTAGATTGTTGCTTCTCTGGCACTTCCATTTCTCATTGCTCATATTTGACTTCTGCCTGTAAATCCATGACTGAATTCCCTATCTGCATTCCAGTAATCTTTAATGTTGAGTCTTTATTATGTGTTTATAAAGAAAACAGTCAATCTCAAATAGCAATTTCAAGTATGAGAAATGTATAAAAGTCTTAGTATTTGTTGCACATTTCTGTATTCTTAAAAAATGTGGAAGAATAATTTAATCACACCTAGTTTTAGGAGAACTCTCATGTTTCATTCCCTGAGAGATTTGCTGGTAAGATCTGACATCACAGCATTTACTCTGAGCCCAGGATGGGGTGTTGCAAAAGTAACAGCAACAGGATTAGACCATTTATTTTATATTTTCATTTAAACAACTTAAAAGTGTAAAGAAGAATTCAAGACTAGGGCAGGCACTTAATTCTCGGAGAATGATTTAAGCTCCTGCTCTGTGGTGCTGTCTCACTGCAGTTGGCATTTTAATTCCCTTGGCATATCCCCTCCAATATTCATGGTGACTGAGTGACCTAAGTCAAAGTGTCCCCTTTCATGAAGCCCACCAGGCTAGAAGAATCCTTGATTCACCTGTATAAGATCCACTGTGCTTCAGGGAGGAGCAGGGAGGTGCTGCTCCCCAGGGGTGGCAGACAAGGCAGGTATGCTCAGCCTGTACCAGGTGGGTCCATGCTGTACTAAAGGGGTGGTGATGGAAAGGTTGTCCAATAAAATGGAAGCTTCTGAAAGGATGCATTGGGCACTAAGTGACTGGATAGCCTGAAGGGAAGTTTCTCCTAAAACTGGTCCAATATTCAAGGTGAAAATGTAGGGGGAAGAAAAGGTGAAGTTCATCGGATCAGAGCTACATGGTAAGAAGAAAACTCATGACCCTTTTTGCTCAGAGTACAGAAACCCTGGCTCCTGGCATCAGATCAAGGGCTTCATGTTGCTTTGCATTTATGGGATTTTGAGTGATATCCATAAGTGCCTCAAGCAAGAAGTCAGGACCTTCCTGGGCAATTGCTTTAACTGTCAGATGCCTGGGGAGGAGCAGGTCACATCCATCCAGACCATCCTGTTGCCCTGTGCAGGGCAGGGAGTTGGGACTCCATGATCCTTATGAGTCCTTTCCAAGTCAGAATATTCTGTGATTGTTTCCCCAAGGCCTCCAGTTCCAGACCTTGGTCAGGGGAAATGGTCTCTGCTGAAGAGTCCTGCCTTGGGCCTCTGAGCTTGAGAGCTGAGTTCAGCATTACACTGTGCTTCCTGGGTCTGTGTGGCCACCTAAGCTGGCTGTCCTGCTCAGCCACACCTGAGACAGAATAAAACACCACAGGGAGGTGCTCCCTCTAAACGGAGCCTCCCTCTGTGCTGGAGCTCTGCCAGAGGGACTAAGGCAGCACATGTAATAGATACCCTAAAAAATTCTCAGGAGGCTTTTGCAGGCCTCTCCCTATTTGCCAAATAGTAGCCAACATTCCTTATTTAGGCAGTTTAAATCAGTGTGCTGGGGCTTAGCACTTATTTTTAGTGTGGATGCCTGAAATAAGCAGTCTAAGCACAGCCCTAAGCTACATGTACTGTGATCTGGCTCCTGCTCCCCTCCTACAATGCACTACTGAAATAACATAAGCTAATTTATGCAAAAGGTTCCATCATGGGTTTCTCCTTGGCATATTTTTAAAAAATCATGATTGCATAGCCATCCATCATTTCCTGAGCAGTGTAATTCATCTTTATTTCCTCAACAACTTTGATCACATAACAAATGCAATGATTTCTCTTCATTGCATGTATGGGAAATTACTGTCACTGGTGATCCAACTGAATTAGCTTAATGACTTTGTATGTCCTGTTTGTACACCCCTAAACATGGGATGTACAGTAAATAAAAAGTACAGCAAACAAAGTTCTGTGGACATACAATGTTCCTTTAGTCTCCCTAAAGCTGAGACATACATAACAGGGATTTTCAGCAGGAGATGTGGTGCATAAAATAGGAGCAAAACATCTAGCAGCTGCTGTTTGTGGAAGATACTAGTGTTTTAAAGCAGCTGGTTTGGGATGTTAATTAAATCTGACTTAAGGTCACTAATTGAATCTCTGTGTCTGGATTTTGGCTTTGCATATGCCACTGTACTCTGTAATGGGTAGAAGAACAAAATTTACATTTATTAAAAGTAGAAAAATATGTCTTCGTAGACATGTTTTTCTATTTGTAATCCAATTAATGCTGTAGATGTGATTTACTTTCTTAGTTTATAATGAAACCTTTCTTATGTACAAATTAATGTGACTGTTGTTTTTTCCTTTATGACTTCAATATCTACATTGGCAGACATTGTGTATGTTCAGTGACAAGCATGAAACCTAAGTGTGCAGAAAGTCACCTCTAGAGAGCTGTCATGGTGCTAAAGTTTTCTCTGTGGATTTTTCCAGGGACAACTGAAGACAGAAATAGTCAAAGATGGCTACCGTGGAGCTGACACTCTGAAGTACAACAAAATTACTATCCTTGGCCTGAAGCTGAGACCTCAGGCTGTGTCTCTGAATGGAAAATCCATCCGTGGAGATGCTGTGACTTATGAGATGAGTGGGGTAAGACCTGATCTGAGGTTAAGAAAAAACTTAGGGAAAGGAGGGTGAAGAACAGTGAAGAGAGATGAAGTCAGTGAGGGACAGGAACTGTTCCTCATCCACACCCCCTTACATTTTGAAGTATAACCAGACACCCATTCTTGATACAAGTCTGACATTTAGGAGGGGAAAAAAAAAGCAAAAGGAAGAACTCTGTTGGGAAACTTTAATCTTTGCTTGTGTATCTGCACTCTCTTTTACTTAATGTCTGGCACTTACACAAATTTTTAGACTACTGAAATACTGGAAAGAAGATACAGATCCATGAGCTGAGAGCACAGTTAGCAGTTTCATGGGCATTCTTATCATTCTGATAAAATGAGAAAACTTGTCAAAGTTTTTTATCTGCTGCTGAAAAGAAGTGTTGTGGATTTTTTCTCACGACTACTTGGTGTCCAAAAATTATTCCAGTGTCATTGGCTCTAAGGAACATCTCCCTATCTTCCAAAGAGGTAAAATTTCAGCATCTTAAAGTGACAAGCCTCAGTGTTCCAGAACAAAATGCATGACTTGCTTGTGCAGCGCTCCTCTGGCACCAACGTGGGGACATTCCAGAGGGGATGGACTGAGCACCCCCAACAAACCCCAGGCAGCCTCTGTGATCCCAATTTTCTTTTGCACAGCAGTATAGACAAAAGGAGCAAACCCTTTTGCTTCCTTTCCTTTGGCCACTTGTCCCATATCTGTCACCAGCCACCAAGCTGAAGTGGTCATTCACAGTCTGTATGAGATGTATACTCACATCTCAGCACTGTTTGCATCTAGGGAACTCCTGGTGTTAACTCTGCAAAATGCCACTAAATCATCATGCAGTGAAAGATAACTGAGGCAACAAGTAGTGGATGTAACACCTTGTGTTACCTTATCCACTTGGCTTAGGGCTTAAGCTTCATTTGTAACCAAAGAGTGATCCCCATTTCATATGCCTGGTACTACCATTTATTTTATTGAAGGAATCTGTAAAGTAGGAAAATTGCTGAGAATAAACTTCTGCCTTGGAGAATTGTAAAAATCTCACTTTCAGAGACAATGTCATAAATAAACATAATCAGTATTGCCTCAAGGGAAGAAATTGTTTAACAGCCTCTAAGCAAGCTGAAAGCAACATAAATGTGGCAGGGTAAAGAAAACACTCCATTGAGACATGCCTGAAGGTACCAATTACAGATATCCAGAAGATAACTGCAGACTAACAGCCTCATGTACAAATATGATTTTAAAAGACTAATAAGCTTGTCTCAAAAATATAATTTAAAATTTAAGAGCAAAATATCATCTTGATGACTTAAGATCTACTTCAAATGCTGTAGGAAAAAACCCACCAAGCTGATGTTGTAGGGATCCAAAACTACATAAAAGTTAAATTTTAAATTTTCTACACCAGCTAAATATATTTCTCTCTGAGAGGAATTCTGAGAGATTTAGTCAAACCTCTCTCACCATGCCTGTACAGATGTTACAATGTCACTACCTATATTCCTCTCATGTTTGACCCTCTAATAAAAAAAAAAAAAAAAAGAAGAGCACTATAAGCAGCTTGGGTTTAGATCTTGAATACTTACTTATGTAATTAAAAAAATAAAATGCAAAGGGCAAATTGGCCACTTTTTACAGGCTTAGTGAGGTTACATTTTATATGATAGTTTTACAAGCAGAGACCCCAGTGTTTAAAGGGCTGCAGTACACAGTAACTTCTACCATATTGGTTTTGGTTTACAGAAAGCAAATTTACCTAATAGCAGTGCTGAAGTGCTTATTGAGCCATATTTATTTGTATATAAATAGAAGCAGGTTGCTTAGTAATAAGCCACTTCTTTCTCTCTGATTCATGCAGCGCTACCCTAATCTGACATTTGCAATATCACAGAATCTTCCTATTATTAGGAGTCTGTTATCTGTTTTTTCCTCTGGAGTCTCATGCCTTAAGGAATTGTACAGTGCCTGCAGCAGGGATGTTGGAAGGGTACATCTGTTGGCCAGGCTTGTGCTGACAGGGGGCATAGGGAAGGTTCTTTTTATCACACTTGCATCCTCTGCTGGGAAGTGCAGAGGCTCCCAACATCCATAGCTCCCAGTGTCCATGCAGTTTTGCAGTCTGGAGTGGCCTCTCTGGCTGCCTGGCAATTTTCAGGTTGGTGTTTGGATGGGTTTGCAGTACTTTTGTCTGGATTTTCCCCTCTGTTTGAAGAAAAGGGAAGTTATTCAAGAAGTGGAATTCCAACTCACTAAGCAGTGGTAGGGAACTGTTTCTGATGAAAGATGAAAATATTATATGCTTTGAATGAGTGATTTAAGTAAGCACAGACTGTTAATGTTAACACGAATTTGTGGGCTGGCAAAGAGGTGTGAATGGAAATTGAGCATTTTAAGAGATTATTAATTCTGAAATCTAAAGATAAAACTGGTGAAGTACTAAAAATGGAAATTATGTGAGTAGCCCAAAATACATTAAATTTAATACTGAACAGGGAGACAGCAGGACAGATATTGTATTTACAATTTAATACTTAGTTCATGTAATTGATTAATTTTAAACCATTCCTGAATTTCTAAGAGAGATTTTGAATTGGATACAGCAGTAGGAAGATGCATACTGCCAACAAGTTAGTCTCACCTACCAGATACGTTAAAGAAATCATGAAGGTGTAAACTCAAGTGTCACTTCTTATCCTCTGTTTTCAACTATTTTGGGGTTTTTTTACACTAACATAATTCATTATTTTGTGTCTCTTTTTTCCACAGAAACTGGTTTTGCGGATTTCTGCTCCACTTACTAAGGAACTCAACATTAAGTTTTACTAGAATGGTCAGAACACACTGACTTAATTTAGCATCCTTAGCCCTCAGATATTTATCTCACTTTGCTTTTAATGTAAAAAAAATTAGTCAATAAAACATAGCATTATGAACCTGGTGACTGATGACTGATCTCTTTTTTAATATAGTATTTGTAACTCAGTATTCCTCAAATAAAATTTTCAATAGTAGTTAGTGAGTATTAGCATAAACTGATGTGTGTTCAAAATAGCATAGAAGAAATTATCCTGAAAATTCTGTCTCACCAAAATGGAGGTAATGTTTGGAAATGTTCTCAATGAGACCATATTCTACACAGTATACACTGTTTGGGTTTTTTTCAAAGCTATGGTAGGGAATAAAAAAGGAAGAACCAGTTAATTTCCATAGCCCAATACATAACCTGCCATTAATATAATATGCAATACATATAATATATAATCTAATCAATATTAGTATAATATTGTAGTAATTATTATATAATCATATCTAAAAAATCAGCCCATTGTCACAGACTGCAAGATATGCAACTATAGTGATCACTCCCTTTTTCTCTCCATCCTGAAATGCAATTGCAGCCTGGGCATGTCTTTCTCAAAGTGAGCTGAGTCTTGTGGAGGAACCTTAAGATTTGGGTCTCTCCAGAGTCTTTGCTGTTTGCAGTAAGGTCTGATGTGAGATATGTTTGCTCTGCATAGTGCAGAGAAAGCAACCTGCACATCAGCTTTTTGTGGGAAGAACCTGGAGAAAATAAGATACTACAAAAAGGTGTAGCTAAAGATGGTGAGAAAGGACTGAGGAAGAGCAGAATATGGGCAGTGGGATGAAGGAGGATTCCAGGTGACAGATGAGCTGACCATTTTCATCGCTGTAGAATACAGCACGTGACTACAGTCCTTGATGAAATAAACACTTGAAAAGTGTGCCACTCTGAGTCCATGGACTCTGCTAATGAAGGTCCTTGTGCAAAGGAGTGATGTTAGCAGGGTTTGTGAGAGCTGTGTATCTGGGACAGAGGAGAGGAGGAGAAGCTCTGTTGGAGCAGACACCATCAGCAGGCAGCCAGACAGAGCAGTGCTTGCTGCACAAGCCTGAGGAACAGCCGAGGTGCAGAGGATGTGTCTGCGCTGTGTGCCATGGCTCTGCACTGGAGATCCAGAGCAGGGCAGCCAGCAGGGGCTCCAGCAGCACAGGAGGGGCTGGTCCAGAGGCTGCTGGCCACAGACATTGTCCTGGGCTTGGCCACACTGCATCATCCTCCACTGCTGCCTGGGAGAGCTCTGTGCCTGCTCACCCCGAGCACAATGACAGAAACAGAGAACTGCTGCATGGCTTGACAATGTGGGAGGGATGGGGAGCCATAGAGCAAACCAGCCTGTGCAGAATCCAACCTTCTCCATGTGTCTGTGCAGCAATGGCACCTAAGAGGTTCCTGGTCTCAGTTTTCCTCCAAATACAAGGATGTTACTTCTTCACCATGGCAAAAGAGCAAAGAGCAAGAGCAAGAGACCAATGTATTAGAGAAAGCAAATTTGTAAACACCCTGGCCTGGACTGAGGAACAGAATTTGGTTGGTTTGTGAGCAGGGCTCATTTTGGTTCAGTGGGTTTCTCTCTATTCTGCTTCACAGTGTGGGTAAAAGCAGGACTGGGAGAGGGGAGGTGGTGAATTTGCTGACAAATGGTGAGAGAGGACACTGATGCGGAAACTGGAGATGTGACTGTAGAGCAATGGAGATGTTGGAGATGTCACTTCTGTAAAGAGCTCTTTGCTGAATAAACATGTGGAGTCAGCCAGTGCTCACAAGTTTTCTGTGAAATCAGTGACTAAGCTGGCAGTTGCAGATATATCTTAATAAAATAAGTGCAGAAAAGTACACTCCTACCAGCATGAAGGTGCTGTTCATGCTTGTATTACAACCTGGATTTTATTCCTTTCTTGTTATTTTGTGCCTTGTAGGTTCAGTGAACACAACAGGAAATCACTAGTCAGTAATACATCTGCCTTGGGCTCTGATTTCACATATTTATTTCATAAATGTAAGCAAGACAGCCCTTGGTCAGCATCTGTAATAGAGACATCAAAGAAAACTGGAGTTTGTGTGGCCATGTGTGTGTATCTGGCTATTTATCCCCTCTGAGCATTGAGGTGCAGGTGTAATTTTGGATCATTTACACTTTTTTGAAGTTCTGGTTACACTGCTTGTTCCTTCCCATTCCAAAAATTTCCTTTTTCTTCTTGTAAAAAAGGATTCAGCAAATTCAGCAAAAAATACTGATCACCTGTTAAAAGTGGTATGAGGTGAACCCAGGAATCTACAGACAAATATTTTACTCTCTTTTAAGGTTAGATTGGATGAAAGAATGAACTTCCCCAAGTGTTGGTGTGGATTATATTTATTACAGTTTTTCAGTGGAGTGAGAACTTTTCAGGCTGGGATTTAAAAGCATTGGTACTCAGCTGCTTTCTCCATCCTGCCTTTGTTACCCATAAAACCCACCAGCTGAGATCCTCAGAATCTGAAGGAGTTGAAATGTAAAGGGAAAAATCTTACTTTGCATTTCAAAACCCTGGTGATTCTATGCTTCTGCCTTACAAAGCCATAGAGAGAACACAGAAGTTCACAGCCAAGGTACACTGACCCCTAAGAATATGTCATTAGGCTTTTCTTCTGCAGAGAAAGGAAAAATAAACATTCTCCATACTACTCCATGTACGCTTCATTTTTTTCATCTAAAATGGATGATTTTAGGTTTAATCTCAAAGGATCCCCACTGTCCATTCTTGCAAAAGGTTTATGTTGATTTAAGGTTTATTTTGTGTAACATGAAATGATGGTGGTAGCCTGAATCAGCTACACTGGCTGAAGTAGAACAAATTAAATGAATGGGACAGGCACAGAGGGCTCTGCTGTGTTCAGTGAGCCAGACATAAAAATCTCTTCTGATATGGCCTGATGAAATACTGCATGTCTTGGAATGAAGAAGAGACAAAAGAAGATGTGACTCTGCTACAGCAAAGGAGACTCAGGAGGAGATGTGGGAGCTTGTTGGACTTGAGCATGAGCTCCCAATAAAAGGTTTAATCAAAAAGGAGGTAGAGCCACCTCAGAAATAGAGACAAGCAAAGGCAGAGATGCTATAACTCATCTGTTTGTCATACTGGTACCATCATGCTGGAACACACTGTCCCATTCTGGTGTCAGAGATATGTGGAATATACTGAAATAAATAAGCTTGCCCCAAAGTAAAGCCACAGCAATGTCTGAGAGGCTGCCAAAAACAGGGAATTTTCTTGTGAGTGCACTGTGGAGCTCAACCTGCCTCTAATGGCCAGGAGAAGGCTCAGTCCCATGAGAGTCTCAGTGTACCTACAGGGGCAGAAATGCAGTGGCAGAAGCTCTTTAAATTGGCAAAGGTAAGATTTGGTGTCTGTTAAAAAAATTAGACGAATTCAAACATTTCTATTTTAATTGTTGGAATAGCTTTTCAAGAACTATGGCAAATTCTCCTGCAGTAGAAATTTTTAAAAGAGAAGTGGATGCTTTTCTTTAAGAAATGCTCCTGCTCAGTAATTCAGGAGTTTTTTGGAACTGTATCCCTAGCCTGTGTCATGCCAAGTGACCACATCTCTTGGGTTCATGATTATGAATAATGAAAGGACATTTTGTAGGTTTTTTGCAAAATATATGGAGTTTTCTGTTACAAGTCAGAGTTTTGGAGGTCTCCACATAGCTACAAAGATTACAAACTATCATTGATATGATCAGAGTTTTGGGTGAATACTGGTATGTAATATATTTTGAATACATTTGAATAACTTCTTGTGAAGGTTTGGTAATTAATTTTCCTGTCACCAGATGGAACTTGAATCTGTCTGAAAATTAAAGCAATTCATTGCCATTCTCATGCAGGGACTATTTGCCACTCGTGTTGCCCACAGGTCTGCAACAAAGATGAAAAATATCCCTGGGTCTAGAGTGTGCATGAGGCAGACAACAAAGAGCTGGTCCTGGCTCTGGGGAGCAGTGACCCTGTTCTCACCCCTGGCTCAGGGGCAAACCCCACCCAGCTGCTGGTGTGACACAGCAAGGTGATGTGACATCCATGGATGGCAGCTTCCCCTGCAGGCTGTGCCCAGGGCTGGATACAGGAGCAGTCACACACCAGGGCTCAGCACCACCATGCAATGCATGCAATGCCAGCCTGAATGCAGCCTCTCCTGGGATGCCTCTGGGCAGGAACCCACCAGGATCCACCACCAGGACCCACAGCCTGGGCTGGAAGTGGCACCTTGGCTCCCCTGCTCCTGGATCCAGGTGTCTGGAGCCTCAGCAGTGACACACAGACACCCTGGCTGGAGACTGGCCACTGTGCTCACTGCAAATGCATGAAATGCAAATCCTGCAGTGGGGGATTATGAAATGAAGGTGAGATGGACCTGCTGGGCTCAGAGGGAAGGAGACTCTCAGGGCTTTCTCTTGTGGGGCACATTCCCCTCCCAAGAGGGAAATAGAGCTGCCAGAGGATGTGCCAACAAACATGGCATTTCTCTCTAGGGACTAACAAATTATAGGGATTAAAACCAGCAGAGATGCAGTGTTGCTTATATAAGCTCTAGCAATGTTCCAGGTCATGGCCCAGATTTGGCAGCCACTGGCCCATGGCTGCTAAGAAGTCATCCTACAAGTCTCTCAAAGAAAAAAAAGTGCAGTGTCCTCTCCTGTTGGCCACTCAGTGAAATGAGCAAGCCCTGTGAATTTTAGGGAGACAGCCCAGCTCCAAACAGCAAGGCTGGAGGTCCCCAAACACTCCTGTGCACTGTCCTGGCTGCTCAGGGCACAGGGAAGGCCATGAAGGAGGAAGGGCAGGAAAATGCCCTTTCCTGGGAGCAGTGCAGTCAGCTGGAGGAGCCCTGGGAGAGCAGGGGCAGAGAGAGGTGCATGGAGAGCAGGAGGGGAGCCCTGGAGCTTTTCTGAGCAGTTCCAGGCCTGAGACAGATGGTGAGGCTTTCCTGGTGACCCAGGGGATTATACAGACACTCTCAAAAAGTTTTTGCAGAGTTGTACTACAGAGAAAGACCCAAATGGAAAAAAATCCAAAAGCAATGAGAGTTGTGTGTCCTTTCTGTTCACTGAACTTTGCATGGGAGGTTGTTGTGGTTACAACAATGGAGCTTCAGGGATGTACCAAAACCATTTTGGGGTGATAGTTGTAAAGTTTCCTGCTAAGTTTTCAGCCTCTCCACTCCTTCTTGGTTCATGCAATTTGCAAGCACTTGATAGCAGCCCCGCCTCCTGTTTTTGGTGAGACCAAAGTCCAGAGCTTGTGGGATACAGAAAAATCCTTCCAGTCTCTTGCCAATAGCTCAGGACTACGCTGCTTCCTCCCACCTTCTCCCTCCCGCTCCCCCACATAAACACACATGGAGGGGAGATAATGAGGGGGTGCAGAAATTAAATGTGCTGCTGATCTCAAACTCCTGCAGATACAGGGATTATTTGGAGAACAAAGGACAAGCCTCTTAGCTGGAAAAGTGCTGTGAAACACAATCTATTTCTCACTTATCAAATAAGTTTGCAAAGCAGAGCAGAACTTGGTGTTTTGGAATATTGCTGGAACTCACAGCTGCAAGGTTGCTCACATCAGGCAAGCTGCTCAAAATTTTACCCTTTCTGTTGTTGGGCCCTGATTTTTCTTCATGCTGTCCCCACAGATATCACTCTTAGTTGATATTTCATGGTCAGGAATGATTAGGCTAAATTGTGGCTGCCAAGGGAGATGTTCACTTAACAGGACATCTGTGGTTGAATAACCATTACTAAAACTGTTGTGAGAAATACTCTCAGTTACTAGTTGTCTTCTCCAGATCCTCTCTCTATCAATAGATGATGGTGGATGATGAAGTTCTTCTCAGTTCTGCCATGGCTGCCCACTTTAGGTCTGTCTGAACCTTTTCCTTTAAATCTTTGTCCCAATATTTTCTCCAAGCAGTAATAATGCCATTTTGGAACATTTTCCCTCTATATCAATAGCTGAGATCATAAATTTGTAGTACTTCTTTGGTAGACCATGATGTCACAATTGCTTTTCAATCATCCATAAAAGGTCTCTAAACTCCTAGTATTAAAAAAAAAAAAAAAGAAAAGAAATTAGACCCAGATAAAATATAGAAATTTCAATATGAATTCAGAGGAAGCAAAAAGGATAGAAACACTTTTCTCTGCTTTTTGAAAGGGTGTTGATCAGTTTTTTTCACCACCTGATTATGCTTTCTGGAGAATAAATCTGAGAAAGCTGAGATAAAAAGCATAGCAATTACGGGATGTATATATATGCATATGTACATATATATATATATAAAACTTCACACAATAATTTTGAAGATACAAGCAATGTTCCTCTCTTTTTCCTTCCATGGGCAAAGTCTGATGGGAAAGCTGTTCTGAGCCATTGCCAAGCTGGAAAAGACAAAAGAACAGTTTCATAACATTGATGTGTTTTTAGATCAAGCAGCTGGAAGTACTGTACTTAATGGCAGAAAAGAAACAATTCTTTTAGTAACACATAAAAGAAAATAATATAGTGCACAAACTATGCAGCATTTCATTATTTCTTAATTTGTTTCATGTGATCATAGAGGTTTTGAGGCTAGAAAAGGAGAATGTGTTTGAGAAACTCTAACTTAAAATGTCTGGAATTTATAGGCAGCTGGAAAGCAATGGGAGTTAAAACAGAATTTCCAGTGTGATGCCAAGGGTTTGTTTGCCTGTCTGACACAGACACTCCTGCCTTTCAGCACCTAAGGGAAGTTCCAAACCATGAAGCAACAATTTGAACATGACTGTTATGTCTTCAGGAATTCTTTTGTACATGGATGATGTTCTTCTTCTGTGTACATTTACCAGACAACAGTATTTTCATGTGTGTGTTGTCTTCCTTCCTTCCTTCCTTCCTTCCTTCCTTCCTTCCTTCCTTCCTTCCTTCCTTCCTTCCTTCCTTCCTTCCTTCCTTCCTTCCACTTGTAGATACCCATTTGAATTCTATTTTGAAAAAGTAGCTATTTATATATTCATAAAATAGACTTGCACATTAAATGTTCATGTCAAGCTGGCAATAAATATGGAATAACAGGATGTTTTATTAATGATTTTATAGGAGATTATGAAACCACTGTTAGATAAAATATTTGTATACATTCTTGGTTTTGATTTGTCTGAGGACTCAATTTCCTATTTTGGGTGGTGCATAGAATTCTTCCTGGCTTTTCTACAAGCAGTGCATGTGACTGCTGCAAGGTGCTGCTGTGACAGGATTTTAGTTCAGACAAGGAGCAAGCTTCTGAAGGGCAGCTCCTGACTGTCCCCTTACTGCACTTGGGTCTAGGGGCACTTGAAGTGAATCTTTTTCACATGAGCTGAACTAGAGCAGGCTCTCTAAGACAGCATGGAATGCACCCCAGCCATCAAGGAGCATTCAGGCTGTGTGGAAGTCAGTGACCCATAAAGGGCCTGCGGTTGCTCTTGGTGCTTCAGCACCTGGTCTTTCCTTAGGGTAGTTTGCTCCTGTTGCACTGTGTTGCTTTCTAAGTTAGACAGGTCGAATCAAGCCCAGCAGTTTGGCTAAATTGTTTGAAAACTGTTTGAAGCATTCACTAAAGATTAATAAAACTTGTGAAAGAACAGAAATAAACAAAAAAACCCAATTAGGTAAATTTGGGGTTTTTATTTTTGTTTGAGCTAATCCTTACAGCTCAGGGAGAATACATGTTGTATCTTTTTCCCCTGCAAAACCTCATTCCTAACAGAAATTTGAAAAACTTTCAGTCTAACATCTGGAAGGACAATGTGAACCCAGCACTACCAGCAGAATGTTAAAACACTCCTAGTGCTCCTCTTTCTGCATTATCAGTTTAGCCTGCTACTGCTAATTTTTATGGCACAATAAATCAACTCTCAAACTCCTAATGTTACATCTATAATACTGTTGTGATATTTTGATTTGAGGTGCAGAGGTCAGATCAGCAGTTACTGAAATGTTGCTTTATGAAAAAAGCAGTATGCTTTTAAATGTGACTCCGGTTTTTGTTTAATGATACTCACTGCTAGGCAAATAGTCTCTGCTGTAAGCATTATGGTTACTTCAGATATTCTTTAATAGCCTTTTGTTCTGCAACACTCAGTTTCCAAGCAGAGTGGTTTCTCTCTCACGTTTGTGTATTTTGCTGTTATTCTTTTTACTGCTCCAGATCATCACACCCTTTAATTGTTACTCTTCTGAGGCAGGACAACTGTTGATTATTTGGCTTTGTGTTTTTAATAAAGCCGTTATTAAACTTAATAAGCATATCTTCTGCTGAACCTTAAAAAGCAATAATTATCTTATTATAAGTAGATCTCACAATCCACCCCTAAAGTGCAAATGTTTTCTCCATGGTTTCTTCTTTTCCACCTCTAGAAAACAGAAGACACTAATTTAGAGAGAGCATGAAATTTATATTCCCTGTAGTTGCTCTTATAACTGGCACAATTACAATGAGTTTTATGTGTTAGTTCCTATGCAACCCATCCTTGCATATGTTTAACAAGTCAAGCCTATTACAGTTCCTTTTCTTAATGCTATTTGTTTTATAGCATTTATGACTATAAATTGCCACAGGAGATTATTGCTATGTGCTCTGCTTTCTTTGGACTTACTGAACATGGGAAATGAAAGAGATGGAGTGAGATTGTTCCAGTTTAAATGCAGTATCTGCAGCCCAGACTTGGACATGGTGGGGGTGCCCCAGTGCAGACAAGGGCACCCCCAGAGGGCATCACCCCCACTGGAGCAGGCTCCTCCATCTGCCTGGGTCTAGCCCAGCCTGGATTACACTGCGAGCATTTGCTAGCTCTCACTGCTCCCATAGACACCCATCCCCACATGCACACCTATTCTGGAGGCTTTAATACCAGAAAAGAAGATTTCCATCCAAGGAGTTTCAACTGATTCTAAATTGCAGCTATTCAGGTCATCAGGCAGCATATTGGAACTGAATAGCAAATCTCACTGTGAAATTTTTTCCCCTAGATGAGTCTCCAAGAAAGCATAGGAGGGAGGGCTCCTGCTTGAGATGGTCCTTTGGTTCCATGGAATTGATGCCCAGAAGGCCCAGGCAAGCCAGTCTGTACAGCAGGTGAGAGGCCACATTTTCCATAAACTGTCCTTCAGCATGAAACATATTGTGCTGCAGAAAAATAATGTTAACTGAAACTCTGCAAAACCAATCACAAGGGTGAAGCAGTTTATGCTATTCACACCATAACCTGTAAAGGTTTTGTCAACAGATAGGAAGGGACACAATAATTGTGCATGTGGACTTAGGAGACATGAAAATGAGTTGTGGTTTTCCTATTAGCACTGTTCAGAATAGCACAGCTGGCCACAGAACAGTAGTTTTAGAGCTTTTCCTCCTTCCCATTCAAACTGTGGTTCTTTTGGCCTGAGGGAACCTACCACACAATCCCTTAGACTAGTTTTGGAGTTGTCTCTGTTTTTTAAATTTTGTTTGAAATCGAGTTTTTAAAATTTATCTGAAGAATAACTGAAGAGCAAAGCTAATAGTTTAAGCATTAACTTTGGGAAATATTTGCATCCTGTATGTATGACAGCAATGACTAACTGGGGGCTCAGCTAAGTGATCTACAGTAGCACTGCAGGGTGCCATTAAAGGCTGGCTTATGGGATAACTGGTTCCTTAATCTTCCTCTAAAAACCAGACAAAAATAGGCAAGTGATCAGTCTTACTGATGTTGCCTAACAAGTTTGCTCTTTTCCTGTTGTTTCAGTCCTGCAGCAAATGCTACAGGCAGGAAAAGCTGGATCTTCAAACTGTGTAGCTGAAGCTGTAAGAAAAACAAGGAATGAAAACAATTTTTCTTGCAGAGGGAGAGTACACCAAAAAAAAAATCAAATAAAACCCATACCTCAAAACCCCACCACAATCTGAAGCATTACTTTTACAGACATGTTGTTGCTGTTTGTTCTGTTCCACGCAAGCACTGGGATGCATTAACTTCTAGGCTTTATTTCTGCTCAGGTAAGCTGCTCAGGGGCCCATGGGCCTTGCTTGGGAGTCCCAGGCTGTGGTGTGGAGAAAACACCCACTCTGGGCACCTGGGGAACAGTGGCAGCTACTGACTTCAACAGACAACATGTCAGGCTTTAACACATTTACATTTCATAGGTATTTTGTAATATTGACAACATTTCTCTTAAAATCTGCTAAGGTATAGGGATGGGAAAATCCTTCACAATCCTACAAATCTACAGTAAATTGTTGAAGCAGCAAGAGTTGACAAAAACAATCCCAAGGAGTGATTGAATTTATCTCTAAGAGATAGTATTTGGGGACTCTTTTTTCTGTGGCCATAACTTTAGCACATTCCTGCTCATCACTGACCTGCCCTAAGAGCTGAAACACCCCAAGTGAAATAATCCAGCAAAACATGGAGCAGCCTGCAGCTGAGAGTGCCTGCAGCCTCTCTGCCCATAGAGGCAGGGGGAGCAGCCTGCAGGCAGCAAGCACAGCTGGCACAGGGGGCACTGGCAGAGAGCACAGCTGGCAGAGGGCACAGCTGGCAGGGAGCACAGCTGGCACAGGGCACACCTGGCAGGGAGCACAGCTGGCAGGGGGCACAGCTGGCAGGGAGCACAGCTGGCACAGGGCACACCTGGCAGGGAGCACAGCTGGCGGAGGGCACAGCTGGCAGGGAGCATAGCTGGCAGGGCAGCTGCCAGCCAGCCCAGCAGCAGAGGGGGTGAGTGCAGTTCCAAACTTCAGCTCAGAGCACAGGGGCCTTTCTGGCTTCTCCCAGCCAACACAGAGTGGTGACATGGTAAAGTGATGCAGCACCATTCAAGCTCTGTCTTTTGGGACAGCAACTCAATTCCTGACTAGGTGGATTGCATGATAAAAAGGGAGATGATTAAAAGAGGACCAGACTGCAGCCAGTATGTTCTGAGGAAGGGTAGTTTTCCTTGCTGTAAATTGTCTTGCAGCCAATCCCTTAAAAGTTTTTATTATTTAAACTCATGTGTACAAAATATTGTTTTCCAATGGGGAAAAATTTTCCTGGCTTAGGTGCATTGATTTAATTCTCCTAAGACACTCAAGACTCCTTTCTGTATTTCCTAAGGCCTCTTGAAAAAACAGCATCTGCTGCTCGTGGCCAGTCTGTGCTTGGGGACAGGGCTACAGCTGATCTCCTGTTCTACAGCACTATAACTGTTCAAAGCTGCTGTCCATCTTGTCTCCAATTTTCTGTTCAACTTGCTGCTCTCTCAAACAGGGCTTTGGATATTACGTGAATGATCCATATCTTTTCATCTTAGAGGAATGTGTTTGCATTGAACTGCACTGCACCATTATTCCAGGGAACCCAGTTTACCATGAAATTCCAATCACTAGATCAATCTACTTCTTTTCCTTATAATGGTCTCCATTATATTTTATCTGTGAAGTTTCCCAGAAGAGGATAAATACATTGAATAGAACTGATCCTGATCCATTCATTATAGATGCTCTCTAGAATTACTTTCTGAATCATATTCTTTTTAGCATGTGCAGCATTCATTTTGTATAGTGCTAATTTTTAATCAACACATCATTTGGTGAGAAATTAAATCAAACCCTTTAGTAAAATCATTGCATTGCATTGTCTCCATTCACAGATTTTATCAATAGAAGTAATTATCCAGCATTATTTGTTTTCTGTGTGCTCACTGTTACCCATCCTCTGAAGTTATCTTTGAAATCCACATGTTGAACCTTAGCCTAATTTAATCTCTTTGAGGCAGGAACAATTCCAGTGTTAAGACAGTGCAGAGCACAAAGGGAATGCAGAGAACTATTAATAATAACTGTGTGCCAGCTATTCTTCAGCTTTTTGCTGTGATTTAGTTGTTTCACATTCATTGCATTACTTTGGTCAGAACAGAATTTGAAGTACCAAGTCCAGAAGTACCAAAGTACTACAAGTTACATCTTGAAGTGTCAAAATTATCGGATTCTCCTTTTAAGAAGAGTTTTAGAGCTGATCTTAGAAGTTCACACTTCTTAAATAGAACATACACACTCACCAAAACCTGAAAAAGAGAGATAATTAGAATTTTTCTCCAGATATTATGTGCATAATGATGTATTTGTGACCCTCACAGAACAGTGCAGTGCAGAGGAGCATGGTCACGGTGTGATAGCAGAGACATAGCAAATGGGGGCACGGGATGCCAAGTGTGAGAGCAGAGGGTGAAAAGAGAGTGCTTGGGATGTCCTCCTGCTGGGTACATCCCAAAAAAGTCACCTGTGGTTGGTAAGGAAGTGCAGTTTGAGAGCTGGACGAAGCCAAAAGGGCTGAAAGAGCAAAGCTCACCACATACAGTAAATTTGGATGTAAAATGGAGTTGCAGGGCAATGAGGCAGGGGCTTGCAGGACCAGTCTTGAAAAACTGCCCCAAGTGAGGGTTCTCATAGTAGGGAGGAAGAAACCATCAGCGCCATACATCTCCTTTCAGCAAAGAAGGAACTCCATCGTGAACACAACATGACAAAGGGCATAAGGTGCTGATGCTTGCTGCAGCCCTCTTTTTCTCAAGCATTGCTGATGCCATCAAACACAGCACCCAACAGGAAAGTCCATGGGAGAGCCCAAGAGCAGAGCTAGATACTAGGAAGGTTTTGTACAACAGTTTTGACTTCATTATTAATGTCATTCTGAATTGATCAGATAATTTGTACTGTAGCAGGAAGTATTATTGTGACTAGACAAATCTTAACAACTGTCTATTGTATTGTAATGAGTATTGAGATTTTCATTGGACTGATACTAAATTCTTGGCTTCCATATAAGGTGTTCTCTTTCCTGCCCATATCATGATTTTGAATGCAACATTGTTCTCAGAATTCCCTTTCATGTAATAACACTGTTATGGAACAGTAGCAACATGAAAAAACATTACATCATAATGTAATCCTGTTAATTTTTAACTTTATTCTAAGCAAGTAGTTTTAAAAAGATAGTATTTTTTTCTGTAGTCATAGTTCCATATTTTTAGATAACTTCTGCAATTTTAAAGTCTGTAGCAATAATGTTGCCTATAAAATTGAAGCTGTCCCTTTCATTGTAAGACCTTTTTTACATATCTGATCTGTTCCTCAAGATGGCAAACAGATCATGAAAGTATTTCTCTCTATGGGACTGTAAATAAAGTATATGCATTCCACTGACATCAAAAATGAAAGAGGACATTACTAGTTAAAATCTGAACAATTCTGCAGCTCTAAAATAAGATACTTATGTTTCAAAAGCCTTTCTCTGCAAAGAGGAAGGGACATTTAGAAATGTTTTAAACATCAAAAAATGAGAGTTAAATAAAGCTGTATATCATCTATTTTTTTGTATACCAACTATTTTTCATTTGCATTGCAGATGCAATTTATCAGAAAGAACACTGGGAGAAAAAGCCTTTGATGGAGAAGTGATATGTGTTAGTATTTGCATTTCTCGCCCTATTTGTATTCCTTTACTACAAAAAAAATTAAATTTAATTAATTAGATTTAGATAGCAAATGTCTGTAAGAAGCTTATTTTGGAAAGCAGCTATAAAAGGAACAGCATATTTAAAGAGAGCTTTACAAAGATAAACTGAAATGGTAATATTATAAATTCAGTTTCAGACAATAGAAAGAATGAGGTAAATGTAAAGTGCAAAGATTCACTGTGTAGTGATATATATAAGTTTTGAAGAGTAATGCAAAACAGATTCTCATGCTGTATCTGCTTTTGAGGAACACCAAGGTCTGTGGGGAGGACGTGAGTCAATGGTGCAGAAGATGGTATGGCTTGGCTTCTGCAACCTGAGAGACTCTTTTACTATGTCAAGTTCACAGGCTGTTTGGGAAGCTGTGCCAAGGATGATATTAAGACCTACACTACATTCTGCCTATGATTTGGACTTCTGAAAGGAACAAAAAGTAATGGTTTATGTTAAAAAACCAAATTGTACTAACTTTTGTAACCTGATGTTTATTGCTTTGCCACATTACGTTATGCTGTGAAAAGCTGTCATAAGACACAAAAAAACCCCCCAAAACTGATCAGGTTTGAGACAATAAGCAATAAAGACTTTTATCACACTGATGTTCTGTGTTGAGAAAGGCCCCTGTGTCAGGCCAACAGGAGCACTGTGGGGCTCAGTGCAGGGTTCACTGTGGGCCCCAAGTGCCCAGGCCTGCACTGGGTGTGGGTGCCTCCAGACAGGGATAGAGGAGGGGACTGGGGCTGGGCAGCAGCTCTGCAGCAAAGCCCTGGGCAGACAGCAAACTGAACATGAATGAGCACAGATTCCCCCAGGCACCACAGCACTCAGGGCTATGGCAGCACGGCCAGCTACCCCAGGTCACATCTTTGAACTCATTGTGACCACTGCTAGAAAGACATTCAACTACAGAGACACATAAGTGCAAGATCATTAGAGTGATTAGGGAGCTGATGATTAGATCACAATGAGCAAGAGGAGCAGAGAGAGCTCTTCTTGTGTAGCCTGGAGATGAGAAGGATGAGGAGAGTAACTGCTGCTGTCTGTTACCTTAGTGGAGCTCTGATGGTACCTGGGAGTGATCTCTGCCTTGGAGATGCACAACAGAAAGGACAAAAGGCAACAGTCACAAGCTGCAGCAAAGAGAAACCTATCTGGATATAGGGCAGATTTTTATAAGTGTTTAGATGTTGGGAAGGGCCACCTGGAGAAGCTGCAAAACCCCAGCCCTAGGGAGTTTTAAACCTCAGCTGAACAAGACCCTGAGCAAGTTGTCCTTCCTTTGACAAGAGCCATGCTCAGAGCTTTGGCAATGGCCATGCTCAGAGCAGGAGGATTAGGTGAAACATGGAGGTCACTTTGAACTCCAATGATCCCACCATTCTTTGATGAAAACCAGCAGGTTTCCATGCTTTGAATAATTGAAACAGGGCTTTCTTTCCATGCTCAGTTAGCTGCCATGCCAAGATGGCCTCATGATGTATTGAGGCACATGTAAGATTTATAGTTTGACAAACATCTACAGCAATAAGTAAAATGAAAGCTAGTGATTTTTAAAAGCTGGATAAAAATGAATCTTTAGATAATAATGAAGAATTAACTGATTTTCATAACTAAGATTTTCAACCTGGAAGGGCTGTTAAGTCTAGAGATGTTAGAATCATAGAATACTAGGTAAAACATGTTTTTAAGTTGAAAATGGATGATAAGGTAGGTTTTGAAGCATGACTCCTAAACTTTCCTTGCCATACCAATCTGCAGTGAGTGCCTTTTCAGCCAATGCTAAGCCAAAGCAAAGGTTAGTCCTGCAGAAGGTAAACTCAAGATTACTGATGGAGCTGCAAAAAGAAGCTGAGTTCTCACTCTGGCTGAGAGTGATCCTTTCTGACCTCCAGTGCAGGATACAGCTCCTGGGATCTGTGTGGCACTTAGGAGAATGCTCAGGAGTCTGCTTCCACCAGGCAGCAGAGGATTTGATTCTGTATTGAATTAGGAATGGTTCTTGGATTTAGGAATGCTGCAAGACTAAAACTGGACTGAGTATTAGGATTAGTGTTATGCATAGCAATAATGTAGTGTAGTATTATGTAGAATTAACAATTATGTGTAGGGAGTTTATCCATGTGTTAGGAGCCCAAGTTTGTGTTTTTGCCAAAAACTGGCATAAATCTATATAAAGAACAATAAATAATTTCCCAAAAAGCTTTTAAAAAGTAGACACTTTCAACAGTAAAAGATTTTTAGTGCCTTTCCCTTTCAGAAGTTTATAATGTTTCTTGGGAGACACACAAACTAGACTCAAAATATATCTTGCAATCAAACTTCAAAAATTACTATATATCCACACATAGCTATGCTAATTATACCACTGTGGAAAAGATACACCAAAACTGTAAATAATTAAGGACCCAAAGTTAATATTTAAAGTGTAATATTAATTTGTACTGAATTATCTGTTAAATTCAAGAGGGTTAATTAGTTCATTGATCATTTCAGTTCTGTTGATCTCCTCTAAAGATGAATTTGGCCTAGGTTGTTTAAAATACAATATGTTTAAGAATCATTCTAACCCTTCTCTTAATCATGCAAAGTAAAGGTAATTTACCAATTTAAAAGCTATTGAACTAGCTAATTTAATTTTTGTGTGTCTATAGTTAAATTTTAAATCAAACATATTATATGAGACAAGGAATCACTATTCAAATAAAACATTTTTTTCTTATTTCAAGGAGTTTTGTGTTTATCTCTGAAGCACATTCATAATTAAAGTCCATGTGACAGTTTTAAAATTGGCCATATACTTTTTCTTTAAATTTGTTTAGAATTCTTTGGTGGTTTGTTTCCTTTTTCTTTATTTTTACCACCAGAAAAAAAAAATTGAAGTGTTTATGAAGTTGCTTTCTCAGCTGGGACAAATGCTGGTTGTGTTGGCAGCAAGCCAGTATCTTTTTTGCAGAATAACTTGAAGACAACTGTGCTATGGTTACCTAAATAGTGCAATAATTTTCATATAACTCTTGCTACTGTGGCTCTGGAAAGTATGCTGCTGCTATCTGGCAATTGCCCCAAGCTAATTAGTCCTTTATTTTTGAAGATGAATGTTTATTTCACAGTCGAATAAATAATGTGTATGAAGTCATTTTAGGAAAACAAATACTGTTTTTATCAGGATGCAAAACCCTTCTGTCCTGGTTTAGGGTAAATTTCTGAATGGGGTCCCTCTAGAAAGCAAATTCATCGGCTCCTCCCTCAAATGGTTTGGGAAAAATATTTCCTTGGAGAAAAGTGGAAAAACCCTGTTTGTTTAACAAGCAAAGCATTAACAGGCATAAAAAATGAAATTATATTAAATAATAAAACCTCTCTCTGTTCTGAAGAGATGGCAGACTCAGGAGGTGCCTGTTGTGGCTGCAGCCCAGCTGGCTCAGCCTCTCCCAGCCCTGCTGAGCCCCAGCTGGGAGCTCCAGGGGCTCTGCTGGGCGCTCACTCCAGAGCTGGGCTGGGCAGCTCCAAGGAAAAGGAAAATCCCTGTCCAGGAACTGCTCTGCCCCAGCCAGCTAAAACCTAACTGGAAGCAAAGGAGAGCTCTGTCCTGCTGTCTGTCTGTCCGTGCTGCTGTCTGTCCAGGAGCAGGAATTGGAGCAGTGAGTGCAGCTCCTGAGCACAAACTGCTGCTTCTGTTCACCCCATCTCAGCCTCAGCACCAGCCTGAAAGGTGCAGAACTTAACATCCAGCATAAACAGAGACAACTGGGGATACAAACATCATAAAGTCACCCTAGGGCACCTTCTGAAAAGAAGAGGAAATGAAAGTTTCTTACTTAGACACAGAATTAGGAGTCCTGACACTCATCAGCACAGCCCAGTCCATGGTGCCGATACAGTTTAATTTTTCGTATTCTGTTAAGTAACAGAATCTAATTTACCTCCCATTTGAGAAATATTGTGCAATCTTTAGTGGTATTTTAAAGCTGAAAATAAGTAATGGATCAGATCTCATTTGAGTAATTTGTGGATATGAATAAGTACATTGAGAGAGCAGAATGTGACGTGAGAAAATGGCACTATTGTACTTTGTACTTCTCGCACAGGCAAAGCAATGGTGCAATGAACCCTCCAAGCCCAGCAAATGTTAAGTGTGAGCTTTACACCTCACTTAAGAGACAGACAGCTGCTGCCCAACAACACAGTTATGAATTCAAGCATATGGTTAAATGCATTCCTGCATTAGTGCCACAGTTGTTCTGGAAGATAGTCAAACTCATTACATTATTTGGGCTGGAAATTTTCAGCCTCATTAAAACCTTAATTGCTTGAATGTTGCCATGAAATGAGAAAATCTGATGGACAGTGTTCCCAAAAGACAATCCACATGCTGTTAACTGTTTGTTTAAGGTATTTTAATTGAATGGAAAATAATATAAAATTAAAATTGATGAATGAGGGAATAAATGAGGATGAAAAAAGAAGAAATATTCCTACAAAATTCACTTTTCTATCTGTGGTTCTTTTCTGTTTTCCTGAAAGAAAAAGAAGAAACTCTGAAGTTCTTCTCTAGATATTTTAGTGACTTGCTAAATGTCAGTACTATAAGTCACACTGCCTTTTTGATAGTTCATTAATAACGCAAAATTAACCTATATCATAAATTAGTGTTTGGTAACTAGGATGGCAACTGTCATTATAAAATGCAATCAAAATAAATGCTGTGAAGTTGGAAAATTTAATTCATAGTTATAAATGAGTCATGAGTGATTAAAATCAGCTTCTCTGAGAGTTTGTATAGTCACTTTGGAGCTTGCTTCTGGTAAATTGGAAGAAAGAGAAGACAATGTCCTGCAGTAATTGTATTTCTTCAAAATATGTTGTGTACAAGGGCCTCCCTTTGGCTGCAGAGATCTCCCAGCCGTGTAGGAAACAGCCAGGCTCGCTGAAGGGAACCCTGATCACTGCACAGTTCCTCCCTTGAGAGAAATTCAGTGTCTGGTTGCACACTGGGAGAAAGCTATGGGCTTTGTAGTACCCAACCATACTGAGTAGCTCATGAAATTGCATTTTATCTAAAATGACAAACTTTCTTTGAGTAGCTGAAGAAAAATCCCCTATTCCTAGAGGCCTTGCCTGGAGGTAAAAGCCAAAGTGATTAACTGGATCAAAGTCTGCTTTGTCAGACTGAGCATATGACCTTGAGTCTCCTATCGAGGACTAATGATTGATAATTATGGGAGTGGAGGTGTTTCATGATATTCCTTTTATTTCTCAAGCAGTTATTGCTGCTTGAGTCCTTATAGGTGGAGGCATAAAATCAATTGCAGAAGCCAAATTAACATCACAGATAGTACTGGTAAGACCTGTTACCCCTTCAGGAATGCTTTCAGCTGGGAAACAAAACGTTTTATGTCCTCACATGATTTTACAAATCTTTCCAGACACAATTCCTCCTCTTTCCAGAACCCAGACCATAGGAACCCATTGTGTGGGAGAGGCTTCTGCTTTCTGGTTCTGTGTCTAACAGTGAGTTATCAAATATGACAGAAAGTCTTAAGGAGCCATGAAGTTTTTCCTCTCTGAAAATAGAACCATGTTCTCTTTTTGCCCAAAGGGCATTTGTCGGTTTCTTCCACAAAACAAGTACAATCTTGGGGGAAAAAAAATAATCAAGAATTCAATAAAGTAAATCACATGCAGCCTTCAAAATTAATTTGGGACAGAGCTTCACTGTAAGCCTGACTGCATGAAAAATTGTACATGGAGGAGCCTGGCAACATACTGGGATTTCACTGATCTTTGAAGGAATACAGAAACACCCACTACTTTCTTTCAAAATGAGGAAGCCATTGAAATGGTATGGGCACATATGGTGACTAGTTTTTTGAAATTCCACTATCTTGGCTTACACTGATAAATTTGTGAAAGAAACTGCTAAAAAGCAATTGACAGAAAAGTTTGGGTTTGCTTCTTGCTGGCTAATTAGAATATGGAGTGTTTCCCTGACTCCACAAGGATCCTTCAGGGAAGATGAAATGATAAGTGAAGTTGATATATCATCCAGAGTATTTATTTATGTGAGTTCAAGTGTGTGACTATTGTTAAACAGTGGATCCAACACTTATCCAGATTAGTCCAGGTCATCCCCCTCACTGTGTACACATTTGTCTGAATATTTACAGGTAGGTAATAGATAAGCAATTGGTGCTTGACATCTGTGTTGTAATCTACTCACAAAGATTAAATCTGTGTCTATTTTGGCAGAGTTACTGATTTCTTCCATGCCTAAAATGGCATGATCCCATATCTCTTCGATGTTATCAGGAAACACACAAAGTTGCATGCATGAGTACGGAAGCCACCACCTGGGTGACAGAGGAGGATGCAGCAGTTTGGGCATTGCTGCTGTTGGGTTCAGAAATGCTGTCATGGTTTTTTTCCTGAAAGGACTGAGTTTGACTTTAGTTGCTATGAAGAAAATAACTGGATAACATACCTTTAAATTGTAGAGGCTATGTGCTAATTTCTTCTGCATTAGCCAAACTCACAAAGCTTTGTTAAATAACAAACTTTGCTTGCTAAATAAACAGGTTTTTTCCACTTTTCTCCAAGGAAATATTTTTCCCAAACCATTTGAGGGAGGAGCCAATGAATTTGCTTTCTAGAGGGACCCCATTCAGAGGCTTCTCCCCAAATTTGCCCAAAACCAGGACAGAAGGGTTTTGCATCCTGACAAAAAGTGTTACATATGAAGACTTGGCCTCCCAAGATGTATTGCTAATGGTGGCATTGATTTTATTAATATTCTGGAAGCATGCCAAGGGAAAAGATATGGGTTGAGATTAGGCAAAGAGAAAAACTGTGCATGATATTATTCCTAAAAGATTTGTAACAAACAAATATTTTCTGCAAATCAGCTGATATTTCTTAGAAATATGGAAGGCCTAGAATTGATTGGGCATGGAAGGGAAGGAAAAAATAATTCCAGTCACCAGGAGTAGTCCAAGAACATGGGAAGTAACTGAAGAGCAAGAAGTAGATTCTCCTCTATCTCTTCTGAGACTAAAATACTTCCCTGAACTGTTCAGCTGATCTTGTCACAAACATCTTGAGGTTTCATTTTGGGGCTGTCTAATCTTATGTTCATTGAAAAAAGCATCATTATTCAGAATTTTTGAGAAGAATTTTATGCAGGCAATCTTCTTGTTACCATGCTTTCTGCCATAGTAAACACTTAGTTTAGCAGAACCTGGAAGTAATTGCTACCATGAACCAGTCATAAACTGTCTTTCTAGAAATATTATTTAAAATGCATCCTTACATTTTTCTGGCAGCTTGTCCACAAATGAAATCTGGATGGCCAATGCTCAGTTGAAGGTGCATGAATAATACTTTTTCACACAAAAACATCTAATCAATTTTCCTTGTCCTTTAAAGTGAAACCTGAAGTTCTGAACTTTAATATGACTTTTTTAACACTTAGAAGCCTGTACTAAAAATACTCCCAAGTCACAGTTTTAGTTTTTTTAGAACTTGAGTTCCACACTACTTGCTTCACTTTGAGAGACAGAAAAAGTGCTCAGTAGATTTAAAATTCCTGTATTCATAGATTTAGAGATCTTACTATGCAGTACTAGGTGTAAGATGTGCAATGGATTCCATTACACCTCCTGGATGACTCTCAGAATGTTTCAGCAGTCTTTGCCATTTTGAAGAGCTCTTGAACTACCTGAAAATTGTGTCAGGAACTGACACTACTTAGCCTGGTTCTATGGAAGAACACTTAGGGTGTGGCAGGAAGGAGCCTTATGGTTGTGCTGCTGATCTCTTCTGGTGGGATCAAAGTGGAAGAAAATTTTAAATAATACAGGAAAATTATCTAGTGCTAAAGGTACTTTGATACCTTTATAACATAGTTCTAGTGTAAGTGAATATAATATAGAGAGACGAGAGTATTTGTTGGATAGCTGTCCTTTGTGTGTATGAAGAGGGGAAGTGCTGTTTATACTTTGTGATTTTATTCTGCATGGAAACAGTAGAGAGGTACACAAACAAAAGCATCACTGATTTCACTGTGGTACAGAAAGGGTGAAATGATTAGCTGTCTCTGCACTGATGACTCACTAACCTTCCCCACGCTTATGCCATGGTGACAAGGTTTCCTGGGTCCTCACGACAGAGGTGCTCCTATGCAGACAGCAAGGATAGGTTTCAAAGGCTTTTAAACACAGAAAACCTAGATACTTTTTAAGAAGAAGAAGAAATGAATTCTTTTTGGCACCTGTGAGACTGTATATCCTAGTCCTTGAAAAGTAGTGTTTAAAGTGAAACCCTGAAAGAAGTGGAGAGCTTTTCTTTATGTCTAACCTCTGAGTCTGACACCTCCTTTAGACTTTACTTTCACAAAAATAAAGCCTCATCAGTATTTGTGTGTTTTGAAAGCAGATCACAAAATCATGGAGTTATAGGAGATAATTTATCCTAGAAGAATAAAGGGACTGAATGTATCCATCAGCATGTTTTATTACAGATGTTTTTTAAAGCCTGTAGTCTGTATTCAGCCACGGTTCCTGCCGATGGTTCCAATAGTGATGGTGGCACTGATGGTTCCACTGGTCCCAGCAAATGCTAAATTCCTTGTCTCTGTTCAATGGATTGAAACAATCAGCGCTAGCAAAGGAGGAAATTAACCTTATTAATCAAAGGCAGGAAAGAAAGATACAACAATTCTCAAACTGCAGTGTACATTAGGATACTGGAATTGTTTCAGGGCTGTGTTCAGTTATCAGAAAGGACCAAGTTATGGCTACGTTCACCCCATTCTTCAGGGTCTTGAAAGAAGCAGTTTGGTGGCATCCATGATAAAATTATGACATCTGATTAATGTTACTTGAGAGATCTATTGAATGGATGCTTGAAGAAGAACAAGGGAATATGTTCATCACAAATACAGACTGAGTAGGCATGTCATTGTCATGAAAATGCGTTGTAGTCACATTGTTCTGTTCCAATAATGCTGCAGCTCACTTCTAAGCTCACTTCTATAATCATCCACCTATTCTATCACATAACTAGAATAGATGCCATTTCCAGTTCCTTAACTTCCTACAGATTTGTCTGTGTGTGGTTTATTTTTTTTAGTAGTACAAAGATTTAATCATAAAACTTCTTTTTTGAGATGTCTAATAATGGCAGAAAGCTGAGGGGGTGGAGGGAAGTAATCAATGTTTGCATCCTGTGGCATTCGGCTTCAATTATGCTGCTGAAACCTGGAAGCTGTGATGTTTTAAAGCAATCATCCCGTGTTACGCATTACAGCTATTCTGGAATCTCTAGTTTGTTCATAGTTTATGCTATAATTACTGCAAATATATCCCTCATTCCTTAAATTAGGTTGCAGGTATTGAAACAAGTTATGTAGGCATCTGATAATTAGCAACAGCTAGTAATAATAAAGTAACAATCACAAAAGAAAGCAAGGAAAATATGTCCTGCTTTCCATTGCAAAATTTTCAGAGAGTCACTGATGTCATCCAAATGTCAGCTTACCATATACCACACACAGCTCTTATGCTTCTTTTTGCACTGTAATCTGATAGGTATTTTGTACATAAATTTCAGATACTAAAACTGCCTCTCTCCTAATACTTGGACATTGTTCCAGTCCCCACACCTTAGTGCCATTTAAGAATCAGAAAATACAAAGTGCCTCTCTGTAATGGTAATAATGTATATTTAGTCCCATTGGTGCCTATCTTTCAACTACCCCTTGGTTTAGTTTTTATTTTCTTTTTTCCATATAAATCACTCTCAGTGCATGAGAACTATGTACTTACTCTAAGCTGAAACATTCAAAGACAAAATAGTTGTGCCTTTATAAATGTGATGAGAGAAGATGGATATCTCCCCAGCAACACAGAAGACTTGAATTTCCTTAACTTCTCCATTATTTTCACAGGGTGCTCTATTTATGGAATCAGCAATCGCCAACAATTTCCATTTTTCTAAGTAGAATAAAATATTAAGATCAGATAATAAAAAAGGATCAAAACAAACCCCCACGTAACCAAAAGTAAAGTGGATTAGTAGAGAATAATGTAAGATCATGTCACACTTACATGATATAATTTAAATTACTCACACCTATAGAATTGTAACAGCTATATCATTTATAGTGATGTACTATCCTTATTCTAATAACTCTTCATACATTTTCAGTTATTCATGCTATGCCCTGTGGGATACACTGATCATGCTTAGATCCTTATAGTGGATTATAAAAGAGGGAGGAACTGTATTATAAAGCTGAAAAACAGTTTGGTTTTTTTCCTCAAAAACTGTTCTTTAGCTTTTAGTCATCTAGTAGCTTATTTGTACTCGGCATTAGCCTCTCAAGACAGCACTGGTCCTACACCCATCACATTACTGTACAGACAAAGACAGTAGTGAACTAAATTCCTTCTTGTTTTTTTGTTTGGGTTTTGTGGTTTGGCTTTTTTAAGCAATTTCAGCTGTAGACTTACTGGTTTGGCTGCCTGCAGACATACCTGGAATACTTGTGAAGGTGTGTGGTTTCTTGGCTGCACTGAGAACTTCAGACAGATTGGTTTAAGAGGAAGTACTTTGGAGATATCTGATGAAAAATTGCTCTGTGCTTAACAAATTGCTCTGGACAAGAGAATGAAAATAAGGAAATGAGATTTCAGGTGATAACTTCCTGAAAACAAAGAGCCAGAAGATTAGAACTGGGATGTGGTCAGAAGTTTCTGAATCAAATATCCATGGTATGTTCCTTGAGTTTCTGCCGCTGGAGTTGTGTTTCAGATGTGTGCTGTGCACAGGGAGTGTATCTCCTGTACACAAGAACACCTTGCTGTTTTCTGCATTCCCACTGCTGTTCCTTCTGTTTGCTATGAGCTAACCAGGTGTTGACATTCAGGTTCTCTTACCATTATCATGATGTACTACCTGTGATCAAGCATTGAATTTGAATTACAGCAACAAGAATCTAGAAATGAAATTCAAAATTAATGTATTTTGATAACATTTGTGGCTTTGGAGTTACATTTCTTTTACGAATAAACGCACTAAACTTCTTTATTGCTATATGTAAAACTCTCAACAGACAGAGGAGTAGAGGAATTCAGTACATTATTTCAGTATATAATTTTTAGGGACTTGGACCTGTCCAACATTTTGTGTAGCTACAGACATGGCATTTAATTTGCCTGTGCCTTAACTTGCCTCCTCTGACATGGGAATGGAAACTCTTCTATCTCTCTTCAAACTGCTATGATGAGAAATAAATATTCGGGACTACTTAGATGCCACAATAATGGATACAAGTTGAATACATTACATACAAGATGATGGAATTGTCGTGATTATTGTGAATTACTATGAGCAGGTTCAGGGCAACTGGACTGGTGGTCTTGGAAAAAAATAAAGAAGGAATAGATCTGCGCACGTGTGACAGAGGGAAACCCCCGTTTCCAGTGCGTCAGTGCACGCAGTGACCGAGGTAAATTCGCCTGTTTTGCAATGGGAAGGGCTGCAGGCTTTCCGAGGGCATTCACCGCCGCCGTGCTCCCTTTGCCGCCCGCGGAGCCCTCACCGGCCCGGCCCTGCCCCCCGGCCGCTCCGCCGCGCCCCCTGGCGGCCCCGGCCCTGCCCCGCGCCCCGCCGTGCCCGCCGACCGCGCGTTCGCCGCCCGGGGCTTTGGTGGCGGCGGCCCCGGGAGGGTCACCCCGCACCCGGCCTTGGAGTGCGGCCCGCAGGCGCTGTCCCCGGGCGCTGTCCCCAGCCGCCGCTGCGGTCTTTCGGGGCGAAGGGACCCGCACACGCACATCTATCACCCGCACTAACGCGGGAGGAGGAGATTCCCCGCACAGCCCGCGGAACGGGACAGAACGGCGCGGGAGTTTCCGTGCAGGAGCCAAGGGGAAGACACCGGGGAGCTCCCTTGTTCACTAACGCGCAGGGAGGAGATTGCCCGGACAGCCTGCGGGACGGGACGGAGCGGCAGTTTCCGTGCAGGGCTCAGGAGGGAAGAGACCGGGGAGGCGCGGGAGCGAAATCGCTCGGGAGCGCACCCTGGGCACGCCTCCAGCGGGGCACTTCCCCGCCCCGCCGGCCGTGGGGTGGCGGCGGCCCCGGTGCCGCGCTCCCTGAGGGCTCCGCCGTGTCCCCTCTCGGGCCGTCGGGCTCCCCGCGCCCGGGGCGGGCACGCGCGGCTCCCGCTGCCGGTGACGTCACGGCCCGCTCCCGCCTCGCCGCTCCAGCCAGCGGGCGCATCCCGCGGGTGCGGAGCGGAGCGGGCTCCGCGCCACGGGCGGCAGCGGCACCGCGCTGTGGAGGCCGGCAGGCGCCGCCTCCTGCTTCCCTCCCTCCGTCCGTCCGTCCGTCCCTCGTTCCCGCCCGCGCCGCTCTGTCCCATGTTCGGGCTGGGGAAGCCGGCGGGGCAGCAGGAGCTGGGCAGAAGCGGTGGGCTTCCGAAGATGGCGTCCGTGGGGGATTTTAACGTACTCAGCTCCAGCATCCCGGCCACCAAGGTGGAGCTCTCCGTGTCCTGCAGGTACGGAGCCGGCTCACGGCCGCGCCACCCGCTCGCCCCGCGGCGTCGGAGGGGGCGGACGGGCGGGGGCCCCTCGTCCCGGGCTGTCAGCGGAGCGGGCAGGAGAAGGGCAGTGCGGGACGCCCTCCGCACGCCCCGCGCCGTGCGAGCCGCTCTCGCCCCTGCCCTCGGAGCGTGCGGAGCGCGGGCAGCCGGGGATGCCGCCGGCGCATCCTCGGGCAGAGCGGGCGCAGCCCGGGGCCGGCTGCCAGCCCGCTGCAGCCCGCTGGCCGCGCACCGGGCGTGTCCGCCGCACGGTGCTGCCGCCGGGCCCGGGGGCCAAGCGCCGGCTCCGGGCTCTGCCGAGACGGGCAGCGGCTGCCGCCGCCCCGCGCTCTGCCCGGGAGCGGGAGTCGGGGCGCGTTACCCGGCAGGTGTTTGAACTTCTGGAGCTGTCCCAAGCGCCGCGGTGGGGACGGAGACCTTCCGTCCGCAGCAATCCTGTCACGGGTTCTTCAAGGCTCTCTTGCAAAACTTGGGAGTACGGGCGTGTTGTGTTGCCTCGTCATGTTTTATCGTAACGCTGCTGCCGAGAAATTGAGGGAGTGCCAACCCGTAACACCAAACGTAGTGTCTGTGGTTTTGTTCCTTTGACGCTTGTTTATCGGTATTTCAAAAGTCCTGTTTTCTCTCGTGATGCAGAGGTTTTCTCGTTAGAGGTCTAAAAATAGTTTTTATTTGTGCGCTTTTTTATTCATGTTCACATTCCGCGACTTCCTTAAGTATTTCCTAGTAGTTGCAAAACGGTGACGCCTTTCGCCAGCAGCGTTGGCAGCTTCTAGCGGAAAATTTGAACTGTCCGTGTATTTCCTGATGGGAAATGCGACAGAGTTTCTTCTACAGTTCGGTGCTTCATTTTGTAATGTAGCTCCTCATTTTATAATGTTGCTGTTTACCTGTAGTACTACCACGATAGAACGGCAGTGCTCTAAACTTAAATTGTCAGACCACTCCCTCTCTTTCCTTAGTAAATAAAGTCTGATTTGATGTTTTATCAAGTGTGAATTTCAAAAGAAGGCTGAAGCAGTGAGGAATAGAGTAAGATTAATTTTTTAATACTGAAACAGTCACCAGGCTGAAATACCAACACCCCCTTGTACTTGCTGTCTCTGCAAGGTTCACAAGCACCAACTGTTGTCTGAGGAAGGATGTGCTGTAATGTGTAAAAACGATCCAGGACCTTTACTTTACTTTTAAGTCCTTCAGATAGCCTGTCACAGTTACAGATGTCAGAGCACTTATGCTGAATTTGACCCAATTCACTTAGTATGGGAGTTCCTTTAATTCCAGGTATCATTTGTGTATACCTGCCATGCTTCACAGTAATCCATCAGATAGTTCCATAGAAATGCAGGTACAGAACACTGTCAGTCGATTCTGACCTTACTTGTAACTAATTTCAGATTATAGTTTGCAGCATCAGTTTGTTAAAACTTTTTCATTTGTCTTGATGTCAAGTGCAGAAGGATGGGAATTTCCATGGAGATTCCTTTCTTCTCTATGTGCTGGATGACACTTTTTGATTACAAAATTATGTTTCAGAGCAGAGTATAAAATGAGTGACACTAGGGCAGAGATTAATGGTTAACACGTTTGTGATTCATCTGTAAACACATTCATTGGCTAAAGCTTGTGAAATGTGGTGTTAAATGAAATTGTGAAAGACTGCAAGAGCAAACTGCAAAATTCAGAGAATGCTGAAAATTCTGTAATAATTAGCAGTTGTGTATTCCTAAATACCTGGAGAGAAATGCTTTTAACAACAGTCTGGGTCATAATGGTTCTTTTCCTTGATATTTGAAGAGTTGTAGGACCAATGTGGTCACTAATTTACATCAGCAATTGTTAGTTGATAACTATAATTTATTCCTAGATTTTTTTTCTTGGGTTTTTCTTTTTGTTTGACTTTGGGGTTTTTTGTTGTGGTGATGTATTGTGGGTTTTTTAGGAGATTGTTTGTTTTTTGTGTGTTTTTGCTTGTTTTCCTTGGAGGGCATGAGGGAAGTTCTTCCAGTCTGTACAGGTGGTGTAACTTGTGGTCAGTGAAGCGGTGTTTGTGCTATAAAGTAAATCTGTGACTCTTCTTCCCTTTGTTCTGTCTTTCTGTCTGTCTTATTCAGTAAGGATACACTTTCTATTCCTTTAGCTCTCAATTCCATGTGGTTTATTTGTCAGCATTTCCCAATTTGCCTGCATCCTCATACTGCCAGTGTTGCCAGAATATCCAGATTCAGCACTATGTAGATGGCATTGCACTACTTGATGTTCTCCAAGCCACCCTGGTTTAGCTTCAGGGTCAGCCTTTAGGAGAAATGCATCTCATGGGATGAGAAATTCTGTGAAAATTGTAAAATCCAGAAGTGTTTTGGTTGTCAGGTAATGCTCTTTCTGGAATTTCTTTATGACTAAAAGTTTTTTATATCATTCCCGTAGCTTTTGAATGCCAGCATTACCTGTAACTTTAAAAATGCTAGAAAAGTAAGAAATTAATTTAATTCTAGCTATTACTACTCAGTGCCTATCAAATAAAAAATTCAAAATTCTTTCCTGACTCTCTAAGATGTAGTTTATCAGGAAGCAGAAGTCTTTGACTCAAGAGCCAGCTCTAATCTGGCAGAAGAACATACATATGTATCCCAGAGCATCCTCTGGTGTTGGTAATTGTCCACTGTTGTCTGGATCAATTTTTTGTAGTAGCCATGTCCCTCTGCACCCTGTCTCTGCCTTCTTCACACGTGCTGAAGGGTATTTATGATCTGATGAAAATGTTACTGTCACCTGCCATGCAACCTTTTTTTGTCGCTGCCTGGCATAATTTTACACAATTGTCATGTGGTGAAGGATCAAGACTTTGTCCCTGCAGTCTGTGTGAAAGAGTGGAAATAGGCTGCACTCTCTCCTTCTACTCACTATGTTTTCCAGCCCAAAGATTCCTCTTCCTCTACAGGGGTGTTTGCACTGCATGCAGGTTATAACCTTGTGTCTAGACAGGACTCTTCTCTTACCTGCTCTGTGTAAGCTTGTGGTCTTATGTGAGCTTCAGGTAAGCTCCAGGCCATATGCCTGTTGTCCTGTTTTCCCTCTGCTGATGTCCTCCACTGATTCCAATCTAGTTAAGTCTTGGAAAAACTCCATATTCTGTTCCCATCTTCCCTCTGTTAGTGCTCTTACTATGTGTTGACTGAAGAAGTTTATCTAAGGCTGCAAGATTGTGGTTATGTATCTTGACATAAGATTGTGCTCTGTGTGGGCATACAAAATTCAGTGTAGTTTAATGGGTTCAAGTTTTAAATTTTTTTGTTATGGTCTGTATAATGATGGTTTCTGTTTATCATGGTTACTGTGTGGACAGGCCTAGGCTTTTTTCCTGTAGTACGTGATAATTCTGCAGCCGTTCTGCAGTCTTATGTTAATAAAAAAGTCAAGAGTTTTATTATATCTCATGTTAATATTTATTTATGGACTTATCAATCAGAATTATCTTATTAAGAGTGTTTTTTTAATATCTGTAGGAAAGTGAAGCTGTAGTTTTATCATTTTGACTTCTAGTAGTGTATCAAAGATGATATGGTTATTGGAAAGATGGTTCTAAAATATTGACAGAGTGCAGGGTCACTTTGCTAATTCAGAACGTTTGTTATGATAATAGTGCTTTGGAAGGCTTTATGTTCAATCAGGCAGTGTGTCGTTATTGGTCTGGGTTTATGTTGGATAAACTCTACACTGCCTGTGTTCCCACAGCAGGCGTTATGTGCATAAAGGCACCGCAAACACCTGTCACAGTTCAGCAGAAACACAGTTGGTTGCCCATGCCTGTTTTGGATCAGTCCTATGTCACTTCACAATTTCTACAGAAATCTAACATTAATGAATGAGCTGAATGGAATTAAGCATTCCCTATTCTCAGTAATTGAAATGATTCAATTTCAAGTTTCTTGTGCAAACAAACAAAGCATACCACATCAGAATTTTTCTTTTTGTTTGGCAGTGTGAAAGTCTTAACCAGCCACTTCTAAGTGTTTGCAATACCTAAAAGTATGTTAAATTATATCTTTGATTATCCTATGCATTGATCTCTGGCAAGATGTCTCTCCAGCCATCATACTTGCCTTCTGGGTTTTTTAAAAATATTAATAATGTGTTAGAAGTCTCTGTCGCAGAAAGATATAATGATAAAAGATATATTCATCATGAATCATTCAAGCTTGTAACTCTGTATAGTAAAAATACAGAATATAAAATTAATTTTGATTGTAAACTTGATTTTCATCTTCCTGCTTTCTTTGTGTATGTATTACTAGACTGGATTAAAAGTCCATGGAGTGGTTATGTGTGACTGGCAACATAAGGTTGATCTTACATTGTTTTTTTCTTTGAAGTGATACTGCCTAGAGAACCAGCTGGTTTCAGATGAGAAAAAACATAAATGGCTTACAGTGTCCATAGTCGTGGAGATGCATTCCTGATAGAGTGCAAGTTTAGTTTTCACCTGTGTGTCTCTATTGTTTGAAATTTAAACATGCAGCAGTGTGACTAATAGAATTTGAACCAGGTTGTTTGCACCACAGGTTCTGTCTAGCGACAGCTAATGATGGAAAGATGGATGCTAGTGTCTTTACAAACAGTTCATGGGTGAGTGTCTTAAGGAGAAATGGGAGTCGGTGTCTTTGAAATGAGTCTTGGTGCCTCTGCCAAGCTGCAGAACCCAGACAGTTTGACTCCTGAACTTAAGAGCAATAGACAAATGGGTCAGCACAAAGTCTCTTGCAGAACCTACATAGTCCGAATTTCTAAATTCTGGAAGAAAATTACATGTTCAAGGGGGGATTGTGGTAAGTGGTTTGGGAAGGCTGTATCTTCCTAGAACTGCAGCCACTGGGGAAAGGAAGATGTCAACATATGGACAGGGTTTTAGGATAAAAGGGGTCTGCATCCTCTGAAACCTCGAGAGAGAAACGCTCGTGTGGCCAGGTGGGCTCTCTCCCTTTATTCAAATAATTGCGTAGGACTCCTCTGTCTCCTTCATGGACAGTAGCTTGTCATGGAGTGATTTTCCACACACAGGGGACAGGCTGTTTTAACCCACTGCTGAGAGGGTAACAGAAAGTTCTTTCTAGATCCCTCATGGTGGATTAAAGTGAAACGAGACTGAATGACCAGTGTGTATACACATGGCTGGTTTATTTCAGAACAGTATGGTTCCATTGCAAAGGAGGTGTGTATCTGCTTTGGTTATTATTAATAGAAATATATAAAAGTATAACAATATCACTTAGGAAAATATACAAGGAAAAGAAAGGGTAAGAGTACAAAAGAAGAAGAAAGATAGCACTACCCATCCAGCACTGAGACTCGATTGTTGCAATATTGTTGTCTTATGTCAAAGTTGTGATCACAGTCTTTATCTCTTGGGGCTGGAGAAGTCCCCCTGTTGTGGTTTGGAATGGGAGGAAATACAGGGAAGTGATGGGTGGGAAGCAAAGATTCAATGGGTTAATAGTATATGTTCAGGTGGGAAGGCCCAGGTACCTCCCCTAGGAGTGGAGCCTTACACTATGAAATATTGTGGCTCATGCACAGTCTGGGGCTGCTTCAGGGGACTTTGGAGGTTTGTGGCCCTTTCTAAGGCATGACCACTGTTTCTCATGACTGCACAGGTTGAGCCAGTTGTGACTTTCCAGAAGGAATTATTACCTTCAGGCTTACCTATGAGTGTCCCCATACCTCTCCCAGGGGGTGGTTTTACACTTGAGTGTCATCAGGAGAGGACATTGGCATGATAAGAAGCATTACCCCACCTTGCAGGATCTGCTTCTTACTGGCCTTTTTGGTACGGTGTGGTCATCCTCTGGTGGCTGGGTGTGCACCTCCTCTGCACCTGGGCTGTTCTTAGAAGATCAGTGGTTTCACCACACACCCAAAAATTCTTCTCCTCCCCTTTGTTTAGGGGGTGCCAATCTGGCTTCAGCAAAGCACCTGTTGCTTTTGCAAATCTGATTTTTGAGTCATTAACCTTTAACATGTCAGTTCTCATGCAGGCTTCAGGTTTCACACAAACTTGGGAGTGTCAGGACTTGTCAGGTTTTGTCTGAACGTGCCTTTGCCTACGTGGAGCTTTGTTTGGCTTTACTTAGCTGCAAACCCAAACCTGCTCTCTTTTTTTCTAGTTGTTGGGTGGCTACTGCTTAGTTAATTTCCTTTTGGCTTGTCCTTGCATAATTGTGTGGTATAACCATATTTCCTTCAGCAGATAGTAGTAGCAAGTAGTTATTATGTGTATAATGATGTATTTGTGACCCTGACAGAATGGTGCAGTGCAGAGGAGCATTGTCACGGTGTGATAGCAGAGGCTTTGCAGGTGGGGGCACAGGATGGGAGTGTGGCAGCAGAGGGTGAAAAGAGGGTACTCAGGATGTTCCCCTTGCTGGGGACCCCAGTGCTGTAAAGAGGTCACCAGTGGTTGGTTGGTAAAGAGGTGCAGTTTGGGAGCTGGGCAGAACCAAAAGTGGTGAAGGAACAGCTCTCAAGGAGATGTCATACAGGCTGTATGTGGTGGGCAGTAAATGTGGGTGAATGCAGATGAATGAAGCCAGGGCATGTTAACTCAGCTGGGGGTTCTTGGAGTGGGGAGGAAGAAGTCAACATCATTTTCCTTCTGAGACCACCTCTTCCACCCCTGCCACCACTGAAAACTTCATGGTTGTCCTCAGACAGGAGGTGGGACACTGATGGGTGGCTCACTGTAACGCCCTCCCTCAGCTGAAGCCCACTGTCCTAGGCCCAGAAAGGTGCCATACAGGAAGGCCTGGTGGCAGCAAAGATCTAGGAAATGTGCAATAACTTTTTGTATTTTTATGAAGACTTTCTGTGGTACAATTATTTTTCCCAAGTTTTTTGTCTGCCCATCTGAGCAGTGGCTCACTGACCAACAGTCCTGCACTGGCAGAGAAAGGATGAATATTACACTGATGGTATATATTTCCTCTTAAAATTAGTTCTTTGAGTTATACCTTTTAAAGAGTTGTTTCAGAAAAACTGCAAAACCAATCTAGGTTTTATATGCTGTTATACATTAATGAAACACTGTATGAAATGTATTATCCATTCCTAAAGAAATCAGAACTCACCTAGGGCAGCATATCCATGGATTTGGATGGTCTGAGTGAAAGTAACTGGGAAGGAGTGGTGAGTTGGCACTAGATTGAAAAGCTCTTTTGACCACCAGCTGTCATTAGTGCCATTTCCCAGGATACACCACCAGAAGCTCAGAGCCAGAGACTGTTAACTTGCCCAGCCCTAACAACATAAATGGGGATGGTTTATTCTGTTGGTTTCAAATAGAATTTTGGGTTGGTATTGAAGCAGAGTTCCACCAGTTTGTGATAGTACTAATTGGTCTTTTTTTTAATATAAACTGGGATAGTCTAAGATTATGTTAGGTCTGTTTCATCTGCACAAATGTATTTTTATAACCCAGTACTTTCCATCTGTTCCAACAGAATTCGTGTAAAACTATTGCTGTGTTAGAGTAAATAAACTTGGCAATTCCTTTGGGTTTTTTTAACCCTCAGGAGCAATCAGCAGTTTTAATAGAGGTTTCATCCTAAAATTGTTTGTGTACATCTAGCCAGAGATGGCTGTGGGTTGTGATGAAACTCATGGAAGCACTGCTGATCTTACCCTTCTCATTGCTTCTCCCTTTCTTTTTTCCCTTATGGCTTCTGAATCAATATAGCTTGACAATGAAAGTTACTGTGAGGCTGAAAATTATTTGTTTTCTGGTGAATTACTTCTCCAGAGGTTATGAAGAGGTATTGTGAATGTTTTCTTAAGCTTGCACATCAGAGATATGTTTGCTTTCTTTCCCGTTCTTCCAGTGCCCTGAAGAGTGGGAATGGTTTGAACAGAAATGAACAGGTCATCCTAATTGCCTGTTAGTCAGTAGAATCACTGTTGTCTCACCTGTGAGCCTGTTGTAAGAAAACCAGTTATTTTGACAATAATGTAAAATTCTGAGAAATTTTCTGATCTGCTGTTAGGTGCAGGGCATTTAGAATCTAGAGATCTGGAAGCTAATAGCTGCCTTTGTTGTGCTCTGACAGAATAGAGGAGGAGAGGGTAAATAGCTGTGGAAGGGTGACTGCTTAAGCTGCCACTGAGTAATTTGTGCAATTCCTCTGCAGGTAGGTCAAGTGGGCTCTTCACTGGAGTGGGCTCTTTGGATCCTACGTCAGCTTAGGACTGATCCTTGCACGTTCAGTGGTGCCATTGAGGCTGAGGGGTAGTGCCTACTAGGTAATAATACAGTTATGTTACAATTAGGAGTACAATGAGTACTGTTCTGCACATTAAAATGTGATTAGGATGCTCCTTTCATTATCAGGATCTTCTGTGAAAAAGTGATGTGGCCCATCATTAAGTGAGGGAAACAGAAATGCTTTTATTTAATGAACTAGAGAGAATTCCTTTCCCCATGGTTTGATAAAAGTGTGAGAGAAGCAGTGTGTGCTTTTATAATACAAATATGATATACTGAAAATATTTATTTTCTAAAAATTATTTTGCATGAGTAACCAACTGTGTTTGCAAACTGCTGAGTGCTTTATTTCACAACCAAGAAATCTTTGCATGCATTTAAATGTAAGTCTAAAGAGGAAGAGAAACATAAAGCCATAGCACCCAGAGAGATTTTGACAAATTAATCTGAAGTGAACCCCATATTTATCATTCAAGATGTCAGAGCTGTTGAAAGCAAAAATATTTTTTCCAGTCAATACAAATCTTTATTTTTTTTAAATTTTAAAACTAGAAAAGCAGATTTTAAATTGCTCAGTTCTGTAGTTACTGTGGTCTATTCTTCAAGGCCAAAATTCTGTGATTTCTGATGGGAGAATTGAATTGACTTTTGCTTATCAGCTTGGTGTAACAAAGACTTAAAAATGTACAGAGAAGAAAGTTCAGATATTGATCACTAAAATAAAGTAAAATTTGAAGGGAAGTGTATTTGGATAAGGAGAGTAAATACCACTTTTTAGTGTACATCTGACAACATACACATAGCAGATAGTGGGTTAGAGATTGTAGGGAGCATCAAAGGCTGTGATGGTTCCTGGTGAGCCACCACTGCTGACTAGACCAGTGAAGCATCTGATTTATGCATGTGTCTTGTTTCAGGTCAAGCAGTACAAAACACTCGGCATTAGGGGGCATTTCTGTGCTGAGAGGGTGGTCAGGTACTGGAGAGGGCTCCTAGACAGGTCACTGCCCCAGGCCTGGCAGTGTTTAGAGGCATTTGGGCAATGCCCTCAATAATGTGATTTAACTTTTGGTCAGCCCTGAAGTGGTTGGGCCTTTGGACTGGATGATCATTGTAGGCTCCTTCTGACTGAAACATTCTATTCTAAAAAACTTCTTGAGCACTGGACTGTTATTTTGATAAATTTTTACAGAGTTTATGAAACTATGCAAACAAAGATAAATATGTTTTAACTTTATCTTATTTAATGATCTCATTCTTTCCCACCCTGGGGAAATGGCTCTCATAATACAGAAAAAAAAATTATCCCAGCATTTCCAGTATTATTGCCATGGCTCCCATTAATTTATTCCCCTTAGACAGCTATGCTGTTGCAATTGTTTTGGAAGGTCCACACCAGAATGGGGAGGTGCAGAATGAATTCCTTCCAGATCTGTGCTAGTAGAATAATGATTTCTGCACAGATGATCCCAGATATGCCTGTTTCTCAAAAAAAAATTTTGGTTTTTTTCTCCCTCTCTCATAATTGATCGAAATTCCTTTTCTATTTGCATTCTTTATCTGTAAGACTTAATGGACATAGACAAAAAATATACTCACCAAGTTCATTTAAAATACAAGTCTCTTTCTCTCAATACTTTGATTAGGAGAAACAAAAAGAAGTTTCAGATATTTCTGGTTTCTGAGTTTGTGAGCTTTCCTGAGACAAAACAGCTTACTACCAAAGACAGTGCTAAAAAATACACTTTGTATTACTCAGCATGTTCAGAAAGTGACATTGAAAATTAAGAGTACAAAGACCACCTAAAGTTCTAGAAATACATTCGGTCTGCTTTCTGGTTTGTGTTACCATTCCTTGTAGATTGTCCTATGCACAGTCACTGTGTAGTTTTCCTATATTTAAAGGAGCACTTTGATTGTTATTCCCCTGAAATGAAAACACACAAATGAAATTGAGCTGCCTATTGAGGTGTTAGGTGATTTACTGGCGAAATGAGACTCTTTTTTATTCTTTTTTTTTTTCCTGTTGACACTTTTTCTTTAAAGTCCCTTTTGAAATTGGCTGCATTGCTTGAGCAGCTTGCCAAGTTCTTACATGACTATTTTGGCTGGCTCTTTATGATTTGGACAATCAGGCATGCTGCAAACTTTGCTGAAGAAATTGTTTATTTGTAGGAAAGTGTGTGAGGGGTTGAATTGAGGGTGTTGCAAGTTGTACTAGTTCAAAACCATGACTTCATTGCATGAACTTGTGGTGTTGTGAGGTCCCCAGGACAAGGTGAGAGATGAAAATTTGACTCCAAGTTCTCAAAAAGCTGATTTATTATTTTATTATATTATATTAAAAGAAATTGCATACTAAAACTATAGTAAAGAAAGAGAAAGGATGCATCAGAAGGCTAAACAAGAATGAATAATAAAAACTCATGATGACCAGAGTCCTGACACAGCTGGACTGGGATTGGTCATTAAATCAACACAATTGACATGGAACCAATCAACATGCACCGGTTGGTAAGCAACCTCCAAAGCACATTGCAAAGCAATCTGATAATTATTGTTTACATTTCTTTTCTGAAGCTTCTCAGCTTCTCAAGAGAAAAATCCTGGGCAAAGAAGATTTTTCAGAAAATATTGTGGTGACACGAACTGACTTGAATTATAGTGTTAAACTTGGGTGTCTACCCTGCAATCCTTTCAGGGATACTGCTTCTGTAGAAATGTTCTTAACTCATTAAAGGTTCTTTATCTTTAGATTCTTTAGGATTCTTTAAGAACCTGTAGATTCTCATCTACAGATTCTTACCTTCTTTTTATGCTGTTCCTATGGTGGCTGCTTTTTGCAGCTGCTGAAGGTATCAGGATCAACTGAGCTTTACAGTACCAAGCCAGTCTATGTTGGTATGTATATTGGAAAATAGAGGGGAACAAAACTTAAAAAGGAGCACAAGAAGAGTAGGAAATATCTAAAGTACTCAAAGCACCTTATCTCAGTAAAAGCATGACTAAAATTCCTTAATCCTAATCTACAGTGACAAGCACTAACATAGCAATTATAAGGTCACTGTATGGTCATCATGCAGAGGAATTAAAATTGTTTGGAATTCTAATGGTGAGTATGGGAGGCCTGTTCCAAAATCTAATGTACCATTTGTTCCATGTAAGTCTAATTTTAAGGTTTTACTGCAATTCATTTTGGGATAATCCAATTCTGCCAGGAATTAGTGGTGTATCTAGATATGTATAATTAAGGAGGAATAGGAGGCAATTTTGATTTTGGGTTGGCAATTCCAATATTGCAGAACTTGCTATACTGTCTTTTAAAGCAGTTTGTAGTGATTGTTGTCAACTACTGATTTGGGTTCACTGATTTTCCTGGGTTTCTTAATACTTCCAATTTATATTTGCATGATTTTCATCAAGGTAGGATATGGTTTCACTGAGTATAATTGTATGCATAAAAATTACATTTCTGAATGGACTAGAGAAGTTCAGAATAATTAATGTGTGCAGAATTCAGGCGTATTCACAAGTAGTAATATTAAAGCTAGTGTGTACTTTAGCTAAATTAAGTAAAACAGATCTGCCCAATGTTCTTTTCAAGCTGTTTTTTTGTTCATATTGCTTGTTCTGAAGTGTGAACTTGGCAATACCTATATTTAGAATACAGTATCTTTTCATTGCTGAAGTATTAATTGGACCACTTAGAACACCTGTATTGAATAAGGTATTAATGTGCTTTTCAGCACTGTTCAGTAGCACAAAAATAATGTAATTCAAATCTGAATGAGCGAGTTAATGGTGACTCTTGAAGAGGCTCTACTAGTTATTAAAAATAATCAGCTATAAGGGATATAAACTGGTTCTTTTCCTTCCTTTTGCTCTGGTGTAGGATCAAAGACCTTTACTAGAAATAGTAGCTATCTGACATGTTCTTGAAGACAATGGATATTTCACATCATGTCTCCCACCTTTAACAGTGAGAGATGGTAAAACAATGGAATAAAGTTCAACTTCTGTGCCTGTGGTGCAGAAGATTCAGTTTATGGTTGAACCTGTTCCTACTTGCTCTGTCTGCACTGAGGTCAGCTTCCATTTGTAGCAGTTTTTCCCTCATAGATACAGTCTATATACCTCTGGTAATTTCTGTTATCATTGAACCCCAGTGGCTCCATATCTGTCTTAGATTGCAAGAAATTGGAGTGTCCAAAACATTATTGCTTGAATTGAGTGTTTGTCAGTATTATTATGAAGAAGAGATGATTAGTCTAAAATGGCATTTTTGTTTGTGTGTTCCAGTATGCCTTTTCCCAGAGGTACAAGAGTCCTGACTTGCAGTCAATTTGTGGTCAGCTGTAATGTCTAGGACTATTTTGATATAACTGCTGTATATCCAGCTCCATGTAGATATGCTGCATTTTTGCTCTTAAGTTTAATACTTTCCAGAGTTTATTAGCTCTTTCTTGTCTCTTTTCAATGGCATCTTGTTTTCAGAACATTCTTCTAGTCTGTCAAGACAGTTTTTAATTTTTTTTTTAAATTATGAAATATTGGTAACTATGCTGAGAATGGTTTCTGACCAGTCCTGATTCTTTAGAATTGTTAATTTAAGTCTGTTCATCTGTGAATGATTCTCAACTGGCTGAAGTGTGGATATGATATTGGGACTGCATTCCATAACAAAATGAATATTTATTCCTAAGTGTGTCCTGTGTATGGATTAGTTCTCTTTACCTTACTTGTCCATGACATATTCTTAGGGATACTTCCTTATGGCTCTGAAATCTCATAGCCAAGCTTTTGAGTAAAATCTAAGGTTTTTGGGTTGAGCTGGCAAGTTAATCTCTGGTAGACCTTTGTGATTTAAAGGTATTTCTCTTTCTGATGCCTGTTACATGTGTATATAACATACATGTGGTTGTTTTTTGATTCATGGTATTTGAGTATATGAACCACAGTTTGCTCAAATCCAAAATGGATAATAAAATGAAATGTGAGCTGACTCCAGTGTTAGTGCTGGCTAAGTCTTGTGTATTAGGAGGGGAGAAGACTGAAGTGACTCTTGATTAAAAATGTTAAAAACGCGTGTGCATTGGTATCTGATTTGCATATTTCACAAATTTTTTATACCTAAGATTATTTTTATCTCTTTTTTTTCTTTTTAGAAATCTTTTGGACAGAGATACATTTTCTAAATCTGATCCAAGTGAGTATATATTTTATTGTTTCTTCTTATTACGTATTTTAAATGTGCAAACACTGGAATAAAATTAGGTGGGTGATTTTTTCAGTGTCAGTTAGGTTTGCGTTTTCTTTGTGACAATTACTCAGAATAATTAAGTTAAACTTGAATAAGGTACACTTACAATTAATGTTATGTGAACTGGAAATTTAAAGACTGTTATTAATACTGCTTTCCTGAGCTAAATAGTCTTTTATTTAGTATTTAAGCTAAAGTTTCCTAAAATTAATAAATTCTGGAAAGTTGGGCTGTTTTTTCTGTTTTAGTATCTGTTGTTTTAGATATTTTTCAAAGCTATTAGGCAAAATACTAAATAAACTAGAAGCGTTTGTTGCTGCTAGTACATACTGTCTACTAATCTTAGAGTCAAATACTGAAAAATAAAATTAGGTTAATTAATCTCTGAGAAACACTGTCTTTCCTGATCAAAAATGTATGATGTTTTTTTAGTTAATCTGTTCAGAATTGTAAGCTAGTGACACTCACTTTCCTCATAAACTGAATTATGACAGGATCCCCCAAAACTCTCATGTCTATGAATTTATGATGGGACTTTTGATTTAAAATCCATTGCTATTTTCCTTTATATGAAAACTTTAATAATGGAACCGAGATCACAAAATATTCCTTTCTTTTCTGATAATGTTACTCAAAGGATTTTTGTGTGGTTAATAGACTGGTCCTTAAGTTGTGGTGTCGTCTCTCCTACAACTGTCCATTTGCTTTCATCCATAAGTTCAATTTCTTTCTTTAAGCCTGGGCTTTTCTTCCTTGGGATACCACATATTGTGCTTACTGGCACTGGAAATAACCCAAGACACATATCCTTGTATCAAGTGTCAGGACATGCAGCCATGTCCTTATATTTGAATACTGAGTCATTTGTGTACTTTTGTTAGAGTATACGTTTTCATTCTGCATCAAAAAAAAAGTCTTAAGAGAGATTCTACAGTAAATTTTTGGAGGGAAAAGCTTCTACTTCCTGGGGAAAACGACAAGAAGTTAGGAGTACATTGAAGTTTGTAACCTGTAAAGCTTTAAAAACAAACAAACAAAAAACAAACAAATAAAAAACCAGAAGACATAGGCAATACCATGCCTTTATGTGAAGATCATACAGAAACAAAACTGAGTGTTTTGCATATTGATAAATAATTTTAGCTGACTAAAAAAAATGGTAAAAATTAGCTGGGGGTTGGATTGGATGTTCTTCAAAGGCCACTAACAATTCTGTAATTCTGTTAAAAAAGACCCTTAGTTAAGCTGTTTTGAAGAATGCTCAGTGACCTGTTGCCTGTAATGAATTCAGAGATCTCTCATATTGGCAGAAGTGATAGGCTGTCTATAGTTCTTAAGCTCAAATATTATTAAGGACGAGTGCTTCACGTTTTTGTCAGCTAGGGCACTGTTTAGGTTGCAGGGTTTGAGTGTGTTTGAGCTCACTGCAGTGAGAGCTGTGTAGGGAAGGCCATGAACACCCTGTGACAGTCACAGCTGGTGCCAGCCAGCTCTGGAAGCCACAGCAGCAGCTCTGCCTGCCAGAACTCTGCCAGCCAAGGGAGCACACAGTGCCCTGCTCAAACTTGTCCCAGTGAGAATGGGCCAGCAGCTGTGGGCTAGAGACAGGGCTGCTGCCAGAGCCCTGCGTGCAGACAGACTGCTGGGGATGCCTTCTGCAGAGGAGATGCTCCATGCAAAGGGCAGCACCTCCAAAGGCTCTGTAGCCTGTGCACAGCCCCATAATGTGCAGCTGGGCAAACCAAAGAGATCCTGGCTGGTAGGTGACCCCTTCTGGGAAAAACATGGCAACAAAGTGGCAGGAAAACCTAAAGAAATCTTAGTATCTATTTTGAAATGTTTCTTAGAAGTAAACTAGTGTGTTTTAATGAAATCAGAATATATGGGAATATTTTAAAAGTATCATAAACTTGCTTATCAATTTGAGACATATTATTTTTCAATTAATGTAAATAGCTTTTTTAAAGCACTCAAATTGGTGGTGTGGTTTAGGGTCTGGTCTCCAGTTGTGAGTACCCAATTATGCTGCCAGTCAGGCCTGTCTGTCGCAAGTAAGCAGTATAAAACCATGGAGTGCAGTAATACTGTACTTGGTGAAGAGAGAAGGGGGAAACTGTTGACTCTGGAAGTACTCATACTGTATTTGCACTCTAGAAATTCCTTGTCAGAGCAGCTTTGATTTTGGGTATTCTCCAAACAGGGTACATCCAGTTTTAGTACTCCACAGGTTTTTTAATAGCCATTTAGTTTGTTTGCTTGTACTGTCCTTTAGTTGGGCACAGAGATATGGCCCTACTGTAAAAGGGATGAGTAGTATAAAACATTCTTGTTCTTCTCTGTTTGGAAGTACAGCAGGACAGCTTTCCTCGGTGTCTGTTCATTGGACAAAGGCCATTCTTAGGCTGCTCTGTATACAGTAGGTTTATTCTATAGCTAAAAAGGGTCAAAATCAGCATCCTGCCAAATCCCCACTTTTACAGCCACTGAATTTACAGCCATTAGATCTCAGAAGAAAGAACCATGTAAAGTCATTCTGTATGCTGAGGTCTCATTGCTTTGGGCTAGGCCAGTTCTAATATGCTTTTCATACTCCAGTGTATTTATCTAAGGATCATACTGGTAGGGCAAATCCAATTTTATCTTCTTGGTCTTTTTCTCAGAGGGACGCACAGGAATGTAGCTGACTTCCATGTCAATATAAACAGCCTTCTCCTGAAATTAAAAACAAACTTGTGATTTTCCTGGTTCTCTTAGCAGATATGCTTGGCCTTTTTTTTCTACTGTAATTGTTACTCAGTATTCCAATTCTGACCACTTCCCTGAGATCTAGAATATCCATGCCAAGAGGAATCTGTCACTTTGCATGCCCAGAGGCAAGTGACAGAAGTAACTGTAGAGATAGTAGATATGGATGGGACAGGCTTGAATAGCCATTGTTCAGGAAGTATTTCAAACAATACTGAATCCTCTTACTGACAGTGCTTTCTGCTCAGTGGAGTGAAAGCAATCATATATATTGATTTACTGTAGTGTTTGGAGCATTCTGCTCTCCCAGTTTGGGCACCATTTTTTCTAGGAATATATTTTTTTTAAATCTATGGGTTTTATTGATTTGGAGTTTTTTCTTGCAGAAAGCTGAGCTAAGGTAGTGCTTCCTTGATGAGGTAGGGAGAAGACCTTCTGAGGAGATACAGATTAATGATTTTGGCACGTTTCTTCTGTCTAATGACGGGCAGAACTGTTTTCTTCCCATGCCCTGACAAATCAAGCTGAGCCCTGCAGAGCTGTGCTGGCAGCAGCACACTCCTCCTGGGGAGCCCTGTGGCTGCTCAGTATTGATCATCTAAAGAGCCCAGGATGAATGACTGAAAACATAAAAACTCTTCCCTGGGGAATTTCCCCATGGAGGATAGTAACAATTAGGAGAATCTCTTGGCAGATGGGACAGAGGGACCTTAGGGCACCTCTGCCTGGAAAGTCTAAAAGCTGGTCAGTGGAGAATATTGGGGAGCCCTGCTAGAGCTGGTACCATGGAAAGATTTAGGTAGCCTGGGGAAAAGGTCAGTTTCATTGTGGGTAAGTCTTCCTTGGAATGGAATGGGTATGTTGTTGTGCTTGGGAAAACGGGGATGGGCAATGTTGATGTAACAGCAGTTGCCAGACTAAAGGATAAGCATATATTCATTGAAAGGGAAAGGACCAGAGCAGGTAAGGGGGGCCCAGTCTGTTTGGGAAAACATGAAGTGCAGGCTATAATAATCTATAATATTTTGGGAACTGTGTCTGTAACAGAGTAGTAAGTGTTGGCATTTTCACCTTCTTTTTCATTACAACACTTAATTAAATTTACCTTGGATATTACATTGTGGTCTCAGTGTTCAGGGTTAAAAATTACTAAATATTAATATTCCTGACTGTAGATGTAGCTGTATCTGCTCTTGGAACAACTCATACAGCAAAGCCTTCCAAAAGGGTTTCTCAGTTACTCTTCATCACTGTGCTGCTGTGAACTTTCTCATTGCTCCCTCAGTTTTTGAGACTATGAGAGAAAAACTAATTTTTTTAGCTCTGTCTTAGGATGTGGCTGCATGATATGATGGCTTTTGAAATATTATTTATCCCCTTGTATTCCTTCTTCTCCCTGATGACAATGCTGTTAACTATTTTCTGCTACAAGATGGGTTGCTTTATGGAGCCTTTAATCTCTGGTTTGAGCATTTCAAGTGCTTTAGATCAGCTTTACCGTATTTATCTGCATTTCTCCAGTTGGATATTATTTTGACAAAGTTTTTTAGTGATTACTGCAATTAGTGTATCAGGATCTTTACAAAGCTCTCTCCAAGAGCCATTTGAGATAGTGAATCTTAACATTGATGGAGAACAGTATCATGGTTGGTTTCCTAAAATTTATGGGGTGCATTTTAGAGGAAAGATAGAAAAAAAAAATTAAAATTTTCCTCATTTACAAAGTATTTATCAGAAAGACTGAAATATATGTCTTTTCTATAGCTTTCATTAGGGCTGACTTTTTTTGAAATGTCAGTTTGAGATGCACATGTGTATGTCAGACTTGTACCTTTTACTAACAATAAAATGTTGTAGGAGGTGGCTGCTTATTAGTCTATATTTTTATTATATTTAAAATATTGGCCACATCTGCAGCCTAGAAGGGCTTATTGCAGTCCACAGCTAGTAGAGGGTTGTTTAGCCTGAAGAAAAGGAGATTCAGAGGTGACCTTCTCTCTCTGCAACTCCCTGAGAGGGGGTTGTAGTCAGGTGGGGTCTCCTTCTCCAGGCAGAACTGTCAGAACGAGAGGACACAGTCTCAAGCTGCACCAAGGGAAATATAGGTTGGATATTAGGAAGAAGTTTTTCACAGAATGACTGATAAAATACTGGAATGACCTGCCTGGGGAGGTGGTGGAGTCACCATCCCTGGATGTGTTCAAAACAAGTCTGGATGTGGCACTCGATGCCATGGTTTAGTTAACCATTAGTTAAGGTGTTTACACACCTTTAGTTAAGGTGTTCAGGGCATGGGTTGGACTTGATGATCTTGAAGGTCTCTTCCAAACCTGGTCATTCTGTGATTCCGTGATCTTCCACTGATCTCTGTGGTGACCAGTGACAGGACCCGAGGGAATGGCCTCAAGTTGTGTCAGGGGAGGTTTAGGTTGGGCATTAGAAAAAGATGTTTTTTCTGACAGGGTGGCTGGGCACTGCAACAGGCTCCCCAGGGCATGGTCACAGCACCAACCCTGACAGAACTGTGGGAGTGTTTGGCCAATGCTCTCAGGCTCATGGGGCAGCTCCTGGGGTGTCCTGTGCAGGGCCAGGGGCTGGGCTGCCATGGTCCTGATAGCTGGGTCCCTTCCAGCTCAGGATATTCTATGATTCTACAATTCTGGATAGATAGGCAGAAGTTCAGTAACCTACAGAACTTTCTTTAACTGATTTCATAGCTTCTATTTCATTCTGTTTTCTCACATTTTCCCCTTTCACTTCATTCTTCGTGTAATACACTCCAGCAGGCTACTCCAGAGTGTGTTGTAAAAATAGGCTTTTTGGTTTGGGTTCACTTTACTATAAACAGTAACCAAAGGTAGGCACATGATTGCCAAGGGTTTATTTAGAGTAAATGGAGAAAGATGGACATCTCCTGAGAATTATTTTGAATATTTTTTTATAAAAGCTTTTTTTAATCTACAAGACATCTTACTTAAAACATAAAAGTGTTAACTTTTAGCTTCTATGTGAGCTAAAATATTGAAATTGCTTTTTTCTGTTTCTCCTCTTATTTGCTACTGCCTAAGGGGATTTTTTTTTTTTTGGTATGGAGCAAGTGCATTATAAGTAAGACAAAAATGTAGTTAGAAGGTTGACTTCATTTCTGCTTTGGTCTCTTGATGATTCTGACTTCACTGAGAACAAAATCAAACCTCTACCTTTGCTGTTCAAGGCTACAGTCTAAAACAGTATTATTTTCACCTTCTTTTGAAAAACAATGATTTGTGCAGGAAGAGAACTTGCTGAGGAAAAAAATGTTGAAATATCTGTATTTCTGTTGTTTAGAAAGGATTTGAAGAGGAGCTTCAGGTAAAAATTCCTTTATCATAGTTACCTGCAACTAGTTCAAGACTGTAGAAAATAAAGTTTATAATGCTCCTTCAGTACAAATGATTTGTACTTAAAATAGTGTTTAAAAGACCTGATTATAATCACTGCACCCCTGTCACCAGTCCTTGTGATAAAAGCTGCAGCTTAATGTGTAGTGAGTGCTCTACTGAAAATAGAGATCTCAGTGACACCTGTGGGATTGTTCTGCTGGGTCTTTCAAAATCAGGTTAGGTCAACAAATGTAATTGATTCTATTTTTTTAATCAGGCTTTAAAAAAATAAAATACACATATGTGAGATGCTTAAATATATATAAATAATTTGAAGCAAAATTAAGGAAGAAAACGCAAGAAGTCTTTTTTCCTTTTTCTGGTTCTGTTTCCCGTGTTTCTTTTCAGTAGAGTCCTCATTTGGGTTTTTTTTAACTTTAATTTTCTTCTCTCTCGAAGGAAGTATATTTTAGGGTAATTGTGCATTAGATAATCTGGAATAGCCTGACCACCCACATTTAAAGAAGACCTGCTTTTATCCAATTTTGTCTTTAAAGACTGTCAAGTGCTTTGCTGGAGGTCAGGCATAAGTGCCACCTCCCATTTTAGAAGCACTCCATTTATTAGCTGATTTCTGCAACAGCTAGACCACATGATCACCAGTCTGGTTGGGCTTGTTGACAGCTGAAGGAAAACATTACTATTTAATTGTCCTAGTTACTATTTTCCACAGCACAAGAGACTACAAAATTAGTTCACTTAATTGAAGGATATGTTAAAATTTGAAAATAACCAAACTTTTCTTTTCTTTCCTTTCACAGTCTGTGTTTTGTACACACAAGCAATTGGAAACAAAGAATGGAGAGAGGTAAGCTGCATATTCATAGATGTATAAACCTTTTGGGTATATTTAAGGCTGGGGGTCCTGTGTACTAGCAAACATTTAAAATATAGTCCCACTCATTTCAATTTCCTTATCTGTATCACACATTTCCATCAAAAAAGAAAACAAATTAGGGAAAACACGTGAGTTTCCCATTTTACAGTTTCCCTCAGATAGATGAAACCAGACTTGGCTGTCAATTTGGATGGGGTTTGTGGCTCTCAAGAGAGGAAGATATTCAAACATTCAAACAGGACTGAGCTGTGGGGGTGGTCAGTGTCAACAAAACTAGTCTGTAGCTGTGGTAAAGATCTACTTTTGAATTTTTTCTTTTAATTAAAATGTTTTCAACTTGAGAGGGGCTGAGGCACCTCCTATAAACAGTAAGAAGGAAAAGGCATTTGCCAGAATGCAACCATGCATTTTGCATGCATCAGAGAAGGGAGTGTTGAAGAGAGAGCTGAACTGAGGTGAAGTCGGAGATGGAGAGTCCAAAAATTATACGTTTTTTGCAGCAGAAGGATTGTGTTCCCTAATATTTAAAGCTATCTGAAATAAACAATATATGCAAGCTTTTGCTTGCTCTTGTGTTTGGTTAGGGTTTTTCTTTGGTATGCATTTCTTCAGGAAACAGTGGATTTTTGTTACTGATTCCAATTTTAGTGGATTTTTATTGGCTTTGGGAGACGATGTTGATGAAGTTTAGGTCATACAATACAAGCTATGCACCACTCTGTATTGACATACGAGTTCTTCTGCCACTCTGTCTTCATCCACGGGTCTATTCATGTGAATGCAGTCATTTTCTTTCATGGCATCTGTTAAAGAGAGTTTTACAGGCTGTCATGTATCTCACATATTCCTGGTATTGGCAGTCTAATTATGCTTCCTTATAGCATATAGCTTAAACTTACAGTTTTCTTTTACAGTTTGGAAGAACAGAAGTAATTGATAATACTTTAAATCCAGATTTTGTGAGAAAATTTATAATGGACTACTTCTTTGAAGAAAGAGAGAATCTGCGGTTTGATTTGTAAGTTAACAGTTTTGACTCTCATATTGCAGCCTCTGTGAGCATGTAAAGTTTTGTCCAGCATAAAATTTACTTGAAGAGAGATGGTATCTATTGACATAGGATAAATTAATGTAATACACAGTTGATTTAGCATTGCATCCTCAGAAATAAATGTGTAATGTAATAATGAGCGAATTTTAAGAAATTGGCAGATGTTAACTAGTCGAAGTACAATTATGCTTACAATTATTACTTTCAGAAAATAGAAATGAAAAGATGTCAAAACGTTAATATAGTCTTGCAACACAGCCAGCAAAACAGGTACAGATACACTGTCCAGAGCCAGAATTTTCTTTACTATGCATCTAAATATACTAAATTTTAAGATTTTAAAACAACAGCAGTTGTTCGAGAAGTAGATGGCTTCCAGATTTTTCCAGATGTACTCATTTCATTCCACTGGTGGAATTCTTGTGACTTTCACTTCATTCTTTGGAAAACAGAATTGAGAGTCCAGTTACCAGGTTATGTCACCACTGCATGTCATCTCTTATATTTCAGTCCTTTCTGATTATTTCAGTGTTTGTGATAATCAAGGTTGGTTTTGATTTTTTTAATTTTCATCCTCTTTTTTCATTAGCAGTTCTTTCTTAACTTTGCCCTAGGAGAGAATATGAATAACTCTCATAGATAATTAAGTTTTTGCTGCAGTTTTGCATCACACTATGCATTGTGGCCACAAATTTTCTTTGTATGTACTTTTTTAGTTGAAAACCCCTTTTCCTATTTCTTTTCACTTCCTTTGTAAGGTGTGCTAGACCACCTATTTCAAGGAGTGAAAGGAAATACTAAAGCCAGGAAGATTACAGGGTGCTTTGAGGTGGCTGGGTACAAACCACAATGGAAGCCTGATGCAGACTTTATTTGTAGTTTTAAAAGTTAGGTTTAATGTCATTCAATCTGTGGAGTATAACTATTGTGGGTTATTTAAAATAAGTTTTAAGTCAGAGCTAATCAATTTGTGAAATAAAGAATTTTTTCCAGGTATAAAGCAGTGCTGAAATAGCCACACAGTGGGGGCTGTGTGGAAATCTGTGTCTGTTTGCCTCCTGCTTCTCATAGGATGCATGCAGGGTATGGGGAGGGGGCAGTGCAGCAGAAATGAGAAGTGAAAGAACTGAACTGAAAAAGAGAAAGCTCAGTCTACAGAAAGAAAGGGGAGTCTGTAAAGACTTGTGGATAAATGTTGTCTGGAAAGGACTTGGACCTGGAAGGGAAAACTCAGTTCCCTGTTTAATTCTTCATGTAGTCAGAGAAATGGACTCCTGTCTGTTTATGAAAAGCTGTAAATATGACATCTTCTTTGTGCTCATCAGAAAGACCTGACTGCTTTCTGCTGCTGTCCTGGGTTACCTGGGCATGAGTCTGTTCTGAACTCAAAGCTGTTGCTGTCTTTGCCTGCAAGTGACCATATAGTGATATTGTGTGAATTTACTGTAGAGCCCTATAACAGTGATAGATGAAAAATTAAATATCTTAGAACTCTGAATTAGAAATGTGAATCTCACATAGCCACTGATGGATTAAATCCCATTTCTGAAGCTTTTGAAAGCTTCCTATATTCAGTTCCTTGGCAAAATCGTATGCTACTGTTGGCTAAAGTGGTTTTTTTCAAATAAATTCCTTGTATGATTCATATATTTTGCAGGGAAAAAAAAAACAAGTGGCAAGTATATCTTTGATATTTGGTGGATCAATAAATGAGCATGACCTCTCCCAAAATGTACAGCCACAATGTCACAGGCCCCTTTCTGCTCACTGCTGGTACTTAGGAAGTAATTTTGCCAGTGGAGTTGTTCATTGTTTTACTTCTCTAGCTATCCCTCAGGTCAATTTATAAGTTGTATTTTTCTGTTCAATTTCACCAAACAGTTTGCTTTTAATTGGAGGTATTAACTGAAGTTAATAGTATCTGTAGGAATTTCTTTTCTTTATGAATATGTTTCTAAGGCTTTGGCTGTGCTGCAGCGCATCCAGCTGTGTTATGGTATTCCTGCCATCCTGACCTGTGATCTGGTCCATGGTGCATCCCAGCACCAGCTGTGGCAGCTCAGCCAAAGGGATGGCATTCCATGCAGGACAGCCTGACATGGGCAGTAACATAACAGATTAAAACTTTTTCAGTTTAGTAACTGGCATTGAATCTGAACAGATTGTTTGATAAAACTATTACTTGGATTATCTGATAAAGATGGAAGACTATCAAAGTATAGAGATTAGTAAACCTGTATGAATTTCTTACATTATTTTTTTCAATATCTCTTAAATTCAGAAAGTAACTTTTTTTAACTCTCTGACTTGATTATGGAAGGGAAACGATGACATTTTATAGCTGGAGGAAGGCCAAGATTATGATAAACTCAAAAGAACAAATAAAACTCTTGCTAAAAGCAGTTTAGTTTATTGTTATTTATTTCTATCTGCTAACTTAAATGACTGAAAAATTACCTAAGAAAATAATTTACAAGTTAGTTTGTTTTCTAGGGTTAATTTTTAATTTTTGGTCTGCTTTTTGCCATCTTTCACTGTGCAAAAAGGAATATCAGAAGAATTTCTCTTTAAAGCTTGCACTTTGTTGAAAGTGATTTAATTTCAACAACTAGTGAACCATAGTCCTACATATGATGACTCAGTTTGTCTTCCTTACTGGGGAACTTCCATTCACATATCTGGTTGTGTAAATTTCACACATGGCAAGAGGTGAAAAAATTGTTTGGGTTTTGTTTCTTTACATAATTGTCCTCAGATGTGTCATCTGGCAACTCTGATATAAGTTTCCTTTTTTTTTTTTCCTAAGCTATGATGTTGACTCAAAGAGTCCTAACCTGTCAAAACATGTAAGTTCTTCCTCACTATTGTAATTCCTTGTGTTAAAGTGCTTACATTTCTTAAGTTTGTTTATTTTCTTTTGACTCTAAGTAATACCAGGTACACAGAGACAAATACAGTGATTGGCTATGAGTGAAAACACATAAGTATAATGAGTATAATGTTAATGGGACATTTCTCTTGCAAAGGGCATATTTGAGCATGCATGTATACCTTTTCAGATATGTAATATGCTGCAATTAGTTGATACTTTTTTGGGTCCTAAAACTGGAGCATGTTTTTACTGTATGTCAGTGTTAGAAGAAATCTTCAAAACAACATGAGTATAAAAGTGGGAGTGATGAAATAGTAACTTTAACATTTAGAGATGCAGGAGTGGAATTCAGACGCTTCTCAGTTATATTTTTTTAAAAATAAATACAGGGAGGCTTTGGTAAGAGACCATTTGAGAACCTGGAGCAAAGGAGAAGAGGATAGTAGAAGGAATACTCTGTGTGTGCTTCACAATGAAAAGATGAGACTTTTAGCCATTGATCTGCAATTACATCCTCACTGTAGTGGTTGTGTAGTACCTTAGAATTACATCTGTAAGTGTAACCTACTGTTATGTGAAATAGGTGGTAGTGGGTCTGTTTATGATTCACTGTTGCATAGTTATTACTAAGATGTGGTGTTCAGCAGAATCTGTTCTTCAGTAGGGAACAGCTTAGATAAATGGGAAACCACACTTCATTGTGTGAAATATGGATTCTGAGTTTTTATGATTTTGCATTTCAGGATTTTTTGGGACAGATGTTTTGCACACTGGGAGAAATAGTGGGATCACAGGGGAGCAGACTGGAAAAATCAATTGTGTAAGTAACCTGGAATGTTGGGTGAATGGATACTGCTGCATGAGTCTAGAGTTGTGGGCATTTTTTGCTGTGAGATATCTTGATATGCAGAATTGACAGATATGGCTTTTAAGAGAGAGTAAACAGTTACATGCAATAGAAATATTTCTTTATATAGGCTATGATAATTTAGGTTTCATTTTGGACAATTAGCAAAGGAATTAACTAATCCATAATTTTTGTCAATCTTGTTACATCTTGCATTAGAAATAGCTTGAGTGTACTAATCTAAAAATGTTTGTTTTGCTTTGCAAATTAGCACATCATAAAACTTTAATTACCTTTTGTTCAAGCATTTGAGTTCCTGCAAAAAACCTTCCCAAAGACACAGTGAAGAATCAGCTGACCAGATTATCAGATTTCTAATAAAATCACACAAAATTATTAACATCAGCAAATACTGTGATTATTAGACAACAGTATTTTGTGATTCTCCCCTTAATCCCATTCTGGATATTAAACTTTTAAAAACATATCTAGGAAATAACCTTGAGGACTGGTACAGTAAGTGTCCTAATAGAGAAATTGTGTTAGGCTTTGTGATTAAAAAGGTTGTCTGTGAGCAAACAAGAAGAGGGTCCCAGTGGGGAGCCCAAATACTTGCCCTGGCTGCTTTCAGACCCATCCCAGGAGAGTCAGCAGCTTGTGGAAGCCCATCTCCACACACTCAAAGATCACAGAGGCACAAGGCACAGGGAGCTCCAGTAACACAATTAAGGGAACAACCCCTGCCCAGCTCCAGGGCTGTCCCAGAGCCCCAGCACAGGGGATGGCAGCACACAGCAGGTCACTGCTTGGTCTGGACATGTTTTAGTTCTTGCTGGCTGCACAGTTTGAGCACAGAAATACTCTCTTGTCAGTTGGGACTAGAGGTTAGCCCTATTTTCTTCTACAAAAACAACTACTCACTGACTTTTCACTGTGTCGGCCTGGCTCATGCCAGCTGCCACAGCACATTGCACTGCCACAGCTCCATGGGCTGGGTTGAGTGATTGTCACTCGATTGTACTGGGAGCCTGTGGTCACTTGGTCAGAGAAAGTGCTAATTTGAAGACACTTATATTTAGTAAGATGAATCTTACCTGACTTTTAAAAAGTCTTCAAATTTTTTTTTCGTCCTCAATTAGTCAATTATTCAGCACAGTACACGGGTTTTTTTCTGAGAAAATTTCTGAAATTTATTTTGAACGTGTAGAATAAAAGGCATTCATTCAGCAGTTTAATATTTGGTACAGGTTAAATGAAGTCTGAAATGAGTTACAGGTGAAGTTTAAAGTTTGAAATTATCTATTAGAAAAGAAAAAATATCAGTGAAGATTCTGTGGAAAGGAGGTCTTCACAGACCTCTTGGCCTGTGTAAAATATTTTCTCTATCGTAAATAAGCATTTCTCAGGTCTGGGTTCTGATACTGTCTTGTATGGTAGTTACTAAGTGGACCCAACACGTGGGTAGACATGTGTTAATGAGAGAGTGTTTGACTTTTTTTAGTTCTTCATAGTGTCCCTGTTTATTTTGTCATTGCTGCTTTTGACAGTGCTGTGACTGGGCAACTGTGCCTGAGTGATTGTCCATTCTGGACTCTCTGAAGTCTGGGTGTCTAGGACACATTTCTGTTATTCACGAAACTTTGCAATGCATTTCAAGATTGTTTGCTTTGTAGATGTGTGTTTAATGTCTCTTAATAGTCAAACAATGAGAGTTTAATTGACAATATTGCATGTCTTACCTTCTTAGGAATATTTACTGCTTTGAGTTTACTGTTCTCTTGATGAAGTCAAGTCTGTGTTCTCATAGCATGAATGCTCTTTATGATCTATGAATTAAGAGAGCTTTATCTTTTCCCCATATTTCTGAAGTTCATTAACATTTTCCCTCTTCAGTTCTCTGCCAATGGATTACAAAGAAGAGAAAGCTTGGTGCTGTTTTAGTCCCAATCAGCCACCCTACAGAAGTAGCACTTTATATACTTAAGCAGTTTGAGAAGCTTGAATTCCATTCTCTGATTGGCATTCAAGTAAGCTCTGATGTTCCTTCAAAATGAAAATTAGAAAGACTTGAAGCTTATTATTCTCTAGAAGAAGCTTTATCTACTTTAGACATTTGAAAAGTCTTACATAATTCAGGGTTCCATGGCTGCTGTGAGCTGTCCAGCTCCAAGTCAGATTGTGTATCATCAGGAAAGGTTCCCTGAGGAAGTGTGCAGTGAAAGGGTACTCTTGTCCTTCCTCAGAGTTAAACACCTCAAGCCTAGAGGGTCACCATTGCTGTGGTCAGGCAGGAAGGCTGAAACACCCTGCACTGATCTTCATGGCAAGTACAAAAGTGAAGGTACACAATTCACATTTTTCTTTACCTATGTGGCATGCATGCCTTGCAGTTTCATTGGTGTTGCAAGCACCAGTGAATTGCACCTCTGAGGCATGAACCTGACAGTATTTCTTCTTGGCAGTTGTGAGATTGTCTCCTGAACCTCCCTCTCTGTTTCTGAAACCATTAAGGATTTGGGAATTTTGTGCAGTCTGTCACAGGAGAGTCTTGCCCTCAGTATTGTAGTGTGGTAGCCTGTTATCCTGTGACAGTGAGCATTTTTTGTTCAAGAACATACTTTAGTGTTGCACTTTATTGTACAGACTGGCCAGATACAGATGTGAACATTTGTTTTGGATAATTTCTATTGGAAAATAATTCCAGTAATTCAAAGAAGGTGAAATGGATACTGTGACATTTTAACAGTAATGTTTGTTCTCTTGACCTGTTGGGTGATTAGATTCATTAAATGCCTTCTCAAGACAAGCTCCATGTGTAGGATTTACTCTGCCTGGCTCTCATGTTCCAGCTGTACTGGCATGAAAGGATAATGTGCAAATTCCTCTACTTCCCAAAATGCTGTGGTTTCCTTTTTCTCTCAAGAGTGTCACCTGCTCAGACATCATCCAGAATTAGATCTCTGCACGTTCTGTCTTCCTTGAGAGAAGATGTTAGCCACATTTATAACTCTAAGCAATGGTTTTTTTCAGGATCTGCTAAGTGCATTCCTGTAGGGATTTCCTTTGATGAGGAGATAGGGCCATTGCAAAGCTTAATGAGCATTCTATGCTAGTTATTCACATCTGAGTGCCACTGCCTGCTAATGAGGCTCTACTGGAGCCAGCTGGCCTATTATGTGAAGTTCTTTTTCCTGTCATTTTGCTGTGAACATAACTGATAGAAAAATACCTGAACTTCCTATATTTGTCCTGTCCTTTTTTCGGTGGGTGTGACTATCAGAGGGCCAGGCTCTGCAAATTCAGGGATAAGCCTGTAAATTTTTGAATGACCTGAAAGATGTTCCATCCTCTGCCTCATTGCAATTCCAGCTTCCGAAATTGGAGGCTCTTTCTTACCACTCAGGTTTGAATTTCCACATAAATGGCCATCTTTTACACAGGCTCTGTAAAGGTCCTCCTTTCAGTCCTTGTTAAAGCCCAAGTATTCTTCAGAGTGTCCTTTTAAACTTCTCTTGGTGCTGCAGATGTGGTGTCTCAATTGTGGAATCATTTATTCTGAGGAGACAATAATTATTTCTCAAGACTGTATCCTATACAGACATGCAGGTATTGTTGAAAACCTTTTTTTGATAATGGTTGTCTGTTCTGTTCCTCTAACAATGCTCCTCTACCTGCTCCTTCAAATACTGTCCAAAAAGAGGTGATCACTGTAGAGAAGCCTACAGATTCTGGACTCTCAAGCCAGTAGACACACTGAAATGTAGATTTTCACATTTTATTTTCCTTTATTTAGTTTCACACTTGGAGTGGCACATCTTCTATATCTGACTTTCAGATAACTTGCCCTGAATGGTAGAGTTGACTGCAGTTATGCAATACAGATTACAGTTAATATCTATCTATCTATCTATCTATCTATCTATCTATCTATCTATCTATCTATCTATCTATCTATCTCTAATACTCATTATTACCCCACAAACCCTGATCTGTAACTCCTTCCAGAGAAACCCTGAAAATTTTCTGTTGTAATTTCAGTGCTATAGAACCAGTTCCAGGGTAGCTCTCTACAAGCTATCCCTTAGAGCTAAGGAAGATGAGCAATGGCACTGCATTCTGGATTTAAACAGGTGGAACTCTTACATGCTTGTCTTTAACACAGTATTGGTCAGTATTTCTCTGGCAGTTGGAAAGACTTGGTCTGTAATGATGAATCTCTAAGTAATTTTTTTTTTCATACTTGAAGTTTCGACCAGCTTGAAACTATTTTATTCTTTTCTTACAGGGCATTATTGCTAGTTAAACTTTGTTTCATTTGCCTGATTGTGACCACTGAACTTTTTGTCAGGGTGCTTACTTTACACTTAAGGATTTTTTTTCTTAATCAATGATTTTTAAGAGAACCAAATCTTTAGTGTTTGTGCAAATGATCCAGTGCTATTTTCATGCATGTAGACTTAGGCATACAAAGTTTGTACTTAATAGCATCAAAACCTGTACAAGTCATTTGGTAGAGTTTTTAGTCCCTGAATAATGAGAACTTGATCTGAAGAGAAATTCTGTGCTAATCTTGATGAAATATTTCACCTCTTTATGAACCATCGTGTTAATATTGTCCTTCCTGTATAAGGCCCATGGCCTTCTGTGTTGAGTGTGTCCCCATCCAAAAGGCTGCTGGCACTGAATACTATCAGATTATGTGTGGGTTTTTTGTTTCTCTGCTGCTTTTTATGCTGAGGAACTGTTTTGGGATTTCTGGTGTTGCAGCCTGTGTTTTTAATTGCTGTCTGGGTGAATAGTAATTTCTTTTGCAACTCCTGTATCAGATATGATGGTGAGATTATGTGTCTTCATAGGCATTTCAGAATAAATGTTGTAAAATAATGCTGGTGTTTACTTTTAACTATATTTTATGTATTTTTTAAAGTAAAATTTGCAATAGGATATTTTTCACAAATCAATTGTAGAGGAAACATCAGTGGGAGGGTGGATAGTAGAATTCTGATACTATTTCAACCTATTGAAACTTGCATGTTGTTTCCTTTAAAATCAAAACTGATTTGTTTCTTGCTAGTTAGAATAAATATGCAACTCATTTACCAATTCACTTAGGATAAACCAACTTTTTTACACAGGACAAGTGGCAGAAGAGGGAAACTGAATTGCATGCCATCAGCTTTGTGACTTGAAAACTTACCTTGTCCTCTCTGTATCAGATGTAATTTTCATACTTGATATTAAGGAACTAAGATGATGTGGTTGTGTATTTTGCAGAGGAATTCCTGGGAAGAAGTGTGGAACAGTCATAGTAACAGCAGAGGAACTGGGGTGTTGCAGAGTAAGTGTGCTCATTGCTTTCCAAAAATAACATGGGAGTTATTTTGTGATTTTACACTGCACTGGATTGTTAATGGTATAACTTACAAATTTGCATTTTGTGATTTATGTAAGAAGTTAGAATATTGTTTTCCTTTGAGTTGCTCTTACTTTCAGAGAGAAGAAGCAGAAAGAAGCAGAAGCCAATGCTCAAAATCTCTTGCAGTCTCTCTAATGCTCCTTCATGTCCTCACTCTCTCACAGTCTCTTGCGATGTCTCAGCAGCTGTCACATACTTGATCTTCTGGATTTTTGTACTTTATCTAAATTTTTACAGCTCATATTCAGAATGTCAATGAGTTTTGGAATCATTGAATTGCTGAGGTTGGAAAAGACCTTGGAAGATTGTCTAGTCCAATACTCCTGCCCCTCTTAGGGCAGGTTACTCAGGGCTCTGTGCAGTTGGGTTTTGAGTCCAAGCAGTGTCCATAATTTCTCTGTTACAGCTTTTCAGCACACTCAGAGTAAAAAGGTTTTTTGCTTATATTTAAGTGAAATTTCTCGCATTTCAAGGATGTACATATTGCAACATTTTCTTCCTCTGGATACCACTAACCATAGGCTGTTTATTCCCTAGTGCCATGTACTTCCACAAATTGATAAATGTTCTGTTTTCCAGGCTGAATAATTTCAGCTGTCTCTGCCTTTGCCCAGATGAGAAATGGTACAATCCCTTAATCATTTTAGTGATGCTTTTGATGGAATTGCTTCAGGATGTTTGTGTCTTCCATGTACTGGGGAGCCTAGAACAGTGCTCCAGGAATGAACAGTACTTCAGGAGTGGCCTCATCAAGGCTGAGTCTCTCCCTTCAGCTTTCTGTCAGCACTCTCCCAAATGTAGCCCAGCAGGCTGTTGGGCTTTGCTGCCGTTGATCAACTTGGTGTCCACCAAACCCTCTCAGTCCTGTTCTGCAGAGCTGCTTTCCAGCTGCTTGGCCTGCAGCCTGTCCTGCTGCATAGGGTTTTTCCCCTTCACGTGCAGTACCTAGCATTTTGCTCTCTTGAACCCCATGAGGTTCATATTGGTTCATTTTTCCAGCCTGTACAAATGTCTCTGAATGACAGCACAACCATCTGTTGTATAAACTGCTATTTCTAGTTTTGTGTTGTTTGCAAACTTGCAGTGGGCCTACTCTGTCCATCATCCAGGTTGTTAATGAATATGCTCAGCATTCTTGGCCCATTTTTGATGCCTCAGGTACACTGCCAGTCACTGGTCCCAGGTGGACTTTTTGCCATTCAATATGACCCTTTGAAGCCCAGCAGTTCAGCCATTTTTCAATGTCCCTCACTGTCCAGTTTTCTACTCTATAATTCATTAGTTAGTGAATAAGGATTTAGGGGAGGCACTGTATAAGGCCAAGCTAAGGAGAAGAATAAACAACATCCACTAGGCTCCTCTCATTCAGTCAGCCACTCATTTTGTGAGGAAAAGTTTCCAGTGGATCAGGCATGAATTTCCATTTTGAAAATCCTTTCTGATGTCTCTTAGCCACCTTCTTCTTTTTCATGTGTTTGCATATGTTTTCCAGGATTTTTTGCGCTGTCATCGTCTCAGGGTTTGAGGTAATAAAACTGGCTTGGATCCTCTTGCCCTTTCTCAAAGACAGGAGAACTTCCCCTGAACATCATAACTTTACAGAGGTAACTGAAATTGGCCCCACAGTAGTATTGGCCAACTCCATCAGCAGTCTCCGGTGCATCCTACCAAGTCCCATGGGCTTCTGTATGAGTGGTCTTTTTTAAATGTCCCTTTCCTGGTCCTCCTCTACCAAGCACAAGTTATCTTTGTTCCAGACTTTCTCAGGTCTGGGTTTCAGGTTTCCACGAGTCTCCAAGGCAAATCTTGGCAGTACGATAGAAAGCTATGAGAAAGACAAAGAAAAGCTGTGAGAAACATGGACCTTGCAATGTCCTTTGTCACCTGGTCTCCTGCCCCACTCAGTGGTGAGCCCACGTTTTCTGTCATCATCCTCTTGTTGCTGTTGCACCTCAAGATCTGTTCATGGAACAATCTTCCAGCAGCCCCTGCCCCAGTTAGCTGGTGAGTCTGCTGCAAGTTTATCTTTGCATTCACAATCTTTTTCTCGTTCTTGACTTTGCCCAAAGAGATGCCATGTGTGACTTCCAGTTTGCCTGATCGCAGCAAAGAAACTTGTCTCTTATTTGTTGTCAGGTTGGATGTACTTGGTACCTTTCAGGCTCATTTTCTTGAAGGTTCCAGACTCTTAAGAGCCAGCAGCCATTTGCTTGACAGGCAGTAGGAACAGACAACAACAGGTCTAAGTCACTGAAGGAATGAGGCTGAGTCGTGCCTGACTGGAATTTTAAAAATTACTTTTAATATACTTTCCTTGCCTAGGTATCTACTTCTTTTAGAATGCAGTTTTAGATGTCAGGAAATCCTTGAAAAATCCTGAGCCATTTTAGCATAGAAAATTGTTCTTTTTCTGGTGTCCCTACAAAGAAATTCTTGGTTCCAACCATTCAAACTGCAATGAAAAAAAACATTGCACAAGCGTGGATATGTAGAGAGCATTTGGAACACAGATACCTCCCTTTATATTGTTTTCTATTTGCATAGTTTAGTAATTTTTTTTTTTTTTTAGTGTAGTAGAGTGCATGCAGTCTGTAATTTTTCGTTATTACCCATTTCAGGATTCAGTTTTAATGCAATTTTGTGCAAACAAGCTAGACAAGAAGGACTTCTTTGGGAAATCTGATCCTTTCCTTGTATTTCATCGAAGCAATGAAGATGGCAGGTAGGTGCCTGTTAGGTATTTTTGCTGCTAATCATTAGGCAGATTAATTATTTACAGATAATATAGTTCACGCTTTTTTTACACTTTCCAGATTAAGCTGTGTTTCATTTATAATGTTTGTTGGATTTCAATTTGTCATGTTAGGCAATATAGGAATAAAACTGTTACAAGAAATTGATGAAACACTGCAATTGAGGGTTTTAAGAGGTAAATGTCTCATAAATATAGAGCACTATGACAATTAATAGTAATGAAATAGCTAAATAGTGTTACTTTTGTGAAGATATGGTATGCATTTGAATTAAATAGAATTCTCAAAGAAAATTGTAGATGCAAAATATGCTAATGCTTAGAAATTGTGTTTAGATAAAAACATTTTATGATGCAAATTTAAATTAGGAAGTATCTTTTATCTTTTTGACATAGTTCCAGGAAATTGAATTTAAAAATTCCTGAAATAGAATTTAATTTTTTGACAAATGGCTGTTTGCTACATTAATGCTTTAATTTGTTAAAGTAGACTAATCTCTTCTGTTCACTGCTAAGCTTTGACATGCACTGCTCAGCGCAACACTCTGCCTTTGTGGGGGCCTACTAGCACGTTAAGTTTTCTTGGAAACTGAAAGTCCTCACATCTAACATGTACCAAACCAAACCAAGTATCATCATACATGATGCTGCTTTTCTGTGTAGCTTAACTGGAGCAGTTGTTAACATAAATCTGTTTATGGGTGTGTGCATCTATTACCTTTTTTTTTTGTCTTGGAGGCAGATGATAGGAACAGTTTCCTGAGTAAACTCTGCCTGTGTAAAACTGCAAGCCTGGAGGAGTTATGTCTCCTTTGTGAGTGGCATCGAGGTCACTTGTGAAATTTCTCTGGGTGTTACTGGGAGTGCTGGCACGTGCAGCCTAAAAGTGTAGGTGTTTGGGGTGCAAGGAGAACGTTCCCTCAGAGGATAACTTAAGTTGCAACTGGATGAGGAATTTCTGTAATGATTTCACCAGTGACCTTGTTCTTGCTTTCTTTTGAACAGTTCAGTCCCCAAGATGGGGGTTCAAAAGAGGTATTTTAATTTTGCATCATTTAGAGAAAGCAGAGTATGTGAATACAGTTCATGAGAGAAAGCGATCATTCAGTCTCAGAGAGAATTACATGTTTTACCTGAGACAGCCCTTGTTAAAAAATTATGGACATAAAATGGGGAACTAAAATCTGAAAGCCATTATTCCCTTGGCTAAGTTTCCTAATCTCTAAGCAAGAGTCAGATCCTCACAAGATTGTTTTCCTTTCTGGATCTGTGACTAATTCCTGCCTGTATAAGGTCTGTTTAAATTAGTGGGATGGAAACTGCTCTTCCCTGAAGTAGTCACTGAATGGTTGTAGTTTCTGTTGAAGTTTTGGGTAAAAACATTTTAGATTAAGAGTTGTTTAGCACTTTAGTCTGTAATCTCTCTTCAGCAGGTCTCTTCAGTCTTGCCTTCCTTCTGATTTCACCACGTTTCTCTTTTTCTTACCTTATATTTTATATGCACATTGTATGTATGAATGATTACAGTTCTTTTCATTCTGTCTTCGATGATGCAAAAGAAAAAGTAAATAATACAAAATGTATCTTTTTGTATTAATTGCAGTTTTACAATCTGCCACAAAACAGAAGTTGTGAAAAATACATTGAATCCAGTGTGGCAGGCATTCAAGATTTCTGTCAGAGCACTCTGTAATGGAGACTATGATCGGTAAGGTGTAGCTTAAACTTTTTTGCATATACATATTTTTTCTCCCTAATTTGTGTGTTCTTTATTTAATCAACATTTTGAAATGATAATAGGTGTTCAAAACCATTCATCACATTAAAGAATTTAGAAAAATAAAGCAAATATGCTTAACCTCTAGGAAATGCTAGTGGTGTTTTCTGGAAAAGGCTCTTTGCTCTCTATGGTGTGAATTAGAAACAGAAAGAAAAGGTGAATTTTAAGCATGGTCTCTGTGACAAGTGTACACAAGTATTTGTTAATGTTTCAATGAAAAACAATGATGATCTGTTTTCCTTGGGTGACAATGCAATGTCAGGGGATGCTGATAAATGAAAGCCTTTAAAATACATGAATGAGTAGATGAGAAGCACAGAAGGTAGTCATCTTCAGATTTGAAATCTTCAGTGGTGCCATGCAAAAGGATCTATCTTTAGGTGGTAATAATATGTTTTTAATCAACATCTTACCACTAATAACAAACAAATTAGTTCAGTGGAAATGGGTATTTTTGGACTCCTTAAAAATGGCCATGTTGGTTACTCTTTCACTTAGATGCAATAAAAATGAAGCAATTTTGTAATGAGCGTATTCAAGCAGAATTTTTTACTTGTATTTGGGTTAATGTGCATAATGCATAAGCAAAATAGTATTCATTAAGCTGGTCTCTGAACACTGCACTGTTTATCATATTAAAGAAAAAAGTTTTCATATTAATTAGAAAAGATGTTGTGGTGCACGCATATTGAAATAACTCCAGCATTCCAAATTAAGGGAACTTGAAAGTAATAGCACTCCTCAAATTATTTTTGTGTATCTCCTGTTGACCTGCTTTCAACATGATGTGCTCAGTGAATAGAGGTTCCATGGAACTTCACAGTCCTGCATACAACAATCATGTTTCAAATTAAGAAGTGGTCCTTAGCTCTCAGGTTGATTCAAATTAACCTGCTGATAGTCCAGAAAGAACTTCAGAGATTTGGGGTTTTTTAGTTAGAAAACCATACTTTTTAAAGGTAAGGGTTGACTTCCTGACATCCACGTGGTAATACCTAAAAACACAAACCCCAGAGGTCTCTTTCAGATAGTGATAGTTTTCACAGGTAAAGTTTTGGTGCTCTGCATTCTGTGATAGATGTGAAAGGTGGGAATAATGTCATTAGCATGGTAAATGTTTATTCTGGTGTTGGGGAGGCTAAATGTTCAGCTAGTGCGTGCTTCTGAGTGAACTCTGTCCACATTTTCATATGGAATGACCAGGATTTGCTTAATTTTTCTCAAACTATGCAATTGTAGAGTGTTTTCAGACATGACAGGAATGGCATTTCAGTACTGCAGTAATACTTAGTGTCTAATGTGTCTTTGTTCTTTTTTTCTCCTAGTATGAGCTTTCAAAAAGCACTTACAGTTACTTTCTGCATAAAAGTTTTAAAACAGAGATAATCAAGGTTAGAGATGGGTATTTTTAAATGAAAGGGGTTTTTTAATATTAAACTAGGAAACCCATCCTCTAAACTGTGTCCTTTAAGGTAAAGGTTAAGTTTCAGTATGTGAAGATTGGAAAGGTCTTTTAATATCTTGCAAATCATGCAAAATAGATAAAAGTCAAGATCTGTAATTAATCCTTTAATATGAAATAAATTTCATATTAAAGAGAGGAGCTTTATTCAAGGATGAATTGCTCTTACTGCAGCTACCTCTCTGAAGATCCTTCTCAGGAATTTATCTTGATATTCTTAATAATTTATTTTGATAATCTGAGTTTTCTCACTGAGATGATTCTGCTATTTGGACACAGATTTGTAAGACTATTCAAAACTTAAATCCCACTAAACCTTACCTAAATCTTAACTTAGTGGTGTGTTCTGTCTGTCATAACAGGTTTTGAAATGGAAGTAAAATAATGATTGTGTAGGGAAAAAATGTTGTGATATTGCCTTTTTTTGCTGAATTCCTCTGAAGGTGAAAGTAGTTTCCTTTGAAAGTTGAAATACTTGGTAGGATAAGTGGTTTGGAGTTGTTTTTCACTTTGTTCTGCAGAACAACTTTCACTTTCATCAGTTTTCATTGTAAGGGAACTTAAATCCAACCTGAATTAAGCAAGAGCTGTAAAATATAGCAAATGGTGTGGTTAGGAGCCTTTAAATTTGAGTTGAAAAGAGGTACATGCAGACAAAGCAAGTCCTTCTTTTCGTATTTTGAAATAACATAAAAATATGAAAAACATCCAGGTGTGAATTGTTTGATATTATATTGTGTATATAATATCCACTCAGCTTTATCTCCAAAGAGTCCCTTCTTAGTAAAGAAAATGAATCAATATTATTTGACTGTATGTAATTGGAAGAATAAGGAGCAGCTTCCATGGAAGCAAATTACAAAGTAATTGCTTAGATTCTTGTCCCCTCTATTAATAAGACAGCCCTGATGACTTCACTTCATGTGAAATTGTTCTGAAGAATAAAACTAAGTTACATTTTGCTTAAAATATGGGAGGTGTTATTTTTCTGTCCCATGTTCAGTTGATTTTAGGCCAAATAGGATTCACTGCTAGTGGTAGTTGAATTTGCTTACATCTATGCACTTTCTGTGGTAAAAGGAGATGAACAAAGCTGCCTACTATCTGTATCCTCATATATCTTTCCTCCTTTCATCAAGGATGTTGATGATAATATGCATTTTAAGAAATCCACTCTTGAAGTATGTGAAATATGATTGATCTTTCCTTGGAAAATGTCTGGGTTTTCCTTTTTATCTGTTTCCCAGTCATCCCTGAATCAAGGTTAGAGCTGCCCTCAAGGGTTCACTTTACTCATAAGGAAACAGTTCTTCAAAAATTTGATAATACTTTAAAGTTTAAAGAATCATTTATTTTAAAAACCACAGAAAATTCAGAGCATCAGCAAGTAAAAATATGTTGGTCAAACTTCCAATGTGTTTAATTGTTTCCTGAGTTTCCAGTATATTTAGCTATTGATTTATGAAGAAGTGTTGTGTAACCTGACAGGCTATTTACTGCCCCATGAGAAATGACTGAAAAATTCTGGTTTTTGAGTTTGACTTAATTAATGCACCCCTATGTTATTAATCTTAAAGGCAATCTGGGTACATATTTAACATTTTAATAGGGTTGTGTTGTTGTTTTGTTTTTTTTTATTTTAGGACAATTAAAGTAGAAGTGTATGACTGGGATAGAGATGGAAGGTAAGACATCATTTCTGTAAAACTTAAGGGTTATTCCTGCATGTATATACACATTGCAAAACATATAAATATTTAGTGTCCAGCATAATATTAAAGAAAGTTAGTTATTTGTAAATACTTAGAGGTACAGGTACTGGAAAAAGCTCTTCTGTGGTACAGCTCTGTGTTTTGCAGCTGTGGTAAATGCTGATGCATTAGCCTATTTCAAACCTGCTGTGTGTATATTCATCCATGGAACGTGATAAAATGTACATGTCTGCAGTGGCCACTCCTGGTGGCCTAAATATTGGAATATAGAAGACACCTATTCATTGCCTTAATTTCACATTGGGTCTGAATGTTCATTTCCATGTCTGTCTTCATCAAAATGTTGTTGTAAACTCTGGATTTGGAAGACCTGAGTTTTGTATAACCCCCTTGAAAGAGGACAGTGGAATACATGTGGAATTTCTGTTGCTAAATTCAGGAGGGATCTGTTGTTCTTAAGAGCTGTGAACCCCAGTGTACTGGCTGTACATTTCTTTCTGAAGAAATGAGCCTATCAGATTGCCTTTATTTTGACTGACAAGGTACAATTATCATTTAACACAGTGGATTGATACCTCTTGTTATTTTAAAAATGTTTGAGCTTGTATTTTCATACTTTAAATAGAAACTTTATTCATAAATCTTGGTACTAGAACTGAAATTTAATACAGTAATATGTTTATTTCCATTTATCTTTAAGTTACTCTGTCTTAATTATTTCCTATTAATCATAATTTATATTTTAAAATATATGGATATGCACTTGCATTTTGATTTTTAAAAGCATATTATTTATTCTACAGTAATGTCTCTAATACAACCAAAGCAATTTGCTTCTAGTACTATAGATAATGATATTGTGCTTCTATGGCAATGCCTTGTAATCATAGTAGGCAACTTTATCCTGTGCTACTGTTCATTAACTTGCTGACAAGATCCAAAAGCATTTTCAGCTCTCTTGTGTTATAATTTTGTCTCTTTGGTTTTCCATCATGAAGCCTGTTGATTTACAAGCATTCTTATCTCACATTTACCCTCTATGAATACCTGCCAGTGTAAATTCATCCTTCTTGATTAGGTATTCACTGGAGAGAAATAACATATATACATAACATATTCTAGCAATTAAAATAAGTGTCTTTAAATTTAAAAAGCCATACTAGCAAAAAATCATTGCATCCCTATTAGAATTTCTATTAATGTTCTTTTCTCAATGAGATTTGGCAAATCCTTAAAAAATTTATATGTTTGTGTATAAACCACATTTTTTTGAAAATAAGCTAGCAATGAAAAGTTAAATCGTATTGCCACATTAATAAAAAACAAGGATTATATCTTATCAAGGTATCAAACCCCATGTGCTGTCTCACTTTATCCAAAATCTGTAAGATTAAAAGGAAAAGGAAGAAATCTGACAAATAACACTAAGTAACTGCCAGTCTGATTGAAATCTGGAACATACTGTGCATTTCAGGCAATCATCAGCCTCTCCAGTCTCAAATAGTTTCAAATATTATCTGTGTTTCCTCACATCACAATCTGAATACGTATAAAGTTAATATCTAAAAAACAAAAAGGGAAGGATACCATTTACGTGTTTCCCTTTTTATTCTAATGGTATGATTTTTTGCTGCTTTTTGCTTTCTGTCTGTTTTGAATTTAGAAGCACACAGAGCACTGACATCTTTAATGTAAAATTCCTCTGAAAGATGACACGGAACTCATCTTACATGACTTTAGACAATGCAAAAATCAGACAAGTAGATTGAACTAATCATTTAAGCTACTTCAGAGGCTTACAGGGGAAAATGGTCTGATTGAATCCATCCTACCTGGAATAAATTGCCAGCTGGTGGTGCCTATAAACCTACAGGGTGATCATAGCAAAATCTAAGTGCCCAGTTTAACTCTGACATTGCCAAGTATATCTGAAATTAATCCCATTCAAGAGTTAGTCTAACAATTTTTTTACAACTCTGCTGTTCCTCAGTTTATATTAATTTCCATCTGTGATAGACAGTTTTTATAAGCTGTTGTTATACCAGCTGGACACTTCACCACACTGAATCTGTTTGCTCCAGAGATGTGCAGACTGGGCAGGACCAATCTTTGAAAGATTGCCTGCTCTCCAGATAGCAAAGCAAGTTATTCTGAATATTACAGGCTGTTCTGCAATCAGGAAGACAAAATTACAGTTCATATACTTGATTTCTGAATCATGGCTTGACTGGATTTTGACTTCCTGAGTCTTGACTGAGTTTTTTTCCCTTTTCCGCATTCTGTGTTACCTGTGCTTTGGCAAATAGCACCATGGTGCTTTGGGTTGAGCTTCTTCCTTCATGTTCCTAAACTACATTGTTGGAGTAATTGAAATGTAATATCATGGTCCTATTGTTGTCATCAAATAGCTCTTATTTATTTTCAAATATTACACAAAGCTTCTTGACAAAAAGTAATGCATGCCCTTGGTAACATTAACACTATTAATTATTAAATATCCTTTGGGTCAAACCAGTTCTTGCATAAAAATTTTTGCATTAAGATTGTCAAAATATGAACAACTTGTTCTGATCCCTTTAATTGCTTCTAAGAGCTGTGACAAACCCCAAAATATTTAATGCTATAAGAAGTCACAAAAGTTGGTTTTGTTACTTGGCCAGTTGTTTGACAGAGTCACATTTTTAGGGTTTTTTAATTGACTGTCATTATATATGAAGCAGACAGATATAACAGAAGGAAAAAAATAAGATACTGCACAACTTCACATTAGCAATACTATGATATTTTTAGTTCTCTCTAAAAGGTTTCTCATTTAATTTCAGAAAAAATATCACTTTCTATATATGTTGCGAAAGTCATTTCACAGTCTTGACATTTATGAACTGTTACATAAAAAAGGGGGGGTTTATAAAGGTGTAAATATTGTCATGCTAAGCTGGGGCCACAGAAGCATTCATCTGAGAATATCAATACTGCAGGAGAGATTTTGAATTTCAGATTCTAAGCTCTTCTGCCTTATTTTTTGTCCTTCATCTTCCTTCTCCACCTAGGTAGTTGATTTTTAGATTCTTGCATTTTATCCTTATTCATTGACATGCTTCTGATTATGATTGTCCTTTCCTCTCTTTTTTTTTTTTCTTTAGATAATAAAAAAATTTGAAGTTTATACAATTTTTAAAATTATTTTCAGCACTTCAAAACACGGGGCTAAAAGTGGAAAACCTAGGGAGATGGGCTTTAAAATAATGTTGTGTGCTAAGGCTCTCTTGTTCAATGTTCTGGTATGCCACTCATGGATGAAAATTTAGGAAAATTTGGTGTTGGGCAGGCAAGGAGAGTAAGTACTTTGGATTCTCAATCCAGAGACTAATAAGGAGATCCATTTGCTGAAGTGTGATGATTAATATTAGATCTTAATGACTTGTACATCTGTCAAAGGCACATTTTGTCCAGCAGGCACTCAGCCTTCAGAGCCTGCCTAGTGTGGCATGTCCATCCCCCTGAGTGCCCAAAGCAAAGATCCTGGCTGATGCTCTTCCAAGTGCACAGGGCTCTCAGGCTGGTTATGTGTGCCCAAACCTTTGCAACATGATTCATCAGAGGAATCACATCTTCCTAGCTCATGTTTGGATATAGCCATAGGGAAAGGAGCCTTTCCAGTGTCTCGTGGAATTACAGCAGCAATTACTTTTAAGCAGTACAGATTCTTTTGCTCCCCAGGGACAGTCCTGTCTGGCATGGCTCATGTTTCCTGTTTGCTGCTGCATGTTTGTAGGTAGTCATTGAACTTGTTGTTTGGATTTCTGCCTTAAATATACAACCTGATTTGAAAATGAAAGGTTAGAACTGTTAGGAAAGGGAAAAGTTCTATTTTAAGCAATATATATTTTTCTCCAGTGCCATGGTTACCCAAGGTTAAATACAAATACACCTTGTGGATGCTTCCTCTATTCCCTGCTCAAATAGTCCTTACAGTCTGGAGGGCATTTCAGCAGAGATATACCTCCAAAATACATTTCTTAAGAGAAGTCTTTGTTTTGGAAGCAATTTGATGATCTCCCAGCTGACAGGGGAGTGTTTCATGTGAGGTGGTCCCTTTTGAATCTGGGTAATGAGAAATATCTTTAACATAGAGTATTTCTCAAGCTTTCTTACAGTATGCTTTGCTTATCAGCATGACGACTGAACCTTTTATTTGTTTGATTTACATATTTTGTGAATTCATGCTGATTTCAGAAAATGAGCATTATATTTGTGGGTTTTTTTGTTTAATTTCATTATGAATAAAGCAAGAAAGAAATTTCATGTTGCTACGGATTGTTTCCATTTTTCATCTTGCAACATTCAGATTTATTTAAATTTGCTTTTAATATTTATAGCTTAATTAGAACTGTGCTGAATTTCTTAAAAAGAAGTTTTGCAAGTCACAAAGTCATAAAACTTTGCAGTTCTATTGTGGTTTACAATTGGAGGAAGGTAAAACAGCTTCATAGCTCACCAGATGTGGAGGCAGAGTGTAGAGGAAATGCAATGCCTTCTTAGGGCACAGCTGGAGCAGCAGTGGGGAAAGTTTAGCTGGGCAGAGCAGAGAATGGAGCAGAAGTTTTGTGACTTTTGGGAGCTGTGCAGTTGGGGCTGAGCCCTGCAGCCCTTCCATCCCAGGTGCCTCTGAGGACAAACCTGCAGCTCAGTCACATCTGGCAGCCCTGTGGGTGCTCCTGAGCCTGGCACCTTCCCCAGGGTGCTTCCCCTGCCACATCCCCCTGTGGCACCGTGCTCACAGTGCTCCTGGGCAGTGTGCCAGCCCTGCTCATGCATTGGCAGAGCAGTTTTTAAAACTTGAACGACAGCACAGGAGTGCCAAGTGTATTCCTGGAGCGGGAATAGAGTTTAGAAAGGAGAAGCTTGATAACCTCTGCTTTATTGTTAGGCTGAGATCTGCTTTCCAATAATACCCTAAGCTGAGCAACCTCAGTGGATTGCTTTTCTCTTCCCAGATGAGAAAACAAACGAGCTGAAATAAGCTTTGGGTCCTCCTCTTAAAATTTCAGTGTCATGTTACACAGATTGGAAGGGCTGCTCTGTGACGGTGTTCACAGGGGTCTGAGGATGAGGGAAGAGACAAAGATCTGACTCCATGTTTCAGAAGGCTTGATTTATTATTTTATTATATATTATATTAAACTATACTAAAAGAATAGAAGAAAGGATTTCAACAGAAGGCTAGCTAAGAATAGAAAAAGAAGGAATGAATAACAGAGGCCTCTGTCTCGGACAGAGAGTCTGCGCCAGCTGACTGTGATTGGCAATTAATTAGAAACAACCACATGAGACCAATCACAGACCCACCTGTTGCATTCCACAGCAGCAGATAATCAATGTTTACATTTTGTTCCTGAGGCCTCTCAGCTTCTCAGGAGGAAAAACCTAAGGAAAGGATTTTTCATAAAAGATGTCTGTGACACTGGTCTTTTCTGGTTTAAGTTACTCCTTTCCTGTTTTCAGTAACTCCCTTTCTCTCACATAGCCTCATACACAGTTCAGAGTCTCTAGTGCCAGTGGTCATCCACTGAGGAAATGGTGACAGTTTTTGGCAGCCTGCTCTGTTTTTTCAGGTTCTGTAAACTTACATTGGGGTCAGTCACTGATTTACAACATAGTCTTAATAGTGCAGCTAAGTTAAGCAAAAGACATCAAAAAGATTTAAGCTAATCCTTTCTAACTCTAAATTTGCATTACACAAAACAGAAGGAATAATAAAGATTTTTAAGCAAATTATATCTGTTGCCATTACTTGTCTCTTGGGTGTCAGTTCATATTGGCTGTGTGTCTCTTTTGCATTAATAGATAAAACACATGTTTAAGTTCCTAAATATTGTGCATTTGATTTAAAATCTTATTTTTCAAACAGCCATGATTTCATTGGAGAATTCACAACAAGTTACAGAGAGTTGTCAAGAGGGCAGTCTCAGTTCAATGTTTATGAGGTAAGTATTATGACTATCTACTCACTCTCAGGAAATAAATGAGAAAATAACAATGGGCAACACTGAAAACAAGGGAAAGCTATAATTGCCACTAATGAGAAGGCATATGTATGGCTATAACCCTTTTTTTTTTTTTTTTGCTTCTGTATGATATGCAGGTCTTTGGTATTCCTTAAGGTATCCTTTAATTGGTCTCAGACTGCTGCCATTAAACTTCAGTATTTTCATAGTCCTAATATAGGTGGTAGCAAATATAATGGTTTAGGTGAGCACTATGAAGTCAGGGAAGGAGGGTGCTCCAATTATGTGCTGCACTTTTATTTTGAAGATGAGCAAAGGTGCTGCTGTGCAGAGCAGGACCAAGATAACTGAAAGCCATGGCTTTTGTCTCAGTTAGATCCAAGATCAGCCCCAGAGTTACAGTAAGTTATAGCAGTTTCCTGTGAATAGTGTCACAACACAGATTACTGTGTGCAGTGAAAATGTCCTCTCCTGTTGTATCACTGACACAAATCCTATCCTACCAGGAGTATTCTGTCATAACATCTTAAGTAATTTTTCAGTTTCTTAAATATGGTGTCAGTATCATACTCCCAGGGACAGCATACATTTCCTGAACAGCTCATGTCTGCAATCCTCCATACTTGGGTACTGCTTCTTCTGGGTTAGTCTGTGCAGTATCGGAGCACAAGACACTGGGCAAGTTCTCTTTTAAACATTTTGCTTTTACAGACTAACCCAAGGCAGGTAGAGAAGTTTGAGTGAGTGTCCCATATTTAAAGATGAGGAACTTTGCTAGAACCACCTCTTCGCAATTGAGCTTTATTTTAATAGGTTCATTATAAGTCATGTAGCTTTCTAGGGTCCTGCTGGGATGTAAAATTTTCAGAGGCTAAAAATGTTGTTTAATTGCTGAAGTTATCTGAAATTTGAAAAAGAACCCCATGTAAATATTATAATCATTATAGTACTTTGAATTATAGGAGAAAAACAAGCTGTCATTTAATTCATCTTTGCTTCCAAGTATATGCCTTGTTTCCCATGATATTTCACTCCAAGCTCTAGTGCAGTTTCTTGCAATTCCTGAGAAGCCAATTGCCAAGTTACCTGAAGCAGAAAGTTCAAATGAATCTTCTCTTTGGCATTTAATGACTGCTGGCAAGCAATATGCTGCTAATTCAGGCCTGACCATTGAATTCTGGAGAGCAGTGAATGCACTGCCACAGGGCAGACAGGCAGCCTGTTACCTTCATCTTCCTCTTCTGGGCAGATGTCAGCAGGAGTCACTTTCTGGCTGAAATTTTGGTTCAACAAGAATTGCTGCATTGTTTAATTGCCACCATTACACAGGCTTACTCTATTGCTCATCAGGCACTGTTAAATGGAGGGGCAGGAGTTACCTGGGATTTTTTAAGTGTTAATGGGTGTATATGTGTGTAAAGGAGTAAAAGCTTGGCAGAATATTTACTATATAACATCAGTATGGCATACTGGGCAAAATGAGGGACTCACTTGTTTAGCATGTTTGGGAAGACTTCAAATCATAGTTATCTCTCTCTGCCTTACCTTTCACTGCTGTTCTGTGTTGTGCAAGGAATAGGATCTTTAAATGTAATCTCATTTTGGTTGGGGGAGAAAATCTTTAGATGACAAGTATTACTAGTTTGCCCATTTTCAGGCAAAATTCTTTAAATATTTTATACCAGATAAGTGACTTAAGATTTCATTTGGGAATGTTTTTATTCCTTATCATTTGCAGAACATCTGTGAGTAGTTTACAGTAAAACTTGGCAGTAAGCCATAAGGCATTGAATTTCCTAGATATGTAGGAGATAGCTGAATGACCTAATTAACAAAATAATGTTTTGCTTCTGATTCCATGTGCATTTCTGGAAAAGCAGCAGTACATTTTCATGTGTATGTAACAAAATTAACTGAGACTTGTCTTTTTTAGCTATTCAGGAGGGGAAGAAAATTATTGGTGGCTACAGTGAGAAATTTTATGTCCATAGGTTCCAGACATTCAAGAAAAGGTTTAATGCTTTGTGGTCCAGCTCCATGAAGAATCTTGGGTATGGGGAGTGCACTAAAGCCCCCCCATACTCCTGTGTGCCAGTCAGGTGGTGATATTGAACATTTTCATGCAATTACCTATTTCATGAAACTTGATCTTCCTGTTAGCAGATCCTGTCATTGCACCAAGTGCAGAAATTGGGAGTAGAACAACTCAGGTGTTTCTCAGGTGCTGTGAGGAGCAGATGGAAAAAGATTGACTGGATTGAGAAGAGATACATTGTGAGGTGACAAAGTAGTGACACCACACCCTGAAACACTGTGATCAGGAATGCAGAACCATGCAGAATTTTGGGAAAATTCAAAAAGTGTTTCACTGAGCTTTCAGATATAATGAACTTTCTCACCTCTATTGCCCCCATCCCTTATTTGTCAAATATGAGTACCAGCACTGGCTCTCTGGCAAGTACCATGAAGATAAATTCACTGTTTTTCAACATGCCCTGAAAATAGAGTACTTTCTGCATTGAAAATACCTTACACTTATCCTCATATTGGATCATACTGCTTTAATGCTTGTATCTGTGTTTCTAGGTAATAAATCCAAAGAAAAAAGGAAAAAAGAAAAAGTATGTTAATTCTGGAACAGTAAGTAAATGTATTTTATGTTACTGGATGTTTTTCTTATTGCTTCAAAGAGAGTGTAGTTGACTTGTAATTTAACAGGATTAGAATAGAAAAATTCTGTCAAGGCCACAATAAACTATTTACTTTTACACAGCATTTATTTTCAGATGTTTTTTAATTTGAAGGGTTTGATATAAAACTTTTCCGAATGTGCTGTCAAGTCACCTGTGGTTTTCAAAATAAGTTCTACCAAAATTTCTGTCAAATAGTTGAAGCTATTGGACTGAATACACTTTTTTAATTTTTATCTGAAACATACCTGCACTTTTACAAATAAATTTTCTTTTAAAATGTGTCTGCTGAGTTAGCATTGGTAAAAGCTAGTATGCTTATCATGGCAAAATCAAAAAGAGTCAACAATTTTTATTACCAACGGGTGTTTGTAAATTTATTTTGAAAGATCTGTTAGTATTGTTTGGAATGAGAATTTCTCTTGTTTGATTTGCATTCCATGTTCTGTTCTCACGTTTATGAACCATTTGGTAGCAATGCAATTATTTCCATTCAGCCCTTGCTCAGCTTTGATGTCCTGGCATCCCTGATGTTCACACCATCATTTACAAAAAAGTGAAGATAAATTTTGAGGATTGGTATATTGGAAAATCTAATCAGTTATGAGAGATGTTTTTTGTAAACACATCCACCATGTGGGTTTTTTCCATGTGAACAGTTCCACTCTTGAGTAGGGCTCAGTAGGGCTATTTTCATGCTGAAAAGTAGCCTTGAAGGAATGTTTTGACATTCTCACATTCTTGTCTGTTTACCAGTGAGAAAATAAACACTTCTTCTTCTACCTTTGCTTTAAATTATGAAAAATTGGCAAAAGCGGCTTGCCTGCTAAAATTTACCATGCAATATCTAATTCATTAGATAATTTGTTCTTTGCTAACATATTTCTTTTACTAAAAGGTATCATGTTAAAATCAAGTTGCAAGTCTATTGCATTAAACTAGTGACTGAGAAACTGATGTTAAGTGGTTATTTTCAACAAGTGCTAAATTTTAGGTATGAAATCTGGCATAGGGTACAGAAGGGTAAAAAAATGTATTTTCACATTCAATTTTCATGCTAATTTTGGTTTAAAATACTTTAACATCTTCACAAGTATTTGTCTTCATTTGAAAAAACATTTTACTCATATTTGAACAGACAAAATCAACTGGGTCTTGTTCTTTACTTCCAATTACATCAGAGTTTCCAATAAATGGTTAGCAATTTTCTTTCATTTTTCCTTCTTTACCTTTTCTTTTTCCTTCTCTTCTGTTGGTTTTGTAATTTATTTTTTTATATCAAGTAATCTCTGTCCCCATTTGCCCTTATTTCTAGTAGACCTTCAGGCTTCCCTTCTGCTTCTCCACATGGTCACTTTCTTATGTGTTTGCCTGCAGTTTTGTTTTTCTTGTCCTCATCATTTACCCAAGATATTCTTTATCCCACAAATTTTTAAATTTTCAAGCCAGGCACCAAGACCATAATTTTCATTAATAGGAGGTAGAATTCTGGAGAACTTAGAGTGGATATAAATAATTGACTGTTATCTCACTACTGCCTTTAAGGACTATGTACATGCAGTGCATATCTCAATTTATTATTGCTTAAGGGGTCATTTTGAATTCATCAAATTACATACTAGGCAGAAGTGTTCCACAATTCATGGTTAGTTTTAAACAACGCCTAATAGACAAATAAAAAATTCCCTGCATAAAACTTGAAGCATTGGTAGTTGTTGCCTATATGTAAGTAAGTACTGCAGCCACTTTGGGAGTTGTTTCCATTTTTTGACTTTTAAAATCAGATGCAGTGAAAATATTTGCTTAAATTAATTAGGAAGAAGAGACTCAGCTGTAAGAGCAGATCAACCATTAATATTACTGTGTCCAGTGGGAAAATGCATAGAAATTTTGGTCTTTTTTGCAAGGTTTTTTTTGCAAGAAATTTAGGTCTCTTTATGCTACTGGTAGCCTGGTAGAACATTGCAATGGTCTTCTGTTCTCAGCTAGAAGGGCAATTTGTGATTTTAAGCCTAGCTGATCACTCAGTCACACAGAACTGTGACAAAAGAAGTTGGATAGAAGACAGAATTACTACATGTAATCTCAGTCTAAGTTTACAACATAGGACTATTTTCAATTTTTATATTTTGCTGCAAGTGGACACAAAATTTTGTGATAGATTTCCATTCCCTTTTTATTCCTTGTATCTTTATTCATGGATTTGCTCTGAGCAGTTATTTAAGCAGTTTTCACTGCCTGCTTGCTGCACATACAATGAGAGAATTTGTGTAAATAAAATTAAAATTTTAATTCTTTGCTTCATAAATATTGCACAATATATGAAAATCTTGAATGCTGGATCTTTTCCACTTGAGCTTATACCTCTGTGACTCGATTGCTGAAAATACCCATAACACCTTTAGATTACTTTGTGTGTTGGATCTCTGTCATTTCTGAATGATAAAATCTGGGACTGCTGAAATGTCTTACCATATCATTTTTATATATATACAAATATATATGTATACATATACATAAATACATATATACTTTTATATACTACTTTTAAAAAACTTATGTATTTCCTATATGTGTATACTTTACTAGATTTTTGCAGTCTAGGCTTGCATCAATACTCAGTATGACCTTTAATGTGAGATGAGTAATTACATAAATAATTGTAATTTAGTTCTTTCAGCAGTGTTGAAGTGCTCATGGTACAGATGCATTATCATATGCCCTGTAATATTCAGATGTAGGTGTAGTACACAGAAATCAGAAAACATGTATATGGTAACCTGCTCTGGAATACAATCTTCTGCCCCTTACCTTCTCCTTAAATAAAAAAAAAAGAAGGCAATTGCAGACTTCTCAACCTGTCTCTTCCCTTTCAAGAGCTGCCTGCTGAAATTATTTAATATCTTTTTTAATCTTCTTTTTTCCCTTAATACTGTAGGAAATTACATCCTAAGGACAGAGCTCGAAAAACATTGTGCTTATGTCTCTGCTTGTTCAGCTGGGAAACACACAATTCATGTCTGACTCTCTTTTATTTGCTTTCAGGTAACATTGCTTTCCTTCCTAATTGAAACAGAAGTTTCATTCCTTGACTATATTAAAGGCGGGTATGTGATTAGCAACAAACCTTTCTTGTTTTCACCATTTGTTTATGGCTCTCAGTAGCATCTGTAAGGAGCTGGATTATTTCCTCATTTAGGGGCTGTACTTTCCTACATAAAGCATGCAGATAGTGACTAAGTTAACTTATGGGACTTTGCTCATACTGTTGGAATTGGAGTTGATACTAAAACCCTGAGAAAGAGTAACTTCTGACCAGCCAGAGAAAATTTGATTAAACAAAAGGGAATTATCTATATATATTAAATTATTAAAATGCTGCCTATTTCTTCCAATTATACTGAGATTTGGTGTATTTAATATTGGCATTTATTTAGACCTTTTCCCCTTCAAAGGCGTTTTTTTCAATAGTAATTATAATTTTTAACGTGTTCGATTTCTCATTTATCGTCATTTTTTCTAAAGAGAAGTAGAGACAGAAGTGTCAAATGTCTCACCCTGCAACATACCTTGAAATGGGACCAAATCTGAAAAATTCTTGGCTCTTAACATCCCAGGACACTAGATTTTCTTAAAATAATGGAAATTTGTCCATTCCTAAGCAGTTATTTTTGGATTTTTGGGGCATAAAGCCTGCATATACATTCCATATGTTTTTAAGAGCACTGATTATCTGTGAAGAAACAAGTTCCATTTTTTGGGTTTTTTTTTTTTTTAAGTCTTCAAGCACAGTTCAGTGGAAATAAAAATCTGTGCTGTGTTTTGACAGTACTATATGGGGCTTTGCCTTTGGTCCCAGCAGTGACAGTCCTACATTCCTGCTGGGGACTTGGGCAGAGGCTGAAAATGGCCATCCATCCACGTTCACCAGAAATTTCTATTGATTGAAGTCTGTGTATGCACAAATGCATGGAGAAAGAGTCTTGCCTCTAGTGCAGCTGTTTCCTTTGAAGTGTGCTGTACAAATATGCCATGACCATCCTATTCCCCATTCATCCAAAATGCATCTCTACAGAAGGAGCAGGTATAAGGAACTGAGGAGTTGAGGTTTGTGTCTAAATTTGAAAAGAAAATTTTATAGGGGCTGCTTATGTAATCTTTCCAGGGTGGTCTGTCACATTCCTTACTGAGATGTTACAGTACAAGTATATCGCATTAACTGCAAGTCAGAGAAGGTTTGTGATATTAATAAATTCAACCTAAACTTTTTTTCTGCTCTTTTGACAAAAGAACAATATCATTCAGTAGAATTCTCTGTGTTTAAAAGTATGAGCAGTGATACCTATTTAATTATTTTAGATAGAATGTTTTTTAGTGTTTCATGCAATTATTTCTATGTACATGCCACTGAAAACTGTAGAAGTACTTATGTAAAATCTTACCTTTCTTTCTGCAATATTTGCAGTTACATAAACATGACATGAGGCTCATGTCAGGAGGCTCAGTGATTTTCTAGGCTTCTCCCTTCCTTTGTTTGTCTCATTTATTATGACTACATGTCAGTTAAATTCCAGTTGTCAAATACTTGAAGGAAGGGGAAAGAGAAGATTTTGTCATTAATCAGTCTGTTTTCCGGTCATGTCCTCCAAAACTGGGGTTTTTTCACGTTCCCTGTTTTTATTCCATTTAGATAGGCAGGAGGTGGAAAGCACTGATTCTGCAATAGGCACAATTGCTTATTTGCTCTTCCATAAATGGGTGCTAATAAAATACTTCATGTTCAAAACTTCCATTGTATTTCGAGGTGTTTAGAATTAATGGAGATATCATGGAAATCTTGACAGTTTTTACAAATTATAATTACAGTATTTATTTATGGGGTTTTTTAATGTATTTGTATTTTGAGTCTGCATCTGTTTAATTGGGATATTCCATTACCAGTATCACCTATATGACTGTTGTTTTCTTAAAGAAGTTTGGAGAATGAAACAGAGGTTTCTCCATAAACTCAGATTTCATTTTACTCCATAAGACTGGATTTTATAGCAGATGTATGGCAGAAAAGAGGAGGATGTCTCTTTTGCATCTGAATATTACATCAAATAACACCTCCTTAATAGCTGACTTTTCTTTACATCTTGATATTTAATCAAAATTTTGCCACACTGACCTACCCACATGTTGTGCTAAAAATAATGTATATTTCAAAATTTCTCCTGCTGCTTAATACAGCCCCCAGTTAGTAATATATTCCTGTCAAAACCCCTCCAAATATATTAATAAGTTCAACAATGTAAGGGATACAGTCTTGTAAAGGAATGCAATTGAATTTACAGGAATGTCTGTCCAACCTAGTTTAGTGTCTACTCTTTATTTTTTTTTGTCTGGAAGAAAGACCAGAAGCCACAAAGCTCCAAGACTTAGTGAACAGAAAAGATATTTCTGTGCAGATGTTTCTAGCTGGTTTGACTTATTGGAAAAGGTAGTGAGCTAGTTATTTGTAAATCAGTAAAATTCAGGAACCGCATCCTTTTGCAACTGAAATATCTGGTCATCTCTTCTATCCCAGATTAGTGGAAGATAAGAGGAAATGTTTTCCTCCATCATGTTAAAAGCCTTACCTTCCTCCAGGTCTTTGGAAATGAATACCCATACATTTTTGCATTAAAAAGGATTTGGTCACATATTTTTAACTGAACTCTATTGAATCATTGATGTTCAAAAGGGGAATTCAGATCTCCTTTCCTGACAGCTGATTTAATCCAGGCAGCACACTCTCCACTGTAATGGGAGGCATATTTGCTGTTTGCAGGAGGCCTGGCATGAGAAACTTACAAAGCAAGGGCTGCCATAGCTAAGTATTTTGGAAGCTTTGCCATGTGTTTCTTGTATCCTTGGAGACTATCAAGGAGTAATAAAACCATGTAAGAGGGAGATCTTGAAGAGACTTCATCGGGAAAATCTTCTGTATGTTGTTACAGCATTTGGCTCAACAAGCATCTGCAAAGGGGAAATTGTAAGTGGCACTGGGGGTTTGTATGCCATGGAGAGGATGCAGCCTGTTAGAATTAGTTACTGTGACAGCTCTGTTGTACAGTTCTGTGCAGTAAGTGGTCCTCAAACCTTCCACTGCTCCCCCCTGCTGACAGACCAGCTGGTTGTCGTTCTGACGCCACAGGGAAGCCACGATTCCTTCCAATGTACTGCTTAAAAAACCGTAATCAAACCTAGTCAAAAATCACATTCAGACTTAATTTGTTCCCTTATGTGTGTCAGTACCGATGGAACTCATATTAAAAGATGACAGGTTTCACGTTGCTCTCTCTGTGGCTGTGAGGTGAGGATTACTGTTCCTTTAAAGATACTTTCTTCGTTTCTTGTGGTGTATAGGAGGATAGGGTGAAATCACCTGTCACTTTCAAGTAGATCATGTATTTCTATGCCAACTAAATTATAGCAAAGTAGTAGTGATCTATGCAGCACTGAATCCATAAGGCACATTGCTCTGTTTTGGTATTCCACCTCAGCTGGGAGAGAACATCTTGCATGACCAGGGTTAAAATGTGTCCATGGGAAAATCAATATTACTGCTAAAAGGAATTAATAATATTTATGGAAGTAAAGTTCTTACTAATTATTTATTTAGGATTTTTAATAAACAATGAAAAAAAGAATGATGGAGTCAAGTAACTGTTTTCAGTGTGTTAATAAGTTAGTTTTGTGTAGCCCTTGGCTTGAACCTTATATAAGAGTATTTTCAGTGTTTATTTCCTCTATTAGAAAGTCAGTGTCCTACAGTTTGTCCACAAATGATGTTACCATCTCTTGTTTATTTGTCTCCATAGCAGTACTACTATTAATAAGATTTGTGTTTGCTTTTTCTGCAGAACCCAAATCAATTTCACAGTTGCTATTGATTTCACAGCCTCCAATGGTAAGAATAAAAATAAACATCTTATTTGTGTGTGTTTGTGCTGTGCTCAGTTCTAAGTGCACATATGTGTGTGTTTGTAACAGTATTCAGCTGGCACCACCTGGACTCAGGATTCCATTTTGCCAAGCAACAGATGAGAGGCCAATTCCTGTCTAGGAAAGCAGGACAAACAGAACAGATAAAAGTTGGAAAAGCTACATATAAAATTTAATAGCCAGAGGCCATTTGCAAATATGTGTAGCTTTTGATCAGTGTTATTGTTTGGTTTTTGGAACTGCTGGGAGAAACCTTAGAAGAACCCACTGAAAAGGGCCAAATAGTTCCAGGGAGAGTGAGGCTGAAATGGGGCCAAGCAGAGATAAGTTGTGATCCTCCTCCAAAGCTGCTTTCAGAATGTCGTTGTGCTTTTGTAAATTTTGTCTTAAAAGTGTATAAATTGCACAAATCTACAAGTTTCTTGCTGCCCTTTCAATGCTGAAATGCAGCTACTTCTGATGAAATGTATTTAGAACTACTAAAAATATACTACTTTTAAGATTTATTTGGAACACTGCATTTTTACCTGATACAACTTCTGTTTTAAGAGAGAAAATTCAAGTAATGAAGTGATTTAATTTTAAAGTAAATCTGATCCTTGCTTCAACAGGTAACCCTTTACAGCCAACTTCACTGCACTACATGAATCCCTATCAGCTGAATGCCTATGGCATGGCCCTGAGAGCTGTTGGTGAAATAATTCAGGACTATGATAGTGATAAAATGTTCCCAGCTCTAGGATTTGGAGCAAGACTTCCTCCAGATGGAAGAGTATCACATGAATTTGCACTGGTAAGTAAATAAACATATACTTTTTTGGGAGTTAAGATAAGAGGAAATGTTTTCCTCCATCATGTTAAAAGCCTTACCTTCCTCCAGGTCTTTAGAAATGAATACCCATACATTTTTGTATTGTAGTCTTAAGCAGTTACTGGACAAGTAAAGAACAGAGAATGTGCTACATCTTTTGTGCTTACTCTAAATAGTTGTTTCAAAACTTTTCATCATACTGAAGTTACTTCAGTTGAAGTTATGGAGAGAAATCTGGAGTCAAGAAGTCCCTGTAGGCCAAAAATCGTAATAAAGAAAAGTAATAATCTTTAACCTCAGCTGTAGCAGCTTGAGAAACAGATGCTTTAAAGAGTTCAGACTGAAGCTAGTATCTCTAAAGAAGCAAACAAATCATGTTCCTAGATAAAATTTCATTATTATTCTTACTATTCTGTCTCATTTTCTGGGATTTCTGTCTTTACAGGCTGCTAGTTCAGAGACATAGGGATATCTAAGTGGACTAAAAGATGAGTTGATAAGAATAAATCTGAGATTCCTCCATGGATCAGTTCAATTTCCAACCTAAAATCTACCAGGATTTGCCCGAAGGGTGATGCTTGTGATGGGTGTTGGTTTATCTACTTGCTTGTTTTGGGATTTTTGTTCTCCTCAGGGTAGGATAAACGTGTCAGAATTATAGCAAATGTAGGTGTACCAGGTGAGTGCTAATCAGTTAGCATCAAAGACATGGCAGCAGATTGGTGACTCTGGATGTGTATTTCTTCTGTCAGCCTGTGCTGGAAAAGAGTACAACATATCTTCCCTCATGGAAATGTTTTCCACATAGATCTAATTTAAAACAGGTGCAATTGCAAATACTCATTTAAATTGCAGACTTTGGACTTTGTATAGCAAATCCAAATATATTGATGCATCTTTCAGTTTTAAGGATATTTCTAATATTTCTTCAGTTTTAAGGATGTTTCTTTATGAGCCATTGTGATACTTTTACAGAAGAAAAAGCACCACATATGTACATACATACATGCATGCATATATACATACGTACACATATGCATATATGTGTGTGTGTGTGTGTTATTCCTTCCTCTGTATATAAACTTATATAGGTGTCTCCCATGTAATGCTTAGCAGTGTTTTCAGCTCTCCCTTTTAATGTTTTAGATAAATTCTGTCCAAAATCCCCTTTGGTTGTCTAGATTCTCAGGCAAGTACACCTCACCTCAGAATGAGTACTGGCACACTAAGCCAATGAGGTGTTGGCATGTGAAGGAGAGTAAAATTATTTGAAAGATCATAGATCATTTGCCTGGCCTGACATGGGTCTGGAATTCTGCTTTTGTGTTTGTATTGCCATCTGTTAATAGATATCCTCATTAAAGACTCATTATGGAGATAGGTAGTAAAATGCCTACCCTAAGAATTTACACTAGCAGCCATTTTGTGGGCTCCCAAACAGTAAATTCATTTCTTCTTTTGCTTATACCAGGTCAAAAATAATTTTTTCAGCGCAGAAATATCAGGCCAAAACAATGCAAAGTTTATTGCTTACCCTACACACTTCTAAGTGTATGAACTCAGGGTCTGGCTACCATTTCTTTTTCTCACATTTTTAACAGAATAAATCATTGAGCCTGAACTGTGCTCCCAAGCATGCTTCCAGGCGTACATCTGACCTGTAATTCATACCTTAAATCCACACAGGGAAATGCCTGTTACTGTTGTATGTATGAAGGAGGGTTTAATTACACTGAAGGTGGTGTTTATGCCCAGGAGCCAGCCCCAGTGATCCAGACTGCTGGGGCTGGTGGAACCTCCTTACCTCAGCAGGTAACACCACAAGCAGACTTGGCACATACACTGGGCATTTGTGGTAAACTCTGAGTAGATCCTAGAATGCTTAGGTCTTTGCCCTTTACATATCTGCGCAGTGTAGTGTTCATTAACCTGTGTAGTTTTTACTGCATAATTACTTATACTGATTAATCATCTCTTGTTTTTGTTAGAATGGAAACCCTCAAAATCCATACTGCCATGGAATTGATGGTGTAATGGAGGCATACTACAGGAGTCTGAAATCTGTACAGCTGTATGGGCCAACAAACTTTGCTCCTGTAATTAATCATGTAGCCAGGTAAGCATCACAGCAGGTGCTGGGCAGAAACTTCTTTGTGTCAGAACCAGTGCTACATATAAAAGGCTGCAGTTACAGAGAAAGATATTTATTGACAGTTGTTTTGTTTATTCAGTCCCATAATTAATTACCTTGTGACTTTGAGTAGGTTTGAAGACCATATGCTGGTATTATGCAGAATTTAATTGCTGCTTAAAAAGAAATACAGGTGATCCAGTTGACCAGCCTGAGTCCAAATCTTAGCAGAAATCATAAGGCAATAAAATTTTTGTCATGTCATGTTCCTTTTTTGTCCTTTAGAGCGCAGAATTATTACTTCACAGAAAATATGTGCATCTATCAAAAATTTTTATAAGCTCTGAGTTTTTTTATGTATGTGTAGTTTCTCTAATCTCTGAATGCCCCGCATGTCAACAGAATCTTCCAGGTCTCTCTGTACCAACAATTCCAAGCTGGTAGTGGCAGTTTCAAGACAGCTGTCACCATTGGGGAGCCATGGTGCTGTTATGCAACACCTCATCTAATTCCTCACAGTGAAAACCTCCCTGTGTTTGTAGAAAGTTTCTTAAGAAGGATAATGCTGCCTTATTTTGGCAGACAAGATCTTGACTTATAATCTTGAGCTCAAGACCTTGGCAGTGTAATACCTCCATGAATTTATATAGGAAAGGGATATGGCTTAGGTGATTTGCTGAACAGATTTTATTTTATTTATAGACACAAAGAGCTACTGGTTACAAAATAAAGAAGCAGGGATGTGTAAATCATTGTACTGGTAATGTTTTATTTATGAGCTTGCAAAATAGCTGATTTTAATAACAAGAGATATTTATGTACTATCTGGTTTGCTGTTGTTAGTTCTATAGACCAGCAGAAAATAGTTTGCAAATTCCGTGGGGCAAAGAATTTTCTGTGCCCCCTAGCATGGCTAGATAGCTGATTTCAGCTATTTATCATTAGGGTTTAATTGTTTTGTCTTCAGATCATACCATTAAAATTATGTACATGTATTTTACATTACTTGTCATCTGAGAGTATCTGTCTCCTTTAATCTTTCCTCTGACATGATCTCTTCAGTAGCAGTTTTCCATAGATGTGGCACTCAGTGTCTGCATTGGCCACATTATCTGGAAATCTAACCCAACAATTTTTCTGGCTCTTTCTTTTTCTTCAGAACTGGTCAAAGCACCTGAGATGCCTGGCTCAGAACTTGGCAATTTATCTCAAGCCTGCTATTCCTTGCAAAAATTGAAATTTTGGATCTGGTTTTATCAAAGTATTGGCATAAAATTAGTTATTTTCCTCACCAGTTGTTTTTCAGGAATATTTGCCAACATTTGCAGAATAACAGAAGACTGTCCACCAGAATTATTAGTCCTTCCACTGAACTTTTGTCTAAATACCAAGTTGTTGCAAACTTTGGGAGCTCCTCCTAGTAGCAAATCAGACTACATTATAGTGGGAAAGCTAAATGTCTTCACAAGGATTTCTCCTGCATGATCATCCCTAGAGCAATCTGTGTATCAGTCCAGTTCTCAGTAACACCATTTCCTTCAAGGTTCAATTTCTTGATTATTCTGGTGACTCTCATTCACATGGTACGGCCCTGAAGTTACTCTTTGAACCTACTTTCATCCTCAAAGAAATTTCTTCTTTCCACATCCCTCCTACTTAAAAGAGTGCCTCTGATGAAATGTCTGTAACCAATGTCAGATATTACTGTCCTGTTGTAATTTTGGTATTCTTTGGAAACTCTTTAGGCAGATAATGATGTTTTTTATCCTTTCCCCAGTCAGAGAGTTACCTAAACTACATCAGATTCAACTTAGTGTCATCTCCCATCTCCCTTCCTCATGTAAGATCTTTCTTGCAAAAGGCTTTGGAGCATTTTAATCTGTGAAAAAATTGAAAGAACCAAATTTTGTTCCATTTCTTCAATGTAGGTATGTAGGCAGTGCTAAGTGCTCAGGTAGGATAATGTTTATTTTACTCTCTCATCATACCTTGTCAATGCAATCATAATTGAAAAGTTTATAAGCCGTGTGGAAAAGTGAGATAAAAGAAGTCTCTGCTTGGCAGCAAAAACGTGTTCCGTGGTAGGTCTTGCTAATCTCAATATTTAATTATCAGTCCCTACTTCCAGCATGCAAATAGGTGACATCCAAGAGGGTCACTGCTTGTATGGCTTTTTTACCCATCTGGATCCTGGGGAGAGGCTGGAATATGCTGATGTTCTGTGAGTTAGTTGTGGCTTTCTCCAAGCTCTTACAAATGTTGTGGCTGCAGCATTGTATTTATCAGAAGTAGCTGCCTGCCAATGCACTGTGTTATCATTAGAGAGTTTTGTAAGTATATGTAAGCATTGTGGCCATCACTGAACATGCTCTGTTCAGTGAGCCAGGCTTTTCATATTCAGTGGCCAATAAAATATTGAGTTATTTCACAGTCATATTAGGTATTTGGGCATGTATTCAGAAGTATTCCTGAGGCAACTAATTTTTTTCTTTTATTCCTCTCTCTACAACTCCCTGCACAAAGTTCTACTTCTTGACTTCACAGCACCAAGAACCTTCATAAAAGCAGGAACTGTAGTGGCTCTGAAGCAGCAAACAGCTTCCCACAAAAAGTTCTTCAGTTCAGGCCATAGAATTTAGTGAGGCTTTTTGGGCTCACTCTCTTTCAGGACTTTGCAATCCTTCAAAAGCTGCTCGTTTTCAAAGAGTAGTTGCTTCTTGGGCCCTTTCACTGAGGTGGGAATGGCACTGGGTGTATTTTATCTTGCATTCCTGTACAGCACAAGGAGAAGCTTGAGTCTTGCAGGAAAGGCAATTTGTGGGTGGTGCACAGAAATTAATATTGAGGCCAGGGTTGCAGGGTGCACATTCAAGCCTTTTACAAGCCTGCACATAGATGTGAGCTATAAATCTGCAGTCACGGTCAACAGTATGTAACCTGGATTTGTAAGACAAAAAAAAGAAGAGAAAAATATGCAATATGTTGATTCCTGTTAAGTTTTATTTGTGCTATAAACCCAGCCATTCAGTATTCATGTATACCCTTCATACAAAGCTCTGTACCCCATAGGTAATGCCTATTAAACAACTTAGGCTTTCTAACATCTCATCATTCTATAAAACACATTCTGTCCCTGCTCCTTTTGGTGTGGTGCAGTTCCCATTTTTCACTGATGCAACACATGCAGATTATCAATATTGTATTAGTAATGTTTTTTCAATGTTCTCATTTAAAAGTATAAAGTCTGACTTAGTTGAACGTCTTTACTTTTGAAATTCACTGTGTTTTTTAGTCCTTGGTAGTCAAATTTTACAAATCCAGCTTGTTTTCATATTAATTCCTTTTATAAAGGTTTTTTTACTATTATTATATTGGTTTCTCTTCCCTTAGATATGCTGCTTCAGTAAAAGATGGCTCCCAGTATTTTGTTCTTCTCATTATTACAGATGGAGTTATATCTGATATGGCTCAGACAAAAGAATCCATAGTGAATGTAAGTTTTACTGAAAGTGTTGAAATAATGTTTGTAGGAATTCATATTTTAGGCAATAAAGCAAGTGGATTAATAGTTCAGGCACTAGATTTGTTCCAGGAGTACCCATTTTTACTAAATAGGAGAAGTTTATTATGCATAAAAATGAAAAGAAAGCAAAAGTTGAACTTGACCTAATTAGATAGTGTTTTGTGGTGATACTCTTCTCTCTAACACTGTGTATTTGTATGATTTTACCCATTTATTTCTTGCCTTCTCCTTTCTCATGCACATCCCACCAAGCAGTTTTGCACAGTAAACTCTTTTTTGTCTTTCTCATAATTGACAGTTTTGATCCCCACACTTTTTAAAAACTGCCCCCAACTTTCTGATCCTGAATGACAAGCATACCAATTATCTGATTTCCCTCAAAACAGTCCATAAAATTCTCTAAGTTCCTTATTTGTTAGTTTCTGTATTTTCTGTTTTAGTTTCTGCATTATTTTCAGTATTTTTCTCTTCCAAACTGCCATGGGTATAGGTAATATTCTGTATTATGGGCCGGTTCTATTGTGTTTTTGCCTGTGGGAAATTTCAGATAAAAGTACTCACAGAAACACTTCGACATGTTTGGAAAAGATCTCTACCAATAGTTTCTAACATACCACAGTGGATCTAGTTAGCAGCAGAATGGTGAGTTGAAAAGCCTACATTAAAATAATTTAGCATCATGTCCAAGTGAATAGTGCAGAATTAGGTGGCACGGTTTTGAAGGCCCACTTACAGTACCTCCTGTAGAGATTTGATGCTGTTTCAGTTTGTGGGGTGCACATGAAAATTCTGCCCCAGTGTTCTGCCTCTCCCTGGGGACCAAGATGCCCTCAGTCCCAGCCTGCAGCACAGACACAGAATCTGTGTGGTAATAAGCTTGGGAATTCATTCTCCAGCCCAGACTAGAGGTTTGAAACATAATTTCTTTTAGATGAGCTGCTCTTAGGTGACAGAAAGACTCAGTGCAGAAAGAAGGAGCAGCTCTTGGTTCTGACTCACCCTCCCATTTGAAGGCTGTGCATAAGAGAGCAGCGAGTGCAGTTGGCTGATACCTTGTAAGATTAATTCCTGTGCCACCAAGACATACAGACAGCCCTTGTTTTCAGTAATAGCTCATTTCAACAAATAATGGCTGTTAGTCTGCAACTGTCTGGAAACACAGCAGATGTGTTAGCTTGGAATAAGTGGAAGTTTGATAATATTTGCTGTCTGGGTTTTTTATGAAGTTGCCTTCATTTTTCTGCATAATCCTTGAAGTGTGAGCACAGTATACCAAGACAGAACTAATTAAATGCTATTCAATAGCAGTTTTTTTAGTTTTAATAATATCCATAATACTAAAAAGGGCAGTGATGTCCAATGCAACTTGATGTATATAAAAGTCAGAGTATATTTCAATTTTAACATTAATTGTGTTTTTAGGCATCTTTCTCATTACAGCATATATGTCAGACACATTCTGTTTTACCAAACTGTTTAAAGGTTATGCTGTCATTCAGGAAATGCCAGCACTTGGGTTTATATGCAGAAGTTTAACTCTTTGTCTTTATGCTGTCCTTGCCACTTACTGTTTCATATTTCATTATATCACATGATTCTGTGTCTGTGTGAGTAGGAATCTCTTTAAAGGATACTTTCTTTACAATCAAAAAATAACATTCTAGAAAACAGAAGGTTCTGTACTAAGAGATCAGAAGGTCCTCATCTGTAGATCTGAAGGTCTACACGATTTTTTTTTTTACAGTAGCAGTGTATACTCCTGTTTAATGTTTAAAATGACTGTAGACATTTTACAGTTTATCACAATATCTCAATAAGCAACAGAGTTACCAGAATTATCTCAGTAAGTTGTCAATCCTGACATTTGCTGAATGTTCTTTGGTTTTAGTTGATACCTTCTTCATCAGAGGCAGATTCACATTATTTCTATAAACTGATGCTACTATCAGGACAGGAGAGTCCAATATTTAAGATAGTGTCTTCACAATTTTAAAGATTTTACAGAGTTTATTCAGAGAAAGCCAGATATCTTTGAATGAATAAGATAAAGTAAAATGAAAAATCTTACCACAGGCCAATTCTATATCTTACTTGTCTGTGGCATGGATGATTGACTAGAGTAAAATTTCATTAATGGGATAAAGGTAATATACATATTGCTCAAACAGATTATTTCTTTCCTTTTAAAAATTGGCATAAGATCAATGCACAAAATAGTGTCCCATAGTTGCAAGCAGCTGTGTAAGATCAAGAAACAGCAAAGCACATTTAAATGAATGTCAGACTGTTATTAGGTACATATTTGCAATTACTGTCAGTTTACAAAAGTTTCTAGTAGAAATTTGTCCTCTTAGTTGTTATATTAATATTAAATGCTATCATAGTTTCTTGTCTTTAATTAGCTTCCTATATGATTCAAAGACTTGGTAATGAAAAAATAAAACAACCATGTGCCTTTCTGTCTTCATGCAAGATGTTTTGTACCACTTAAGCAGACAGTTTACACCACTCAGCTTTTTAGGGGGAAAAAATTGTTCTTGAAAACATAATTTCTGTGTGGTTTTGTTCACTTTGTTCTCAGATCTCCTATTACTGGCAGAGGTTATGTAATGCATTAAACCTCTTTTTCTTCTTCTTTTGAAGGCTTCAAGGCTTCCAATGTCCATAATTATAGTGGGGGTAGGACCAGCAGAGTTTGATGGTAAGTATTCTAGTGGTTTTTCTAATTGTTTTTTAGATTTGCTTACAATTTAGTAATATGTAGCTGTTCAAACAAATATTGGTCTTTAAAAGAGCATTATATGAAGCGAGGAGTGAGCGCTGCTGGCATTTCCAGCTGGATTGATTGATTGATAACTCGGTGTGATTACAAGCTACCATGTGGAGCTGTGTAGCCCCTCGGGCTCTCTGTTCAAGCCAGAGCCATATGGGGGCTCAGCATTTACAGTAAAGTAAGTATACTCAAGAAATGTTCCCTTTCTTCAGCACAAATATTTAGATGCCTTGTGAAGTGTCAGTTGAGTGGAAATATTGATCTTACTGCAGTAATAAAATCTTGAGAAAAATAAATACATTTGAGGTGGTCTGGATTAAACAGGGTTTCACTTGGTGACAGGAGTGAGCCCTGCTGTGCAGCAGCATTGACAGAATATTACAGCAGGAGAGAAATTACCAGGTTATTTATATATTCTTTCTGTGATGTTCTGGAACACCATTCTCTGTTGTAATAACTAACCTGCTTCCATTATTAGTTAAGTGTGTACAACTGCCCTATGAAGTGTCTGTTCCTCAAAGTCCTAAATAATTTCTTTTTAATTCTAGTACATCAGTATACCTTCTGTTGTACATGAAATATACTTAGCACTACTACCACAGATGTTTAGTGTTCACTAATGACTGTACATGTTAATTTTTGTACAAATACTCTAAATGTAGGAAAAAAGAGGAAAAAACAAGACAAAAATTATTTTATATAAAATTTATTTTATTTTATTATAAACATTATTATTATGCTGCTTGGCAAGTGGTATAATAGTAATAATTTTAAGTATCTTACTCCATGAAGAAATTTTCTAGGTGAACACTTGCACTCCAGATGATTGTGTGCCACAATCAGTGAGAAAGGACAGTTTATATTCATAAATACATATGATGGAAATTTGTAGACTTCATTTTTACTCCAGGGAATTCCAACATAGTCCTCTGTTACTTACCATTCTCTGACCCCTTCATTGCATTTTCCCTTTCTCCTTGTTTGTCTAGTCCTTGGATTTGCCCAGGCTCCCTTTCTCAGTCAGGACATGTTCTTGGGGTGTTGGGATTCTGTTTGTACTGCAGGATGCAGTTTCCATCTTTGGAGCCACAGCCTCAGCATGTGCTGCCTCAGGGAGATTCACCCTGAGCTGTATGCCAAATCTGTGCTCCCTCAGTGCCCACGAGGACAGAGGAATTACTTCCATTTACAGAAATTCCTTCTGCAATAAACAGAAATTCCTTCTGGAATAAACAGACTCCCGTCTGCTGTGCTTGCAGGAGGGTGATGTTTAGGGTGTCTGCACATTCCAGTGCCCCTGGAGCTTCAGTTCTGCCCTGGAGAGACCAAGCTGCTCCTCTGCAGATCTCCCTGTTGCCTACATCTCCCAGCCCCTGGGGAATACCAGAGGGGTTCTTAGAACTTTGCAGTTTGGGTAGATGACACATACACTTGACAGAGCTTCACTTAAAGGATGTGGGGGTGACTGTAACAGGTCACATCAGAAGCATTTCTGCCCAGTGTTCTGTATCTGACATGGCCATGGTTAGTTTCCTAGAGAATGTTAAGAACAGACTAAGCAAATTTGATTTTTCTCTCTTTACTGGTTGTAGGTTGGAGTTTCCTGGGTAGGATGCCTTTGTCTATTTTGGAAATTTTTTAGGGAAACTCCTTCAAACACTTGTTCAGTGTCCTGGTTTGAACACGTGTACATTTTTGCAACAGCATCATCAGGTAACATGCTCTGCAGACCCACTGACTTGTTTCTTTGAACAAATAAACTCTGTTAGCTTGGCTCCTGATGGTGTCATTTACAATTTTTAGCTCTTGCTTCAGAAGAACTAGGTTTGAAGTGCTGGTTTCAGTGAATTTAGCCCAGTTTGGAAACCCCTGAGAAGCTGAGGTGCAGGGCTTTGGTTTTCATGGCACACACCAAAAGAAGGTTTTTGAACTGCAGATCCAACATCTCAGCAATAACCTGAGATCCCAAATCCATCCATCTCAACACTGACAAGAGAGCAAGTACATCTTTCCACCTGGAATGGCTTCCAGGTATCTGGACAACAGAGCTTACCTGTATCCTGCTTAGAAGATACAAGAAAAATTCCCCAATAAATTTAATATTTCTTTAAGCACTCCTCATTCCTTAGCATTAGAAGATATTGATTTTTCAGTGTGAATGTGAGTTATTACCTCTCTGTGCTGTTTCCTCTGATATCTTCTGTAACAATAGCTGCTGAAGATGAATTCTTCTCCACCTCTGAAAGTATATATATATTGCCTTACAAAACCAGATGTACTTGCTGTTTTGAGAGATGAAAGGATAAAAACTTTGCCATAGTCTGTTCTTTTCTGAAGGTGGCAATAAATATAGAAGTATGTATTGTCGCCATGAAAAAGTGCAAAACAGCTACAAAACATGATGTATTTTCTGATGCAAATGATCTTAACAGAGTTACCTAAAGACGACTTGTTGGTTTTTTATTGCTCAAAAGTGTAATTTGTCTGAACATTTTCTCAGTAAGATGATTTTATTATGTACCTGAACTCATAAGGGTTTTTTGCTTTTTTTTTTAAGCTATGGAAGAACTGGATGGGGATGTAGTGAGGATTTCTTCAAGAGGAAGATTTGCAGAAAGAGACATTGTGCAGGTGGGAGAGAAAATATATTTTCATAGATAGATTTTACTGTTCCTCTTTGTTTTGAATTCTCATTTCTGTCTATATTCCTACCTTTCATTTTACCTTAGCACTGACATACTTTATCTTGAGGTGTTTATAACAAGCTCAGAACTCTCTGTGACAGCTCTAAACCTTTTTGTAACACACAAGAGTGGATCTGCACTTGTTAGGAAATGACCCCTAACTGGCAGGGCATTGTTATAAAGTCTTGGTGTTATACAGCCATGGAGAAGAGTTAGCTACTGAGAATTTGGAGAAACATGATGTTACTAGAAAAAATGGGTTCTGGCTAAAAGTAAATCTTCTATGGAAGCCACATTTCCTGGTAGTGCCTGAATACATTTATAAAGTAGTGTGTTTAAGTTGGAAGGGACTTGGAGCAGACATTTAGTGCAACTGCCTGGCCATTCTGTACAGGGCTGACTGAAAGTTAGAGCTTGTTAATAAGGGCATTGTCCAAATGCCTCTTAAACACTGACAGATTCAAACCTCACCTTAGAACTGCCATTTCTTCTTCTTCCTTTATTCCTCCTATTTGTCAAACTTCATGCTGTTCACCTATTTTTCCTCTTACTTATTTGCACTTATTTCCGTACAAGACAGGTTGGATTTTTATATTGTTGTTTAATAGAATATATGTAGAGAGAGAATAAGTGAGCCATATCAATAGCTCATGCTGCATGATAGTTAAGGTCAGATAGCAGCTGATGAACTTTGGGATATGTTTATTTGTTTCCATTTATATCTGCGGGAACTGAAACTTCAAAATGTTTAATGTTACAAATACTGATACATGAATGTTTAAGGATTGATTTGATTGATAACTGCTGGCGGATGTAATATTTAAATCCAAGGACGTGTTCAAAAGGTGTTTGACACCTGATTTTATAGTTTGGTTTTATCAGAAGAGAAAAATAAAGAAAGCTACATCAATATATGGAAATGAAAATGATCAGAACTCTTTTTTCAGTCTTCTTCAATCTTCTTGCATACTACATTAAAAATCCCTCTATTTTTTTTTTAAATGGGGATCAGAAATGAGCATAAGACAGAAATTAAATTACCTTCATACTCTCTATGGATATACATTAAAGAAAGTCATGGATTCCTGAATTCTAATAGTTGAGAAAGACACTTTTTTCATTTTTGCAACATATAGAGATAACAGCTGATGAGAAAGTGAGATACCAAAACTCTTAAAAGAGTAAAACATGCTGGTTTCTTTGGTAACTGTTGTCAGATAGTTTTGAAGGTAGGGATGATGTAAGACAGCTGAACAGGAGATAAGAAATAGTTTCTTATTTTGTCAAAGTCTTTGTAGTGTTCCTTGGTGTCCACATTGGGCTGGAGAGGGGCTGTGTGTAGTGTGTTGTTCTGGAAATGTCAGTGCTTTCAGCAGAGCAGTGTGTGGGGAGGACCCCAAGCTCTGCAAAGCCCTCTGTGCCATCTCAGATTTTCAAAGCTAATTCAGGTATCTTCTGGCAAGCATTGCACTTATGTTTAAATGCATTTAAATATAAGCAACATAATTTCTCTAATAATAACAGCCCAAAAAGCTTTAAAGAGCATAAATGGATAGAGTTCTAGCATATTATAAACAATAATTTGTGAAAATGCTTTGCTTTGTGATTACTAACTTGTGCTGAAAAAAAAATGCAGTGAATACCCTTTTGTATTTCTTTGGAATTCATTGCATATCAGAATTCTATTAAAATGTTTATTTATTATTAATATATTTTAATCAGAATGTTTCCCCATGCCATATTGAACCTACCCAAAGACAGAATTATTTCATGCTCTTTTTCTGTCTAAATACTAACAAATATTGACTTTATAGACTAACTAACTAAATAAAAAGGAATTCTGTCAAACTGTCTAAATTTGGTTTGACCTTTATTTTGTATCTAGCAAGCTGAAACTGATTTGCCTTTATAAAACTAACTACTCAAATTAAAAAGTGGGTTTTTTTGTGTATTAGATTAATTAAAATTAACTAGTGAAATTACCTATTAATTCTATAAGTATTGTGAAATATTTTGATTAAGTTAGTACAGGAAAAGGCTGTCTGTTAACAGTGAGTCTTTGTATGTGCTATATTTGCTACTGGCTGCACCTCATGTAGAGGCATGTTCTTCACTGTCTCCTCCTCACTAGTGTGGATACATGTTGTGGGACTCTGTGTTACGTATGTACCAGTTCTTCCTCAGTTTTAATTTCTACTCCTTTCCTATCCTTTTGCTGTTTAAGACATTTTAGGAGAATATTTATTTATAGTGATGCACCTGCTGTTTCTCCTGAGAATTTTGCATATCAGCCTTTTTAATTAAACTCTTAAATTACAGAAAATGACTTGGCATTCCATCAGTTTCCCTTTGGTTTCTCCTATGCCTTTCATTCTATTCCTCTGCCATCTCCATGTTAGCTGTCCCTGTACATCTCTAGGTTTGCTTTCCTGTCCATAGTTCCTCCAGCTGCTCTGGCATCTCTGCAGTGTGGGGAGAGGAGAAGAGCTAAATCAGGCCAAATATGTTGTATAATTGCATTTCAAGAATTACACTGTTGAAATAGCCCCATTTTGCTACAGAACAGGGGTCTGAGATTTCATGTCTGCAGACTAATGGGTAAGGGGATCTCTTAGGATGTTTTTTGACTCAGACTGCATGACCTTTTTACACAAGGAAAAAAAAATCAAGGAGCCTGGATTGTTTCCTTTTGGTATGCCAGTAGCACAAGATTCTCATTAAGTATTACAAAATTCAAACCAGGTCTGGGCAGGTAAATGGTTCAGGTGTTGAACATCTGCATATCACATCACAAGTTCTTTTTTGATCCAATCATTTTTGCTTAGCTTCTTTATGCATTTGTTAATATCCTATTAAAAGTGTTCAGGTGGTTCAGAGTTCTACTAGATATAATGCAAAATGGTCAAAAATTTAAAGTCATCCTTTCTATTCTGTTCACTTCAGAGGTCAAAAAAATCAACTCAGCAAGTGCCAGAGTGGAGGCAGTCTGGCAGGTGGTGCAGGAGCAGGGAATGGAAGCTGAGAGTGGCTTTCTGAGACAAAATTACCTTCTAGCATGGAAAGGGTTGAGAGATAACCCAAATATATCAGTGAGGCACTTAATCACCAACCTGAGCTTGCCATGGCTCATGTGAAGGGGTTCACCCAAGTGAAAGTGTCACACTATTTCTATTAGAAGGCAGGTCTGTAATAATTGAGATACAATGTGCATTTATAAAATATATAATATAAAATGCAGCTTATGTATGGGTACATTAAAACTGTGTAAGGTAACATGTTCATATACCTAAACCCCCTAGGTTAAGCTTTCTTATTTTAATGTTGTAAGATCTGTTCTGTGTCTGAGTGAGCATCTCTTTTGTGCTGCAGTTTGTGCCATTCCGGGATTACATTGACAGAAGTGGAAACCACGTGTTGAGCATGGCAAGGCTGGCCAAAGATGTACTGGCTGAAATCCCAGAGCAGTTTCTGTCCTACATGAGAGTCAGAGGAATAAAGCCATCCCCTGCACCACCCCCCTACACACCCCCAGTGCACGTCTTGCAGACACAGATATGACTGCTCTGAAGTGTTTGGCATTTATCACAAGTCTCTGGATGCAGCAGTAGCTTCTGATAACTTCTTGGAGCTAGAAAAGTTCTCTTCACATACCAAAATTCTCCTATTAGTTGCATAAGCAACTGGAAAGCTTTTAAATGCTAGGAGCAAAATGTTGATGTTCTGAGACTTTTTTTTTAGTCCAAACTAAAACTTTTTTGATGTATTTATTGGAGGGGGGAAGCACAAGTCAGGTTTTCAACTCAGAAGATTGAGTCCTCTCTGAATACTGAGTGTATATAAATGTATAGGAATGCTATTACTCTGTATCAATGTTTACATGTTACTATTTTTAAATTTCAGTACTTTTATAACTATTCTTAAGAATAAAAGTTTGGAATATTGACTCACATGTCTTCTGGCTTGCAATAGTTTGTCACAAGATAACAAGAGAAGCAATATCTCTTTGAATGTTTGTCCAGACAAATACAAATGAAAGCTAAGGACAAATGTATCAATGTGTTTTAAAGTAACTGAAGTGCTTCAATCAGTTCTTAGTAATCCATTCATCTCATGTATTGAAAATTTCAACTCCTAAATGTAAATAACATAATGGCATATGACTTATAACTGGCTCCAGACTGAGGGGGAGGTATGTGCATTTTTTTCAGAGATTCTCCAATTTGTGAGTTTATCTAAGTTTACAGTTTTTTAAACTAACTACTGAAACAAATTAGAATAGTTACTTGCTGTAATTAATTAAAGAAAATTACCTCAATCCAGAACTATCAGAGTGTTATAGTTGACTCACTGAGCTCATTAAATCATATAATACATTCCTTAAAGCACTGGAAATTTTGCATCAGAAATGTCTTTTGAAGTGATTACAGCAGATGTTTTATAACGGACCATTTTAAACTCAAAAAATTTAAATCTTTACTTTTTTTTTGTCTAGATTGCCCATTCAAAGGGATATTGGGCTTAATAATATTTGGGTTTAATATTGTCATTTAATCACATTTCCATTCAGGGTGCATGAATAATAAAGGTAATTAAATGGTTTTAAAATTGCACAACTATGTTGCTTTGTTCACAATTTTGTGTACGGAACTACCCAAAAGAATTTATTATATGCCTGTTGATATATAATTACAAAATGGTTTTGCATGTATATTTTGTACAAAATACACAGTTTTGTGAGTTTGTGTCAGATACATTTTATTTAGAACTAATGGCCTTAAATTTCACAGAATTCCTGAAATGATTGTGAATTGCCTTCAGATACTGTTTAAACTGAACATTAATTTTTTTTTGTGTCACAGTTGTAATTGTCTTGTATACGTAATTTTTTCTTTGCATATAACCTGTTTACTAATTCTGTTTCTTACTACTGTATGTTGTAATGTACAGTATAAAACTAAGGTGCATTTTTTAAGCATGAGAAGTTTTTTGCCAGAAAACATATCTTCAATATTAATGGCATAACTATGTAAATGCAGAATCTTCCATTTTTAAATATATTTAACTTCCTTTAACTATTTCATGTGGGAAATTACGTTTTCCAAATAATCATTCTGTTAACAAAAACAAAAAAAAAATCTTTTTTTGGTAAAAAAAAATCTTGTTTTATTTTTATTTTGAAACAGTTTTTACATAAATATGGAGTTTAATTTTCTCACCAAAATATGTATTTCTTAGTGAATTGATGTTGCATGAGTGAAATTTGATACTTGGCAACTACAAATTTTGATGAAAGTGCATCATAAAGAGTAAGTTTAAATCTAATATATGGTGGTGGTGTTCTCCTTTCATCTTCTACATTTATTTTTTGCACGATCAGTGTTGGCACTTTTGAAAAATCTGAAGTTATACTATGTTTCTCTTGTTTCATTTGATTAGGCAAATCTTTATGCTGATATTTGTGCTGGTTCCCAGTGGGACATGTATTCAACATATCACTAGAAGGCCAGAAAACAAACTTACTCAGCTGAGAGTAATTTATTAGCTCTCATTTAGCCAGTACCTTTATTATTTAAAGATTCATCTCAAAACTAATCTAGCAGTTCATTTAACAAGTGAAAGAACTTTTAAAGAAAGGTGTTACTTCATCAAAGTTATTCTGTCTATCCAGCCTAAGCACAAGTCTATTCTATTCCACACTGTCGGGTTTTTTTTCTTCTGTTTAGTATTGGGTTCTAAACATGTTTAATGGAAAGAAATAGTTGTGATAAGGGGACTGAGGACTTTAGTGGCAAAGGGCTCTTTCCAGACCTGTGAGATTCCCTGTCTCTATGCTTGGCATCTTGAATCTGTAACATGTGGGAATCATTACATAATCTCACATATTAACTCTCATTCCAGTTTTTTTGGGACGAGAGTTAAAGCTCTGAGCTTGAATTTCTCAAAAAAAATCATCTACAGATTTTTCTCCAAAAAATCACCAGCTGTTTTTACTCCTGGCTTTATTCTCAAGAATAATGGAAAACAAAATTCTTATTCCTTCCCAAGAAATGCTAGCTGCTATCAAAACGTACTAATTTGCCACACCTGAAGAGTAGCAGAGAGTTTTTATGTTTACAAAAAGTAAAAGGTGACACATTATGTGACAAATGAGTTGTCCTGAGAGAAACAGTTGGCCTTGACAAAACCTCTCTTCCACTGGTATCCATCTTGGAATGAATATTTTCTTCATAATACATGCAGAAAATTTTCTGGCACAAATTTCCTTCAAATGAGGAAATTCACTCTTGAATTAGACTCCACTGGCTCATGAAGTCTAATTCAGGAGTGACTCCTAGGTTTGATTCAGACTGGTGAGAAATTGATGCCAATCTGGAAGAAGAAACTGGTTTGATCTTGGTTACAAACTAGAATTTTATAATTGTAGGCAAAGATGGAAAGCTGTAGAGTAGAATTTACATGGACTTCAGCTCAGTGGTCTACAAAAAGAGTTTGTTGTGTGGTGCCACAGGGAGGTGTCTCTAGGAGATGAAGAGGACTCAGGAGGGTTTAGGGATTCTCTAAGGAGTTGCATTTGGGAAATTCTCACCTAAGTAGGAGCAGATGAAATTTCCTCCAGGATGCTTAATAAAATGGTTGAAACAAACAGAATAATAAATTATTTATCATCTTTAAGAACTAATAAAAAGAGACATAATGAGAAGTTACACCAGTGCAATGGGAAACCTGGGAGCATAGTAAGAGGCCATTGTAATTGTTCCAGAAGTTCTTTAAAAAGAAAAATCAGCAAGAATAGAAAGAATGTGTAGCTATGTATAAATGTAAAAGTAAGATATGTGTAAAAAAGAGCAGAAAAACGAAAATAATTTTAGGACTGTAAAAGCCTAGTGAAACCTCTACTAGAAAGGGAAGGAAAGTTAAATCAATTATTTAACAAAAGGATGAGCATTTAGTCCATTAGGGAAAACCTAAATACTCAATGGGGTTTTTTTCCTTCAAGCTTCACAGAAGAGGGATAATCATTGAATTAAATAGTCAATTAAAAATAAATACATCCAGTCTAAGGTTTACCTCTACCAATAAAAATTTGCTACTACTACACAGTTGTGGAACAATTTTCTTTAAAAGCAATATAATGAGCTTTACGATAAAAAAGAGAAACAGCTGCTTTAAGAAGACATTTTAAAAGCAAAGCAGGATACTGGCCTTGTTTGAAGTGCTGTGAAGTACTCTAAGGCTGGTTAGATTGTTCAGAAAAATGGTATCAGTCTTCCATCATCAAACTCAAGAAATAGAACAATTGCTGTTCCCTAGGGACCTTCTTGCTTTTGATATTACTTGGCCATTTCCATTGATGAAGCAATATATAATATTTTGTTATTAAATTATTGGATTATATCAACTGGAGATAATTTAATCACTTCCAAAAATTGAATTAAAACTTGAAATTGTTTTTATGAATTAGAAAAATTGCCTAAAAGAGAGGAGGAAATTCAATCAGGACAAATAGGTAAGAGTACTGGAGTAACAAAAATTCCCTGTACAGCTACAGCACTTTTTGGCTGTGCAGCAACTCCTTAGAACAGTGTCTGAGGCTGTAAGGGATCACAAAACAGAGTGAGGGGAAGGTGTGTCATAAGTAAAACATTGAATAATGGCCACCTGAGTTAATCCATGTTCTCACATTAATAAGGCTTTGGCTTGTGTACTGGGTGCAGTTTTGGGGCTTCAGATACCACTGGATATGGATCAACTGGAAAGACTCAGAGGGGCACTGAGTGAAATAAATAGGGCAGGAGATCTTTCTCTTTCTGATGCCTTTATTAGAGATCAGCTTGGGTGGAAGAACCGACAGGTCGCGCTCACGCTGCCACTGCTTCCAGGAGTGGCACGGAGGAGGAGGAGGAGGAGGAGGAAGAGTGCAGCTGTGTCCGCTGGTCTGTGGGCAGAGCTGGGGCTTCTGTCCTCACAAGAGCATGAGAAGATTCCTGCTTTTCTGGTTTGACATTCGAGGTCCTCTTTCTAGCCAACATCTTAGGTTAGGGTGAGGGGTAAAAGGGTCTTGGTGGATACTGGATTCTGTTCCTCACATCTAGACATCCCTTCGATCCCTTAATTCCGTGTTGGCTAGCTGTTTTTAGGGGGTTTTGCCGGGTTTGGTGAGGGGTTTCTTCATTTGCATGGCAACCCCGATGTCCCCTTCTCTTCACCATCCCGGGTGCCATCCTCCAGAAAGCAGCAGGGTGTCACTCGACAAAAAAGGGCAATTCCCAACCATCAATAACAGGTAGCGAACGAAAAACTATTAACAACAGGTGATTAACACAACAAACAGTTAGAACTCCATCCTGGCAGCAACAGGCTCAACCTGTGAACTCTGTAACCTTTTAAAAAAACGGGCAACTTTTCTACTCATAACACTGAGACTGCCAGAACAATTTGGATAAATGATCAGGGAGGGTTTCTGTGGGGTGCCCTCCCCACCAGAAGTGATCTCTGACTCTGAGCTCCCAGAGCAAGGGTGATGCATGAGGGCAGACCAGCCCTGCTGAATGGAGCTGTGGAGAAGCAGGTGGGTGTCACTGCAGCAGAAACATTTTCAGAAGGACAGACCCTGACCATTCCCATTGCTGGGTTGCTGTTTCATACTGTTCATCTTTTTCATGTGAAATGCCCTCCAATTTTAGATTGGCTTGTAGCACTTGTACACATTTTCTGCAGCACTCCATGGTGGATTTTTGCTTCTTTGCCACTGAATTGACAGGGTATGGTTTCAGGTGTTCCTTCCAGCCAGCATTGTGCATTGCCATGAGTGTGCAAGTGGCTGTAGATGTCTGGTATTTTCAAGCTGGCCGTCTAAAGAAAGGGTGTGGAGTACTTCAGTTTGGAGCATGTGCCTACAGCTGGACACTTGACAATGATAAATTTCATCACTGGAATTTTTATTTGATGGTTTTATTTTGCAAACCATGGAAGGCATTGAAGTGACTGAGTGTTCTTACAGATATCCCATCCTGCAGAAGGTGCACAAGGGCTGTGACACACCTGCCCAGGAATCATGCAGTGTGGATTCTGTGGTGGGAGAGCCTTCCCAAGCCCCTGCAGGCTGTGCCTGTGCACTGAACAATTCCATCACTCCTGCACTGCTTTGTTTCCCAGGCAGCAAAAATCCTGCCCAGCTCTGAGAAGAACAAGATTGCAGTAATGACTGAGGGCCTGTGTGTCCCTGTGCCACAGGCTGCTCTGTGGTTTGCTTTGCTCCAGGCTGATCATGAAATCAAAGCAATTGACTGGATGTGCACAGTGATTAGCACTGAATGCTGTGCTTTAAACTGAGTGGGCCATCAGCACACAATCACCAGCCAGAGGGAATCCAAGGAGAAGAAAATTGTCTCTTTTCCATAAGCAAAGGGCTACTGCAGACTGAGGAGAAGATTAAATACTTCCCTGGTACAAGGCAGGAAGGCTCTGGCAGGACAGGAGTGACCAGGCAGCCTTGGTGGATGGCTCTCTGTGAGAAGGAGGGAATGGAAAATATCAATAGGTGCCAAACCTGGAGGAAAGTAAGAGTCCAGCAGGAGTCTCTCATGACAGCTTCTGGCAAATGTTGCCATTAATGCACTAAACAAAGGAGTCAGAGGCTACATTTTTAAAGTGAATGAAAGTATTGGCTCACCAGGATTGCAGGCTGGGAAGCCTGAATAAATTAAAAAATTGTTTTGATGAGTGGAAGGGAAGGTCAGGGAAACAAATGGTGAAAAATATTACATGCAGGAGGGAGATAAATAAGAACAAATGGAATGAAAATAAAAGACACCTTTATAAGCAGCAGTTTGGTACTAAATAATTTGTGGATTACAGCTGAGCTGCAAACAGAATATGAATCAAATTGTGATACTGCTGCATAAAAAGCAAAGATCACCCTGGAAGATGCAGACAGCAGGTGTGTTCATATTGCAAGAGAGAGAATAATTTCTCCAGGCTAAGCTGTCCTGAAGCCTGAGCTGTGTCTGGTCCATTGGGTCACACTTAAGGAACAAAGACAATTTTGAAAGAGTTCAGGAGAGAAAAAAAGCAGATGGTTTTTAACCTGTGAGGAAAAAAGTAAAGCACTTAGGTGTGGTTTGTATGCAGCTAACCAGGAGGAGTGTGGTAGCTGTGTCTGTGCAAGGGGGGATGCTCTCAAAGGCCAGCAGTGATGGGTGATGCTGTCTTTGGCAGCAGGGGTGGCTTCCATGGGCAGACAAACATCCCAAACTGTCTGGAGGCCCCTTCTAGTGCATCTCAGGGAAATTACATCATCTTTGTCTTAGAAATTTGTTTAGACCACACTGGAGAGTTGCTAGGGATTCCCTCATTGTGCAGCCTCCTTCTGAACAGGGAAATAATCCATTAAATAGTTAAATATCCTCCTGAAGCCCCCTTAGTCAGTCCTGCAAAGGCAGGTGGCCTAATTAAGAAAGAAGAAAGGATAATGCAGAGGGAGAGGACTGGAGTGCATGGGTGGTTCGGAGGGCACCAGGAGGGCTGAAGAAAGCCCTGGTGAGATCTTGTCTGAAATACATGTGTGCTTCCAGTCACCTGTTTCCACAGTAATGGCTCAGATGCTCATGGAGACAGAGACCCTTAGGAGACTTGCATCCAGTGGGCAGGAGAGGTAACCAGCCCCTGTGTGACCAAAGGCAATGAGGAGGGAAAATCTCCTGGTGAAGGTCAGCTGAGGAGCAGGATATGCCAAGCAAATTGATATAAATGGACAGCAAGGTGGGAGTCCCCACCTGTACACCTGAGGTTTTGCAACAAGGTGTTGGAAGAGCAGGAAAGTGTCCCATTATTGCTAATTAAGTACAGCCAATTCTACAGTCATGACACCTTGGCTTGATGTACTCAGTCAACTATCTTACCAACCAAAACCCAGCGACACCCAGAAATATTCCCTATGATCCCTTTAAAAGGAACAGCACACAGCATGCTCTCAGCTCCTCGAGATTCATAGCACTAGGCTGTACTGAAACATGCAGTTCCTTCAGAAACAAAAACTGGTGTTTGCCTCACATCTCTGATTCACTCACTGATAGCTGGCAAATCTTTGCATAAAAGAATTGAAGAATCTCTAAGGGATGTTGGAATAAAGCTATTTTTAGGTTAACATTATCAGATGCCTTTAAATCTGTGCTTTGCCTGTTTATCATGTTAAAATTCAGAAATAAGTGCCCCCTTTGTGTGGAGGGGAAATCACCTTACAATGCAAGCTGTAATTGCTCTCCCTCACTGACCTTCTGTGGAGCTCATGGTTTTCTCCTGCAGTTGGAGCTGCAGACATTCACTCTTTTTCTGTAACCATGAAAAGTATTTCATAACAAGAACCCCTCTGGTATTAAACATGAGCCATCCTGCTTTTCTCCTATCTAGACCTCCTCAAAACTTGTCTCTTTTCTATAACTCAAACCTATACAAATCTCAGCAAGTTCCACTGTGGCAACCCTACAAAAAGCCTAAAATAAAACTGCTTTCTAGCATTTTACTCAGTGATTCAATCACTAGAACTGACACAATGGAGAAATCACACCTGCTAATGAAATTGGCTATTCACCTGTTGCTGAGTGCCCTCCAGCACAGGAAGAGGTTTTACAGCACATAAAACCCCAAACCTACACCTCAGTTTTAGACACACACAGTTGCTTCTGAAGTAGCTTTTCCCATCTTGCTAAGCCGCTCAGAAGAATGCAGGCAGGAGGAAGGTGATGCCGCTCTGAGTGTGAAAAATCACTGAAACACAGCATGTCATTATTGGAGAAATGCTGTCAGCTGCACTGCAGCATTGCCCGCTGTCCTGGAAGAATTAGTAAGAAAAGAAATGTATTTAAGCACACACCCATCATATTAGTGAGGGGTTTTTCTGGCACTGTTGGCTGCTTCGTGGTACAGAAGAGTCTAAATGCTCGTTCATGCATGCACCGTGTCATTATCAATAGATCCGTCTATTACCTGTCATTGCAAGGAAGTACCAGGCTTCCAAAAACTCTTTTTCACAATGGCAAAACCAACTGAAATGTTGCTTTATTTAAAACCTGTTAGACTGAATAGGAAAAAGAGGATGTGTAAAGTATCACTGTACTTTGTGGGTGAGTGCTCCCCTCCTGAGTAGGCGTGAGCTGCAATATGTGCTTTTCTCTGCAGGAGCTGCTGGCTCTTGCTGTGTGCTGGACTGCTGCATGCTCTGAGAGGAGCAGCAGGGCACCCAGCTGCTGGGGGGCTGTGCCCCAGGCCAGCATGCTCCACCCCCAGGGACAGCAGCAGGCACATTCTATTGTAAGTGAGCACTGCAAAGCTGCATTGCTCACATGGCAGGGCCCCTGTGCTGCAGCTCATCAGGCTGAGCAGCCAGAGAGCTCTTCTGGTTGCTGCTCCCTTCTCACTCTTATTAAATTACAGACCATCCAAATTGTGATTACTCTAAAGAAAACGAAATGATCTTGTCCTCCAGGTGCCTCATTATGGCATCTGTTGGAAATAAGGCAGTGACGGGTGGAGGAAGCTCCAGACATCTCCATTGCTTTCTAAAATTTGTGTGAATTTCATTAGGAGTGGGAGTGCAGGGGTTTGGCCATGCACTGCTTTGCCTTCCCTGCTGGCTTGTTGTCGGGTTTTCTCGGCTGTTTGAGGGGCCTGGAAAGGCCCGAGGTGGCCTTGGGGCAGCCCGCGTATCGAAGGACGAGAAGAGGCTTCAGTTCTTCTTTCGGTTTTTATGTTTATTAATTGTTTATCTAAAAGATGTTCTTTCAGCCGAACAGAGATCTGCTCAGCAGTCAGCCATGAGCACACTGTCTGCCCTCCGGGGCAGCCACGTATCTTTATACCCATTGTTACGTGTACAATATTTATCATTTTTCCCCAATACCATTTATTCTTATTGTTGGGTGCACTTTCAGTAATAACCAATCCAAAAGTGCCACCATGGCCAAAGAAGATGGAGGAGAAGAAGAAGAAGAAGGAGGACAGGACACACCCCAATTCCTCCATCTTACTTCTCTAAACCCCCCTGTACATAAATCCTAAACCCTGTGTCTCACCCTCTAATTAACTAATCCCTTCACCATTCACCCCGGTGAAGCCCTCATCCTTGTCGTCTCCTGTGTAGGACCAAAGTCCAGCCACCAGACACTTCTGGCAACATTCCAGGACTCCCGAGCCCCCCAAGGTGGTCTCAGTGGCTCAGCACCTCAGGACTGAGATCCTGAGATCCGACAGCTTGTGCCTGTGCCCAGGCAGATATCACAAGAGTTAAGAAAGAGGGAGAAGTCCCTGCATGATTTGAAAACTCTCCCACCTGTTTGTTTTGTGTGCTGTTTAACCTCAAATCTGAGCTTCAGCAGAGACTCAGAGCAGGAGCACCTCCCTCTGTTCCCTGTCTTCCCATTGCTGTGCTTTCCATCCCTCCACCCTCATGGCTTGTCCAGCACCTTCTGCTGCACACAGGGCTGCAGCATGAGAGCACTGCAGTGACAGCCACCCCTGTTTCATCATGAGCCCCACAGGCAGGTGCTGAGGGCGCAAACTCCAGTGGGGGCTGCTGGGGAAGGGCAGGGCTGGCAGTGACCTCCTCTAGGACTGCCATATGCTGCCTCTGTCCTGGCCCTTAGGAATGGTCCAGCAGCCCTTCTCCTGGAGTTTAGGCTTCTCTAAAGATTGAATTATGTGTATGTCCATCACCAGGACAATCTGCTCTGGGAAGGAGTAATAGCCCTCCTTACCCAGAGCAGCCAGCTGTACCTAACTCAGCAGGAGTGTGAGCGACATGTGGCTGTTCAAAGCCACAAAGGGAGCCACTATTTTTGGGAGCACATTTCTTTCCTCCAGTGTACCCATCTGGCAGAGGCAGAGGAGTTGATGTCTGAAGACCTGTGGTCCAGGTGCCAGCAGAGCCCCCTAGCCAGGGAGACGGGGCAGGTCTGGCTCTGGCAGTGGGCACAGCCAGCTTGGGAGATAAAAGGGCATAAGTTGTGGCCTCACAGATTTTGGTTTAACAAAATCCTGAAAGGGGTCTCTGATCTCTCAGCCCCCTTCTGAGAGCAAGAAATCTGTGCTGCAGCAGATGAACAGGAGCTCTTGCCAGGTAGGATATGTGGTGGAGTATTGGATGAATCAGGCATGGAGCTGTTTCTCATTTATACCCGTGTAGCTGCTGACAAACCTTCAGTTAAACCTAAGCAAAACCTGACCAAAATGTAGGTAGAATCAACAGCTTTGATGGTTTTTGGAATGCACCTTTTTTGCAAGGAAATCACCATTTTCCCAGCTGCTGGTAGGAGTTGACAGAAAAAGCAAGAATAACCCCCTGTCCTGTCACATCAAAGAGTGGGAGGCAAATTTCATAAAGATCAAAGATGTGAAATGGGTAAAATTCAACAACTTAGATCTTACCTGCTGTCAGAATCACCAGGCTGGTGTTTGCCCTCACAAGGAACTGAATAAAAAACCAACAAAACTGACACAAAAAGAAAGCATTTGCCAAGTAGGTGCTTTCAATTAAGAGACTCTATAGTAATGATAACCATGAGAAACTGTCTTGTTTCTTGCCTCCTTTCTTGGGTTCTCTGCTGGAAGTCCATCCTTGCACAGGCTGTCCTGGGATACAGCTCTCTGCAGAGCTGGCAGCCTCGGCTGATGGCCAATTATCACTGGAGGGTCCAGGAGTGATTGCACAGAGTCTTGGTCTGCAATGAATTCTCCAGGTTTAAATTCAAGCACTTGGCACTTGAAGTAATGCCATGATAGTGCTCTGTGAAGCTGATGAAAATCTTTCAAGTCAAGTGTTGGCTGTGCTGCCAGAAAAGGTTGTCTTGAAGGGTTTAATTTATTGCTGTGAGTTCTAGTGGAAGAAGAAGGACAGAGCAGAGGTGCTGGCACCTGTGTGTGCATGAGCATTCACCCTGGGCTTAGGGGAGAAGGGGATTTGCAAACACAGTCACCCTGCCAAAGGGACCCAGCTTCTCCTCTCGTGTGTTTCCCAGAGGAGAGGGCAGCCCCAGAGCACTGCACTGGCTGCTGGAGCAGCGCTGGGCTGGTGTGTGCTCAGGGAGGGCTGGCAGTGGCACCGTGGCAGGGATGTGGGGAATGGGGAGAGGAACAAGCACAGCACAGGATGGGTGTGCAGCCCTGCCACCACTGTCACCACGGGGCACAACAACACGGGTGGCACACTGGACAGCCCTGGAGATGCCATTGCCCAGCAGGCCTGGCTGTGGAACAGCAAAGTGACCACAAGGAGCTCACTGAAGAAGATCCCATGGAAAGATCAGAAATTCTGAGCAGTGAAGGAAGGGAAATGAGCACAGCGCTGGTTCCCAAGGGGAAGAGCGAAGCTGTGACGAGAATATTGAAGGGATAAAACTGATGAGTTGTCACTGAGCTAAAACCAGCAGTGGGGAAGCTGCTGTGACACTGGGTCCTTCTGAAGACTGGTTTCCAGCCAGATATGTGTTCCTCCTGCAAGGGCAGGAGACACCAGATGGTTTGGGAAGACCAGAGAACTGCTCTAGGGGATTAGAATTTCAGTATTTTCTTATATTTTTGCTATCTTTCAGCATAATTTTGCTTTGCTGGACTCAATACTAACCTCAAAGAAAAGAAGTGCTTGTGTATTGACTACATATGTTAGTTTATATGTTTAAACTTCATATATTTATCTATAAAAATAAATATAGATAAGCTGTTCTAATAAGTGCACTTTTAGTTGTCCAAGGTTGGTGGAGGGTTCAGTAAGTGAGCAGTTGGTTTTTATCAAATTGATCATATCCATGCCACAACTTTATTATAATCAGATTTGAAAGGAAGATTGTGTACAAAATATTCCCCCTGGCAGCATTGCTTGTTCCTGCCTAGGAGCTACAGGGCTGCACTCCTCTTATGGAACAAGTATCACCATTTTCTTAATTAGGAATAAATAAATAAATAAAGACAAAAGAGCCTTCTTTCATCTGATTAAGTAGATAATAAAAACACATGCTACCCTGAAGCACAATTGCTTATTAAACCCTTGGATGAGGAATAAACAGGCCGAAGAAAATTTTAATACATAAACATGGGACTGATCTACTAAACAGCCAAAAATCTATCCCTAATTGGGGAGACTCTGCACAAGGGAAAACAGAGACCAAAGGGGAAGATAGATCATTTCTGTAAAGAGCAATTTGCACCAGGAGCATGTGGCTGGGGGCAGGCAGCTCGGGCTGAGGATGTGCCTGCAGTGCAGCCCAGGCACCAGAACAAGCCTGGGGAGCCCTGCACTGCCAGGGCAGCTGGTGTGGGCAGGGGGCCGGGGCTCTTCAGGCCTGCAGCCCAGAGTTGGGGCAGCAGGGAGGGGAAAGGAGAGCTCAGCATTTTCACTGCCCAGCAGTGGAGCTGCCTGCAGCATCCTTCTACTCCTTATCCACAGGGATGACTTGCTAGGGTTAGGACTGATTTTGTAATATTTGGAGGAGCTCGGGTGGCAGCATAAAAATCATTTAGACTTCAGCCAGAAAAGAGACTTCCTTCATTAATTTATCCCTGGGTGTAGCATTTGTTTGTGGCAAGTGTGATGTGACTAAACCTTACAAACCAAAGATCTCAGCAGTGTTTATCTGCTTGCAGCACACTGCATTGCTACTTGCCCAGATGTATTAAATAGGCTTGGATGCACCAGCAAGCTCTTTGCCCTACTCCTGATAGTTCTGTTTCATTCCCAAGCTCCAATGCTCAACCCCACCCTGTTTCCAGGTCCTACTGTTCCCTTTTAAGCACAAGTGTGGCAGATGTCACTGGCAGCAGCAGCTGCTGTCCTGGTACAGCTGTCAGCAGTGCAGCTCTGAGAGGCTCCTGAGTGCAGGGCTGAACCCTGGTCTGCACCAGCAATCCATGAATCACATTGGGCAGTGGTGAATTTGGGGCAGTCTTGGCAGCCTCCTGGCCAGAGGGGTGCAGGAGAAATCCTCTCACAACTACAGTCACATAACAAGACTTTGCTCTCAGGTAGCTGAATGCAAGACAGTGTGACATGTTTCCAAGTGCTGGGGAAAAAGCATTAGTTTCCCTTTCAATTACTAAACATATTTTTTATTTATTCTTTCAATGAATGAACTTCAATAGCAAAAGTCTTAGAGGATGGGGATAACTGAAGATGTAAATCCAAACCAATGACTTTGCAAATATATTCCAAAGCCTATCTGCAAGGACATTAGCCAGGACAGATCAGCTGGGAAGACTTTATTTTTCATCTGTGAAACAGCTAATACCCCCAAAGAAAGCACTGTCTTGTTCTTCTCTGGATATTGCATCTCCTAATTAGTATAATCCATTTAGTCTGCTCTGTTTGATTTTTCACCCACAGAGGCTGTGAAACTTCTGCTCTTAAACTTGGACTTGCAGTTACCTCCCCTGGGCAGCAGTGAGGCCCCTGTACCACACAGACTCCTCTTGGTAGGAGCTGGGAATGGCAAGAAGAGCACTGTTAATCACTGCTGCTTCTGCTTGCTTCCCTGTCAGGAGAAAAGCGTGATGGGGCAATCCTCACTGAGGGCAGGTGGGTGCTAAGGCAGAGCAGGGCTCAGACACTGGATGTGGCTCTAAATAAATAACTTAAAATGACCACATTCCTTACATTTGCTGGCTACTCTGTGCTTTGGAGTTTCTACTTTTCCCTCAGAGAAGCAGTGGAGGGAGAACTGCTGCCATTTCCCTTTGGGCCTGTGCCTTTGAGGCACATCCTCCCTGGTGTGTGAGGCAGAGCCCTTTCCATTTGGAGGTACAAGGACAAAAACCAGGTGATGATGTAAGAGCTTTCTGTATGAGAGAAGTTTGTATTTTCCATACGACTTCCATTCCTGGTAAGAGAGCTATTAAATGAAACTGGCCTCTGTGTGTTGTCTTCCTTCACCATTCATGTTGCCTTAACTTTTTATATGTGTCCCTCTTGCGCTTCACCCTACAGTCATGTCCTATTTTGAGCTCACAGCTCTTCCATCTCTTTATTCCTCTCTCCTTTATATGTTCATCCTCAGGAAAAGAAAATCTGAGGCAGAATCTCACTTTTCAAGGCTCTTAATGTGGGTTAAAAATATTTCAACCAGAGGAAACAATCTGAATGGTTTCAGAGGCTCACAGGCTGTGGGGAAGTGAGCTGGCAATGCAGAGCAGTTCAGGTACTGCTGGTGTGACTCAGAGCTCAGCCCTAGATCAGCACTGCCCAGACAAGGGACGACTCTTCAGACCAATCCAAACCCTACAAGAGGAGAGGAGAGGAGAGGAGAGGAGAGGAGAGGAGAGGAGAGGAGGGGAAAGGGAGAGGAGAGGAGGGGAGAGAGAGGAGAGGAGAGGAGAGGAGAGGAGAGGAGAGGAGAGGAGAGGAGAGGAGAGAGAGGAGAGGAGAGGAGAGGAGAGGAGAGGAGAGGAGAGGAGAGGAGAGGAGAGGAGAGGAGAGGAGAGGAGAGGAGAGGAGAGGAGAGGAGAGGAGAGGAGAGGAGAGGAGAGGAGAGGAGAGGAGAGGAGAGGAGAGGAGAGGAGAGGAGAGGAGAGGAGAGGAGAGGAGAGGAGAGGAGAGGAGAGGAGAGGAGAGGAGAGGAGAGGAGAGGAGAGGAGAGGAGAGGAGAGGAGAGGGGTCTCCTTTGGACAGTCAGCCTCTCTCTTGGCAGCATTCTTAGTTGGGAATTACCTTGAGAAATCTGATGTAAGCTGAGCTGGGCATTGGAGCAGCTCTCATCCAGGGACCCCCCTCCATCACAGAGCCCTCTGTGAAAACACGAGCTTGAGGAAATGGAGTCTGTGAAGTGAGCACCAGGAAGGGAATGGCTTGATCTACATTCTCAGAAGCAATCTCCTGGTGCATTCAGCTCTGTGCTCCTTGCTGCATACACAGGACCGTGCTGCTTTAGAAAAAACAGAGCAAGGATGGTAGGAGAGTATTTGCTTCAGCACAATGATGGGGACCCACTGAGAGTGGCCTCTGGATTGACTTCCAAGAAATAACTGGGGTATTTCATCATTTCAGTGTCATCCTGGCAGTCATTGATGCTTGTGGAGATGGACATCTGCCTGGGCACCTGACGCCGGCAAGGGGGCTGCTGCTGAAAGCGCCTTGAGCTGTTTTATTTTTCAACATCAGTCTCATTACATGATTATGACAATGGGAAGATGCTAGCAGCTCACATTCCAGGCAGCAGGCCAAAAACTTAATGTTACAACTTACTTTATAAGCTTCTTGACCAATCACACAAAGCGAAAGCACATTGACGGTAGTTCTGTCCAATCACCATAAGCACACGTACCTTTGGTTAAAACAATGCTTGCTTATTTCAAATACAATACCTACTTGTAAGCTCTAAAACACAATGCACAGAGCTCCATTATTAAGCTTTAATCTTCCTAATATCTTGCTAGATAAACTTTCTGCAGCTTAGAAAGCTATTCAGACAAGCGTTAATACACAGACCATTGTTCTATTTGCCCTTGCTTTTTCTACAGTTTAAATACTTTTTCTGCTGACCTATCTCATGACTGCTGCTTTAGCTCTGCTCACAGTTCTGCTGTATTTGAGGCCTGCATCTTGCAGCTTTCCCAAAACCCTCTAATTCTGTAGATTCCCACAGGCACCCTGGCTGCTCACACAGTTTCTCACCTGTGTGGGCTGCATGGCAGCCAGGGCTGCTGAGGCTCCACCTGTGCCACAACACTTGGGATGCCTTGTTCTCCTGCTGAAGGAGGCAGGTTCAGGGCTGAGCAGTGGTGTCTGCTACAACAGGACCACACACCTCTCATGTACCATAGCAGCATCCTCATTTTCCAGGCTGGGGGAAGGATTTGCTCCCAAACTCTCTTCTGTGCATTTGAGAAATCTGCTTGACAGCATCTCAGAGGCAGGGAGAAGCATTGAATGGGGTAATACACGGAGATTGCCCTATGCATATCAGCCAAATACAAGAAACCCTAATGGGGTACATTCTCCAAATTCCATCCCCTGGAAGCTCTTCACAGGGTAGTTGAGCCTGCCAAACGTGGCTCTGACACCACCAACATATGCAGAAGGTCTGGGCTGGGGATGGTTTGAGATAACAATGCCATGACTCTGGAGCAATATTCAGTGATGAATGTCTCTTTTGCTGCAGCTGGGAAAGCCAAGTGATTCCAAGGAGTACCTGTTTAGTTATGTCACATTGGAGATCACGGACCTCTGCTGACTCCTGGGTTCTTGCAGCCCTTGTCAAAGGCCATACACTAAGCACTGGGTAACCTGAGCACTGGAGAGGAACCAGCTTGCCATCTTCAAAGACAACATTCAAACTTCATGCTTGTCTTCTCTGCTATACTCAAACTGTGCATTTCATCCACTGAATGCCAAAGGAAAAAATTCAGTATTACTTTTGCATCATGTATGGGAAAACTCACATATATTATCATGTCTGATTTGAAGTTTTAATGATTTGGAGTTTGACATGCTCAAAAGCATGTCAAGACAGCAAGTCTGGGGTGCACACATGTTGAAAAGTATATTTCCTTGTATATTGAGGAGAAAGAGATGAGATACAGCAGATAGAGCAAGCTGTACTTTACTGCCTTGCTCATTTGGTTTCAGAGGGAATCCTCAATTCCTAGATTGAGCTAGATTATTTTTAACTGTTTTGAGAATGAATTTCAGATATACAACTCCTCTTTCCTTGAAAATCCTTAATACTTGCAAACAAGTGGTCAAATGTTTTTAACATGGTTACAGAGGTAATAGTTGCATTAGTTGTTTAGAAGGTGACTTTGGAAAAATACTGAGAGGAAATGGGTCCAGCAGGAACACTTTGAACATTTCAGCTGTTTTACTTCAGCTTCATGATTTCTATTTTGTAAAAAACTGCTATTAAAAATGGCCTTTTGTTCCTTTGCTTTTTTTGTTCCTTCCTTGTCAGGTTTGCTCAGATTACAAGTCAAAACAAAGCTTTTTCTTCTGTTCCATGGTGTAGATTTACTGTCAGAGAAAAATTTGCCTTCCTTTTGTTATAAATGCTGTAATAGACAACAGGCAGATGGTAATAAACCATGTTGAATTTCCAATATCTTGCTGGTGGTGCAAGAGCCACAGCTCTGTCTGCAGAGCCAGGGGTCCCCCCGGAGTGGAAATGTTTCAGGTGGGACACTGCTGTGCTGGCTTTGGCCATTGCCACATATTTCAGGTGGACAGCTGGTTCTCGGCTTGTTTGTTGAGCCTAGTGAGCTGGGCCAGGTTTAATCTTACTGTCAACTAAGAAGGACTTAGGAATTCTCTTTTCTTCACCAGTTGTATTAGAACACTGGAAGGATACCTTGCTGTGCTTGGCTGCCTCGAAGAGCAGTGTTTGTGTGGCAGAAGGAGCTCTTCCCAGCCCCTGGCTGCAGAGATGATGAGGACTCTACCAACAGTGGCTCCTGGAGGATATTTGCCTAATCTCCAGCTGGAGCAGGGGGCCTTTCCCGGTCTTCTTTCCACCTGTATAACTGTCTGTCAGAAGTTCCTGTAAGACACATTACTGTTGTAGCAAAAAGACTCAATGATCTGCATTTAACATAGGTCAGAGAAATTCTCATAACATTCTAAGAGAACCTCAACAGGCGAAGGCTGAAGTGTCCTGCATTTTTCAGAAGACAGATTAAAAATCCTTACACAAAGAATAAGTGCTCTATCACTCTTCCCAAGTACAGCCATGGCCTCCTGAAATCCTGACACCTGATATAAGTTCCAGCTCAGGGCCAGAGCTTTCCGAATGCTGTCAGTGAGTGCAGGTGTTTGATGTTCTGCTTTGTGGAGCCTCACACAAGGCAGATCCTTTGTCTTAAGGAGGAGTCCTTTACTGGAACACATGAGAAATATCCATCAGCTGGACCTGATACAAGTTCATGTGACTTCTCCTCCAAACCACCTTCCCTACCAGAGGAACAGAGAGCAGAAGAGTGTTTGGGAGCAGATCCTTTCCCCAGTCTGGAGAGGGGCAATACTGCTGCTCTGGCACATGTGGGGGATGTGGCAGAATGTGGTACCAGATCCCACTGCTCCACCTCCTTGCTTCTCCAACACAAGCATGTCAAGCTCTCCAGGTGATGTTAACAAACATGTATCCTCTGAGCAGATGAGGCACAAACCCACTGCAGTGCAGGGCTTTTATCTGCCCCTGCCCAAGGAGCTGGGTGACTCCTGGGTGAGCACCAACCAAAGCTGGGGAGCACACAGGGAGGCAGGGTTACATATCTGTTACACCTGGACATGAAGATGGACCTTCAATAGCAGCTGCCTGTTGAAGGTTTGTGGATCCCTTTGTGTCTACAGCAGCCCCTGCTGCTGCTGCTGAAACCCAACACACCAGCTCTGGACTACCCTGGCTGTGAAGTAATGAACATCCCTGGGACACTCAGGTTAAAATGCAAACAGAGCAGTAGGGTGCTTGCAGACAAGAGCTTAAACTCAAAACCAGCCCTACAAGTCTGTGAGGGAGATACCAGCTATCTCTTCTTCCCTTCAGCATGGCCAACATGACAGTACTTTCCTGTGGACTTCCCTGTGATTATAGATTTTTCAACTAGATAAAATGATTTACAAAGTATGCAAACCTGGGCAAAGGGGAAAAAAAAGCCAGTAGAAGAGAATTTTCACATAGATTTAAAAACCAGAAAAGAAATTCAAGCAAATCACCTCTCCAGAAGGGGACACCTTATCTTCAATTAAATTGAGTATTCCATCATCCCAGCCCAGCTATTTTACTGATGAATTACTCTGCTGAAAGTCATTGTTTTCCTGCTAGCTTAAATTTATCCAGGATCAGCTTCCAGTCATTAGAGCCCCATTTTAATGTCATTGCACAAATTGATGGTACATATCTTCTGGGTTCTTGTACCTTAGGCCTCCCCTTGGATCTCAAAAACTTTAATGCCAAAATATAATTTATTCTCATTAGCAGTGTCTTGGGACTGCTGTGTGAAAGGACCAAGAAAGTTGGATGTATTAGGCTTTAGCTAAGACACAGAAGAGGATGCAGCAGTAACCAAAAAGCAATAAGTGCTGGAAGGGAGATAAATCAGGTACTTCTGTGAGCCTTCTCCCCCAAGACCAGGGTGATACAGTGAAAGAGCACAACACAAGCCCTGGCCACATTAAAACTGATAACATAAAATAGGCATTACAGGCTAGATGATATGATAAATCTCTGCAGTTCCCTAAGTGCTATCAAGATTTGCCAGTAGCCTGAGCTGAGGGTGATGCCTGCTTTGCCCCTCACCAAGGCACGTGGCTGTCCCTGCAGGAGCAGGGAAGGCTCCTTCAGGCCCCTGAGCTGCACCATGATTCCAAAAATGCTCATTTGGCCTCAGCCCTGATGAACAGCATCTGCTTTTGCCAATGCCTTTGCTGGTGATTCTTTGATTCTAAGACTGTTGTAACAGAGTTCCACTGACTGACAAGCATGGGGGGGGGGGGTGGTTTGTGAGGACTCCATTAACGTTAGAACTTTTTTTTCAGGCCAAAATTTTTGGTTCTGGATCTTGCCAAGTGTTGCACTAAATGATCTATTCCTATCCTACCTTTGTGCCACCAGTCAACTGTGAACTCAATTTTCATGCTTTTGGTTAGCCATGGACAGCATGGCTTTTCCTTCCCCTCTCAAGCCTGGCTTTAAATTGCTGATTGAATCTGCTCTAATCTCTTTCTGGGATCCCAAAGCCCTGTCAGCTGTCCTTGTGGGTTAAACGAACCAAGGAGCACAGACCACTTGTTAGTAAAACAACTGTGAAGGTGTTAGCTAAAGACCTTAGGTGATACACCACAGATTTTGCTTTCTCTCTCACCTTTCAGTCCCATCATGTCAAACTGATCTCACCAGCAGTCCAACATCCAGAGTTAAAGAGCACAGGGCTGATGGAGAACCACCAAATCAAATGTCCTTCTGGACAAAAGAAGAAAGCCAACAAACATATATCCTATCATACAAATTTTTCTTCTTCTCAAGAAAGAAGAAAAGAAAATCAAATATAGGAGAGCGCTTGTATGATAGGATATTCTGCTGTATTGGGTTACTGCCTACCTTTTTAAAGAGGAATTGTTGGCTGGGGTATTTGGAACAGGAATACTTTTATGAGATCATTAATATCAGCCTGTGTATTCATTTGACTCAAGCCTCCAGGGAAAGGGAGCTGGTGGGAAAGCTCTGAACATCAGGACTGAGACAGACAGTGGAGAGATTGGGGCCTGCCTTATGTCCTACATGAGTGGCCTCAGTTTACAGGGCAGCCAACAGGCTTTCTGAACCCTGCACACCTCCAAAGATTAATTTCTTTGGCAAAGAAATTTGCATGTCTGTAGCACCATAGAAATCAATGACTGCTAATAACAGCATCAAGGGGTCACTTCTGGACTCTACAGCAGTAGACAGGCTGCAAATTAGCACAATTGTGCCAAAATTCTAATTTACAAGGCCTTCAAATATTGACAGGCTTTTCTCTTATCTCATTTCATCCAAGTCTATTTGCTGTATCAAGAGGGCATAGTTCATTTTTGATAAATTTTGTTTGTTCTTTCCCAAAGAAGCTTGTCTTGTAAGTCATATAATACTTCTGAAGATAGGAAAAAAATACACAGAGGAAGGAGGTGTTGGAACTGAAGCCAGATAGGAAGGAATCAAAGGATCCATCTGCCTTAATGTTAGAAATCTGTGGTGCAAATATCTATAGATGAGCCCATCACCCTGAGCTCCCTTTCTTGTGAAGAGTGAGAAATGGGCTCTCATGGGGTGTGACTAAGCTGGACTGTTTCTGTCACCTTCCTTAGGATGCAGTGAGTTTTCACAGAGGTTGTGCCTGTTTCTCTCTGGTGACTATAAAGGAAGGCCAGCTCAGATGTGGCCATTTACACACGCAGGCTCTGGCTGCCCTCTGACACCTCTGGGCCTTTCATCCCTGTTGAGACAGACTCTGTCATTCTCTTTCATCTCCAATTCTACTTTAAATATCGTGACTCTTAAATCAACCATCCCAATAATGTAAGAGGATTGAACCTTTTCTCCAGGTGCATGAAGATGTGAGCTAAGCTGCAGGAGGAAGGGCCCAGGGCAAAGTGTTTGCTGTGTTTGATAACAATGCTGTATTTGCTTACAATGCTGGATCTTTCCATTGTGCAGCTCACTGGGCTCTACCTCTGCCTGCAGGCAGCAATATTACAGAATCAAAGAACTATTGATGGGAAAAACCTTTAAGAACATCAAGTCCAACTGTTAACCCAGTCCTGCCAAATCCACCACTAAACCATGTCCTTAAGTGCCACATCCTTTAAATGCCTCCATGTATTGTGACTCCACCACTTCCCTGGGCAGCCTGTTCCAGTGCTTGATAATCCTGCAGTGAAGAAATTTTTCCTGATATCCAGTCTGAACCCCCCTGGGCACAGCTGGAGACCATTTTCTCCGATCCTGTCATTTGTTACCTGGGAGAAGACAACAACACCCACCTGGCCACAGCCTCCTTTCAGGCAGTTGTGGAGAACAACAAGGTCTACCCTGATGCTCCTTTTCTACAGGCTAAACATCCCCAGCTCCCACAGCTGCTCCTCACAGGACTTGTGCTCGAGACCCTTCCCCAACTCCACTGCCCTTCTCTGGACTTGCTCCAGGACCTCAGTGTCTGTCCTGTAGTGATGTGCTCAAAATTGATCTCAGGAGTCAAGGTGCAACCTCACAAGTGCCAGGTACAGGGGAATGATGCCTGTGCTAGACCTGCTGGCCACAGTTTTGCTGATACAAACAGCACTGTGGGAAGCTGGAGGTAGTAAACCCTAAAAACAAAGTCAAACCTTAATCAATTGAAATTGAGAGTGGTCAAAAATCTAAGTAAGAAAATTTTCTGTGTTGAAGATCTTAATAGAAGACTATTTGTTTAATACAGGAGGCAGAAATTTGCAATATTCCTCCAATATAATTTCTATTAGTCATCAATGCCTCAATGCATCTAGAACATTTACACTTTATCTTATTATCTTTTCTTTCCTCATGCAACTTTATTCTTTCACACAATCTCTGCACACCTGTACTTCCCTATTTTGTTATGCTTTGGTGTCATTTTTCTGCACCCAAAAGATCTGTTTTTTGATTAGTACATTTCTGGAAAAAAAAGTCAGTGTCTTTCTCTGCAGCAGACAGGTCCCAGGGATTTGGCATTGCTTGGGGATATTCACATTTCTTGGTCAGGACAATGATACTCCTCCTTTTTTTTCCATATCCACCCAAACAAAACCACTGATCTCTAGCCTTGATCACATAAGCACAGAACTCATGTCATTGCAAAACACAAAGCCCAAAATCTGCTGAGGAGATTGTATAGTTCAACTCCAGTACATCTGTAAGAAAGGTACCTATGAAAATGTTAATGGACTTAAAAGCTCTGGGAGGCAGTTTGACATACTTCCAGCGGAAAACAGCAGCGTTACCACATAAGCATCAGAGAAGATAAGATACTTTGCCATGGTTACAAATACAAGGACAATAAATATGTCTGATCCTTTTCCAAGAAAATGGAAGGAAAATAACTGGCAAGGTGCCCTCTTCTAAAACCAATTTCAGTATATAAAGGAGCCTGTGAAAAGTATTCTGACTAATACACTGCCAGGCAGAGAGAAAGAACAACCATTTCCGAATGCAAGAGGCATTGAAACCGTAACCAGAAATAAAATGAAAGTTCCTTTTGAGCTTTAAAGAGTGAGACCAACCCAATAAAACTGATAATTCCCACTGATTTAAAATTTGCATTTTGTATCACTGAACAAACTCACTTGACACCATCCAGGAGTAGCTTCACAGCTGATGTGACCCAGGAATTGTAGCTTTGGCCATCTAATTGCCTTCTGCCTGGGAGCTGGAGGTTCAGCTGGAGGCAGCACAGGCATTGCAGGGAGGTCATTCCTTCTCCTGAGGAGGAGGCAGCAGGCATTTTCCTCTGAAGAGTCTGGACTCAATTCTGGTACAGAGTTGTTTATAACAAGGTTATGGTTAGAGGCAGAGCATTTCCTCCACAGCTGTTCTAGGTACATTCAGAGGAGATTGCTGTAACTGTGCTGTGTCCAGCTGACACACTCACCAGTACAGAGCTACTTGCAGGTAGCTGTCATACCCACAGATAAACCCTGACTCACCTGCTGTGCTCAGGCATCTGCACTCAGTTTAAGTCAAAAGTAGAGGCCAAGTGTCCCTCCTTCCCTGTGTGCTCCCTGATTCCTCATGTGTGATCAGCTGTAATTCTCCCTAGGGCCTTCAGTCTTGTCTGCTCCAGCACATCAGGGACAGTTTAACACTCTGAGAACAAAAACAGGGGACCCTTGCCAGTCCTCTCATCTCAGCTCTTTGTGGCATGGCCAGACCTGACACTTAGTGTTCCATTCAGGTAAATGTGGTACTCACTGTCCCAGGCTGGTGCTTCTGGGTCTCTGCAGATTCAGGGACATTGTTTCAGAGTATTCCATGTTTGCCTTGCAGACAAAAAGATCTAGAAACATCATTTGTCTTGTGCAAAAGGTAGGGAAGAAATTCCCCATGCCATTTATGGCAGCAGGGTGCCTGACACCCATTTTTATAATGGGGAAAAATGCTTTTAATCCTCAAATTCCCCAGTTGAACATTATGAGATTATGAGTCAGGCACAATGAACGGGTATTTTAGGGCCTTTTGTTGAATTAGTTACAATGGTTAAAGTGATTAAAAGTAGTGTCTGTGATGGGGATAGCTCATAACACCTCTAGGTCAGAGCATTTGAGCAGATGCATCTTTCCAACAGAAATCCATGCTCCATGAGGTGCTGGGCTGTCCTGAGCCCCTGGACACTGCTGTCAGGAGTGTCAGCAACAGCTCAGCTGAGTGGGCAAAGCAGAGCCCTCACACACGCAGGGTGCATGGAGCAGCTGCACAAGCACTGTCTCTCCCTCCCTTTGCTGGCAGGCAGCACTGAGGGTGCGGTGTCTGAGCATCATGAAGAGCCATCCTGCCAGAGGGACTGATATAAAACAAATGTGATGATGCTTCCCCACTTTCCAGTGCAAAAGAAGAAAGGGGACAGGTTTCTAAGAAGTCTTGCTTTCATTTTAACTCAACTGGATGATTTCCATCAGGGCTACTGGGGAGCCCTTCTCCAACAGCACAGGACAGATATTACAGAATCCAGAATCCTGACTAATCCTCCTAATTCAGCAGCCAAGAGCCATAGATATTAATCTAGTCATATGTAAAAAGGTGGGACGAAACTTTTTTTGTTGTTGTTTCAATACATCTCCCACTGGAAATCTGTGGCTTGCACAGCAAATCTGGGCTGAGGTTCATCATCTGACGCAAAGGCAATTGCCAGGATATTTTTTGACAGAGTGCCAGGTACCATTGTAGGATGGAATGTGAGCCTCAGTTGCTCGTGGGCACTCATTTGCAGTTGTAAATAGTGCAGTGTTTGGAAGCAGTTCAGAGTACAGCTGCTGTCAGACACCTTCAATATTGGCTGTTCAGTGCCAGAGAAGCAGTGATTGTGGGAGTGCTTGGAGCAGCAGGGGTGAGAATTGCTGGGAGCTCAGCCTCTGCACAAGTCCTCTACAAGTGAAAACTCACCTGTAGCCTCTGATCACTCTGCTTTCCTGCTTCCATCGATCTTCAATGTCTCACACATCTGACCCCACTTACATAGGCATCTATCCCAGGAATAATTCCCTTGCAGTGAGTGCAGGATTGTGTGTTCTGAGGTCAAGAGCAGCAAGATAGCAATTACAGAGATAATTGTTTTTAATGCAGTTTTCACCTACAGAGTCCCATTAAAATGTTCTTTGCAGAAGAACAGAAAGGAACAATGTTTTAATATTAGGTTTACAAGAAACACTTTATTTCTCCTTTATGATATCCAAGTTCCTTGACAGCGACCATGAATTAATCTTCACACTGTGCAGTCTGATTTTTTTTTTATGGAGCAGGCTTTGCTCATTGCATCTGAATACTGAAACTTGAAAAACAGTGACAGTGTTTATGGTAATTAAAATCAGTTGAAGGACACTGTTCAGAACTCTAGATAGGATTAAAATTCCTTGTGTGTCTCTTAACAATCAACTGGAAAGGCCAGAGTGTTGAGACCTGTTAAAGCAGGATGCATTTTTTCCTTCATCATTTTATTGATGGCATTTGACAATCCCCTGAATTAATTCCTACATGTCCTGTGACAGCTTTTGTCTTAGTGTCACTTTCATCCATGTTGAACTGGTTACATTTTAATTCTTTGGTGTCACCAGGAACAACACTGGTCAGGTCACCTGCAACCATCATCCTGCTCCTCCCCACTCCAGAGAAGGGAAGCAGCTCCTCCTGTGCCTGCCTCAGCTGGGATCAGGGCTGGGGGATCCCCCTGCAGTGCCCATGGATGCACATGCTGGAGCAGGGAAATGGCCCTGGCCCCTTCAAAGTCCCTCCCACATCAGCTGCTGAAGAAATCAAAGAGCTGCCAGAATCCCTTGTGGATATCTTGGTCCCCACTCCGAAAGGCAGGAGAGGTGCCTGGAGCAGCTTGTCACAGGCTCATTACCAGAGAAGCACCTCTCCCACACTCCCCAGGGACAGGCTGGGCCATCCCACATCAGGGTGGGATGTTGGTCTGACCCACTCCCACTGCCCTTTCCCAGGCCATGGCTGCACATCCCCACAGCCCATTGACCCAGAAGGTAACACCCCCTTCTCATCTCTCCTGCCTGTTGTTCCTCAGGAGCCTGTACCCTTCCATTCCTGCAGTCCAGTCTCAGGAGCCACCCCATGACATCTGTGAGGTGCCAAGGAAATCACAGCCCAAGCCATCAGTACACACTGCTGGTGTATGACAAACCTACAGTGGCTATTTCTTGTATATGTGACACAGTTGAAGCACTTAAAAGTAGGATGGCTTTTGTTTCAAGACCTCTTCTGAGATACAGAAATAAGGTGCCCTCCTTTTGCCTCCTCTCACCTAGAGATACAATTTTATTTTATGGAATTTCTTGGTTCTCCACTTCTACTCTGATATTTTACATGCACTTCTCGAAGTATCCTTGGAGAGCATCCAACTTTCAAATTCCATGAGGTGCCAGCAATTTGAAAATATTTTATTTATTTCTGTACTTTGTAACATCTTTCATGTTTCTGTTCTTTTAATCTGAGTTTGAACCATTTCCCCTCTGTCAGAGTAGCTGTTCAATCACTACCAAAGCATCTTGTAACAACAGACGCAAAAAGGCTTTCTGTCTCCTTGGTATTTCTTGTCATTAACTTTCCTTCTGCAGTGAGTACTGAACCAATGTGTCATCTGATAGTTCTCTTTCCAATGCCTCCACACATTGTGGGGTTTGCTATTCTTTATTTCTTTTTCTCTTGAATTTGATTTTCTCACTTCCAGCACATACTGTTCTTTGATAGCCATCCTTGCTCACTTGACCTCAAACCCATTTTTTCTGCACTTCTTTCTTGTATGAGTTTACTGAAGACCTGAAGTAGTCCAAACTGGTCTCCTGCTGCAATTTCCAGTGTGACTACATACTGGTAGAATTGTATCTTAACATCATTTTGTACAAGGAACTGACAATTCTCCTGAACTATTGACTTGCAGATTGTTTTTCTACAAACTATTATTTATTATCTCTCTTTGGCTACTGAAATATCTTTCTTGAAGATGATTGACTTAATTCTGCTTGGTTTGGTTCTCCCACATTCTTTGTCTAAGGGCTGTTACCCTTAATAATCTGTCCCTTGGCAGTTAATATCTGCACACTCATGATGCTTCCAGAGCTCTAGGAAGGAAGCAACAATATAATCAAAGCAGCTATGAAAATGGCCATATTAATTTGATTTGTGAAAAGGAAACCTAAAGGATTTTTAAAGGACCTGAACTATTAACTGACCTCCCATATCTACCTTGGCTCTATGTGGCACTTTACAATGCACATTCTCTTCTTGACATTTGACTAACACAGCAGGAGGTAAATTAAAACTTAACCTACCTGCACTAGAGATATATTCATGTCCTTAGTGGTCACAACTGCAGCTTTATTTTCCACTGACATCCAGGGGAGAAAAAGCAGCTATCTCCACATAACCTCCAGCAGTTGTGCCTCAAGAGTGCTGCCCCCCAGCAGTGATGCAGAGCAGCTTTGGCAGTCAAACCCAGCTGTTTGTATTCCAAGCAGAGGAACAAAATCCCCTGTGGGATAACCCCTGCCTTCACCCTGGCAGTGGGACTGGCTCCAGGCTGCTGGGAGAGGACACACCAAGTCTTTCTGCCCAGCGCATCAGCTGTGGTCAGGCTGCACTCCCTTCATCAGGGCAGTGAGAGAAGCTGCCCAGAGAGGCTGTGGAGATCCTCAGTATTCAGGTAGGACATAAGAGTTGCTGTGCCTGTGTTTTGTCCCACTTTCTTCTCAAGGATGGGCTGGATCCCTGCACAAGGGCTTTCCAACCACCATGCCTGTGAAACTTTTAAACCGGTTTGCCATCCCCCTGAGCCATCACAAGACTGGAATTAAAGCAGAGAGATGGGCTGGAGTCTGCCTGACTCCAGAAACACCAGCAGCTAGCTGCTAGTGATGGGTTTGCCACTGGGCAAAATCTGTGTGTGGCTGTGGTTCTTCTTTCTCCTCCCTGACCAGTCCTGCTTAAAACTTTCTTTGAAGTTTATTGTTCACCAATTCCGTGTGATTTTGTGGCTGAGGTTTACATAGGTCAAGTCAGCAGAACATTTTTGAGAAGCTGCCTTGGAAATGGGCTGCCACAGATCAGGACTTAGCAGAAGGTGACATATGCGCAGGTAAGGTGGTCCCAGGAGGTGCAGGATTGTACCCAGTCACTGAGACACATCTTTGGGAGGTCACATACAGGTAAGGCAAAGGCAGGCTCTGGGCTCCTCCCTTGCTGCTGCAGGGCACAGGAGATACATCCCTGCCAGGCTGTGTCCCCAGAGCCTCTGAAAGCAAGGCAAAACCTGGTCCTTCTCCTTTCCTTGTCCTTACAGTCACCATCCAAAGGTATTTCTCAGCTACTGCAGATGATTGGACCCAGCCCTTTCCCAGCTAAACCAATTCCCATTTCAAATGGCATTACAAAAATACAGAGACAGAACTGCTGCAAGGAAAAGCTCTGCCATAAACTGACCAATTAAAAGGCATCAGAGTACTCCAAATAGAGTTATTTCAAAGGCTAATTACTATACCAATTCTTCTGGCTTTAATTCTAGACTTGAAATATTGCTGTGCTAAGAAAATAAGACTCATAGTACATGAGACACAGGGGAGAAGATTCAATTTGTAATGATAATTTGAACAATTTTAATAGGGTTTCACCAGCAATATGAAGATTGCCAGTTTAATAATCTGTGTAAATGAAGAAGTAAATCTCAGGCCCTGTATTTAAAGTCTTCCTAAAACATCTGGAACACAGTGCAGGATAAGCCTGGTATCTGGCAAATTCTTGATTCTCTTTTCAGAGTAAGACCTACTCCAACTGCAGCACTGTGGCTCTCACTGCAAGAGCTGAGTGCCTGAAGCTGACAGAGGAGAAGAACTTAGGCTTAAACTCTCCAAAACCTTCCTACCAAAGCACTTAAATATCCACTGCAAAGATAGCAGAATATTTAGGATGATGTTTGAAGAAGCTGCTTGTGTGCTGAGCCAATAACTTTATAGAAGATGGGAAGAAATTCTCTGCAAAGACATCCTCAACAGAAGAGCAGCAGAAATTATCACATCAACCACCAGAACTTGCAAAAGCAGTGTCTTGAAACTTTAAAAATCACATGTGGGAAATAAGCTGTGCTTGGCCAATATTTCCTGTCCTGTACAAGGGTCCTGTGTGCACAGAGCCCAGGCTGGTGCTGTGGTCTGCTCATGGGGTGCCCTCATCCTCAAGTGGGATCCATCTCCCCCTGCAGATACAAGGACAGATGGAGATTTCTGCCCCATTTAGCCAACTCAGGAGCCCTGGCTGCTGTCCCACAAGAGGTGGACGTGCCAGCTCTGCCCTGGAAAGCCAGGGGTAGGCAGCTGTGGACAGTGGCACCCCAGAGATCCCCAGGGATATGCATGTTCTTAGGCACTGGCAGTCACTCCATTCTAGTATTTTCTTATCTCAACCTACTCATCCGTTCATGGATTGATAAGAGGAGTTCAAGCCTGTTTTGTGCCATACTCACCAAGAAAGGCACATAGTAGCTTTATTTTATCTGTACTGCATTAATCTGTACTGCCAATGAAAAATGCAGTCTGGATCTACCACAGGTGCAGGAAAAGTGCATGGAATGTCTTTGCTGCTGGAAAAGGATAATATTTTGTCAGTGTGCTGGCTTTGGCTGGGGTAGAGCTAATTTTCTTCATAGTAGCTGGTATGGGGCTGTGCTGTGCATTTGTGCTGGAAGCAGTGCTGCAGTTCAGGGATGTTTCAGTCCCTGCTGAGCTTACACAGAGTCAAGGCCTTCTCTGCCCATCACCTCACCCCACCAGCAAGGAGGGGACAGCCAGGACAGGTGACCCCAGCTGGCCCTGGGATTTTCCAGACCATGTGGCATCATGCTCAGCATGTAGGGCTGCGGGAAGAAGAAAGAAGAGGCAGAGGCAGTTCAAGTTATGGTGTTTGTCTTCCTAAGTCATTGTTATCCATGATGGGGCCCCTGAACACCTGCCTGCCCATGGGAAGGGATTAATTAATTGCTTGTTTTGCTCTGCTTGTGTGCACAGCCTTTACCTATTAAACACTCTTTAGCTCAACACACAAATTTTTCTTGCTTAAACCCTTCTGATTTTCTCATCCATCCTACCATGGAGGAGTGAGTGAGTGAGTGGCTTTGTGGGGATGAGTTGCTGGCTAGGGTTAAACCACGACACAGAGGAAAACAAACACAAGAAATTCCCTAATTCCATGTACTTTGTCAAGTTATGGGAAAGCAATACTGTAGCTCAGCTGGTGATATGATACAGGCTTTTAGGAAAGAAAAAGAAATAAAAATATAATTATTAAGTTAATAAAAAAAGTTTGATAAGAAGCAATGCTACATGCTGCTCAACTGTTAGCAGTGGGTTTGGTAAATTTGCTGAGGGGGAGGTTTCATATCTGTATTTTGACATTTTCAAAAAGTTATTTTAACAAAATTACAGCCTTGTTGTAATGCATCCACCACCTTTCAGTTCTGGCTTTTCAAACCACACAACGTGAGAGACACCTAGCTTAATTTATGCAAAATGCCCTATATGAAGCTGTATTTTGGTACACAGGAGTTAGAAAATAACCTTACCTAAGAAATCATATTTTCTGATTAGTTTTCCAGATTCCATTGCTGCTAATTAAGAGTCTATTCCTTGCAGCTGGAAGACAAGAAATGCCTGAAAACCTGTTCCATTTGTGAGAAGCAGGAGGAAGAAGTGCATCTGGCTGAGCTGAAGTTTGCCAGGCTTGGTTGTTTATGCTCAGTACACATTTCCAGCCCAGCAGCTCTGAGATCAAATTAGAAGCTTTGCGTCTGCCAGTTCAACAATGGGTACATGACAGGCCACCAGCTCCCACAGATGCCCAAACACCTCCCTTGTGCTGGGGAATGGACAGAAAGCCCACAGGTACCCACAGCAGCCTGCTGGGACATGGTATTCCACCAAAGCCTCTGCAAAAGATAGGACCGTGATTTCATTTGTAAGCCTAATCAGATAGTAAAATAAAACCAGAGAATCAGCATAATTAATTCAAATCTATGTCTGGCAAACAGGTTCTCTGTATGAGCCATCTTTTAAGTCAGCATAAATTGAAGGTTAAGCTGGCCTGCCCCGTTGTAATCAAAGCAACCCATGGGCGGCTTAATTTTAATTACAGCTCCTGGGGGCCATTTAGGTGCTACTCTGGATGCTGCCTAGGCTTATAAAGATGATTATTAAAGTTGTCAGTCACAGATCATGGAAGTTCATAAGCACGGAAAGAATTGATTGATACCAGCTTGTCCCTATCCAGAACATAAGGAGGATTTTTTAAAAAAAGCAATTTAAAGAGCCATCTTGGATCTGTAAAGCATTTTAGAGTTCTGCCTCAAAGTTGCTAGATAAATGCAAATGATTATTCATTATTTGGTTGAATGAAGAGGAAGAATGCCTGAAAATGAGGCACTAAAAATACTGCCTTTCAGATGTGGAGGTTAAAAGATAAGGGCTTCATTTCTGAGCCTTGCCCTGATATTTGGGCTCAGGGACCACAAGGGGCTTCTGCAAAACTGCAGGGTCTGCTCTAGGGGTGTGAGGAATACCCTCCTCCTCACAGCCTAGGCTTCCTGCTGGATCACTGATAAACCTGAAAAGAAGTTAAACATCTCTTGTGAGCTAATTGGGGAACTGCTCCCTGCTGTTACTGGGGAAGAGGGCAGAGCAGCTCAGCCATCTGTGATTGCCTCTTTGGCCACCTCTGTGTGGGGCAGGGCCCCCAGGCAGGATGGAGGAGGGACCCAGGCAATCAGATTAAGGTGCCTAAACTGTGGGTATCTAAACTTGCCAAGATGAGCCTTGCCCTGTATCCCAAGCCACCCAAAAGCCAACACAAAATTCACTGCTGGGGATGGGAATGGGTCTGGCCCCACAGCAGTGGGGCAAAGGAGCCATTCAGTCCTTCCCCATCCCCTTGCCCAGCCCTGTGTAGCTGAAAGGTACATTTTTTTTCCTCAGCCCCCACAGATCCTGTTTAAACAAAACCCCAAGTCTGCTGTACTGTTGCTAGAGGGAAACATTTTCATAGGAGCAAGGGCTGTAAAGCACAACAGAAGGCTGCAGGACCTGCCCTTCTGTGCAATCTAAAATCAATTATTAATGGCAAATAGGAATCTGATAATGTGCATGTTATGCAATATATATTAAGAGCTGTATACATATGAGATGGAAAATGGATAATGTCTGTGATTCTTTAAAAGGCAATTGCTGTCACTTTTGTTTGACATTTCTGTGCACAGCTCTCCAAAGGGGGGAGGCTGTTTATTCTCTGTGCTCCAAGGAAAGGAGAGGAACATTTTCCTTATACTTTCTGCTCACTGGGTTTCCTCACGAATTTCAGACACTCAATAATTTCAGGTTAATAGGAAGTGATAACTCAGAGCCCAAGTCATTCCTCTTGCAAATGCTAATGTTCATCTATAAATAAAACATGCAAAGAAACAACTCCTTTGTGATGGGGGGAAGCAGCCAGCCTGCACTTAAATGTTCAAAGCTGGAATCTGGGGCACTGTGAAACACTTTGGGGTGATGGGCACAAGCAGCATGCCAGTCCCAGCTCTCCCCATGCCAGCAGGGAAGAGGGCTCAGCTGCCCCAGACCTCTGTTCCAGCAGGGAGAGATTCCATCTTTCCACATTGACTTCCTGGGTGCTCACTGCCCCCAGGGTATCTGGAAGCTGCTTATCCATAATGGGTGAAGTGGGGTGGCTGAGGAGCTTCTTATGGCCAGGGTTCAGCCAGGTTTTTGCAGACCATCCAGACTGTGAGCCCAGACTCAGAGGAGCACTCACAGCACTTACCAAAGACCCCAAGGCCCTGTCCAGTCAGGAGGTACCACTGCTGCAGTTGTTCACCACAGCCCTGCACCCAGATGCTGCAGGTTGGTTCCAGCCCTCAGGGGCACAGTTCTGTGCCCCAGCCAGCACTGCCCAGGGCCTGGATGCCAAGGTGGGCAGAGGAGGCAGAGAGAGATACCAAAAGATGCTTTCCTCCACATCCCTAGGGTCTTATTTCAGTGCCTTGTCTGGGGTTGGGTTTCTTCGTGGAGAGGGAGGGTGCTGGCAGTGGGATGTTACCATCAGAAGAGTGAAATTGGAGTTTTCAGGCACAATTTTCTGAACCCTGAGCAGCAGAATAATTCAGGCACCCAGCCACCAGCATGCAAAGTGGCTCATGGCTGGTGCTGTAACTTTCCAGGTTGCCTTTAAAAGATTTACAAAAAGGAAGAAAATGTAGGTAGCAAATGTAAGGCACATGATAAATTGATGAGAACTAGTTCTGAGAAAGAGCAAAGTGATAAATGTTTAAATAACACATGGGTATTACTAAATGAAGCTTTCTTCAGATCATACCACAAAACAGAAATTTGCATTACTGCCTTTTCCCCACTGGCCACAGAAATGCTGGGGATGCAGTAAGCAGTTTCAACTCCAAAACCAGACCCTCACTCACACATACTGGTATTGAGGATAAAACAGCACCTGAGAGCTTTAGCTGCTTGGGGCATTACTTATTCACCCTTATAGAGGTATTGCTGCTGGTCTGGAGGGGCCAAGAGCTGGCTTCAGTACACTGCATGTGGGCATTATCCCATTAATAAAACATCTGGAGTAATTCTGACACATGACTTCACAGAGAACACAGGAACGTTATTTCTGTTGAGTATTGAAACAGCCCCTGGGAGAAGTTTCCCTGCAGGAGGTTGCAGAGAACACACAGCATTGAAGAGGTGTGTTCTGGAGGTTTGCCACTCCAGAGGTTTTCTTGTCCCAAGGCTTTCCCTCATGGCTTCTAGAAATTGCTCACAGAGAAGAATGGCTGCTAGTCAGGGGGATGGAGCAGGACATGGAAAACTTCCCAGTGAAGCAGCAGTCAAGCATCCAAGGGGAAATTATTGTCTTCATGGAAGACTGCTCTTCTCCCTGCTTGTTTTATTGCTTTATGGAAACATCTGTCAGGCAATAATCTTTGATTTTCATGTTTTCACCACTGCAGAAGGAAATAAGAGGTTTATGACACTGAGACCTAGTCTCTTCTCTCATAATCTTTTTATTTAACGTTTGTGCTACTTGGGGCAGGAACTGCCTTTCCATTGCACCCGCAGAGTGCTTTCCCCAGCAGGGACCTGTTGTGTGCCTCCACTGCTAGAAGCCAGCATAGTGAAAATAATTAATAACAATAATAAAATATCATTTCTTCCTCTCCCTTACTTGCACTGTAGGTTCACTATTAACCTGTCTGAAGCTGAGCAAGATAACAGCCAGAGACAAGGTGAGCCAAACAAGGTGCACATCTGATTATTGTCATGCTCCCATTGCCAGTAGTGATTGAGGAAGTTTATTTTAGGAGTTCCACCACACCTTTTGTGGGACACTATAAAGATTTCACTTTGAAAAGAAAATCATCACCTCTTGCCTCAATGACTAGCACAAAGGACCTCAATAAGAAGACCCATTACTTAGATTAACAAAATTTAATAATAATACGAGTAAATTCTTAGTCCTTAATGTGCATTAATTGAGGTGGGACACATTCAAAGACCTTGATTCCACAATCATTTGGGCAATATCTCTGTGATACAAGCATGACACGTGGGCCAAGTTCTGGAGCTTAGTACAGCAATGAGGCTTCAAAAGCAATTGATGCTGCTTGCTTGGTCACGTTGTGGAAATGTTTCCCTTCATGGCACAGCTCCTCCTTCCCCAGCGGTGCCCATGCCAGTCACCTTCAGAAAGTCACAGGAGACCAACAGAGAGCCAACAATAAAGCAAATGTGAGCACAAGGGCTCAGGATGGATGTCTGGAGGAACTGCAGCATGGTACATCTAAATTAAGAAACACTCTGTGACATGGGAGGTGACTCATTCGCGTGGAGCTGGAGCTGCCTCCATCCCAAAGCCTCACCTGGGGCTAATGTCATGTGGTGATTTCTCACCTTTTGCTGAGGCCTGGTGGGACAGGCCAGGGGACCACTGGTGTCAGAAAGCCCCAGGCAGAAGCAGAGTTGCAGGCAGGGTCAGAACCAGCAGCTACCCCAGGTCTAGGAGGATGCTTGGCTGAGACACCCGCCAGAACAATCCCACACTGAGCTTTACAGCAAGGACTGCACAGGCCAGGCTCTGCCATGGGGCACTTTCATTGTCACCTGCACCATTTGCTCTACAATTTGATGAAGGAGGGCAACTCTCAGCCCATATTTCTTCCAGACTTGGCAGCTTTGGAGCATGCATGTTGTGCATCAGTTTCTGATGCACCCTGGCAGAGATGCTAGTGAGACAGGCACAGGGACGTCCCCAGCACACAGAGAGATGTGCCCATGCAGATACAGCACCTGCTCTGTCACTAATTCTCACTTGGCAATTGAAACATAACCCTGACCATACAGACCCTCAAAACCCACCAGCTCCTCTCTGCAGCTTGAAGCACACACAGTTCAGGGCCTCCCAGGTGAATACTGCCTAGCCTAGTGCCACTCAATATCTACATCAAAAACCTGGAAAGTGGAAAAATATGCACAATATGTGTTCCTGAGAAAGTGTGTAGTTAACTCCAGTCTGGTGAGCCACAGGGGAGCTGTACAGAGCTCATTACACCTTCTGACAGCCCAAATTCACTTGCTAGATTACCATCACATACGTTTAGTGAAATCTCAGGTTCAGCATTTTTAAAAGATACTGGAAAATCCCAAATATGTTTCTGAGGATAACACCAAAAAAAACCCCAAACCCAACGCAAAAAAAAAAAAAAAAACCCAAAAAACAAACAAACCCCTGCCCAGACCAAAGCCAACCAACCAACCAACCAACAAACCCACCACAAACCAAGCCAAACCAAACCAAATCTCAAACCTAAAAAAAAATCCCCATCCCCCCCAAACTATATGAATGAGAGCTTAAAGAAGTTCAGTTTTAAAAATTTTGTGCTGTAAGGTTAAGGAAGAACATGCTTGGAGTCTTGGATTCTTCTTTTCCTTGGCTCCTTTATATTTCCCTTGAGCAAAATCTATTAGAGCTGCTGCTGAAAGGGATGGGAGGAAAAACCTCATACTATAGTTGTTATCTGCAGAGAAGGGCAGATTGGCTTTGGTCAAATCCCTGGAGAGCACAAGGTACCTCTGAGGGGGTGGCACAGTCACCTGCTCCCAGAGAAGACCTTCCAACAGTGGGACACTAGAGGAATTTTCCCCAGATCAACAACAATTATCAGAGTAAAAGGATCAAGGGCCTGTGACACCCCTAGAGCAATGTGATCAGTCACCTCTCTCAGTTCCTTTTTCTTGGCCTCAGCCCCAAAACTTTCCTTTTAAAATACTGGCATGCCCTCAAGCAAGACGCCTTGTGTAAATCTTCAGGTGAAAACAATTAGCCATTGGCAGCTTGGACCTAGAAAGACAGGAATTTCCCTGGCAGCAGAGAGCATTAAATCAAAGGTGAGTGTCTGTCTAGATAGTTTTAGTGCAATGAAGGACACAGAGCAGGTGCAGGAACTCCTGACTGAAAGCCTATGGCTGTGTGTGAAGAGCATTACCCATGGTAATAAAAGTCCCTTGTGGCCTTGAAGGATGAGATTTTCCTGAGACCAAGTGCTAAAATTGAGCAGAGCAACACAGACAGTGCTTGAGGGAAGGAATGAAGTTCAGTGTCCAGCGAGCTCGTTGTGAGTCACTTCTCCTCTGTACTCTGGAGCCAGATTGGCTTTCAGATGAAAGGGGAGCAATGAGGTGCTCTGCACTGCTCAGCCCAAAGCCACAGGCAGAGCAGATGAGAGGACTGTGAGCTTTCACAGCCTCTGAGAGGGACAGGAGAGAAACTTGGCAGATTAAAATCCTTGTGTGTGCAATAACTACATTCTCAAAACCATCCAATGACAAGAACTAATATCAGAGGACAGATTTCAAATGTTATTTAAGCATCTGAAGAGGCAGTGAGGTTCTTGATGTTAATTTTTAACAACCCCATTTATGTCCCTGCATTCCCACTGTTTCCCATTGTTTGTGCTCCTGGGAAGCCAAAGCAAGCAAAGCACTCTGGCTGAGCTTGATACTAAGGGGTGCACAAGTTCAAGCCATGTTACCATATTAGAATTGAGAGAACTGAGAGAATCAGCAGGGTACTATCAGAAAGGTACTTGTCTTGAGTTACTGCAGAAGGAAAGCTGTGCTGTGATTTCCAAACACAAAGGACAGCAGACAGCAGCAGGGCTGATGTGCACCTAAGAAGAAACAAAGAGTCAAGGGTGAGCACACAGCTTGGTCCAGATGCTGTAAACAAGACAACAACAGTCAGAATAAGATCCAAATGTAGTTGGCACAAGGGGCAAATTCTTCTATTTGCAACCAAAGCAATTTACTTTATGAAAGGGTGACACTTCTAACATAAAAAAATAGCACAAACAGCAGGACAAAGCTCTCAAGAGATGCATTATATCAATACATTTGCAAAGCAATGTTCACCATGAGATTGGTTTGTGACACAGGAAATAAATTAATTAATATTGCATTTCAAAACAGATACTGGAAATAAGGGCAATGTAATCATAGCAAACACATAAAAACAATTAATGACAGTCTGATTCCAAGGCAGAGAATTCAGCTTGCTTTGTACATTGGGCACACCACAAGCTGATCTAACAGAAAGATATCAGCATGGAGGTATAAGAGGTGTCACTTTTGTGGGGGTTTTTAAATAGCAGGAAAATCCTTCCATGTTCTGTGGTCAAGAACAGCCTACAAATGGTGACTCACATAAGGGTACCTCTTCTGAACAGAGGACAAAAGACATTCTTACAAAATGAAGCTCAGATATATTAGGGATATAGAATGTCACATTGATGTTAATCCCATGAAAACACACATGGGAAATCCAATAGCATTGAGAAATAGGAAAAAAAGAAAATACAGGTTTATGGAAAGTTATTTGTTAATGAGCAACTTTTGCTAAACTCTATGCTCACCAAAATAAACCCAAACACATTCCTAAGTGGGAGGTTTAAGTGTGAGAGATGCCCCAGAAGGACAGCCACAGCTAGCTTAAAAAAAAAGAAGAATTCTGACCCTAAGGCAAAGGTTGTGCAAAGTGGAGCATCTTCAAATCCCTGCTTACAAGGCAGATGTCTGGAAGTGCCCCAGCAGTCAGCCCGGCTGCTGCAGCTGCTGTCTGAGGAGTCCTGGAGGGAAAGTGTGAGTCAGGAGCTGATCTGCTGATACACATACTGGAAAAACATTGGCACCTTTCAGGAAAGCAGTTTCAGCCTAGAAGCATAATTTTGCATATATAACCAAAAGAGAAAATAGACAGAAACACATAAAATTTTTTTAGAAATTATTGCGATGTTTCACAGTTTGTAATTCTGGGCTGGCACCTTATGCTGTATTACAGAGGATAGAAATAAAAGTATATTTCATAGTGTCATCTTCATCTGGAGGTTGCTACGAAGAAATCCCAGTTTAAATAAGACAATATTAAGGTCTAAAAAACTAAAAGTTCATTAAGTGCTGGAAATAGATTAGCATGGCATTTTTAAGCAGCCTTACTCCCAAAGATGCCCTTTGGCTCAGCTGCAAGTCATTGGTCTGATGGTGACCAGTTAGAGGGGCATTTTTATGCATGGCTTATACTGACTGAAATTGTGTCAATTAAAAATTGCATCAACTAACATCACAATGGTCCTTTCTGTCCCTAAATTCAGTTTTATTGCATCCAGTTCTCAAATTCATTAAATCCCTCTTCCCTTGACGAAGGCTGGAAGAGGTCGGATGGGTTTGCATTTTGGAATTTAAAGCCCAGTGATCCCAGAGGTAACTCGGCAGCACACAATACAGCACTGCAGACAGTGCTCTAGGACAAGGAACACAGAGCCCATGGCTTGTGTGACTTACGTCTTAAGCACATGTCAAGGCTTCACAAGGCACTGCCAAACAGGTTTTCAGGAATATTAACACAATGCATAGCTTGATTTAGAGAACTCCACGTGATGGTTCATTGTATTTCATTATTCTGACTCATGTCTTGTGTGAGGATCCAGAGAGAAAAGCCACTCTGGGCTTCATGTCATATCACAGAAGAAAAGGACCCAGCCTTGTAAAAGGTTCCTTCAGCTGTGTCTGACAAACCTGGGCTCTGCTCTTGGCTCGCAGGGTGAGCCAGACAGCCACTCATCATCCTCCACTTTACCTCCCCTGCCTCTAACACTGCTTTCAGCCTCCCTTTGTGAAGTTTTTTTCAATGCCTTTAATGAGAAAACTACATATAATCAAAGATTGTCTCAACTGCATTGTCTGTGATTCTTCTTAGCAGCTTTTTCCCCCTATAGTCTTAACATCTTGTTCAGCCTCTGAATCTTATCTTTCTCTCTTTTCATCACAACAGTGTATTAAGGCATTTCTCCCTTCTGTGTGATGAAATGCCTTGCTAGGCAAACTATATAATAGAGGGATCCTAAGTAGTGGATCCCTTCTCTGTAGTAGAAGCTTAGTAGTTTGAAGTCCTTTATTAAAATTATTATCTATATAAATACTTATTATCTATATAAATATTTTGGTGTGAGGATGTTTGAATGAAAATGTGTTTCTGATCAGAAAAAGAAGTTAAACACTAATCTTTTGAAAAAATGACACAAATATTTGTTCTAATACTTTTGTGTGGTCCTGTTCTTTTGATGCTTTTTTTCCATTCTATTCAAACTATAACTGAGGAATCAATGCATTAAACATTCCTGAACCTAATTTTATGCTGCCAGGACAAAAGGTTTTCATTTCATCAGACACTAATTTTTGGCTTTCCCAATTGTGCTGGTTTGACCAGGAAGTGGGAATACTGGGATGCTGTGGTCAAACCAATGGGTGCTCAGATTTTGATATTGGCACCTGATGTGGCCAGTGGGGTTTGGACACACCTCTGAGAACACACAGGGGTTAAAAACCAGAGCTTCAGCCCTGGGAGTTTCTCTTGGGACTTCCGTCGGGAAATGCTTCGGATCTCTCCCTCTGTCCCAGCTGCCGGCTGGGCGGGGAGAGGGGAAAAGCCACGCGGCCATGAGGTAGGCCCAGCCCAAGGATGGAAGGGTGGAAGAGACCAAGAGACATCAGGCAGCCATTGCCCCCCCAGGGAAGAGAGAGAGAGCCAGCGACAGAATTCGATAGCAGTGCTGGCCCAGGAGGAGAAGGGGGGGAGTGCGAGGGCAGCGTGGGAGTTCGGGAGATCTGGGACAGGCAGAGACTGAAATTTTTAACCCTTTTCCTGCATGATTGAGACCTTGCAAAATGTTGATCCTCCTGGAGCTGAATAAGAAGAGAGATAAGAGATGAGATAACAAGGGATAGGTCCGAGGGAAGTGGAGAAGACTGGCTGAGTGGGGGGGAGAGAGATGATGGAGTGGCCTTTTGGCTGGACTTTTCTTGTGTGGCCATAGACTGAACCAGTTTTTTCCTGTGACACTGCATTTAGGGGGAGGCAGTGCCTCAGAACCAGGAGGGTTCAGTGTGGGCCCCTCTTGGCCCCAGGGGGTGAAAATTTGGCTGGGACAGATGACCCAAAGGAGAGACTGTGCCTTTTCTGGAGTGAGACAAGGCATCCTTGAAAGACAACCCTAGAAGCGGCTCTGGTCCATGCACAGTGGTGAGAGCACTGGGCATGGAAGGAAGGTGTCACGATGGCAAAGGACTTTCTGGGCGGTGCTGAGTGACATGGAAGCACAGGAGGTTTGTTTCAATGTGTTTCCAGGGGAAGCCTATGGTGCAAGAAGGACTCCTCCTCTTCATGAACTGAAGATTGAGTATTCTAAAGGGTGGTGCCGGACTGAGAGTTGGTGATTTGGGGGAATGTATTGCACTGGGAAATTTTGGTGGGGAGGAGGAGGAAAGTGCTTTTTGTAAGGCTTTCATTTTTTTTTTTTCCCTTATAGTTTTTTCTTCTTTTCTTGTAGTTTAGTTAATAAAGTTGTCTTTATTTCTAAGCAGGAGCCTGCTTTGCTTATTCCTGGTCACATCTCACAGCAGACACCAGGGAGGGTATTCTCATTGGGGCACTGGCTCTGTGCCAGGCCTAAACCATGACACCAATGAGCATCATATTAGATAAATCATATTTTGGGATCTCATACTCTTTCTGCTTCCTTTAGACACCAGCATACCATGGAATTACCTCCCTCATGTCCCATTTCAAGCTTTTCCTGATTGCTGGGACACTGCAGTGGAAAGGAAATGGACCAAGAATATTTCAGATTACCTGACCAAAGGATTTTGTGTTGATTTTGCTGTGAAACACTTTTGTAACCCCTCCTGTGCAGATCAGCCTGGCAGAGGCTCCCACATGGTTGCAGTGGGCCAGGACAGGGAGAATTCCACAGAGCCCCTTCCCACTGGCAGCAGTGCCAGCCTGCCCCTGCCCCTCTCACTGCACAGGAGTCTGGCATTTTTCAAATTCTTTTTTTTCTACTGCTTGACATTTTAGTCTGTTCCTCAATTGCTTTGCCATCACATTAATTAACAGTCAAGGCATTAGCACTGCCTACATTTTCATGACAGACCCCAAGGCTGGAAGCAATTAGTTCAATGCAGAACTACAACAAATACTGCAAAATAAAGGCAGAGGCAGACCAGCTCCAAAACAGCAAACAATAATAATAATGCCAAACAAGTGCCATCCTTCCTCCTTTCCAAGGTGTTTACCAATTTGTCTTTACATGCACTTTTTCTTTTCTTCCAAATAATGATTTTCCTGAGGGAACACTACTGATATAAGTTCCATACTCTGGTTCAATTCATATTCAGTTTGTATTTTTATTTCCTGCTTCATATTCATATTTGCAAGAACAAGAACTTCAAGTCAGCCTGCTCAGCTTTTCCTTTCGAGGCTTGGCAAACAAATGATTTTATTTCCAGAAGTGCTGAAGCACCCAATGGCACCAGCTGAAGTCAGCAGAAGAAATGAGATGCTTTACAGTTCTGAAAAACCACATCATTTATTTACTGACATCTTAAAGATTTAAGAGACAATGTTAGTTTCCTGTTTTTTCTTGACCTAAAATGATAGTGCTGCAAAAATTTGAAGTCAGTTCTCTCAGTAATTTTCCTCCACAATCTTAAAAGTTCCCCAAAAGTGTGAGCAGAAAGGGAGCTTCCACTGAACTCACTGCTCAGTGCCCTGTCTTACAGGGCTCCAGCCACCTCTTGACTGCTGCATTTGGCTGGTGCCTGGTGCAATGCTCCAATCTGTTCCCTTGAGCTTACTCATACCTTGGAGGCCAAGAGGATTCCTTTGAATTCTGGGCAGACTCCTTGTGGTTAATAATCCATTAGAAGACATCCTTATTTTCTGGAGGTTTTAGATTGCCAAATGGTCATTTCCATCACTCACCCTTCTGCTCTGTGAGGTGCTCATTGCTGAAACCAATTTTGTGTTTGGGGATGTCAAGGAGAAGCTGCTGGTGCTTGGTTGCTGGCTGAGGTTAAACCACAACACACAGGAGAAAATGTCTGTGGGGATTTCTTGGCCCAGGTTCACATATAGGTGGCTCATGCAGAAACCTTGGTGTCCTAGGGTGATGTTATGATGCTTGTATCCCCATTCATCTGTTCTGTTTATGCTGGATATTATGTTTTGTGCCTTCAAGATTGGCTCTGAAGAGTGAAGTTTTGTTTTGGTTTTGTTATCAGCCTGCTCCCCCGTGGCTGGTGGGACACAGAGACAGGGCAGTACATAGTGCAGCTTTTGCTTTTTGCCTGGCTTTTTGCTTTGTTTTTTGCTTTGCTCTTGCTTTTCATCTGCTCATTAGTTAGTTTAGCTAAGCAGTCCAAATTTTTCCCTGGACTGTTTTTCTTTCCTTTTTTTTGGAACCACTCGAGGCTGCTCCGGACTGGGACCTGGGAACACCAAGAGTTTGCACCGTTTGGCCTGCAGCAGCTGCCTCAGTGCCGGAGGGACAGAGCGACCACCCCCGAGAGAAACTTTCTGAATTTGTCATCTTTTTCAGAGCGGTGAAAGAGTGTTGTCATCCAGTATTGTTCATTTTGTGTGCTGGGAGTGTTTTGCCTGTTAAATAAACACGTTCTTTCCATCCTTCCCAAGCCAGTTGGTGGGAGTGCCTGTGTGGGTTTGCTTTCTGGAGGGGCCTCCTTTTGGAGGTTTTCTCCCAAATGTGCCCTACACCAGGACACTTGGCAAGGTCTGACTCTTGGCTCCTCATCCTCCCTCTGTGGATGAGGCTCTTTCGTCCTGCCTCTGCTTTTCCAGTCCTTCACCAGCTTCATCCAGAGTTCCCCTCCCACCTGCTTTCCAGCAGTGGTGGCACCTCAGGGACTCACACCCCATGGTGTTACATTTTATTTGAATGGTATGCTCTGTCTCCCCCCTCGAAAATGGACAGTTTATTCCAGGCCTGTGATCCTCCCCTGAAGTATCATGGATCTGTAATCTCATGGGACCAAATTTTATTCTGCGCCCACTTTGAATCTCCTTGTTAAACCGTGTGAGGGAGACCAGACTCTCTCTTGGCCTTTTTTCTCCCTGGCTCTCCCTCTCTCCCCTCCCCCTTCTCCCTCAGACACCATGCTGCTCCCAGGGGTGGCACCCCCAATAAATCCTCTTCTAATGAGCACCCTCAAAAGCTGTGTGGAGTCTCCTTGCCTGCCTGCTGCTGCCAGTGAACACACAGCTTAGGGGGCCCCCAAACGAACTACAACAGCACCCAGGCACTCAGGCATCTGTTTTTTCATTAGGATAAGAAAATGCCTTATTTCATTCTGCCACTGAAGACATTTTATTTCACGGAGAACAGGAAAGGGAGTGGGGGGAGGCCCTTTCCCTGAGAGGAGGAGTGCCCGCTGTGCTCTGACTCACCGGCAGCAGCCGCGGCTGGGAGGGAGCCATGCTGTGCATGATCCTAAAATTGGGTCAATTATTATCTTGTCAATGGTGACTAAAAACTGGATTCCAGCAATAGCTCAGTTGTACTGCATGATGCCTATCTTTGGAAATAAAAACAGGGGTGGACCAAATGTCCAAATTTAATTTAAAGCATGAATAAATTTTTCAGAATTTTGTTCTACTGTAAACTCCTTATGCACACATTTGAGTATTTCATTCCTCCATTGTTTCTTAAATCTAGATATAAGTACACCTACAAGGAATAAAATGCAGCTAAATCTGTGCTAGTGAATTGTGGTAAAATTTAAGACAAAAGACAAAACTGGAGTTTTAGTCTTCACTGCTGCAATCTACAACCCTCTCCATTACCACAGATACATTTTTCTTAGCACTGTTATCTCCACCTTGCCCAGAGAACAGAGTGAGAACAGGGAAACTGAGGGGCATGAGTAACAGAAAAGAAAGGAACACTTGAGTACCCACAACATCCTGCAATTTCCCTCCAAAGCCTTCTATCAGTGGTACTGAAATTCATTAAACAGAGCAAGTAACCAGACACAAACCTAAATGTTCCAGCTTGGTGGAAGTGAGAAAATGGAAGAAGAGCATCCACAACAGCTCTTCAAGTCTCCACAGAGCTCATATGAACCATGATCAAGGTGTTGCACACCCAAGTTCTGCAGCTGAGATGCAGCATCACACCATCACCATTGTATAGACTAATGAACAATGTCACCTCTACATCTCCTGTGACAGCAGCCACCAGTAACAAAGACATCTATATAAGCCTCTAAGCCATCACTGGGCTTAAAGTCAGATCATGAATCAGATGTGCCTAACTGTTGCTAAAGCACAAAATGGGATACAGGAGCTTCCTAGGAAATAATTTGCTGTTTGAATCTTTCCATCCTTATTGCTGGAGTTATGCCTGTCAGTATTTCTTGTCTCCCACTGAGACTATTGGCTACATTTACTCTTTACAGAAGATCTTTTTCAAAAATAGTTTGCTATTTTAATCAAAAATGACACTTCCTGATCCTTCCTTCAAACCCAGAGCATGCTGGTTTAAGGGAAGTACCAGACCACCTTAGATGTGAAAGTTGACAATCAGGTGACAAAACCGCCTTCCCCATCTCACAGCAGTCAACTGCTCCCTGGGCAACACTCCCAGTGCTGCCAAAATGCCTCTTTGTCCTGCAAATCCCATGGTCATCTGCTGATTTTTAACCCACTTAAATGAGAGTTTGTGTTGGCCATGAAATCTCTCCTACCACAGGAGATGAGTGAGGTGTGGGTGGCTAGCAGGGCTGCATGCTCATCCTTAGACAAAGAGACAAATACACAAATGAGGAGCAGGTGGGGAGGTCAGGCTCCTGGTCACAGTCACAGGCCACAGTCACACAGCTGGGCTGGGAAGGGAAATGTGAGAACAGAAGAAATACAGTAATGTGGAAGCAGCCAAGGTCACCCTGAAAGCCATGTGGGGCAGCACCTGCCCTGCTCACCTGGCACACAGAAACAGTTTGGATCTGATTTTCCAGTCCTTTTGCTCTCTTGCACTCAGTTCCTCCTGTTCCTAGCTTACAAAAACACCAGCATCAGCTAATTTTTCCTTATGGACAACTTTCTTGCAAGCCTAATGGGCATAATGAGCACAAGAAAATATTTATCTGATGCTGGAATCACACCTTATGTGCTCTTGGCTGTTCTCATACATTGCAAATTGCTTTACCTGGTACAACTGTTTAGTGTCTGCTGTTATTGCAGACATACAGAGAAGATTTAAATGCAGACTTTTGAAGGCCTAGAATGCTTGCAGATTTTTTTTAATAATGAGAACATTGGTGCATAACCTAAAGGGAAAGGTATCTGACAGCTAAGATATGATTGTCTTTTTCTGGCTCAGGTCCTGAATTTATCTCCAATTACTCTCTAGCATGTTATTATTATACTGATGGTTGTTATCCTCATTGCTATTATCCTCATTACTATTACTATCATTACCATTACTATTAGTGGTCAAGATCCCTCAGTATCATGTGGAATTTAACCACTGCAGGAGCTGCAGGGGTGGGAAGAAGGAGAATAAGGTTTCTGATGCTGAAAGAAGTCAGAGGGAAGGCCAGTGTTGTGTCCTCCCTACTAACCTTCAGTTTGGCTTCAGAATTTCACAGATACCACAACCCTCTGTATCCAAGGGGATACACTGTTGAGCGGGCACTAGCTGTGTACAAGCATCTCTGCCCCACAGCTGTGGGTTCCAGTTCCTGAGGGGAGTGGAGAGGAGTCACAGAGAGCAAGGGAGGATCCCAGGGTGTTGTATTGCAGGTCAGTGAAAAAAGGAGTAGTAACAGTGTAGAAAAACATGTAGTAACTCCCTGGTTTGAATTGACGAGCCCTTAATTGCTGGCAAGAGTTCAGGTGCAAGGAATTACAGATGAGTGCAAACAGTAGTGACTGCCTGTTCCTACCCACCTTCCCAGAGGGATTGGGCTGCTGTCAAGCTCAGGAGGTACCAGAAGGAACAGAATAATTGCCTCCTGAGAAATATTAGGTTTATGTTCCAGGTTAGCTGGCCAGAGCACGAGATTGGAATCTGCTAGGTGACTGAAGAAGAATTAAACCAAGCAATGCAGCCCATCTTTACTAATGTTTAATAATAAAAATACTTCCTCAATGCAGTAAACCTCTTTTTTATTAAAGTGTTCACTCTCTTCCATTAGGTCATTTGTACATTTTTATGTGGTTGTCATTTTACCAGCAATTTTATTATCTGTAAAGACATACAGGATTTGTCAGCAAGATAATTACTCTGTATTTGTTGCTGATTAATATTTTGCTTACAATAAATCCAGAGTCTTCCCTAGCAATATTTTCCAAGAGAATTTGTCACTGGGAGAACAATAAACTCTGGAGGGTCTGATCCTGCCTTGAATGAAAAATAGAATATAAAGTTAATCTCAAGAAATTATAGCTATTTCTCTCCATACCTTAAGTGGGTATTTCCCAGAGATGGCACCAGGCAGCAAAGCATGATCCAGGCCACTGTGCTGACATGGCACAATGTGCCCAGTACAGGTGGCTGGGGACAGAAATGAAAGCAGATCTTTCATTTCACCAATCAGTTAATGTCTTCCATTGGCATTAAAACCTTTTTCCTGGAGGGGGAAGTGGGGAACCATCTGAATGCAGTTTTGTGTGATTAAACGTTGGTGTGAGTTACTGTGCTTCTCTTCCTGGTACCCTGTATCTTTGCCATCACAAGGAGGGATGGACTGCTGTGTGTGGTGCTGCTCTTAGGAACTCTGTGCTTCAAAACTTCTTCAAAAGTCTCTGTGACCACATCCTGCAATATTCCAGAGATCAAAGCAAACCCCTTGGGAGTGGAAACCTAAAAAATCCAACACCAAAGGGGTCTTCAAAGTGTTCCACACCTGTATGGCCAATGAACAGATGTTTAACTGCCAATTATGGCAACAAGTGTGTCCTGCTGAGACACCTCCAACTCAGCTCCACTACCCTGTTGTTATTATATTTCTAGAGTCCCATACCTTCTGGGTGGTTTTCTCACACACAGCTCCTCACAGCAGTGCTGCTTCTCCATCAGGGCTCCTCCAAATCTCTTCCTGGCCAACCAGCCAGCCCACCCCCCCTTTTATCCCAGTTATCTTCATTAGCCACAGCTGCCACCCAATTAAGGACATCACAGCTGCAGCCCATTTAGAACAACTAGGATTGGGGCAAGGCCACTTATACAATACATATATTTTACTAGGATTCCTACTATACTATCTGAGGCAAATATCCTGCATTTTGCATCCTGAGCTGCTGTTGGCTGACCCTGAGGGAGCCCATTTTGTTTTGCCATATTATAAAAAACCTTTTCACAACAGGACTTTTGTATACCGTGATGCATCCCGTACTTCAGACCAATGAGTCTCCCACAAAACTGATATTGGGCTTGCTGATGGCAGATGTTATGCCATGAGGAGGTGCAGCACCGAGCAATGATGGCAGGAGAGGTAAATAAAACACCCTGTTTCTTTAACTCCTTAGTGTCTGCCACAGACTTGGGCCTTCCTCCTTTGCCCTCAAAGTAGCATATACAAAAGGCACTAGATTGTATCATGATCCTCCTTGTGTGAGTTTGGATGAATGGCCTCTGCAAGTACCTGTGAACATTCTTATGAAAATTGGAACCAGAAAACAACAGTCTAAAGACTGGACAAAGGAGGGTGAGTCTGTGGAGTGCTCCCAAAGACTGCTGGGCTCTGCAGACTGACAAACCTGGTGAACCCACAGATGCAGTGAATTCAGGACACTCAGCATGCACACAAAGCCACCAGCACATGCTGGCCTCACCAGTGGTCTGTGCTCCTCAGTCTGCAGGAGGCTGGCAGGTGCTTTCTGTGGACAGAACCCACAGCATACACACTGCTGAGGAAAAGGGCTCCCTGAGGGGATCCACCAAAAGCAGCCCAGAAGTTGGCAGTGCCTCCCAGGGACCCTCTGCCCCTGAGGACACGGCTGGGTTGGTGTCCCAGCTGCCTGTCCCAGCACTGCCCAGGAGGATGTGCACATGAGGGGTGGGAGCCATCAGCAGCTAATGGCAGAACCTCCATGGCCAGAAAGAAACAGGGACTCCAAGCTCACAGCTTACATCCCCCGCCACATAAGGGGAAAGGGGACAGACAGTAATTTTTTCTTGTTAAATGTAAAGTTCTAAAAATATTTAATTGTTAATGGTGTGGCCTACTTGCCCATATAAAGGTAATCACATTGTGCAAAAGGCATATGCTGCCCTAGCAAACACATTGGCTGCAGGAAACATAAATGGATCCACTTCAATGGGGAAGAAGAAAAGCATATGTTAGTCTTCAAATTAAGAAAACCTTGTATTATTTATTAAGCTCAAGCTCAGAAATCCTGAGACAGCTGCAGAATAGCTGCTTGATGTCTGTCAGTGCAAAAATGAATGTTTTAAAATTAATTACAGGGAAAGCAAGCCATTTGTTTAAAAAGTCAACATGTTTCTAGTTGGCAAGATGTCCTGAAGTGATTTCAAATCTGTTAGCATTTTCATTTTTGTAATTACATTTTAAAATTACTGGAAGAAAAAAAAAAATTCAAGAGCTCAGATGGTGACAGAAGCAAATTTCTGACAGAACTGGAATTCCCCATGCAGAAATGCCCATATACAATAGTCTCTCCTGACTCAGTAAAAGCTGATAGCACACTGTACATTCCTGTGTTAACATATCTTAAGTGTTTAGTACAGTGTTTAGTTTTGGGTCAGATACTGCAGGCCATTCCCTTAGTTTTTTGATATCAGATTTTTATTTTAAATGAACCTTGACAAGTTTCCTTCAGATCATGGGATATATTTAGCCCACAGATTTATTTTTGGGAACAGCGGGAATAGGCATCAGTCTCTTGGCATCAAATTCCAGCCTTGGGGATTTGGCATGAAAAAATGGGGAGATTACAAACATTTATATAACTCTGAGATTTTAGATAGCCTCTTGCTAGCATTTTTGCACAAAGGAAAATTGTAGTTTTTTACAGGATGATGTATCAGAGGCCCTTGATGCCTGCAGCTCTGGCAGTGCACACTACTGAGCAATGCTTTCAGTGAGGATGGCTGTCACTAATAGCTACCCCCTAACAAAGACTAAGCACAGTCAGGGATTTTTGAGTGCCCAAAATTACCTTTAACTGTGTTTTGTTGATAGAAGGAAGAAGGGAATAAATCTTATTTTGGACAGAAATAGTGACGAATGACTGGAGAATGTCTTCTGGACATGGGGCACGTCCCCCCTTAGAGACATGTCCAGAAGACATCTCCACAGCTGGCACTCTATGATGCTGATGGAGCAGCCCATTCCTGGCACTCCGTGGTGCTGGGCTCTCTGGGCTCACAGCAAAGCAGAGATGAGCTGGTCTCCTCCTCATCCATGTCCCCAAAGAGGATATGGCTGTGCTGGCCCTGCTGTGCTTTGTGACCAGGGGATGCCACCTCAGGGAGCACCAGTGCTAATGGGGGACAACAGAAGTGCCATTACCATTCCCAGGCTTTAACCATGACTTACCCTTCAAAAAGCAAGGTGAGGTGCCCAACATGCTGTCAGGCACTTGTTCTTTTATCTCTTCCCAGGAAGAGAGGCATGCTTCAGTTTAAGCTGCTAGTTTAGTTGCTCGAGGTGCTTATTTTCCACTTGTCTGTTGATGGCATTTATTACAGTTATTTGCATATGCACTATGCTTATCTTAAGAGGACGACAGGTCAAAGAAATGTGCTCTGAATCTATAATGGCAAGCAGTATGGCCTTTTCCTCTTCCCAACAGTTCCTGAAAAATTGTGTTTGGTTCTGTGATAAGCTTTATCCTTTCTGCACAGAGCAGGGTTGTCTAAATGACTGATTTTTTAGGTCAATAGTATAAAATTAACATTAAAAACAAATTACTTCAAGACAACTCAAGATTGAAATCTTTCAAAGTTTGAATCACATTTAGAAAGTTTATTTTAGGGCAGGTTGCAAATTTTTGACTGGTTTCATTTTTCTAAGGGCTTTGTGAGAGCACGAAGCAGCCTGGCAGGTGGAGCAGAGCCCAGTTTTCCTTCCTCTAGATTTTGACAGCAGCAGCTTTGCAGCAGGCTTACCAGGTCTGGGAGTGCAGTCTCCTTTTATGAGCCTGGGCACTGGCTTGTCCACACACAAAGCTGCCTCTCAGCAGAGGAGACAGCACTAAATGTCCCTGTAAAACACAGATGCAACTCCAAGCCCAAGTGAAAATCATTATTAAAGCAATTTAAATCTGCATGTTGAGTTGATTTTTAGGCTTTGAGTCCCAGTGTTGAGGCTGTCCCCATGGCAGCAGGCTGGCTTGGGAACATGTTGGGGGGCTAATAGCCCCTTCTGGGGCTGCCTGGGTGTTCTCCATCCACAGGACCTCCTGTGCAGCAAAGTGAGCTTTGAGCAGTAGATCATGAAGATCATGTTTGGTCTTGGCAGTGCTCATTCCTTGTTCCATGCTGACTGTGTTGCAGGAGGTGAAAGTCTCCATGCCCCCAGGTCAGCCAGGCTGGATCCCCTCCCTGAGACAGGAGTGGGGAGGACAAGGTGCTGAGAGCACCTTGTCTGTGAGCCTGGGCTGAGGCCACAAGCGGTTTGGCAGGGCCCAGCAAGGAGACCTTTGGTGCTTGGGTTTTCAGATGGGCCACCCCAGCCAGCTACAAAGCATTACAGAAAACACATCTGATTTTGACAGGATCAGTCAGAAACATTCTCACACCTCACCCCATCCCCTAGTATACTCACAACTCTTACAGCATTCTGCTATTTAAAAATTGAATGAATGCACTTCTTAGTTTGTCACAAAGTCATTGGCAAAAATATTTGGTTCCAAGGGGCCCAGAACAGGTGCCCATGGAAAGCACAACTGGTGTGTCTGTGTTGGTCATGGAGCCTGGTCCTGCTGATCAGAGTGCAGAAACAGGAGCTCTGTGTCACAGCCTTTCTGGAATGTGGTGCTGACCTCCTTCCTGCAGCCCACAAGGCCTCTCATGCTGCTGTAAATGGAAATTACCTTTGTTAAAGATCTTATGTTCCTGACAAATCCCTGATAGCTGTTACTTATTCTTCATTATCTACTGGGTATTTACTGATGGTTAGATTATTTCTTCCCATTTTGGGAGAAGAAGACTGCAATTCCCCAGTTCACTTTATTCCCCATCATAAAGATAAGCAGGCTCCCAACTCTACCCATCCTCTGGTTTCCAGTGATTAGCCTCTAATTGCTGTCAGATGTGCTTCATCTGGTTTTCAAAATTGCCTGTAAAATTTCATTAGCTCCAGAGAAATTTTGGGGGAAGAAAAATCAATTCACTGATTTCTTCTCTCAGCAGATTTTCTATTTCTACCTGAATTCGTAGCCTTTTTCACTCTTCTTCCCTGGAATGCTGAGGCAAAAAAGAAACAGAACAGTCTTCTCAGTATCATTTACAAATAGCTTTGTCTCCCTCTGAGTAGAAGACCCACTCTTCCTTTCATAATCCTCTCACTATTCATTTAAACCTAGTGTATTTTCTTGTTACCTTTCATGTCCCTTGCTAGATGTATGACATTTTATGCATAGACTTCCTAATTTTCTCCTTATATGCCTGCACTATTCTTATGTGTGCCCTGGTGTCTAGCCCAGTATACTTTCAATATGCCATCTATATGAGATCACTGAAAAGCTCACTAATTAATCTCATTATCTTTATGATGCTTTATATTTCCTCACCCTTTCTTTTAATATGCAGATTTCTCTGGTATACTGATTAGTAGGCACACACTCACACTAAGCCTTTGTTAAAATATTGGCCGAAATAGACTCCACAGTCTGAGCAGAGTACAAACTGTTTACTCAGTGGTAAATATGCTAACAAGGTCAACAGGGTGGTAAACATGAACATCTGCTGAAGGAGTGAGTAATGGAGGAAAGCTCTCCAAGGCTTGCACAGTGCTCATATGATAAGGGTGGAATGTGAACATACTGGTATGAGGGCAAATCAGGCACAAAGTACAGGACAATTTGAGAGAGAAATGTAACACCTTACTTGCTTTAGTCAAAATGTAAGAAGTGAAAAACTTCATGAATTTGTATTAACCATGAAGATGACCTTCTTTGGCATAATAATGTCCAGTTGGATGATGCCACATGGTATTCCCTTGGCTCTTGATCACATAGAAGTCTCCCTGGCATTGCAGTAAGGTTTGGAGATACAGAAACAGCTTCACAACCATTCATACTGAATTATCTCCCTTCAGATTTGCAACACTGTTCATCCTGGCTGCAAATTAAGCTGCCTTCCATACCTCCTGTCCATTCCTCACAGTCCTGCCTCAGTGGTTCAAAAGCTGCAGTGCCAGCAGCAAGCCTCCCCCTGCTCCCTGCTTGCATGAACTTAGCACGACCAAACCCATGTGTCCCAGTTTATGAATCCTTCCTTGGCCACGCTTGCTCACACCCACAGCAGAGCATCCCTCTGTCCAGCTGAAGGCACAGAGGAAAATATGAAGGAGGAATAATCAATAGATGTAAGGGAATTGGAAGGGAAGGTGCCAAGAGGATGAAACCAGGCTCTTCTTGGTGGTGTCAAGTAACAAAATGCAACAGGCACAAACTGATGCACAGGAAGGTGCAAGTGAATCTGAGGAAGAATGTCTTTACTGTGCAGGTAACTGTGCACTCTAACAGAATGCCCAAAGAGGTTTTGGAGTCTCCCTCACTGGAGATATTCAAGACCTTTGTGGATGCAATTCTGTGCAATGTGCTCTAGGATAACCCTGCTTGAGCTGGGAGGTTGGACCAGATGACCCACTGGGGTCCCTTCCAATCTCACCCATTCTGTGATTCTGTGAACAAAGAAATCTTCTGTAGCATTTGCCCTGCAGATCTAGCTGCTAGTTATGGTCATTAGTTATAACTGTTACATGCATACATAACATAACATAACATAACATTTATTAGTACATATATTAAAAACCGATAAGCACCTCTATTTGCTGGGTGTACATTTCCACTGCAGGTCTCCTTTGGCAGTGTTCTTGCTGACTTGCACTCATACTGCAAAATAATGCAAAATCATCAAAATCATCATACAGGTACTGTACGGGGGAACGAGGTGCTCAGCCCAGGGCAGGGTTCCACAGCAGGGTCTAGATATATGGAAATATCCATTGATTAAATTCAGTAACAAGCCATGATTACCCAGTTAATGGAAAAATAAGTGCATCATTTGACTTGTCTTCATTCATCAGTGGAACAAACTCATTAGGGGAAAAGCAGTTGTCTATGTTTCTGATTTGAGCTATTCACTGCACCACCTAAAACTAGCAAAGTGATTATTTTATTGTCATTTGCCCAAGGAACTGAAATGCATTATTCTCTTATTTTGCTGTAAGCAAAGTAAAGCTTTAAAATATCTCATCTCCTTATCCATTATTATTCTTTGTCACCATTAAATTGTAGTCATTAAAAGAGTCTAAAAAGGACCATCTTGGTGCTTGCTACTATAGTGAAGTTATTTGACCTTCAGCTCGGCTCAAGAGAAAGAAATTGAGACTCCCTGAGACTTTATTAACTGTATTCATTATTCATCTCGCTTCTATTACTCCCTAAGTGAAGACTTAAAGTAACAAAAAGAAATGCAGAATAAGAGTACTGAGAAGTTTTCTGCCTGCATTTTAATGGTATTCTGTCATTATGAATCGACTCATTTGATTAGATGGTAGCTCAGTGGGTTCTATGCGTTATGTTTCATTTTATTTCTAAGGATTTTCCATGGCATCCAGCAGTAGATAAAGATAATAAAAGCTCTGCTTTTTTGAAGAACATTTAGTATTATCTTCAAGTCTTCTTAGAACCTCTCAGAACTGTAGGAACAAGAATGAAAGTTAAAATTTAAATTTATTTTCATGCCATATTTATTCAGGAATCATGATGGAAGTAATATAATTCAGGGACTATATAGCAGGAGAAAAGACTTGTAAAGAAGTTTGCTTCAAAGCTTACATAATATATAGTAGAAACCAAACAGCATCTTTGTAAACATCTTTGGAAATCTCTAAAACTGTTGGAAAAAAATATGGAAATCATATAATCTACTACATTATATACAGCTTTTCTGTCAAGCCAACAGATTAAACAGATTCCTGTGGCCCACTGCCAGTTGGGGCCAGAGGTCAAGTTTGATGGTCAAGTTTCTCTTCATTCACTTGTTAAATTGGCATGTATCCCCTTCTTCCTTGCACTAGATTTTAGGGTTTTGCTTCCTACTAAGGCAAAGTCTTTCATCTCACAGATCCAAAATTCAAATGGCAGGAACCCATTCTGGCATTGTCCCACATGTGTGGAACACAAGACTGCCATCTCCACAGTCTCATCCTCTAGGAGATCAACTTCTTTAGTCTGGGATATTAATGTCTTAGGCAGAACTGTGTTTATCCCTGAAATTTATAGAGTTCCACTTACCTTAGGATAAGGGAGCCAAAGGAAGCAGTTCTACACTTCATATTAGTCCAATAGTGATTGAAAAAATTAATAGAACTTTCAAGAAGACAAGAAGGCAGATTTAAGAGAAAATGGACACCCTGTAATTAAATAAAAAATCAGTTAAATTCAGTGGAAACAGCACAACTGGAAAAATATCCTTTGGAAAATCACTTCTACCCCAGCAGTTCACAGTCTATTTAATCTATTTTGTCGTGTCCTGTCCTGTCCCTCCACTAATCTGTTTGGCAAGAGTCAAGCAGATCATGTTGGAAAGATAAAGAGAGACAATGTTGTGTGGTACAGAAATACTCACATTGGTTGGCCTAAACAGAATCAGGCAATTCAAATAATGCACACAGTGCAAGCTGGACACAGGACCACTGTTCCAGTCATTCCAAGGTTGGCTCAACCAAAAATATTTGAGCATTTTGAGGGTCCTTTCCTCCCTACATCCAAACTTGTCACTTTCATTATATGCCTTGCTGCTAGTACAAAAATGTCTTCTCCCTAAAGTCACAAGCACACTTTGCTTCTATATCCTTGAGCACTAGATCTACAAAAAGTAGATCTACTTTGCACTTTTTGATAGAAAGAATGGGCATTTTTTTTGCCCATTCATTTAAAAATATTCCAGCTGAAATGAAACCTAATTTCCTCTTTCTTTTTTGTACTTGTCTTAGAGGTCAGTATTATGGCTTCTCTAGTCTAATATATCTCTGAATCCAGGAGACATATTAATTCAGACCTTGATTTGCAGCATTCACAAGTGGTGTGAGAGAAACTGGATTTGCAAGGTGGGGTCAAATTAAAAAATGCAGAATAAAAAAGTGTAAAAACAAAAGTATGAACAAATTCCAAAACTAGAAACAGAGCATTTACTTCATGCTGGGAGACCCACAAACAATTTGAATTTGTTGAATTTTGAATCAGAGAGCAGCATGAGTCATTGGTGCTGACCCACTGCAGAGAAGGGCACACATCCTGAGGGTGAACAGAAAACTTGTCCTGAAAGACATGAGGATTAACCCTTCCATGGCTCCAGCACTGCTGGTGGCCCTGCTGAGTTCAGCTGTGAGTAATGTGTCCCCAGGAAGATGTGTTGCAGGCAGGAGGAGTTAGGATGAAGATGAGAGGTCTGAAGTTCTATCCTTTGAAGGAAAATTGAAAAAATTGGAATTGCATAGCCAGGAGGAGAGGAGAATCAGTAACACTCCTTGAGGTCAGAAAAGGCTGTTGTGAAGAAGAACGCAATAAACTGGATTTTGTGTCCTAAAAATATCTGTACTGCATCAGACTAAAATTTTGCCTGCCAGGATCATATCTCTGACAGCATCCAAGTGAATGTCTGGGGAAGTAAGGAAAACAGGGCAAGTACATGAAGAATACCTTCCCCAAGAACTCCAGCTCCCAGTTGTTTTCAGCTTGGAGACTTCCCAGCTGAGACTTCCATGTTTGCTATGAGTGGGACAAACAGCCATGGACCTGCCAGAGGAAGTGGCATTTGAGTCATCATCAGGAAATCTTTCCAACACAGGACAGCAAACCATGAGCAGGATGGCTGAGGAACCAATCCGCCTTTCACTTCTTTCATCAATGCAAAGCAGAGATACACCATGGCTGGTGGCCCTGCCAAAAAAAAGCCAACAAGCCTCCATTTAGAAATAAATGCCACCAAATTCAAAATAACAGACAGAATTACATGTTACATTCTTCTGCCCTAATACTCTGACCTTCTGCCAGAATGTGATCTGGACTCTGAATTTACAGAGCTGGCACCCCTCATCTAGAAGGAAGGAGCAGAGTCACAAATGTAGAGCAGTCTGTTGAGTTTACACATTGCCAGCTGTGCCACAATTTGGGAGATAAAATCAAACTTGCTGCTATTTTGGCAAGAGACAGAAGGAGTGAGGCTTCAACAAACTGCTATTGAAGAAGGTACTCTGAAAATAACCACTGAAAAAATATGTGTAAGGTGGGTCTGAGCAGTATATGTAAAATTTAACAATTGAACACATATTCTTACATAACATGTATATTATTATACCATGTTTATATTTTGAATTAAAGATTATAACATGCCAGCTGGATCTTAACATAAAAAACCTATTAGATATTTATACTTTTTAAAATTCAGTAAGTGACAGTCACTGAGATGATGTTTCTTGTGCAGCTTTGGAAAGCAGTTGCACAGACAAAACACAACAGTAGAAATGCCTATATAGTACATATATGGTGTGTATATATATACTGTATATATATAGTATATATATGTATATAAATGCCTGTATGCTATATATACAGAGAGATAAATATTGAAGATTGCTGCCTGTCCCTTTGATAGATCAGAATTCACAGAGAAACTGAAAAGAAAACATTAAAGCAAGGCTTGAATCCTCAGCTCACCTCTCCCCATTATTTCCAGCAGCCAAGTGTGAGCTGGGCTATCACTTTTCTATACAGTCCCAAAGTTACACAGTCATTACTGGAGCTGACATTTGCTCTCACTCCATCCATTTCCTAAAGATTATTAATGCCAAACAAAAAGTTGGTTTTACACAGTTGATCCTTGACCTTCGCTCATGTTCCCAAGGAGCAGGTTCTTTTTTCAGCAGCTCCAGCCCCTGCTTCCTTCCATGAGTCATCCAGCAAAGAAACACTTGCATTACTAAACTTATCCTTCAGATCACACTGTGATCATAGTTTCTCTGGCATATTGTTTGCTCCACTGTGCTTCTAATTTTCTCCTGGAATAGCTGTGTCTGAGGTACAGCATTTGACTACTTGACACTCAAATAATTAAAATACTTTTGGTTTGGTGGAAAACTGGTGAGAAGTGACTAAGATCAATTTATTCTCGTGGATCTGTAAAATTCACATACCAGCTTGCCAGTGTCAGGGATCAAATCTGCTCCTGCAGGAGCAGACAGGGAGGTGGTTTAGTCCATGTGTTCCTGATATTTCTTTGACAGGACCAGACATCCCAAAGGCACCTGGGAATGAATTATGTACATGGTTTTTGTTCCAGTGTTTCATAGAGATACCTGAGTAAATAAACACATCTTGGTAAGGAGCCTTGTTTCAGTGGTTCTTTTGGGGTGTGGTCCAGCAGCCCTGGGAGCTTAGATGCATTTTTAGGGAGTCTGGGGGTCCATCTGAGACCCTAAAAGCATCAACATTCCCCAATCCCATTTTGGAACCCTTCTTGATCTTTTTTTTTTTTCTGTGCTCAGCCACAGAGTCTGAATAGCACTAAAAATGGACAAGATCAGCCTCATCTTCAGTGCACTCAGACTGGACATTGCTTTGCCAACTAAATACAAGTTTATTGTGGAAAACATCTTAAAACATCTGAAGGTATTTGAAATAATGCACACAGTGCAAAGACTGTTTCACTGTATCCCACATTAAAGAACCAGATTTTAAAGCTGGCATTAGAATTAGCAGTTGACAGAGTCACTCAAGTGCACTGCCTGAATTCCCTCTATGATCTGGTGGCACAACACAATGGAAGCATCACGTACCCAGGTCTTATTTGCTGAGATCACTTTGGGTCTTGCTTTTTTCTACATCTCATAACAAAAACAAAGCATTCAAAACAAGAAATTTTGAAAGAAAGAATTCCTGTTCAGGGAGGTAGCAGAAGGGCATAAAATATAGTCCCCTCAAAGGAGAACTGACCCCATGTTGAACATAGCTACTTTCAAATATTGGACTATTGAATACAGGGGACCTGTGATCTGCAAAAATGCACTTGAAGAGTTTTTATATAACTTGTTTATATGTCACACCAGCATTGAGGTCAAGAGGGCTTATATATGAGCCAGAAGAAAAGGAAAGGCATGTGGCAGCAAATGCCAGACACTCTGCTAATGGACTCGAGTGGCCTGGTGGGGAGCAGAAGGGCTGTTGAGTGATGGAGAGCTCCTGCTGACAGCACCAAGGTACAGCAATATGCCAACAACAGCACCTTGTCTTCCCTAGCCAGCATCCTGGCAATCCTCAGGAGGAGGTTTCTGTGAGACCACAGGCTGACCATTCCCTCATGGATAACCACAGAGCTCCCAGGCACGGCCTGCTCCTGACTTTCCCCCTCAGGGTTTGTTCTTTTCCTTCTGTGTTTATAGACTGCCAGGGCCGGACTCTGTACTTGTACTCTATTTCCAGTAGCTAATGTGGATGTAGGAACAAAGTGAAACATTTACTTTTCCAATTCTTTTCAGCTCAGGGTGAGATGTGGAGGTGTGTTTTCACTTCTACATGCTCTATAGGCACCAAAGAGCTTTCTCCTTGTCATCACATCTTCCAAGGACCAACTGCTGCCTGCAGGAACTTAGAGAAGGAAGAGATAGAAAGTTCAAAAATACCCTGAAAAGCAGATTTGTGGGCAGCCAAGCCAGTAGGACATATTGTCCTACTAGTACAGTTCCTTTGTCCCCTGAACATTCTCCTTCTTTAAGTAACCTCCATTCCTCTCTCGTCATCTGTGGCATTCCCACTTGGCGGGACAGAACATGGGCTGGGGTTAGTCCAAACTAAATCCGGGGCCTTGCACTTACTGCTTGATTGCCTAGGGGTTGACAAGCAATGGGAAATACCAAAGTTTTCTGACCTCTTTCCTGGGTGGAGGCACTAAAAACTGTCTTTTTAAAAGGCTTTGTAAACACCTTCCCACCAATTTGCACAGAATTCACAGGGAAAACTGATCTTTGAGGCTTCCAGCCATCTGTCTCCTGGAGGCCAAACCAGTCAATGGGCTCAGGAGTTGAAAGAAAAGAGGAGAGGGAAAGATAGAAGTCATGCTCAGAGGGTTTTGTTTCCTTAGGAAGCTGGGATAAAGTCACAGTGGAACTAGAGAAATGCTTCAGGCAGGCTGTGCTGTGCTGTGTTTGTCTAGGAGAGCTAGGATGTCACGGACCAGGGAACCTTGGCATTGTTTGGAAATCACACTGTTGCTTGCTGGTAGCAAACCATGCACCTAAAAAACTTGGTATTGCAAGCAAACATTTTTAAGGTCTGCTTTTTTCAGGGTTTTAGATGGAATGTATAATATCGTGGCACCAAAATCCATTATTAAATACAGAACAAACAAAACTCCCCCCAAACTTAATACATAACAATTAAGTAAAAAGACATTTAGCCATACTGCTATAGAGAGCTCTTCTCCATTTTGGCTATACATCAGCGCAGAGCCTTTCAAGCCATTTGTAAAAGAGAGCAGTTTGTTTCACCACCAAAATCCCTCTTGAAGTATGAAGTAAAGGCCAAAATGTCTCATGTCGCACCACAGGAGAGAAAGCAAATACTAGACTCGTGGGGCCTTTTGTCAAAAGCTGGTACCTTTCAGGCAAACATCATTTCAGATGTAGCAGCTCCTCTTCATTTGCTGCTTTTTTGAGAGAAAACATTAAATTTTCCTCATCATTTGCTAGACCAGCTCCACTCCAAGCAATGCTTGTTCTTGTTTTTTCACATGGGGGCAGTGGAGCATGACAGGTAATGGTTTACAGGTGGTTCTATTTACCTCTGCTGCTCAAGCTCAGAATCAGAAATAAATCTTGCTGTGGTGAACATAAGCAGCTATTTCAGAGTTATTTTCTGCTGTATGTCTCAAAGTGCTACAGGCAGGTCATTTTTCACTTTGTTTAGATTCAGTTGGCATAGCCAAATGAAATGTGGCTGATGATTTCAGCCTCCCTTTTGGGTGGTGTTCCAAAAACCTGCAGTGGGATGCAACAAGTGCTCCTTGTGCAGAGACACTGCAGTGATTATGGCAGCATACAGACTGAATTTCCTATTGCCCTTTAGGCAGGTAAAACTGATCATGTACATGGCACACTGTATAGAAAAGCTCAGACTTTGGCACTTACACTGTTTGTCTGGCTGTCTGCTGCCACAGTCTCTTGGCTTTTGTGAAAACAAATATTTTCTCAATTTGTCATTTTCTCCTGTGAGTTGTGAACACATGCAAAATTAAGATAAACATCAGAAGGCAAAGCAAATCCTCTTTGCATGTTGCAGCACAAAGGAAAAAATGTAGCTGCCAGACTCAGAGGGACTCAGTGCAGCTCAGTTCCTGCAGCACTGACCATCTCAAAGTTCTCTTCACCACAAAAATACTGCGAGCTTAAGCTCAACCTCAGCTGCCATGTGGCATTAGCTCTCATGTGCTGCAAATTCGGTTCTGGCATGAAGGTTTCTTGGGGTGTCTACATTACTTTTCACTCCCCTGTACAAAATATATAAGAAGTCAGTGGATCTAAAAAAAGCCCCTTCAACCAAAAAGAAAAGCATTCTCCTGACATTTCCATGTGGTGCTTCCATGTGCACCACAACACATACCATAGTGTGGGCAGGAGCTTGGCTGGCTGCTGGGTAAGGATGGGGTCCACAGCTCCTCTCCCCAGCTTCTCCCAGTGATATACTATCTGCATCACAGCTATCTTTCAAACATCCTTGCTTCCCCCACTTTCCTTTTTAAAAATTTTTTTCCTGGGATCCTCAGTTGAGCTGTCTCCTTTGAACAACTTATTCTGATCCATTTTTCAGCCAATAGTTCAGCACTCCTTTGTCTGCACATTTTTAGACACTTTTTCTCCTCAAGCTTCCCATGCTAGGAGAACAATTCATTGCTGATCTTGCATTTTCAGTACAGAAACACCTCATGTTTTCCATGCTGACAAAAGGGAAGGTGTGTGGCCTGTTCTCATCCTAGATCTCTCCTTATGGTTCTCCCTTGGCCCATCTCCCAGGAGGGCACAGGACTTAAATATTTAGTTCAAGTTCTTACCTTGTTGTTCTCAGTGCAGTATCTAATTTGCTTCCAGAAATACATGAAGCAAAGTGACTGGCACCTGTCACATCTCTGCACTTTCCTCCTCTGCCCTGGGGAGGAAGTGTGTGCAAAGGAGTATCTTGGCTTTGAGCCCATCTATTTTAAGCTTGATTTTTCTAACGCAGTGTTTATGTCATTTCCCCACCGCAGACACTACCAGAGCATCTGCTCACTTTTGATCTAACTCTACAAAAGAACAACAGTCCTGAAGACAAGATGCCCTGACAGGGGCCAGGCAAAAGAGAGAGTTTGCCACACCATGAATTCTTTCATAGGTGCTATGGACTGCCTCAGTTGAGCAGTCACTGTCTGCTCTTTGTCCTGGTCCTCCAGCTCATGTGAGGGGACATGGAACAGCTTGAGGCACAATGACTGGGAAGCTGATGAGCAAGTCCATGGGATGACATTTCAGTGATGATGGTGGCAAGCCATGCCTTAGCCTTCTGTGTGTGCAGGGATTGCCTTAGGTTCATTCCAGGGATGTTGTGATGCTCTAGGCAAGCTGAGAGGTCCAAGCTATGGAGGCCAAGTCAATGATGTGTAAGCTGTTTGCTGAAGGAAAAGGAGGGTGTTGCTCCTAGGCACTGCTGCAGAGCTGGATGTGGTCAGCAAACACAGGAGCAGTGCTGCAGCTGAGGCTCAGGGGATGGGATGCACCTTCAGACAACAGTGCTGTATGTGGATGGATTCCCACCAAAATCCTGCCCCACACCTGGCACCTCCATCGTGCCTGGATCTCAGACAAGATGAATCCAACTGCATTGGCCATGTGTGGCTCAAGACCTGATCTTGACAAATGGAAAGATATTGTTTTAGGGTAAAGAGGAGACATGCAGCTATCACAGAGCTCTGAGTGCTCCTGCAGAAAGGCACCCAGTGCTGGAGGGCTCACTTGAAGTTTGGGGACTTGCCACCACCATGAGCTTTGTTTCTGGGCAGCCCTCAGAGCAAGTGCCACAGTGGTAAGTGGGTGTCTGAGTGTAGGACACAGTGTGGGGATAGCCCTGTCACGACATGTTTTTGGCATCTGGATCACAGCTGGTGCACAGCACTCAGGGACCAGGAGCATCTCTAAGGCAGCTATTGATCACAGCAACCCACACAACTGATAGCTCCTCCAGCTGCTCTGTTATCAGCCCCAAACGTTTGGCAGCAGGCAGGAGCTGTGAGAGCTGCAAGGGGCTGCCTTCCTTCTACTCCTGCTTGCCTGGGAGCAGCTGTGGTTCCTGCCTGGGCTGCCAGGCACTCATGGAATGTGAATTCAAAAAATATTTTCTCTTGGATCTGTTCTCCATAACAAGCATTACTTCTGTCAGGGAGGATTAATGAAGCCTCTCATTTATTAAATGGGAGCATTTGGCTTCAGCAAACTCATGTGGCTGTTTACTATTTGCTTCTATGAACATTGTTTTTGACAAATATTTCTGTTTTAATTTGTACATTTGCCTAATCCCTTCCTTTACCTCAGCATTTTTCCAGGTTAACAGCATTAATAAACATTTTTTTGCCACATGCTGAACAAAACTACCTGCCCACAAACACTATTTACCTAATTTGCTTAAGCCAGTTGGTTGTTTATTTACCTGGCATTTAGCTAAAAGGGATAGCAGGCTGCTTTCTACCTTAACAGTGCTAACAAAACATATTGACTTAAAATTTATACATATGCATTTGATAGGAGTGAAAAGCAACTCTCTGAAATAATTCTGGGCTCCTGAATAAACTTAATACCCCAGCTCACTTTTTGATCACTTATTTTTTGGGGTTTTTGTGACTTGGTTTTTTTTGGATGTAAAGAATATAAAGAAAAGAATGGGGAGGAAGTGTTTCTTAATCTCTAGCTGCTTTTAAGGCACACTAAATAGGTGGGCATTGTTCTTTTTATGCTCCTAAAAGCTACTGAAAATGTGGGAAAGTGAATTTGCTAGATGCACCAGACAGTGAATATTTGCCCATGTTTTATTTAAACAGGTATAGATTAGATGGCTGATGTGAGCAGACTAAGAGGAGGGCTGAGATGATAACAGGTGAGCTACCTTTGGACTCACCATTTAATACTTGCTTTGGTTAAGGCTTTTCTTTTTCTTTCACTGTCTTTTAAAAGAGTTGAGTTTTATGAGGCCCAAGAACTGCAGATGTTTGGGATATCTGCCTGTTGTCCAGGTCAAAAAATAATGGTCCGTGAGCATAACTTCTCAAAGAAACAAAGTGTAGTCAGCATATGAATGTTCTGATTCTGAATCTAAATATTTGAGAAAAAAATATAAAAATATGTAAGAGATATAAAAAAAATCAAAGTGGGTGTAGTACAGCCAAGATGCTGAGTTGCTGGAAGAAGAGGAGGTCATGAAGGTGAGATGCAGTAAAAAGTTACCTGTGTTATTCAGTAAGTGGCAACACCTTGCTTGTCTGCAAAATACCATTTATCTCTGAATTTCTGACTGTTTCTGGCTCTAGTCAAAGACTGTTATGTATTTTATCTTTGATGTTTTAAAAAATGTCAAGAACTAATAAAGGAATCAAGAGCAAAGCTCAGATCTGCTCTTGTTCAGTGAGACCCCTGTCAATGAAGTTAAAACTCTACCATGAATCTTTTCCAATTGCATGTTCTATTGATGCAAGTAGAGATGGGTTAAGCTCTTCTGCCTCCTCCTTGTTGCTACAATTTTTCTTTTGGGGTTGTGTCTTTCCACAAGAAAGGCATCAGGATGGCAGTGTCAGCTCTCTGAATTATCCTTCTGTACATTGTTTCTTTGTGCAGAACATAAAATATTGCAATTTATCTGCAGTGAAAAAGGTTTCTGCATCAAAATGTTTCTTAACTGTGTCTTGTGTGTTTTGCCTCTCAGCAAAACCATAGAAAACACTCACTCTTTTTCTTTTCTGTAGTATGAAGGTGCTAAAGGTCTCCCATGAAAGTCAAAGAAAGACATGTCAGAAACAGTGAAGACAGCTCTTGCTCTGAGAAATGGGCAGCTGAAGGAGGAAGCATGGGAGATAAGGCGAAACAACAGAAAGAAGGGAAAAAACAATGAGGCAAGGAGGAGTTTCTTACCTTTTGTGTGAGAACAGAGGGAGGACATCAGAGGTAAACTTTGTACACACAGAAAGCCAAAATATCAGAGCTGAACAGAGGTGACAGCCCAGCAAAGTCTGGGCAGGCTGGAAAATGCCTTCTCCCACACCTTTGGCATTGTCACCCAACACCATCACAAGCATCTTCCCCCTTTTTGGAAGAAAAGACCTAATCTCTGTCATCTTCCCCGTTTCTCTGTTGGACAGACACCAAGCTGTGGGAAAGGCTGTAGGAGATGCTGCAGGATTGGGGTGTCAGCCCAGCAGAACAGTGATGCTCCCCTTGGGGAGCCCAGTGCAGACTGCCTGAGTCTCCTCACAGAGGCGTGGAGAGCCTCGGAGTGTGATGCTGGTGTCTGGTCATCCTTCCTGGGTCTTGGAGCACCCATATTGCTTTAAACTGGCCTCAGATTAGTAAAAGATAAAAAGTAAAAACCCAAGGATTGGATAGAACAATGCAGGAGTGAATCAGAGAAACCACTTACGCCCACCTTTGAGTTTGTCACCTACTTTCACTACATCCAAAGATCCAGTAACATTTTTTTACTTCCAACAGTGAATTCATCAAGACATGCTAATTCCTTTTTTCAGACAGCAACTGGCCTAATCAGATTATAATCTAAAAAAATACATTTTGTCTTCTTTAATTTATTTTCCAGCATATTCAGGATCTCATTACAGAACAGCATTTCCATTCCAAGGGTGACCTAAAGTTTAATAAAAGCTTTAAAGGATTCAGTCCTCCAAAATAAAATGTTTATTTTCCCATCAGATTAATCATTATTCACACAATTCTGTACCTCAGTTGTGCTGATGACTCTTGAACACAGACTATGCTGTCACCTTCCAGAGGAAAGCTTTCCATAGCAATCTAAATTATCACAAACCACAGTTTATGCTTGAAATTCCATCATTGAGAATGTTTTTTATTAGTTTATGTTTTCCCACCTTCTATTGCCTTACACCAGAACTGCCTTTATCTAACTTGTGAAATATTTGTTCTCTGAACCCTTTTTATGTAAATGTCCTTCCATTTTAAATTAAAATGTGTTTCAAGTGGAGATTAGAACACTCTAAAAAATGCATTGGTTTGTTTTAACAAACTGTGCCATCTGCTGAGGTAGTATGTCCTTGTCACTCTGCTTGTAGCTTTATTATCAGAAACTTTCCCAGTACCTGAGGCTGAGTCTGGGCTGCATATTAATCAGTGCATATTAATTAGCTGCAAAGCTTTAAACATGTAGCTTAATATAATGGTAATAATTTCTGAAGATCCTAAATGTGAATTTGGGTGAATGTGTTGATAATGAGTTACTTTATGCTGACATCAAGTGGTGTCTCTTCAGTCAAAACACACCAGCACAGCTGCTGGATGCTGTAACTGATTTGGCACAGGCACAGCAGGAAAATATTTGTGTTCCCAGGACAAGTGAGGCAGTGCTGGAAATTCACAGCATGCAAAAGGGCCACCGTTCATCTGCTCGGCAAACTTGTGACTCCAGAGCTGATGTAAAGCTTTCTCCCCTTCCCTTCCCAGCACCACACTGGTGTGTTGTGCCCTTTCCCCGTGGCCAGCATGGGTGCCCTGAGCAGGATGTGTCCCATGCTCTCCCGCACAGCCCTGGGGGAACAACCCCACTGAGCACCCATGGCTGACTGACCCTGGGCAAGGCAGACTGATGGGGGGCAGCTTTGTCCTGCCCTGATCAAGGCTGGTGCCTGCTTGCACCTCCTGGGTAACATTGCTGCTGCTGAAAAAGTGCTGCACCGCTGAAAAGGATAAAAGAAAGAGAAGGGTGAGGCTCTGCTATGTCTGTGCTCACACTGCCAGGCTCAGGTTTGGGGGCTCAGGTTTGGGGGACAGGCTTGTGCTGAGATCCAGCCACTCACTACAGATCATGATTAAATTGCCATTGCTTGTTGCGTGGAGAAATATGACATGCTTGAATTTTCTGTGTAGTCTTCACCTAATCCCAAGAAAAGGGATCCATGGTACTGCCTTTTGGCTTGTTATGTACACTACCCCACACCACTCTGTCTCTCCTGCAATTTTACATGAAAACTTTCTTCTACTTTCCTGAACTTTTAGATGAGGCTGGAAGAGCAGATCTTTTGCAGCCCGATGATGAAAGCGTAGGAGCAGTGGGGGGTGTCAGCAGCAGCTGTGCTGTTGCTGCACCTTGGACTGTCCCTGCAAACTCCCACCATCACAGCTCCCTCCACAGCTGAGCCAGTTCAGTGGGGCGTGAGGACAACCTGGCGCTACAAAAGGTACAACCAGCACCTCACAGAAACTCACTTCTGCTGCCTTTTATTGCCCCCCTCAATGTGATTAGTCTGGGCTGGAGAGACTGGGCCAGGAGCAGGGTAGAGGTGTTTAATGAGGATTTAACCAAAGGCTGTGCTGCTGGTTGTGAAGTTCTCTCATAATTGCCAGGTTTGCCTGCATTAGGTTCAGCTGTGAAGGCAGCATGGGGCTCAGAGCCCCGTTAAGGCTGGCACGATGTGGGAAGCAGCTGGAGGGAAGCACGAAGCTGGAGGGAAGCAGCTCTCCACAGGCTGTGACTCAGGCGGCCCTCGGCACACACACACTCGTTAAGCCACCCCACACACTCATCCAGCCTTGTTAAAGCCCAGCATAAAAATAAAATCATTCCTCATCTTGTGATTGAATTAGTGCCACTATGAAACTTTGATATGCCTTCTGAAAATTAGTCACATTCAAAAAGCCCTGTCCTAAATGTTTCATCACAAGCTTTCCACAGCAGTGGCCACACTGCAAATCTTTTTATTTACAAGGACAATGTTTTAGGTTAATTGCAGTGTTAAAGACAATGCGAGTTCTCTGCTGAATTGCCTCTTGCACAGAGGCTCACTCCCACTTCCCAACCAACCTCTGTGCAGGACGTGTCTCATTGTGTTTTTAACACACATCATTTCTTATGCAGAGATTCATAATTTGGGTAGGTTATTTCGAGTCGTCTAAACAAGACACTGTGGAAGCCGTGCTGGGATGATTAAAGGCGTTTGTGTGTTGCACAATACCGCTCCCGAGGCACCTGGGGCACTCACCCTTTTTGCAGCATAGGCTATGTAGGAGGGTACAGTTCCTCTCTGTGTGCTTTAATAATCAGGGTTCATGGTTTAAAACCAGGGTAAGGTCTACAGTGCAGCACAGTGCAGAGAGAAGCATAAAGCTACCAGTACAGCAGTACAACTGTTATTGTTAGTGTTATTTGTTCAGTGGTAATTACATTCTAGGCTTAATGCAAGTCAGGAAACAACAGCTCCTGCTCTGAACTGTTTGCAGACTCTGCTAATTTGTGGTGTCCACCAGGCTGGCCAGTGGGTCTCCAGCCCTGATGCATCCTTCCCCTCTCTCTGGAGGGTTTTGTTTCTCTGGCACCAGCAGCCAAATGCTGAGCAAGCCAAATGTGTGCTCTGGCTCTCCACAGTGAGAACATGCTTCATCTGCAAGTGTTTGCTGAGAGGGAGCAGGAGTTTGGAGCTGGGGCTTTCAATATGGGTGAATACCACCAAAAACATGCAATGGGGCAACTGTAAAACATGGATGTCAGTTTTCTTATAAAATCGTAAACAATCTTAAATTCACCCTCATGTGGAAATGAAATTTTTGTATTAATGATTTATATCAATTAGTGAGGACTCTGAATTGAAAAGCAAAACTTGATGTGCTATTACATAAGGCACAGGAACAATGTTTTAGGGCTCTTTGTTACACAAGTAACAGCAACCAGCAACAGATTTCCTGAAACCAGGATATATCCCAGGGTGATGCCTTGTGTTCCAGCCCCCTGAAGAACTAGTTATTCCTTCAAGAGTGACTCTGCAGTCTCAAACACCTTCGTGTTTTTTCTTGACTAAAATTGTTAAAAATATATGTCCTCTCCTGGGAAAAAAAAAAAAAAAAAAGAAAAAGAAAAAAAAAAAAAAGAAAAAAAAAAGAAAAATAAGCTGTTGAAATCTTTACTGGTTTTTTATGTTCAGGAAAACACAAGTGCTCTCTGGTTCATCTATTCTCTGGAGAACTCAATTACAGAGTTTCAATAATGACTGGAACTTCAATCTTTTAACATAAATAGGCTCAAGATACCAACCAATCCTTCAACACCTTACTGCCAGCTTTGCAAGGAAAGAAGGGCTCTCAGTTAAAAAGCAAAACCACATTAGCATACATGACACATGAAGTACTGGAATTTTTAAATAAGGTTAATGTGTGCTCAGCAATAGAATAAAAGAGCCATTTAGTGGTATCACATTTTCTTATTCTTCAAACATTGTTTCCAGGCTGCCACAATTTCACTTTCTCACCTTCAGAAGAGGCTTCAGGCAAGACATGCTGTAGGTAAGAAGAGGGAAATCAAATGCTGCTTTACAGATATCAAGCCTTGGCTGCCCCATTAGATGTGGATTTTCCATGGGGACTGGGGCTTTCCCAGAGCAGTGTCCCAGCACCAGCTGTGCCAATCAGCCACGTGCAATGAGCCCAGAGACCCATCCCATGTGGGCACAAGCTGCCAGTGCCCCAGAGCTTTCACACAGCAATGGCATGCTGGTGGGTATTAGTGAAACCATGGAAGAGGGTGGTGGGACACAGCTCCAGAGGAACTAAAACATGACTATGTGCTCGTGCAGAACAAAACCTGCTTTTGAATGGTGTTATGTAAAAAAGCATGGCAGCAATAACTCTGAGAAGGAAGAAAGCTTTAGGGTGTTATGAGACAGGCTCTGTGGAGATTCATAACCCAGGAAACAGAGAGACCTTTCATCAGAAGGAAAAACAAAGTGCAAAGGATTTGTGAAGCACTGGTTACACTGCTTAGAGGTTATGTGCTATGGAAAGTCTCTTGCCATTTGTGTACCAGAAATGGACTAATTAATAGTGTAAAATACTGCAAAGTAGGGTGTCCACTTTTTGAATTGCTAAAATAGAAAATGTCAGATAAGGAGTGTTTCCAAGTCCTCAGAAAGCTTACTAGCCCAGAGGTAGAAGGAATGACTGCTACCATAGCAAGAACAATTGCATCTTTGAAGTCACATGAACGCAGTGAAGTTCAGCCACGGAGGGTATCCATCATAACAGAGATGGTCAGTCAGGAGGCTAGCTCCCCATCATCTATGGATGATGCAAGGAAAAATATTTCAGGTACCCAACCACTCACTTCTTCCTGGCTAACCCACCAGCCTGCTGTGGATCAGCAGGTGCTGACAGCTGAGCTGAGAGCAGCAAAGAGCCCACCCTTCAGGCAGACCCTGCAGTGGGTGGGGAAACTCTCCTGGTGAGAGATCCAAGTGATTAAGCTTCTCAGTGCTCAGAGCTGAAGCAAAATTTCATCAATATGCCTCCTTCAGGCACTTTTGTATCATTTCAGCAGTACAGAAAGAAGACTAAGCTCATTAGCTAGGCTGGAACTGATAAACTCTACCAGGATGTACTCTTTTCAGTTGCACACAGAAGAAAAATCATCTGTCAAACTGTGTTTAGGTGCTGTGTGCTTTGAAGCCATCAGCATTAGTATGGATCTTATTCAAATCCTAGGTAAGCTGGGAGACCATATGCTTTATTCAATTGCTGAGGAATCTGATAAGACCATTTTGCTCCAGAAGTTAAAAAATCCTCCAACCCAGATATTTTCCTGCCAGTAAGAACTGACCCCTACACACAGAAGTCTTATTTGGGGAAACATTAATGAGGGGAAAAAAATTAAAATTACTTTTTGTGTCATGTGAGTGGAATTGCCCATTAGTCTGCTTTCCCTGGGTCACAGGAAGATGGCTGGGGCATTTACCATGTGTGACATGAAGAGTCTGGTGTGGACATGCCATGTTTAAATGCCAAAATGTACTCACCAAAAATGGGGTTCAATCAAGCTTACAGCTGTGCCTTGGAGGGCCTGCAGTCTTGCCCATGATCAAGTCCTCTTAAAAAAATGTCTGCACCCAAGGAGATGATGCAAACAAGCCATTGCAGATCATGCAATTGCAATACTTGCCAAAGCATTTTTGGGGCTGACCCAGCTCTTCAGCAGAAAGGACACAGAAAATTACTGTGTTTTTCAAAACCTTGGTTTCAGGGCATTGGCCATCTTAAACCTACACATTCTTTGCTGCTATCCAGGATGTCCTTCTCTGCCCCACTCAGGTTGGTGTGGCTAAAATTTAACTCTATCAAGCTGCTTCAGGTGAGAGAAGCAGATGAGTCCTGTGCAGCAGCACCATGGGTGAGCAGGGAGGGCTGCACAGAGCCCAGGGGATGGAGAATAGCTCAGGCCAGACTGGCCTCTTCCTTCTTCTTCTTCTCATTTCTCCAGAGCTGAGGTGTGACATCCCCATGGGTAGGATGATGTAGCCTTGACCAAGAGCTATCCAACAGATGAGGAAGGAGCACCCTCATAACTGTGCAGTAGAGCTCAAGAAGTTGTTTATGAAGCCTTTCTTGCATTAGCATGAACAGCATTACTTCTCTGGGTATGGTGTAATTTTGCTGCCAAGCATCCTATCGTCACTTGCTGGAAGAAGTGTTTAAGTATTTCAGCAATGTTTGTGACAACATCTGCCAGGCACAATTCAACTCAATGCCTTTTAATGATTCATTTTCATGAATTGTACATCTATTTTAAGTGCACTGCAGTTACTTCAGAGGCAGTAGTAATGAAAACTTAGCACTTTGGGTTTCTTACACTGTCAGGGTAAGCACGAGATGTGGACCATTGCAGGCACCCAGGGTAAGTGCCTTTGCAAGAGCTCTAATATAATTTCTTGGGAAATGATCCAGATTATTTATGGTATAATTAAAGATAGGGTATAATTAATTTGTGATTCTTCACTTGCACTGCAAATCTCCTTTTGATTAGTAAATATGCAATGCTTAAGTGCTATTATGAAAAAATATATTTATCATCAGACAGAGGGGGTGTCATCATTAAGTACATAATTACAGATCTATAATTGTAAGAAAGGCTATGTAGGCAATGTCTAGAGACACAAACATCTTTAAAAAACACCATTATAATTTGTGCTCTCAGGAGGCACAAGCCACTGAAATTTGTACCTTTGAGTGCCTGGCAAAGCACTGTGTGCACACCAGGAACTCAGGACAGCCCACAGCACGCAACTGTGGTTCGGCTCCCCAAGACATCCACCTTCTCCAGCAGTCCTGTCCTTGCTTTAATTCACAGCTTCAGCTGTGAAAGGGGCTTCAAACAGAATGGCAGAAAGAGAGGACAAATCTGCTTGGAGAACTCACCTTGTAGGCCATGCAGTGATTTACATTTTACACCAGGGAAACAAAATTGGTATAAAGTTCTTCTCAAGGAAGGCCACATTTCAGAGCAACTTTGCCCTTCTTCTATGTGGGAACTCAGCACAGCAGTCCTGATGTGCAGAGTCACCGAGACAACCCTTGGGGGGCTCGGAGGTCCTGGAACTTTGCCAGAAGTGTTTGGTGGTTGGACTTTGATCCTGCACAGGACGTTAACAGCTGTATGAGGATGGGAGGATCACACAGGGATAAATGGTGAAGAGATGGATTAATTATAGTGTGAAACACAGGTTTTAGAATCTCGGTACAGGGGGGTTCAAAGGGACATGATGGAGGAATTAGGGCGTGTTCTGTCCTTCTTCTTCTTCTTCTTCTTGTCATCCATCTTCGATGGTGGTGGTGGCACTTTGAGATTGGTTCTTACTGAATGTGCACTTGTCAATAAGGGTAAAAGGTATTGGGGAGAAAAGGTAAATATCTTATACGTAGTTTTTGGTATAATGATAAGTGACAGCCCCGAGGGCAGTCAGTGTGCTCATGGCTGGCTTGCTGTGAGGACCTCTGTTGGGCCGGGGGAAAATATTGTAGATAAGAATTAATAAACAACACTGAAGACCGAAAAACCTGAAGACTCCTTTTGTCCTTTGGAGTGCAGGCTGCCCCAAGGCCATCCAGAGCCTTTCCAGGCCATTAAAACAGCCGAGACGAGACATTCTAGAGAGCCATAGATCATCAAAAGATGTGCAAAATAGTGGAAGATCAAGCTTTGACTGTTTTGTTTAAATCTTCAGGGTCACACATTTTTCCTCTGTCAGGTGGTTATTGAAGGTGAGCTGCAGAGCATGGGATAGATAGTTGAGATAAAATGTCAGTGCCAGACACTCCTTCACCATGTGACATTGAAATACCTCCCTATCACCTTGGCTGCATTCACTTTGGGACTTGCTTAGTTCATGCTGCTGGTACAGCTGCACAATAACCTACTCCAGCCATTTACCCCTGAAAGCTGGACTTCAGACATTTTAAAAACTCCATTACAATGTGGAAACATAGGCATGAGAGGATTTCCATAAAAAAGGCTCTAGCTGCTCTCCTAAGACTTCCAGAGATTTCTGATACTTCTTTTTAACATTTTGTCCATTTAGCCCCGTTGTTTGCAAGGAAGCAGGGATAAAGGCCATAAATAAAGTCTGTGGTGTGTGATCTGCATTTAGAGCTGGAAACTATTGCTCTGGCACAAAGAATAATAGATAATATTGCAGAGTGTCGTGTGTGTGACTAATGGTAACAAATGTGCTTACTCCCCTGATTTTGCAGAACACAGAATTCGTGAGAGCATTTATGTAGAATTGGAAATGATTGATTTCTATGCAAACTTTCTAACTGGGCTTCTCCAATTCATCCTGAAGGAGACATCAAGTATTTGTTCTTGTATCACAAGTGTTCCATCGAGATAGAAAATTTTGAAGTGTTTATCAAAAATAAATTCCCATTTACTGCCTACTTTTCACTACAAATTAGTTGAGCTGCCTTGCAAGTTCCAAAGGATACACCTCACTTAAAGTACAGTGCCACAGAAATACAGAAATATCACTCCAAGGGGAATGCTATAAATGTGTGTTCCCAGCAATGAACAGCTGGAGATTGCTTTTTTTAGGCCAGCCTCTTGCAAAAAAAAGTTGACTTTTGCTTTTACACCCATCACGTGAGACATTTCCCAAGTAGTGGGCATTAGACTAAATGTCCAATAAATATTTAAAATTAAGATTAAGCAGCCCTGCCAAAGTGTGGGCAGGGGAAGCAACCACTGCAGGAGCAGAGTATCTCTGCTCCAGTGGACCTGCAAGAGCAGAGAACGGCCAGGAAAGTCAAGGGCTTGATCTGCAGCAGATTTCCCCCCGTGGAGGTTGCAAAGGCACCGCAATAAATTCCCACTGCCTGCCTGTGTCTCTGCTCAAGGAAAATCTGTAGTGCTGCAACTCTCTGATGCTGGTGCCAGGAAAGCTTTCACCTGCAGCCCCTAGTTCTGTGCCAGCCAAGGCTCCAGTGCTGATGAAGTGACCCCGACAGCTCCAGGAGGGGCTGTGCAGCCCAGGCTCCCAGCTGTCCTCTGCACCTTGCTGCTGCCTGCTGGAGCTGGGGAAGATCATTACTTCACCATCTGAAAAGCCAAGCAAATATGCTTTAATTGGATTCAGTGTTGATCACAATATTGATTTAAGTTGGAAGATAGCCTGTGTGTCTCTGTGCATTGAGGCAAAACGTATTTGGACAAAGTGGAGTCATTTAGAGCTTCCCAGGGGAGAATAATTCCACTTATAAGTGATGCTTGCCAAAATGCATTACCTGGCATTATAGATGAAGGAGATAAATTAATATAATGATTACCTTTTTTAAAAGTTAATGCATTTATCTAAGGCTTGCAGTGAGTGAAAAGAGCTCAGAGACACACAGTCCTCAGTCAAATCCTTATAGCCAGGGAATGTACCCAGTTGTAGGCTCTGCCTACAGGTAGTTGTGGGGGTTTTAAATAATTTTTCTTTCTAGGACATATTTAGGATTATGTAAGAAGCAGAGTCAAATCCTACTGTTCTCATTTTAAGTAAGAAAAAAATTGGTGCAGTTACTACTGGTACATGTTGATACAATGCTATGAAAATGATGGGTCAGTAAGAAAGCACCAGTTTCTCCCACATAATATTAATAAGCTAAAGAAATACATTCTCAGTACTGATCTTATGAAAATACAAATTAACTCTGCCATTGCAGCTATAAATTCAATATGGTCTTTTTACAGGTCTACCTGGGGTACATCTTCTGTTCATTTTATTAATTAGTCTCATATATTCTTCTGGAAATCAAGACATGCAGTCATTTGACTTCTGATGTCAGACAAAGCCAGAAAAAAACCTTCAGATATTTCCTTAGTTCCACCTCTTCATTTAAATTAGATATAATTTAAATAGCATCTGAAATAAAGGTATGTCATTGGCTGGGTGTAGAACATGATTCATAAGCCTTTCACAACCAGCAGGGAAATAACAGCTATTCTGACTGCTATTGCATATATTTTTGGCTTTAAAAGCCCATCTACCCTGTCAGTTAATAGTATCAATTTGAGCCAAAAATAACTGTCACTTTTTCATTTTTAATTACTACATCTGTTGCCCTATTTAATCTTGGCATAATGAGACAATTGGACATTTCCAAAAATAATCCCACAAATTATTTCCAGGCTCATGACTGAACTGCCACTGCATAGCCGGAGCACAGACCCCCAGAAGGATTTGCAGCAGTAAACAATGCTTTTTCTTGCACACAAATGGTTTTAGTGGTTTTCCAGATGTTTTCCTGACTAAAGATGCCTTTCTGGTATCCCTAATTTGGCTCAGTCACCAGCCCTGCTCTGGTCCTGAGGGCAGGTGGGAGAGGAGCTGGTGATGTTCTCCTGGTGGCACACCCAGAGCATGGCATCCTCTGCTGAACAGGCATTGATGGCACCAACGGGGCTGCTCTGCCCTTGCCCTGCTCCCCCGCAGGACACAGCTGCATTTTTTGGATCCTGAAGTGCAAAAGGCCCATTCAGATGAACGGCACTGGGTGTACATGAGCTGGGCTGGAGAGGCTGGTGGGACAACAGGCACCAAGTGCAACCTGCCCTAAAGCCACATCTGGCCATGACGGGGTGCAGGCAGCTGCCTCATTCTCCAGTCTGCTGTGGGGAGCCCAGGAGAGCTGGCAGAGGCAGAAAAATCAATGCAAACCCTTGGGCTGGCGTCACAGACACATCTAGCAGCCTGTGGCGGGACAGCGTTCAAATGCTACGCCTGAAAGCAGCACAGGCATTCCTCACCACAGACAGACAGACAGACAGACAGATAGACTGTGTTTGTGGCATCCTGACTGTGCCTGGGTTGGCACAAAACCAAATGGCATCATTTCTGCACAGGACTAGGCTGGAGAGAGAAGAATTCATAACAAAAAGCATCAGTTCAGAGGGCTCTTCTGATTCCTCTACAGTGCTGCTCTTGAAGTGCCCTCTTTTCAAGGAAAACTTAAAAAACCTTTTCCTTTGGTTTCCAGCACATGAAAGCATGCTAGAGTATGTGGGAAGGGCAATGGTTGTCCTTGCTGGCAACTTGAAATCTATTTTGATAGAACAGCTAGAAAGAGTATTATAACATTTTCTAAGTACAATTTAGTTTATCTCCAGTTGCTAGGGCCTCGTTAGGTTTTTGAGTAATTTTAAATGAAAAAAATTCTAGAATAATTCATGGCACTTACTTTTTGTTTTCATCTGCCTTGGAGTTTTTTGGAAGTTAATAAAATCAGCCTGCATATCTCAGTAATTGTGTTTACAGAAAGCCAGGCTGTAAATTCAGATTTCTAGCTTAATATTCTAAGATTACTGTCTTCGATTGCTCATTATCCATCCAAAGCATTTTATTTTTGCTAGAAACTTCAAATAAATTCATAGATTTATCTGCACCTATCAAATCTTTTAGATCAAATGCTTATTTTCCCTCCTTTTAGTATAATAAAGTCTGTGGGGGATGCTGGAAGCTGTTTTTGAGATGTATCAGAGTAGAAGCAATGGCAGGAGAGAGGAAGCAAAAGACTGAGAGCATGGGGAAGGAGAGACTGAGCTTTGTTCAAATAACTGGCTCCCAGTGGCAAAATATAATAAATTCAAAAGAAAACTGTCTTGCTGAAAAATTAGCAGTAAAATCTTTGAGAGATTTGTGCCTTTCTGCAATGTTGACGGAGGTCCCTGTGTGCTGAAGCCAGCTGAATTAAATGCCATATTCCTCACATGAGCATCACAGCTGTATCTTTTGCTGGGTAGTGAACTGTAATAAGTTGATGTTGGATTTCAATGGGCTGCTGTAAGGTGTCAACATCAAAAGAAAATAAAACATCCACTAGGAATCAAGGCTAGATTATCTGACCCCAATACTGCTTTTATAAATGTTCTCCAAATTTTTTTGTCTCGATTTACAGGGATTTGAAAGCTGTGTTTTTGATTCATTAAATGAAATTATCAGAAGGAAACTACTTCAGATAAATACATCATTTGAAATGTGGATGAGTGCATTTCTGGCATTCAGGGAGCATCTCAATCAGCAATGAAAAACATACCCCTTTTAGGTATATGGAGGAAAGATTACAAAACTCCCCTATCATGGCATATCAAAAAGACAACTAATATACATTGGGTGATCTTTGACAGTATCAGCAACCAGATAATGGAGATTAGCTGAAAAAATGTATTTGCTACATGCTACAGGCCATGCCTATTTCAAGAGAACAGCTTTTACAGCACAAGGATGCATTATGGAAAAAGATGCTCAAAACCCCCATTGATCACCTGCTCCACCATACAGTAGATGACTGAACTATACCATGGGCCACATCCTGCCCCCTCACAGTCCAGGGGAGTTCTGCAATTCGCTCAGTAAACCAGAAAAAAACCCTAATTTTCTTGTTGAGGCAAGGCTGTGGCAGGGCTGGAGAGCAGGCCCTGCCAGCATCACTGGGGCAGGGACTGGTGGCCCTGGACTGTGCTGAAATGGGATCCCAGGCCATGGCAGCCTGGGCAGGGACATGAGTGCCCTCGGGACAGTGACACATTCTCAAAGAGCCTGCATGTCACCACAAGATACAAAACATAATCTTCTGCTTTTGCCATATAGGAAGCAGAATGCATCCTTATTTGCAGGACATGAAGAAGCACAGAGTATTACAGAGGATTTTGAGGTGATGCTACCTGGTTATATCTCTCTTCCTTCACCAGGCAATCCCTTCTTAAATTACTACATTCCACTGATGCATCATCACAATTCTGTTCTTGCCTAAATCTGATCTTGTGCTGTTCCTTTTCTTTCTTTCTGACTGCGCTGTTTGATCCATTTCTCTGATAGTTCAAACTAGAGAGTCCTTTGTAATATCTGAGCTGGAAGTGTCTGCCTACAGAAAGAGATTCCCAGGCTTTATCCATCCCTGTAAGCTGTTTGCCTTTTTTCTTTACTTGTTTGTCCCTTTTAGGAAGGGTTTTTTCTCTGTTGCTTCTCTAGAGGTGCATAATGGTTATTAATCCTCACCTATTTCCTACCTGTAAAAACAATAAAACTTGAAAGCCACACATTGCTTCTGTTGTCTTTGAGAGGAGACCAGAGAGCCTAGGCAGGCTGGTACTTCTGCTACAAAATACTTTCTCAAGTCATTGGCAATGACTCTGAGAGAAACCAAAGCTTGAAAATGAAAAACATTAATAAACAGTAGAGAAAGCAGGGGATTCTTGATGCAATGAAATCACTGATTTAATTAAGATATTTTTCTTGGTGACATTTCCCACATTTTATCCAATGGGAAATGAATTTATCTAAAAGAGAATTTTTTCTTTAAAAAACCTAACCATAAAAAAACTTATGGTCTGAGGCATAAAAAACCAATTATTTTTATTTTAAACTGTTTAAAGAATTTTGTACTCAAAAGTTCAAATATTCTTTAAAGCACTAAACTTCTTTATCCATCCTTACTGAGGACCTATGGTATAAATATTCTGATTACTCAAAGATAGCATTTGTTTTGCTGGGAGCAGGGCTATGGAGGGCATAAATAACACAGCCCATTACCGTGTCTGTTGTAGTGGAACAACACTGAATGGTGCAAACATTGGCACATACAGTACATATTTTCTGGTCTTTTCACCTCCTTAGCTTCTACATGGATTCTGTCACAAATGAATAATACTTGCTAGACTGGGTGACCTCAGAAGTATAGGGGTCTTCCTTTTCACATTATGCTTCATTCCACCTGCAGTTTTTCCAGTTTTTCTTTGCTTTCTCTCTCTCTCTTTATTTTTTTCTTTCCTTTTTTTCTTTTTTTTCCCCCTGTGAGTTTTTTGACTGAATTCCATTTTGTCCTGTGCCTGTGAAAGCACCTACCTGTGCATTTTCCCTCCAAGCCAAGGTCACTGCTCACCGAATCAGCCAGACTGGTGATCCAGTGCTATCATACAACAAATGCTGCACAAATCATTGTACTCACAAATAGTTAATATCATCAGAAACAGGAGCTTTCAAGTCTCTTGTCATGGTCTGGGCTGATGGACAAAATTTCTGACAAAATATTTCATTTTCTCAGAGAATGATGATTCTTGAGATTTTAAACTTGTTTTTCATTAAATTGCAGAGAAGTTCCACGTATTCAAAGGTGTGATAGCTGTGGTAAAGAAGCTCTATAATACTATTACTGTTAATATAACATAATTAAATGAAGGTATTATGAGATACCAGTGTGATTAAACTCTATTATTACTAATATCAAGAGATCTAAGTCAGGTTTTAGAGACAGCTGGACTAGAGTGCCCTTGGACAAAACATCTCCATCTGAATGCTAAGACTCATCTTCCTGCTCATCTGGTCACTATGCATTTCAACAAAAGATTCCCTCAGAATCTAGGTAGAAGAGAAGGAAATTAAGAGCAATAAAAAGGAAAGGAGGGAAACTAATACAAGTAAAGGACTTATTATCAAAATGCTGATTGTCAGTCCATGCAAGTGGCACTTTCAGGCCAGTGGGTCAAATCCAGTTAAATTATTCCACATTATTGCATGTTTCAGAAGTAAATAAAACATTATTTTAAGATTTTGTGGACAGATAGCATAGACACTTTTTGAATATGTTTCAACACAATGCACAGAGTAAAGTTCATGAAATCTTTGTATTGTCCACAGACATGCTAACATAGAAATGTGCTTGTAGTGTTAGACACCCAGTGACTAATCTAAAAAGTACTTGTAAAAAAAACTTCAGAAAATCTTGCAACTAGTGGAGTGTGGGATGCAAAGCCAGTAGCTACTCCCATTGTCACTGAGAGCCCCAGGTGGCACAAGCACCTGTGGCTCTTTAAGAGAAAATTCACCACAGGGATCAGAACACAGAAATTGTGACATTCATCCAATTTTGTACACCCAGAGGCAGCCAGATATATGTACAAATATGTACCAAGTGCAGCTGTGCAGAGAAACATGCAAAATGCAGCACACACAGGTTTTGAAAGTGCTAAATGAGCAGGGTTGAGCATGGGCACTATAGTCGTGTGCTTTGCAAGATCTTCTGCAGTGCCAGAATACTGGAGTCAGCTCAGAAACCACATCTTAAAAGGATCTGGTAACCTGACAGCTGTCAGTGACAAATGACATCCTTTTAAGAGCAAATATCCTGCCGAGTCCCTAGGTAAAAGGCTAAGTGATATGCTTCAGAGCATTTTTAGTAGAACAGGCTCTGGTGGAACAGGAGATGCTGAGCAAGTAGGGAGGGAATGTGAGGGAAGGGAAGGAGCACATATTTCTGTCAGACACAGAAATGTAAATAATTTGTTACTGCATTCTTGAGATGAGTGATTAAGCCTGTGTTAAGAACTGTGATTTGTAAACAGATGGCTTCACAACCCTGCTGCTGCTGCTTGCAAATAAACACCACCAAGTACCAACATCAGCAGAAATAAGTTCTTCTGGTCTCTGTTATTCACTAGAATAACAGCAAATGGCCTGTTGGTATATTCAGTCTTCCTTACCCATACTGCTTGGAAATCTGAGGTCACCCTTCAATTTGTTCATGTTTTACATGTTGACATGCAGCCTTTGACTCTAACTGGAAGAGATGTGCTTCACTACAGATCAAAGAAAAGCTGGTTTCAGATTTTAGATTTGCAACCACAGGCTCAACTAGAGCAAGCAAGAGCAGGAGGAGTGGCTTTTAGCCAGACTTGTAGTAGGGATCTTCTCCAGAGCAGTTGGATGAGCATCGAACTGAGGTAACATGTAGTACCACTGCAGTAAAGGCAGCCAAATATTCAGAGTGACCCAGACAAGTGGTCTTAGAAAAAAAAAAACCTATGTATATTTGAGCACACTTCAGAAATTCAGGATTTGTTGGAGTTCATTTAAACACGGCCAAAGCTGATCTGGCTTAGGCATTCAGAGAGACATTTTCAGTCCCAGATTCAGGCTGACCTCAGAGATATCCCCCTTCTTTTTTTCATCAAACACTTACAGTAGTAAAAGGCCACCTTCAGATTTTATAATAATCCAGAAATGCACTCACTGACCTGAGTGTCCCAATGCCCCTGAAGAGAGCTGACCTGTCACCAGTGGTCACATCAGACCACACCAAAACCAGCTCTCCATCTCCTTCCCTGACTTGGGACCTTAAAGACAGAGAGCATGCAACCTCTCTAATCATGCTGTAGACTAAGACAAGGTCTTGACTCATTTTCCCAGGTAGATGTTCCTCCTGCCCTCTTTCTCCTGGCACTTTACTCTCCACCATCATAGTTTCAGGCCAGTGCCTGGGGTCATGTCACTGCTCCAATCTCAGTGAACAGCCTTTAGAAACAAAGTGGCTCCAGTGCCAACATCAACAGAGACTTATTTCATCATTCTGTATAGACTGTCTGACACTACTTAAGGCTCATTTTGGCAAGACCTATGGAAAACAGGCAGGCTGGCACAGGGAAGCAATTTAAAAACACACCTGTGGTGTTACATTTAGGTTAAATGGTGTGCTCTGTCTCGCCCCTTGAAAATGTACGGTTTATTCCAAGCCTGTGATCCTCCCCTGAAGTATCATGGATCTGTAATCCCATTGGCCCAAGGCTTATTGCACACCCACTTTGAATCTCCCTGTTGAGCTGTGTGAGGGAGACGAGAAACTCTCTTGGCCCTTTCCTCTCTTGGCCCTTTTCTCTCTGTCTCTCCCCCGACCTCTCCCTTTCCCCCTTCTCCCTCAGACACCATGCTGCTCCCAAGGGTGGGATCCCCACTAAACCCTCATCTAATGAGAACCCTCGGAAGCTGTGTGGAGTCTCCTTGCCTGCCTGCTGCTGCCAGCGAACACACAGCTTAGGGGGCCCAGGGACTCCCGGGGACTCCCTCAAACAAACTGCATCATACACACCTTCTCTGCTTCTTTCACCCAGAAATCCTGCCTCAGGAAAGCCCTGCATGGCTCCCCTATCCCCATGCAGCAAAGCCTCAGGGCACAGGGATGAAGGCCAGGAGGGACTTTGAGCTCATGTGGCCCGAGGAGAGGACAGTGCCTGCCCCATGGCAGCCAGGCCTGGCAGGCGGTGCCCCAGGGCAGGAGCCCCTCTACAGCTGGGGCCATGGGCTGGGGGCTGCACCTCCTGCACCTGAGGGTGCTTGTTATGAGTAGAAAAAGTTGCTCATTTTTTTAAAAGGTAGCAGAGTTAACAGGTTGGGCCAGTTTCTGCCAGGGTGGAATTCTAACTGTTTGTTATTGTAATCACCTGTTGCTGATGGTTAAGAATTCGCCCTTTTGTCAAGTGACACCCTGCTGCTTCCTGGAGGATGGCACCCAGACGGTGAAGGGGAAGGGACATGGACATGCAAATGACATCAGATCCAGCATGCAATGGGAGGGACCCCTCACCAAACCTAGCCAAAAACGCCTAAAACAAGCCAACACAAAATCGGTGAATCAAAGCAATGTCTAGACACGAAGAACAGAATCTAGTAGCCCCCAAGACCCTTTTTACCCCTCACCCTAACCTAAAAGATGTTGGCTAGACAGAGGACCTCAAATGATGAACCAAAAAGTAGGGACTCTCATTTTGTTCTCATGAGGATGGAACTTCCAGCTCTGCCCACAGACAAGTGGACAAAGCTGCACTCTTCCTCCTCTTCCGAGTCATCTTGGGAGCAGCGGCAGCACGAGTGCAGACTCCTCGGTTCTCGCCACCCAAGATAATTGCTGGACTCCTCAGTTCTCTCCACCCAAGCTAATTGCTTTTAATAAAGGCATTAAAAAGGAGAAAGGTCTTCAGCCCATTTTTATTTTAGTGCTCAGCACGTAAATGCTCACTAGCAAGAACACCAAAATGAAAAACAAACTCCTCTCTTCATCCTTATTGCAAAGATGAGAAAACAGAGATAAAAAAATCTGCTCTCCCAGATAAACTCCCAGCCCTAATCATGCATTTTCATCAAACATGGTATTTCCCTTCACTCCATGCTTTTAAAAGCAGCTCTGGGAATGAGGTTTTTAAGTCTTGTAGGTATGATGACACAATACAACATTGCAAATGGAAAGGGCATTTCTTCCATTGTTCTATGGATGATTAAAATAGAAGATCCAAGGGTAGTACTTAATGTAATACTAATCTCCCACACAAAGACTGTCTCTCTTCCCCCAAAGTGAATTACAGGCTTTGTTACTAAAATAGTGAATCAATCTGCAGACACCAGAGTCATTGATAACTTTGCAATCTTCTAACTCTGTTAGGTTATTTACTGCATATATATAGACTCCCAGTTACTAGGCAGCATTTTTATGTGAATCCATATTTCTTGCAAGTATTTGCTATTTTATATTACGAATATAATTTTTAAGTCGTCCTCTGGGATCCTGATGCTATTGAAAATTTCTTTATTATTTTGGATAAGCTGTGCTCTGTAGGAAAAGGACATTATGCAAAGTTTTGGCATACATTACAATCAAGAGAAGTTAGAGTTTTGAAAGAGAGATAAAAATGAAAATACAATTATTTTTCAATTACAGCACATTGTGTTTGTACTATGATTGGTACTAGAGTTAAGTATCAACACAAGAAATTGCAATAAAATACATGAATTAGAATTAGATAGGGTTTGAGCCTGATGCACAACTTCCTTTGAGTCCTTACAGGCGAGTCTTCTGCAAAGATGGCCATCATATTAACAGTGAAGATGTAGGACTTTGTTGATCACCATGTCACTATCAGCTTCAATTAGAATACTTTGTTTCTGGCCAGGAGGATCAAAATCTGAATGATTTTAGTAACCAAAGTTTGAGTAAGAGTACACTCTTTTTTTTTTCGTTTTAAAGCCAACAGGATCAGAAAGCTCTTTTTCCCTGAGCTGCCTGTTTATTTATTTGTGAGAGATGGGTATACTTGGAACAGCTCCTGATAGAGTGAGATGTCTAATATCCTGTGACACCCCATGCTTAAGGAGAAGGGAGTTCCTGAGAATCGCAGATGCTCGTAGAAAAAAAACCAACAAAAGTCAGAGGATTTGCAAAACATACAGAGTTTTATTAGTAAATCACACACTTGCCATGGAAACTGGTATAAGTTAGCCGTTTATCTTCTGGTATAAGCACACAAGCAACTATGGGCATTCAAGACATGCACACTAGCCCATTATCTTCTAGGTTTCTGCAGTATCAAAAGAGGAACTAAACACAAGGAGAAAGTTAAAATACCCTTTCAGTTTAATTTCAATGAACCTGGTATCTATCAAACAATTTCTTTAAAAACAAAAACAAATAAAGCTTTGGAAACAATTTAAGTCACCATCTGTTACGTCTTCCCAGATTCTGACCACAAGAACATGACAGATTTATTTTCTTTGCTTCTTGTTTAATTAACGTGCCTTTGGAGGAGCAGCAGCAGTGGCAGCAGGGACCACCCCTGACACTCACTGAATTCCAGTAAGCATTTTCTGTCCTCCTGCAGGCAGGCTTTATATGACAAGTGATTCTTTATGGCTGACTAATAAGCCTTGGGTCATGTTTATGGTTAGCACAGATACTTGTAGTGCAGATATGACTAACTACAACATGTGCCACTTGTAATTTTCTAATGAAAATCTCATAGTCTCCAAGAGAGGGAGAAAAAAAAAAGAAACAAGCAACAGCTTCATAAAGGAACATCTTTCAGGACGTTCTACTTAGGCAATACCTAATTCCAAGCATACCAGCATTTTATTTTCATTTGAACAGAAGATTATTACTTTTTGAGGCAGAAATGTTTTGTCTCACAGAAATGCTATAAATCAATTGCAGTAAGTTTCCAGTACTAAGACACACAAGAAATCCTGGCTATTTAAGAGCAACATAGCTCTGTTTGCAATGAACTGAAAATCTGAAGTGACAGAGTCAGTGCCAAGGTCTCAGCTTTTTCCTTATTATCCATGTTGCACAGTAATAGGTGAGGTGGACAAGAAAACCCACCATTGTTTGAATCAGGAGTTCTCAGCACTGTGGCTTTCATCCATAGGTCATCTGCCTGCTCTCAGATTTAAACTGTCAGTAATTATTTTAAGTTTCCATGAAGGAAAAGGAGCAAATTGGGCACATTGCCAGAAAAGCAAAGGCTGATGGGAGCTCAGCTTTTCAAGAAATACAGAAAGTATTGCAATAGTTGTCTTGAATTCTTGATCCATCATGGCACCACGGCTCACTCCTGGGAAGGAGCTCTTCAGACAGAAGGCAGAAACCAACTTACTAGAAATCTGGAAACTGAGAGATTGCTGTTGCTAAATACATAGTAGAGAGGCTTCTCTTCTTCATCCACCCACTTTGGCTTCCTCTTTTTCTAGAAAATATATCTTTATTTATGTTTTATTTGCAAAGGATTTATTCAATTTGATGATAAAGGGAAGGTTTAATAGGAAATTTGAGTATATTGACTCTCATTGTTGAGGAGGGGAATGAATCCAATCTGTGCTTTATGACTGAAGACAAAATGCAAAGGTTAATTTTTACATCTTTATTTTAAAGCAAAATCTCTTTTTAATTAATGATAAAAGATTAATCTTGAGTTTAATTTTTTCCTTCCATGAGGACTTGTATTTTCTCAAATAGCTACAAAGAAAGGAGACTATCCAATACATTTCCTTCAATAAACCTTGATTGTAATTTTTTGTTGGGTTACATACATTGAAAGTATATTTATCCAAAGCAATTTTTAAGTATTAAAAAATAAATAAAGTATAGAACAAGAGGACAAGACTGGTTCTATGTAAATAACTCATTGTCTGCTTATAAAAAAGCTTTGTAAAAAGCCACGAGATGCAAGAAGAAAAATAAAGGCAACACACAAAAAATCAGAAAAATGTCCTTATCCACTAAGAGGAAAGTCAATGACACTAGTTTGTCACATATCACAGACAAAATGCAAAAAGAAGAAAGTGACTGGAAATGAAAGAAAAAAGCCACTCACAAGTGCCACTTGACCACTCTCAGCGGGTGCACTCAAGCATTTTGAAGGACATCAAACTCTAATGGGCCACCAGGGAACCTGTGTCACCAGCAGAAACCAGTGTAAGGTCTTTCAGTCTGTTAGATTCATGTGAATGGAAAACAGTGAAAAGTGTATTTTATTCTGTAGTCACATGTCTAGTAAAATATTCTTTCATGCATTATCTCGTCCAGTCATCACTACCTTCTATTGGAACCACATGACAAAAAGTACAGAACAAAGCACTAGTGTTATAAGGTGAACAGTTTTCCATATTAATTTCAGTTCTTAAAAAACTACATTTAGCATGCTCTTGAGTACAAGGAATTCAGAAAATATGACAGAAATTGTTTCTTCCTTTGTTTCTAAATCTTAGGACTTCTGAAGCCTGTATCAGAAGACTTAAGTGCATGGTCTGCAGGTCCATGTGTGAATTAGGGACACAATTTATATTAGATCAAATAAAGAACCAAAACATAAAAGAACAGCCTTGGCTTTTGGGTTGCTGAAGACCCATCCATTCCCAGGTTGTGCAAATGCTGATGCTGCACCATCTCAGAGGAGGAGGCCAGGCTGGGCTAACAACTGACATGCAATTTTATGGCTGGCTTTAGTGCTTCTTGAAGGTGGCATAACACAGTCTGCTGAGCTCAGAGCTTTGTTACATTATCTCAGGACAAGGCAAAAGGGCTGTCGGCTCACCCCAGCTAAAAAAGATCAATCATCTGAAGAGCTCCTGCTAAGAAAACCAAGACAAGCAGAACTCCCACACTGCAAATTTTGCTTCTGACAGCCAGGGTAGGATGATCACACACTCCTTTTGCCAGGCCAGTCTTTCTGATGCCATCCCAATGAAACTGATGTTAAGTACAGCCCACATTTACATCAATTGAAATCCTTGCCCAAATGAACACTGAGTTTTGTTTTTCAGCAGCAGGAATGACATAAGGAAACAGCCTCAGCATGCCAGGGTGGCTGGGATAAAGCCAGCTACAGCTGTGGACAGTCTGTGGCACAAGCTTACATGGAGAAGAGAGGTTGGCACAAAAGAAAGAACAAGAAAAAGAGGTACAGCCTATGGTGGGAGGAACAGGATCACTCACCCTAGAGAGGGATGAAAGTGGAGGCTGAGGGGCTCTTATCATGGAATTTATTTCTGGCCTAGGCTTCCTGAAAATGCACACAGCATTACTTCACACAATTCACAGAATGACTAGGTTGGAAGAGACTTTAAAGATCGTCAAGTCCAACCCATGCCCCAACACCTCAACTAAACCATGGCATCGAGTGCCATAGCCAGTATTTTATTTTACTTTTGTCTTTTTTCTCCATGCAACTTACCAGGAATCCTACAGTTTTTACTTTTAGTTGTTATCAAAATACAGACGTTCTAGTGAAGGTTCAAAGGAAAATATCAGATTAATAAAGGTATTTAGAATTATAAAAATGCAGATGAGCACAAGAACAAGTAGATCCACCTTTTCAGATTTGGGGCACAGCTGCTTTCTACCTTATAAGAGCTGACAACAGAAAATTTCTAAAAAGAAATCTTTTCACCTTCATATTTCCTTGTATTGTTCCATTGTTGCAAGTATCAAACAGCAGTTTTACAAAAAAAAAAAAGTAGTCACTGCCCTGAGTTTTATTTTATTTTTAACATTTTATATTCTAGTGGATATACAAATCCAGAAATCTGTAAGGTCTTTATGCCTGTTCTTTCAGGTTGTAGATTGAGTGCATGCAGCTGAAGCGTTCCAGAAGGCGTTATTATTTCTTTAGTGTGTAGTTCCTGTTGATTTATATCCTCTAGTGTCCTCAGAGAATGCAGTATTGAAATGAAAATAGATCCATCTCATGAAGTTGCACTTACTACAACTTCAATTAAATTAGTGTGTGGGTAATGGAAAAGAGAGTTGGATTGTAATTACCTTCTTCAACTCTGCCTCGGAAGTATATATTCAAAGGACCAAACAAATTGTCAATATCTATACACTTGCCAAGTAGCATGAAAGATTAAATCTGATACCAAATTATCCTGTCTACTTTATGCTAGATTTAATGAGAAAATAAAGTATTGAATAGATTCTGTCAATACACACTATTGTTTGCATTTTGACTGCAGGGTATAGATCCATTTGGTCGAAGTATTACTTGTGTTAATGCATAAACACTTCTCTAATGTAATAAAATAGACCTCCAAACCAATTTTTCATCCAAGAGGCAATAAAGCCATGCTGAGGGAAGAGGACCTTGCATCATGAAAGAAAACACAAAAAGGGCTGAAGAACATTTGTCATGAGATCCATCACAGCAAAACCCCTGGAAGAGCCTAGAAGCTGATTTTGACAGGCTAGTTTTTTGCCAAGTAACTGCAGATTATCAGTTAGATGTTAGGACTGACTTTAAAGGCTTTTCTTGCTTGCTTATTCTCTGACAAACTGACGGGCAAGAAAGTTCAAGAGCATCATGTACTCTGTTGTGTGTGACTTAAATAACAAGGTAGAATCTTCCCAGGTGTTAACATCTTTGATTCAGATTCAGTCACAAATGGCTTACTTGAACTGATCTTTGCTGTAATTGCATGCTAAGGATTACAGAAGACTTAATTTCTAGTAAGATGGACAGTTGTTTTCCAGAAAGACTCTTTATTCACAAAGAAGTTTTAATTATAATGCTAGAATTTGAAAGTGCAAGAGGAATGAGCCCACCAATTGATGGTGGTGGTGAGATTTTAATTCAAAATCAAAGGCTTCCTGCAAAGTTAGCTGATCTGATAGCTCTTTAAAACAATGCCTGAAGTCCCTAGCCCTCAGGCAGAGTGATTCCATGTATTAGAGAGTACATACAGCCCCATCAGGGCAAACGAAATTTGGTTTAGTCACTATAAGGATAAGAAAAGCAGGCTTCCTTACAGAAGTCTCATAATCTGAATACATTTATTTTTAATTTGACAGAAAATTCCTGTGCTTGAACTCCACAAACAAACTGTGTCTCAAGGCAAACACAGCCAACCTCTCAATAGAACAGCAGGCTACTTGAGTTAGCCTTGGCTTTAGAGGTTAAGACAGTAATCAATCCATTAAATTTGCCTCCAGAAGCATTTAACTTCATTGAGCTCTACAGGAAATGGCCAAACCAAAAACTGCTCAGCCAAACTGAAACTTCACATGCCCTACTATTAACATAGTAATAATCAAGGAGAAGCAAGCAAACTGTTGTGTATATCTCCAGCCACTTCACTAACAAAGATTAAAGCAGTTGTTGTGGGAATGAATATATTTGTTTTGGAGTGTTTTTTCCAGTAGATTGACTTTGGAAGTCAAAAATTGATGTTTCATGTACAAGATAGCCAGCATGCTCCTCACAGTGAGAGTATCCATGCATAAAAGGTACCACAGACTTTCTTTCAGCTAAACAGAGCAGGGGGCACAGGTCTAGGAAGATGATACTTCTTCCTTATAGAAAAAGATCTCAGAAGTTTTGTGAAGTCTCCAATTATATTAATCATAACTTTTTATGTGCTGAAAATAAAGTTAGGGAAAAGCAATCTGGGATGCCAAATCATCGTATCTCTGTAGGTCAGTAGGTTAAGAAGCTGTTGTGCTGTGAGCTGCACACACCAGCATAAATTGTATGTATCTGCACAAGTGGAGGAGGAAAATGGAGAGAATTGTCTTTGCACAATTGGTGTAGCAAGAAGATCACAACCAGAGAGAAAAGGTTCCTAAGAGTAGAAGTAATTAATCTCTGCAGAAGCTTGTCTAATAAAATGGCGAAGTCATCACTACTTGACTGCTTTAAATAGAGTGTGTTTTCAAAAGATGAGCTCCATTCCAGCTTCAAAATATTAAACTCCACAGGATTCACTTACATAACGTGAAGTAACTTCCTCCTTGGTAGGAGTTCTTATATAAAGTTTTGTGGCCTCCTGTCAGGCAAACAGCCAGACAAGGCCATCGTAATGCTACATCCCCTTCCACCCTCACAGAGTTTAAGCAATATATATTTTATAAGCAGTATAGGAGGAAGAAGTGAAATTACTAGTATTTATCTTGAAGATGAACTTAAAGTTTCTCTCAGACAACAGCTGCTTCCAGAATCTCAAATATATTTTCTTAGTTCTTAAGAAAACTGCCAGACAACTAATTTCTTTTTTGTTTTAAGCAAACTATCCTTCTTCCTTGTTTCAGAAAAGAAGGCAGAAAATTCCATCCTAGTAATAATTAAGAGAACAAACCTCGCTGTTATTGAAGCAAATGTGCACTGATACAGTTTTAGTAAGGATACATCCGACTTTTTACTATAAACAGCAAATAAATTCCTTTTCCTTTGTTGTGTTCCTGTTTCTTTCTCCAGGGGCTGGACCTGAAGAGAGAAGGTAATTCCACAAGGCTTCTTGAGCTTTTAAAGCAAGTTAGCAACACATTGGATTGGGCTGAAACTTTTCAAATTTAGCTAGCAGAGTGGCTGCCAGGAAAATCAGCTCAAACTCTGGTCATCCTGGCCTCAAGCTTGGACATGAGGCTTCCCCAGCTCAGGAGGGCCCTGCCTGGCACCAGCAAGCAGCTCACACTAGAAGGTGCTTTCAATGAGATGTCTGGCAGATGAATTCTCACCTTCACAACTGTCTCTAATGTAAAATAATGCTATTGGCAATAAGTATGTAGTGCTGTAGCAGCCCAGGAATGCACAGAGCAGCTAGAAAGGAAGGAATCCCACATGCAGCATGCCAAACACCCTCGCTGCCCCTCACCAGGACTGTGGTTATACTGTGCTCACTCGCACACACCAACAATGCGGTGGCATTTGATCAGCACTGACCCTGAGGGTGAAGTGCTACCCCTGGAATCAGTGATGTTCCCAACTGTGTTTCCTTTGTTCTTTTGAAACTTGTCATTTAAATTGCAGTTCAGCCAGGCACTGCTTTGAGATTTGATGGGAACACAGGAAAATGCAGCATGATTTGCATGTACCAAACTTGCAGGTCTGAAGTATCACCCTAAAATTAGACTCTTGCCAGTGATAATCACCATTCCTTTTTCATTATATTTTCACAAGATTATTTCTATGACAATACTTTTAGGAGGGTTGATATGAAAATGTCAAAATGTAATTTCATTACAGAAGATGTGAATGTAGCTAAGGACATGAACTCTCATAATTACATCTTTGAAAAGACATACACTGCTCTTATTAAAAGGAGTTCAAGCCAATTTGAATTAAATGCATGGGATATTAATTTACATCTACTTAAAACCAGGATATAGAGCACATGGGAAACATTGCTTTAACAATGTTTACTTTTTAAGACACATCAGTTTTGTTTTATAAACCTATCAGCAATGGAGAGAGAGAGATGGGACGACTGAGTGGGTGGTGGTCAGAATCCCATTTTACTGTGGATGACATATGCTGATATACTATTCTAGGAAGGCTAGTAATATTTACTACAATGATTGGGTTAATCATCACATAAACATATACCTTTTGCAACATCTCTTGCTTGTACAAGTTGATTCAATCTTCTTGCCTGTCACCAGTCTGATCCAATCCTCCCAAAATCTTCAAAGTTCTGCTTGTTTTTACCAAGGCATCCCGATTATCAAATCTCTTATGTTAAACAGGTCCAAAGTAGATCATAAACCCACTAAAGTATCTGGGCAACTGACAACATGAAAATCAGACAGACAATGCTTTTTTGAGATTCAATGGGAGTCAAATGGAAATTGCAGGAAAATGTGATTTACTTATATTAAACTCATAGGTCTGAAGAGGGTGTCTGAAAGTGGTCTCTGAACCAAGGCTGTAGTGAGGTCAGGGCTGGTTTATTCTCCCATATAACAAGGGAGAGGACCAGATGAAATGGCCTTAAGTTTAGATTGGATATTACAAAAACATTCTTCATGGAAGAGGTAGGCAGGCTTTGAAACAGGCTGTCCAGGGAAGTGCTGGAATCACCATCCCTCCAAGATTTCAAAAAGTGCATGAATGTGGCAGGTGGGGATATGGTTTAGTGGTGAAAAAAGTAGTAGTGGGTTGATAGCTGGACTCAATGGTCTTAGAAGTCTTGTCCAACCTTAATGATTCTATGATACCATAAAAATGAAAGCAACTCCTTTGCTATCTGTGAATACTCAGCTGTGTTTCAAGTAAGCTCACATTTCCTGAACACAGCAAGAACAGTTTTTTCATTTACAGATGCACAGTGAAGTCCTAAAACTTCCAATGAACCAGTTCACTGTCAGATTTCAGCAGGATCATTCTCCCAGAGATCCAGGCAGCTCTAGCAACAAGTGGATTCTCCTTGCAGTTGGAGAAGACATTCCCACTCGTGTATGGCAAGCAGCTATCCCCATCACCAGGTACTTTAGCCAGCCACAGCCAGAGGCACCCACTGACTCCTGCAGCCTTGCCCACTCCCAGCTAGGGCAGCACTGCCATGACAATGACCTGCAGAAACATTTTTCCTCTTGCTTCCTGCTCCTTGTATCCCAACTATCTGGGAAGCTGAAGGAACAGCGTGAGGTCTTGAGCATATTCTGAGATCAAGCAGAAAAACTGGCAAATTAAGGGCATTTTAGCTACACATGGCTAGGTAAATTAGCATTTTTGTCTTACACAGATCCTTTTTGTTTGCAAAAGGATATTTGTTAGCAAAACCAATTATCTGCATCTATCTAAAGCATACTTTTGAGAAGGATGTTTTTCCATAAAACATGCCTCAGGTAACAGAAAAATGTCACTGAATTGAAAATAAAAAGCATATCTTATCTAACAAGGGATGAGCAAGGACTGCAATGTTTTTCAGGCAAAAAAATTTAGGATGCTGAATATAGCCAAAGTTTAAGATAATTAGAAGCATTTTCATGGACTGGACTTTACAATTTTTCATTACATGAAAACTAGATGATGTATTTAAAAGACAGTATATTGACTACCATAGGGCCAACAGAGACTTCAGCATTTATAGTTTGTATGTGCATCACCCAAAAAAGAGTGAATATTTCAGAAAGTCACCATGTGTCAGTCTCAACAGCATAATTATTCCACTTTTCTCAATTTGTCCTTCAGGGTTTTTTTTCTTCTTAGACAGAAACAAACAGAATGAATATGCAAAGAAAGGAAGAATACTGTGAAATTTAATAATAAAACACCCAAAGGAAATCTGCTAGAAACAACATCTTTACAACATTAGGATTTCAAGTTTCATTTTGCTCTCTTAGAGCAGACATGAAAATTTCACCAACAGAAAAAAATGCAGGAAAGACACTTTAAAGACGAACAAAACTTGTTCTAGTAAAATTTAACATACTCTATGTATTTAAAACTACCAAGGATATTATAGCTAAATCAGTTAGCTAATTGAAGTTTTCTAATTATACGTGTTCCTGGAACAACATGGATTTCAAGCAGCATTGCACGAAGCACTTGGTCACCTCAACAGGACAGCACAGGACTGCCACCTTGTGAACAACAAAAAACACCACAACTGCATTAGCAGGACAAAATTCAACTGCCCCCAGACACTACAAAACACTTTTTCCTTACTTTCTAACTGAAGTCATCCTTATGACTCTTATTTATCAACTCTCTAGAAAATTAACAGAAAAAAATATTTCAGCATTGCTTATGGTATAAAATTCTTGCTAATTCTGAACATGTGTTGTCAAGGAAATAATGAGGAATGAAATATAGAACACAAACAGCAGGAAATGCAGTTCACAGCAAAAAGCATTATCAAATTTTCTATCTTACTGAATAACAACATATTTTTAACTAAAAGAAACAAAGTTTCACTTTTTTGTACTTTTTCATCCATTTCAAAACAATTCAGCCATGCTGTGACTGTTCAGCTATCTTTATTATTCCAACAGTTACTGAAAAATCATCTTATTTCTAAGAAAAATTAAAACTGGGCCTTTTTTTCAAAGCAGCCATTATAGAAATGTTAGCTATGTTATTTTTGGTTTTACCTTAAATATTTCAAGGAATTAGTGTGATTTTATTCTAAACTGATAACTAAGAAAATTTACAAGAAATTAACATTTTAAAGCTGTTGTAAGAAATTTCACTGACACCTGCTGAGAATTAACCTAAAGTAAGCAATTATGGTTCTATTGAATGTAGAAGATCTTGGCAACATGAAGCAGGATAAACACAGCCCCTTTTTGCATGTCTTTAAGGAAAACAGTTAACAAATTTAAAACAACTACAATGGAAATATTTCAGGGGCAAAATACCAAATATTAAAATCCATTTTTCAATGGATTTCACCAGTGTTACTGCTATTTGTCAAAATTCCAGGAAATACTGATGGAATTGGCTTTATGACCAGTTCTGGTACAATATAATGCCTCTGATTTCTGGACTGACTTGGCTAACATTGAATATTACCTGCAAACACCCTAAGGCTCATAGACAAAAGTGAAAATGCAGCTTTATTCTACAAATACATTCTCCTTTCCTACTTTAGTAATTCATCAACTTCCCTCTTTAAATAAACTTTTATCAACTCAGACAGCAAAATATATTAAGGATGATTTTACTTTTAAATTAAAACCTGTAAGTATGATGATAAATTCCATTATAAAACATTATGCCATTTCATATTACTGCTTAAACAGCCCCAACAGGTCACAGACATCTCTCTATGTGTCATTTTTCTAGTGTCTCCTGGGATGGAGCTCATTAGAAAGGTATTGTGCTCTAAATTTTGGTGGATGTTTTGCATTCAATTTTCACAACAAAAAAAAGTTTTAAATTGTTTTTAAAATTGTATATCTTTAAAGTGGTTCTTTTCACTTGAAACACAGCTGCTACTTCTGTTAAAAATAGGAATCATTAACAGTCTCTCAACAGAGTTGATCAAAGATGGCATTTGAAACCAGTAAAAACAGACATGATGGATAAAACACCTGTTGAATATACAGGGATCTTTGCAAGGGACTTTTTTTTTTTCTCAAGGGAATTTACACCTGCTCCCCTACATAAAACCAGAAAAAAACTTTGGGTCTAAGATACAACTTGGAATACTAGACAGAGCCCCATGCCTTTCCATGTTACCATTCCAACTCAGTATTTCAGGGCACAAATGAAGTTGTACTTAAGCAGGCAAATGCTCTTTAACTTATGATTTTATTGGCGTGGCATACAAAAACAAAACTGGAAGCAGAAGGCACACAAGACTTCCCCTCCCAAATCTGTGATACTGAAACCACAACACGACATCCTGGACTCTGCCAGAACTACACTGGATCCTTCAAAAGCAATCCATTTCAGGTTTCTTTTGTCCCTTCAATGTGAAGAAGTAAACAGGTACTGATTGAAAACGGCTTTCCCTATGGTACACATTGACAACAAATTACCAGACTGGCAAGCAAAAAGTGACCTGGCAAATATCCTGAATTCAACAGAAACATCTACTCATTGAAGAGTGGCTGGAGGGTTTCCTTGGGAGAAACAGGGGTGCAGAGGCATTGATGAGAATCTGAGCTCACCACACCCATCACAGGGCTGGTACAGGGAAGGAACTGGAGCCAGGACAGGGATCTTAGTGGGGTAAAAGAAACCAGTAACAGTACTGACCTGAGCCTGTAACTCCCAGAACTGACCTCTTGAGAAACTATTCCAAGCGACTTGTGTGGCAATAATATCATGTTTGCACAGATTTGGCTGAAGTATTATCATTAGAGAACAATAATGAATTCAAAGAAGCTACACAGTGCCTGAAGTTTTGGAGACCACTCTCCCCTGCCACATACTGTAGCAATCAAATACTTTTGAGACTTAATATAAGTGATTTACTTACAGGAACTATTAAAGCCTTCATTTACTCTGATGATTGTGTACACTAGATGCTTTTAAATATATGTACATACATATATATACATTCCATTTCACCTTTGTCAAACAGAATATATACACTCAAGTTCCATTAAACGTGGAAAATACTTGAAAGAATAGTTCAATAATGCCATTAGCACTTCTTGAAGATTACACACCAAAGATCTTTGAAACACTCAGTGCAACTCAGAAGTGCACTCAGAGTCGATTTCAGCACAAACCTATGAGCACAGAGCCACAGCACATAAAAGCTCAATATTTAAGAGGGTTGCAATGCACTGCACGTTGCAGTCTGACATCTGCAAACTGCTCCCTTTCTCACATTACCAACTGCCATTTGTGCTTTATTGTACAGCAACACTTATTCCTCCAAAGGAGGTGCACACACACAGCATCCACTGTGTTTGCTAAATATCAGTTTGAAATAAAATGTTTAAACTTCTCTAGTGGTTTAAGAGCCTATTCTGCTTACAAAACTACTGTAAGCATTTACTAACAAAAAAAGTAATGAAAATTCAGAGAGACATAGGAGGCTTTGAAAACATTGTACTTTAATAGTGGTTTATACTTTGGCCACTAGTAAACCTAGAAGAAAATGGCCTGATCTGAGGAATAAATATGAACACAGATAAATAAACAAAAAGGTTGAATAGATTGAAATCCTTCTTTTGTAAAAAAGAAACCTCTGGAACATACTTATAAACTATTTTACCTTCAAGGGCATGTTATATAATATTTCATTATAATGAAAAATGACAGTAAACATCTCCCTTATTTTACATTAATTACAGAAAGGTGTTCTCACATTTCCCCTCATATTGAATTTTTACATTTTCACAAATTCAATATGTGGAGTATCTTCACATTATAACAGATCTTGCATTTGGTTACAACAATGTAAGCAAAGAGCTTACTTCCCAATTCCAGCTAGGGAAAATAGTCCTTACATGATGCAAAACATACTGTCTCATTCCAGAGTCCAGTCCTGAAACAGAACTGTGTTTTCCTACAGGTATAAAAGTATCAAAAAAGTCACCACATAAACCTCTGTACTTCATCACTATTTTCCCATTGGAATGTTCTATTTAGAAAAAGATAAAAAGTTACAGCATTTACTAAAATATAAAATGCCAGTTCCAGAAGTTGTCTATATAGAGGCAAAAATGGAATATTGAGTCTATATATTAAGAATGGCAAAATAAAGTAACGAAATTCTAGCAATTTTTGAGGAACTGTGACTGCTAATAAACATACAAAATACATTAAGATCCAGAATATTGATTTTGATTTCAGTGTATCAGCAAAACTCCAGCCAGCAAATAGATAGAAAGGAACTAACAGGTATTTTACAAGCTCGTGTCTTTGGAACACTTTTCTCCAGACATAAAATGTAAAATGTCTGTTGTCTGCTAGTAAATACTTATGGACATAGGTAAATTTCCAGATCAGGAACAAAGAGATGACAGTGACTAAGCTATACTGCACAGGGTACTTCTTCAATGACAACAGGAATTTCCTGATTTTAGTAGGGGTCAATAAATGAGGAAATGAAAAAAAAACAGTAAAGGACAGAAAATAGAACAGCTGAGGAAAGTGCAAACAGGCTTCATGACTACTTCTGTCACCAACAACTATTCCACCATTGATGAAGACAAAAACAAAGAAGAGACATACTAAAATGATGTATGGCCAAGTTAAAGCAGTAAGTGTAACTAAATTTTTGGGTGACAAGAGATATTTAACAAGAAACTGCAGTATTCTGGTCAAATCTGAAAATGATCCTTTCCTGGAAGAAATCTTTTCATCTTTCTTTTTCTGCAACTCAATCTTCCAGGCTTCATTTACCTTCTCTGCAACAACATCTCCAGCACAAAAAACTGTCCACACAATGTTTGTCTGACGAAACATGAAGCCACAAAATCCAAGGAGAGCAGAAGTTTTATGGTTACCATAAAGGCACATTAAATAGGAAAAAAGAGTAAAAAATACTGATCCCGGATCCGTATAATAAAGGAATGTAAAAAAATAAAGGGTGGGAAATGCTGCAAGTGTTAATGCAGACAAGATCCTCTGGAAACCAGACACAGCCTAAAGAAGAAGCAGAAAAATGTGGTTAGACAGTGCCCAATAAAATAAAATAGTACATTAAAAGAAAACTAGTATAACTCTTGAGAATTCTATTAACACAATATAACATCTCCTATGTTCTTTGTTTCCATTATTGCACAAATGCTGTATTTTTCTTAAGTTCCTGCTATGTTTATACAGTTACACAATGTTAAAATCCAAGTGAAAAGCACAGAACATTACTGCAGCTGATTTAAAAAGATGGCAATGAAAATACACCCACTTCTTTCATATGTCAGGTGTGCCCATATTTGTGGTATTAAAATCATGGTGGGGGCATAACCGCTCCCATACTTTGGATAAAAGGGCTGCATCAATGGGCAGAAGACAAAATCAATGGTTTATTCCCCTGCAATCTCACCATGAGATTCTGTTTGTCTGTGTGACAGCACCATTCTGTGCCTCTGCTATCACCTCTTCTGAACCCAGTCACAGAGAGGCCAACTCCAAGTTTCTGATCTTTGATGTAGCCTTTATTATTTATCCTCATTATAATTAATGAGTCAGAAAAAAAAAAATTTAAAAAGGAGCCATGCAGTTAAAAACTCTTCCCAATTATTTCACTCACTACATGACAACACCACAAATCACAACACTAAAAAATGCTGCATGATGTTTCTGAATGATGTAGTGTGGGGTGAAACAGCCACCTATCATCTTACAAGGAAGGGGAATAGAGAAAACACTGAAGTCAAAGAAATGTCAAAAGACAACTAAATGCTCAGACTACCATCATGAAACTTGTTCTTACATTTATGTTTCCACTTTGAAGTATAAAATTAAAAGTAGAAACCATTTATTTAATCTGATCTAATTCTGTACAGTGTTATCATTAGCTTAAAAATTAAGAGATTTCCTTTAAGAAAACACACCAATTTTCTTTGTAGTAAAGGAATCCTTCAGTTATCAGGGAACAGGAAAAAAATGTTTTAAGGTTAAAAGTCAAAAAAGTAACTTTACTAATGTGCAAGATTTTAAATAGGCCGTTAACCACTAAAACAATTTATTTATTGCAGTGATGGATGCTTTAGATTTTTAAATATACAGCATTCTTGTATGCAAGCTGAACTGTTATGGTCTGGATGTGAGGACAGGTAAGAACTGGTTGGATGATGAACTGGCTACACTCTACCCAAAGGACAGTAACAACCCAAGGACCACAGGGATCAGTACTGGGACCTGTCCCATTTAATGGCTTTATCAAAGACAAGATAGGCAAGAGTAAACTGTCGCCAAGTCTGTAGTTAACACTGTGTAAGCAGGACCAGGCAATTTGCTCAAAAGCACAAGTGTCATCCAGAGTGACCCACAGAGGCTGGAGGAATGGCGTAACAAAAATATGATGAAATTCAACAAGGCCAAATCCAAATGCCTGCAGCTGAAAAATAAGAAATCCCCTTAAATGACAGAGGCTGCTCACAGAGCAGCTGAGGAGCCGCTGTTCAAGCTGTGTAAGACACTTAAGCAATTCCAATGACATGAGCATCCAGACCTTTGGATAATAAGTCTGCATATCTACTAACTTTTATTTCAACAGGACTCCTTCTACATATGTGCAAGAATGAATTTTTAGAGGATTGCACCTCGTGCAAGAAAAAAAAAAACATTTAAAAGAAATTAGAGAATAGGAATGTGCCTTCTTGGCCAAACTGCTGGTGGTACTCGCAGTTACATAAAACTGAGGCAGTGAAGGGAACACACACTAAGCCATCCAAGTTGCTTGCACGAGTACATAACATTGCTTTATTTTGACCGTACCTTATTCTTCTGATGGATCTTGAACAGAAGCAAGTACAGTAAGTAGAAGTTCCCAGCACTGAAGAGAAGGTTGATAAACCTGAGCATTCCCACAGAGCACACCACGCTTCCCGTCCAGCCGAGGAGCCACGCCGCGGGCTTCACCACTCCCACTGAGAGCAGGTACAGGCCGGGCAGCGTGGTGATCATGGGGTCCCACTGCAAGGGAACACAGCGTCAGGGAGCCGCTGCCTCCACAGGGCCCGAGCCGCGACACGGCCACACCGCCCCAACACCACCCCTGGCTCGGCCGCAGGCTCTGACAGCTCCCGGCACGGCTGCCCTGAGGGCTCTGAGCTCTGCCCTGCCCGGCTGCTGCTGCGGCTCCACCGCTACACAACCCGCGTCCGGCCAGCCCCGAGCCCGAGCGCTGCTGTGCCGCCGCTGCTGCAAGGATGAGCCCCTCCTGACCTGCAGGAAGCGGCCGTGGCAATAGGCCTGCGCCTGCGGGACGTGGAACACCTCGTCCATGTAGGGCCCGCGCTGGCGGCGGCTGACGGCCGCGAAGAGCAGGCAGGACAGCAGGAAGGCGCCGCTCATGGCTCCCGAGAAGCCGTAGGCCTCGTAGCGCTCCATGCCGGCTCCGCGCCGGCCGCGACGGGGCCGCTCTTCCGGGGAGGGGCGAGGGGCGGCACCCGGGAAGCGGGGCCGGGAATCGGGGGATTCCTGTGGGAAGCGCTGAGCCCTTGGTCTCCGTGGCTGCGTGTTGTTAGCGCTGTGTTTTCCACGGGCCGAGCGGCGATAGCCCGGGGATGGAGCGAACGCACCGGCTGGAGCTGTTCCCGGAGCGCAGCGTCACGCTGCTCCTCTTCCAGCACGTGAAAAATGCCGCTGCTCTGCGGAAAAAAGCCATGGAAGGCTCCATCGAGGGAGCACTGATAAACCCTGCGATGGTGAGTGTTGTCCTGGCAGAGCGGGAGGTCCGCGGGAGCTCAGCCAGGCCGGCCCGGGCTCTCCGTCGCTGTCACACGAGCGGTTCTGCGCGTCCCCCGGCCCTGCAAGTGCCCGCCTTTGGTTTCAATACTGCGTCCTACAGCTGAAAGGGTCGGCTCTGTTAAACAGCCTTGGCAAGATTGGCCAAAAACATTATGTTTTCATTAATTTCACATCCTGCTTGGTGGAGTTTAAACCTGCCTCATGTGCTAATTAATTCATGCTGTCTAAAATCTACTATTTGGTGCCTTTGTTCTCATTTAACCCATAAATAGTTTCAGAATCTAGGTTTACTTTTTGTTAGAATTAGGCTCTCAAAATGAAGTGGTCAGAATTTTTTTCAGATTTCAAAACAGTAAGTTAATTCTGTATAACTCTTTCTTTGGTGTTTTACAGATTGTAGATCCTTTTCAGATTCTTGTGGCAGCCAACAAAGCAGTGCATCTACAGAAGATAGGTAAAATGAAGACCAGAACGCTCTATGCAGAAATTATTTTCAGCCTTTCACCGAGCAACAATGTAAGATCTATTGAACAAATTTCTTTTTTGCCAGAAATGCTTGCTAAGATCCACACAGCCAAACTAGGTACATGTATTCCTTTAACACTCTATAAAGCTACTAGAAGAAGTTTTTAATTGTTATTTTTAATGTACTGTTATGGTTTGTAGCTTGTTAGAATTCCATTAATGTAAAATGTCTGTCAGTTTATACTCTTGGTATATCTGACGCAGTAACTGAAAAGGTTCCTGATATGTAGTGAGAAACTGACTCATAATATTTTTTTCTCTTTTTTCAGATTTCAGATGCATTTAAAAAGTTTGGCATTTCAGACAGCGACACAGCAGTGCTCATTGTGCTGGTTGTGGATGGAGACAAGAACATCAATCTGGCAGATATAACATCTCAGGTGGAAGGCCAGCAGGTTTCCCTAGATGAACTCCCCCAGCTAACAGACACTGCCAAAGTTAAAAAGGTGTGTAGCCAAAAGAGAGGACTGACATGGAGAAAAGGGACAGTTTATTTAGTTGTCTGATTAAATATCAACTGACAAAATTAACTTAGGATCTGTATTTCTTTAGCAGAACTGAAAACTTCATTTAAGTGGACCTTGATTATTTCTTTGAATTTTTTAGTTGAAACAAATTTTAGTTGTCACACCCTAACATCACAAAGTTTAAGTCTTCAAATTATTAATGTTGCCAGGGAATTAGAGCATAAAAATAAATTCCTGATTGCTGCCTACCATCCAGGAACTTTTGATTCCTGTTTTTCAGGCAAATATTCATTTAATTAAAAATTTCAGTCCTGAGCATTTTCATAAGCTTAAGTACATAGATAGTCCCAGAAGGGGTGGTTAAAATAGGAACAGGTTAATTAGTTGTTAGGAGCTGTCTTGGGGAATTTATGCTCTTAAGAGATTACCATATGCTAAATAGGTATTTTGAAGCATATGCCTTCTACGTGATAAAATTCAAGTAACTTCAATCATCTTTATCATGTCTGTCAAAGTATTGATAAGAGACACATAAATAAAATTGGACAAATTATAGCATTTAACATATGGAGCTTTAAGTGCTGCTCTTATTCAGTTTCATAGCTTTCCTTATTCTTGCAGTTTCAGAATTTGCTTCAGTCCAAATTTTGTCTTGCAGTCACAAGAAGATAGGAATTTCCAATATAAAAGTGGGGGAGAGGGCAATAATCTTTGATTGTACATAGTTTTAGAAGGTACATCATCAGTTTTTTTCTTCCTTATACATCTCTCCTGTTTTTCTTGTTGTTTTTTTGCAGATGTACAAAGTCACTCCACAGGAAGAAAAAATTGGCACCTTATTGGATAGTGTTGTTTGCAGAATGTCAACAAAAGATGTTTTGTGAAAAGGTGGAAATAAATTTCAGAGGAAGTGAAGTAGTACTGAGTAGTGTGATGACATCTGAGCTTTAACCGAGCTTGGACACAAGGGTGACCTGAGCTGTGTTCTAAGCACAGACAGCATGCCAAGCAGAACTTGCCATTGACATTGTGGTCCTTTTTCTTGACAAAGGAGAGTTGGCAGTACTTTAAGCTGAACTTAAACAAAAGGCTTGGAAATTTGTACTTTCTTTTGTCAAATGTTTTGGTAGTCCCAGAGAGAGTTCAAACATTGTAAATCATTTTTGTTAACTGTGCTCTGATTTGTTTTGGTTTGGCAACCCAATGGATGATATCCTTTTAACAATGCTACTGCCAGAAAAGGCATCTTTACAGCCCAAGTATTTCTGATGGATTAGAAAGGGGAAATTTTCCATAAACAATCAGCAGCATCTCCCTCTTTGTGCTCCTGGGACAGAGTTGCTACCCACCCCTTGAGGACAGGAAGGGTGCCATGCCAGCCAGTGGCAGTGTGCAGCAGGGGTGTCAGAGATGTGCACAATGAAGAATGAGGTCAGTGGGTAGTGCTGTGGTGGTGTTAGCACCTGACACTCTGATGTCATCCACTGCTGGCTATAAAGGATAAGGAGCTTTTACTTCATGACATTGGTTTATGCATGATGATGCTGAACTTAGAGCCTGGTTACAGGTGCAGAATTCACAGACAAATTTCCACCATAGGTTGTATCCATTGAATTGTCAATAGAGCTTACATAGTATTCTTAAAGGACATAAAACTTGGTGTTCTGAACCACTGCTAGGGAAGGCCATCAAAGGGAACTAGGAGGACTGTTGATTTCCAGTAGTCACCAGGTGCAACAGCTGTGAATGTGTATCATTTTATCACATGCAAGCATCCTAAGTACTGTCCTAATTAGGTAGAAATCCATACTCATTGTTATTATTATGGTGTATTGTTTTTCTAAGATGTGCATAAAATTACAGCTGTCTGCATTTTTTTTCCTGATGTTTTCTGAGGTATTATGATTTGTGTAATTAAAAGATCTTTGGAAGAGAATGCCTCACATTCTTACACAAAGATTTTGAAGGAGAGGTAGGCCTTAGAGTTCATAATAGTACAGTAAATAGACCAGTGAACTAACATATAGACATGGTTTTGTCTGTGTTTCTGTGTTTAATACAGAAATGTACAGCTTCAGTTTTGCATTTTGATTTCATTTAAGTTTTCCCTTAGTTAAAACACAGTAGTACAAGTCCCATCCTTTTCTTACCAACCAAACCAATGGCAAATTTAGTTACAAAATACTAAGGGAATGACAAGGTTTATCAAAGGATTAGGGGCAAATGGCTGTGCTGACATCTTGCTGTAAAGATGGCTTTACAGAATGCATCATCCTCTCTAAAGGGAAATGTGATGCAGTAGTAAAAAATGGAGCTTGGAAGGACTTGAGTCTTCAAAAGTCTGTCACAACAGCATGTGAGAATGACCATGGAAAATAAAGAGACTTGTTTTCCTTTTCTGACAGTCCAGTTGGTACATGGAATATATCATAAGGTTCACTGGCTGAACTGCAATGTTTTTGTTAGTTTAAAATAACAGCAGACAGGCTTACTTAAACCACTGCCTTTTTTGAGCACGTGTAAAACATCTGTCCAGTCTGTTTAGTACAGGAGAATAGTAATAAAATTATGACTACATAAAGTTTTGACACACCAATTCCAAACTTGAGTTCCCAGTTTCTACTTCTCCATCTATTTCATTGGTGTAGAGAATTAAATAGCTCATTACTGTTGACATAAGTTAAATTGTGATTTACTGTGAGACCCAAATGAGGTGTTTTCATGAGTGGATTTACAGGAAATTATTTTGGGAGTTGAAGTCTCCAGTGTCATTCAGTCAGGCAGATGATTTGAGGCTGTTTGTGTTGAAGACTATGCCCTGCAAGACCACCGGTTTTCACAAGATGTGGTTGCATTATCCAACTTAAATGAGTTGTTTACAAAAACTGATAATAAAAGTAGATTTTGTTCACCCTGCAAAGATACAGTTGTCTTTCTGAACACATTAAAAATAACTTAATTTAGATCTCTAGTGTTAACGTTAAATCAACTAAGGCTGTTTTCAAGGAAAGCAAAATTTTAAGAAAAATGTTTTGCAAAACATTTAATGTTCTGCAGCAGTCACTTATGAACTTTCATACCTCATCTCCTCTATCACAAGGTGAAAGAGGAGACTGAAGTATTTTCAATACCTTATTTGGCCCTCCAGTGCTTCAGAGGCAGGATTATTCCTGCAGAATTTATAAATTTGACAATTTAATGCTACATCATGACGTGCATTCAATTGTTGTGAACACATGATGTGTGTTCAATTGTTCTAGGGTTTTTTTTTCCTTTGGTAGGGTGCATTTGGGATTTTGTTTGACTTTCAGCATGCTGAGGCCATTGCCTGTCGCACAGCCCTGATCACTGGGGGTTTTTGTGCTGCTGTCAGAATGTGTAGGTCGCTCTCCTATCTCATGTACTTATATTGACAAGGGAGGGCCCATCCTTTTGTGTTCACTTGTAATGTTCATCCTACATGTTTTATGACTGGGTCTGTATGTTCTATGACAATGTATTTAATGTGCTAATCATCTGTTTTCTTAAGTATTCCTTTGTGTGCTGCTCCCTTGGAAGCATCACCAAAGCACTGCTGCCACGTTAAAGCAGGCTGAGGTGGTGTCTGTGCAGTGGGGTAACACTGGTTGGAGGAACAGCAACTCCAGCACCTCACTGCCTGCTGAGAGCTGACACCAGTGTCTCTGGTGCTACACTGACCTTTGTTAACACTCCTGGAGCTCTCCTCAGAGACATTTCAGTTTATATACCCCTCCTGATTATGGATGGATACCAAAATGGAGTACACAATACTTTAAGAATTGTGTTGTCTGCAGGTACTACCTGATTACAAATGTGTATCTGAGTCTGTAAAATGTCTAAATATCTTACAGAGTTTTGTTGTTTTGTTTTTGCTTTGGGTTTTTTTTGTTTGTTTTTTTTTTGGTTTTTTTTTTTTTTTGGATACTGTGTATTAGTTTAGGCAATGCTAAAATTTGGGGTTTAAGCTCAGTTTAGGCTCCCAAGGCTTGGACTATTGTCTCCAACAGTCACTGTCCCTCAGAGCTGCCAGTCCACTAATGTGTGCTCATCAGCTGCAGACAGCCAACAAAGAGTTGAACAGAACCTGCCAAATGGCTCTATGTTCAGAAAGCTTGCAGGTTGTCTGAGTGGGATTACTGCCTTGACAATGTGGGAGTATGGAATGCCCCCATCAGGGATGGGCTGGTGTTTGTAGGAGCTGGTGCTGCCATGCGATGTTCATGAATTGTGGAAAAGCAAGTGGTGGTTGCAGATAAATATATACAAGGTGAAGACTGAGCCAGCTGGTTCTGTGATAAAGGATTCACAAAAGCAGCTTATTCCATAATTTTATTCCTGAGTTTACAAAGTCATTACCATAAGTTAAAGATAATGGATGCAAGTCCCATATAAACTCTTCAGCAATGGAGATGAGAATTTGACTTTTTCAGTGATCTTCCTTGGCCAGCAGAATAGCTGGGTTTGTTGGTTATTTTTTCTTATGTTGTTGTGACACAGCAGATTATTTCCCTGCTTACAGTGTATGTTTTACCATGGATTGGGACAGGCAAATTTAGCAGAGGTAGAGACTCAGCAAGTTCACAAATGGAAAGCTGGGGTGGACATACAAAATATTGACCAATAAAACAGAAGTTGAACTCCTCTTTCAAGAATATCATGCTTAAAGTTTCATTTACATGCTGAGGGTAATATAAATGTGTACAGGTCAAGGAGGTCTCTTGTTATTCACAAAATGATGTTCTGTACATGGCTGGTTAAATTGCTTCATAGATTCACTTCCACAAGTAGCAAGCACTTATGCAGTTTCAAGTAAACTGAAATATGCTGAGACCATTTTTTGTACTTCTTGAGTGGATGGATAATTGACACAAATACTTCTTTAAATATTTGCCAGAGAAAGTTCCTATACTGCTGCTATAAGGATGAATCCTTTCTTGACCAGGCTCCCCAGAGTGCCCCTAGAAGGATCATGATGATCACTGTGTACAGGGTGTGGACTGTAACAAGATAATCTCCGTGCTGCTGCTGGAACCCAGAGGTGCTGTGCCAGTTCTCACTTCTGTTTCCATTAGGTTTCTGTCTGTGGGCACGGAGAGAATGTATCCTGACATAATAAAAAGCAAGATTAAGGTTAAAAATTATTCTTCTTTATTAAGAATTCAGTAGTGTTTGTAATGAAATCCAGAGTGTGCATTGAATCTGACTAGATTTGGGAAAGAGCTCTTCAGATTGTCTGGAGCTAATAAAATAATTTCTATAATTGGAAATGCAAAACATTTAGTAGCCATTTGGTATTTCTCTCCCACTGACAGGCACAGTGACAGGATATGGGCTTAGAGGAAAAACAATGTTCTTACTCCTCACTATGGATACAGATCATTGTATGAGAAAAAAACAGACCCTTTCATTTTGCAATATTATGAAAGAGGCAGGGTTCAAATAAAAAATTACAGCTTTCAAAGCTTTAATGTACGGGAATAAGCACAGCATGTGATCTTCCCATCCTGTTCTGGCATGTTTTTCTATCTCTGCTTTTCAGAGGGGACTTGTGTCAAGGATGAATCCTGATACTCCTGACTGGTATCTTTTCATTAGGCAAAGATACCAGTCAGGAGTAACTACATAAAGCACATCTGCAGGATTCTCTGCAGTAACATTTGACATTGTTTTGTCACCTTTCCCAAAGGATTTGAAATTAGAATATTCACCTATGGCAACAGACCTCCAGTTATTATCTTCACTGAAAATTGCCTGCTAAGCCCCAGGGCTAAGTCCTTGTTCCTGCTGCTTTTGCCCTTTTTTTTTTTTTTTTAAGAGAAAAGAAATGTTTAATGTGCGCAATTACATCTGAACTGGAACACCAAAAGGAGATTAATTAGCTTGTGATTTTCACATTTGTTAGGAAGGGGTCTGAGATGGATTAGATGTATTGCAGGTCTGGTTCATACATGTTCCTGCTGTTACTGTGACAGTAGAGATTACCACAAATGTTAGCACAGATAAAGCTTATGAGTAAAAACAAACTTTAAACCACAAATTACATACTTAGGCACACTTGGAAGAGAGCTGTCAAAACTGATTAGTTAAAACTCTAAGACTAGGAAATGCAATCTCCAAAAGAGAATTAATCAATAAAACAGAAGTTCTGCTGTTGAGCTTTTACAGAAGGCAAATGCAGAATTAGACATTTAACAATTTTATCAGGACAATCTGTCATGTGTAGCTGCAAACCAAATAACAGTTCATGATCATTTGGGAGCATCATGTGAAGACCACAAGAGGAATATTCTGCCAATAGTTTACTTTTCTGTTCCTACCTGAGGGGAATGCAGTATATGCAGCTTACCTTCTGCAAGCATTCATGATGTCTGGCTGACTGAGTTCCCACTGCGTCAGATTTCTTCTTGCAGAGAGGAAAAAAGCTTATTTTATCCTCGTTTCCTTGCACAAAATGAGAAAATTTTCTCTCAGTACCAATAAAAAGAATCTTCTTTCCAAGCCCACCAACTTGACCAACGGTAATCTCAAACAGTAATCTTCTATGTGTCAATGAAAGCTCTCAAATGAATGCTTTCTAAAGCTGATTTTGACACAGTTCTTCAAGAAATTCCCTTGAGCAGTTCACAAGGCAAATTATGAGTAATCCCAGTGACTGGCTTCTTTTAGCTGCTGGGATCTCTAGTTATAAACAGTAGCTTGCTGCTGAAGTGTTGCCAAATTTATAACAACACAAGTAATGCACAGATGGAGGGTGGTGGTGATGAAAAATGCAGGATGAGCTGTAACAGAATTACTTTCTATTAGATCACAAGCTATTTTGGGGTAAAACTTGGTTCCTTTCTACAACTGCAATTTGGTTTAAATTGCCTTGAGTGAAATTTCAAGCCACCATCACTTGCATGTGCTGTAATAATCAAATATTTTTTTCTGAAAAAAGCAGATAGTTTTTTTAAAAAAAGTTTGATTTTTATAATATGATCACATTTGATAAGCAGTCAATAATATCACCACAAAAACCACATTTTGACATCCAGGGTTAGTAACAGCCACATCCTGACTGCCTGGAGCCATTAATTACCAAGAGACTGTGCCAGTGCAGAGCTCCTCCCAAGCTGGGTGTTGCCTGACCAGCTGGGTTAATGGTGGGTTTAGTACAACCAATTCAATGCCCCTGTAGTGATCCATAAGGCTTATAAACAAACATTTAAATTTGCAATTTTTAAAGACAGACCAAAAACCTTCTTTCCCAAAATACTTTATTGCATCATCTTTAAAGTAACTGTATTGCTCATGTAACTGTTACTTTCAGCTTATTGTCACATATAATTGCTATTAAGACAAATCTGAACTTGTAGTTCTGGTGCATTTCTAAAGGTTTTTGCCTTTCCTTCACATATGTCCTGGTTACAGCATTTAAGTTTTTATAAAAATAAAACTGGTTCCTTTAGTTTTATTAAAACAACTAGTAATTTCCAAGTATGTCCTGGAAGAATCACTTACACTTCAGAAAATGAAAACTGAGTTTGTTGACCCATGTGACTAAAACTGTGTCACTGGAACCAGTGAAGCTACCAAGGACAAAAACTCATTATTCATTATTAGTAATATATTAAATACAGAAAACCATAAATATTACAATGACTTGGAAGAAGGAATTCTTTATTTTTGACCATTGAATTTCTTGTCATTATTACCCTGCCCCAGTCTGTTTCACTTTTTTCTCTGACTTTTTTTTCCTTTCAGGAAAGGAAATTCTTCATTTCATGAAAGGAAATGAAATCTTGTGATTTCAAACTGTACCAATTTAGCAAGGTTTGATCCATTTCCCTTGTGCTTCATGTCATCCCATTATCTTATAATTTTTTCACTTTGGTTCAGAAATTTCAACAATGAAATCTTGAAAACAGAGAAGAAAGTGTAACAAACACTCTGGAAGGGAAACACAATATGATTTTAAAAAATACAATTGAAAAAAAAAGGAAATTTGGGAATGCAGTGATTCCAACAAAATCAATTGGGATTAAATGAGGTGCAGTGAAAAGGACTAAATATTACCAAAATTTAATTTACTTAAGTCCCAAAATCAGGGAATGAAGTCAAACAAAAAGACAGAAGAAGAAATTGATGAAATGAAAGGCTAAAAAAAAAACAAACAAAAAACCAAACCTGCAAAAAAAGGGAAAATGATCAAATGGCATGGGATGACATGAAATGCAGGGAAATAGACCACACCTTTCCAAATTGATCCTCATTGAAATTGCAAGATTTCCTTTGGGGAAGTGAAGAATTTCCTCTCATGAAAGGAAATGAAGTCTTGAAAACAGAGAAAAAGTGAAACAAACAGACTAGGTGGGAATTATAATGACATAAAATTGAATGGAAAGAAACAAAAGAAACCAATAAACTGAAATTATTACATCCAGAAGAGTAATTCAAGGAACAACAAGGAAAACATCAAAGAGAACAGGTAGAAAATTGTGATGTAAAAAGATGGAAGACAGAAACTGTGACAATGAGGATTGGCCTATTTTAGAAGCAACTGAGCTGGACAGTTCCCCAAGACCTCTGCCAGCCAGGAGGGAGTCCCCAAGGGAGGGAGAAGTGTGAGGTGAGCATGTTAATACTCAGCAGAAACCTCTTTGTCCCAGCTATTTATTGTGCATATTTGCCAATAGACAGACACTTGCTGTATACTCAAGTCACATACATACTGCTTGTGGGCCTCCATGAAAGGTAAAAAAAATGACAAATGGTCTAGTGGAGAAAGGATTAGAGAATATTCTATCTATATGAAAATCTGCACTTCATAATTAACTATTCTCATTCAGCTGATAAATTCCAGTTGGTTGATTTAGTAATCTAAAAATACTTAGAACAGAATACATCACTGGAACTCAATTTCTCATACCATGCATACATGAAGAGAAAACCCTAAGCACTGCACAGCATTAAATGTCAGAGGAAATGTGAAGAGTGGTGTTTTCCTAGTGTTTTTCATGAACATGGTTCTACTTTTAAAACGATTCCAACAATCAGGCTTGTGAAAGATGTTTTGCAAATATTAAAATGAATATTATATGTGTTGTGTTAGAAAGTAATGCTGTTTTAATTCTCTTAAGCAGTGTGTTAAATAAAGTTTTAGATTATAAAAAATGTTAAAATAGAAACTATGCTATGTAGGATACTTTTTTTAAAGAAAGGACTCACAGCGAGATAGCAGCCACAGGACACCTAAATCTTTCAGAGAAAAAGAATTTATTGCTCTCTTATCAGAAGAAATGAACTTCTTCCTGCCTCGAAGGCGCTGTTAGGATTCAGAGGAAGAAGTTGATGATGGCCAGACAGAATCCTGGGTTTGAATGGAATTTATGCATCATGTATGAGGTGTATGAATATGCAACAGGTTATTGGTTTTAAGGGTTAATCCTTTGTTAATGGCGTTCTTTTTCAGGCTCGTGCTGGCCAGAAAAGGTACCTGGACATCCATAACTCATTGGTTCTATTGTCTCATATTGTCCTAATTCAAATTGTCCAAATTATTATTACTCTAATTGTATTACTATTCTTATAACCATTTTATTACTATTAAACTTTTAAAATTTTTAAAAAACAAGTGTTTGGTGTTTTTCACAGGCTGCTTTAATGGGACTGATAATTAATAGTTTGTAGCTGGGACTGACATCCATGGATCTCATTACTCCTTATGCCACTTTAGGATAAGATATAAACCCCCTTCACAGCAGGGGATATCACAGAATCTGTTAGGCTGGAAAAGAGCTCTGAGTCCAACCTTTGAGCACCAGCTGGACAACCAGACCTGGCACTGAGTGCCACATCCAGTCTTTCCTCAAACACCTCCAGGATGATGGCTCCACCACCTGCCCAGACAGCCCATTCCAATGTCCAGTCATGTTTTTTGTGATTAAATTCCTCTGATGTCCAAGCTCAACAGCCTTTTAGCTTCACTTCTAAAGTTAACTATCTTCACTTCTAAAGTTAAAGCCACTGGGACAACCACACACAGCAAAGGTGTCAAGGAAACCAAAGGCGTGGGCGCGGAGGAGGCCGCACCGCAGCCAGCACGGCGCCTCTGCCCGGAGGCACAATAGCACGGCCCCATGGCGAGACCTTCGGCAATGCCCACACCCTGCTGAGGCTGAGGCTGAGCCAGCACCGCGGCTGCCGAGGCCGGCCAGGCAAGCCGGGCTGAGCCAGGACGACCCGCGGGGGTGATGCACCATGGCCAGGGCCCGTGCCAGAGGCGGAGACGGGACAGCAGAGCAACCGTTGGTGCTCCTGCTAACTACAAGGCCCAGAATACACCGGGAGCGCCGTGTATCCTTCGAACCGGCCAATGAGAGTGCGCGGGGCGCGTGACGTAAGCGGGGCGCGCTTTCCGAGTCGGGGCGGGTGTGCTGCGCGGCTCGTGCGCGGTGGCGGTGAGGGGCGAGCGGTGAGCGGGGGGGGACGGCAGAGGCGGAGGGGGAAACCCCGGCTCGGGTCCGGCCCCAGAGCCCCAGCGCGGTGTCCGGGGGCCTTCCCCCGCTTCCCGTCGCGGTCGGGGAAGGGGGAGACCTGTGCGAGCTCGGCTGAGGTGGGGCGTTGGGCGGTCGGTTGGGACGGTGAACTGCGTAGCGTCCCATAAGCCACCCTTTGGGTGGTGCCAGCGACAGGATGACTAGCAATGCTAAATTAAACTAAACTACAGGAAGCGTCATTTCAGCGTAAATAGGAACGAGGGTGGCAGAACACTGGAGTAGGTTGCCCGGGGAGGTCATGAATTCGCCCTCTCTGGAGATATGTTAACCCACTTGGAGGCGTTCCTGTGTAACCTGCTCCAGGTGACCCTGCCTTGATACGGGATTGGACTCTTCCACCCCTCACTATTCTGTGTGGCATTCTCTAAATATGAAAGTCTTCAAAGGAAATGTTTACCTCCTCACTAATTCAGCAGTATCATCAAAGTCTGAGCGCCTGTTGTTCGGTTTTGGGGTTTTTTAAACCTCTTGCATGTCTACTTGTATATTTTCCAGGTACTATGGAGGAAAAAAAAGAAATGTCAATAGATAGCCTGAGTCATTTGACTGAAGAAAAGCTGGATATTTGCATGAGCAATGGTAGGTGGAGAACACGTTGAGTTATTCTCTATGTGGTATATCCCCTGTTATAGGCTAGGCCAGCTCAGAGCAGTAGACATCCTCTGTCTGCCTTACATCATGCTCTGTGTACTCACCTCCTTGGATGGGCTGCTGTTGCCCAGAAGCCTCCTGGGGAGCTTGTGGAGCATGGTGCTAAAACTTGTGTAATAGTGATAGATGTCACCAACCTCTCTTCTGTATATCTAATCTGAGCTCCTCCCTTATCCATCAGCTGCTGATTTATTTAGTGCATATATTAACTAATAAGGAAAGTAATCTTTCTCACTGATTCCTGCTGCTGTTCTCTAGTAACCTGAACAAGAAAAGTACTGATGGATGGGACACATGGACTGTCACATAGCTCTAGATTACATGTCCTTGCTGTCACATAGCTCTAGATTACATGTTCTCGCTGTCACATAGCTCTAGATTACATGTTCTCACTTATTTTCATTGGAGGCTGCTGATAAGCTGCATTCCATGTTGCTGTTACAGCTGCTTAGAAATTACCATTAAGCTGTTTCACAATATTTGGGCATCTCACAATTATGATCATATTCACAATTGTACCTTAAATTTCTTGGACCTAAAATATGTTTTCCTAAGTTTAGCATTTTAAACTTGGTAGCTGAAGTTTTTTGCCAGCTGACATCACTCACCAGATTGCCAAGGCATAATGCAGTCATTTTCATTGCAAATCCATGCTGTGACAAAATCCATTTTACAGTTTCAGACCTTCCTCTTCTGACTGATGAAAAGTTTGATTTTGACCTTTCACTCTCTTCAACAAGGTAAGTTATGTAAGTACTGTAGACCCTCCTAAATGGACACATGCATGGTGCTGGCCTAAATTATTTTTCTTTGTAGTGGAAATGAAGATGAAGTTTTTGTTGGACCTGTGGGACACAAAGAAAGATGTATTGCTGCCAGTATCGAAGCAAAAAAGAGTGTGTCTGCTTTTGATGATAAACTCATGTGGAGCCCACTTCAAGGAGAGAAATTTGTGGAAATTTTCAAAGAAGCTCATTTGTTGGCACTGCAAATACAGACTGGAAGCAAGGACAAGGAGACCAAAATAAGCCAATCAGAAGAACAGGAAAACAAGATTGTAGAAACATTTGTGGAGGACTCAAAGTCAAAGCTGAAGATACTGAGAAACAAAAACATAGCACTAAGTCCCAGGCCCGCTAAACGGGAGACATACTGTGTGCAGGATAGCCCAGTATGTCAGCTGCCCCCTTGTTTTCAGAAGGCATCACAGAAACTCGTGTCAGATGGCCCAGTCCATGCTCTTCCTGCTCCTCCTAACAGAAGCCCTGTTAAAAGTTGTGTGTCTCCTACAAAAAATGCCAGTTTACCCCTAACAGAGGAGCAGGAAACCAAGGAAACAAATACAAAAGCAATTGGCAAACTGCCAATGGCAAAACCATCATCTGCTTCTGGAAAAAGCAATTTGTTGACAATTGACAAGGTAAAGTCAGGTCCTGGGCAATGTTTTCTTCAAGTGAAGTCTGTGTTTTATGAATATTTAATCTGTCTACAATCTTTTTATTTTCAAAAGCAAACTTTAATCTCCTGGTGCTCTCTACCTCATCCTTAGTCAGAAAATGCATATAGAACAAAAAATGAGGGCAGGTACTATGGTGTAATAACTGATTACTTTGTCTATTATGACAGTGTAGAGCATTTGCAAGTAAATTTTGTTTGTATTCTGGTTTTGTGAATGCTTTAATTATTGGCTTCTAACTGGTTTCTGACACTGCTGCGTTGCTGGTAAAATTACTACACTGTTACACTTCATGTGTAATTTTATACTTAATGTGTAAAAGTGGCTTTATTTAATCCTTGTCAATGGAAATGTATCCTGGGATAGCAAGGAAACAGTTGTGTTAGTGACCTTGTGAGCACAAATCCCAGTCTTTTGATAGAATATCTTTTGGATTTTATTGCTCTACACTTTATAGCGTGGCCTCTAGTATCTATAACAGATTTTACTGAAGATATGGTAGGGGCTTCTTAAGAACCATCATCTATAGAAATAACAGGACTCTGATATAATTCTGCCTAGGCTGACTCTTTTTATTCTCTAATTCCAAAACTGAGTTCATACTCAGTTTTGTGGCAGGAATAAAAATAACTTTGCCTCCTAGACCTGATGCTTCTGTATAATAATCCAGATACAATGATTGGTCTCTAAGAAAATTCACTTCTTAAAATGTAATCTGTGTTAAGGAGCTCTTCTAAAATTCACAAGTAAAAAGTAACAATACCAAGACAATGGCACAATAATGTCTTAAATGTTTTTCTTTTGATTCAGCCTGGCTTAAGGAAGATGACATACCTGAAATGTCCTCGTGTTGCCAGTGGTCTCACCAAGAAGACTACATCATCATCTTCATCATCAGTTTCCAGCATGAACTCAAGTCTTAATTCAAGTTTACCAATTTCTCCTATAGGCAAAAAAGGTAATTGCTCTACTACAGATTTGTGCCACAAATCAATTTTGAAATAGCTGAGCATTTTCTGGACTTTGGATTTGGAAAGGTTTTAATGGTATTCAGTACATTCAAGCACTAAGAAGTATTTGGTATGGAGAATTTTCTAGCCTAGCCCAGTAAATCCCTGTGGATTAAAGATAAATATTGGACATCCATGATTTGTAGATTGACTAGATTCATACAAACCTGATGCCTGCATGTGAGCATCTGACACAGCTAGAAAGGAAGGAATTTTCTTCCCTTTATGCATGATCTCCTCTATTATAGCCAAGAACGTCAGCTTCTGAATGCTCTAAGCTTGTCTGCCTGGAATTAAAAGAAAAAGCAAAACAATAAAACAACTGAAATTTGGAAGGAAATGGGGAGGCATTATTCCATGTTTCTGTAAGCCTAAATAAAGGATGAGCTTTATTTACTCAAGCAGATGGAAAAAACACCTTTGGGGAGATAACACAGCCAAGAGGCTTGTATTGTGTTGAGACCATGAATGTGACCATTTCAGTAAGCCTTCTCAAAGGATCAGGAAAATAGTCTCCTAGAAGTACTGACAGATGTAAGGACTACAGTTCTTCTTCATCTATCAAAATACCAAGTTTGAGCAAATTTTTATTTTGCACCTTCTTTCTGGGAGAATAATAGCATATTATTAAAAGCTTAGAATGAACTGTTTTATGCAATAGAACTGTCTAATCAAGATTATTTATCCTGTTAATGAAAGTAACCTACAGGCTGAAAGTAAGAACTTTACAGAAATCTACCTAAGGGAACAGGGCCAGCTCTGCTGGGAGTAAATGCTGGAAGTGATTTGAATCTGCAAGCTGTTCTGGCATTCCTTGAGGAATATTCTTTCACTTGATTGCAGTAATTCAGGAATTTAGTGAGAAAACTATAAAATAAAATTCCCAAAGAATTTGAGGAATAGGAATAAATTTTCAGTAGTTGTATACATTCTCCTTAAACTTGAACTGTTTGAACCTGAATTTAAATGCTGTAAATTGCTGCTTTTCTTTCCTGTGTTAGTATAATTATTCTGCTTAGTCAAAAACTATAAAAGTACAACTTTCTATTTCAGGAAAATCAAGCATACCATCAAAAGCTGGTGTGAATGGCTCTAAGCTTTCATCTGGTACAAGCAGGCTGGCCCTTGTCAGACCTGCCACAGTGTCATCTCTGCAGGCTGCCAATACTGAGAAATTCAGGAAGCAAGTGAGATCAGCTAGTACTCCCAAAATACCTAGTGCCATAAGCCTGGCTAAATCTTCAGCTTCTGCAGCATCATCTGAGGCTGCAGGCAGTGGGATTCGGAGACCAAGCTCTGTTTCCAGTCTGCAGCAGCTATGTCAGCAGAATAAAGATGGGACTTCAACAAAAGGAAGCCTGTGTCCAAAGCCTAAGGCTAGAGTTTTGTCTGCTTCCACAAGTCAAACTAAGGCTCCTGTGAAGACTCAAGGTAGGCGCATATTTTGTATGACCTGTCTTCTACTTTGGTTGTTAAAAGCAGATGTTACCTTGAAGGCTTGTTATTTGTTTTATTACACTTCTGTCCACCTTTGGGAAAGAATTAGTATTTAACTGAAAGATAAATGCTATAAAATAAATAAATATGAATCTGATAGCAACTAACAAAAATTTTCTCTTTAGATGCAACACCAAGCAAGTTGGCACCAAAAGCAGCACCATCTCTTGGATTAACATTTTGTGGCACACCTGGAAGGTAGGGCTTCACTGAAAATTGAGTGCATCCTTCTTAGCATACAACATGGTTGGGAGTCACAACAGTCTTTTAAAAGTTCTAACCTCATTGTCTAGTGCCTTGAGACCTGCCAAGTTAGACATGTTGATTGGAACTGATTCTTCATGTCCATTCAAATTCAAAACTCTAGTAGAGGGAAATCCAGACTCACCTATTGGAACTGATTAAAACAAATCAAAACCCAAAACTAAACCAAATAACCCTCCCACTCTATTCAGAAGAGGTTTCTTTGCAGTGCTAAATAGACTGAAATAATTCATAAAAGAATTCTGATTGAGTAAAGCCCTTACTGTGCTGTGATTATCAATCTTAAGGTGACTACTGTTTCCTTACTGACTGAAGGGAAATGGATTTCTGTAGTTTGGTAGAATAGTGTTATTCATACAGTTTCTAAAAGGTATTGGCTATTGGCTAAAGCCTGTTCCTCTTCCAGTGCCATGGCAGCCAGCACTCCTATGAAAGGCTCAGAAGATAAGGCCTTCCAGGGTTTTTGTTTTCCTGAGAGATCTGCCACCATGACTCCAGCCAGTGTGAGGCGGTCTGGCCTGCCTACACCCGTCCGTCGGATCTCGGGGTTCCCAGCAGCGACTCCCAAAACTGTACCAAGAGTGCAAACTTCTCCACATGCTGCATCTCTTCAGCAGAGCTTCAGCTTTTCTGCCAAAAAGACTTTTACAGCTGGGTAAGACCAAAATCTTCATGTATGAGATGAGTATTGTAGGCAAACTGCCTCTTGGTGAACTCTAGTGATGACTCTGGGGTTTCAAGGGTCTCTGCTAAATGTTAGAATAAACCATTTGAGCATACAAAAGCTGTTTAGGCCTTATAGAAACTTAAAACTTGTGACTGGTAAAATGGTATAAGCCATACTGAGGTGAGTCAATATCTAACACTAAAGAATTACAGCTTTAATAGGAAATTATTTGTATTTCTTGGGCAAGGAAAAAATTTAAGACTTGTGTCCGATGCTCTGGTGTTTTTCTGCTGTTGCCTTCTGATGAAGGGAGACAGCTGATTAAAATGCATATTACTTTTAACTTTTGTTTTATATTGTTGCCAATGGTCTGTAAAATGACACTTTTTAAAGCATCAGTCAAAAACCCAAGGATTTTGTTGACTTGAACTTTATTTTCTGAGCAGTTTTACTTATATTTTAATTTTCTTTTTTTTTTCTTTTTTCTTTTTTTTTTTTTTATGTGAAAGTAGTGTTGTCTTCTTCATATTATCCACCCAGCATCTTCTGACAAGGGCCATGTATACATATGCAGGCTTGTTTTATGGCTGGTGAAGAGGAACTGTATTAAAGTAGGAATAATTCATGATTCAGAAAACTGTGTCATGTTACTTAGGCCAAATGTCTCAAATAGTCTTTTCTCTCAAGGAAACAATTATTCTGTCTATAGTGACTTTATCATACTAATCAGATTACAGCCTCTGATCCTCCAGCCAGTGTCAGCACCTCCTTTCAGCAGGGACTGAAGTGGGTTGCTCAGTAATACACAAAATCAATGCCTCTTTGCTAGTTGTTCCAAGTTTAGAAAAAAAAAAACGAAAATACCTTTTGTGAAGTTTAGGCTGGATGGAAATGTCAAGTAAGATTAAATTCTTCATACTCCTTTTTTTGCATGGGTAGGCTATACTTTTTCTGCAGAATGAAATATTTTGTGTTTTGTGAGTAACTAGCATTTATTTGGATAAAAATATTGGTAGCCTTTTGGTCATTAAAGCTTGGGGTAAAAAAGGAGGCAATGAGGTTAGAAATTGGCTTTTCTGTCTTTAGTTAATCCTGATTAAAAACTCAGTTATCTGTGATACTCTTTTCCCTAGTTCTGAACAGAAACAAGAGAGTAAGGCACAGACATCTTCAGAGGATGATACGTCTCCTCCAGCTGTGCTACCTCTTGTACTTAACTTCTCACCAGAGAAAACTGCTACAGAAGGAGCAGAAAATGCATTAAAAGAGGCAGAAGTACACAATGAGCTGGCTGAAGTACACAATGAGCTGGCTGAAGAGAAACAACCTGAGGTAAGAAATGACACTATATTTTCCTCCAAAACTACTAAGTAAAGTGCTTGATTTATTATTTATTGATTATTATTATTTATTCATTATTTATTATTTATTATTTATTATTGATTTATTATTTATTATTTATTGATTTATTTCAAGATAAGGGATAAATAGGGAAACCACTTCAGTATACATGAAGTTAAAATGTATTAGAATAATGAAATAAGATATTCTGAGTTGGAAGGGACCCATCAGAATCATGAAGTCCAGCTCCCAGCCCTGCACAGGGCACTCCAGGAATCACACTAAACACTTCCTGAATTGTCAGGCTGGTACTGTGACCACTTCCCTGGGGAGCCTGTTCCAGTGCCCAGCCACCTTCTGAGTAAAATGCCTGTTCCTGCTATCCAATCTAAACCTCCCCAACTCAGCCTCATGATGTTTCCTTGAGTCCTGTCACTGACCACGAGTATGAAGAGATTGGTACCTGCCCCCCTGGTTCCCCTTGTGAGGATGTTCAAGACCACAGTGAGGTCTCTCCTCCAGGCTGAACAGACCAAGTGCCCTCAGCTGCTCCTCATAAGGCTTCCCCCCCAGGCCCATCCTTGTTGCCTTCCTCTGGATGCTCTCTGATAGCTCAATGTTTTTTTTTTTTTATATTGTGGTGCTAAATGGGCTGTAACCATGTGCACCCTCCAGGGCCTATATTTAGCACTGAACATCATATGCTCAGTATTTCCATTAAGTGTGTTCCCATCTCAGATGCACTGTCAAATACTTGCAGATTGTATATTAAATTTCCACTTTTGGAAGAGTACTGTGAAATCCTTGTAGCTTCAATTAGAAAAGTAGTGATGCAGGGCAGTTTGTGTTGCAGCCATGAAGCTCCTTCAGGGATTTAAAAAAACCCTCCAAACCCAAAACACTGCTGTAGCTAAATTCAGTCACCTAAAAGGAGTGTAAATCTGCATACAGTGAGTGAGGATTAAACCCCAAAGTCCATATAGCAGTGAACTTCAGTGCCAAGTAATTATTTCAGTGAACACTTCCCCTCTCTCTGGCATGTAGTGGCTTCTTGTTGAAAGCTGGCAATCCACAGGCATTAAGAAGAAGGGGCTAAAGTTGTAGTTCTGAAATAGTAACCTGACAAAGTGGATATTGATTTACAAATACTCAGGTTTAGAATAATCTGTGGATTAATTCCTTGATGTTATTTTATCAGTGTGTTCCCTGTTAGCTTACTTGGTGATATAAGTGTGTGTTTCAGAATTGCTTAGTACATGTCTGGGGTAGTTAAACTGGACAAAAGGATAACTAGAGTGTGAAGCTGTAGAGAATGGTTTATATGGCTAAATAACATTGCACAGTAATTGTAGTTAAATAATTTAAATATTAAGAGGGTTACTAATCTTCTGTTTTAAATTTAACTATACTTTCAAGTGAAAAACTGGTTTATGCCCCAGGGGTTCTCTTTTGCTTTGCCTTACTGCATTTTCCCTGTGATAGGAAGGAGAGAGGGTAGGAGCTGAGGGTTTTACACTGTGTGCAATGAATCCTGTGTGAAAGATACCAAGATGTAAATTAAGCCTAATCTGTGATTATTAAAGCTGTATAAGGTAAATTGGTTGCCTTTGTGTCTATGAAGGAAACTTGCTGAACAGGGAGAAAACCTGTTGTTTTGTTGGGTTTTTTTTAAGGCTTTACTGCTAGATATTGGAGCAGACAAATCTCTCCCACACACTCCTGAATGTGAATGTAGACCTTTGATTGACCTTTCCAATACTCCTGAAGTGAGTAAGATTACTTCTGCAAAGCCTGTGTTATCTGGGCAGATAAAGGTAAGCTTTATTCACATCATCTGCTGCAAGTTTTGTTAGCAGAAAAATGTCAACTGTCTGCAGAGCAGTTCCACAATACTGTAGGAATTATTTAATATTAGCTCAATATGATATACATAATTAGGTGCTCTTAAGAGAATGTCATATTTAAAAATAAACAATGTATTCTGAACTACAGCTCAGTGAGCAATCTGCAAATAGGAAAAGGAGAAGGATGGAGAAAAAACTTAGGACTTTAAGCAGTTGTTACAGAACAAAACTGTTCTGAAGCAGGAAGTGAATGTTGGCTTCAGAGTTGGCATGCTTATTCTTGTTCCACCTTTCTTGCACATTTTCAGTCCTTGGCAGCAGCTCATTTTAGTCAAAAAAGAAGGAATGCTTCTCCTGTTTAGCTCCTCTCCTGAGTTGGAAGATGTGTGCTGTTTGAATCTGCTCTAAATTTTACAAGCATTTTTATGCATTAGTGCCTTGAAGGCAGATGCCTTTAGATCACTGTCAGATGAATGCTGGTAACTATGAGGATGCAGCCTTTGACAAAGGTGTAGTTGGATTCAGTTGAGTACCAGGCCCTTCAAATTTTGTCAAAAGAGGAATATTGCAGATCTCTGACTTTGGGGGGCATGTTCAGAGGAGTTCAGAAGTGCTGTGTCCTGTCCGGATGGCACTGTCACTACAATATGCATAGTTAGTGAAACTTAGAAAAGGCTTTGAGGTTTTTAAGGTAAGTATGGGCAATAACCACCTTTTGAGAATCCTGTGCTTGGCTGAAAATGTGTGTTTTTAAAAACCTTAACACAAAAGCTTGAGTGTGGTGCTTGTATTTGTCTTCTAGATATTACTAGGAGCCCTAAACAAGAACAGTACTTGAGAATGATAGAGATTATAGCTGCCAGTAGCTATGCACAGCAGTTGACTACAATTGCTAAATGTTTCTGTTTTTCTTTCAGCTAATTGATTTGAGTTCTCCTCTTATCACTCTGAGCCCTGATGTAAACAAAGAAAATCTGGATTCCCCTCTACTGAAGTTCTAAATTTGAACTGAAATGAAGAATTCTTAGCAACTGTGATCTTTGAAGTGGTTTTGGTGTTATTCCTCATTTGTTTAATTTTTTGAAGATGGCTGTAGATTGATGAGCTGCATTAACAAAATAGAATTCTAACACTCTTGGATACAGTCAGTCTGATAATGGTTTTATTCATGGATGTGCTGCAATTGATGTATTTAAACTATGCTGCTCTAAGGCAAAAAATTTGGAATTGTAATTCCAGTTTCTGAATTGGAAGCCTGCCTCCTTACTTCTTACATTGTCATTTGATTCCTCTATGTACAACAAAGTTTTAATTTAAAATAAATGAGTTGTTTACTAAATGTACATAATAGCAACTTTTTATTGCATGCTTCGGGTAGACTTTTCTAGTGTTTCACTAACAAATGCTAATATGTAGATAGAAACTACTGGACTTCAGGTTGGTGTAGCAAGTTTGGAAACAAACATTTTAGTATTGAATGCCAGTAGAATAAATCAACACCAAGGAGAAGATAACCGCTTGTTACTGTTACAAATAAGAAGCTTGACTAGGCCAATATTCAAGCAGCAATCAATTTATTAATTAATATGGTAAAGTATCAGCGATACAGCGCTGGGTACAGTGGGGGAAGTTTTCCCTCCAGCTGCACACCGATAGCTGGGGCTTACAGGTATTTATAGGGGTACTCATAAGCTTTCTCAGCAGTTTCTGTTCCCAATTTTTACTCATCAGCAGTTTCCATTCCCAATTTTTATGCCACTATTCTATACACAATTGTGATTTAGTTTTTCTCAGAATGTACATCCCAAAAGGAGTATCCCAGATAGTGGTGGTCTGGTTTCCGAAAGAAGGAAGGAGTATTTCCTCTGGTGAAGTCCAGTTTCCAGATGTGGGTCCACCTTTTGATTGCAAGGACTATAAATCTCATAACAGTGATGTCCAGATTCCCTTGGTCAAACCTATTAGTCCTTGAGTTGATGTCATCTTCCTTTCTCAAGCTGCATGTTTCCTTTTTATAAATTCTAAAGCTATAATTTCAAAAGATCCTTACTACGAGCAATATTTTAAAGTTATACTTCAAAAGGTTATTATTGCAAAACTCTTTAATGCTTACAAGCAGAAAGTTCCTGTCAAAAAGCAACATCCTTAAAGCTTTAATTCAAACGCTCCTAAATCAACTGAAGACTTATAAAGGTTAATTGCAAACAAAGGATATGTTCAAAGACTTTCTTCCATGCTTATTTTTCTCAGTTTTTATTAGAATTCGTCTTTATAACTGTCCCGTGGTCGGTTTGCACACATATTACAATCACAAATACACGCGTTGCCTGTATGTATCTGACACGAAACACAGCTTTGTATTTCACATTACTGCCAGATGATTTAGTCGTAGCTGCCCCCAGCTGGGATAAACAGGCTTATTCAGGGCAACGGGCATGAAGCAATCAAAGGGAGATATTTTCCTCTGTGTTTTCCTTTATCTGACTCTGGTGCTGCTCCGGGAGGGGTCGGGCCGAGCATATGCGGGTTGCGGGTGGCCTGGTGGGGGCCAGAGGTGTCCCGGCCTCCTTGTCCCGGCGCGCTCCCCGAGGCCGGCCCGGCCCGGCCGTGCCCGTCGCGGCGCGCAGGCGCAGTGGGGCGCGGGGCGGGCGGAAGGGCGGCGGGGCGATGCTGGCGGCCCAGGCGCGCCGCGTGGCCTGCGCCGTGTCCGGCGGCGTGGACAGCGCTGTGGCCGCGCTGCTGCTGCGCCGCCGAGGTGCGGACTGGGGTTGGGGCCGGGGCCGGGCGGAGGGAGCGGGGGCGGTGGGGCCCGGCCCGGCCCTGCCCAGGGCCGTGCTGCGGGGCCCGCGCCTCCCCTCCGGGTCCCCGCGCAGCCGGGTCCGGCCGCCTCCCCCGCGCTCGGCCGCCCTTCGGGCCGGTGGAGCGGCCCCAGGCCGGGCAGGGCAGCGCGGGGAGCCGGGCACCGCGGGGGCGGCCGAGCGGCCCGAAAGAGCGGGCGGGAGATGGGACTTAGCGTGGCCCGAGGTTGCTGTCAGAGCTTGGATTAGCTATTTCCGAGAGCAAAAACCGGCTATGCAGTAACCGTACTGTAAAACGTAGCACAGGGCTGCTCACGTCCTTGGTAAGATGCAGTTACTAAAGCCATTCTTGAGAAACACTGACTTTGTGTCCAGGCTGTAAGAACTTCACTTTCTGAGCCATTCTTGCCTTCATTTCATAGGCTACCAGGTGACAGGGGTGTTTATGAAGAACTGGGACCCCCTGGATGAGCAGGGAGCTTGCTCCGTTGACAGAGATTGTGAAGATGCTTATCGGGTGTGCCAGAAGCTTGATATCCCCTTTCACCAGGTTTCCTACGTGAAGGAATACTGGAATGAAGTATTCAGGTAGAAACACATTTACAATAGCTGGTCTTTCAATATATTGTGGTATATAATATACTGATATATATGTGGTATTGTGTTACAATGAAAAGGAAGAATGGACAGATAATGAGCAATGGCAATTCATTGCAGTTTTATCAATGCTAAGAGAAAGCCCTGAAGTCTGTTAAATATTGAGGAATTATTTTTTCTCTTGTTTGTATTTAAGGTCAGAATTTATATTTTGCTTTTAATGTGTTGTTTTTTTTATTTAGTAAGAGATTTCTGCTTGTGTGAGTGTTTAGCAATTGCTTTGTTGCAGCTTTTCTTCAGGTATTGATGTACTGGCCCAACCTTACTGCAACTTGAAAAAAATATTATTTAATGGGGTACTGTTACTGTCACTGTGTGTGTAACTGAGTGCATTTTACGTAATGTGTGCTGAATCCAGTTTAGCACAAAATGATTGTGACCTAGCCTTGCTTCTTTAAACTTAGAACAAATCTGAAACTGTTCTCTAAAGAGGGCGCTCAGATTTTCTGTGAATCTTTTGTACTTTAGGCAAAGTTCTACATAGGAAAAGCTGAGAGATTTTTGTGGAAGATAGGACAAGAAGGGGCACATTGGTATAACAGCATAATTTATCTTTATGCACTGGACAAAAGTACATAAAAATTGTTCCCTGATCTTCATCATCCCCCTTTAAGTAGTGCTGTTATTACCTTACATGAAACTGAGGAATAACCTGGTCATGCTGCATGTTGAAATGGCATAGAGCTGAGCACCAAACTTTTGGACAGTCAGTGAAGAAAACAGCAAAACAGCTCTTTTCTGGGAAAGTTCACTCTATTTTTCCCTTTTTGGTGTAAGGGAATGAATAAGTGCTACAAAACTCTTTGGGGTGTGTTAGTAAATACAGTGTTTCCTAACACTCTGTTACAAGTGTCTTAGTTTGTTTCAGAATCCTTTTTTCTTTCCTGTCATCGCTGATCTTAAATTTACTCTTCTTCTGGATCTCTCTTTAAAGAGTTACTCACCATAAAACATCTTTTATCACGAGGACTGTTCCAGGTATTTTCTTTCCCATGATTTATGCAAAGCCTGTTTCAGTTCATCCTGTCAGAGAGAGATCCAGTAGACATTGCCTTCATTGCCCCTTCTCTGGCTCTGTGCTTTACCAGAAGCTCTGAATTGCTGTGAGGGTGGCTTTGGGGTGACTCCTTTGTAGAACTCCTGGGCTACCATAAGAGACAGGTGTGAGGCAGCTCTGGGTAGACCCAGGTGATTTAATTATTAGTATGAGTTGTTGAATTAGTACAAGTTGTTAAATATTACTTTTAAAAAGGAATTAGAGAAAATAAGAAACATGTTGCTTTATTTTCTATTTTGTAATGTAGTGTCACATGGTAAAGAAGAATGAATTGATTCTATTTCAGATGAGAAAAGTAAAGCCAAATAATAGGATTGCTGTTGTCCTTTTAAATCCAGTTTGTGCCCTCAGTTCTTCTTGAGTGCAGTGGCTGCTGACAACAACCTGGCAAACAAAATGAGGCAGTGATAAGGCCTTTTGATATCTCAGGGTATCATTGTATGCTGGTTTAATTTCATTAGTTATTATTTCAGTGTTTTTAAGTAATTATGCAGCAGTGTAAAACTACAACATAACTTCGAGAAACTTATAATTCCTAGACAGGGGAAAAAAAAAGACAGAAAAAAGTGTCTAAAATTAGGCCCCGTGAATGACTGCTTGTGGTGAAATTATTGCAGCTGAAGTTACTGTCTGTTCAGCTGAGACTCTCCTGGTGTGTACCACCAAAGTGTCCCACTGAAAAAATAAATAGGGTTGTTTAATTCTGAAGGTAGATGTTCCCTGAGAGATGAGTAGGATGTACACAGTGGACAGCCACATCTGGGTTACAAGATTGTAAGTGATAATTTGACCCTGTCCTCAGTGCACTTTGTAGAAAATCTTCCAAACATTGGTTTTTTGCACAGCAAAATCTAATGGATATTTTATTTCTGACATAAAATGTTTATGGTGACTGAGTGTTCTCTGGGACTGGGACTCAGCTTCTCATATTTGAACACTGTCCAGTTTCTGATAGTATGATGTATGTTAATGATTCTGATTTAAGTCTTTATTTTACAGTGACCTCTTAAAAGAGTATGAATTGGGAAGGACACCTAATCCTGATATTTTGTGTAACAAGCACATCAAATTCAACTACTTTCTGCATTATGCTATGGATAACCTTGGTAAGGCATTTTCAAGTGTGTCAGTACAGAGTGTGTGCCATGGAAATGCTTAAAGGAAACAAACTCTTTAAAAGGTGGGGAAATACATGACTTCATGTGCATGCCTAACTCATATTTCTGTAGGAGTGTGTCAATCATTGCAAAGTATTTGATTTTAAGGTTGCTTTTACATAAAGAATCGTAGAATGGTTCAGGTTGGGAGGGACCTTTAAAAGTCATCTAGTCAGCTCCCCTGCCCTGGGCAGGGACATCTTCCACTAGATTAGGTTGCTCATATGTAGGAACAGATTTATTTCAGGGACATGCATTGACCTGACCGTTAAGTTTTACATTCTTAGGTGGTCCTTAAAGTACAAAAGCACAAGTGCTGGCATGCTGGTGAATAGTTTGCATTATTTAAATAGCAGGAGTATGATTATTGTCAGTATAAGACTTCTCTTCAGGTTTTCTTCTTTCATTGCTTTCTGCTTGTTTTACTGTGTGTTTGCAATTGTGTTTTGAGCTGTGATTTTCAGGTTTGTGCCTTTATGTTCTGTCTTTCCTTATAGGAGCAGATGCAATTGCTACTGGGCATTATGCCAGGACCTCACTGGAGGATGAGGAAGTGTTTCAACAGAAACATACTAAAAGACCACAGAAGCTTTTCAGAAACCGTTTTGAAGTTAGAAATAGTAAGTTGTGTCTTCATTTTATGTTTTGTCCTACATATGAAAGAGAAATGTAAACTGTATTTGGTACATACATACAGAATCAGGGATGTTTGTGACCTTACACACAATGGTTACCAATTAAACCCCAGCCTTTGTAGGTGATTGTTTGTGCTAAACAAGGGCGTTTATATTACTGAAAATGACCCTGCCTTGTCAAGCATTACTTTTTCTTGTTTTAAGAGTCAGATGAATGTCTGATATATGGTGAGAAGCATGCTATATACCCAAAGGGAAAAAAAACTTGTAAAGTAAAGCTATGCAAAGCTGCCACAGTGATGATTTTACATTAGAGATTCCCTACTTTCATTTGTCCACCCCTGGACTTAAAGGGGTTTATTTCTTTCTTTGTTTTAATTTTACTTCTGGAAAGTTGAAGTGGCCCCAGCTGGACCTATGGTCTGTACATGTGCCAGACTGTGGTTTGCAGATGTTGTGTGCTCTGTTGGGCTTCCTTGCCCCATGACTGAGATTTTGTATCACCAGTTGTAACTGAGCTATTGGCCTCCAGTTTGTGTTTGAGTCAAGAAACACATAAATAGTGTTTGTACAACTGCAGAGCTATTAATTTTAAAGAGAGGGGCCAGAACATGATTGAAAAACTGTACCAATTCTATTTCATGTGGGTAATCAGGAGATTTCATCTATTGTAAAGAAAAAGGTCAAACTCATCTCTGGGCATTGGTAATAACTCCACTGATTGTTCAAATCATTGATTTCTAGTAGGGTGATTTCAGAGCAAAACAGTGTTTTTCTGAAGAACAGTACATTCCAAGGTATTTGAATCTTCATTCTCTGTTTCACAGGAAATGTGAAAGTTGTTTTTGTTTTTTTTCTATTGTCAATGTCCTTGCCAATGATATGTGCACTATTGAAATAGATGAGGCAGTGTAAGTCTTTGTGGGATTCTGCATAGTACAAAATCTTCTTGATCTTTTTAGTGATAAGAAAATATCCAAGTGTTTTTATTAACATGTATTTGAAAATAATAAATCAGAAATGTTGATTATCAAACAAAATCAATTTGAGCTAGTAATAGTAGTTATGTTGAGATGCCTTATGTGTTTCACTTTGCAGCTGTGAAACTCCTTCAAGGGGCTGACCTCTTTAAGGACCAGACCTTCTTTCTAAGTCAGATTTCACAGGATGCTTTGAAGAAAACCATCTTCCCTTTAGGGGATTTAACAAAAACTTTTGTAAAGAAGATAGCAGCAGAACATGACCTTCATCATGTGCTAAAGAAAAAAGAGGCATGGTAACACTTAACACTTTTATTTGTATTTCTTTCTAAAACAACTTTTTTGAACTTTTTGAACTTTAACCTCGGACAACCCATCCGTTTCTGATGAAAAAGAATAATGTAAAGGGTTGGGAAGCATTTTTCATAGCTGGCTACTTCCTTAAAAGTACTTTAGGAGCTTGTGGTTAGTTGTGTATTTTAGCTTGCAGGTATTTTGTCTGCTGTTGTATCTCAGAAGAATGAAGGTGAATGTGTAGGATGCTATGAGCATAAAGAAAAACATCCTCTGTCACAGCAAGGGAGAAGCTTTTTTTATTCTCCATAGCTTTTAAGAGCTTCTTCACTTAAAATTATTTCTCAATATGTCTTTAGAAATTGGATCATATTGTTTGTCTACATTTACTCTTTAAAAAAAAAGAGTTATGATTCTCTGAGAGCTAAGACTTCATGAGTTGGTCTTAAAAGCTGTAATGCAGGCAGTAATTATGTTGCTGATGCTGCCTTGATTGCTTTTCATGTTTATTATTCAGCCTCAGTAAATGAGTGAGTGAAGAATGTCAGCAGTAACTGGAAGGAAGAGAAAAGCCTGTTTGGTTCTGAAAGTGGTTTTTTTCAAGAGATGGACCATCACTGTATCATTTTATTACTTTTGTACTTTAATATGAAAGAGACATCTGTTTTAAAATACGTACAACCTAGTCACCAAGGTTAATGTATTTATTGAACAGATGTTATATTTCCTATTATTCCTCTTACTTCTTACAGCTCTCACTGATTCTGTATAGAATTAGTTTGCCTGTGTTGCAGATGATATTGTGGATTTGTTTATGAGATTCCTGGGGTAGTTTGGGATACATGGGAAGGAAAAAAAAATCTTGGACAAATTATTAATAGATATTATTTCAAGTATTTTTCTCTGCTTTTGTGTATTCAACTCCATGTTTCTTTTTCAGAGTATGGGGGTCTGTTTCATTGGTGAAAGAAACTTTGAAAATTTCCTTCTTGAGGTAAGCAACACTAAATCTCTGACAATCTTTGTCTTGTTCTGGTGTCCAGTTTTTAAAAGACTGTATACAGAAAAATCTCAAGCAGCTTGTGACCCACTGTAAGTAGCAATGTCCCACCTCCCTTTGCAGCCCCCAGCCTCGTTAAAAACTGACACCCACAGCCTGTTGGAAGCATCTTGCCCCTCTACCAGCTGTCATTTTCTGGAGCACAGGAAGTGAACTGCACTCCTGTGCCTGCCAGGCTCTGACAAATGGTTGGAATGTGAGAGGGACACAGTGCTGGATCCTGCTGCTCCTGACATATGTGAGGGTGGGGGAAGTGAAGCCTGGAATTGCTGCTCGTAGGGACTGCCCTTCCTGCTTTTCTCTGAGAGCAGCATCAAGGAATCAGTAACCTGCTTGGGCAGAGTTTGCTTCTTGAGGAGTTGTTTGCAGTGACAGAATCTGAAATATGCTATGAGGTTTTCTTGGATTGTCTTGTCACTTACCTCTTCCTCTTTGTTAGTATTTGGAACCTCAACCTGGTAACTTTGTTTCCATTGAAGATAAGAAGGTGATGGGAAGACACAAAGGTAATTGGCTAACCCACCTTAATAACTTACTCTTAGATAAATGAAATAATACCACTTCTATTTGGAGGGACAAATTTTGGGAAATCCCAAAGGAGCCTACAGGTTTTTGCTCTGTTAAACCATGGAAAATTTGCTGTATACAATAGTAGAGCCTTGAACTACAACTGATTCTTGGATATTTGTTCCATATTGCAAGAAAGCAAATAATTATTAGGGTTACTCTTTTGATACTGAGTATTTGTTATTTTAATACTAAGAGACCATTGTCACTTAATTCCTTCAAAATGAATGTGCTTCAGTTCCATATTCTTTAGTACCTAAACTTTGCAGAAGAAAACGCACCTCAGAGGTGCACAGAAGGACCAACATGGGCAACTTCTAATTTTCTCCTGTGTTTTCTTCCTTTGCTGTCCTCAGTTCAAGCTGCCAGAACTGAGTTCCTCTCCCAAGTAATTTTTGATAGCAGGATGTTATACGGGTACATATAAGTAAGAGAGACTGGTGAGACTGAATAACCCACAAATTGAAACTGAAATAAATAAAGTTGTAATCTTTAGTTTGCATTACAGGTACAGATGAAATTTCAAGTAAATGTTAGTTTAGTTTGTGGCTGGTCCTCTTCTCTAAGACGGCTTGGTTTGTTATTCTTTGTTTAGTGGTAAAGTTTTGGGGAAATGACTTTAATGTGTTCTTCTGAGAGTAAAAGCTGAAAAGTTGCTAGCAGCATTCCATTTTCATATTTCTTTAGGTTGGTTCCTCTTCACGATAGGCCAGAGGGCTCGGCTGGCAGGGCTCAAGGATGCTTGGTTTGTTGTAGACAAAGATGTCAGCACTGGAGATGTCTTTGTGGTGAGTTAATTAACACTGGCTTTGCAAATGACTAATGCATGCATTTTGTGACTGCTGCTGTATGGAACATGGCCTAACTTGGGCAGAATTCTTGGCTTTCCTTTGGGGAAAACAAGAACCAACTAGCCTAGCGTCAGCAGATATGAAACATCTTTTCCAAACAGGCTTTTCATGAGCACCAAATTGTTTTAGATTTTGGCATAGAGCTTTTCAAAGGAAAGGGCAAATACTGAAAAGAATCAGCCAATCTCTGAACTCTCATTTTCTACTCTAAAGCATGAGGGTTTTATCTTAGTTATTATGATGTGGTTTATAAAATGTCTATTACCTTGGTTTGTGATATATTGCTGCTTTGTTTTTCTAGTCAAAGAATGAGGAGTCAGTGACACAGTTTTATAATTTTGAAAGCTGAGGCAGAACATATATGATAAATAATAAATAATTGGTATGTTAATGGCTAATTGTATGAGGTGATACAGAGTTCTGCAGCTTGCTAGCATTGATAATGTTGCTTCCTGTTCATGCAGTTGTTATGTTTCCTGGATACTGATGTGATTATAATGAGGTGTTCTGCTACTTGTTGATGTGCTAGTGCAGGGGACCATAATCAAATGAGAATTGAGATGAAACAGACAGGAGCACTAAGGAAAATTTTAACTGCAGCAAGTTTGTGCAAAGCCTTTGCTGGGGAGGGGTTCATTTGGGAAGCTGGAGAAGAGGGAGGGAGGCAGCATCTTGTTGTGACAGGATAAAGAAGTTCAGATTTCTGAACTCAGCCTGGAGAAGTCAGAAATGCAGGTGGAGGGAAAAGCAGACAAGAAGAGAGACTGACTCTGAGGAGTAGGAGTCTGACAAATAATTCAGGCTTGCTTTAGCTTAATGTAAGTGCTAATAAGTGTTTGCTTTCTTGCTCATATTGCCTTCACTTTGCTATGGCTTGATGCTTATTCTGCATTTCATGCTTCACTTTGCAAGTCACATGCTCTTTGGCAGAACCATCAGCAATAAATGAACAAATGTGTTTTAAGGCACCATCACGAGATCACCCCGCCCTGTACAGAGAGCTGCTGCGGACAAACCGCGTGCACTGGATCGCAGAGGAGCCGCCGGCAGAGCTGGTCCGGGAGAAGATGATGGAATGTCATTTCAGATTTCGGCACCAGATGGCACTGGGTAGTCAAACCTTCTTTTCCTTTTGTCTTACTCAGTCTGTGAAACTCTGATAGTGTGTTTGTGCAGTTCTGCGGCAATAGTGGATTGGCTTTGGCTTGGCCTTCCTGTTTCTGCAGTGTCTTAAAAACCAATTCTGTACAGTAGTATCATTACTTAGATCCGTTTAGCCTTGGTTTTCCTTCTTTAATGTAAACATAATGGTTAACTGTCAGGTGTTTGATCATTTTCTGCTCTAGTGCCTTGTGTCCTGACTCTAAACCAAGATGGGAGTGTGTGGGTAACACTAGTGAAGCCAGCAAGAGCTATCACACCTGGACAGGTGAGTTATTAGAAGTGCTCTTCCTTCCATTTTTGTGTTTTACCTTATCTGGCTAATAAATCAGAGTAGCTTTTTTATTAACTGGAGCAAAGTAATTAATTTATTTGCATGTGAGAGTGGTTAGCTCTATTTTGACTGTTTATCAGCTGTTTTAAGGGAGATTGTTTCTAGTGTCAAATGATCTGTTGTTATCTATGTAGTCTAAGACACTTGCTTATGAATTTTAGAAATACATAGAAACATCTTTGGTAATCAGTTGTATACGCAGAAATTGAAGCTGTTGTTGTTTGCAAGAAAGAGATTTTGAAAGGCATTAATTTGGTAATTGCTTGCTTAGTATGGGTTTAGTGTATCACTGTGTAGTGTATCACTGTATTAGTGTTCACTGTGTAGTGATACTCTGGTGAATTCCACTGTCCCAGACAGAGCTGGGAGGAGGTGCTGTCCCTAAAAGGGATGCCTTTAACACTGTCAATATAGAGATCCTCCATCACATTCCAACACACTGGCTCTCAAGCATTCCCTGCATCCCTTCTCTTACATTCCACCCACCCTCCCCGATACTTGGGGGCCTGTGGAACATATCAGGAGGGAAATTATCTGAGAAGAATCCAGGCAGAGCTTGTGGGAGGCATGAGAATCCCCTGAGTGCCAGGAGCTGCTGAGCCTGTAGCCAGGCTCTTACTGCCAGAGAGAGACAGGGTCTGGGCTCCCCTCTCCTGCAGGAACCTGCTGAGCACATCAGGGAGCTCCTGCTGCCATAGTCCTTAGCCCCCTTCATGTTTTACCAAGTGCCACCACAGTTTTCTGGGGAAAAATAAAGTGAAGACACAGATGATGTTACATATGTCACCCCTTTGGAAAGGAAACTTCCCAGCGCAATCCACTCTCCCTCAGTGACTGAAGAGTTTTGAGATAGCCTTGTAGAAGTTCATGATGAAATTTCCACCAACATGTTTATAAATTTGCACTCATGTGAGCTTACAAATCCTCTGTAATTTGGGGATTTTTGTTTGTTTCAGGGTTTTTTTAAGATTTAGACAGAACAGATAAAAATTGCTCGCTGTCCAGCAGGTCTTGCACAGCCTGAAGTTGCTCACTGTGGTTTTTGCAGCTGCTAAAAAGACTCTCCCTGTGTTTATCTCCTAGTTTGCTGTGTTCTACAAGGGAGATGAGTGCCTGGGCAGTGGGAAGATCCTGAGGATGGGCCCATCAGTGTATACCTTGCAACAGGGCAAAAACCGAGAGGAGAGCCCCAAGAAGGAGGAGATTGACAAAATAGAACCAGCAACATGACACCTGGGATTGCTTATTGAAGGACTTGGGAGAATTTGCTGCCTGAGAACAATAAAAACTATAATAAATGTGGTTCATAAGGGCAGTTAAGCAGAGTCCCAGCTCTTGACTGTTAGCACTGGAGGAGTTTAAAGCTAAAGCCAGTTTGGTGCAATTCTGCTGGAATGTATGGTGCTGTTTATATTAATATGTATCAAGGGATGTCCTAAGGTGTTCTGTAATAACAGTAACACATACAGGAATTTTAATACAAAAATCATGGCTGAATAATAAATCTGTCTCTCATATGTAAGTGAAATGCTTTTTTCCCCCTTACTTAAAGGTACCTGTCCTTAGTAAAGTACTTATGTTATTTTAGACTAGGTGTATGTTTATACTTTGAACTCTGGAAGAGGAATGAATGATGTTTAAATTCAGCATTTGAATGGACTCCAGGCAACGGATACTTATTTTTCATTTTCCATAGTTTTACAAAAAATGCTTTGGATTCTTCAGCTCTATTAAGTAGCTGCTTCAGATGTTTACATAAAACAGCTACAAATCTTAGGGGCTTAACAGTCTTGAATGCTAAATGTTTTCACACAACTTACTGGTTTTCTGTTAACTGCTGAGGTCTAGGCTGTTTGGTTTGTGTCCTGAAGAAGAGAATGCATTGTTGTGCTTGAGAAAAATGCAAATTCACAGGGATTTCCTTGTTGTGGATCAAGCTTAATATAGACCTGATAATGCTTGAATCTTGCCATGTCTCAAAACTGAGTGCTCTTAGGAAGAGCTGAATGCTTCATCTGAATTAGATAGGTTTATAAGGACTGGGTACGTATTGAAGACACCTCAAGCTTATAGTAAACTTTCATTGCAGAAAATTAGCAAGAATGAATTCCTGTCTTTCAGCATGGTAGTAGAAAGGTAACTGTTCCTGAAGTAGTTGTGCAGGAGCAGGTCTCCTGGTGGTGTAGAATTTGGAGATTTTAGCTGGCAGTGAGATCCCAGGTTTGCTGAGAGCTGCTGAGCCAATGCCTCACAGCAGGACAGGCTAACCTTGTCCTGCTTGTAGCACAGCTGGCACTGGATGCAATGAATGTCTGCTACAGAACCTGCAGAACAGAGGCTTTTTAATATATTCTCTGCTTCCCTCTTCTGGTTTAAGCACTGGACACAGCAGTAATCCAGGATGGCTACTGCTAAATTCAGAAGTATCATGCTGCTCTTTGGTGGAAACCTCTCCAGTAATGGTCTCTGTTCACTTTAGAGGCTCAGAGGACTTTGGATTTTATCATCAGAAGTGAACCTCATGGTTCTGCTGAAGAATCCTCATCTGACGTAGAGGTGAACATGAACAATGTTTGCTTAGTGCAGACTCATTGAGAAAGGTGGGGGCTGCAGCTCAGCCTCTGGCCATGGTGAAAGCAAAGCCCTTGGACATGATGGAGTGATTGCTGCTCTTCCCTAGCTCACCACACTGCTGTGAGCTCAGAGTCAGTGGGCATTTGTGAAATTCAGATTGCACAGAGCTTCTTGCAGGGGTGCTTCACAGGAGGCTGCACATGAGCAGCTACACCACACTTGCGTGTTTGAAACAGCCTTTCCAAGCAGCTTGGAGCCAGGGAGGTAAAGGGGTGAGCTGGGGGCAGAGGTTGGTGCTGGGGTCAGGCAGCCATGTTCCCTACCCGGGACCATCACTGACACCACGGCTCACACAGCCTTTGCCAAGGCTGGAATTTGGCTAAGGTTAAGCTTGAATGAGGAAGGAGCAGTCTAGTAGGTCAAATTTCTTTTTTATATCTATTGCAGAAGATTAGCATCCATGTGCTTTTTAAAATTGATTGGCTTTTCTCTTTTATTTTGGTAATTTCTTCTGCCACTTTGGGCAACAAATTGCAAACAGATGATTGCACTTTCAAGATGCCATTAAGCTTTTCAGGTCTTGAAATACTTGGTTTCAAGGACTCACAAGCATAACTATTTAGAAAAGGACTTTTTTCTTCCAAAGTAGAAAATGTGATAACATGATTAGGATCATGTAACTGAAAAACCACGACTCATGTCAGCTAATTTCAATTTCTGAATTGAAATCTCTGTTGAGCCCTGTGAGTATATTTGAAGCCTGTGTTTCTGAGTATATAATGACTGAAAAATTGCACTCCAGATGCAGTTTTATTCCAGAAGTGCTTGTGTAAAATCTGTCTTAACTGCACTCTGGTTTTGCTCCATCTTGGCAGTGTTCCTGCCCCAGCTGGTGCTGGGGGACAGAAGTGTCCCCATGCAAGGAGAGCAGGGCTGCCCTGTGATTCTCTCTGCAGCTGGGTAGGATCTTTGGAACACTGAGATGTTGCACAGGTGTGGTGAAGGATTTCATTTGCTCTGTGGCAGTGCAGTATTTACAGTCCTGCAGTAAATGCATTGGCTCTTGCTGTTTGCATTGGCTTTTAGGGCTGAGAGAGGCTGTCATCCTCCCATTTCAAAACTGAGCATTCACTCTCTCTAACTGCTTTCCCTCTTTAGCTGCAAACCACAGGGAGCAGAGCTGCTGTTGTTTTTATAAAGCTTTATCCTTTTTAGAGTAGGTCTATATTTTTAGCATACTTACAAGCAAAAAAAAACCCCAAATTTTTGGATGGATCATTTAAATTTGTACTTTTATATATGTGAATATTGAATGCAGCCCCTATGGACGAGGCTGAGCTCTCCCTGGAAGCTGGGAGATGAGTGTGGGCAACCTCCTGTGCAGACTGTGCCTGAAGGCAATGAGGTGGGACTGGAGTGAGGGTTCCCAGCACAGCCTCTGCTGCTGGGGATTTCAGGATCAGGCTTTTTCAGAGTAAAGGATACAATTTCCCCTTCCACCTTTATTCCCAAACCAGAATTTTCGAACCTCTCTTTGTCCAAAGGACCCCTTTCAGCTTGGAGGCTTCGGCACAGGAAGGGCTGGAGGGTCTCTGCTCTCCCTGCTTTGCTGGGACTGTGCTGGGCTCTGCAGCAGGAACTGCACAGTGAGCTGCAGGGGGATCTCAGGGCCATCAAACACTCTCAGATTTAATTTTAAAACCAATTTCTCTGCATTTGTATGTATTTCCATGCTTTAAAGCACTGAACAAAATGAAATTATCTGTGATGAATGCGATAATCACACCAATGTGGCAGGCAGCAGTGATGCAGGAGGTGATGTGCCATTTCCAGCTTCGGCACCAGGAGGCACCAGGGCAGCACGGTTATCCCTCCCAGCCGTGGGCAGCATTGCTGGGAGACGGTGGCAATCAGCACATCTGTAATTGTGACTTTTTCCCTTTTGTTTTAGACTTTTGCTGATCCAGTCTATTGGAAGGAGAAGAATTGCCCTTCGGTGGGTTTGCTTTATCCCTGGGCAGGGATAACGCTCAGCCATGAGCTGGCTGAGGAGCAGCACCCTTGAAAGCCAAACTCTCACTGGGGCTGGGCAGAGATCATAGGTCAGTGCCAGCCTGGCAGCAGGGCCAGCACCCACCTTCCCATCAGAGTGCAGGTCCTGCCTGCCCTGTTCCCTGTGCCAGGCTGTGCAGGTCGTTTGTTTCCTGGTCACTCTCAAATTTCATCTCCTCTGGTTCTTGAATGGGTGGAGGTAAAAGGAAGATTTTTTCTTTTTTCTTTTTTTCTTTTTTTCTTTTTTTCTTTTTTTCTTTTTTTCTTTTTTTCTTTTTTTCTTTTTTTTTCTTGAGAACCAGTACCAGATTCTTCAGATTCTTACACTTCTTTGAATAAGTGAGGGTTCTGATGAGCACTGACTTTTGGGGTTTTTATTTTCTAAAATATTTTGCTTTTTACTACAGGCATAGCACCAGCTACAGAAACTTGAGAATACAGAAAGTGAATGGGCTCCTCATTCCATGCAGGTTTGCAGCATACAGAGTAATTTCTTCAATGCAAAAGAGCTTCTAACTCATTCTGCAAGTTTAAGGTCCTAGAAACAATGACACATGTGGACAGATACCCCTTAAACAGAGCCTACATGAGAAATTAAATTTTTTTGGGTGGCTGCCCCACTCTGATAATTGTGGCACTTTTCCCATTCAGTAGCACCATCTTTAGGAGGCTCAGGAAAATACCAGTCTTGAAATTACAGTGTATCAGTCCCTGTGGTGAAAAGCAACTTCCAGTGAGAAGCATCTTCCAGTGAGAAGATTCATCAAGAGAAAAGTGACCTGACTGCTCTGTCCTGGGTTTCTCCAGAACTGCTGTGGGGACTCACGACAGAAATTCCGCTGGTGCTTTGCATTCCTGCAGGGCTCCTGGGTTTGTGTCTCTGGGGTTGCAGTGTTGGTGGCAGATCTGGCTGGCAGATGGGGCATCTGAGATGTATCACAAAACTTCAAGTTGGACTCTCAGACAAATGGTGAATTCTTCCTTTTCTCTAAGAATGCCCCTAGGGAGGAAGGAGGTGTATGTAGCACTGACTTTGTGGGAGCCAGCTCTTTCATCCCTCTGTGCATCCAGTCCTCTTTTTATTTCAGTGAAAGTTGATCAGAGCAGTGACAAGAAGTTCAGCCATGTCCTTGGGAGCAGGGAAGGTGCCCCATCTGCTCCTCTGCCCTGTGGCAGGCGCGGCAGAGATTTCCTCTCTCTGCCTCCCAGTCTGCTGGGTTCTCCAGGGCTGATGAACACCAGCAGAGCAGGAAAACCCTGGGCTGTGCCCCCTTCTCAGTGCAACACAGGAGAGACTGAGTGAAAACCAGTGATGGAACATTTCTTTCATTTGAAGGACTTCAGTGAAATTTGCAGGTAAAAAAGGGTAGCAGAGATCTCTTTGGAAATCTGTCTCAAAGGCTGCATCCCCAGCCCTGCTGCAGCTCCTGCCTGGTGGCAAAGCAAACTCAGCTGGTCTGGTATGGTCTCATTACATCAGATGAGGCTTTGCATGAAACTGTAAACATAAAATGGACTGGTATGCAAAAATAGGATAACTAGCCAAGTAGCATCTAGTGGATTTCAGATCGGTGCTGGATTAGTTATTTTTTATTTTAATCCAGTCACTTAACTACTCTTCACACATTTTATCTCTCCTCTCTGAGAGTCCATGTCCTCTCTATAGGCCATGTCACGCCAACAGCTCCATGCCTGTTAGCAAATTTGCTATATGTAGTAAACCCATGTGACCAATCTATTACAAATTTGAAAGCTTTCAGGTGTGGCTTTTAAACTTAAAATCACTTTATGTACTATTAGTACTCTACTCATATAGTAACACCTTTAAAAATAAATCAGAATAATCTACACTGGGTTTAAATATTAAAGGTGTTTTATGGTATAAGATTGTTACACTGAATTGGTTTTACACCTCCCTTTTAGGGTGAAGGAGACAGCACAAGAAGAATCTCTGAACTGGTTGGTAGCCAGGTGTTGAGCCTTATTTAACACACAACCATTTCATGGAGCTGAGAGTGTCCTCATGTGGTGTCTCCTCTGCACTGCAATGCAACAGCAGTGCTTGGGTTCCAGAGCAAGCAGGAGAATTCCATACTGAGAGGAGAGCTGGTGACTTTGAGGGCTGACACTGATGACTTTTAAGGTGGCTCCCTGCAAGCTGTCTTCTTTCTGAGGCCAGAGGAGAGCATCCCTGATGGATCAGTGATGAGAAACATGTAAATACTGTCTGAGCACAATAGATTGATCCTGGGAATTAGAGCAGGCTGCTCTGCTCCAGTGCTCCTTGCCACAGCTGTCCAAGGCTTTAACCACAATGGACTCCCTGCAGCTGATGCTGCAGTACTGAGCACCTGCCATGGAAAGCCAGCCCAGCAGAGGCCAGGCTTGAAGCTCCGTGTTAAACCTCCTAAGAGGCATGTTTAACCCAGATGGAGCTTGCAGAAAATCCCAAGGGATGCATGGTGTGTCTGTGTATCACCACAGAGGCAAACTGAACACTCTGCAAGAAGCAGGAGTGCTTTGTTGCTTCTCTGCTGCAGCCTTGGTGGAACCCATTTGGGTGACCTCAGTGGTGATGGCACTGGCTCTGGCACAGACCTGCCCACAGGGAACTGATGCAGATGGATGCTTGAGGACCTGCCCTGTCACTGTGCTTGGCATAACCTAGATAAGATCAGCCAGGAAAATGTTTCTCCTTGGACACCTGGTGGAGAAAGCTGTGTGTCAGGAGTGCTTTGGTGGCTGCTCAGTCCCTGCTGACCTCACTCCCATTCATTTGGCCATTTTGTGCCAGCAGTGTGAACCCTAACCCCTAAAGCCCCTAAGCCAACTGGACTTTTCCCTGATCTTTTCCATCCCTGAAACCTGTGCACCTGTAAGTGATGGAGTTAACCATTTCTGATTGTTTTATTCAGGAAATAAACATGTAATAAAAGCTATTGATTTTTCTCAAAATCAATGGCCGATTTATGGTTTCCCCTGGAAACTTGTTCACTGTGCTGGCTCCCAACCACAGCTGCTCCTGCTTTGTATGGAATTCAGTGGGATTTTCCTAACCTGAAGGGAATGGATCATTCACAAGGATCCTCTGCTTCAGCCCTGTTTATACATACACAGGACCTCCCATGCTCGCTGTTTCCTTGAGTGCATGGATATCTAACAAAAACACAGACCCAACTCTATGTTCTCTTCTTGGAAAGCACAATCCAGGCTGAACATGCCAACAAGATCATTCCAGTTAAACTTCCAAAGAGCTTCCATCAAATGACCAAAAGCAAGTGGTTTTCCTACACACTAACCCAAGGGGTTGGCGGGTTTGCAAACTGTTACATCTCTGGAGGGGAAAAAACCCAGTCTGTAAGAAACTAGCACAGCAAACCCAGCTGGTTGCATTACAACTATTTAAATGAGAGTGGCAGCACCTGGAAAGCCAGAGCTGTGAGCTCATCTCTATTTCCTGGGTGCACCTCATGTAAAATGATGGCTTTGAGGAGGTCAGGGCGGCCTCAGAAGTCAGGGCATGCTGGGCAGGGCACACCAATGGCCCTGGGACATGTGGCAGCTGCCAGGAGACAGAAAACCTCTCACCTGCACAGGAGACAGAGAACCTCTCACCTTCAGCACAGGAGACAGAAAACCTCTCACCTGCAGCACAGGTCTCTCCCTAACAGGGGTCTCACTCTGCTCCGCCTCTGCAGTGTCTCCTGACCCAGGGCAGAGGCTGGGCTCTCACAGCACCTCCCTGAAGCATCAGTCCCCAGGGAAATCAGTCTGGGCCTCCCTTCAGAGACAGACAGTATGTTCAGAGTGTGCAAAATCTTTGTTTGAAGGAGTGGACACTCTTCTATTCAGAAATATCTTTGAACAGCAGCAGATGTCTGACCAAGGCAGGAGGGGACACACCAGCACAGTACAGAGCCCTGGGGGTTCCTGGGGGCACTTACAAATGCTTTGAAGTATTTAGAAGACAATAATGAATTAACAGGGTCTCTTTGCCACACACACTTCAGATTAATCTGATTTTCTTTAACACAGTGCCTGGCATGGTGGATAAAGGAGCAGCAGCAGCAGATGGAACATGTCTCAGTAAATGATACTGCCCCACACTTTTTTCTCATACAAAAAACACTGTCAGAGCAGCTGATGTCAATTAATATGAGATAGGTGAAAAACTTGCTTGGCAAGAAGTGTTACAAAAGCCCTCTTGGGCTTAGTTTTATTTGATATTTTCATTCATAGTTTTAATGATAAAATAAAAGGTAGCTTGTAAAGGTTGCAGATGCTGCCTCCAGGCATCCTCATGGACAGGACTAAAATCCAAAATGAGTATGAGAAACTGGAGGATGGATCCAAAAATCAATAGACTCAAATGGAAAATGAGTCCAGTACGAATTGCTTCTTTTAGGGAGGAGGAGTTACACAGGTGTGAACAGGAACATGAAGGCAGGGCAGGACCTCTGCAGAGGAGGCTGTGAGGCCCAAATGCATCCCAGGCTGCTCCTGGGGCTGCAGGAGGTGTTGGTGTGGGGAGTGGGGATATCTCACCAGAGCTGATGGGGGTCTCCTTTCTGTGATCCCCCAGACCTTGGCAGGAGCATCTTCTGCAGCTGAGAAAGAAATGCTCAGAAATGCTACTGCAGGCAATTCTACTGGAATTATTGTTTAGGACTTTTAGACAGATCCCTGAGTATAATTGAAGATATTTGGGTATACTGAGTTGTTGAAGAGGCTGGGTTACATGACTTCTTGTGTTACTGCAGCCTTACCATGCCATGCTGCTGTCAGTGGTGCAACTCTTACGGAATTTTTTGCTACAATTTGCTTAGGCCAAATATCATTGTAAAGATCAAGACAGGAAAAGTGAATGAAATGGGGATTTCTTAAATTATTTCCTTTTTTGGGGGTGTTGGCAGGCCTACTGCTTGCATTTTGTGGACTGCTCTGGTCTCTCCTCTCCGTGTCACCACCAAATGGGCTGTAGTTGATCTGGTAATGGGTTGAAGAAGGGCAAGAAGGAGGGGTAAAATGTACAGCAGTGTTTCTGCACATGGAACAGAGATCCAAGCTGCCCAGCTGGAAAGAGATGACTCAAGTGCTCTAGGACAGAGCCTGTCTTTCTCTTTGACCTGGACAAGGTGACTGAGAGCTGATTATCACTGCCTCTCCTGCTGCAAGCAGCAAAGGTGTAGGAGATAGAAATGAAGCTGAAGGAAGAAATTTTTCTTGCTGCTTGTGACTGAATTGGGCAGCCTGCTGTGTACTAGAAGTTTAAATGGATCCAAAACAACATGAGAGATGTATGAGAGAAATGGATGGAATGCTGGAGACAAGCACACCCCCTTCCTCTGGGAAGGCCTGAGCTGCAGAGCTGGGGCTGTGGACCCTGCAGGGGCCACCTTGCCACATAACCTGTGTCTGATAATCCTCTTTTCCTAAACATATGCTGTAGGTCACTGCTGGAGACAGGATCACAGGCTGCCTTCACTAACCTGCTTATGTGAAAGCCTGAGGCTTACTTCTGCTTCTCCACAGAATGAACTAATACTTGAGAAAAAACTCAGTGCTCCACCAAATAATGCATTTGTACAATAAAATTAAAAACAGTTTCCCTTTGGGATAACTACTTGACTTTGTTTAGTGGCAAGTTTTGGCAGAGCTGTTTCCAAACTGCAGATCCTGAAGATTTGATTTTGCTCCTAAGTCAGAAGCCAGGCTCTCTCCACCTGGCCAGTTGTCACTGAGAAATACTTTTATTTCCAGAAAGCTGACAAGATATGTGCAGTGCTGTGCCTTGTGAGATGTATGAATGAGGATTTGCACAGCAGCCTGGAAAGGACTGGGTGAGCAGGAGCATGGCTTGGGAGAGCCAAGGATGGAGCCCAGACTGTCCAAAAGGCCCTTGTCACTCACTGCAGGCTGTCCTGGGCTGGGCTGTTTGCCACTCCCCTCGAGCTGCTCACACATCCTTTTCTAAATTTGAGGCTTTCCTGGTGATCTGCTTTGCTCTGGGTTGGCAGAGGGCATTTCTCTTCCATGGGCCATTTCCCAGGCCTGAAGGATTCTGCAGGGTTCGAATGTGAGTGTACACTGTGGCATCCTGTGCCAGCACGGGGCCCTGGGCGGCAGGGACTGTGTGTGCATTGGCTGCTTGCTGCTGTACAGCCCCTGCTCAGATGGGTACCTGGATGTTCCTGCTCCTGCTAATCCCCAGGAAATGGCATTTGGACTCTCATTATCTGCACTGCACTTAGAAATAAACCACCAGAGGAAGAATACAAGTTCAAAAAAAATTTCTTAATTTATTGTAAATTCTCCTTTCATCTGTGCTGCAATTCCAGTGTTCTGCACATTAATAAATATACATTTGTTAAAAAAAACAAAACAAACTTCCAGTGTCTAATCTGCCATAAAGCTTTTAAAAAGTCATAAAAATAGGTTTTAATTTTTTTTGTCATTAATACAACTGACCCTTATTTACTGCAACAATTCTGATCAAAATAAAAACTACCTACACCTACTGGGACAAAATATACATACACAGATGTAAGAACAACTAGCATGGGTTATACACAATGCCTGAGCACACAGCCAAGTGCCAGACCCTTAAAACATTCAAATTTTTTTTCTGTCAGAAAATGTCACACAGGATGTTGCATAATTTTTAAAGGAACAGCATCTTCCCTCCCTCTCCCCTTCCAAAGGCCTCCTTGATACTTTGAAAATGCATAGGAATATAATGAAACCCAGATTACAGTATACAGTTTCTCATCTTTTCCTCAACTCCTGCATTTTATTTAGCCCCATTTTCTGTTTCTTCTCTTTCACACGCATTTGCACAAACAGCAGCCAGGGCTGCTGTGGAGAGCAAGGAGCTCCTGAGAGCCTTGCTGGCACAGAGCAGGCACAGGCACACCATTGTCATCTTGGAGTCATGTATTCCCACCTTGGGAGCCACTGGCTGAGCTCTGCCTCACACTGCTGGATGAAAACTTTTTCACATCTTACTTTTCCTCTTTCTGTAAACATTGCAGGAAGGTGAAGACAGCAGACAGGTCGCGCTTGACTAGTGAAACCAGCACATTTTGTGGGCAACATGAAACCTTAAGCCTTCCACGAGCTTTCTGAAATATCAAGAAGGCCAGGGCTTTGTCAAAGAGCTGGGCAGACAAAACTGGACATCTTTTAAGTCTTGTATTTCTGCTTTGATTAGCCATGTGCTGAATCCAGTGAGCGCAAAAGAGGAAAAAAATATTGCACCTGAGGCAGAACTTGACCCATGGGAGGAGGGCCCTCTCCTTGGGACATGCAGAGTGCTGGTTTGTTGCACAACCATACAATCACACCAATTATGTTCTTGTTCTTAGTAAGGGAAATACTGATTTGACTTCTTCCAGACAAGGACTGTGTTGAAACTTTACACAAAGACATGTGTAGTCCTGAAGTTCAGTTTCTGAACACTTCAATGCACTTGTGAGAAGAGATTAAAATACCAAAAATGAAAAAAGAAATTTTTGTAGGTTTTAGAAGAGGTTATGAGTAAAACATACTGTGCCCTCAAAGTGTTCCAAAATCTGTTAACCAAACTTATAAATTATAGTCATAGGCTTTGATGTAATCTTTACTATATTACTTTGAAAACTGCATTGTGTCTGAAGGTGGCTTCCATGCAAACCTCAGTTACTTATCAAATGCCAAATTCAAGTAAAATTGTGCAATGTTCATATAAAAAATATCAAAACATCTTTTTAATTGATTTCCTATTATCAAATTAAGAAGATCAGTATAAATGTAAAATATACAAAGGAACTTTTTCTTTAGCAACACCATACAAAATATATAAAAGTATCTACACTTTTTATATATATATATATATAAAGGATTTTTTTTTTCTTAAGACGACGTGTCCATAGAGGGGTGGACAGAGATGCTGGCATAGAAACCAAAGGACACTTGTTGCAATATTCCTCCCTAGAGCTCAGCAGCCTCAAGAGTTCACTCTGTAGCCATCAAAACTCCACAAGAGACACCTCCTAGTGCTTGTCTTCAGGCTTATTGAAGGTCCACTAGGAAGCAATGTGCTCTTCCTTGGTTCTCCCCTGTAACAAGCAAGCCCTGCAGCGCTGCCTGCACCGTGCACAGGTATGTGTCCATCACAGTGCACCCCGTTTCCATTTCCATGTTTTCAGCGTGGGTTCTGTGGGAGGAGCGTAGCACACAGAGCCCTCCCTTATTGCCAGGGCAGCCAGGCACTGTGTCTGTGCCAGGAGCAGTCAGGATTCTGCCAGAAGGTGAAGCCATGTGGGAGTGGATGCCCACCTCATCCTCCTCACCGTGCAGCCACTCTGGTGGAGTCCGAGGCGGCAGCGCGGTGAGGGGCGGAACCGTGCAGAGGCGATCACAATTTCCTGATGGTTCAAATTGAAGTTTCATTACTGCCGCTGTTAGTGAGAGAAGGGATCGTGCACGCTCAGGGTTAAACAGGCACAGGCAAACCACTCCACCCAAACCCACCTAATCCTTCTTAGTAAAGGCTCGTGCTCTGTGAAGTTACCATGCTTGCAAGGGGGATGCTGTCCTAGAGGGGAAGACCAGCTGGGAGAAACAATTTCAGGCAGTACACAACAGAAATGCTTTAGTGAGCTTCCACATAGGGCTTGTATTTGTCTAATGCTTTGCTGAGCATACAAGGTTCACACACAGATCTTACAGGCTGCTAGAAGCCTGGTGTATCAGATGGATTCATGCAATCTGCTGCCAACAGCAGAGCTTTCCATTATGCCAAAGCTCTGGATTTAACACAGTTGCTTAGTACAAGCTGGTGAGTTATTCTCCAGTAATGTCTGTGTTACCTGGTAGCAGCTTATTCAGTTATGGCTTATTCAAAACATCCATGTTTCCTGTCTAACTAGGATCTATTTCATCAGCCAACTCCCAGCAATCTAAACATGTTCTTTTATAGTGAGGTGGGAATGGCCTGTGCACCAGACAACAGGGGTATTTAAAGCCTGGTGGGACAGTGCCAGAGTTAAAGCCGGGTGAGAAATTTTCTCTTGGTATGGTGAAAGAATAAAATTGTTATTCTTGTCAATAAAAAATGAGCCTATATGCATAAAATGCCTGCAGAGACCTTACATACGGCTGTTGTCATATTTTGAAATGCAAGAATTACGATGAGTAATGAGGTTTCTGAGCATTCCCTTTGGCTGAGAGCTTGCTCAGCCTTTTGTTTATATTTGTTTAGTTTACAGTGGTAAATTCACACACTGATTGCCATGCAGCTGGTGGGAATCACATGCCTGGTAATTTAGGATCAGTAGCTTGGTTTTCTCTCCAGCCTTGGGGTCTCCTGCCTCAGTCATCATTTCCCTCTGCCCAGATGGATGCTCACACCATGTCCCCACAGCCTTGTGCCTTTCCCCACCCAATCCTGGCAGGGTGGCAGGGCAGAGAAAGGCTGCTCCTGTCCATGTGTGCCAGTACCACATCAGCCTGCCAGTTCAGAGGATGCCAGGGTGACCCAGTCACAGGTGTCTTGCCCATGATACCTGTTTTGGCCTTCTCATGACTGAAACCCCATGGCCTGGGGACATGGTATGGGTAAACCATCAAGACAGTCACTGGTGAAGGACTCTGGCCAGTCACCAGAGGAAAGTTTTGTTCATGTGTGAGTCTGGGGTTGGGAGGTGAAGGGTGAGACCACAGGAGGTCAGCCAGGGCATCCTAATGTGGCACTTACTCTGAGTCTGAGGTGTCAGCATGTCCTGTTGCCACGTGGAGGCTCATGGCCATGCCGTTGAGCTGGTCTCGAGACTGCTCCCTCCGAACGTTTTTCACCGTTACCCCTGAGTCCGAAGGAGAGCGGAGCCCCTCGTTTGTCCCTAGAGAAGTAGTCCTGGATGAGACTGTGCTCTGATTGTAATCCGACAGCTTCTCCCGCAAGCGATTCTTCATATTCTTATCCACCAGTGGGGGAGGGTAGGTAACTTTATTTTTTAAGATGCCTGTGAAGGAAAAGAGGAAATAATAAAATTTTTTAAGTGCATCAGTAAGTTAATTTATCAAGCTAAGCTTGATGTTACAGTCTCTATTTCTTACTAAGACTTCTAGTTTGGCACTTCATTTCATAACCAACAGATTAGACTACAGCAACTACCTACTAGCTTCCCATGGTGTATCTGGCTACACAGGTTGGAGCCATTTGGAAAGTATTTTTCCCTGACAGAGCTACATTTTAAGCTAATTAATGCTCATTAACCTCCCAGTCTCCCAATCCAACAGTGAGGCTGGGTTGGCTGTGCTACCTTTCCTCTGTTCCGGCTGCTGGTTATTCTGGTGGGCCAGAGGTCTGTTCTCCTTCTGCTGCCCTTCGTTCTCCTTGTCCTGGGGTGCTTCATTGCTGTGGTTCACCTGGTTTTCCCTGTGAAGCTCTACGTTGACCTTGGTCTCTACTTTGAGTTTTTGTTTCCTACCGGGGTCCTCGCCATCGCTGGCTGTTACGCACTCTGTGGGCCAATAGGGTTTCACATGATTGGGAAGGGTATCAACTGCAATGCAAAAAAACACTAGCTCAAAAAACACTTTTGATATCTTCTCTCAACCACTGCCTGGCCTCTGTGGCTGGAGAGGGGCTACGTATCAAACCAGAGCAATCCTTCAGTCAGTCCTTGCTGGACTGCACTGCTCTCGGGTTGCATTAAATCCCCAAAAATCACCTGGTAGGATGGCAAACCCTTCTCAGAGTGAGGTTGCCAGCTCAATTATGGAGAAGTGTAAGGCAAACCCACCCTCTCAGCTCTCCAGGATCAAAGATCCCTCCTTGGAGAGGTTAGTTTCTGAAGGCTGAGGGCACTCCAGGTACCCTGTGCTGTATCTGTGAAGTTCCACAGCACACAGCCTGGATGTTCGTCATTCAAAGTTGCCTTTCATTAGGAGAAGATCAACTATGTTTAGAAATGCCTGCACCTTGACCTGCAGAAATTATATTAATGGTCAACACACTACAACACAGTGGTTGCCATCTCTTTAGGTCCAGGACCTCCCCAACACCAATGCCTTTATTGCATGAGGAGAGGCAGGCCTTTCTTCCCCCTGCCCTCAAAACAAGTGCCTTCTTTCTCCTCTTTTTCATATTAGATTTTGCTGGCTTGGTAATGCCATGTCCAAGTGCTTTGGGGACCTGCCTGCAAAGCTGCCTGCCTTAAGGCATTCAGCATTCTGTGCAATTCTGTGTGATTCTGTACTCAGTCACCCCTGTGAACAAGGCTTTGGAAGATGAAAGGTCTCTAAGCTGGAAACAACAAGGATCTCTACAGAAGCAAGGCACAGAGGCAGAGATGCTGCCTCAGTCGCATGGTAGTGTGACAAATTTATCCCATCTAATCTAAAGCTATTTTAGAGCACCACTGCCCTCCCCTCGCACTGAGGGTACCTTTGGGTGTGCTGTGGAGTGGGCCATGTTCATTGTTTTTGGAAGCAGATGTGTTCCACTTCTCTGCCTCGAGCCCGTCCTCCTCGCTGTCGGATGAGTGGGAGGAGGCGTAAGAACTGCTGTGCTCATCGAGGGACAGCTCGCTGTCAGAGTCTGAGTCGTGCTCTGCAAACGTGCATGGGAAACACAGGGGTGACAGTGTAAATGCAAGTTCAACAAATCTACCTGACAAATGCACAAGAGAAAGGAAAGGCAAGCATTGGTCCAGGCCATGACAGGAACAAGCTCTTACATCTCTAAGTGTATTTAGGATAAACTCAGAAAGACCACAGCACAACCACTGGGAAGCACAACCACTCAGCTCAGCTAGTGGACAGGACATTTTACACGTACAGGACATGCAGAACAGAGTGGGAACATGTTTTTCCCTATTTAACGTGCAGAACAGTAATTCTATTGGATCTCAATGAGTGCAACACACAGGCAAAAGAAGATATCTAGAAATACCAAGAATCTGAAATGAACTTAACTTAAAAACTACTACAAGGAAACAAAATTGAATGTCAAGACCAAAATGAAAGGAAATGACACAAGAGGCACTTCTCATCATTGTACCAACCACAGAGCAGTAAAGGAGAATATTGCCTCAAGGTCTCAAACATTAAAATTTCTCCAACTAAAAATCAAGAGCAACAGTAAATAATTTGTGAGAAAGAAAGGAGACTCCATAAACTGTCAATAGCTGGTGCAGCATCAGATAAAAATTAAACCATCACAAGCAGCAGATATATGATACTTTCATTCCAGGATTTCCTTGTAAGACAGCCATTGCACAGCTTGTTTTGACAATAGCATAATGAGAATGAGACCATCTAATTATTTCAACTATTCTTTCTGTTACAGAAGACTTCAAAGAAAGTGATGAGAAGAAGGTGCACAAATGAGTCAAAGCATTTAGAAATTATTCTTACCATTGGATTTGGACGGATTCCTATGAAAAATGGAGGAATCTGCTTCAGTCTGACCAGCCCTTGCTTGACTTGAGGATCCACTGAGTTTATGAGCAGCCTCATCCCTTTGAGAAGAAAAACAGAGGACAACCTTCTTGGTCACTTTGTTGTTTTTAACAACAAGGCAGACATGCACAGTCACTTTAGGGTGAGACAGAGGTTATCCTGATGTGGCTATCTGCCTTGTGCCATGTGAATCACACTCTAAAAAAGCCCAAAGCTAATGAGCTAAACTGTGCTCCTTGAGACACATCTGGATTATAACAGGCAAGCAGCCGGGCCCATATAGGTAACATCACTCTTAGGTTAACCACTGCACTGCTGGAACCCTGCCCCAAAGACACATGCAACAGAAAATGCACCAAGGAGAACGACAGTCACATGAAACAGAACTGTTAAGACATAAATCAAGTAGCATTTGAACCAGAGCTCTGGTTTCCACAACAGCAATAAAAAAGGAAAGGCAAGCACCTGAAAGCCATGCACCTGCCACCAGATTACCTGAGAATATAAGCAAGGTAGCTATTGTGGCTCTTGGCTGACCTGACGGTGCTCTCTAGGGAGACAGTGGATTCCCCCATCGTTGTGCGATACATGTTTGGCTCTTCTATATACGTGTTGTTACAGTTCAGAGATCGCTGAAAGGGGAAAAAAAAGACATAAAGCCACAGTGAATGATCCTTCCAGAAGCTCATGTTACCCACAAAGTATTAAGTTTCAAAGAACCAAATGGGTTTTGATGCCAAGGGAAAGAATTATTTTCTCTTGAAGGTTTCAATTAAAATAATAATAAAAACTTTTGAGAGAAGCCATCAGTAGTCTTTGTACAAGCCACTGAAAGCAATCATTCAGTCCACTTAATTACAGATAAGCCACCTCTAAGTTTATTTTAGGTAACTTCTGCCAGCAAGAGGATGTTTTTGTTCTCCCATTGCTTTTTTCCTTACTGTTAACAATGTAGCTCTCGTTGCAGTGGAATCATCTGGTAGAGGTTTCTTTCCAGTTAAAGTGTTCTTCAAGTGCTTTCTCACTTCTTTGTTAAATACGCAGTGGAAGAAGAAAATGAACAGCCCCTGGATAATTTTAGAGAGAGAAAAATGTAAATGCTTCACTACTACCATATTGCAAATATAGTAGTATATCTGAAATCCATTTTGAAACAACCCCTGAATTCTAGTTTGTAGTCCATCATGGTGTATTTCAAAAGCAGTAACTATTTTCTTTCTTGACTGAAACAGTATTGACTGATCTCCTAGCACTTCTTCATAATTTGATTCCAAGTTTAAATGTGCATTAAAGGCCTGGGAAAATATACAGAAATATGCATTTCTCCAGAATTTACAGAGCAGAGTTTGATTTGGGAAGAAATCCAAAGGGAGCCTCAATGTCCCACTAGAAAATTGCAGAGATTTTAGAATTTGGGATTTTGGAGCTTTTACATAGATGATGAGAAAAAATCAACAGCAGCACATGAAAAATATCACAGCCTTTAGTGAAAGTCTCTGGAACTAGGCAACTTCTGTGAAAGGAGCCCTTAAGGCTGCATCTAAGAGAATTTTAGAAAGCCTTGTGAGATGGGAAGAGGTACTGGGAGCAGAGAGGTCCCAACTTCTGTCGCCTAAGTTCCTTGGTTAAGCAATACCTCTGGTGGGAGAAGCAGTGAAGTCCCCAGGGCTGGGCAGTTATTGGCTGCCAGGAACACACATTAACAGCTTTTGCTGGGGGCAGGGCAGCACACATGTGCCTTCAGATATACTTCTGAGGGAATTAATGCAGGTGCCAAATTGTTATCAACTTTGGTTGGACACACAGCATAGAAAAGTCAATACTCATGAAGTTGCAGCTGTACCAACATCAAAAGAAGCCTGAATTTCATGATTTCAGCCAAAGCAATTGACTTAGAGTAACTATAAACTTCAAGCTCGCTTTCTTAACATTCAATCTAATGTGATCTTAGCTGGCACTGGCACTTTGGGATTATTCATTAATAAAATTCACATACATGTCTCTTTAAAAACCTAAGTTCAAAGAAGGCAGTGACGTGAAATGCCACATACCACTGTGCCTCTCTGGGCAAGTTTGGAGAATTCCAGCTGCTGACCTTTGCCCCTTTCATCAGGTTTATGTTTAATTTAGTTTTATTTTAGATTTGTGGAAGCCTGGTTTTATAGCCTGAGTAGGTGCATTTATTACAGAGCACACTAGTCGCAGTGGCAAAATAACCCTGCTCCAGGCTGAACCATCTGCTGTGCTTCCAGGGCACTGACAGCTGTCTCCAAAGGGGACCCATCAGACTTGTTTTCTCTGTGGCTGCAAGTTGTGGCTGTTGTGCTGCAGCTGAGTGTCCTGCAGTAGCTGTTTTAGTACTGCAGGCACCTGCTAGGGCAGTTACTGTCGTCCTAGGTCACATTCAAAATGTGACCACATGAAGCTCTGTCACTACTTCCATGCCAGGTCTCCTATTTTCTGTGTCTTTAATCAACAATTGTGTAAATTGGGACAGGCAACCCAGAAAAACCATAATACAGCTCACATTGCATTTGAAAAATCCTTATTTGTCTCATTTCTTTAAACAGTAACAATTTGTGGAAGCCTTGAACTTGGAGCCATTGACTCTGGGTGAAATGTAGCAGTTTCTTATTTGCAATAGCAACAGGATGACTTAAGAATGAGCACACAGAACACAGTAACAAAGAATTTGTCTCCAGAGTGACAGAGGTATACCTGCCTACTGTCACAGGTTACTATGGTAGTGCACTTACCATGAGAATGACTAACAGTGAGAGACATAATTACTCAAAATTATAGTTTTGGTGAAAAGGACCCTCTTCTTCAGAAGAGAAAGCAAAAATTGCCTTGAGATCTCTCTTTTCTTAAGTTAGCTCATGCTGAGCAGGTTTTTGGAGGTCTGGGTGTAGAAGTGTGCTCATCAGAGTCTACCACAGACAAGATGCTACCCAACTTACCTGCAGGCAGCTGAAAATGGCAAAGAGATAGTGAAAGGTCATGACATCACTGTTGACTGCCATGAGCCCCAGCAGCCACGTGGCACTGATGAGCAGCAGAAGCAGGAACGCTGTCCTCAGCACAGGGCTGTAAAGCAAACACAGATGGGCATTTGCAGTGTGGTAGGAAACAGAACAGCCCAACTTCTCCCCATGGATGGTGCTATATGCCCAACAGCTTGGCAACTGGAAAAGCACTTTGGGAAAATTACGGCAGTGTTCACCAATTCCCAGTTTCCACAAATTTCCAACTCTCTCACAGCAGCACTCTACAGCTTAGCATGTTCATGTTAAAAACGTGATTTCTTTCCAAGTTCATTTCCAAGACTTTCTTCAAACAAATCTGACAGTTTTACAAGCCCATGCTCTTCAGCCTTGATGACTGAGAAACACATCTGGGCAGTAAATGGCCATGTCCATCTCATTTCAGTTTGTCACCTTCACTCTCACATTCCTTCCCAAAGATACTACCCAAGGTTTTGGATTGAGGGCAGTCGGGGAAATTTTCTTTGCTTAAAAATACGATTTCCACAGACACTTTTCAAAAGACAGAAACAAATCTAGTGGCAAAAGTTTTATATTATGAGTAAAACTGCTGCCATTAGGTAGCAGTTATATTCCCTGGTTTAGGGAGATTCATACCTCATCCTCAACACCCAGACACTACTGGGGTCAGGATTCAGAATGCACAAAGCCAACAGCTGCATGGAAACTGAGGCTGGAAAAGGCATGCCAAGGGGAGCATGGCACTGCACCAACATTGCTCCTTCCACACTGCTATTAACTGGGCCACCCATGTTGCCAGGGAGCTCACACTCAGATTTTAGTTTTCATTAAGCTTAGTGTTAGGGTTAGGGTTCAGAGAACCGCAAAGTCCAGCTCCAGGGACACCAGGGGTGGAAAAGCCATACCAAGTGTGTACATAGTACCCTACAGTTGGAGCTGAAAAACAAAAATGAAAAGCAGCCATTTGAAATCTCATATAGCTACCTCATTGGAAAAAATAAACCAAAATCCAAGGGGCTGTACTGCCACTAGCTAATCACGTTTGAGTTCACAGGTAAATTCTGAGCTTTGGGCAAAACAGATGTTAACGAGAACAGGCTGTCACAACAGCTCAGGAAGGTGGCAGGCTGCAACTTGCAATGCTGCTCTTCCCACTGAGCATGGGATGCAGGAGGCTGGCCCTCAGCACGGGAATGTCAGTGGATCTTTGCCATAGCTGGTAATCAGACACTTGAGAGGGGAGACCCTTCTGAGCCATGGACAAGCACAGGGAGACCCAGAATGATGTTTACCTGGGCATGCCATGGGCAGAGGTGAAGTGACAGTGTAGAAGAGACTGTAGTGAAAGATCTGGAAGGACTGCAATGACACAACCTGGAGGATAGATCTTTCCTTTCTCCCTTCTCCTGCCTACACTTGGTGGTGCAGAGCACCATGGTGGAAGTTTTACAGGATCTCCAAGGGAACCCCAGGAGAGGGTGGGGTGAAGCAGCTCCAAATGCCTCTACCAACATTCTCCTCCAAAAAAACATTTTTATTTCCTGCTCCAAAACTTGATTTTAGGCAATTCTGGCTTTTATTATTTCTGGTCAGAATGTCTACAGATTTTTGAACTGAAACTTACATGACTCCTGTTTTTTCAAATGAACGTTGCCTTCGTCTGCATGATGCTTTCATTGCAAGTATAAAAATGACAGTGTTTATCTGAAAGACAAATTGAAATAACAGCATGGATTCTTTCTGTACATTTGTTACAGCTCTATTTTCAATAACAATGCAATTTTACCCTAAAATGGTTTGTAGCACCAAGAGTATTTCTTGTTCAACTTACAGGTCTCTACATTGCAAGATTTACCTTGTTTCAAGGCAACATAGTCAAAGACATCCTGGCACTTGAAACCCAGTAAGACAACCCTATGCAAAAATGCTTAAGGGAAAGAATGGCTGTCCTTGTCCAAATCATACCCACCTCTCCACCTCAGCCCAGCACCTTGTTTCAGTTGGCCAAACCAGAATTTAGGAATATTATCTAGCAGAGCATACAGTGATAATTACTCTAAATAAACTTCCAGTTTCCACTGATTTCCATGTCAGCTGGGAGGTACTAGGTTGGTGCTGCATTTGTACTTAATCACTTGTAGTGAATATTAATGCTGAGAATTTGTCTCATCACTCACTTTCCAAAACCATGTAGAGTTTTATCACTGCCATTATCCTGTTTCTAGGAATTTCTAACTTAAAATGCTATGGAGAAATGATGCAGTTTATCCTGTTTCTGCTAGATCTGCCACCTCCTGGTACTGCTTGTGTTGGGAAAGATTTTAATGGTTTGGTCCATAGCCATTTTCTCCAGACCAACACACCATTACAGGCTCCTCCTTCCTCCCTGCTCTGCAGCTTTCATTTCTCTAGGCTCAAGACTCCATTTGTTGGTCCTCCAGTGGAGGCTGTCCCATGTCTCTGATGGTTTGTGACCATAACCTACACTGCTTCCAGGTCTGCTTTTTCAGGCAAGGAGACCAGAACTTGCGTTTGGCATTCAAGATAAGAATCACAGCATGACTATTTATCTTCTGGTGTTACTTTGATGGAGAAGCTGTAAGGAAAAGTTAAACAGCAGCCCATTCTTTTAAATTCCTGAAAGTGGAAATATTTAATATTCCTTTAGGACTTCTGGATGAAGTGACTTGTTATGCCTGATTTTGTTGCTTTATTTACTAATCTCACAGACCAACCCTTCAAAAATGGAACAAAGCAAATGAGAAATAGGTTTCTGGCCATACAGCCAATGCTCATCAAGCAATCTTTATATGGGCAAGCAGCCCTCTGATTTCCAGGATCTTAGCTCATGCCTTATCTGTTTAAGAAATAGATGCAAATGTTGCTTAAAATGTAAAGAACATGGTTGCTTTGCATGATTACTGTCTGACAAAACTTGGGAGAAAAGGCAGCAGCAAGGAAGAGACAGTTCTGGATGCCAACTCCCCCTACTTACAACAACAACCATTACGATGGGCCCAGCGAAACTCCAGATCAGGGTGTCATGAACAGACAGCCAGCAGAAGTCAGGATTCCCATAGCCTTGTGGATCCAGACCAACAGCAAGCCCTGTGTCACAAAGCGGAGAAAACCTGAATCAGAAAGGCGCTGCCTAAAGCCAAATGTTGTTTCAAATAAACAAAATTATCATGGCAATTTATTCAACAGGAAATTCTGTGAAGGCAAAAATTGAAATAAAACTTCTGTAAATAAAAATCTTCATCCTGGTTACTTCATATCAAACAATACTCTGAGTTTTCCCAACTGGAACAAAGTTCAGCTCCATAAAAATGACAAAAAATGCAAGTCCCAAATTAATTCTGTTTCAGCATAGTTTTATAGTCATTCTCACACAGTGTGAGCCTTGAGGGTGAGTGACACGTTGAGGAATTTCAATAAGCCTGTGCAGCAGAATGACATGAATCATAACTGAGGAGTTATGCTATGAAAAAAAAAGTGCATTCTTAACTTGCTGTCACTAAAACAACATCAGAGACAAAGGAACATGGGAACTTATGTGAGTTAAGTGCTTGAGCTCAGGTGGGATTCATTTTGAAGTGCCATCCCAGGTACCTCACCCTGCTTTCAGCACTGTCTGAAATGGAGTTAATGCCCCAAGGCAATTGAGTAAAAACCACACCTTCTATTATTTTATTTTTCAAAACCTGGCCAATTCCAAAGGGGTCTCTGAGCCCAACATTCACCTGCTGATTTACAGTGCTGTCTGACTTGGTGACCTACACCTTGCTCATATGGTGACAGACTGGGATTTGCCTTTGGCCTGCAAAACCTTGGAGTCATGGAATTGTTGAGGTTGGAAAAGACCTTTCACATAAGGGGTCCCCTGAGACTTCTTTTCTCTGGGCTAAACACCCCCAGTTCCCTCAGCTGCTCCTTATCAGACTTGCATTCCAGACCCTTCACCAGCTCCTCTTGGACTTGCTCCAGCGCCTCAATGTCTTCCTTGTGGTAAGGGCCCCAAAACTGAACTGGTTCACAGTGTGGCTTCACCAGTGCTGGTATAGGAGGATGATCACAACATCCTTTTAGTCCCCCTGAGCTGCCTCCTTTTTCCTCCATTTTTCCCTTGGCTCCAGGCTGGCCTTCCCCATTGGTTTGTCAGCATGGCTCCTCCCGTGCCTTTAGGGCTTCCTATTGAGGATCTTCCACCTTCCTGGACTCCTTTGCCCTTCATGACTGCCTCCCAAGAGACTTTTGAGTTAGGCCTCTGAACAGACCAAAGCCAGCCCTGTGGAAGTCCAAGGTGGAAGTTCTGTTGAATCCCCACTTTACTTCTAAGAGAACTGAAAACTATAATTGTGTCCAAGACAGTTTCCAGCCGTCACATCACCCACCAGTCCCTCTCTGTTCACAATGAACAGGTCCAGTGGGATATCTCCATTTGTTGGCTCACTCATCAGCTGCATCAGGAAGTTCCTTCCACACACTCCAGGACCTTCCAGGACTCTCTTCTGCTGCATTGTATTCCCAGCAGACACCTGTTAAGTTGAAGTCTCCCACAAGAACAAGGAGTAGTGATGGTGAGACTTCTCTCAGTTGCTTGTAAAATATTTGGACTCCTTTGCCCTTCATGACTGCCTCCCAAAAGGCTTGTGAGTTAGGCCTCCAACAGACCTCTGCCTCCTCATCCTGGTTGGATGGTCTATAATAGACTCTCACTGTGGTATCTGTCTCATCCTTCCTGATGATTCTTACCCACAAACACTCAACTCTATTATCACCAACATCAAGCTCTAGGCAGTCAAAACACTCCCTAAGAAAGGTAACCATTCCAATGGTTTCTAACACAGACACACGTGTGTCTTTGCTGCCACATGGATCTCCAAGCTCAGCCTCCACTGAGATGGCAGACAGGTGTCACTAGCATGCTATCCCACAAATACTGGCATTCTGCTCTCAGTTGTCTCTAGTGAGCTTGGTTTTATCCCTTTCCCCCTTCCAACCTGGTTTAAAGCTCTTTTAACGAGCCCTGTAATTCCCGTGCAAAGATCCTTTCCCCCCTTTGAGACAGGTGTACCCTGTCTGCAGAGATCTCCCCTCTCCAGGGCACAGAGAGTGATCCCTGTGGCCAGTGGCACATGGCAGGTGGCTGCAGCATGCTGTCTGGGCACGGGGGCACCCACAGCCATGGGCGTCTGTCCCGCCTCCAGAGGGGCCAAGGCTGACAGTGCTGCTGCTCTCTGCAAGGAGGGCTCGTGCATTTCTGAATTTCAATTCAGAAAAAGAAGACAAGAGTCATCTTTTTCTGAACTGAAGCCTGCATGCTTTGATGAAAGGACACTGAGAAAGGGAAAGGTAGCTGCATTTCACTCTTGCTGCTTAGAACTGGCCCACAGCCAATATTCACATCTGGTACAGGCCTATGGTCTATGAAAACTAAACTGGCTATTTGGCAAAGCAGTGGATATTGGATCCGTTTTCACTGAAATGTGGAATGAGATAGGACTAGTCTCCCATCCTGCTCCCATTGGCCCTTCCACCACCCCCTTCAGCAGTTGCCATCCAGAAAGAATTAGCCATAAATGATTAAGGGACCATAAAGTATTTTATACAGATGTAATTCTATGGATACAGTCTGTTTCCCAGGACTGGATTTTCCCATTAATGGGACTCTGGCTCTGTGAGTAATTGGCAGACAGCAACGTTTTTTCACTCTCAAAATCCTACTCTGAAGTTCTCCATTAAACAAATGGGGCAAATTGCAGTCTTCAGGTACATGAGTCAAATATTACTGCAGTCAACAACACGTGAAATAACACTTTACTCGAAGGCAGAATTAAGCCAATGCAATGTAATACTGAGAAATATTTTGGCACATCAATTAAATGCTGCAGCCTGGTTGCCCTTAACAGACTGAGTGTGCAAGCTGAGTGATACCTTGCTAACATTTGCAGGAACTGGGGCTGGTCCTATGGCCAAGAGTCCTGTGGAGATCAGCACTTACCCCAGCACACACACAGGAGTGTGCCAAGGGCTGCAGGAGAAGCATGTTTTGACCCTTCTGAGCCCCTGAGGGCTCAGCAGCCATGTGTGACTCAGGCAGCTGCGGGACAGCCTCAATTCTCTCCTGATTATTTGCTTTGGTTAGGATTTGAAAAGTGCCAGTTTCTGGGGGACATTGGTTTTAGGGCTCTGTAAGAACCTGTTTTAACACAAGGGCTGCAGTCTCCATGGCAAAGCAGTCACTGCACACATATGTCAAGCAGTTAGTGTGCTGCCACAGAGACAGGCAGAACTGGGGGGGTCTTGCTGAGTGCCAAATCCAGCCCTTTGCTCCTGTGGCAAGGAAGTCATAAAATCCCTCTCCAAGATGGATCAAACTACACCTTAAAATGAGCAAGTTTAAAGTTGATTTAAAATGTTCCACTATCATTCCCAATGGAGGACTATTCCAGATCCCCGCTCTTTTGATGGCTGTAAGCTTTCTGCCAACTTCTATCCTATTCTTATTCATGGTACTCTGCATTTCTCTGCTGTGATTAAATGTGGTTGTTCTCCATTGCAGTAAACATTTTACTGAGTTTTATCCTCCTCTAAAGGCCAAGGTACCCTTCTTCACGTAGCTTGGTCTCATCACAGATGCCTTAGGACCACTATGTCCCAGTTTGAAATGAATATCAGTTTGAGCATATAAAGTAGAAAAAATAATATACAAAAAGCCACTGCTACTGTAGTTTTGGGGGGGGTTTCCCCCTCTCAGGATAGTTATGATGAAGATGAAATAGTATTTGTCTTTAAAATAAAAAAGTCCTCTACATATCCCAAGACTAAAATTTCTTCCCATATCTAGACTATAGCACAACTAAGAAAAATAAACAATCCTTCTCTCATAAATCAATTTAAATAATGTTTAGGATTCATGTTATGAAGTTGGAACCTTTTTGCTGTTTATAAATTAAAATTTATAAAGAAGCTTAATTAAAATTTGTACAGTAACAAGTTATCTAGAGGCAAGAAATCCTACATTGTGCTATTTATGAAGAAACAATTTTCTCCTCAGATGATTTATAAGCCTGGAAGGGCAAACTGAAGGCTTAGTTTTCTTTATCTTTCATTTCACAAAATCCCCTGACTTTCTCAGTAATAGGGATCTGACTTTTCATTTAAACAAAACTGCAAATTCAGTAGATTTGGGCATTGAATTGCAGGACACAACCTGGAAAATTTCAAAAGTGCAAAATAGTTCCATGTCACAGAGAACAATAATTAAGTAGGAAAATGTTAAAATGGTATGATTGTGATATTTAAATTGCATAAATATCTGTTGAGAAGGTCTGAATTTAGATTTCAGGAGAGAAAGCAACCTTAAACAGAAACTCCTTCCAACAAAATTCTTCTAAAGATAGTGAGTTCTGAAACTAATTAGTTTTTTATTTAGTGATACTTCTTTTCTCCTAGGAATAATGCTGCCAAATATCTGATTGCACTTCAGTGTTCCTGAAAATACTGCAGTAGTCCTGTATGTACTGGTAAAAGTCACACAGGTCTGAAATGCTTCAGAAGTTCAAGGACAACTTCTGTTTTAAATGTCTGGGGTACATCTAAAATGGCAGAGCCTTCTGGGCTGTGCTTTCTACTATAAACTGATAGAAGTAGAAATTATTAGGCACAAAATGATATGGAAAAACTTACCAGCTCCCTGAAGAGAGAATTAACCTATACCAGCCTACGCTGTGTTTTTGTATTACACCTTCTTAAAACACACAGAAAAAAGAACAAGTATGTATTTTTAAATCTAACTTGTTCCATAATATTTTTGCAAGTGTACATGAGTGATAGCTATTTGTTTGATCTCAGAGACATCTAAACCTCTGCCATTGCTGACAGTATGATATTATCTGTAAAAATAAAACTAATTGGAAAAAAGTTAACTGCCTGCCTATGATGTGATTTCCCATATGGCAACAGATACATGCTGAAACAGTTGAACCAAAAATGCCCACTCCAACTGTTCCATGAAGCACAGTTCCTGAGGAGCTGTCTGCCTGAATTAACACAGCCCCGTGTGCTTAGGGTAACACTGGAAATGTCTGTGGCAAAAATAGGCACAGTGAGGGTGGAGATGGATGTGTTCCAGTGGATCACTCTGGGCTGGTTTAAAAGATTACTGCCTCCAGATTTTCATTACTTTTCCTCAGCTGAAAGTTACAGCCTTTGTATCTGAAATTAAGTAAAAGGCAGCTTTAGTATTCCCAACTTGGTTTTATGCCAAATAAAACAGAGCCACTGAAATTCCCTTCAGAAGTATTTACTGCTGGTTGACAGTAGGCAGTGGGAATGTCCAGTGAAGGGCAGTAATGTCCTGTGGGCAGGCAGCATTGCTTCTGAAGCCACTGCAGTTACCTCAGGCACCGTGTGTCCATATCTGGAGGTACCAGCACAGGGAAGGAAAATTTCTGAAAGCCATTGGCAAAGTTGTTCAAATAAAAATACTGTTATTCCCAAGCAATGTTATCAAGTCCTGGTTTAATCTGTGCAATTATGTTTCTGATAACCATCAGTATCACTTCAGCTAGGGCAATAAACATTTGGTACACAGATCTGTCAAATTCAGGCTGACTTCTGCTAGATGTGGCTTGATGCTGCCCTGCTTCAGGAAAACTCCCATAGCTGTCTGGCATGGGGCAACTTCCCTGAACCTGGGCAGTGAACATGGCAGGGAAACTGAGCTTTTTTGGGGTGCTTGAGGGTACCTGTTATGATGGCAGGAATGCCCCAGCCAACAACGTAGTAGAACCGCATGTGCCCGAAGTTGATGTTCCTCACTTCAGTCAGCATCCGGTAGATGTGGAGCTGCTCCACAAACATCCATGCAAAGGTGCTCATGTAGAAATAATGCAGGAGGATGGCAATCACAGTACACACAAACTGCAAAAGGGAAAGGGCAGGGAAATTAAATTGCTCTTCTGAATCACAACCTGGTGAGTCACTCGTTCCCCCCGCGTAGCTAATGGCAAGTGTAATAAAAAGATTTTGGCAGAAATATACTGCCTTTAATTAAGTTTTTCAGAGTTTAAGAAGAGCTGCTCATACCGTGAGAGATTTTGCTTTTTTAAAGTAAAGTGGACCACTAAGCTCTATCAGGCTGAGAGCAGAAAAATTTAAGGACCTGCTGAAACCAGAGACCAGGTCCACAGTGAGACTAAAAGTAACAGCTACAATGGGCACACTGGTAGCTGAAGTCATCTTTGTGATCAAACAGCCATCTTGAAACCTATGACCTACAGATACTTGCCCTTCTGTAATATCTGCTAACCAATTTTCTCTCCCAGTTTAACAGTTTGATGAGTAAAAACAAGAAACAAGAATGACACCGGAATTGTAATCTTGCAATTAACCTTCTCCTTTCAGAAGCCAAACAAAAATTTTGCTAAGGATCTGTTGATAAGCTTGAATTAAGAGAACTTTGTGCAACCATTCAGTTTTTGTTTGAAAATGTTTTACATTGTGTTTTGTAACCTTTTGTTCCTGTGCAGCACTGACCCTGCTTTCAGACTTTGGCATGACTTTTTAGTGGTTTTTCATGGTGTAATGCTCAGATATGTACATTTCCCTGTTTAATGTACATTTAACCTCTTTACTGAGCAAAGAATCATACAAAGACTGCCAACTTTCTGGATTCACTTACTACATCAGCACTGTTATAACACCACGTGTTATTGAAAATGTGGCTTACTAAATAAACCATCATTCTTCCCTCTTTGTAAGTAGTGCTTTTCTTGTTCCTATTCTCACATGCTTATGAGTAGAGTGCTGCCCTGAACATTACCTTTTTCAGGTAAGAAAAAAGAAAGAAAATAAATCACTTTCTATCAATAGTCCAGGGAAAGATTAAAACCTCACCCAGAAATGTGACTGTTAATTTACAGAAACCCATAAAAGCCAGGCTGGGTGCCAAGGAGCACAGCATTATTTGTGCTCCAGCATTCTTTACCTCTTTATGTTCATCAGTGCATGACTCGTTAGACAACTCTCATTCCATACAGACAGATGAATAATTGTCTCAAGCAGACATGGCTTACAGCCCTCCTACCTTCTCAAATTGTCTGGGTAGGCTGTAAGGAGCAGCTTTCTGCTGCATGAAATACATTCTATAAATTAAAGATCTTTGTGTAAATGGTTTAAAGGTTTGGGGTGTTTCACTGAGTCCTGGTAACCCTAGAGGACATGATAACACCATGAGCCCCAAAGCATGGAAATGAGGAGTAAAAGAGAACAATCTCACCAAGTACAACCATTAGGATTTGTGGTATTGATGTAATGAACTGTTTTACTGCTTTTATACACCTCTGCTTGGTACTTCATGATACTATGAAATTAATATGGAAATGAGGAGCCATCATTTATGGCATAATTTTTGGTAAAATTCTGTAGGGATGTGGACTTGGCCCCCAAGTCCTCAGTAGATACGTTGGAGAACTGAAACTATCCCTTGCCAGTGAAATGCAGTGAAAAATGAGTGGTGTGCTCAGCAAGGCATGGGAAAGGTCAAGTTACACAGAGTGCTGTGTATCAATTGGCAAGGTGAGCTCCTTTCAGCAAAGTTATTTTAGTATGCAAACATTTATATAACGAAACAAAGACAACACAAGCTCACACATGACATGAGACCATATCCCAGAGGGCAGGTCACTGCAGAAGATCTCACCACAGCAGCAGAAAAAGGACCTGGATTCCTGGTAAAGGGGAATATTGGTATACAGAATTGGAAGTGATGCAACCAGCTGGAAAGCTTTATCCAGTTTGGCATTCACAGTTTTTCAAAAGGTAAAGTGGGAGAAGAAGGCCAGGAAAAAACCCAACAGACTAACCTGAATTTTAGAAATTGAATAATTTCAGCAGCTTAGTTTTATACAGTTTTCCAAAAGAAATACTATTAAACAGATCTTTCCTGGCAAGACAATTTTTATAAGAGATCTCTCTCAAATTTACTAGGAAAAGTTCTTGTCAGCACTTGTCAATTACTGGAAGCTGAAATTAGTCAAGGTTAGGTACTTTTTAAAATGCATGTTATAGCTCAAGTGGACATTAGAAGTCAGTGACAGTGTGGGATTAAGTAAATGAGGCTGTGTGTTTAGGCACCACAGTGTCACTACCATGATGGTGATGATATTGAATGTAGGCATATTCTCCTATTTCTGCTGCTTGGATAACGTGAAATCAGCATGATTTTTTTATTGCTATTTTGTTTTGTTTTGATCTCAACACTGTACTTCCCTCTCAAAAATTAGATTGAAACATATACATTAATGGATTTCTAGAAGATAAATTTTCTTCACAGTGTTCAGATAATCCCTAAAGTAACATTCTGAATATTTTTCCTATCTACTAAGGACATACATTTTGTTGCATGTCATCCCTCATCTGTGTCCAACTTGTTTGGCACAGCTGTGGAGCCTGGCGGTGCTGGAGCCCTTGTCTGTCTCTTACCTGTCTGAATGGCAGCCATGGCTTTTGGGATGGGTGCTACTAAGAACAGCAGCAAGACTACACATGGTTAAGAGAGCAATGAGGTCTTAAGTACAGAACACACTTCATGTGTAGTTTTTATCTATCTTGTACTCAGTCTATTCATAATTTGCATTTCTTGACATGCACAATGCTGGAGATCCTTGCACTAAGTTTTGTCAACAGGTGTGATGGGCTGAAGCCAACAACCCCTGTGTCTGGAAGGCACAAAGCAAACTGACAGGTATCCTACTGAATCTTGGATGTAGCAAGCTGTCCCATGCCTGGCAAGTGGCTTCTCCAGAATGGCCAGTGGGTGCACAATGTGCATATAACACCTGACCAGCACCACATCACTGACAACCTGTGAGTCTACACCAGGAGCCATTTGGGCTTGGGAGGTACCTGCTGCAGGAGAAACTGGAGAGCCTCCTACTGAACAGGCAAAGCAAGATAGAAAACACACTGATGGAAAGGAAGAAATAAGTACTTAAGGTTCAGTTCCTGGGATAAACCTTCAACAGGGTTGCTGTCATATATTCTCTGAAAATAAGATACACTCCTATTGCCTGCCATTGCTATTAATGTTATCAACCACACATGAATATACTAAAAATCTGATGTTTTTCAAGTAAGTGTTGAAGCCAAAAAGAGGAGAAAGTGAAACAGATGGGCGAAGGTAAAAGCTGCAATACGAACCCCCTGATTTAAAGCTTGAGAACAACTCTAGCAATGAACACAGAGTAAGTCTTACCGGGTTTTCAGTCTGGTTGATTCCAATAAGAAAGACAAGCTCAGAAAAGAAGAGGGCAGCCACCAGGTTTTTGTGGATACTGTGCAAGTTGGAGCGCAGTGTGCGGATCAGGACCAGCAAAATGAAGGTGATCAGCAAAGCCGCCAGTGAGATGGATACAGTTGTGTAAGTGACGATCTTCAGAGGCAGCACCTCCCCATTCTGTAGAAAGACAGATTGACAGGAACTCTGGGGGTTTTCCCTTCCTTTTCCTCCAATCAAATCTACTACTCAGGATGCCAATGTTTTCATTATACTGAGCCAACATACAGATTTACTTATGGACCAACAGGAGTGGGTGACGTCACCTCTTTAGCTGCTAAACATGTTGCGCATGTACGGGCAGCACCCAGAGGATGCACCAACCAAGTACGAAGGTCCTTTCAGCAAACCCAGTGGCAGAGGCTGCCAGGCATGGGCAACCCACTCATGACACTGGGGCTGATCTGCTGGCAATGCTCTGAGTCTCACACAAAGCTCTGTTCCAAAGCCCTTGAAAACCAAAGTCTCCAAAAATCATGAACCTGACATCACCCACCTCTCGTTTGGAAATGTCCATCAGGACAGCAAAGCTGGTTATATGGTTGCACTGGCAAGCAATATGGCTGTGGTTTCTGGAAAACAACTCACACCCTCGGGAGGACCAGGCACCTGCCCCGCCAATCCTGTGGGGAAAAAAGGCATTTCTGAGCACCATCCTCCAATCTCCCCTCACCTTCCACTGCCCTCTGTGGCAGCTTGTGCTGCACAACCAGAGAGGACTGCAACTACAGGGCAGAATTATCTATAGCTGTCACCTGCCTGAAAGAGTATCTATCATCAAAATAAAAAGGCCTTCAGTTGAAGTAGTTTCTGATAAGACAGCTGGCCAGATTTGGTGGGTTTATAACAGTCTGTTTTGAGTTAAAAAAAAAAAATTAAAAATTTGCTTTTGGGTCAGTGACTACGCATCCAGTATGGGAAAGAGATTGCACTGAACAAAATGTCTGTAACAAAGCTAAATGATACCAGAATCACAGAGGGACACATCTTTTTGACTGAAATATGTTTCAGCAATAATATGATATCATTGTACAGTTCCTCTAAAAAGTACACAAGAAAAGGTTAAAACCTTCTCTAATAAATAATATTTCATGCCAGGAGATCTCTTATATTAACAATGGGGAGGAACTGCTGCCTTAAAATTCTTCCCTGTGCAGTTATGGTTCACTCCAGTGACTTCAGAAATTATTCTGTATCACTATTAATTATTCTATTCTGAAGTTAATGAGTAATAAAAATAGTCTTGCAGTTACTGAAAGATTTTTCAATTAAATATGACAAGACCTTTTTTTCATTCAGCAATAAAATATTTGTTAAATTTTAATATCACTTCCTCTCAAAAAGTACTCTTTCTAAAAGCTCTTTCATTATTACAAGCCACAGAAGAGCTGCTTTTCAATTGTGGCTGTAGGAAGACCTAACACAGATAACAATGCCACTGAAGTTGCCAGCAAATAGCTAACACATGAATCACTTTAGAGCTAATGGGTTATTCAAGCTCAAACAATGTTTAAAAATTTATGAAAAAGGACTTGCCATTCCCTCACAATCAGCAGATTGACAGAGTGCATACAAGCAAAACCACTACTTCACATGTGGGCAAATGAAGAGTTTATTACTGTGAAGATAAGAGATTTCTGTTGCATATTTGATCCTTTAAATGATATAACCACCTGAAGCCTTTAACTAGGAGGCACACATTCCCTAGGTTAGTTTGCTGCACAGGATATTGCCTTTTAATGGATTTTTCCATAGGTTTACTAGAAGTTTTGGGGCTTTAGGAAACAAGTGACAGCTATTCCCCTTTCCTAGGCAGATTATGTCATCCTCTCACTGTGTACCTGGGTTTGTAGCTGGAAATTGTAACATATATGGAATAGTTACAATATTGTGAAAGCATCATATGAGAATGTGGTTACCTCTCAAAACATTTTCTTTTGTTTTATCCCCACTCTTGAAATATTTCCAACAGGACTGTGCTGTTTCCACAATGCCATAAAACCAATGAAACATCAGTATATACAGTTCCAGCTCATATAATTTTTCTCATTTTCATGAAAAAGATGTCTTTATCTCGAACTTCACTGAATACAAAAGACCTAAATGAACAATTTTCAGAACATTTAATCTTTTTCCTAACACTTGCCTCCTAGAGAGTCAAATACTCTCTTATATTCTGCTTCTATATTACTATTGCTTTCCATAAACTGAAAAGGCCTAATGTCCCAAAAAAGGTATTTCCACTCCCTCTATTTTTTCATTAAAACAAATGAAAGCAAATCCACAATAGTTGGTGAAATGAAAGTTAAGTTTCTTATCAGTGCAACTGCCTTTGTATTGACTTTTGAGTCAAAAATTTGTGATTCAGAAATTAATAATCTTTACTCACAATTTTATGTGAAAAACCTCAGTCCTCATTTCTACTAAAACAAAGATTTGATTTTGTAACTTTTTGTACTGGCCCTGGCTGAGGCACCAAGGGTAGGTGCCTGTTTGCTATCTACTCTGTCCATAGTCACTGGAGTGTAACAGAAGATTCAGCCCATGGAAGAGCTGAATCATCTCCTGAAAATTCTCACTTAAAGACCTCAGGCAAGCCATGAATTCAGACACTGGAGTAGGACTATGTTGGTCCAGACATACATCCGTGGGCAAATAGCATGGACAAATACAAGGAAATTGTGGGATTTATTGCTTCTGGGTGAAAATGAACCCTGCAGAAAAACATGACAGCTCTGTGTTTCTTAGAAACCGCATGGCTAATCCTTTGTTTGAGGAGTTATGATAATTATTTTCATTTTTCTCAGGTTGGTGGGAAATGACTACATGGCTCTATTCCACCAAAAATCAGTTGTCAGTTGAACAGACAGACCAAGACAGAGTTTCCTCCAGAATTATCTTCCCAGGATAAGGGCAGGAGTTTTCTGCTACTCAGTGTCACTCACAGCCCTAAAGCAAGCAGGAGACGTACGTGATGGAGTGATTCCAGAAGACACAGACAGGCTTTGTTCTCTCCTCTGTTTCCAGCATGGCATACTCCACTATGACAGGCTTTTCCACCAGGTTGGGAGGAAACTCCCCATCACTGTGAATGGCTGTGCTCACTACAGGTGTGTTGATGATGGGGCGATTTGGCAATCTGCACAAGGAGAAAAATTGCACGGTGATCTACACATCAAAATGCAAAGCTATATTCTGCAAATGGAAGATCTCAGGTTGCTTCTGCTCAGAAAGTGAGGCAAGTGTACCAACAGCCTTCCATACAGATGTGTTCCCAAAAACTACTGGCACTTCTGGCATAGCTATTCTCCCACAGTGTGCTAGAGGAGGACATGAGGCAGCACTGCAGAGAGAACAGCAGCACTGATGACTTTTGGCCAGTATAAATGCAGCCCTGTCTCCTCCACACATTCAGAGAGCAAAAAAAGGGATCTGAACAATTCCCAAACAGGTCTGGGGTTTACCTCAAGCTCCTCCTGTCAGGATCATAGTTTTCAGGCAGGAGGTGTCCCAGGGATCGGTATATAATGACCATGGCAACAGTGTGATGTGTCTCAATGTCTGGGTGTCGCTTCTTCCTCTTTGCAAAAGCACTCTCAGGGCTGAACACATCACTGTTCAACTTAGAGGGCATTTTCTGATTTGAAGGTTTCATTGTAGGCACTGCTATGGAATCAACACAAATATTAAATTCCTTGCACACAGCTTCAGAGCTACCTTTTAAACTGGTAATTTTGCTTTGCCAAGATACTATTAGAGACTAATATTAGAGTTCTTACAACTCCAGACTTAGAGCACTCAGCATGCTTCTAATGTTCTACTTGATATTTTTAATAAAATTTCAGCACAATTCATAGTTATATAGCTGATAATCAAATAACCATTGAACAGTGAAAAGCCATTTAGTCTAGCTATAAAATAAGCAATTTTTAAGCTAAAAGGTGCATAAGTATATAAGTATCCCATACATAACTTAAGGAGAAGATTAAAACATTATGCATGCTGTTAAATTGCATGTACATTCATATTTGGCAAAACTAGTATTAATGGACCCACCAACTACTCACATGAGATTTCTCCCTGCTAATTCTGTCATATAATGAGCTTTCTGTTTTGGAAGATTCTCTTAAAATTCCCATTCCCTTTTGTCTTACAGAAAAGATACAAATCATAGAAGCAGATATTCTGTTTCTAAGCAAAAAGTCATAAAGCTGTACTAGCTTATTATGTATTATTTTTGGAAGAGTTACTATTTCCTCATTCAGAAGACATTCAACAATGGTACCTCTATTGAACTTTGAGTTACCCTCTCTCCCTTTGCCCAAAAGCCTTGTGGTGCTTTGCAGCAATCTTGGGATACTTTAAAGACATTGGGAAGCAGGTACTCCCCAATGTATTCTCCCTGATCGCCCAGCTCAAGACTTTTTCATTGCTGCCTAGTTCTGATAACACCTCTCTGAGCTCCCAGATTTGGATTCTCTGTGTCTCACACCACCTCCCTCCATCTCTGCAGGGGCTGGAGGAAGGCAGCTGTGGGACTGCAGGCGCTGGGCAGCCATCCCATCCCATCCCATCCCATCCTGGTGGGAACAGAGGCAGAGCATTTCTCCTGCTTTGACAGGGCTTTGAGGGGCTGCAGGTGAGACCTGACAGACAGGTACAGCCAGTCCCACAGCCCCCCATGCCTCCATCGCTGCCGGCAGGCAAAACGCCTCAGAAGTATGCACAGCTGCTCCATCCCTAAATAATGCTCACTTGTGCAGACATCGCCCTGCTCTCACCCCAGGACCACTCTGCTCCCTGAGGATCCACCACACGCCCTGGGAGCTGCCCATAATTGCTCACCAAACATCAGCAGAAGGGTTTTACCTTTCCTTTCTGAAGGTCTGAATAGAGTATCAGGGAAAACAACAGATGACTCCAGATCTTTTGGGTAATCTTCTTTAATCTCATGAAATCGTGGTATTCTAGCTCCCGTGAAATTAGACTTGTCAAAGATGTCAACAGCAATAACTGCGGGGGATAAAAGTTTCCCATCACCACAGTGAAACATTACTGGAAGGTTAATATGACTGCACAATACAGGTAAAAAGTTTAAACCCCAAAAGAGAAAGTAAAACTTTTAATTTTTTTCTGTTAACACTTTATACAATAACTAAAATTTTATGTATCAGCATTATGTTACATTTATCAAATTATACATTGATTGTTCAGTGGAAAGGAATTCACAAGACAGCATCTCATACTATGAAAACATACTGGAAACTCTGGAAATAAAGAATCATAAAATTGTTTAGGTTGCAAAAGATCTCCAAGATCAAGTGGAACTGTTAACTCAGCACTGCCAAGTCCAGCACTAAACCATGGCCCCAAGGGCCACATCTACGTGTCTTAAATACCTCCAGGGGTGGTGACTTCCCTGGGCCACCTGTTTCAATGCCTGGGAATTGTTTCAGTGAAGAAATTTTTGCTAATACCCATCTGGAGGTAGATCACTTCCCCGGTACTTCTCCAGCAGCAGCTGACTGGGGTTTCAGAGGCTTTTCCCTGGCTGCTGCTCAGTGAATGCTCCTGCTTCACAGAGTTTCTCCATGTGCTGCTGGCTTGCTCAAGTGTGTGCTGCATGTTCCAATTTCAGACTTGCTTTTTAATGGGAGGACTAAATCTAGTGCTTCAAAACCATAGTTCTACATCTGTTGGATTGTGAAGTCAGCTGACAGAAGCAAATAACACGCATTTAATCTGGGACTACTCCTGAGTCCTCCACTGGCAGTTCCTCCCTGGCTTACCTCATCATCTCTGCCTGTTAAACTGCCCAAAAAGCATTTGAGTTGGCTTTAACTTTCTCATTTAGGACAAGTCACTGAGTGCCAATTTACATGTCCTAGGGGTAACCCTACACCAAAAGGTGTGATCCTCTGCAAATTTCTGTGTGAAGAAATACCCACGTTAAGACCTGCAAATTCCCATTCCTTTCCAAAGTTCTAACTAATTCCCAGATGAGCCATTAGGAAACTCTATTAACACCATGTTCACCTGGAAAAACTGTTCAAAAGAAAACAGACCTCTTTCAGGCCAGAGCTGCCTCATCACTCTCAAGCTCACACCTCTTTACATAGGAAGAACTGGTTGAAAAAAAATCATTATTTATAACCTGCAAGAAATTTGGGGGTTTGTTTTCATCTCAGTTCAGCTGGGTTAAAATCTTAAGCACATTTTTTTCTGAGTATGAAGATAAAAATATTTTGATTTTCATAGTCCTGAATCATAAGAAAGTATTTCCATTTATTAAAGAAAAATCAAAGTGTTTCAGTTTGGCATAGTTCAACAATAATCTATGCCCCATTGATGCAGGATGCTACAGCCTTTGTAACTTGACTGCCTCATGCCTTTGATTTTCTGCCCCTGTGATTGTGGACATAAAGCATTCTTGGGACAAGGTTTGTAGCCAATTAAAATTCTTACTATAACAGCAGGTGTAGTTGGGAAAATAAGAGCAACTTTTGGCACAGAAGCCTTCTTCATATCTGAAATAAAAGCAACAGCTTGAAAAGCTAAACACAAGTTCAGGCTTCTATAGTTTAGAGCACCTCTGAAAGAAAAACCAAATAGCAGTGCTGCTTGTGAGGGACTTCTGAAGGTCAGCTGGCTCCATCTCACCTCACATTCACAGCAGGACTATCACCAACACTTCTCAGCTCAGACTGTTTGTAACTGGGAAGAAAATGAAATAGAGAGAGCAGGGCAGAAAATGGGGAAAGATGCTGACCAGGCTGTGGTTGCTGTGCTTCATCTGCATATGCACTGCAGGGATGTCTATGAAATACATCACAGTCCACAGCACAGGAGCTGCTATTTGTTTGTCAGAGGGAAAATTTCCTGTGATAGGTGAACAAGGTGTCTTGGTATGCCTGATGTTTCCTTCTCAATTTACACTCATTCTGGATATTTTGGATCCCATAGATTTTGTTCTGATTATGGGTTTTGCAAGACTAGGATGGCATTTGAAGGGCTGATGATTCTGTGAAAATACCTTTCAGTACAAGAATCTCTACAGATGATGGTTTTATGGATAGGTTCCAAGTTAGGAAAGCATGTGAAAATCAGAGGTATAATCACAGAATCAGCTAGGTTGGAAAAGATCTATAGGATCATTGAGATCAACCTTTGATAGATCATTACCCTGTCAACTAGACCACAGCACTAAATGCCACATCCAGTTGCTTCTTGAGCATCTCCAGTGCTGGGAATTCCACCACCTCCCTGGCCAGTCCACACCTATGCAAGTAAGATCAACAACATGTAAAAAATCTATAGTAGGGTTACTTTTTTTTTTTTTGTACTGCAATAATTCTTCAGGTGGTGTTGGTGTGACTCCTCCAAAAATGAGATCTACTACATTCAACTATATTAGTTGGTCTCAAAAGGCATTACCTTTGTTTACAAACTTAGTCCTTCCTACAATCTCTATACTGCTATGACTGCAATAAATAGCCACATGGAGCAGTGGCATGGTCCAGAGGCGAAACAGATCAGACACTTCCCAGGAGGTCCCCAAGACAACTGAAAAATATGGACCAAGGCTTGATGGATTTGAAACAACGCAATGATTTTTCCAAATAGGTACTATTAAAACAAATAACTAGCACCTCTGTCCAGCACATTTTTAAGAGTCAAAAAAAGGGCAGTTTTCAACACAGATACTCACTCATGTTAGTGGCAACAATGACAAACGGTCTCATGTAGGTTTTTTTCATGTTCTGGGCCACATTGTTGAAATATTCCTCATAGTGCCTGAGCAGGTGAGCGGTGCCACCCTCTGTTCGCTGAATCTGCTCCCAGTGCTCCTTGTTGCCAGGGTCCAGCAAAGCACTACCCACTCTGATAATATTCTGAGAAATAAAGTACAAGCCTAAATTATGAATCAAACACAGAGCTGGGTTTCAAGTAAGAAGTATTGAAAATTATTTGCCCGACTGCCTTAGGTAAGGGTATAATGAAATATTTAATGCAGGCATGTTCCACTGCAGCCATATAAAATACACACACCAGTTACTCACCCAGAGGGTTTTTGGTCATGTAAAGCAAATCCCTCTAAACTTTTTACAAGTAAAGTAAGCCAAAATTGGAAACTGTAAGAGAACTGCCTACTTTCTTCCTCCTAATGACAAGAAATCGAGCAAGAAAATGCAGGAGGAGAACCTATCCATGTTTTCTTTGTTTCTGAGAGATCAGACATGAAAAGCACAGCTCTTAGCAGGTACACTGAAGAACTTCCCCAGATAAATCAAAATAATGCTTTTTTGTTGAAAAACAAAAGAAGGCCATGAATAGAAATATAACTTCCTCTTTTACTTTAATTTTTTTTGCTTTGTTTCCTAGATAACAAAGACAATATATATATACAGTTATACAGTGAATATACTTCTTATATATATAAGAACTATATTCACTGTATATATATATATAATATATATATTATATATTCTATAATATATATACTTCTCATACAGTGAAGAATGCTAAGAGTGAATATTAACTTGCATAGACAAACTTGAAAATACATAAGAAAACTTAAATCATGTCATTGTCTCCCCAGTTTTACATTGCTTACAAATGGTATTAAAAAGGCATTTCTTTCTGAGGACCTGACTCTTCTGCCCTTTCTTAGAAAAATATGCAAAGGGACCCTCAGGGTGAATGGAAGGAGATAGACCCCAAAAGAGTGTGCTAAATGGCTTAAGTGAGAAAAATGCTAAAAAGTTTTTAATCTTGGTGTACACATGAACTATGTTGTTGTAACAATACCTAATTTCCAACTAAGGTAAAATTGGTGTAAATGGCAATAGGAATTAATTAGAGCTTGTGGTGACAAGCTCTAAAATAGCCAAGACAAATATTTAGACTTCATTTAGAAGGAGCTATCTGTATCCTGTCTGTACTGTTTGAGGCTGCAAGCACGTATCTGAGCTGAAAGAGACTCCAGTATGACCACCTCTTCCTAGGGTGAGAAGCACAGCATGGATCCCAGGAATGCAGGAGACACATACTGTACTTGGTACCAGGCCTCCTCCGTGTTTGTGAACATTATTTATGGTTTTTTATTATCTATTTTTCAGGCTTCTATGTGGAATTATTAAAAAAAAATTTCCTTCTCCCCTTGTGGTTCCTCAGCCTAGGATGTTGCCTCCTTTTATTCATGAGCTGTACTCATTAGTTTTCAAATTCCTGACCTATCCTAAAATATTTAGGGAGTTCTTGAAAACATCATCTGTATGAATTTCAGTGCCAAGTGCAGAGAACAATAAATTAAAGCATATGTTTCCAAACCAATTTTTTTTTGCTTATTGTTCATATTTCTACTTAAAAAAACACGCTAGAAATGAAGCTCCTTTTCAAGATCTGAATGGCCTGTTTTCACACTCCACAGGAAAAAAAAAACTGAATCTGTTAAAATTTTGGTGCATCTAAAACATAAAATGTTTCAGAAGTTCTCCACTCTCTGCTGATTATACAGCCCAAGACACTAAGGAATTTTCTCAGCTGCATTTATTCCTGCTCCTAACTCTTCAGTGACATCCTCTCCTGGTGCAGCCTGGCTTTGCACAGGCTCTCCAATTTCACCCCAGGCCTGCCTGACCTGTCTGGTCCTCCTGGAGTACTGTGAGCAGTGACGTGGGTGTAGCACACATTCTCAGGGAGCCAAACAGATCTTTGGCCAGCACAGACACCAGTCCTGACCCATGGAGGGTCATTCCATATGCTGGTGCCCAGACTCTGGGCTCTGCTAGCACAGATCCAAACAGATGTTTTAGCTTGGACTCTGTGTTGTGCCATGGCCAGGATCTTGGTGATAGTATGGGCAAGAGCGGAGAACAGTGCCCCCTGTACACGTGGGATTGAGGAAAGCTCTACAAGCCTGACTTGGGTCATCCAGCATTCACATTATCAGACCACAGAATACTCCCAACTGCCTTCAAATTTCACATTTTTCCAACACAATTACATATTTTACCAGACAGGAAGGGTGCTACAGCTTGTTCTCTAGCCCTGGTCAGGTCTTTGGTAATAACTGTGACTTTCATGAATGCTCTGAAAGTAGCAGAAGCTCTCTGGCACACATTTTAGAATGTGCCTTAAAATACCAATGATATGGAATGTCTTTCAATGTACCAACTCATGACTGAAGTGTTCTCAAACTGAATTAGAGGAAACCTTCAGAGTCAGTAACTTAGACTTGGCTCAGACTTAAGTCACTGCACATTTAAATGAGCATGATCACATTAGACATGTTTTACAACAAAAATAAATACAGTACACAAAACTATTTTAGCCAGGAAAAACACATTAATGTGATGATTTCTTTTCATATGGGGAATATTGCTTTTGGCTGTTACTATGATGATATTTTTTAGAAAAGCACATTTTATAATATTTGTATTACACATACACATGCATGCATAGACACATGCATAACCAACTTCCCATTCTAATCTGAGAAGAAAGGCTTATTTGTGGAATAGATTAGTCAATTACACAATATTAGCTTCACTTTGGTCAAAGACAAATTTAATTACCCACTGCCACCTAATTTTTAAGGGAAACTGTAAGGGCTCGGCACAGTATACAGTATTTCTCTTACCTCATTGAATTCCACATCCCTTGTGGCTGCCAAGTCAAACCCTTGCTGCTGGCTCTCATACTGGAGGACACGGATCATGATCTGGTAAGCTGTCCTCACATCATTGCCATACAAGCTGTGTGTATATTTGGTGGCATTCTGCAGCGCTCTCACGATCCGTATGGTTTTATCTCCATCCAACCTGGTCTCATTGTGGTGTAACTTCTCATTCTAAATCAGATAAAGAGGAAGAAAAAAATCCAATTTTATATATATATATTTGTTTGTTTTTTTTGTCTTGAGAAAGAGTTGGCAACAAAACTCAATGGCAGATGTAACTGAGAGCCAGAAAAGCACCAGCATACTGATGGAAAATGAGGCTGTTCAAGGTTGCAGTCAAAAGACTGTGTTTGCAGGGATATCAAACTGGAGTCCAAACTGGTCATCATTTACAAAATAAAGGGAAAACTGAGAAAACCCAGCTTACCATGATTTTTAGATCCACAAAAGTGTTGGTGGTGCAGTTGAAAAGCTCAGGAGGCAGCCAGCCCTTCTCAATGTTACAATGGCGAACGGCGTTTCCTGAAGGAAACAAAGCATGAATGGCAAACAATTTTCTGAATTATGCAGGGTAAATATTCATAGATTTCTACTATCCTAGACTGTCAGATTTCCTACACTTTTAAGTTGCACAAAGCTACACATGTATTTCAATTTCCAAACAGGGGATTCCTGCGAGAGAAAAGTTAAGGATGACTAATATTCAGGAATTGCTTTTGTCAGGCTTTGGAGGAAAGTCAGTAAACTCCAAGCTCTGCCCAACTGCTCTCAGCCTCACTGCCAGATTGTTCTCAAATTAATTCATTCATTTCTTTATACCAAAAAAGAGAAGGACTCTGCACTTCCTAAGTATTCCTGAAAACCAACCCCTGCTGATATTTCTGTGCAATAGCCTACATAGGAAGAGCTCCTGGACAAATGCTGTATTCACATCAACACATGCCCACACATCTGCATGTGCTAAACACTTCAACCAACATGCATAATTGCCTTTTTGCCACTTGTAAATGGACTGTGAGCAGCTTACAGTTTAATTTAGACTATTATATTTTGTACTATTTGTCAAATAATTTTAAAATGCAATTCTTGGCTGAGGATCCTTCACCATGAATTGCAAGTAATCTAATTCAAAATTGACATTTGTGCTAGTTAATTTGCACATAACATACTGCATATGTCTAAGCCATTTAATTACCAATATCTGAATAAGAACTATAATTAATTTTACTGTATCTAATTATATTATTTCTCTTCCATTATTAGGTGAATACAATTAAGCCTCCGGTTCTTAGTCTGAATATTCATTATTATAAGGCTTACTTCTTTGAACAATTTGTAAAATTTACTTAGAACATGCAATTACTATAAGCAACATTGCCTAGAAGAGACGCTTGGGTGAATCACTTCAAGAAGAGTGCAGAAAACTCATTTTAATTCAGCTTTATACTGCTTAATCATGAAAATGTTCTTCACCTAAAAAAAAATTCTATCTCCTAAAATCTTTAGAACAGGAAATAGGTTGACCACAAATCTTCTGCACACCTATAAGCAGTGGCCTCCTCCTAGAAATATTTGGGGCAGTCGCATAACTATTTATAACTCCCTGAGCCTAAGGAACACTCACAGCAGAGAGTTACCACGTCCAGAACCAAGAAAGAGTTTTCACTTCCCACAGAACAGCCTTTGGAAAAGTCTGGGAACTCTATTTTCAAAAATCTGATACATGTTTATAGAGACATATATGAAAAAATTGTCATTTGCCTGTTGTACAAAAAACCATAGATCATCTGCTTTATAAAAGGTGCTTTTCAGCTTTCTTTTTCAGCGTTTTTTTTTATAAAAGGTGTTTTCAGTTTTTCAGCGAAAACATATTTTGCTTACGGAAAAGATATTGTGTAGAAAAATGCAAGTTTTATTGCAACTCTAGCTTTAGTAGGCTGTAAGCCTAGTAAAGCAGTCATCAGGAATATTATTCTCCTAATTTTATCTTTGTCCAGAGGAACTGTATAGCTAAAGAACACTTATAAGTCACTAGAAACTGAAAGTTACATGTGTAAGAATTGTTTGATAAATAGAAAATAGGGCTCTGCTTTTTTGAAAATAGAGAATTTCTGTGCTTTTTACATGTTTATCTGCTGTACTGCTGCATTTATTTATTGCTAGTATTCCAAATATATATTAACAGCTCTTTGATTTCAGCTAGCTATACTTTTCTGCTCTTGATATATAAGCTATGCTGCAGTCTCTAGACCCAATGAATTAAGGATATTCCCTATGCACATTAAAAAAAAAAAAAAAAAGCATGCAGATAAAGTAGGTAATTATTTACCCAGGGAACTTACCCACTGAGCCCTTAGGACAAGGCACGGCAGCTGGCTGGCCAAACTTGGTCTGTGGCCACCAAATACCAGCCTCGAAAGCTTTAGGACAGCCATTATAAATTACTGAAAGCAGAAAAAGAAATGATACAATTTTTCTGACAAGATAAAATCACAACAGTGAGACATTTCAACCTGCCTGAAGGACCTTCCTGTAATTCCAAAGCCCTGTCAGGATACCCATCCTCTGCAGTGCCTTCCAAGCTGTAACCCATCAGTTGCTCCTTATCCAACAGATGGGACAGACAGGTACAGACAGAGGAGAGCTTGGGATGATTATGGGGCTCTGGATTTTGGCTCTGCCTATCTCTGCTTGCTTCTTTATTGTGGGAAAACATTTCTCCTTTATTTTGCCCACACACTGCTGTTGCAGCAGCTTTGTGCTGATCACAAGAGGACAGTGGGTGGGTGGGTGGGTGAGAGGAAAGGCAGGATGGGCAAGGTGGGGAAGGAAGGCAGAGTGCACGAGGCGCATGGCATGGTGCCTCTGTGGGCCAAAGGCGTGAGGGCTCTCACCAGCCTCCTCAGCTGCAGCTCAGCAATAAAACACTGCACTGGCAGATGAACTCGGGTTTAAAGAAAAGCTGCTGCTAGTCTTTTGCTCTCTCTACTCCACCTCAGCAGGCTATATTTCCATGTGAGAAAAATTAAAGAGATAAGAGCTTTTTTTCCATTCCCTCAGCCCCCATGAGTCACACTGGCACATATCTAGGAGGAGGGGTGTATATTCAGGCTGCTGCAGCCCCCATTGCCCCACTGCTGGAGCCATGCTGTTGGGCCCAGGACTGTCCCTGCAGTGTCCCCATCTGTTCGCTGCCAGTGGCTCTGGTCTCACACGGCAGTGTGGCTGGGCCGCATGACTGGGCAGCATGGCTGGGCCGCATGGCGAGGCTGAGGTACCTTCGCAGCCCCTCACGGTGACCTCTGCAAAGGGGTTGTCGCAGCGGTTGCACTGGCGCCCGATGACGCCGGGCTTGCAGGGACACTGGCCCGTCTCCATGTCACAGGCGCGCGTGTGGGAGCCAGATGGGAAGCAGTCACAGGGGTAGCAGGTGTCGCTGCTTTGGGGCCTGTAGTAATTGGCCTAGAAAAACCAAAATGATAGACACGAGGTGTTTGACTTCCAAACCGCCCATATTTCTGCAACCTGCTCTGGCAGCAGGTACATTATAAAAGGGCTCATTTTGCAGAGCCCAGATAAAAGTTACATTACTATTATCAGAGACCCAGGGTTTGTGCTGCCATTTGCAGTAGAGCCACAGGGCCCACATTACTCCTTGGGCACTTGTTGCAAGTGCCCACCAAACATATTCTTGGAGGATTTACAGTTTTCTCAGCTTTGCAATTCTGCTCTTCTATGGCATGAAGGAGCCACTAAGGAAACTTCCTGTACTGTGCATTTGTGTTTCAGGTAGAGGGTGGAGAGCACACAATGACCCCATATTCAAATCACCTCTGTATATGCATTTGATCAGAGGCATTAGGATTGCACAAGAGCTGGAGCTGGCACCCCACTGACTCCATTTCATGCAACAGTTGCTGTGTGTCCTGCTGGCGTTTCAGAAAGGAGCAGGGGGCCAGATTCACAGCCGCCAGTCTGCACAAGCCCAGCTCCTCTGATGTCATTCAAGCCAGTTTAAACCTATTGTGAGAAGTCCTTTGTAAAACCTTCATGACGAGGTGCATCCCCTCCCATGTCCCCCATCTGTCCCTGCCTGTCCAGAGATGAGGAAAGCATTTAGCCCTGCAGCTCTCTCCAGCTGCCTGGCCTTTTGCTGGCCATAGCACAGGGGAGAGCTTCAGCCAGCTGGCCCGAGCTGTTTCATGGCCATTACTCACTTGTGATGCACAAAACCCCACTGACACTCCTCTGCACCCCGGCCTGATCTCCCCTGATAAACCAGGCTGCACTTCACAGATCAGAGCCAGGCTTTCATCCTCTCGGCTCGCTTTTCCAAACACAAATAAGATAAGAGCTGTACAGTATGATTTGGAGAAGGGTGGTGCCAGCAAAATGTTTTGGGTAATGATTAACTCCACTGTGCACATACATATATATGTGATACAAAGCACAACTGTGTGTACTTTGTATCAGATACTCACTTGTAATTATTAGCGGTACAGTTTCTTTTTAAACTAAAGAAATTTTGACTTAAGAATGGTTTGCTTTGCTTACCTTGCAGTGGCATTCTCCATTGGTCTTATTGCAATCAGAATCAAACCCTTTACTAGTCTCACAATTACATGGGCCACAGATGGGATTTCCCCACCAACCTCTGGGACAAGGTAGGTCGATCCTATTGAAGAAAATCAAATTGAAAGAAAGTTATTTTAAGTTCCCTCTTAAAAAGGGTGAAAATAAAGCTTTGGACCAAATCTGCACTCAACTGCATCAGCTTAGAGACAGTAATGTATCTCAAACAACAATCAATAAATATATAAATATAAATACACTATAATATAGGAGAAATTAGAATATCAATGCTATGAAAACCTAAAGAGAATGCTTTTCTAAGTATTTTCAAGCGCAAGTGGCTCTGAGCCTGTGCTCTGGTTTATCTACCACCACGAGCTGCCTTGAGGTACAGCTCCCCAAGACTTCATATTCCACCCCTCATCCCCATCCTGCCCCAGCCCACAGGGACACCAGTTCAGGTGTAAAGCTGTCTGCAAGCTCATCCTATGGAGAAAAGCCACTACTTTCAGCCAGCGTGGCTTTCTCAGACTGTTCACTACAAGGTCTGAAAAGCCCTGGTCTGCCTCAGGAGAGACAGAGGACCCATGGTTGGGGACATGGAAGAGGGGAGGGTGGCAGCTTTGATCTGGACTGTGGATCAAAACTATGATTCAGACTGAGTGCAGCAGCACTGGGAGCTAAGCAGCAAGGCAAAGGCCATCCCTGCTGAAAGAAAGCCCCATTCTCACTGGGACTATTTCATCTGGGTGAGCCTCTGAGCTGGTTATCCCACAGATGCCCCAACACTAGTTCTGGCAAGGAGAGCTTTGATTCTCTCATAGCTGGGAGTCTTTGTCAAACAATAGCCTGAAGGACAAGGGCTCTGAGACTGGGATCCTGGAAATGCACAAGGTATCCTCTCCCTGCTGCTCATTTTTAGGAAAGAAAAACTATTTCCATCTGTTTTGAAGACCAATACCAATTTTATTTATGTAATTGGTAAGTTTGTACTTCTATGTTTTATAATATGAAAACCACAGTGTTGCACTTGACACATGCCAGCAGATAATAACAAGGGACAATGTCTCTGTGTTGCTAATCCAGAGGAATGAAAGACAAATCTGGCAACAGCACGGCCAACATTTGCAAGCCTACACTACAAAAGGCAGAGGAAGAAGCTTGCAGTTTTCAAAGGGAAGGAAACATCACATGAGTCATTCCTAAACAGGCAGACAAATGCACTTCATTTGCACATCATGAATGGCCCATATTACAGCAAATCAAAGTGCCGCCTCTGGGATAAGGCTGGTTGCTGAATGCTTATCAGAGACCACGAAGCTGCTGACGGGGGAATCAGCACGTTTCTCCCACAAAGCAACAGACACAGGCCCCAGACTGTCCAGAAGAGATGGCTCTTTGCCAGCCCAGGGACTGGACCTACACTGCCAAGAGACTTTATCTTGCTAGAGGCCACCAAACTGGTGCATTGCTCTGTGTGCTGGGGAAGCTGGAGGAGAGATGCAGAGCAAACTCAGGCCAAACCCACCACAAAGTACAGGTGAGGTGCAGTGCTGTGCAACACAGCAGAACTGGTTGAGCTCCCGAGTAGCTGATGAAGCAAAGTGGCTCCTGAATAACATGTCTAGTTTCTGGGAAAGTTTAGGAACGCCAAAAGCAACAGAGCCTAAAATACCACTCAAATTGTAACAGGAAAGTTTATCGGAGCAGAACAGGAAGTGGGAGGATTGCTGCCCTAGGTGAAGAGCTGCCTGGCAGGATCAAGAAACCAAGAACAAAATAATTCTCTTACTTGCTTTCGCAGTACTGTCCGTAGTAGCTTTGTCCACACTCACAGGTGTAGCCGTGGGATGAGCTAGGTTTGTGCACACATGTGGAGACATGCTCACATGGGTTCAAGTTGCATACATCAACACAGTCTCTCCCAAAGTACCCTGGGGAGACAAGGTAAGAAAATTACAGCAGCCATTGTAATTTATGATTTGCATGTCTCCAAAAGACTGTCTGTCTTAAGCTTATACACTAATAACACATCTTTGATAATCAGTAGATTCCCCCTGAGATACTGTCAGAAATGAAGCACTCTTTTCCCTCTCAAACAAAATGATAGCAAGCCATTATTTTTGACAGTCTGTTACCATGCTTGAGGCACCCTTGTGCCTTTGGTTCCCAGTTTTATATTTGGGGCATGTGCCACAAATAGTTTTGTATTCTCTTGCTGCATGTATGGGAGGTGACTGTGCTGGGCGCTGACAGCATGTGCTGGCTACATGCTCCAAAACAGAGAAAACATTCAAAGTATCTTGATTAGGATGTGGAGTGAGAGACTGAAATTCAACAGCAGAAAAGGCTGAGAAAGAAAAAAAAATTAAATTAAATTAAAAGAAAAGGGGAGGTGCACAAGAGTCTCTTGGACCAGAGACTGTCTTTCCACTTGGTGGATACATTGCATGGATTCTTAGCCCAGGAGTTCAGCTTCCAGGGTGCTACAGTAAGAGTGAGAAGGGTAATACTGATTGGAAGAGGAAGAATCAGAAGATGAACACTTTGCCAGCCTGCTGCTGCTGTGCTGCTTCTGATGAGCTCATGGAGGTGTGATCCAGCTCCTGTATGAGTGGCCAGCAGGTTACCTGGGTCACAGACACAGGAGTAGCTGTCCCAGTCGTCACTGCAGTAGCTGTGCTGGGGACAGGGGTTGGAATCACAAGGGTTATCCACTTCACAGCCCTCCCTCACGTTGATCTTGATAGCCTGTTTCATGTTGAGGGTCGCTATGTTTGTAGATGTCTCTCCCATTCTTACTCCCTGGTGACAAAAGACAATTATTTTAAAATTAGAATCTCCTTTCAGAGTACAGTATTATGTGTTTCATTATTTTCATCAATCAATGAGGCTACATTTTAAAGAAATCACCTAATGAGCCAAATCCAGGTTTTTTTTCACATGTTTTTCCCCTATGTGATAAGATTTGTACCTGGCAAAGATTTCAATATTTTGATTCTCAGATAATTTTTATGGAGGAAAGAGAAATGTTTGAGGGTGGATGAAAAAGAAACCTCCCACACTTTCACCTGGGCATTTTCTCACTAATTCAAAATTTATTGCTATGCTTTTAATTTCATACCTGCATACATCCATAAAATCCCTGCTGAACAGAGACTTGGTCTCCAGAAACACCTCCCACAATGATGCTTTTCATTTTCAATCCAGGTAGTTGATTTCCAATCTGCACAGTGCTCTGTGAGGAAAATAACAACTGATAAGAAGCACTATCATTCTCTGTGACACAGACAGAGTTGTGAGGGTGACAAGCAGTGGCTGATAGATTACATAAAAAATACCAAAGCAGTGAGGAGCCAGACATTGGAATGTGTCTTTTTATGACTTCTTTGTAAGATATATTATCATAAAGCATAATAAATGAATATCATTGATCAGGCATAAATCACTGCAGAACATGTCTCACAGCATAAGTACTTGTCCACAGTCCTTTACCCTAGTTTCTCCTAAAAGCATTTGTGCAGTGCTCAGTGGCAGTTTTGATGCTGCCTTACCTGGTACATCCCATAGTCCAAGGACATGACAGCAAGGTACTTGAGATCTTTACCATCCTTTGCACTCTTCAGCTCTACTAATAAATGATGCCATTCCCCATCACTGACCCGTGACTGGCTCATCTTCAAACTAGCAACCTGGCTCAGGCCACTGTACACTTCAAACTGCACATAGCTGTTCAGTATCTGTTGGGAGGAAAAAAAAAGTCTTTTTTTGCTACATATTTGTACTGGATGCAGAAGGAAGTGGAGGGCAAGATAATATTTCTTAAGAAAACCCAAAAGGAAAAAAAGCCCAAAGAGTAAAGATGGGAATGCTTGCAAGAACTCCTTGTATAACTTTGGACATTCACACTCCAGCTTCCCTTATGGGCAAAAAATCCCCAAAGGAATAGATCCATTTTTTACATCTATATTAATGTCCACTACTACCTCTGACTAGAAAAATAATCTTAAATGAATATGATTTTTATAATTATATTTTGATCTTTCACTTTTTGATCATTGTAAAAGGCTAAAGTAATGATATGTTTTTTTGACATGCATTTATTTAGCTAAGTGAATGGAGCTGTGTAGCTCATCTGGCCATATCCATTGCTGGGGGAGTATTAATTTTTTTCTAGCCAAAAACCACTTTACCTGAATGTTGATCTTGGATGCAGCCCCAGCATTGGCTTGCATTAACATGCCATTGACTTTCCTGGTTCTGAACATCAGCCCAATGTACCATGGCACAGAGATGGTGATGTCAAGGTCACTCCAAATGATAATGCTCTCACCACTGAAACGCTGAGGAGAAGGCATTGCTGTGAATCAAAATACATGAGAAACAGTTTTTATCATTCAGGACAAAGGTGAAGAGGAAAAGTGATGCTATGTCACAGTGATGACACAAGGAGCTAGTGCCTCTTCCACTGAGCTACGTTCAATCTATCATGGACGAAGAGCTGGTCTAGGGGAGTTACTGTGAAACAGTTGATAATACTGCAAATTTACAACCTACCCTGGTTGTGGGTAGGCATCTTGGTGCCTGTACTCAAAAGCAGCACCTCCACACTGCTATGGCATTACCCACATGAGAGCTGTTCCTAGAAAGGGAAGCTCAGGATCTCTGCTGATATTGTTCTGCTGGTGAGTGGGTGGACAGAGCAGGAAGTATGAGGGTAACAGTTGCTTCAGATGTTTTCAACACAACCTTGATTACCTGCTTCTAATTAACAGATTAAACACAGGAAAAGGCTGGGAGGCAACAGGAAATATGAATTAATTGTGAATACTCCAGGGCCAGATTATTCAGCTGCCCCAGCTACGCAGTGTTTTCACAGGGAGAAAGTTTGTGTGGAATTCCCTAAATCATCTGCCTTAAATATCCTGAGGTGACAGCTGCAAAATTGCCCCTCTCTCTAACCTTGCACAAGCACAGCTCCTACAGGGTGACACCAATGACAGCCTTCAATAGAAAGCACTTTGCTGATGGAAAATAGAGGAACACACATCCCCTTGGACTTCTAAAGTTGTTAGCCTGGGTAAACACGAGCTACAGTCCCATGGATTAGTTGATCCCACTGATTAGAAGTACAAATTAAGCCATGGGAGATCTGTGCTATTTGCAACACCTCATATGACACCACCACCATGTGTGGAACCTTCTAGGAGATCTACAGTCAGCCCCTTCCTGACATCCTTGCTTGTGGGCATGTTGGTGAAGTTCATGGCAGCTATTTGCCAGTGGAAGCAGGCCTTGGAGACTGGATACAACCACCACAGATTAGCACCCAGACTTTTATTTCATCATGTACTGAGTCCATGTCAGTCAGTGAAATCACAGGGAAATCACTGCTTAACACTCTTTCCCTTTCTGCTCCGCACTACCATATCTGCTGACACTTTCTGGAGTTTTTCTAGTAGATCATGTATATACAAATGCATATATGTTACTATATACTATGTGCATATGTATAAGTCCTGAGAAAAAGATTGGAGGATGACATCATACCAAAAAATGGGAGGAAGTTGATGTGAAGTTGCATTTTTTGAGGAATAAAGCCAAACCCCAAATTCTCATATGTCTGCCTTGCTGGTGTCTACAAAGGCAAAGGCTGGGGTGAGGAGTGGAGTGCAGGTGTTGGGGTAAAGTGCAAGCCCTTTAGCTCTCTATTTGTGAGAAACAAAAAGTCAGGGACTACTGGGCTACCACTAGTCAAGCCAGAGGTGGAACTTGACTTGCCCTTCCTTAAGATGTGGTTACGCAGCCACCCCACACCAAGCTAAGGGCAGGCAGGCTAAGGGGCAGCCCCCCTCCCTCCTGCTCCAGCCTGTGATCTCACCTTTGCCAGAGAGGGCATATGGTGGAACAACTGCAGCATAGCCTGCTCTTGAAAACCAGATGGCAACTTTAAAAAAGGTTGTCACCGGATACAGATGCCTCAGGTTGCTTAAAAGTTGAATGCAGTACTTGAATTCTGGCTATCTGGGCCAGGGCACAATTCATCAGCCCACACTGCACCACATCAATGTAAAAGTAGCCAGGACATCAGTGTTGAGCAGGATTATTTTCTCTTGCTCCACCTGTGCAAAAGTCAGCCTTTGCCTTCCTCCTCTACCCTGCTGACCTTCACAATAACCTCAGCTTCCAACTGTGCTGCTGGTTCTCTGGGCTGTTGCTGAGATTTTTGAGCCAATCTGCCTCTGGAGCCTCTGCAAATTTGCACAAATTGCAAATTTGTGGGCTTCCCACCTGCTGAATGCTGGGAATGCTGTGTGCAAGCACTTTGCCTTTGCTCCTGGGAGAACTGGACTGGCATGGCAATTAGCCACCTTCTTCCTTTTCTCACTGGTGGTGACTTTCTGTACTTGCAAATACCATTCCCTTCCCACACCTTCTCCCAGCCTCCCTCCCTTCCCTGGGGCCAGGGTGCACCTTTCCCTGCTAGTTAAATAGAAATCCCCATTTGTCAGTCCCCTCTGACCTCCCTCTTCCCCCCAGCCCTTCCTCATGCCTGGGACCAGGAGTGTCCATGGAGGGGGTGGCAGATCCACTGTCCTCAGATGGGACCTGACCTCCCCTGTCACCACAGAGGCCCACATGCTTCCCAGCACCCCCTGCCATGGGTGGTGCAGTGATACAAACTGGTCCTGTGCTCAGGGTTTGTCACTTGGAGCCCTGCCTGAGTATCTATGTTCACTCTAAAGAGAGTCCTGCACCCAACAGGCCAGCAGAAACACATGAGGGCCATTCCCTGTGGAGACAGAGGGCACTGGATGTCACCTGCAGTGTGGGAAACATGCTGCCAGCACCCCACTGGATGTCACCTGCAGTGTGGGTGCTGGACATGTGGAAGCTTATGTTTAGGTCCAGCCCAAGGCTAGTGCAATGACACTGGCCATCCAAGAGTGAGTCAGACACAGCTGCTAGATCTTCTTCACAGAATTGCAACACCTAATACTTTAAAAGAATTAAATTACAATAAAGGGGAAACTAATTTTCCTTACTTTTATCTCCCTTCTATATATCAGCAGAGGGAGAGGGGTGGTGCCAGAAGTTGAACTAGCAGATTCTAGGAGGGTGGTGAAGGTAAAACATCCCATCCTCACTAGTGTAGACCAGATCTCAGAGGTTTTGAAGAGCAGGAAATGAAAAAAAGGTTCATTGGTAACTTGCCAAAGTCTTTGTCATCTGTTAGCCTGAAGCTGAACCAGCACTGCCATAGGGATTAAAGAAATGCAGCACTCCTACTCAAAACTGCAAATATTCTATTGAAGAGTTTAAAAAAAAATAGCTGCCTAATAACAGGTAATGCTCTTAGGATCATAGCTGAGCATTCAAATAAGAAATTTGAAAGACAGGAGAATTGTATATCTGTGACTGACTCTATCTCCTGACTAACTTTGGGCTCCTGAAATCTTTGGTCACATTGTGTTTCCTTCCTGGCTTGCAATTTTCCCACAGGGACACTGGCCTACAAATATGATTAAAGAACCAAGCAGCCTGCTGCCTTTAAACTGTAGAAAAACCCCACAAAGTGAGGCATCAGCAAGAACATGGGGTTTTTCATTAACAAAGGGGACATGCAGGAATGTACAGTGCTGGAGGCAGAGGTGACAGCTGGGACTGGGGGAGGCAGTGCTGTGACTGCCATCATCTCTTTCACCTGAATTGAAAATGAGGTTCCATGGATGGCTACAGGGCAGCTCCCAGATGATAATCTAAATCCCAAGCTTCGTGGATTGGCTTTGAGTTTGAAAGACAATAGTACACAAAACAAACATTTGATCAAATTTTGAATTTCCATTTGAAAAACAGAGGGAAGGAGAGTCTTTGCATGTGATAGCAGTACTCTCATTTACACCAGCACAGGACACACCATAGCTGGGCCCTGGCACTCCCCTCAGGATACATCAGAGTGGGTTTGTAGCACAGAGAAAAGCCAATCATGAAGAAAACACAAGAACTTCACCAACAAACATTCTTGATATGAGACACATGGAAAAATCAGATCTTCATACAAATCTGGGAAACTCAAAATATTTGAGGAGCTGCTACAGAAAACAGGTACCAGGCTAGGGGCAATAATTACAGCTCTGGGCTTTGTGTGGGGTGGAGCATAGGAAGAGGTCTCCATAGCTCCTTTTCCCTGTTCTTCACTCTGCAAACCTTTATCTCCAAGACAGAAACTTAACCATGTGTCCTTTCCTCTTAAGGTAATATCGCTGCTTCTCTGGAAGGGGAAGAGAAATTGCTACTACCTAGACCAGTACCACTACCTAGACCAGGCCAAGGAGAAGCACGTTTTCTTTGCTGGAAGCACCCAGGAAGATTCCAAAGGAGCAGCCACCTTACAGCACCAACCCCATGGGACTCCTCCCACAGGCAACTCCTCACTTCTGGGGGAAAAAACTGACTGCATGTTCTTCACACCCTATAAAACTCACCTGCTGCTCCTTCCTTATCCTTTAGTAATGAGGTTTTACACATATATGCCTACTGTGCTCAATCAAAGAGAAATCCAGTAAAACCGAAAGTGCTCTTACTTAGCACAGAATGCTCTCTTGCCAAAAAAGTAGTGATTAAAACAGCACATTCATCCCCAGTTTGAGTCAAAGCCCAGTAAAGTCAGCAGGATTCTTTCTACTGATTTAAAGGGGCTTAGGATCAGGCATTTTTACTATAAACAAATTACTAAATACAGCCAAGTTTTTTCTAACTACTTTGCTTATGTAAGTAAATCAATGAAAGCTGCTCTTATTCATGACAGTATGTCATCTACTAGAGAGGGGATCTCTAAAATGATTTCAAACAGATAACGGGTGACAGTCTCAGCTGCAATCTTCTGCTACCCTCAATCATCACAGCTGGACACAGGTGCTATGGGAAAGCAATGGCAGCAGTGACATGTGCACACATGACAAGCATGGAGAGCTCTGTGCAGCCTACCTTGCTCACAGTTCTTGCCCCCGTAGCGCACAGGGCACTCACAGATGTACGTGTTCCACTTGTTGATGCACGTGCCTCCATTCTGGCACCAGTTGGTTTCACAATAGTTCCTCTGAGCTGCACAGCCTGCAATTCAAGAAAACCATTACTTTGTATGGTTTCAATAAAAAAAAAGGTTCTTAATGACTGTATTTGAGTTTTTACTCAAAGAAGACATGGCTATTATAGGTTTGGGTTTTTTGCTTCTTTTTAAAAAATGTTTTTGAAGTCAGTTACGCAAAATGTGGACGGCAAAAGTTTATGTAAGCTGATCATGCATTCATCTGTTAAATGCACAAAGATAAGTCTGTCTATCAAAGGCATATGCTATGACTCTCTCCTTAATCCACAATCAATGCAACACACTTTAGAACTGCAATTTAGCTCTTACAAAGACCTTCAGCAGCATGGACAGAAGGGACTTTCCATTTTTGTGGGTAAGAGCCAGTTTTAGGATGATGAGAACATTCTGTATGCCTAATCACTGGAACTAATCCTGATCAGGGATCCAGGGACTGGAAATCAAATCAGAACTTCCAACAGGCTGCTCCATGAAGCAGGTTTCACATTTGGGGAATTGCAGAATTTTATTTACAGAACAAACACAATTTATTTAAAAGTCATTGTAAGTGCTGTCTTTTTCATGAACTAATCCTACTGGCTTTCAGAGCAAAATGACATTTAATAGGTAGTTTAAAAATAGAGGAGGAGAAGTCAATTTAGGAGTAAATTCCTGGCTGAAACTCCCAGCAATACAGAAAGGCTAAACAAGCCCAGTCCTTTCTGATGTGCTGCTGAATCCTGGAAGTGTGCCCTGTGCCACGGGCTATTGTATGCCTCCCTGGCACAGGTGTGGACTGCACATTACACAAACAAATGAGGTCTGGCCAGAGACACAGTGGCAGCACAATGCCATACAGCACCTGAAGTTCCTGCCCCATAGCTGCTTTGCCCTCAATAGTGCTAACAGGGAGACAGGGGAATTTCAGAACCCTGTGTCCCCTTCCTCTTCTTGGGGCTCCTTGCAGTGGCAGCCTCAACATGCTAAGCCATGTCCCACGTGCAGCTGTGGCAGAGACCTTTGTGGTGTTGACCCTTGGGGCACTGGTTGCCTATACCTGGCAGAGTGCCATTATTGGCAATGAAACCAGCCATGTCGATGGGCTTGCTGTCGATGGAGAGGTTCCTCATGCAGCCAATGAACTGCCTGTTGTGCACCGGGAAATCCTCAGGCAAGTTTGGGACACCACCAAGGAGGAGAGGGCCAGTCAGGTCCAAAGATCTGAAGAAAGAAAGAAATGCTCATAATTTCTTGCAAAGAGTTTGTTTTATTTTGCCCTTTATCTTACTGCTTCCATAAGCACATTTAAGCTGCACTTCTGTCTGCTACATGAGCACTTCCAGAGCTTGTAATCAAAGTCCAATAACACCAACTTTTAACTTAGGAGCTGTCATGTCCATATAGAATCCAGTGACCTGTCCCTAACAGTTGCTAGTCTGCAGAAGAAAATGAAAATTAGAGAAAAATGTGTAGCCACAGGGCACTTCTTTCTGACCCCAGTCATGCAGGGACTGGCTGATGCCACTCAGCACAAGGTTGAGAAACAATACATTTTTATGTAAGGACTTAATTATCATGTAGTGCCAATCCTTTTAAAATCCTCTGAGGATCTTAGTCTTAAAGACATTTAGTGGATGTAGGTTCTACTAAATGACTCCACACTGTGTGAGAAGTGTTATCATCTGGTCATTTGGATTAGCCCCAGTTTTTATAGTGTACCCCTCTCTTGGGATATTAGAGCACCATGTGTCTCTCAGTGGTCTCTCTGCTATCATTCATTACTTTATATCCCCTTGTGTTGTCTGCTGTTCACCTTCTCTTTAAACTCAAAAGTACCAATTTTTTTTTTCTTCACAGGAAACCTTTTCTCACAACCAGGGATTTTCAATGGTTGCTTTTTTATGCCCTTTATTTCTACCTCCTTTTAAGATAGGACTCTTAACTTAAATGGCAGAAGTAATTCCACATCCCAAATGAAACTGTTTTACTTTTCGTTGTTATGTCACATCTGTTTTTCCAACTTACTGGTTAATCACTTAGTGCTCAGTGGTTAATTGCATGCTGGTGATTCTTCACTGGAAAAAGAGAATGAGTGGAAAACACAAATACAGGGAATCCTTACTTTTTGGAGCCAGTCTGAGTGCCTTGGGCAGCACAGGTGTAGTTCCCAATGAGGCTCCCGAAGCGCACGGCCACTGCTGTGTCACAGTCGTCCACAGTCACCACGGCCACCTTCTCTCCAGAGGGCCCATGGGGGATTCCTAATCGGCCAATGTTTGGCTTCAAAAAGGAAATGGCACTTGTCATACAGGGCTACATACACATGAGATTTAAATGCTGGTTCAGTCAGCTCAGCAACACACTTCTTATTACCCCCCAAAGAGGACAATAATAGAAGATGTAAATGAAACAGCAGAAGTTAGGTTGTCCCACGACATTTAGGCAAGGAAAAACCCCAATGGATGACTTCAGAGCCCACACATACCCAGTATGGTACACAGGGTGCTCAGAAGTGGCTTTGGTCTTTTCCACAGCTGAACCACTTTGGCCCAAATCATATCAAACAGGTGTTTTCTCACTTCTGCATAGTAAATTCTAATAAATTATGCTCATTTTGCACCTCTTCACCTCAAGGCAATGAAAACCCTAAAATGATGTATTATTACAACTGAAACTTAAATTAAAGGCTTAAATCACATTTTCTCTGATGACTGCACTCTGTCCAGGCTACCAGAAACTGAGTTCAGGCCTCTATAAAAGCTGTAGTGAGGTGTCGTCTGATGACTGGGAGGGAACTTAGATGAAACCTGCTTGTTCCAGCTACAGGATGGAGTGCATGAAAAACCACTGCCCATTGCTGGGTCAGCTGAGAAGCCCTTAAGTTCTAGTTACAGGAGAATAGAGACCAATGACCGGTGGAGCTGGACAATCAAAAATAATGGATGTATCTGTGCTTGCTCTGGTGCAGGCACACAGATGCAGGTGTAGCATGGAAGATGTGGATTAAAGCAGCAATAAAAGCTCTGGCTTTTCCTCACCTCTGCTTCTCCCAGGCAGTAGGAAACTCCTGCCCATCAAATCACAATGTGGCCTGGTGAACATGAGCCACAAAGCTAGAATTATCACACTCAGCTTCACACCTCCACTGTTAGTGGCTCACTCTGCCCATCACCTGCTGTCAGTTGGTGTTCTCCCCACTTCAGCACCTACTGAGTGGGGAAATTCAGTGATCCCAACAGACAGGCTTTCCTATGGGACCACCAGGAATTCAATACCAGTCATCAAGTTTCTGTGCTTCCACCACAAACAGATCCTTCATCATCTTCACTAATTTTGTCACTGATCAGATGTATTCTGAGTGACTGACAGGAGATGATGTTTCCTGTGCAGAAACTCAAGAGACAGATTTGTCCAGTGGACAAGTACATTATTACTGTTAAAAAAGGTGCATGTGCAAACAGAAGCATAGCAGCCTCAGTAAAGAGCCAGCAAATCCTGTAAGAAAACTGTTTCCATGTTTAATGTCCATATAGAGCTGAGAGGTCTTAATCTACCCCACGTGCAAGATCTCTGAGGGCATTATGGGCACAAGAGAAGGCACTGAGCTGAACTCTACTGGCTTTGCAAAGGACACCCCACAGGAATGAAGCCAGCAGGATCTGACCAGATGCAGTGGTCCAAAATGTATTTAAGTCCAAAGTCCAAACATATTTACTGGATGTGTTAATCAACAGTAGCTGCATCCATATGAAAATGAAGACGGCTGGGCATCTGTAGCTTGCTGTACACTTGCTTTAAAACATGTACTGCATGACTGCATTCTGAAATTCCTTATTTGTACAGCAAACAAGGAAGCAGTAAAGGGATAAATGAATTCTTTCTGTTTCACTTACAGACACATAAATTTGTTAACATACTTACAGCCACTTTCATCATCTGTATAGAGACATTTATTTTTAAGGGTAAGTATTCCAATACATAAAAAAAAAATTTAAAACATGTTTCCTGGTGTCAATTCCAGTTGGAAAGTATTTTCCATTTCCTCTACCAAGACCTAATGTGATCACATAGTTTGGCAGTTACTCAGTATAAGGTTTTGACCTCTCTTTAGTGATATTAAGGCAGATTTTATTTTTTCCGATACTCCCTGGACTTTGCCACTGCCTAGGTTGGAAAGACAGGAAACATACGTATTTGAAGTGCTGAAAATGTTATTGTATGCAATGATGGCAATGTTAGTGAGCAGCTTTTCAAAGTAAATTTAAAAATACATGGAAAACTAACCAACTGACAGGCAAGCTTTCCCTTCCAAAATTAAAATGTTTACGTTCTGGGTGCTACTTCTATTCATTCAGAGGAATGATTCGATTAACATTTATGTTCTTGTGCTTCACTGAAATAATCTATTGTTTCTTACATGGAAGCCTTGACAAAGGCAGGGTATTTATTCCCTCAGCAGGGGGGATCTGCCCAATGTTAATCATGATTGCAACCTGATGAGACTCAGGACTATGCAGCTGCTCCTTCACAGTCACTAGCTGCAGTAGAAAATTGATTTTTTTTCTACTGTTATTTAACATAGAAACTGAAAAGTGTTTCTCTAGATGTTAAATGTTCATTGCAGTACTGATCTCTGGCATCTCTTGGGCTCTGATGACCACACAGAACCATGAAGAAAGGGAATATTGCAGTGAATGAAAAGAAATGTATTGGCAGTTCAAACCATACTTAGTTCAAACACAAGGTAATTTGCTGACCATGTTAGAAGTCTCATTTGACAGAATTTGACAGATTTTTCCCAAAATGCAAGAATATGTTACTGGGAAAGGAGAGAGATATTTTCAGACTGAATTAAGAGGATGAGACCTCAAAATATGTGTCAAGTATTCATCTTCTCAACAGCTAACATAGGGAATGCTTTATAATTGAAATAATGGGAAGTAAATAAAAGACTTTATCAGAGAAAGCCCAAGTTAAGAGCTCCTTCAGCAATGAATCATGGAACAGATTTTATTCATTAAATACTTTGATTAATGTTAAATATAGGTTACTGATGATGCAAAGGATTTTAGAGTGTCATGCATTAAAAAAAAAAATCACTTTGAATAGTTGCATACAAGAAAGAGAATTAATCCCATAATATGAAACTTGGGATCTGATCAGAAGAATTCCAGTTGCAGACTCTGAAACTCTCAGCACTAAATGATGAAAAATAATAAAACAACCCTACTAATTAACTACAAAACAATGAGGAACCATGGTGAGATTGAAAGGTTAAAAAGGCAATACAACACCGGGCTGTTGCACAGATGCATATGAGGAAAATTTCATAACACTGAACAGGATGGAATGTTTGGGCAGTTTTGTTTTCATTTACTAAAAATACCTTCCAATTACAGCAGGTGCACAAAACAGCAGCCAGAGCAAATTTACCATATCAAATAAGCAAAATGGACTTGGCATGTTTAGCCTAGCAAAGTAAAGGCTACAGAAGAGTTTTGGAAATAAGATGCCATCACTGTAGTGCACACAGTTTAAGAATAAAGGGGTATAAGATGCCCATGAGTAATGTAGGCTGGTAATCACCAGGGAACGCTCAGCCATAGGAGGGATTATTGTTGGGAAAGTAGCAGGGCTGAAAATGACTTAAAAAAACTTTATTTGTTTATGATTATAGAAGTCCATTTTAGCAGAAAGAATTTCTTTCTATGTTTGAAAGAAAATGAATGTCAGTGAAGAGTACTTGGAAAATGCACCAGAAAGTGAATTGCCAACACTACATGACAGCACACACATTCACATTTCAAGCATGATCTTTGTCTCAATGAAATCCTACTGGAGCAAGACTGATCCCTAACAGTAGGAACAGCTAACACTAACCAGCATTAATTCACACTATTATTTTCTGGAAATATGTTCAAGGAGTTAAAAGCCAGACTTTCATCTGGGTACTTAGCCGTCCTTTCTGCCTGTCAGACCCATCTCCTGAAATACATGCTACCCGAAAGGCAAGTTTCATTAGCTGTGCCAATTCTGCACTCATGAGTAAATGTGCAATGTGGTGTACAGGAATTTACCAGCATGACCCCCATTAATAGTAATGCAAGTCATGTAACTGAGTTCCTGCTCATGGAGCTGAAAATTTACCTTTCGCTGCCTAACCCTAAAGGCTGCCTTTTCAGTTAGTGCTTCTTCAGAAAGCAGCTGGGATTCAAATTTCAAAGACCACATGCTGTAACACTGAGTAGCAAGAAGAGGTACCAAACAGTGCCAGAGAGAAAACCCGGTCTCCCTTAAACAAACTATGAAAGAAGTGCATTATTCTGGGACTCAAATGAAAGGAAGAAAAAGCAGCCCTGAGTGTTGCAGTGTTTTATCACCATCACATGATGATTCCTCAAACATTCTGTGCATCCCATAATGAAATTCATTTTGTTTGTTATACTGACTCTTATGTTTTTATGTTATAGTCACATATAGGGTCACCTGGAGAAAAGAAATAGTCCTGTCTTAGGATCAATATGGGGCAGCATAAGTCCCCTACCTTTTTCTCCATCTATAAACCAAGATTAACCATATTTATGTTCCTCAAAAGATGGCAATTAGTACCTAAAACTGTAAACAATGTAATGAAACTTAACTTTGCCTCACTGAGCTTTCATGAAGATCACTTGTTCTGATCTATGAGTGACAATCTCCCATCTCATGTCTAACCCATGATATTCACCTTTGCCCAGAGACTCACAGGCAAAATGTGACTACAGGAATGACAGCCTCCTAGGACGTCTTTTGAAGATTGCAGCTCCCTTTCTGACCATAGCAGAGGTAACAGTGAGACTCATCTACTGTCTCAGCAGTGACCTGGAGGAGTGACCTCCTTGAGCCACAACGGGGTATGGAACTCCTTTTGGCCACCTGTAGTGACCTTCTAAGGCTGCAGTGAAAGAACACCACTGTGGAAGTATTTTCCTAGTGATGACAAATCTGATTTTTGTGAGAATCAGTTATAGGGCAATGTTTAGACCTCTCCCCATAAATTCAACAGTAAGAAAGACATGTAGCTTCTCCCAGGTGAAAAACCCTGAGAAGCTTAATCTGTGAACTTGTGTTTTACAAGTGGAGACCAGACAGAGGAGAGAAAGTCATAAAAACACATCTGTTTATAGTTTGCAAATCCACTGCACAAATCCACTGTGATTACACTTAGAACATCAGAGGTGGATATTCTCATGTGGCTCAGTTTCGTTTGGGTTCTCTATTATGTTTAAGTAAATATTTAAACTTCGAGAGCCCACACAGTTACTTATTAGAGACACAGCTGGTGTAACGATGCACAGTGAATGGAAAAGACATACATATCCACAGACAATGGGAGCCCTTGTCCTAAACACTTAACCCTTGTACTTTAGATCATATGTCCTACTGTTTCCAAGTCAGGATGCAAAACTGTTGAAGAGGTTTAAGTAGTAGTCCAATCCTAGGCAGACTTATTTTAAATTAAACCAGATGAGATAGTATCTGTACATGTAATAATAATACTGCAAAGTTCAAATGTTTGTTTAATCAGCAGCAGTGGTGACACTCAGATTCCTAGATCTCACCCTTTTATTAGTTAATCTGCAAGATAATAGCCTGTTCCAGAGGTCTCACAAACATTTCCTCCACCAGACAACTTTTTTCCAGCTTCCATTCCTAGATAAAAACTTGCCACTTGACTTTTCTCACAGATGGGAAGAGGGAGAGTGGTTTTGGTCAGCCATCAGAGAGTGCTCCAACATAAGGGATATTCCCTGAGGTCAGGCTGAAAGTTGTGCTCTCCAGCTCAAATCTCAGCCAGGAGGTCTTCCTCCTGCTTCAGCCACCCCATTGAGTCTTTTGAAGGAGCTGCAGAGATGATTCAGCATCAGACTGTAAGTATGGCCAACATTTAGAAAATGCAAACCAGTACTCCTTGCAGATGAGACACAATGTACTTTGTTACACTTGGCACCAGGAGGAAACCAAATTTCTTGGGGGTCAGATGTTGCATATTATAAATTCTGCATTTTCTCAGCTCACTGTACACATTAAAAATATATTAATTTTAGACAGTCAGTCTTCTTGCAAAATGCTTTGCATGGTGTAGCTTAATAATCAGAGCTTGGCTTGTTTGTCTTTTTGTTAAGTATAAGAAGAAAAGCCATCCTGAAGTCAGTGCCAGCCTTTCAGTGATTCCAAGAGTTTGCTTACCAGACAGTAAGTTACCCTTCTGTTTTTGTTAATTAGTAGCTAATGATTTATTGGCCTTTCAGAGTGGTTAAAGGTTAAAAAGAATCTGTTTCCTTGTTATTTCTTTTTAACACTCTCCTCTTCATTGTTAATGCGCTGGTTCAGACCCCACCACCCACAAAAGTGCTGGGTGGAAAATGCCTTAAACCTTCTGGGGCTCTTTGCTTTTTAACACTTCCAACTACAGTAATAACAGGGGAAAATTGATTAAATGGCATTGGGTCCTGCTGGAGACGTTGGAGTGAGTGACACAGAGTCCTGCTGGAGGCATTGGGGCAGGTGGCACAGGGTCCTGCTGGGGGCATTGGGGCAGCTGGCACTGGCTGGAGGCTGCTGCTGCTCGGGCTGCAGCCTTGCCGGGTCCCTGCCCGGCTCCCCGGCGCTCATTAGGCCGCCTGCCAGCCCCGGCTGCTTCGTTAACCCGCCGGCCTCTGCTCCCCTCGGCCGCGGGGAAGGGAGGAGCCCCGCCATTCCCAGGCGATGCTGTGCTGCTTCAGTGCTCAAAAAGCTCATTAAGGGCCCATGGCAGCAGTGTCTCCCTGCACAAGCTGCCGCAGCCCAGCCCCCCCCAGCAAGGAAAATAAATAAATAAACAGGAAAAAATAAACAGGGACAGCACACTGCTCACAGTTCTGTGGGGAGACTAGGAAATGCCAGAGGAGCTTAGCATGGACTTGCAGACCACTCTGATCAATCAGGAAACTCCAAATCAGGCCAGATTACAGAAACCAATAACCTTAATCTTTGTTTTCTAGAGTTTCCCCTTGTAGATTTCCAGAGCACCTTGAGGATAGGCGGTGTGAAGAACAGATCCTGATTAGTCACCAGGGAAAGGCAGGACAAGTCATTTCACATAACCCCCTTACTCCTTTGATGTATGTATCCCCTTTATTCACTGAATATTTTAATGGCATTTCTCTATACAAATTTGACTCAAGTCTGTACAGAAACAGGAGAGCTTGTGACAGTGAAAAGGAAAGCCAAAGAGCTTCCCATCAGTGAGTAAAAAATGCAAATCCTGAAAAGCCATCAGACCAGTTCCTTTTCCTAGAGAAACGCCCTGCAACACCAATCATCAGGATCTGGGCTGGCCCACAAAGTTAAGCAAGTTTTACTGGCCTGATTTGTTATCTCCTTTAGGGCTGCATCCAGAGGCTAAACTTTGATATTCAAAGCAGGAGGTTTCAGCACAGCTATGAGACCTGGCACAAGTGAATGGCACTGCCCGAATTGCTGCTGCTCTTCCAGTGCTGGGGCAGAGATGGGGAGCAGCCCCTCCTGTCACAACATGTGGCAGTGGCACAGCAGGGCTGTGAAAAGCCATGGTTACAGAGACATGGCATCCAGATATGCTCCTTGCCTCTACAGCATGACCAGGATCTTCACAAATATCATCCAGTGTCTGCAAAGGGTGTATTCTTAGTTCTGACTAATTTTGGCAAGGGCTGCTGTAGTGCTGATGGGAAGATGAGTTTTCCCTGTCTGCAAATGGAAATTTTATCCTCAAATGTGTATTCCCAGATGCTTCTCAGCTCTTTGAGGCTGAATCAGTGACACAGCAAGACAGACCTGTTTTGGCTGTCAAGAGACCATTCTCTCTCTCTTCAAGACAACATTCAGTTTTCCATGTGGCAGACAGCACTCACCACAGTGCCCTGCTCCTGTGGGTGCCCTGTCCTTCCACTGCAGCCCTTTCCTCATGCTGAAATGCCCCTATGGCTGATGTCCCTTCTCCCTAACCTTTCCTGCCCTCTGAACCCTTTTTCTGCCTATTTTACTGTCTCTTTCCACCAACAAGGATGTTCTCCAGCACCTTTGGAGAACTGGCAAAGAAGAACATATCCTTTGATGCTGGAAGAGCCCTCTTGTTCTCCCTCCCCTGCTGTCCTCTTCCAGCTCAGCAAATCCTTCTCCCTCTGCCACTTGTCCCTGTTTACCTGCCAAAGAACAATTCTGAAATATTTTTTGCTTTATATAAAATCTTTTAAGTCCTATGACATATTTTTGCACCCGGAATGTCAATGTGGCTGCTCTCAGAGCCCAAGAAATACCTGTGACACTTATGCACAGCAACTAACCCCTTCCTGGACAAATCCCTGGTGACACCTTGCAGAGCAAACTGCTGCTTAGTGTGAGTAATGGAGTCACATTTCAGCCTGTAACATCCAGGAATCCCACACTTTTCCATGGGGCTGCTCCCTGCTCCCATGGCTGGATCTTTGTGAGGGTCTCCTGGCACACAGAGACTTCTGCAAGGCCAGGTAACTGCAAAGTGCTGTTTCCTGTCACTACACAGACAGATGCAAAATACCTGAAAAGTTACTGTAAATCAGTGAGCTACTGTAATTTACTACATGATTTAATTGTGATAACAGTGCACTTCAAAGAACTCGCACCAAATTCCTGAGGTGCCATTCCAATGACTCCGTGGCTTTGAGCAAGGCCTTGCCAGGCTGGGCTGCAGAGCACAACCTTCAAGCACTGTCCCCAGGGCCTTAGGGTGAGCCAAGGACCATTCAGATTGTGCCAGGTCTCATGGAGATCCCGAAAATCACCATTTTGGGAGGTGCCACCAAATGCCTTGGGATTTTTGCAGAGGTGTCAGATGGCTTGAGCAAACTGGGCTCAGGAGCATCTCTGGGTGCCAGGTTCCCCAGCATGACTGAGAGCCCCACACCAGGAGGAAAACCACACAGCAGACACCCAGTTCAGACAGGGGGTGCACGCCCTACATGGGCACACAAATAAAACCTTTAAAACCCAGATGATGTGGGAAGAGAAAGCACTGAACAGCCTGACAAAGATGAGGCTTCCAAAAGAGGAGGGACTCAGGCTGGTTTTGCCAAGACACAGTCCCTTACTGTGCAGATGTTTTCTGAAAAGTTACTGTTTGTGTTTGCATATAAAATCACCACCACAACAATCAGTGTTTTTCAGGTGGTGTTTGCAAACTCTGTGAGAGCAACAGTTCCAAAAAGCAGGCGGGGGAGAGAACAAGCCAGGCACTGGGTACATGCTTTCCCTCCCTTCCCCAGTCCCAGAGATTTCTCAAAGCTGTCACTGAGCACTGAGCTACTCAGGGCTGGGGAGCAGGTCACACTTTACATCTCAATGACCTCCGCATGACTTTCACTGCTTTACTCTTTAATTTCCCGAGACACAGATTTAGAGGTGAGTTATTTGTTATTTTGTGTCAAGACAATGGAATGTCGCTCCACAGCCAAATCCTGATTTCCTTTCCCAGATATCAATCACTTCACACTTACCCTCCACCAGAAAAAAAAAAAAAAAGCAAACAAAACACCAACAAAAACAATTACTAATTGAAATCCACATGAATAAATGTCGGTGGAATTGCAGGGAGGGACTTTTAAAGTCCAGGCTCACATATCTTTGCTCCACAAGGGCAGATCAGCTGCCCACCCCCCATCCCTTTACACCCACTAACACCTGCAAGGGCTCCACAACCAGCCAGAGCAAGAAAAAGTAAATATTAGCCAGGCAGCCCTCCAGTGCTTTTCAGGAGATGTTAGGAATGTAAATGGTTGCCATAGGCCAGGCCAAAGTCCCACTGAGGGAGTGGTAGATGCTGTGCAAGTGTGTAAGAACAGGGCAAATGTGCAGCAACAATTCTGCTCCCTCTGAGCTTTCCACCTGCAATACTGCAGGCTGTCTGTCACATTTTTTGAATCTATGGAACTCATGTTCTCATCTAATCAGTCTTTTGATTTATACAACCACAGAACATAACCCAGTGAGTCCTGCTCCATAACCGCACTTGCACCCAAGCGAAAATGTTTCTTTAGAAAGTGAAATACTGACTTGATTTAAAGATTTCAGGGGACAGCAAGAACATCAGAACTGTGAGCAGGTATATTAATTCTAATCAGAATCTGTCAAGGTTCAGTTTCTATACAGCAAATCTATGGTCTTACCTAGAGGAGGACTTTCATTAATGATCCTCTGGATTTGGGTGGAAGAGGATGAATTTGACCTCAGCAAGGATGTGAGTGTATGAATCATGAGCCAGAAAACCAGGAAATGACTCATAAAAGGAACTATTTTTTTCTGAGATTACCTTTTCTCATGGCATTTTAAAAATTGAGTTCTGAGCATGTGGGAAATGATATCTTTTGCATTCAGACACGAAGAACATATTTTATGTGTTTGACTAGAGCAACATTTTGAACTTCAAATGTAAAATGCAGAATGCATTCAGTAATGAAACTCTAATTTCTTTCCTTCCTCTACCTGCTTGCAATTTTAATTGCTAGGGTTTTTTAAGTGGCCATGCCCAGTAGCACAAAAAATACAGATCAGTAATACAAATGCATAGCTACAAATTCCTCATACATATTGTACATGAGCCTCCAGCACTACCTACCACATCTTTCACCAGTATACAAGCCTACCCACCGAAAAGGACAATAATCTGCTGATACAGCAACTTCTGTTCTTGTAAGAAAGTTGTAAAAAAACTTCAAAACCTGCTTCTGGCTAACCACCTTGGTATTCCAGTCAAACTTCCTTACCCACTTGAGCTGAATATCTCTCAGGACGTTGCTTAAAAATTTTTGTTGTGGCTAAAAAAGAAAGTGACTTTTACAATTGAAATGTTTTTTTTTTTTCATGTAAAGCTGAAGAAACCCTGTGAAGAAACACTTTCTCTGTGAAGATCGGGCCCCCCAGTTACATGGGTAAGTACAGCTAAGTCCTCAAAAATGTGAGCTAATGAACTGACTGTGGTCATGCTCCCTGTGGTTTTGGTGTCCTGCAGGCTTCCCTGTGCATAAGCCATGGCAGAACTTTTGATCCCATGAAAATGCCATGAAAGGGAAAGGCATCCAGCACGAATTGATGATCTGGTGAGGTGTACCATCCACACTGCTGGAAGTTAGCACCATCCACCTCCTTGCTGCAACATCACTGGCCTCCAGACCCTGCTGTACATCCTGCTGCTAAACAATTCACAATGAGATGGGTGATAAGGGAATGATAACATTGGAAGAAATATGGTTAAATCTTAAGTAAGAATATGTGGTTTCTTTTAAGAGGAAGCACTAAGTTGTAATGTGCTGCCTTGCGCACTTAGGAGAGCCTTTAAAAGATCTATTGGCATTTCTTAGAAATATCATGAATTTAGGTTTTGAAATGCCACAAAATTCTATTTCCTTCTGGAAAAATATGCTCAGAGAAGTAGGGTGCTCCTAATTGAATAACATTTTCAGTATTTCCAGTACCTCTCCACCTCCAGGTTTGCTTGACATGGCAATTACTGTTCTGCATTTTTCTTTATCAAACAATGCCAAGCAATGCTGGAGCAGGTCTGTGTCAATCACAAATGCTGTAAACACAATACATAAATCTGAGCCAGCAAAATCCAAACTCTGGCAGTGCCACATCTGATCAACAGTGGCATTACCATAATCTTCAACAACTGCATTGTTTGTTTAGAAAATCTCCCTCAATCCCTTAACAAATTAGTCTGGGAGCCACCAAGAGGATTAACTTCAAAAATTCTCCCTCAGATCACAATTAAATCTGCTCCGATGTCACCAGTGATAGACATCTGCATAAGTCATACCCAAACGTTATTGCTAATTGTTTTTCCAGTTATTTGACTTCTGTTGGGGGCTGTCTGTCTTTTCCAAACAAGGTAAAAAACTCAGCACTCAGCTGGACAATCCTGGTCTGGTGTGAGAGGTGCTGCCCAGCACAAGGGGCAATACCAAATACCAATCTAAGAATTTAATCACCAACCACTTTTCCTGCCCACTCAGATTCAGAGGTAAACGATACTGGGTGGTGTCTTGGATACTGTGAGGGCAGTGTCTTGCACCCAGGGTCCAATGACAAAGTTATGCCTAGCTGGTGGCAGCTATGTGGCTTTTCTCCAAGGAGCTGGCAATCCCTATTCAGCTGCAGGCATGTGCCTGCCTCATAAATCACCCACAGTGCTGGCAGCGCCTTGGCAGGCTCAGCAGGGAGACCAAGAGCTGAGCAAACAAGGTGTTTGTGCTGGAAAGCTCACACGAGGTGGGAGTGGGGTGGCACAGGGAAGCCTGTGCTGAGCTGCTGCCTGGTGCTGCCTGCTGGTCCTGGGGCAACAGTGCTGAGAACCCAATCCAACAAGGATTGGCTCCCTTTACAGGAAAGAGAGCAGCAATCAGTGCCATCCTTGTCTTTTGGCACAATTGTCACAGTCTGAGTTTCACTACAATGTTGTAGTGAAAGGCACTCTGCCTTTTTTTTTTTTTCAAGGCAAAGTGACAAAATCAATTGTCAGTGTTGGATACAGAATATATTTCCATAACAGGCAAATTTGCCATCATCAGAGGAGGTCTGTGTTTTCAGAAGGAAACAAGATAACCTATCTGTCCGCTCCAAAGGCACCTCGTGCAGGGCACGTGTGCCAGAGGCAGCAGGGTCTGTGCTTGTCTCTGCAGCACTGTCACAGGTTGCTGCACTCATCCCATCCTACTGAAAACAAATTGCTGCATTCACCTCTCCAGCACAGAGCTGCACCACTCCCACTGCCTGCACTGCCTGTGCCACCTGTGCTTCTGCCCTTGGATTAAAAGGCACCTCCTGCCTGCCCACGACAGGGGACTGCAAGCGGCCACCAAGCTTCAGCTGCCCATGACTACAACAACACACAGCCCTGCAGATCTTGATTTTTGGGGTATAACAGTGTCATCCCCTCTTGGTGATAGGTGGCTGCATGAAACTTAGTCTCAGCTGGCTCCTGGGTGGGAGAACAGGGGAGGACCTGAGTTTTAAAATAAAAGTTTTGTGTACACATCCTCAAGTTGTTCAGCAGTGCTCTGCCTCTGGCCACTGTTAGGCAGCTGTGTGACACGAGCTCCCAGAATCAGAACAGAGGCTCTAGTAAAACAAAGGCAGTGATGAATGTTAGAGATTTGCTGTAAAGATAATCCTGAAGATAATTCTGCCAACGAGTGGCAGACATAAGGCATGCAAGAGTATAAGCAATACAGGGGCTGTACAGGACTGTACTTTGCAACTGCTTGATTTTTCTGCTTCATTTAGAAAATGGGGGGATACATCCTTAGCTCCCCAGAAATGCAAAAACTCAGCAAACCCCAAACCCAATAACCTTCCCTTTACATATCCAAGCTTGCCAGGTAAACATTGCAATTTTTATCTCAAGGTCTTTCCTCCTTATAAGAGGAATTATAGAAAGTCTTTATCTGTTAAGCCCCATACAGCTGCTCACTCTCTTTCCCCACAAAAGGATGGGGGAGAGAATCAGAAGGGTAAAAGTGAGAAAATTTGTGGGTTGAGATAAAGACACTTTAATAGGTAAAGCAAAGGCTGTGCACACATGCAAAGCGAAACAAGGCATTCATTCACCACTTTCCATGGGCCCAAAAATGTTCAGTCATCCTCAGGAAAGCAGGGCTCTGTCACATGTAACAGTGACTTGGGAAGACAGATGTCATCACTGTGAACATCTGCCCATTCCTCCTTCTTCCCTTCAATCATATGGCAGGGGGTTCCCCTCTGGGCAGCTGTCCTGCCTGTCCCCTCCCAGCTCCTTGTGCACCACCAGCCTCCTCACTGCTGGGCAGTCTGAGGAGCAGAAAAGTCCTTGACTTTGTGTAAGCCCTGCCCAGCAGCAACTCAAATGTCCCTGCATTACCAACACTGCCGTCAGCACAAATACAAGACACAGCCCATATTAGCTACTGGGAAAAAACTTAACTTTACCCCAGCCAAACCCAGTACACTTGGGCATGACAAAAATTGCACATGGAGATGAAGAGTGTACATGGAGTGAAAGTGGGTGGTTCAGAACAGAGCAGCAGATGCTTTTAAGAGCATCTCATTAAGAGCATTGACAGATACTATCTTCAGTTATGCTCTTAATTTATGCCTCTTTAAAGGACACCTATATTCACAGAACTTCCACGACATTCCTCTTTCTGACCACCCTATTGCCTGGCTAGCCACAGGAACAGCATCATATGAAACCCTGACCTGGCCTGGAAATGCTTTTTTTCTTCCTGACTTCTTCTCCATGACCCTGCCCTTCCTTCCACTTTATCCTAAGTCCTGAGCAGGTGCAGATAGGATCTATTTCTCTGTTGTGAACAGCTTCATCCCAAGTCTACCTGAGCTGGCAGCAGTCCCAAAGCCACACCATCCTCAAGACCCTCAGCTGCCCACAGCTGGATCACAGCAGGGCACACAAGCTCTGTCCAGCAGTGCTGGAGAGCCCCACACAGCTGGCATGAACAAACGGGGCTCACTGAGGTGTCCCAGACATTGAGCTCGTGAGTTTTGCCCAGAGGCCACCCCTGGCATCCACAGCCAGTCTGTGGCATACTGGTGATCCATAGTATGGAGGATTTGTGGATGCAGACTTCAAAGAATCAGCTCTGTGGTGCTACACACAGCTGTGGAGGCATGGTAAATTAACCCTTCAAGGATCAGCTTTGGCCAAGGAGCCCCCAGGGGAGGGAGGGAGCTGCCTTCCCACCCACCCACTCACCTGCTGAGCAAGCACGAGGGGAGAGCTGCTGTACCCACCTTATGGAAAATAAGATACAAGTGGGACTTGGCACTGAAACTCAGGGTGTTCTGGCCCTGTAAACAGCTTTCAGCCAGTGGATGAGGGATAAAACCTCCATGAGATAGGAAGGTACTGGCAAATTCTAGTGCATGAGTAGGCTGACAGCTAAATCTCTTCAGTATTAACTCAGTCTTCAGTGATATTCAAGCTGCAGCTTGCCCCAGATGAAGGCCAGTTAACTCAAGAGAAACCATCACTTACCACAGGCAGGAAATTTTTAAATTCATATGTGAGTCTAATAGAGAGCAATGCATCTCCTGTCCTTTGAATTCACAGCACACCGAAGATCAACCCTAATCACCCTCACTTCTTTCAAGTTTATCTCTAACTGAAGAATTTGCCTGTTTTCTCTGCAGCTGTCTTCAGGCTAAGTGCAGGTCTGGGTTCTGCTGGTGGGGAGCACAGAGGGATGAGAGTCAGCAGGTCCCTACTAATCATAATCACTCTGAAGGGGTGGGCTACTCCCAAGACAGCCAAGTATCTGAAACAAAACCCATGGCATGTCTCAATCAAAGACATTCAAGGAGGGAGAGAAAGAGCAGCAGCTTACTATTGATTATCAGATACGAAAAGAAATCTCATCCCAGCGTGGAAAAAGAATAACATTTGTCCTGAATAGCTCATCCTAGGAGACTGACTGAGACCACTACAGTGGAGACACTCTCCTAGGCACCCACCATTTTACACCTCCTGACCATGGAAGTGGATCCCACCACAGGCACTGCCTAACAGCACACAGAAGTTGTTCCTTTTGTGAGTCACCCAGTGAGTCATTCAGGGCTTTGTTCACCCTATCCCCCAGAATTACTGCACTGCACATCAGACACTCACTGGGAGTTTGTTTCTATATGCTTTTCCCACGTTTTCTCTCATTGAGGTAAAATTATCCTGTGCTCCCTTAAAGAGAGCACAAGGACCTTCCTACAGAACAGTAACATCCTTAAGCAACTTGGATGTCATGTGTGTATAAGTAATACATAATATACAGAGCATATAAATACAAATATACAGGTACATGCCCTCTATAATTAAAGGAACATGTCCATACTCAAAATATTTTTATGTTGTGCCAAATGATGAATTCTACCCTGAGGTAATGAGTCAGGTAAAACATTACCATAAGTTTGATGGTATATCTCAAATGCTGAACAGAACTGTGTTTCTATCAGGAGTTTGGGAGAGTGGCTTGAACTTTGCACTTAATTAAAAACACCACTCACTACAAGGTCCAGTAAAATCTGCTGTTACAGGTAATACCTACCTGTATGTACAATGAATGCCAGACAGTTCATATAATGCCATTGCTACTGAGCATCATCACCATCAAACACGGGTGTGCTCCTATTCCAAACAAGTACCAGCACAGTTAAACCTGGTCACTGTCACTCATGCTGCAGGCTCAGGAGAGCCAAAGGATGAGGACCAAACTCCATCAGAGGCTGACTATATTCTCTCATCACCTGGAGAGGAAGTACAGTACTGAGGCAAATAGGGCAGCTGACATTGCTGCTGCCCCTTACACCACCTATCCGGTGGACAAGCAGCAGATTGTTTCTACTATTTTTAAATCAGTTTCATTTACCAGGCTGAAATCTTCCTCTTCCTTCCACTTTTCCTTTCAAAATAACATTTTTAATTCCATTTCTTCTAAAGGTCTTATCAATGTATACCTCTTGAGAAAGCAGGTCACTCACAGGTTACCTTTAATTCAATACCTCCCACTGATTTTAATGGCTGCAAGATCAGGACCCCACTAAATAATATGTTTGAGCTATCAGAGTCAGCAAGTGGCCTTGCTGCCTGTCTTCCCCCACTGTCAGCAAACATCTGTAATGGCAAGTAACAGGTAAACTGATACCTTGCTACTGGGAAACTGAAAAACCTCTAACACAGAACTGAAAGCAGATAATGGTTATAAAACACTCCTAGTTCACGTCTGCTGTCTTATAACTTCTAATTCCTCTCCCTTGATGTCTTCTCTTCCAGAAACTCAATACAGAGCCAACACTTAGTACAAGTTCCATGTGCTTCCCTCAGGCACTTCTGCTGAATCCAGCTGGTTTCCTCCAATGAAGGGAGCGTCCATTTCCATCACTACACAGTAAATGAAATGATATTGCTTCCCTTCCTCTGATACAATCTGTTTCCTTACTGCAATGTTTTACAGAGCTGGCACATAGCAGGGTTGGTAAGAAAGCATCAAATACTTGAACTGACAGAGAACTGCTTTGATGCTTCTCTGCAAACACAGTGCAGCAAAGCCAGCTCTGGACTTATCTTTTACTGATGAGGCTCCAGTGTTTGGCCCCACGTGGCAGGGGACCTTTTGATATTAGTTAATTCTAATTAGTTAAATCTATTAGTTAATTCTAAACCATCATTTTTCAACAACATTAAAGATAAACATTACCAAGCACATAACTTCTGAGCTAAGCACAGAAAATACTTTACAGGAGTCACTTCTACACTTCCTTCTCATTGTGGTTATTAGCAAACTGACTTTGTGCAGGGTGACCTTGCACATCGCCACGATGTGTCTATTAAGAAAACAGCTGCTGCTCAAGTTTTTTAATGCAAGAATGACAAATCAATAAATTGGATCTCTAGGGATATCTATGATGATGATTATGCATTTCCCACAGACAACGCTGGCAAGAGATGTCTAAAACAGAGCAAAGACCAGAAGCTCCCCAGGCAAAGAGCAGAATGGAAAAAGGGGGAGGAGCACCCAAGGGATGCTGATGGAGGCAGCCCCTGTGGCCCTGCTGCCAGGAGAAGACAGAGGCACACAGGAGGGAGGAGAAGGGCCTGAAGGTGAGCATCAAACATGAGCCAGAGACAGGGAGGAGGGAGACAGCTCAGGGGAGCTCTGCATGCTCAGAAAGGTTATGCAGTGTCTGAGCAGAACAAAGGGGCTGTGTAGCCTTGGGATGATGAACTGACACTGCAGTAGGATGTTGGAAAGAGTGGAAGGATGCAGTACCTGCAAACTAATATGTGTGCATGATTTCATATTTCAGAACTCATGAGCTTTGGTACCCTGTTATTCAAACATCTCAACTGTGTCAAGTTTAGACACAGCATCCCATTTATCTTGGCACAACTCAAATCCCTAAATTGTCCCTGTCTTTTCAACCTCCTCACAGGAACTTTGCTTCCAGCTTTGTTAAAACATGAAGCAGCCAAGGAACTGCTGTACAAACAAATACCAGCTGAGGGGAAGGCCTAACCCTGGGGCAGGGTGTGGGGGCAGCCTGGCAGGCAGGGCTGCAGAGCTGCCTCCAGCTGTCCCTGCCCGGCAGCACCCACTCCCTCTTCCACGGCTGGAGAGCTGGTGCAACATGTGCAATTCTCAGATGTGCTGGGAAGTGCTGAGAGCACACTGAACACATACTGGTGAGCATATCCTGCTTGTGCCATTTACTCAATGTTGTGGGCTCCCCCCTCCAGCCCAAATTTAACCATCCTGCAATAAATGCTGCTAAGGGGAAGGTGATGACCTCAGTCTCTCACACAGACAGCAAAGGGCACAGTGCAGCTCTCCACACAGTGACCCTGCTTTTCATCACTTTCATGTCACACAAGTGGCAAGGCAGTAAATCAGCAGTGTTTCCTGGTGTTTCCCTCTGCTCTCCCTCTCTGCCCTGAATTTTGTCCTGTTCAGTGGAGACTGGCTCATTTCACTTCAAAAAACTGGGGCAGAAGAAGAAAATGATGACAGGACACACATGTCAACAACGAGAAAACACCAGCTGCTAACATGGCTCACTACCAGTCTGCTTGAACCACAGCAAGCCCTGAAAATGAGGCAGGGGTTTATTTTTAACATCTGTGTCAGATCTCTTTGCCTTTTAAAGAGCATTCCTCTGCTGCTCAGGCCCCTTATCTGCTCCTTGGCACTTCAGTGAGCTGGTCCAGCAGCTCTCCCTGCAGCTGTGCCCAGGAGCCTGAAAGCTGGATTGTCCCTCCACTGCCTCAGCAAGTGCTGTGCACTCTGCCAGAGTAATCCTCTAACAAATATGCACACGTGGAAACAGCAGAGGAGCTTCACAGAGCCCACAGATGTGTGCACAGCAACACAAGTTTCACTTCTATTTCTCTGGGCTCCAGATAGCAGAGAGTATATTGCATATATTAAGCACAAAACTTAATTAAGTTTTAAATTTTTAAAAAAATATAAAATACTAATAGAAAGCTTTTTACTACCTCAATAAAATATCCTTAGGCTAGGAGATCCTATCTAGGAGTCAAAATAAAATTTTAATCCTCCCATTTAAACTGCCACACAAACTGTGATGAAAGGATGCAGCACTGGGAAATAAAAAACTTGCTGATCATATTAATCCTCCATCTTCCATTCAGCTTCCTGCACCAGTATCCTGTTTCCTTTTTAACAGCCAACAATGCCTCTCTATTTCCTTATGTGATTCCCCTAAAATTCTAGCATGTCAGAATTAAAAGCCATGCTTCTTAGTCACTAAATGAACTCTAATTTTTGTTATGGTTTATAGAAGATCTCTGACATCTACCTGTAAACAGTGACATTGTACACTCTAAAAGCCTGCTTTGTGGTTCATCATGAAATGGCTGCTCTGCACAGAGAGCCTGCAATGCTTTTAGTTTAGTCAGACTGACCCTGTGACCAAGTGGCAGCTGAGGGACAGGGACCACAGAGTCCACCTCTGAGTGCCATGGACTGCATGCAGTGACAACTTTTGAGTTTCTCTTGTGTATCTTTTTATACAGCAGACAAAAACTTACTAAGTGCTTTATTACTAAAAGCTGTGAGCCTTTTAAAAATCATATTTTCCAAACTAGAGAAGCTAGTGCTAGCTAAACTCATCATTTGACAAGAAAAGACAGCTATAGGAAAGAATTTTCTTTGTTTCAGGAAATTCTGCACTAATGGTTGGTAGCTATTACACTTAAGGCTGCTGCATAGCACAATTTTTTTAACAAGACACAAGTGAATCAGTTGGTTTAGATACACTGACACTTGTAACAGCTTAAAAAACTGAAAATGAAAATAGTTCCAAGCACATGAAGGTTTCCCTAGGAGTACTTCTGAAAAAAAATATACTACATCTAGTTTTGCCTTCCTGGGCCAAAACCCAAACGTCCTGAGAGAATTTTTGTCCCAGGCAAGGTAAGCAAGACCAGTACCATTTGTGCAGAGCTGTACCAAGGTGCCTGGTGAAACAAACACAATTCAGGGCACCTGCCCATGTCAGGTCAGAGCTAGCTGCCCCTGTAGCTGTATGCACAGCAGGGTAAGCAGCAGCAGCAGCACATGCAGCCTTACCTTGTTGTAGTACTGCACCTGCACCGAGTGCCACTGCCCGTCGCTGACCCCGCCCGCAATGAACGGCGCCACCGTCGTGGTTGTCTCCCCTGCAAAGACAGCCAGCAGGGAAAAGTCAGTCACCACCACTGCCAGGAACACAGAGAGACTCTCATTGGGCACAGGATGCAGCCACCTTGCTCCATCAGGGAGGAAATTTGGTTTGTCCTGCAAGACAGTAAATACCCCCAGTTTTGTGGAGTCACTCTGGTGCACAGAAACCAGCTTCTGGCACACTTGGGTGAATTATGCTGGTTTTTATCATGCTTCTGCAAAGGGTGGTAGCAGATGCATTGGGTAGATACAGCTATTGCTGAAGTGATCAGCTGAGGGAGAGATGTACATTAATTTTTCTGCATTTTTGCCACAAGCACCCTTTGAGGTGTTTTTTACTATGATGAGTATTGTGATGGGATATTTTGTCAGGGAAGGGAAGCTACGCACTGTTAGAGCTGAGAAAGTGAAATCCAAAAGTACTCTAGTATAAAACCCATGGTAACCTTGAGCTCAGCAAAACTTTACCAGTGATTAATGAAATTATTGGCCTTTCAGTGTTTATATTTGAAAGCAAGACTTTGCCATTGCAATTGGAAAGCTGAAGCTTTAAAGCCAGGACAGAGTCAGCAGACCCAGCTCAGTAACCAGGCATATCTGTTTCGAGGTAGCAGCAAAATCAACATTCATGTTGAAAGTACATAATAGGCCTGGCACAGGGAAGGGATTGCTCCCTTTTCTTTTTCCTTTTTTTTTTAACAGTTGGAAAATTCTACATAACAAACCACAGGAAAAATAACTGCCCCTGTAAATGAACAAATCTCATAGTACTGTTGAGCTTAAAATGTACTTTCAACTCTGTATTTGCAACAAACATCTAAGTCAAGTATTATTCTTGTGTTCCCTACTCTCCTTTAACTCCCGTCCCATATGTTTCTGTGATTTAAACAATACATATTTCAGTTTAGCATGTATGACATCCTGCTGTGATGGTTTTTATTATTTAGTGATAAAATCTATACAAATAATTGAGCTTTCTATTCAGCTATCAAATGTCTGCAAAAGGAAGATCACTGTTCTGCAATCCTTTTGCTCTGCTTTCTGAGAAAAAGTTGTCGTGACACGTAACACAGTGAGATCAGGTGTCCAAAACTTGTACTGTTCATTAAAAGCCACTTAAAACTATAAAACATAAACCATTCTCCTTCCAAAGAAAATACCATTTGTAATGTGCAGGACCAGACCTGCTCTCAGGTGCAGCAGTGCAAATCTAAATTTAGTTTCATGTATCTGAAAGGAGTTCCTTCACATTTAAATGCATATAAGTGCAAGCAGAATTTATTTTTTTCCCAATCATCCTCAGGGTACCTTCCAAGCAATTTGATTCAAGTTTAGACAGGTGAAGCAGAGCTACAGAAGAAAGCACATCTCTCTGCAGCATGTTATTTCCTTACACTAATCCATTCAGAAACCTGCCTTAAAATCTAATTTGGACAACTTTGAGGTAATAAAGGGGAAATGTAACTGGATACCTTCAACCCAACGGGCCCACTATGCACTCAGCATTGCTGGTAAATCAATGGGGTCACACAGGATTTACCATGGGGTCTGAGGGCAGCAGCCATCACTGGTGATGAGTGTGCAACACCAATGCAGGCTGTGCTTCTGCCTCTATGGCTTTACTGCTTGCAGTGTCTCACTTTCCACAAAAGTAAAACACGACTTGACTGGAGCCCACGTCTGTCTGAATATGGATAATGGGAAATAGCAGGATTATTTCCTGAACTATGTGCCCTATACAGAGGCACAAACATCTCACTTGACCTACACATAACTCCACTTGACTTACAGGACAACAGCCCTTTCCAGATATTTGTTTTAGTTTCAGTAGAAAAATAGCTTAAATCTGTGACAACCAGAGTTTGTCTGCACTACTGAGATTTCATTAAGTCACCAAAGCCTTGCCACCAAAAGTACAGATCTGTTTCTGGGCATATGTTAGCCCTCCCCTCTCTCTTCTCCTACAAGCACCAAAGACACTGGCTCAGTCCTAGTGCAGAAAGCAGTCAAAGCTGCCGCTTGCTGCTTCCTGGCCCACTGTAGCAATGAGCACGCAGTTCTTCTCAATTAGTAGTTCTCTTCAATTCGTTGTTTTTTATGGCTTCTTCTAAGAGGAGGTGCTTCTCCAGGACAGAAATGCATTCTAGAGACAGCACTGCTCCTCCCCGGTCCCTAATGAATGGCAGGCCATTTTCACTTCTGCTAGCTTTTCTTTTGGCTTGCATTGATTTTTAAGATAACATTTATGCACCTCTGATGGTGTAGTATAAACATACAACATTTATCACAGTATGATAAAATGAAGTCTCATTTAAATTTAAGCAAACATTGGCTTGGAGGCCAACATTCAGGCTAGTGCCAATCTTTTATAGTAGTCATAAACTCTGGCTTTTATAACTGATATGTTGACAAGCTCCTGCCTACGACAGTGAGAGCAATCACCACAAACCGCTACAATCTGGAGTACGCCCGGCATCACTTGTTTACTGTGCAATGTCAGCCAGTAAATTAATGAGGCAGCAAATAGCCATATAAAATCACTGAAGTGCATTTCCAAATGGCTTGAGAGGATCTCCTGACTTCAATGAGGAATGCTGGACTCAAGTGAAAGCTCACCCGCAGAGAAGGTGAGCTGGATCTGCTCCTCGATGATCTCCAAGGCAATGAAGTCGTGCTTCTCGTTGAAACGCCCGTTGTAGAGGAGGAGAGCATTCCTCTCCCTGGTTGCAAACCTAGAACACAGAGACATGGAGTTAGCTTGTGCTTAAGAGCTTATGGATTAAAGACTGATGGTCAAGTCACCCAGAAGAAAGGAGGCATTGTGTTTAGCAGATAAACAAGCCTTTGAATCAATCTGCAGACAGAAAATTGTAAAACTGAAGAGTCAGCCGCAGGATAAATCTACTCTTTCACAATCAACAAGGCAAGCAGATGGAAATTACAGAAATCTACTCTGCAGAGATCTGCTGACCCTCACGAGGGCTAAAATTAGGCAGACACAAGATGCAGCAGCAGTATCTGACACTCACCAAACAGTAGCACTTACTACACTCTGCAAACAGTATGACAGCTAAAAAGCATTTTCACTTCAAAGGGGGATCCTTGCTGCCTGCTTGCTGTCTAAATGCTACAGTGTCCTAGGACAGTCATCAACTGACTAAAAAAGCCTGATGAGGGAGTAAGGGGAAAGATAAGAGTTACTTTAATAATGCCATGTGGAAAATCAGAGTTAGTCAATCAACAGGTCAGTCAATTGGAAGAAGGAAAATAAACACTCAAATGATTTCACTAGATCAGCACCAACAGGTGCATTTGGATTTTGTTTATCTTGTGCTACTAATATCGGATGTATCTTTCTTACAGAAAAAGGGGAAACCCCACTTTTAAAAAAGCCTACTTTTTTTTTTTGTCAGCACAGACCATTTTTTAAAAATTTTTGCTCCTTGTGAGTATTTTATATTTTTTAATTGAATTCTCTTATCTCTGGAGAGTTGCACACAGCTTTCATCTACTCAGAAATGCAAAAAAAAAAATTACACTTTACATAAACATTTTTACAAATATTAATATTAGATAAAGAGAGAAAAAGAGAGAAACCATGGGAATTTCTTGCGTTTCCCAATGGCAATTTAGTCTGATTTTGTATCTTGAACTTCAGGAAATATGCCTGATTTAAATTAACCCATTTTCCTACAAATGAATGAAATACTGAACACAGCTAATGAAATGAAATCTGTCTTCCACAGACAGAAGAAGTGACTCTTGTGCCTGTCATATCATGTCTAATGGCAAGACTCTCATGTGATGCAGCAAAACCTGCATTTCAGAGAATGGGAATGAAGCAGTATTTCAGAATACTAGGGTTGGTATTTGAAAGAAAAGGTTCCAAAGATAATTATAAAAGATAATTTTTACCAGAAGCTGTTTGTCAGACATATGTATGCTGTGGATCCCACTGAGTAGAGACCTTTCAGAATTTGAGCTACATGGAAATGGGAAATTTTATTCATATATTTTTTAAAGTTTTTGAAGGATAATTAATTGTTCTGGTTCAAAAAACAGAAGTCACAAATTTGATATTTCCTGTAAAATTCCAATTTCAAAGAATATGCATTATAGTCCATAAAAATATTAATTAATGTTTTGATTACTTTTAATCAGTTTTGATATACATATTTATTTCTAGTTTTATCATAGTATAATAGTATACAAATAAAATGCAAACTAAATTAATTACAGCAATATAATTGAAATATACCAATATTATCAAAACACGGATTTAATTTTCAGTTTTCACCATCAAACATTCCATCCAAAGGAATACAGTTCCTGTAAAACATTTCCCAAGACTATTTTTTCATGGATAACTGCTTCATCCAAATGTTTTGATAACATCTGTGCAGAATAATGCTAGTGCTGCTTCTTCAGTGGGCAGGAAGATTTAGTCTGGCAGCAATAACAGGAAGCTTAGTTCTTTTTGAATATATTTTCTCATATTCTTACAATTTCCTACAATAATTTTAAGTATGAAACCATTATTTATTAAATTAATGCATTATTAAACCATTTTGTACATTTCTTTATCTGCGCTCAGTTCCATTCTTTGCCACTAGTCAAAAGCAACTTTTATATTATACTGGTTAAAAGCACTACTGCTTTTGAACTTGTCTGGTTGTCACCCACCAGCTGGGGGAAAAAATGCTGGTTTTTAATAGAAGGGATATGTTTCATTTCATGACAGGAAACAAAAGACTCTCTTTCTTACAGAATTTTGTATAAATAATGAGAAAACCTCTCCACTAACAGTGTCTCTTGAGTGAAGGAGTAGTAAATGTTGGAATTAAGCAAGGAAGATACATAATATTGGGAGCAGAAAGACATGCATGGTCAGTAACCTAAATACTTTAAAAAAACATTTTAGTTATGAGACTGGACAATGCCAATATTCTGCTCTTTGCTAGGAGTGGGTCATTGAGGCTGAGGGAAGCTGGACTCTCTGGGATTGTACAAATGCTCCCAAATCACAAAACATGTAATGGTAAATCATGATCGTTAGCGGTCAAACTGCTAAATCTTGCAGGTCCTCACATAATGTTTTCCTCCTCCACTGAAGGTTTAAAAACGGCCAAAGAAATAGCTAGTGTAAATAAAAGTGAACTTCAGGTATGAAAAGCTAAATGTGTGGCCATTCCAGGCAGTGGGGGATGAACCTCATAATGGCCTAGATTTCTTATAGTCACACCAAATGGAGTAAGCAGTGCTTAGCTCATGACTAAACAAGCCATTGTGGTTCTAAAGATGGTGAAGAAGCCCTGGTGCAAGGGCTACCCTTGTACAGTACTTTGCTATTTCTCAATAACCCCTACACAGGGCATTTGAGTAATTTTAACTTAAAGCACCCTAAACGTCAAAGCTCTCTTTCCAAAAGCCTGAAAAATGACACCTCATGGCTGAGGGGACAAGTCAAGGGTAGTGCAGGCAATTCAAGCTGGCAGCCAGCCCAGACTGCACCTTTGTTTGCTCACTGTGGGTCTGACAAATCCAACAGAGCCTTTTGCTCCTCGGTTTTTCTGTGCACTTAGACCTGATGCTCTAAAACAATCTTCACAGGCACAACTCTCCCTTGCCTTGGCTTGTGTGCAAACCACATCTGTGCTTTCTGATTTAACCAAAATTTCAAGATTCCATAAAATTTTGACTTTAGGATTAAGGCAGATGAAACATAAAATGGTAGAAATCATAAAATGATAGCATGGTTTGGGTTGGAAGGGACCATAAAGACCAGCCAGTCCCAGCCCCCTGCCATGGGCAGGGACAGCTGCCACTGGACCAGGTTGCTCCAAGTCCCACCCAGCCTGGCCTTGAACATTTACAAGGATGGGGCGTTACTTACTTCTATTAACAAAAGTAATTACATGGGGGAGTCTCTCTGGGATCTTAGCTCAGGAAAGTAAACTATGCTAAAGAACAGTACTGAAAAACATGCTGTAAAAAACTGACCTGGCTCCTGACAGATATGAAACACCAGGTAATGGCTGGGTGCTGGAGGAGACATAAGCCTGAAGCCTGTCTGACCTCCCTGAGCACTTTCTCTGGGCAGATACACACACAGCTCTGCCCTTGAAGCTGCTGCTGTACCTATCAAAAAATCCCCAGCTCTGCTCTTTGGGGTCAATAACACATTTTGTGTTGTTTACTCAGTCAGCTGTGAGGGAAAACCAAAAGTCGATCCTGCCCAGCTAAACCATGGGAGAGCTGCAAACCCAGCCCTTCCCCAGAGAAGAGGTATCTGTGCACCTGGAGCTCTGGCTCCACACCAAGCCCTATGAGCCATGAAGTCTTCTCCAGAAGGGGGGTTTTTCCCTGGTGAGGGAGAGCCCTTGCCCATGGCTGTGGCAGCTACCATTGCTCCTCCTTGGCTACCTGAGCACCCCCAGGGGAAAAGAGAGCCCAGAAGAAAACTGTCCAACAGTGGATGCTGGGGCAGTTGGGATGGGGATAAGACTAGTGCCTGGGAGCTGGAATGGGACCAGAAGCAGGACCTGGGTGTGAAGGCCAGAAGGAGCTAAGTGAGGAGCTGGACCACTTGGGATTATCCCAAAGCAGGAACCTGAGAAGGACCAGACTGTGCTCAGTCATGACCTGACATGCCCAGGTGCTCTCACAGGTGGGGAAACAGGAGATGGGAAGAGTACTCACAAACAAGGAGCACAAATAGTTTGGTTCTAAAGCTGGGCTGAAGGTCAGGAAGCCAAAGGCCCAGACAGTAAAAGTGTCAAACCCAACATTCACCCCAGCACTGCTGCAGCTGAAGGCTGGTGATGGGTGGCCAGAGTGGTCCTGGTATCCCTTCTCCTGGCTCCAACAGGGAAGTTTGTGAGTCAGCAACAGAGAAACATGTGCAGCAAGGCAGAAAATCAAATCTTTCAAATGACATGCCCTGCTCACAGGAGTCACTGTCAGACATCCCTGCAGTGACCTTCAGGGGCAGCTCTTTGGTGGCCACCAGTACATGACAAACAGTCCCAAGCTGAGTGAGAAGCCACCAGCCCCAGAACCCTTCCCGCTGGGACTCACATGAGGGAGACGGTGAAGTGGAAGCGCTGCCGCAGCCCCTTGAAGGTGATGAAGGACTGAGGGGGGAAGCTCCTGGTGGTCATCTCGCAGTAGGGCCGCTCGTACTCGCCAGGGGGGCACTCACACTTGAAGCCCCCGATGAGCAGGTTCACACAGGTGCCCCCGTTCTTGCACACGCCCGGTGCGCAGCGGCCGGAGCGCGCGTTCACCTCGCACGACTCTCCTGCAACAGGAAATGCACACATCAGGGAAGGGGGCACCTCAGGCCAGCACCAAGCTGAGACACTCAGATACCCAAGGGGTTCTGCTACAGGTCAAGCTGCTTCCAAACCTCTGCACCTGATTCCCCAAGCAAGTGAGGTACAAGCCTGTGATTGCTGGGGATAAGAATGCTGCATCTTCCTCAGAATGCAGAATTTTCAGAGGCGTGTGGAATGTGATTTGCTGAGCAATCCTCTTGCAAATATCCAACAACATTGGCCTGTGGTTTTCAGATTCCTTGGCTGCTTCCAAACTGAGTGACAAATACAGACCTGGTGACAGATCTAGATGGGAGGAGGTAAAACCCTGCACATTCTCTGTCAACCAAAATATGTGGAAATTGTTTTGGTGTGTTACTATAGTTGGAAATTGTGTAAAACAGATAAATGGTTTCACTTTGTCTCAAATGGGATTTGGCTTTGCTGCCCATGGTGGCAGCAGGACATGGCTGAGCTCATGACAAAGCTCTCAAAATGTCTATAGCAAGAACAAGCAGGATACAGATGATAGAGAGATTGCTTCCACCTTTTCCCACACATGCATCCTGCAGGTGATGACAATTTTCTGAACCCTTTGGAGAAAGCATGTTAACTCTCCATAGAAGTTATGGATTCTGTGTGCCACTTGCCAAGTTTTTTCATCCCCAAATAATTTATCTTTATTCATCCCCAAAGCATGTAGTAGGATGTGTTAAATACAACAGTAAAGAATGCAGTGTCTTGCTTTGTATGTATGCCATGGGTTTCTGTCCTGTGCTTGCTCAAAATCTGAGAATGAATTCCAATTAAAAAAAAAAAAAAAAGTACAGAGGATATTAATTTTAAAATATCTGCTGTGGCTGGGACAAAAGCAGCTGCTGGATTAATCATTGTACAGAAAGCCAAACCCTCTGTGTGAGTTAATTAGTTAACATTGGTGTTTTGACGTGTATTCCTATGGTATGTTCACATCCCACATGTAAAACTGTTCAGAGAAACTGGAGGTGGCATATAAGTTGAATTGAACCCAGTAATGGTGCCTGACAATTAAATGTAGAAAGATACTACTTAACACAGCCAGCTGAAGGAATACATTTCTAACACTTCAGTGTTTGCATGACCACTCACCACCAGATGATACAATTACATTGGGACAGGCTCTTTACAGGGCTCAGCAACAGGACAAGGGGCAACAGGCACAGACTGAAAGGCAGGAAATTCCATCTGAGAATGAGAAAAACCTTCTGTCCTTTGAGGATGACAGAGCACTGGAATGGGCTGCCCAGAGAGGCTGTGGAGTCTCTTTCAGTGGAGATATTCAAAACCCATCTGGACATGATCCTGTGCAACTTGCTGTGGGTGAACCTGCTTTGGCAGGAAGAGCAGAGACCCCTTCCAACCCTGACAGTTCCATGGTCCTGTGATTGATCCAAGCACAGTTAAAACTGTGAAAACACATTCCTGCAGGAAAGTAAAAGCAGCAGGAGCTGTGGGCAGTGACTCATTAACAAAGGCAAATTTAAATGCAAAGTTTTGTTCCATTTAGTGCTCCACAGCCCAGCTCCCACAGGTTCCCACGCCAAAGCTGCTCACACTGGGAGGCTGAAGGCAGCAGTACCCTGCACCCTCTGCACCCAGAGCTGGGGCTGCAGCTCCCTTCTGTGCCAGGCTGTAAATGCCATGGTTTGCAGCTGGCTTAGCCGCTGCCCCAAGGGCAGTGATCTCTGAGATAAGGTGAGGTGGGCAGCTTTGTGGTTTTGGCTCTCTGGCTTTGCTGCCTTTTTCTTCTTGCATCAGCAGCACTTGCCTTTCAGACCAGGTATGGCTTAAGCTGGCAAAATGCAGGAGCAAACACGAGGCTGCTGTGATCCGGAGCCAGGCACACCCCATCCAGGCGGGGCCAGTTCTGGGGGATGGACCTGCTCTGTGCCTTACTCTGAACTAATAACCCACACAGCCTTGAGTCCAAGCCTGTGCTTAGAGGTTTTCCCCTTCAGCACTCATGTTCCTATATTCTCACTTTAAGTGAGATTAAGTGAAATGCTGTGAAAATCACTTGATAAATATTTTCCTGTTTCCATTGATGAGCTCTACATATCAGGCAAGACTATGTGAATACACTTTCCTTAATATTTTTAAACACTCTATAATGTGTTTCTTTTGGAAAAAAATGTATATATCATCCAAGATATCCCTCAGTATACAGGATATGGTGCACACATGCATCAGATGTTTTAGGAGGACACTACAGCAAGCACTTGTTGATGAACCACTGCATAAACACAGCCCTTATACACATATCTTGTGTACCAAAACTCTCAAAAAAAGCGGAAAAACAAAATTCCTACAGAAAGAAAAAACAGAGGTTTGTTGCTTTAAAAAAAGTAGTAGGATATTTTGTGAAATAACTCCCTGACTCACAGAAGAATGTAATCTTCAAGGCTTTCTGGGAACAGAATGATGTATTTTGTAAAAGCAAATAACACGGAGGCTTGAATACACAGAGAGAAAAAGGGTGAGCTAAAAGGAGAGATTCTTGGCATTGCAGCATGCTGTGGAAATGCCATGGCAATACAGAGGTGAAATATAAAAGCCTAAGCTGGAAGTCATTGATGGTTCTGTATTAATTCTGTGATATAACAAGAATATATAGACTACTTGTTTAGATACCTATACAGGCATAGAACTATTTAAGAGAAAAGCCTACAGAAAAGTTATATTGTATTGTTTTTATTACTTCTTTTCATTATGATGTGTAAAGAAGTAAATTAATATACTTCAAGATTCTTTGTCCCATATTTATTTCGTTGTAGCATCATGGATGTCCCAGTTACTAAAATTATTCTGAATTCTCTTAAGTCTGTAATGTAAATGAGAACTGCATTTGATGCATATTCTTTGATGCTGAATTTTCATATTTTATGTGTATTTACCAAAACATATTAAAGTAGTGGTTTTGAAATCTCAACAGTAAATGCAAGGTGTCACTGTGCTTTGAGGCACAAAGGTTACCAAAAAACCTTTTGTATTTTAAACTTAAAAACCTTAATTACCCTTTTCTCCAAAAGTGCCTGGAATTATTTAGAAACAGAGCATTTTTGCCTTTTGGAGTAGCCATCTGAGCAAGAATTTGAAGCTCTGCTTTGATCAGGACTGGCAACAGAAGGCACCTTTGTGTCACCCTTGGGTTTGCCACTTCCAAGGGCAGCCACCTCCCCTCGGACACAGCACTGTCCCACAGCTCTGCCCTGCAGGAGTTTTGAGGCACAGCCTAAAAACCACCCTCAGAATTAAAACCAAAGCCTGCATGGACTTGAAGGAAGAGCTGGCTGCTGGCTGGAGCCAGAAGGCCCTAAGGGAAGAGCTGCTTGAGGAGCAGGAGAGGAAGGAGCTGCCTGCGCCAGCCCTGGCAATGAAAAGCACCTGTGTGCCTGCTTGCAGCGCAAGGTCGGAGGGCTGGCACGTGCCATCAAAAGGGTGGCCTTACAGTCTGCCAGGAAAAAATAGCACAGAAAGGGGAGAGCTGCTGTGCAGTGAGGGTCTGGAGGGGCTGGGGTGATAAAAGCACAGCCCAAATAGCTGTCACACACAGCCTGGGGTCAGTCTGTGAGACTGGGGATGGCGGCATGGCTCAGCCACTCACCCAGCCTGTGAAATCCTCCTCTGCTCCTCACAGCATTTCCTTGGCTAATATAATTTCATTTTTCACACTGGCTTGCATTTTAGGAATCACTGAACAAACTAGTTACACATCACAGCTCTGTGGGATCCAAGCAGGGGATGTGAAGCTCAGCCCCTCCAGCTGCTGAAGCTAAAGCATGCACTCTCAGATAACACGGGCTGTGGCTGCCTGTTATCTGCCAGCAGATTCCTGGCCTTTGAAAAAATTCTGCCTTGCCAGAAAATGATTTACTGTGACATGCCAGTAGCTGAACTTATAGGCTCCCAATTAATACTGATGCCTTTTAAAGCTACTTGTGGCTTTTCTGCAGCCCTTTATGTAGCGCTTCCTGGTTTTAAAGCCCTTGAGATCAAAATGTCATAGTTGCTTTGGACACTGCAAACTACTCACAAACATCCTATCTTTAATACATACCTATCCTCTTCAATTTTAGGACTAATGTTACAAAGATGTTAATCATAAAGTTTCTGTTATTAAGTTTATGTAAGTGAGGACACCACGATAGCAGGTGCAAAATAACAAGAACAGGCAAATACAAAGGCTGGCTAGATTTGGTCTTCCTCTGACCAATTCCAAGTAATGAAAGTTTAATAATAAACAATAAACTGTGATGAAAAAAGTGAATATAAATAAAAATAAGCTGTCTTAACACTGAGACAATAATCTCACAATTGCAAATGCCTTGTGAGCTGAACATTGTGAGTTTCAAGCAACACACTGGTGTGCATCAATGAGCTGGTCTGTGCAGAAATCTGACTGTGGTTTTGCTGATGGGCTGTTTGACTTTACAACAACAATGTAAAATGTTTGAAAGCTTGCTGGAAACAAGATGATGGCATCCAAATACATACAGAATTCCTCTTCACGTCAGTTTACTGCAGTGTGTTTCACCAATACATCAGTTTAGGGACTAGTCCTCAAATTTTTTTACTATTCTCTGATTGTATTCAACTGAAACAGTACATTAAATATATATTTACATAAAGCAGCAAATTTGCACAGATGTTCTGTTTTCATAAGTTTTCCTGGACACATTAATTTTTTACTCACTGTCTGTAATTGTTTGAACTGATTCTTTTCTCCTCTTCTCATCCTGCCACTTGCTCTAGACACATATTCATTTTCTCTATGCTTATAGTTGCTTTGCCAGAATAAACAGCATGTTGAGAAACTGATTTAAGCAGCTGACCTAAAATTATATACTTTAAAGTGAAAAGGAGAATCCATAAGAATTAAGGCAAAAGGAGAAACAACAAGAAATAGAACAACTAGATTCTTAAAACAATTCCTATTGACTGTTTGCCCTAATAAAGAACCAACTACATTAAAAATGCATTTGCTGTCTTGCACATTATGGGAAATCAATCCTCCTTTTCCTCTAGTAATTAAAGCACTACTAACCTTACACGACAATTGGCACCAAAGCAATCAGTGCACTAAGAAATAAGAAGGTTGTTAAAAGCAAATTAGCTGCAGAATCAGCTTGGAAATCTCCACTGGGACAAGAGATAGAGGATCCTGTGCTTTGGGGGTGGTTTCACCATAGTTCAGAGAGTGAGAGTTACCACAGTCCCCTCCTTTCCCCAAGCACACTGCAGTTTCCTCCCCCTCCCTTGTGCAGGCATTCATGTAATCCTGCAGCTGACTGATCTGTAGAGCTAAGATGGCAAAACACCACTCATTTCTTTATTGATGTGTTAGTGATCTTCAGATTAAGTCCCTTCTAGAACTGATGGGATGAATAGCACAGCAAGCACATGGGCAGGAGGCAGGACCATGCACCCAGGAATTCTTAGAAAGGTTTAACTGTTATGGAAATGCAGCTTTGAGCCATTTTAGATGGCTCATGTGTGAGTCCAGTGGCTCAATGCTTGCCTTAGGGGAACTGGACAAACATCTCCAATAGATACTCACCTCTCTCCACTGATTATACATGGATGTACTGCAGGAAAATTTGCCTCAAACATAGGTGCGATTCAAATAATCAAAATTAGCACCGGATTTTGTCCATAAAGGGAAATTCATGACTCGATAAAGGGAAATTCATGGGGAATCCATGCCCATAAAGGGAAATTCAGTGGCTCTGTGTTGCATGAGTCTGCCCTCAGAACCTACTGGGAGGTCAGCTTTACCTCCCAGCAAACTGGCAGCAAATGCCAATTACCAATGAAACGTGACACAAACAAACAAAACAAACAAACAAACAAACAAACAAACAAACAATCTACTGGGTTTATGAAAAAATTTAGAGAGCAGCTACCCAGAAACATTAGCCAGCTCATTCTGAATGATGGACAAACTGGATCAAATAGAAGTTAGAAGCCACTGGAGTACCAGTGACAGAGATTAATTAGGGGACAACTAAATTCATGTACCATTTCACATGAGTGACTCAGAAGTGTTATTTGAGTAACACATAAAATCTGGGTTCCTTAGAAACCAAGGGCCAAACTCCTACTGCTACTTCAGAGAAGCCATGCAGACTCCATGTTATTGACACTGATGGGCATGAGTTTGTGAGGTTTCTAAATGACACTGCTACTAAACCTTTCAACTTGAAAATACATTTTGGTCTTTTCTTTTATACATTTGTTTATGTTTTTAGAACTGGGACTGATCTAGGTTAATTAAAATTATCCCAAATCCTCTTATAGAGAGAAACACCAGCTTAAGATCTATTTTAGAGTTTCCCTCCTTTCTTTTGCTTTCTGCTTCCTTTGCTGATTTCTGACTTATAAAGTCATATTATAAGAAACGGGCTAAAGTAAATACACAATAAAAAAATACCTACATAGACATACTCCACACATACACACTCAAACTGCTGACTTGCAGTGACAGCTGTCCTGCAGAATTTCAGTTGCTAACCATTCCAGATTTCATATTATGTATTTACAGGAGAATAACCTGACCTTATAACACTAAGCAAAGTAACAGCAAAAACATTCCTGTCACACTATGCACATAGCTTACCAAGCAGTTCTCTGAGGTGATATGTAGAAATGATTCTATAATAAGATACTCCAGAAATCACCCTTTTATCTCTGGATCTGCTTTAGGTTTTCCGTGGGCATAAGCACTAACCTCTGAGCTGGTGGGAAGAAACTGTGCAGATACCACTGCTCTTTTGGATACAAACACATATCTCTTATACCTCTCCTTTAGCATCACACTTCTCCATTCTCTGTGTTTCCATAAAGTTCCCCCTAGGGCATCCCTGATAACTCACAATTCAGATTTTCAGAAATCCTAAGACTCAGCTAAATAAGTGTCCTAAGATTTTTAATAACGAGATGCTTCAAAATAATAAATGTGAGAGACTTTTTACTTAATTTTATTTGCCTCTGAAGCTGTGGGTGTCATCTGCTGGCCCCAAGGTAGATGAGAGCTCTTGGTGGTCAAATTCCAGCCCAAACTGTCTGTTCTGAGGGAGCTCCTATTCCTACTCACACCTCAACAGGATGATGCTACCTGAGCCTTCCTAGTTCCTCTTCCCACCAGGATCCTCAAGGAAAACCTCTGCACCCTGGCTGCTCTGAATTCCTGCAAGCTCCTGGGAGGAGAAGCAGGACCACCATGAAAATATCCCATGGGCCAAACAGGCAAGGGAGAGGCCAGGACCCCACTCATCTTGCTGATCCTTCCCCACTGGAAACCAAGCTAAACTGTGTTTTACAAAAGCAAAAGCAGCCAAAGCAGGTCCCCATGTCTCAAGCTGCTCCAGGCTGTGCCCACTGGTGCAATGCACATGCAGAGCAGCCACTGCAACAGTGCCTGGCCCTTTCACAGCCCCAGACCAGGCCAGGATTCCAGAGCAGCACCAGCCTGAGCAAAGATGCTCCATTTTCCCTGGACTCCTCCCCTTCTTCCCTGGTCACACAACAAAGCAAAACAAAAGACACCCTGCAGAGAAGGATGGATGGATGGATTGATGATTTGGGTTGTTTTGCGTTTTTGCATTTAAATGAGAAGGAATAATTGGGGGAGGTGGGAGGGAGAAGAAACAATACTGAGGAGGATTAGTGATATTTGGGGCACATCTGTTGGAGAAATGAATTAGTCTGTGGATTCAGAAATTATGAGCATGTTCTCAAGAAGATATATGCTCAATGCTGCATGATCACTGATCCTCATTCTCCTGTGCAATTTCCACCAGTGCCAGCAAGAACAGAGTATAGACAAAAGTCACAACTGAATACCTGTGTTCCCTGCCTTGTTTATTTGTTGAGGATTAAAAATTCCCAGGCATTAAGTTTCCACTCTATCTACACCAGGCAACCATTTTTCACCTTCCAGCCATGAGGCCAGAACAGTGTGAGCACTAAAAGTGAAATCAAGATTTATCAGGAGTACTGTGATTTTTTTTTTCCTGACAGCACCATGGTGAGCAAGGAACCAGATGCCACACTAAAATATTCTCCATTAAAGAAAACACTCCATTCTGAAGCCCACCTTACAGTTTGGCAGAAGAAGAAGAGGTAACTCATGATTTTCCAGCCCATGGATTGATGCCAATACCTCCAAAGGAAGCCCCAGAGGGTTGTTTTGGAGAGGTGGGGCACATGCTCAATGGCAAACTTATGAAGAGACACCTCTGTGTGAAACCTGGGCACTGGTGTCCTGCAGTGGGCCAGTGGGCAGGGTGCACAAAATGTCTCTGCTTTCCCCCTGCTGCCTGCTCCCACAGCACCAGACATAATCACCCCCAGGCTTCTGAGGAAATGCTGAGGAAAAGCACTTTTTTGGAATGCTTTAGATGTGGTGGAGGAGAAAAACCCATAGAATCCTAGGATGATTTTGGCTGGAAAAAGCCTTTAGCATCCAAGCCTTTAGCCTGCCACACTTACTTAACAACAAATTTTGCCCTATGGGGTCCAGTGGGTAATTTCTTGACATGTTCATCTTTATTCTTGGCTGACTTGACAATGGTTGCTAAGCTCTCTAAATTATTGAACCTTGCAAGGTGTCATCTCCTTCTGCATTTGACCTGTAAGGTAAAGCTTTAGAGACCTTTTAGGTTCTGTCTCTCTCACAGGGCTAAATGCAGTACAAATCTACACATGAGAAAAAAGAAATTCATAAAAATTTCCTGTTTTGTTGAACTCTGTGGCAGGTTTTACACGTAAGACAATTCATCATAATGCAAATTGCAGTGATTTGGTGTGAGATATGGTGATGAAGCAGTGCCTTTCAATAAAAGCCTAAGCTTTATCTCTGGATGTATTATCAGGGGGATAACATTATTATAGATGTCAAAGATAAACCTCAAACTAGATTATGCCATTGTGTCTGCAATTTGCATTATTACTTGGAATAAATCTCTTCCTAAAAATCCCACCTTAAAACTGGTGAAGAAGCTGGAGGTGTAAGAACAAAGCATCCCTTTGCATAACACATTCATTTACAGAAGAATATCCCATCCTCTATTTATTTTTAAGAGGCACAATCATCCTCTACCTTTACTATAAATTCATCTGATATTATATTTTGTTTTCTCAGCTCTCTGTGCCCCTTGATTCCTCTCCAGGCGTGTTACTTGAGGAGGGGCACATGGAGGGAGCCAAAGGCTGGAGCAGGCACCGTGGCTGGCAGGACAGATTCCCTTTGGGACACCCTTTGCAGGCTGACCCACGTTTGCATCCCTGCATGCCTGCAGGCACTCCAGCATGGGAACCACCTGCCAGGCCTGGTTCTCACCTCCTTCCATGGGCAGCAGTGGGGCAGAAGAAGGGCACAGGCTCACTGTGCTTCTGCTCACATGACAAGAAAGATTATTTCATGCCACAGAGTTGCAATTCTTCCTGGGCACCAAATGCCACCACCAAGACCATTAACTCCACAAGGCTGCTGTTCCACAGGCTGTTTGGGCCTCCCACTGGGCTTTTCAAAATACATTAAACTATTTATGTGAATGAGGAAAGCAAGCAAGGCGTGGTGGCAGGGGCAGGGGCGTGTGTGCAATAACATCTTTTATCAACAGGAACTCAGGAGCTGGAAAACCAGACACACTTTCAGGCACCATCAGCTTCCTGCTCACTTTGAGCCTGGTTTCCCTAAGCTGCTTTCCACAGAGATCACCAAAGGGCTGCAACTCCCACTTCCTAAATTGGCGGGCAAGAGCAAAACCCTAGCACTTTGTTTTTGATCAAGTTAGCATCTCAAAGCAGTTCAAAAAGGCAACACATCTGCAAATAACTACCCTCTGAAAGAAGACGAAAAATGAAGGTTAAAGAATAAGCAGAAACGAAGATCAGTGTCGTCCTTTCAAGGGCAAACATTGCTCTTCTCTTTAGGAGAGTTCAGCCCTTATTTCACTAAAATCCCGCTTAATTTTCTCCATGTAACTGTTACAGGCATGATGATTCAGCTCACACGAGACAGAACACAGAAGCCATGTCCCCCTGTCTCCAGCAGCCCACTGGGACTGACAGCACAAGCAGCCAACTCTGCGTGTCTCCACTAAAGGAGGGCTGGTGAGAGCCTGCTTTTTGTGTTTTCCATAAAATTAGAAGTTTTCACAGGAAAATCTCACTCTCCCATTTTCAGTGTAATCCAATGCTATGGTAAATATCATGGCAATTTAGAACTAGGCAGGCCCCAAATCAAACCATGCCCCTTCACACCCTAGGTGGTCCCACAAGCTCTGGTGGAAAGAAGCGTAATGGCCAATTAGTGAGAATAACTGAAGATAAGCCATAAAATATTAATAACGCAACAGAAAACCATGCTTAAAGTCAATCTTTAGTGAATGTTAGGAAGCTGGCAGTTCAGAGCTTTATATTTTATTTTATATGAGAATTATCAGCTTAAAAGAAAGGTATACTTAAAAGCCCTATCTGTCTTCACTACTGTGAATTGTAGTTCAGTGGTTTAGCATCATGGAATAGGCAGAGCTGGCAAAACAATCTGATGCTGGTCAAATTCTCATTGTTATACATTGAAAGAAAATTCTGAAAAAAAAAAACCCAATCAAAATGCCCCTTTGCTTATCAAATTAAAAGGATTAAGGTTAGAAATATAATCCTGTAATCTTATGTTTTGGTAGCCTCAAAAATATTTAGTACACAGCACAGGAACACAAACTGAAAACAAAAAGCAACTTAACCAGGGAAACTGACTTTTTCTTAATGAGTCATGAAAAAGGGATTGTAATGTCACACACATTTTGCTCAGAAAATCTCAAAATGCATGTGTTTTTAAACCTACAGAACAGATGGACATTCAAAAGTTACTTTCTTAAAAAGTGTTTTTAAATGAATTCTTAAAAAATTAATCCACCCAGCTTTCATAGCTTGTACTTAACTCTGCTTACAGCAGTCCAGTGAATTAAAATTCAGTCTTTTTGTTAAATACCATTCAATTTTAAAGTAACTTTAAGTGATTACCATCTTATTAGAGTTAATACACTTCACTGTGTCAATTAGAATGTGTTTAATTATTAATATAAAGCATTCATCTTCCTATCTTTATCTTCCTTACACACATATGCACATCACTTGTGCTGACCCTTTGAAGCTGGCCTATCTAATTAAAACATGCTTTTTAATTATACCATATGAAAATGCTGTATAAAAGGTCTCATAAGCTCCTCTGTGGAGAATTTGGGAAGGAAAGCATCCTGATGTTGAGTTGTAGGAAGCGAGGAGTGAGCGTGTGGCTCCCTGGAAGGCGCGATGGGCAGCGCACACAACGCGCCCCGGGAGGAGCGGGGCTGCCAGGCAGGCACTGAACCATGGGGCTCCAAACAAAAGAGCATTTGCAACAACAATGAAGTTGTGGTTCCCACCACGCTCTGCACAACTGTAATTATCTTGATGTTCAAGGCCAAGTGCCTCAGTCTGGTGCTCAACTGTCGAAACTTTCAATCATCATAGCACAAAGAACACAGACACAAGCAACTATTTCATGGTTTTTTTTCCTTCCTAACAGGATATCATCCTGATACCCTCCTCTCTGCACCCAACCATTCTTCCTGCCACTTTCCCATTGTTTATCCACTGATGAAAATAAAAATGTCTGATTTGGTAATTATAAATACATGTACAGAAGTCCAACATGTTTTTCATAATTCAGTCGTACTGCTTCCCAGTTTTGTTTCCCAGTTTTTTTATTTGCAGACAGGAGAAAAGGAGCTCCATTATCTTAATCCTTGGAAGGTAAATATCTTTTTTGTTTTGGAAGATCTAGAATATTTCACTTCAGATGCCCTGGAATTTTTTTGTTTTGTTTTCACCTTTGAAAAGGTTTGATTTGCTGTGAACTCTGTGAGGGGATTTTCAGAACATAATGTATGCTGCAAAAAACCACTATCTCATTATGATTTTATCTTCTGCACAAATAACTTATAGGCAAGTTTTTGGGTTTTTCTCCTGGTTTGTCTCCTCCTTTTTTCTTATCTGATTTGTTTTCAGTGAGAAAAAACCACAACCACTTAAGGGGTATCTAACATATGGGTTGTTTTGACATTTAGCAAGTGTATGTTTGGGTAATGAGAATGCACTTGTGCAGCTTAAAATTTTATCCAGCTAACCTTTTTGAAATTTAACAATGGGGAACCCCCCCCCACCAAATCTTACATTACACAAGGCTCAACTTGGCTAAGTTAATGAAAACACAATTGTAAACTACGGTCACAGAAATTTGCTGTAGTTTAATAAACTGCTATTTAAAATATTTTAATGAAAACAAACATCCCTGTGTGTAATTCCTGTCAGATCAAGGATCTGCAATGCATACAGATGTTCACAATTATGACGGTGTGTGGGAATTTAACTACACCAGTGAGGAGGGGTTTTACATGTACCTATAAAATTATAATAGCAAATACCTTCACTTTGATGAATTCCACTTCCCACAGTGAAGTTTTTTTATTTCAGTTTGACCAATGATGATAAGAAAATGTACTATAACAAAGGTTTTCAAAAAGCCTGGGAGAATTGTGACTTCCATTTAGGTGTGGTAACAGTAATACCATCAATATAAAACCAGGAGAATAATTCAAAAAACTGCTCATAATTGACAGAGCAATGTCATACACAATAAAATACAATAAAAGAGATTTCACATGTGCTATAATAAAGGGAATGCTAAATTTGGAGCAGGCTGTTGTTAAGCAGGCTGCCAAAAGGAAAGCTGAGGTGCTCACTGTGTATTCTCTGCCACTGGACACCGCTGAGAGCTCATACTCCCAGCACATCTCCTTGCCAAGGGCTGGGAAGAGAGGCCAGTGCCAGGGGCAGGCAGGCACCCACACCAGGTCAGCAGCTTGCCCTGCTCACACAGAGCAGGGTGCCTGACAGCAAACAGGAGCTTAGCTGGGCATGGTGTCAGGTCAAATGTGCTCTTTTCACACAGCTATTTAATAAATTCAACTTGGAAAAAAGAGACTGAAATTGATGTTAGCCATGGTAGAGGGCTTGGACTAGCTGATCTTTAGAGGTCCCTTCCAACCCTAAACATCCTAAGCTTACAGCTGGCCATCAGGGCTAGATACTGAACACCTGCACTGTAGAAGAGCTGGGGCAGCACTTGTCCCTCAGCTGCAACCCTGTCCCACCACAGTCTGTGCTTGCAGGCCCCTCTTGTCAGCAAGGCTTGACTTTGTACTGTACAGCCCACAGCCAAAAACCCACAACCTTCTCTCCATCTTCCACCTGATCTCACAGACACCAAGGGCAGCAGAAGCCAGCAAGTGTGAAAATGTAACTGTGAGAATGGAACCACCCTGAAACAGAGTTATCTGGTCACTGAATTTTAGCTATGTGCTACTTTTACTTTTTTTTTTTTTTTAATCAAAATCTGGGGAGAAAGTGTAAAATTATCAGTGATAGACTCTTCGGCTGACAAATGAGGGGAGTGGCAAAATGAAGGGAAGAAGCAGCCAGCCCCACAGCTATCTTATGGAGAAGCAAAAGAAGATAAGCCATAATCAGTAAGGAGGATTTCCTAGGCACGGAACTGTTTGGAAGAGCTGAATTCATAAGTATATTGGAGATTAATTACTAAGGTAGCTCCTGAAACCAGAGCTAAGTGATTGCATTGGTGTGTGATCTGCTGCTTGCTTCTACAAAGCACCCATGGTGCCTCCACTGCAGGAGCACCCAGCAAGAACATGAGTCCTGTCAAATAATTATAAAACTAATTAAAAAGAACAAACACAACATGAAGTCTGTAGCTAGGTTTCCACATGACAGCAAAAGGACTTTGATCAGTGCAAATATTTCCATGGGCAAGGAAGATAAGACACTAGGCTCCAGATGAGGCATCTGAGCCCCCAGCACTTGCAGCAGGCCAGCTGAATCAAAGAGCATCCCACATGCAGCACCTTGGGGTGAGGGCAAGGAGGGTTTGGACATGGCTGAGGAAATTGTGGAACTTTAAACAGTAGCCAGTTTATGCACATCAGGAGGAGGGTAATGCGATAAAACTCTTTGCCTGGGTTTAAGAAAAAGCATAGCAGATTGCTGTGAAGGCTGCAGGCCATGTACAGCATTTGAGAGCTAAACTGTCAACAAAGACACCACACTAATCCAATTAGCAAAGGCTCTTTGCATCCTGACAAGTGAGCGTAGGTTGAAGATTAGCTGAAGGACATGCCCTCCAGATAAAAACCCACCTAGAGAAATGGTAGTGAGTCCTGAGAATCTGATATAAACTCCAGATCTGAAACATTCATCTCCTGTGACTTGGTGATAGACATGGACAGGAATATAATCAACAGAAACATGACAATAATAGACTTCAGAATTTGACTGAATTTTTTACTGTTTTTATTGTTTCACTTATCTTCTGGAGGCAGCAGTCATGCAGTTGTGATATCTGGGCCACAGCTCCAGTGCAGCATCACTTGGATCCAGCTGTAAGGCTGTGCTGTGCTGGCCCTATCCCTGCATGCACGAACAGCAAACCTTGCCACAAAAAGAAGCAAGGACCTGTTTTAACACGCACAGCAAATCTCAGAGTTAAACATACCAGGTGAGTGGGTGTACAGACTTCTGCTGAGAATCTGTGTCAAGAAAGAAATGCCTTTCACAGGGATCCCCCAGGTTCCCAGCCATGGGCAGCCCAGGAATGTCCCTTCCCCAGCTGCTCTTGACTTGCTTTTGATGCAGTCCAGGACACAAGTGGCTTTCTGGGCTGTAAGAGCACATTGCCAGCTCACATCCAGCCTCACAACCACCAGCAGCTCTGAGTCCTTCCTGGCAGGGCTGCTCTCCATCTGCTCATCCCCCAGACTGTGTTGGTACCAGGGGTGCCCCAACCCAGGTGCAGGACCTTGCTCCTGGTGTTCTTAAACCTCATGAGATTCTCATGGCAACACCATGCATTTCTTGAGCTTGTCCAGGTCCCTCTGGATGGCATCCCATCCTTCAGGTGTGTGATTGCACCACTCAGCTTGGTGTCATCTGAGAAATCTGCAGATGGTGTGCTTGATCCCTATGTCTATGTCATTGATGAAGATAATAAATAACAATAATGACAGCCTGTTCCAGCTTTTACACCAGTCATGCTCTGAAAAGAGTTTGGAGGATTCAAGCTCTGCTTCTGGACCATCCATCTCCCTGCTTGTGGGGTCCTTGCAAGCTACCCAAGTGCTGTAAGCATTGGGGGCTTGGAAGGGGCTGGGAGGAAACAGAGGCACCTGGCTGTACACAGCTGCTGCCAAAGTGGGGCACAGCTTGCCATGCCTACACCAACAGAGATAGCTGCTTACAGGCAGAAAAGGGCTGATGAAACAGAGAAAGTTGAAGAGGGATGGAAAAGACTGTGCTGGGACATCAGCCAAGGAGTACTAATTGTAAGGATGGATCTTACAAGCAAACAATTATTTATCTTTCCATCAGATGTGAAAAAGCTGCAGAGAGTCAGATCCACAACAATCAAAGGAAGTGGTGATAATGTTCTGCAGACCTAGTTTCACTACAAGCATCAGAATAATGGCATGGCATAGCACTGCTGAAAAAGAAAAAGATAGAAAAATGTCTAAACCTTCAACACTGTCCAGACTTTCACTGGGACACAATCACCCTCCACAAGCTTTTTCACAGTATTGCCATACAGAAACTGAAAGGTAAGGCAACCAGGTATTCTACTTGAGGCACTGAGAAACAATGAAAGTTAGTCAGCATTCTTCTTCAATTTTTCCTGCATCCAAAATCAACAGAAAAACTTAATAAAACTCCATTAAGAGTTCAAATTCTGGAAATACTGTAAAACATCCAGCACTCTAGTAACTGTAATTGTATTTAAAGTCTTAAAATTAACTACATGTTTTTTAGAGTATTAGACCTTGCCTAGGTTTTTATCTCTTTAGTATGTAAAACCATGTGGAGCCCAGTAGCATAACTCTGAAGACCTAGACTAAAAGATACTGTTAAGGCAGCAATGATACAATATATTTCAGTATCTTCATTGTGTTCCCTCAATATTTGAATGAAGAATCAGAGACATGATCAATGAAGCTGTCACATGGCAAGGTATGTCCCTACATTCATGACAGTGTTTGTAAATGACAGAATTTTTTGTTTGGTGTTTTGTATTAAAGAAAAACTTGGTCACAGCTGCTTGAAAATGTTGTCAAGCCCTATAGGCCAGTAAGGATAACCCTTGTTCATACTTGCTGTCACAAAACCACAGGCTTCCATAAGCTAAACAAGGAGTTAAAGATGCAGTGGAAAGGAATCAAATTTAGATTTGCTCTACAGGATTTGGCTGTTACACACCTGTGATCCCAACAAGCTGCAGAAGTGCAGGGTGGAATTTCAGACCTTCTTGCACGAGATAAAACACTCATTATGACTACTGTGGCTGCCAGATTTCTCTACCTCAAAGCTGAAATTCCCTGAAATAAATCTCTCTGACCTGAAAAAGGAGAATCTGGTATCAGAGTGAGCTGAGAAATTACTATCTGAAGAATGGATATAAGTAAAGATAAGGTAGAAGATATCCTCACGTTTACTTTTATGTTCTATGTTTGCAAGAGCCACTGAGAACTTACTAAGCAATATGATTAGGAACTTCTGGCAGGATGCTGAGAAACCAGCTATAATTACCTTTTTATGACACAAAGTTTGAATTCATAGCAGGCACATTAGATGTAATGATTCCTCATGTCAATATGGTATCACAAATACAAACTAGGAGGGAAAAAAGTGTAACATGCAGAAAATCTCTAATTGCTGTATTTGATTACCAGAAGATTTACAACCACATAAGATTTCTCCTCTCTCTGAAGTGAAATCCAAGGAGAGATGCAAAGGATATGGGGAATTCTCTGATGATCTTTTCCCCCTACAAACTGCTCCTTGCTAGGGGTTGCATAGCAAAGGAGGCAGAGAGAATGTGATAATGCTGAGGAGAACTGTGGGAACATTGAATTTCTTTATTTCAGGAGTTGGTTTCTTTTCCCTTAGAGCGCTCTTGTTCTGTGTTGATTAAATTCTGCTTTTTGGGAACATGACCATAGAGGAGAGCAGTGTTGGTGGCTGCTGAGCAGGAGGACCATGAGGACAGCCCTGGAGGAGGCACCACTCATGGCAGGGCAGGAACAGTGGGAATTCAGACCCAAAAAGCTGCTGATTTATGGCCACAGTGGTGTGTCCCATAGGAGGCACCAATGGGGCTGGAAGTACAGCTCATGCAGGAACTGCTGTGGCATTCATGCCCCTAAAACAGTGTCCATGACATGATCCATTTGCACTTCAGGGACTGCCTCCTGGGGAGTACAGACAATTCCACCTGTGTCTAAGCCTTCACCCACAGCTCATCTCAGCTGCTTCTGCAGCACTCAAAGATATATGAAATGAAGCTGGAAAAATTATACAGGCTTGGTACAGTGTTCAATATGTTCAATTTGTTTGCTTAACTAAAATTACATCCTTTAACCTTTAGTCAGGCACACAGCTCTCTGCCATCAATGGCACAATTAGTGTGCACATTGCTTACTTTCCTACACTGATTTGCATATAAAGAAGTTAAGGGTTGTAAGACTAAAAAAAAAAAAGATTAAAAATATATGGACTTCCTCACTCACATCCTTACATCACAGGAAGTGAAGTTCATTCCAAATCACCCCAGCCTAGGCAGTAATCAGGTTTCAGAAATACCTTGTGGAAGCTCAGTTTACCTTTGTGCCCGTAACAGAAGACTCCTGAAGACAGAGAAACTTTCATCATGTATAAATGACTAACAATTACATGGAACCAAATGGAGGGCTTCAAAGCAGGGTGGAAAAATGGAGGGAAATTCCATCCTATTAAGATAGGACATAATTGGCTTGTACAGGAAATAAACACTATATTTTTAGCAGGTGACTAGTCAGATAGAATCAGTACAGGGTTATGATTGTGTAGTGATTTCTCATCAAATTGCAGCCTATCTTCCCAGAGAGATGACAGATCTTGGTATTTTCTTATAATTATTTTTCTATGTAGGCTCTTAATTGGGAAATGGAAACATGAGAGCTCCCAAAGCAGGCTGCATTTCATAGACTATTACCATTCATATTTCATCTTTTACAATTAATTCTAAGATTTGTAGGTACCTCATACTGGTATGTTACTACACCAAGTTAGTACCATGATAAAATTTCAGTAATACCAGATTCTTCCAGCCTTCAGACTTGGCAATTCCCTGCTCATTCCAGTTTATGGCCACTGCATTCCATGAGCCAACACACATTGCTGCTATTGAAACCAACCTGCGCTATTTACATATCAAATAGATAGAAAATCTGGAATGCTGTAAACAATAAATTCACATCCAAGCTGAAAACACAACATTATGATTAATAGTCATAAACTGAACTTGCAAATGGATATTAATATATTAAAATTATTAAAATCAGAGGTAAAATAACAATACTTAAAGGAGATTGGGACAAAATTCAATAATGCACCTTCATGAAATATTTCTGGTAATAGATTTCTTGTTGATAACATTTTTAACCCTGCTTTGTAAAGGGGATGAAAATAAGGAACTAATGGCCACCATATGTGGGTAGATGTTTGGGTTTGATGAACAAAACATTGTAATGCAACATGGAACCTAAAGGCATCAAAGCAACTTCAACCAATCCCAGAACAGATATCAAATTTCTACTGCATTCATCCAGTGATAAAACAGTCATAAAATTCTACAATATTTGCATTGATTTTTGGGATAAAGTATTCCAGAGCCCTCTTTATCATGGTTGGAAGTGTTTTTCCCTGGCCAATCTGAATGTGATCAAACTGTCCTTCCACAGAAGAAAGTGTTTTACTCAAGTGTAGCTAACTCTGAAACCTAAAGACAACAAAGCTATAAGCAGTGCTCCCTCTTTAACTTCTGACAGCAGGACAGTTAATTTTGAACTCAACAACTATCCACTGAAAATAGACTTACAGATCAAATCTTTGTGTATGAATAATATGGTGCTTCTCTTCTAAATACGTGCTGTTTGTTCTGACTACAGCATTAAGTATTAAACACGTTCATCAATTATTAATATAAGCTTATTATCTTTCATTCTAAAAGTGTATTTAGCCCTTTTTTCTGAGGATTTCTAGCAAGAGATTCTAAAAATATGATGGAATGCATGTCATTCCAAAACTAAGACATGGATGTATTAACTTCATTTTTATGCATATCTTTGGTTAATGAATCTTGCTACTTCCTATTGACAGTACAATAGTATACAAACATTTAAAATGAAATCTACTGATCATAAAATCTATTTTGTGATGCCCAGTTCTGTGTGTATTGTGTATTTATGGATAATGGACTTTAAAATGTATTTCACTGTGGGACTCATTCATGAGAGGCTTGGCACAAAAGTAACTCCTCAACAAACACCAAATATTCCAACCATCTCCTAGTTCTGCTCAGGGTTTCTCCCATCAGGCAAAAATTTTTTTCTCATCTTATCAGATTGGTCCTGCTGCCCCAAGCCCTGCATAAATTTGAGGGAGCATCTCCTGTCCCCCATGCAGGGAAAAGCCCAGTTCCTTGCTGCCATGTCCCTGCTTGCTAACTCCTGGCTCCTTCCACAGTCACATTCTTGATGACAGCCCTGAGGCAAAAGCCAGAGACTGTGAAGGAAAAGCCTTCCACCTGGAGGGCTGGATCCACATCAACGAGATTTTTTTTACATCAGAATTTAAATAATTTATGGTTTCAATTTTTTATAACGTCAACAGTGAGAGGCAGTGTTGGGAACCAGCCCCCTCTGCTCCACCCCTTGTTTGCAGGGTCACAGCAGACATTGCTGAGCTGTCAGTGTAAATTACAGCTGGCAGCACGTCAGTGCAGAATGCTTAAATGCGTGTGCAATTTCAAATGCATAAATAATCTCACTGACTTTACTGAAGCACCAGAAAACATTCACCTAATGTTATTTTGTAACTTCTCAGGAGTATTTGAGAAGCAGCACTATGATCTTTATTAGCTGTCAAGCCCATGATGAGGCAAAGTACGTTCCTCAGCCGGCTGTGGAGACAGGCCTGGAAGCAGCTATGTCCTTCTGGAGTTTTATCTGAACATTTACAAACCAGAGGTGAGTTACAGCATTTCCCTTAAGTGTCTATTACTGCAGCTTTTTGGGAACAAGAACAAAGCTAATGCTCTGTGCTGGCTGATGACCAAGGGCTGAGGAGCTCCTGTCGAGGCTGTGCACCCTCACTATGCCCTTGTAGATGAAGGGGCCTGCAATGGGTTTACATGCAATCCCATGAACCAGGAGATGTGTCCCACCTTTTTCCTTCCAGACGGAAGAAATGTGTCTGCATTAAGCATTTTGAGCAGAAATTCACACAGTGCAAATCTCTCCAGCAGCTGACAGTCCCCCTGCATGACCTGGAGCAAGGCACAGTTCCTCCCATCATGCAAACACAGAGACACGGGACTTACCCACCCTCAGTGACACCCACAAACCTTTTTCTGACTAGAAGGCAGCGCCAGCAGTTTCCCTCCCTTTGCCTAAGAATGCCAGCAATTTCAGCTTGCCACAGAGCTGGCCTGGCTGCTGGTCCAACATATAAATCACGGGCCCCAGATAAGACAAGCACATACCGGTGTAGTCCTCGTGGCACTCGCAGGTGTAGCCGCCCTCGCGGCTGCGGCACAGCCCGTTGCTCCCGCAGGGGTTGGAGTAGCACAGGTCGATTTCCGTCTCGCAGTAGTCGCCGGTGAAGCCCGGCGGGCAGCGGCAGCGCAGCCCGTTGATGGGGTGGATGGGGCGGAACAGGACCGTGTTGGAGCTGATGAACGGCGCCGAGCTGTCGAACTTCAGCACGGAGACGCATTTCATGTAGTTCTCGCAGGGCTCGCGCAAGCAGATGTTGTCATCGAAAGGCAGCACCCTCTGCGTGGAAATCAGCGTCAGCAGCGTCCTGTTGAGGTAGATCTGCTCCTGCAGGTCCTCAGAGGGGAAGAACTTGTTTCGAATGCCACCAGGGAGCAAGGCTGAGAAGGTGACGTTCAGGATGTTGGAGCTGACGTCCGTGTCGTTTTGGATGTTGAAAACAAAGATGCCGTCCTTGGCGGTGGAGAGCACGGTTGCCACCCCCTCCACAAAGAGGGACAGGAGGGGAGAAAGGAACCTCTCCTGGGACATGTTCTCCAGGCGCACTGTGATGCTGTTGGTGAGCATGTCGTCCGTGATGATGGTGACACGCAGGGTGCAGACTGCAGTGACACTGTGAACTCCATCTGAAGGGAAGGGAGAAAATAACAGCCATGTCAGAGAGCAGGCCTCAACCTACAGACACGGGGGCTCCCACAGCCTCCTGAAAATGAAGCAGACCTGCAAGGCCCTCAGTTCTGGGCACCAGGATGACAGAGGGAAATGTATCCACCTTCTGAAGTTATTACCATTGCCTTTTATCAAGCAAACAAAATAAAATTTCTTAAGAATTGTAACTCAAAGGACCCAAGACATCTCAAAGAGGCAAGAACACCTGGAGAAGATGCCAGGCAAATAACTAGCAAGGGTTAGTGTGGAAACAGTCTGAGGGCCCTAGGATGGCCAAGGGAAACCAAGAGGAAGGTGACTCCCCTGACAGTGACCGCTAGTCTATAACTGGCGCTGGGAAGCTGCTGCTTTTCACAGCACAATACCAAAATTATCTTCTTCAGGTGTGGTCTCAGGCTTAAGGAGCCAGAACTCTGCACAGACAGAGAATTGTGACCAGAGCTTCAGATAAGTCATTTAAGGAAACAAGTCTTCACATCTGAGTGCTGGAACTTTTTCATTTCTCACATGTAACTTCTTAAAAATATTTTATGAATATTAGAAAAAAATTTAAATTAAATATGCCTGTAGTGAAAAGTAGACATTTAAAAACTCTTCCATTTTATTCTTCCTTTAAGGCATTTCTGATACTGCTGTGCCTGTTCTGCAATAAAACCCATAATTATAAAAATATAGCACTAATACCTGACACTGGACTGAGAATTGCCACTGTAAAATTTCAGCACACCCTGAGGCTTACAGCAGCACTGTAAATGTACAAATTCTAGATTATTCTGGCATTATGGAAAATAATTATGACACAGTGAGAGTGCTAAATTTAATCTAACTTCAATGCATATGTGGAATGGGAAGTTGCATCATCACTAAATCAAATCACTTACTTTAAATGTGTCTCCTTGCTAACATCAGGGACTCATTAAAATACAGATTGCATTACAGAAAATGTGGTTAGCATTAGAGCAGCATCTAGAAATCCCAGATGAGATCAAGAGTGGCTTCCGGTAGGAAATGTTCCTTCTGAAAGATGTCACAGTGTAAACAAACAACCTGAAATGGGCATGAATTTGTCTCATGAGAGAGATGAATTGCTTTGAGTGGCCAATATGAGCCCCAGAGTGGGGTCAAGACCTGAGCCCAGTTTCCTTAGGCCACAGCTCAGTGTCACAGCCTTGGTCTGATGTAACTCAATGATAATAATGCACAAGTAACCTGCCATTAAGCTTGATTTCAATTAAACCACATGGTACGAGAAGAAATGGATTTTGAATCACATCAGTGTAAATTGCATCAGGAACTGTGTTTAAATCCATCAGTGTGAGATCAAAAGTTTAACAGCATAGACTGCTAAATATCATTTTGCTAATGTTTGTTATCTCCAAGTGTAACTTTATGACCTATTATGGTCATGCAGGAATAGAACAGAAGAAATCCAAATTTTTTCTTTCCTACTCACTGTCACCACTCCATCTCAAGTATGGTTTTGTTTTAAAAAGAAATGTATTGTTGGAAGATTTTTCCTCCAGTTTTATAGCAGCAATATAGTAAATCACAGCAGCCTAATTAACAAAATGGCTTTTGACTCCTTCCTCCTATCAGGTTGTCTATGAAAGCTCAGCTGTTGACTCCTTCCCCACTGAAGCAGCTTTTATGCAAATAGAAAAATCTCTTCTGTGCGCTACTTTAACTACTGCCTGGCTAAAACCAATCCACCAGGAGTGGACATTGTCTGGAGTGATCTGTTTGACTTCTCCCAGGTAACAAGTGACAAGACAACAGGAAAAGACCTCAGGTTGCTCCAGGGGAGGCTTAGATTAAGTATGAGGAAGAATTTCTCCACCAAAAGGGTGCTCAGGCATTGGAACAGGCAGCCCAGGGAAGTGGTGGAGTCATCATTCCTGGAGGTGTTTAAAAGATGTGTGGATGTGGCCCTTAGGGACATGGTTAAATGGTGGGCTTGGCAAGGCTGGGTTAATGGCTGGACTCAATGATCTTAGAGGCCCTTTCCAAAATAAACAATTCTATGATTCTATGTGCCCATCACAGAAGCTCACATACCAGCTTTCATTTTCTCCCAAGTTTGCAAAAATCTCTTTCTTCTCTTCCTCGGACTCATTCTAGAAATCTGTAGCATCAGTTTCCATCAAGACCCAAAGCAGCCTTTACAAATTATTGGTAGCCAAAATCCTCTGTGGATTTCTGGTCAACAGACAATGCAGGATTTCCAGTATTTTCATAAATGACATCCTCAGACTAGTTTACCCATGTCTATCATTTGCACAGCTCATTCCCCTGAAAGGCCAGAACAAACTATTCACTTTTTTTTTTCCTAAAGCAATTGACATTTGCCTGTTTGTCCCATAGGGTGCCTGAACTATTTTGCTATTTGTTGCACAATATGCTACAGAAGTTCCCTCATACCAGCCAGAATGCTGGACAATGGGTCCTTTTTTAAAGAAAACACTATGATCTATAGCCCGTGGTATGTATAGTAAGAAGACAAAATAAGATCCACTGTCTGACAATGCAGTAGAGTCTACAAACTGTCATAATCAATATCAACTGTCACAATATGCAAGAGCTTCCCAGCATTCACAACAGCTATTCTGACACAGTTAATAAATCACTGGAAAAAAGCCTGGTGTCAGATACCACACAGCCTCCTTGTTCCATGGGCAGCACAAAAGAAAACTGGGCACAGCCATATAGCCGCAAAATGAAGTTGTGTTTTAAAAGCCAACTCAGCTTTGTGCAACCCTGTTGCAGAGCATTAAATTAAAAAGAGAGTAAAAAACGAGCAGAGCATGTGTACTATAGGCAACAAAAGAATGGCACAGCCATAGAACTGGCTGGACAAGTGCCTCTTTCATATCTCAGTTAGGCTGAGAGCAGCATCACAGGATCTGATCAGCTATTCATTCAGAAACTCAAGGAAAGTTGAAACAATCTGTGGTTTTATGAGACCAAATTAGTATCTATTCTCCTTTCAGCAGACAACATTAGCTTTGAGGTGGGGAACAACTGCAATAAAGAAAGTGGAAATTTTTTTGGGTCTTTTTTGGGAAATTATTTAAGCCCTAAATACCCAGTAACATATGTGTTTTGAGATTTATAATTGAAATACTCCATGAATGTTTAAAAGGTTTCCTGCCAGAAATGCCAGAGAATTATCATTAGGAAGTACTGTTTTGTGGAGTGGCCATACTTCATGGCCTTCAGTGTTTGAGATGCCCACCATATGCAGCTACCAAACTGCTAAAAAGGCTCAAACCATCTGAGATTCCAAAGGTCTCATGATACAGCCATAAGAACTCCCTATCATGTTTATGGCAGGTGCAAGATGGTTTCAGTCAGGGGTGTGAAAGAACCTTCAAGTTGTTACACTGGAAAATTCTGGCTGCACTTTGCTCTTTGGAGCAGATCTTGGAAGAGATGAGTGCACACACATTCCCCAGGCTTAGCTGTCACCAGTTCTCAAGTTCTCACAGCCATCATGTGGGGGCTTCAGCAAACCTGCTGGGTGCAGGAGTCTTCCTGAAGGAGCTCTGAACACTCAGATCATGCTGGCAGATGGGATGTGCAGGCATCCTGCTAAGAGTGATTTGAGCAGACAGCCTGGATCTTAGCAGCCCCAGCCACCCAGATAGCCTGAGGAAAGGGAAACACAGGACAGACCAAAGAATGAAAAAGGATTCACCCAATCCTCTGTTAGCTTGGCTACTAAATCCCTATACTGGCTTTTGTCACTTGGTCCTCAAGTTTCTCTTCCATAAAATAGGGATAATAGCATTTAACATGGATAATAGGATAATAGTGGGTACAGATGATAAAATTTTGAGACACTGGGTAACAACAAAAGCAAGACAAATATCCTTAAGAAATCATGAAAGGTTCTTTTAAGAGCTGTTGCAGCCAAGTTTATCAAAAACAAGGTGGAAACATTAAAATAAGACTCTTACTGTCTCACAGACCCATGAATGAACAAAGAGGATTCTGGACAGCCTGGTGGCCACACCAGAAATGTGTTCATTACAAATGTGGTCCCTGCACACTCAATTTTTATTCTGGCAATATTATTCTATGTATAATTTCCACAAAAGTGCTCGCTCTCCACAAGGTGGAAATCAAAGCAGATTGTTGTCTTCTGAGTCACTGTCATTGCTGAAGAGGAGACTTAAAACTAGAATTACTCATCTTCACCCTTCATCAAATGAATGAAAAGATCTAATAGCAAACACATACCCTGATGCATTACAAAGAAAAGAGAAGACAAGAAAGGCTGATGAAAGCTTGACGCTCTCTAAAACATATTAATAACTAGAAAATTGACTAAATAGGCATTGTTTCATTATTACCTTTACTTTACAACAAACCTTATCAAATCTGATACTTTAATCTCAGCTTTCTATCCTCTGGCAGTCCATAAACCAAAGAATTTTATTATCTAGAAATGTAAACACAGCAAAGTTTAACTGAAATGCATATTTGGCAATGGCAGCACCTGGCCAGAAAGGCTCTTTTGTTTCTTTTTTAAGTTTGCAGAAATAAAATAATTAACACTATTTTTAGCTTATTACATACAATGGTCTTAGTACCATTTTTGAAAGCTGCATACTTTATACTTTAGCATCAGAGTTTTCTTTCACAGATATACTGACTCAAACTCATTCTAATTTTGCTTTATAACACATCTGGAAATAGCAGATGCCAGTTTTTACAACAGCCATGCAAAATCCTTGGCCAGCAATCCACAGGTTCAAATAACCTCTTGCTCTTCCCAAACCACAAGAAGTAGCTGTGGCCATGGGTAGCAGCCACTGCTTGGTAACAGGCCCTTGGAATGACCAAAGCTGCATCCTCATTGCTTCCAGCCATGTCTTTACATACAGGAGTTGATTCACACCTAGCCCAGCACTAAACCTGGAATTTCTGATGAGGATGCTGTGCTTTTAGTGCCCTCTCCACAGCCTGGATGGCAGCAGCACATCAGTAGCAGCAGCTCACAGGAATGAACACTGCAGGCAATGCTTGCCTGTCTGAGCAGGGCTGGCACCCAAACCACACTTCCCACTGAGCAAACAGCAGTAAAACATCAACATGTGTCAATAAAAGTGAGACAGAGTGCACAGTCCTGCCCTGAGATTTAGTTTGCCTCAGATTCTGCTACCATTGCAGAGCTGACTCCTTTCCTTGCATTGTGCTTCCACCACCATGGGAGCAGATTTAAAATGCATAAAATATTTAAATGCTAATATTGTCCCTTCCAAACCACTGCTGCAGGCATTACAAAGCTTCACATCCATGAGTAGAAATAAGAACTCTATGAACACCCATAGGATAAATTCCTTAAAATATCTTCTATGTTACAGAAAGTTCAGCAGCTTATAACACAAAGAAAATACCCTGAAAGAAAATAAACTGCACAGAAACCTAAGCAAGATTCCTTGCTGAAACACCAGGAAGACATGACTAGAAAGGAAAAGGAAAATGGGCATACTTGTGGATTTAAAGATCTCTCATCTCAGGGTTTTCCCAGTTATCAAGCAGCCTCACTGAGGAAGGGTTTAGAAAGTGAATATGAGCCAAGTTTTAGTGTCCCCTCAGGGCACCCTGGAAAAAGAAGCAGGTGATGGTTTTGGTCTTAGCTGTCCAAAAGACAACCACAATGTCCAGTGGCAAATATCCCCTCTGTGTCCCTAAAGAGTCTCTGTTTTGTAGCTGGAACAGCTCAAAAGTCCAAAGGCCTCTTTTGCTAGAGAAAAGTGATCTTGAATGGTACGGTAACAGAAAAGTAACATCCGTGAGAAATAGACTCCATCACTTGCTGTAAAAAAACATAACATATTGTGTGTAATATCATATTATTTCTTAGACACTCACTAATGAATTCTGTCAAAGCCTCCCCTTTCCTGGAATGGGAAACACTGCTGATAGGCAATTCTGTCAATACAGCAAGTTGGGTGCAACCACATGGAGACTGTCCTTGGCCACATTAAGCTTATGTTATTGATTTTGTCCCTTTGTTTCAGGCTGCCAGTCAGCTCCCTGCATTTAGGAGCACTGACTGCCAACACAAGTTGTGGGCTTTGGAAACAATATATAGAAATAACTATCTATTATTCACACAATGCCAAAGGTTCATGATGGAACTGCTGCTGTGAAGAATGTCAAAGTCCAGGTCTGCTCCCAAGCCCATTACACCAACAAGAAGATACCCATGGACTTCAGTGGGCTTCACTCCCTGCCAAAATCTGGCCTAGAGCCTAATTCCCAGAGTCACTGCCAGTGCACTCACACAGAGCTTCACTCCCAACCCTGCAGCCCCAGACAAGAACAGTCTGCCCAGGAAATGGTGCAGGCTTGAAAAATCTAAAGAGCAGAAAGCAAAACATGAGGGATGAGCAGGGCAAGCACTAGAAACATGCCCCATGGACAGCACTCCTGAGCTGTAATGGTGGAAAAGGTTTTCTAAAATCAGGTGTCTGAATCTGTACCTCAACATCTCCCATTTTCCAGGAAGGATGAGCACCTGCAGCCGCCCTTCAGCAGATGCTCTGTTTTGAAACATTGGCCATTGTTGCCCAGCATCATTTGGAGGAAAGAAGGTTTGGAGCGCTCACAGGAAGAGGGAATACAAAGATGTGTTACAGGGGTATTTAGGTTTCAGGGAGAGGTAAAACAGGAGGCAGCTGAGGTACATGGTGTATGCAAGTACCTTGGCAGGTCCTGACTGGGCTGCAAGAAAGGGGGAAGTCCTGGGTAAGACATGTCTTTAGAGGAAAAGAAGGTGTCTGACAGCAAGACTGGCAGACTGATGGAAGACAAGACAAGTCCACAGTGGCAGAGAGAGCGCCAATGTGTAACTGTGCCAGTGCCCAGCTCCCCTTAAACCAGCATTAACCACATTACCTCCAGCACCTTCCTGCTGCCACTGCAGCAACTCAGAGCACCCCAGGGTCTGTCCCAGACCACCCAGGCCACGGGGTATGCACCTGGGTGATGGCTGTGCCAGGCTGTGCCTTGCCACTGCACTGCCCATGGCAGCATCAGCCACATCTCCACTTGTGAAAGGATGTCAGAGTCATTGCAAGCAATGGTCCCAACAAGTATGTTCTGACACTTCCAGGCAAAGCCACCTCTTCTGCTCACAACCTGCAGGCACTCTTAATTTCAAGTCAAACCTTAATGTACTTCTTTTTGCAAAGAAGATGAATATCTGGGACACCTGGGGAGAGTGGGCAGTGGCACTTGGGGCTCTCACCCCACAGCTCCCTTGGCAGCAGCTGCAGCTGAACCAACTAAATCAAACAGCTAAAAATACCCAAATTGTGGGAGGATAAATTGTGCATAAAGCAACTGTGAATTCCCGACATGCATAAGAGAAAAAAACAAACCAATTTCAGCATCATTATCTTTAATGTAGCCTGTGCTGCTCTGGATTATTTACTTTGTACACAATACTGAAAAGAAAAAGAACATATTTGAATCTGCAACTTGAACAACTTGATGCCAACTGGATTGCTCAACATTGTACAAGATTGCTGTTCTGAAACCAGCACCTGCAAGCTGAGAATTTTGAAATGTTAATTGGGTTGATAACACTAGTCTGGGGGAACATTTCCTGAGGGTAGGAGGTAAAGCAAGTTGGATCTGCTGACAGAAATAAGCCTTCTTGACTTCTAACTGTAGCAAGGCTGAAGATACACCTCATTTCCTTGAACACCCTCCCACAGAATCACTTCTTGTTCTTCAGGTACCTGGTGCCCATGGGCTATAGCTTCTGTAGGGGGTGAGATGTAGGCAAGGGATGCTGACAGGGATGCAGGAGCAACAGGTTGAACAAGGAAGCAAATCCCTGTCCTGAGCAGAAAGCACAAGTAGAAGGGATTTGGGACACTTAGAGGGAAGTAAGATATGTGGAAAGATAACATGAGCATGCTAACAACCAGCTCCTTACAGACTATTTAACTAAAGAGGAGATTTCCCTTCTAACTAAAATGCAAACCAATTTTCCTTCTGGCCTCTGCACACCTCCCTGTTCCTCAGCTGGTTTTCCTTGTTAGCAAAGACTGGCCAGACTCCCCTGCCCAGCTGTGCTCGGCAGCAGGGCCAGCTCCTCACCTGTGCATCCTGCCCTGCTCCAGGCCATGCCAGCCCTGTGGGGTGCACAGCTCTGTAGGGGGGTACAGTATGGGTAAATGAAGGTGGTACAGAATGTAATCTTATCCCCTAAAGAGTTGCAGCTGGACCAATTACTAAAGATTAGGAGCAGGCCTGATGTTAACAGGCCACGACTGTACCCAACAAGAAGAGTGTTATAAAAGAGTGGATTGGTGGGAACTGGAGTCAGTTGGCTGCTGTGAGGATGAGGAAGAGTCAGTGCCTAGAGGAGCTGCCTACAGGAAACATCAAGGAGGTACAAAACTCTAGCAATGGAACCCTTGCAGTGTAATGATAATAGAACTCTTGCAATATATGACAACACAGCTCCAGAGCCCTGCCCTGCTCCAGGCCATGCTAGCCCTGTTGGGTGTATGGCACAGGAGCCATGCCCTGCTCTGGGCCATGTGCACAGGCAATGATCCCTGTCCCACTCTGGGCCATGCCACTCCTGGGCCACACCACTCCTGGGGAGCCCTGTCCCAGTCTGGTCCATGCCAGCCCCAGTGGGGTGCACAGCCCCAGAGCCCTGCCCTGCTCTAGGCCATGCCAGCCCTCGGTGGGGTGCACAGCCCCAGAGCCCTGCCCTGCTCCCAGTGAGGTGCACAGCCCAGGAGCCCTGCCCTGCTCTAGACCATGGCAGCCCTGGTGGGGTGCACAGCTCCAGAGCCTTGCCCTTGTCCCAGCCACACCCTGATGGGTGCACAGGCAAGGAGCCCACTCCACTGCTTCTCCACAGCCAGCTGCCAGCGACAATGGAGGTTCCAGACTCCCACTGAAGACAAGGATTTCCATTTAATGCTAATGTCCATGGAAACTGTGCACCTTACAACACTCATCTGACCTGTTCAGCTGAAAAACTCTAGTTCAGATCGCTACACCAGATAAATTCATAGACTGACTTGCTGGGGCCTCCAACACCTCCCATAAAGCTTGATCTTGTTTCATATATAATCAAAACTATTGCCTAATTACTGCAATAATTTTCTCTGAGCTTTAAAGGAAGAGGGGTTTAATATCATTCACATTTTAATTCTAATTAAATGCAGAGCTAAATGTTGTTAGCCAAAAGAGTTTCCCAGCAGACTCTCATGGCTTGCAGCCCCATCTCACAGTGTGCTGCAGTGGTGGCAGCAGTGGCTTGGTGGGCACTGCTGGGCAGGCAGAGATGCCAGCAGCATTGAGGTGTGTGAAGCCCAGGCACAGGGAGCACTGCTGTCCCATCACCCCACAGCCAAAGGGCTTTTCCTGGGCCTCCAGGAAAAATCCATGAAAGCACTGGAGCAACAACTGCAGTCATGGGATGCTCCAGCGTTATCTCCATTCAGGCCATGGTCCTCAAGTAAACGATGTATTTTGTACAGAGGACATAAGAGCAAAGTGTTTACCCAGAGATGCTTTTACGTCACTTACCCCACTTCAAACAGGACAAGCCCCTGTGTGGGGTGCCTGGCTGTGCTGCGGGGGGACAACCCATGGGTCACCATAAAAGCCTCCATTCTCCTCACAGCTACACAACCCCTGCAAACATTTTTACTCATGGTGTCTGATTAAAGCAAGAACTTCCCCAGGCAAGCCAGAGCTCTATTCAAATCTCTCTCTTTGCAATTTCAAAGCAGGAATAGATGAAAACTGTTTTGAGGATGGCAAGGGTGAAGTGGGATGAATTGGGGTGGGGGCCTGGGAGTTTCAAAACTGGGAACGGTGCTAAGGAAATTGCTTCTCTTCCTCACTGTTTGCACTCATACTGCATATTAGTAACCTCAAAGGTATCCTTTCAAAACAGCATCAGCAAAAAGAAATCCATCAGGTTTATTTCTCTAAATGTCTCCAAATTCCCATGTTGCTTTTTCCTGGAGATATGCTCTGCTCCTTGCTGTGACCCACAGTGAAACCACAGGGACACTTCCTGCTGGATGGGGTTCAGGTTTGCTATCTTGTGCGGAAAAAAGAGAAGGGAACAATGAAAGAAAGACAATAGTTATGTTTACAGACAAGCTTTCAAAACAGCTGTGTATCAGCTGAAAGTTATTGGTATATGGGGTGATGTAGACTTGCCCAGCTCTCTGAAACAGAAAAAAAACCAGAAAAATTCAGCTGTGGGAGCTCAACAGGTTGCTGACTGTTCTCGTGTGCTATGGAGGCCCAGCTTGGGGAAATAAGAGGGTTCTTGGGCATATGGGCACTTCTTTTTTTTTTTATTTTCTGTGGTTTCTGTCATCGTAAGGCATTTGAAAATTAATACAAGGCAAAAACAGAGGGCTATCTCTCTGGGACGGGGCAAGCAATAATGGCTACATGTCAGCTTCCACATGCACTAGGCACAGGAAAAGTTGTTCAGGAGACCCAGGAGACTCAGACTCGAACATGAGGGACCCACATAAACAAGGTAACACTCTGAGGCTGCTTCAGTTCTCAAAAATTTTTGATGGGAGCAATGACAGGGCATGGATGTCTCACCTGTAGCATACATATCCAAAAGTAAAGGTTTCAGAGCCTTTGTAACTCTACCTTTTCTCCCTTCCTCTCTCAAGCTCAATTAATGTTTAAGAATTTTTAATAAGAAGTAGATAAAATTCAAGAGAAGAGATGGGGTCCATCATGGTCCATCCACTGGGATCTGACAAAAAATCTACCAATCTTCCACAGTCTGAAAAATTTAGAGTTTCATCTAGCTTAATTCCATTAAAAATCTCAAGAATGAAAATACTAAACAAAATATCACATTTTCCTTCATTTTTGATTTCAAAGGGAATAGATTTTCCTTTTTATGACTAGATTTTCAGCTGACCAGTTTAGCTGGTCTTTTCTGTTAACTGAGGTCTGCTGACTTAAGCAGAATAAGAAGGGAATAAACAAATTAGAAACTTGAGGAAATAAATTTAAGCAAATAAGAAATGTAAATAAAATTGCTTGCATCATGTGATTAAAGAAGTACAAACACAAAGACAAAATAAACAGGTAAAACCACCCTTACCAAACTTTCACAGTTTTGGGAAAGACTCCCCAGGCAGTGGGAACATTTATAGGGAAAATGCTGGGTACTTTGTCTGGACTCTCTCTTGATAGGTGACCTACACAATCTTCTAAAAATGTCATGCAAAAACAACCCCCTTCTGATTAACCAACCACCTACACATCACTGGCCACTGGCAATGAGATCATGGTGGGCTTGGCTGCATGGTCAGCTGAGATTATTCTTGGATCCCTGCCGCTAAAACTAGAATGCTGGACAAGAATCAAAAGAGACAAAGCACTCGTTTCCTGTTTCTATAGTACTGAACCTGTGGGTGAGTATTTTTCTCCCCAAAACTTTTCCAAAGACAAAAGCAGCCGCCCATGCAAAATGTGGAGAATGAAGAGCTCGGCTCCTATCGCTGCACGCCATCTGGGGAAGCCCATGCAGAGAAGGGGCAGGTTGAGTTATGACAGATGAAAGTGGGTAAGGCAGTGACTGGGAGCCCCTGGTAAAACACAGAAACTACACTGATCCTCAGAAATGATACTGCAATCTCAAATGCCTATCTAAGGATTCCTATTCAGCTGAACTGTAGAAATGAAGTCATAACTACATGATTCACTTCTTGAAGAATCAGATGAGATTTTCTGCCAGACACACTTTGTAAGACACTGATCTGGAGCAAAATTTTGCATTCTAGGACTAATGTAAGATTGTCCAACAAATTCCACAAGGAAAAGATTCTCTTTAAAGGAATTTACTATATGGATAAATGGAGAAAAAATTTGTGCTGTCGAAACATACTTGATCGCAGCAATACATCAGCAGAGCATATCCAGGAGTTGCCAGGCTGGGCTCTGCCAAGCAGCCACATGTTTCTGGCCAAGGGCAGGATGACTGTGTCTTTCTCTTCTGGGTGATGGTTCTCTCCTTCCTATTCTGCCAAATTTGCAGACAATCCGGGTGACTTGTATTTGGTAAGATCAGGGCATCCAACAGCAAACAGAACCTTACTAAAAGAGCATGGCAATACCCAGCAGGCATGTGCCCACCACAAAGCTGGGCAGAGTGACTCCCTGGGACACCTGCATCACGGACAGCTCAAAATTTTTCCAGTTCAGTGAGACTTAATTCACCATTTCCAGGTATCCCATTGTAGCTAATGCTCCCACCAGATCACTGGACATCTTAACATCTGCAAAAAAGCCTTCTCTTTCAACACAAGCAGAATTTCCAGGTGTAGAAGAGGAGATGCACAGTGAAAGCTGGATATTTTATGACCTCAGTGGTGCCATGGAAGCAGCATTTTCCAAACAGCATTGAATAAACTACCCATGAGGCAAAATGTTTCATTGTACATTGAGTTTTCCCAGGGCTGTTTGTATATTCTATGAAACCTAAAGAATTTATGCATCTCCTTCATTATAGTACCAGTAGATTCCTATTAATATCTTTAAAGGCATTATTTTTCATTGTTTTAGTTATGCTTTATGGAAAAATATAAAAATACTGAGCACATGTAAAATATACTCAAAACCTATTACCATTAATGTTGAGCCTTAAAATGTAAATCACTCTGGTAAAACACAAAAATCTTCATTCTAGGAATCCCCACCCCTGTAATCCCACTGATCTCAGCACAGCTGACCATTACAGGACTGCTTCCTGACATGAAGCCTTCAGCCTGAGCTCTGAGACTACTTTGGTACAATATCAAGAATGTGCACCTTCCTGAGAAACCACTGAGTCACAAGGATAAAATTTCACCAAGCATTAGTAGAGGTTCATCCTATCACCTTTCTATAAAACATACCAAACCCGTGTCCTCCATTTGTAGGCATGCCATGAGATAAATATCATCCCTGAGAGAGTATAAATACTAATTTTATTTTTAAAATATAGTTGTTAAAAATTTAGTAGTAATACTGTGAAAAGCAGTTGTCTGTAAATCAGGATTTTTCCATGAAAAGACCTAATCTGAATTCCTGCAGGATGCTTCACACTGCAGGAGTCACAGTGGAGTCACTTCCCAAGAGCTCAGACAATTGCAGAAATTTAATTAGTAGAAAGTTTTTGTGTTTCAGCATCCAGAGCACCTCTTTTCACCACCTAAGCTCTGAGGGCAACTGGACAGACAGCACATCAGCCCTTTGGATCATGCCTTTGAGTCCAGACATCCATTCTCTCTCTCCACTTATAAAATTATGCTTATGCCTTGACTCAACTCAATGACAAAGTTCTCAGAAAAAAAATGTATTTCAGCTATTTCAAAATTTTCTCAGTTTTCAAAAACCTCTTTAGTCCTGTTTATATTTAGCCCTGATATTTCTCTATTTAGCCAGTGATCATCTTCATAGAGAGCTTCCTACATGCTGAAAAACCACTCGGTTTTAACACCTGCAGTCACTGTACTGCATTAATAACCCCCAAAATATCCACATGGGAAGACTCACTCCTTCTCTCCTCAGAGCCAACCAGAAACTTCCTCCTGCTTCCCAGCCTGCAGGAAACCTGCTGATCCCTGAGGTGGGTCCCAGGACAGCCAAATCCTGCCACAGTGGTCCTCAGCTGCAGAACCCCACAGCACTGGCTGCTTGAGGCACTTTGCATGTCTCACAGGTGGGCTCATGCAGAAGGCAAGTAGAGCTTCAGTATTTGCATGGAAAGAATTATTTCTCTCTGGATGTGACAGCTGGTAATGGGAAGAGGCAAAGCAGCTGTAACCCAGATCAGGAGGTTCACAGGGCTGCCAGCGTGCCTGTGCAGCACAGGAAGCAGCAGCAGCTCCACACAGCTAATGTTAGTGGAAAGGACAGCAAAATTCACATAAATGTGTGCCAGGGATGGCTTTGGCACGCTCCAGGTCACAGGGAGCACAGGCAGGAGGCTGGGTGGGGGCACTGTGGTGGCCAGTGGTGATGCCCAGCTGCCACCCAACCTTGCTCCACAATTTGTCACACAGGTGTCATTCCTCATGCCAGAAACCTCAGAGCAAGATGCAATGGAAGTGTCATGACAGGTGGCTGCAATGTCTGCAGAAAACATCAAGTGGAGAAACATTTCTACCAGGAATCTTCCAAAACTGTAGAAGTTCTTGATCTCCAGCTCAGGCTGACTCCTGTGACTGCTAACAAGAACTGGATGCAGCTCTTCCTCCACCACCCCTAGAGGAACAGAGAATTGTCCCAGAGAAGCTGGCTTTTACTCCTCTATTTTTTTTCTGTCTTACCAGGAAAAATAAACTGCTGCATTTGTAGCTACAAGGAGATGGAGGTAGAAAAGGACAGCTCACATGGGCGTTCTTCTCTGAGCAGTGATGCAGAAGCAAATACCAACAGTGCATTTTGTGGTGGAAAACTGTTCATGGGCATGAAGCCCATGGGATGAGGTGGGTTTGGCCAGACTCAAGCTTTCATGAACTCCAGCTTCATTACAGTAAAATTTATAAGTGCTTCCTCAGTTGAAAAACATATCTTCTACTTTGGTTCCATTACAAAAACAGAAGAATCTTCTAATTAAGGATGGATGCAGAATTTTAAAAAAATTAAAAAAAAAAAAATTAAAATTTTAGGATGGATAGATGCACAATTAAAAGAAAAACCCCAAAACCCAAACCAAAACAAAAAAAAACCCCATGAAAATTTCAAAAAATGTTCAAGCTCAAAATAAGATATTCTAGCCCTGAAAAAAATTACCAGTTTGCCTTTGTGTCCTTTTCAGAGACCTGTTTGGCAAAGAGGACATTTCACAGTCTCCTCTTACGGAAATCCAACGCCACGCTCTTGCTTCAGGACTGCTGCCAGCTCCGTGTTTAGTGGATAAACCCTTTCGCATTTGTCTTTGAAAGAGGCTCTTGTGAACAGGAAGCTGTGCTGTGACACCAGGCTCCTGTGCTCTTTAAAACAGCCCAAGCTCTGCAAGTGACCTCCCTCGTCTTGCTTTCTCAGTTGGCTCAAGCCATCTCCCACACATTGTTTCTCCAGCAGTAACCTGAGGCTTCAGAAAATGTTGGAACAGGTGGCCCAAGTTAAGTCAGCACCCAAAAAAGGGAAACATTTTAATATTACCTACCTAATGCGCCTTTCTGTCTTTAGATGTTTACAGTCATTATCAGAATTTAGGGGTTTCTGTATCAGTCCATGATTCATACCCAGACACTACTCAAGGCCAATAGATATGATATTACAATTTCTTTAAATTTAACATCCTTTAATATCTGCTGCATTTTACTGACTGAACCATCTGGAAAGCACAGGACACTCTGGAGATCATGAAAGTACAGAAGGGCTCCTTAGGTCTCTCTGAGTGCATCTTGTACCTCTCTTTCAAAACTGTTTTTATCTGCCAATCAAGTAATGATATTTCTGTAATTACTTTAAGGTACTGAGCTCACTTGATGCATGCTGTGCACTGCTGTGCAAGGCATGGGATTTGAATAATTATACTGCCCTAGAAAATACCAAACCAACATCCCAAGACATCAGCACAAGTTGAGAAATAATGTGGCAACAACAAGGTCACATGAGCATGAAGCAGACTATTTCTCTATTATCACTCACCACTTTAAAATAAATTGGGTGTTTCCCTCTCCTCTTTCCAAGCACAGAGCTACACACCCAGCAGCACTGAGTTCAAAACAGTCTCTACCCAAGGCAGCAAAGTAACTGCTCTGCTCTGGAACACCTTTGGTGCACTGGAGTTATTTTAGGTTTGCACATAGGCACCAGGAGGCAGAATCTGGCCAAATCACTTTAAAAAGACTGAACTGCTTGAGATAAATACCTGAGAATCCACCTCTTAATACGCCATTGCTCTAATTTCTCTTCTTAAAGCATTTGCAGCAGTAATCAGAGGTGATCACTGAGCTCCATCCTGCACCTTTAATTAAAGTCTGTTTCTGAAAGCCCTGTCTAGAGAGACTAATCCCTCTCCTCTCAGCTGCTAGACCTGCACAGGAGGGCAAAGAGGCAGATGCATGTTTGAGGAGGTGAACAGGTCCTAGTTTGGCACCTCAAAATGTCACAAAACATCTACTGATATTCAAGCCAGGTACTCAAATGCAAATTGCCAACAGTCAGTAAAGAAGTGGGCAGAGAAGCACATGCAGGGGAAAACCATGAATGCAGATATGAAAACTAATCATTCAAGGGTAACTACATATTAGTTTTTGTTTGGTACTACCAGTGTGGGCTCAGGTCCTGTCACCCCTTGGCTGATCTGATGCTTCTGTTGGAGCAGATGCAGAGATCTTGCAAAGAAATCTGTAGGAAATTCTACCTCAGAGCTCAAAGGAGATGGGAAAGAAAGGAGAACTGTCACACCAACAAAAGCAAATACAGTCCTCAAAGCAGTAGTGTGGTGGCTCACAGGATCCTCACGAGCTCAAGAATAACATCAGAGAGCTACCATGTGCTGTAGGCTTGGCATATCAAGATTTCCACATCATTAAGGTCACTCTACACCTTCATCTGTGATACATTGCCACTTACCCTCTGCTCTGCCAGCACAGCAGGGCTCCATCTCCCAGCATCCGATTTACCCTACAATGCATCTCCTCTCAGTACTGAGTACTCTCCTTCCAGAATGACCAAAAAGTCCTCCCTCTGTTGCTCACTGCAAACTTCTCTCTTGTGAAGCACTGCTGGGAAACTGCCCTCCTGTGATGGCAGGTGACAGCAGGTGCAGCCACTGATGCCTTCTTCACATGCTCATGTGGATAACAGGAGATTCAAAATGCAAACGTAGAGAGACAAATGGCCTTGCCCTTCCACCATCCCTCACCCTGAGTGAGCCTTGCAAACTTTCACCATCTCCTTTTCAGCCCCTAGGACTGCCTGTTCCATGTTCACCTGGCTCTGGGTGTCAGCAGGCTGCTAAAATGCAAGGAGAGAAGGACAACGCAAAGGTATCTCTTGCAGAAAGGGATTTATGGTCTCAGGGCATATGTTTGTGGAGAATTTACTGTGTGGGCTTAGAGACTGCTCAGACTGACTGAGCCGCAGCTCCTGCAGAGAGCAGTGCATGCAAGGGACACAAGGAACCCAAACTCTGCTAACTCACAGTCAAGAGGCAAACATGAGCCAAAGGCTGGAGACACAGAGATGACCTGACTCGCTGTGAGTGCTATTTCACAGTGAAAAGCCAAAACCTGCAGTCTGTAAGAAAGAGAATGGGATGGGATGTGATGTTATCTTCCGGGAGTTTGGGATTAATACAATAAACATATGGAGGGTGGATCAGCTCAAGAATACCAGGGAATTTTCTGAGTCAGTATTTTCAAGTGAAAACTACTGAGAAGGGCAGCAGGGAAGTCAGTGCTTAAGAGGATCATGTTAGAAATGTGTGGCTAGAAAAGGAGGAGGGAGGCCCCTCTGCAACTGCTCTGGTACCCACTGCAGGTCAGCAGAGATGGCACAGCAGCCAAGGGATGCAGGAGTGCCACAGAAATGAACCTGCAGTGGCAGGGCTCAGGGGTGCTTTCTTCAATGAAAGGTTAGAACTAAGATTAAATGGTCTTAAGCAAAGAGGGTGCTAACTTCCCTGTGTTCACAACTGACAGTTCAGAAGAGCTTCAAGATAAGTGCAAAACACCAGAGGAGGCACTTGGCTCAGAGGTCTCAGTAGAGACTCCAGCACAGAGTATAAAAGAAAATACAATTGTTTTTCTTACTCCTGAAATACACATTCTAACAACAATATAGATTACAAGAAGCCAAGCCACACAGGGCACACTGATGGCTGATGTTTGCCTCCACTGCTGCCAGGCCCCCAGTATGTAAACACCTTCCTAACACAGACATACCTCTCAGGTCTGTGTCAGCTGGGTTTTCTGCAAGCCTGGGGAAATGCCTGAATGTGTTACTCTGCAAAGCCAACTCTCTGCTCCTTTTTATGGCTTAAAGAAACTCTGAAGAGTAAAAATACTAATTTAAAAAGTGAAATATAAGTGCTTGGTGACAGCTACATTGATGTACACATACACAGTGCAGAGGGTATGGGAAAGAAGTGAGCTATGCAAAAATGTTAATAAATGATGCAATTTGTGACCTAGGCAACATCACCAACCAGAGAACAATGATTCCTAGACTAGCAATGGAGAGAGAGAATGGAGGCAGAGGGGTGGTGATGCAGTGCTAGATGTTGCTAACAAAAACCCATATGACAATAAAGAAAATTAGGTGGTAAAACATTACGGGAGTGAATAAACGGGACAAACCCCAAAGCAGCTATAAGAGGAAGCCAGCTGGACATCAGGAACAGACCACACCACAATATAAACTTGCTTGGCTTTTCACACCTTGTAAAGAGGTAGGGAATTTTAACACACTGTGCATTTCCATGCATGCTAGATTCTGCTAGTAGATCTACAGACCAGCTCTGAGATACAGAAACAGTAGAATCTAACTACAAGAAAAGAGATCTGAGAGGACTTAAGAATTAAGGAAGAACTATCTGATAATGCGACATGTGGCAGTTCAGTGCTAGTAATGAACAAATACAGCAGTCAGCATAGTTAAAATTGATTTGCCAAATACAAGTAAATTGTTAATACTAGTAATGCTCCCATCTGCAGGATTCAGACATGACAGAAGCCAGCTTAATCCAACATGAACTTCACTGGTTGCACTTTTCTTAATATGGACTTGTTACTGATAAAAATGATACATGGTAAAAGTGGAATATCTTCAGAGCGTTTTTCCTGGAATCACAGAAGTAACTTCCAGTCCTGATGGTGGTCACGGGGAGCTGAGTTCACAACTGCTGCCTGCACCAATCTAGCTGGGAGCACCACAGTGACTTCCTTTAACTCTTACCTCCTTCCTCTCCTTTAATTCCCCTCTCTCTCCCCCAGCTGGCATCAGTGCTGGCTCCGGGCACTTCATGGAGTGGCACCCCTGGCACTCCGGAGAGCAGAGTGCACACTCAGGGCTCAGTGAGGAAAGCAGAGTGCACACTCAGGGCTCACTCTGAGAGCAGAGCGCACACTCAGTACAGAGAGCAGAGCGCACACTCAGGGCTCACTCTGAATAGAGCGCACTCAGGGCTCACTGAGAGCAGAGCGCACACTCAGGGCTCACTCTGAGAGCAGAGCACACACTCAGTACAGAGAGCAGAGCGCACACTCAGGGCTCACTCTAAGAGTAGAGCGCACACTCAGGGCTCACTGAGAGCAGAGCGCACACTCAGGGCTCACTCTGAGAGCAGAGCGCACACTCAGTACAGAAAGCAGAGCACACACTCAGGGCTCACTCTGAGAGCAGAGCGCACACTCAGGGCTCACTGAGAGCAGAGCGCACACTCAGGGCTCACTCTGAGAGCAGAGCGCACACTCAGTACAGAGAGCAGAGCGCACACTCAGGGCTCACTCTGAGAGCAGAGCGCACACTCAGTACAGAGAGCAGAGCGCACACTCAGGGCTCACTCTGAGAGCAGAGCGCACACTCAGTACAGAGAGCAGAGTGCACACTCAGGGCTCAGGGCAGAGAGCAGAGCGCACACTCAGGGCTCACTCAGAGCAGAGCGCACACTCGGGGCTCAGTGCAGAGAGCGGAGTGCACACTCAGGGCTCACACTCTGAGAGCAGAGTGCACACTCAGGGCTCACTCCAGGGAGCACAGCACACACTCAGGGCTCACTGAGAGCAGAGTGCACACTCAGGGCTCACTCCAGGGAGCACAGCACACAGTCAGGGCTCTCTCTGAGAGCTGAGCGCACACTCAGGGCTCACTCTGAGAGCAGAGCTCACTCACTGGCAGTCCTTGCCTGGGAGTGCTCACTGAGCAGCACACAGCATCCACAGCAGTGCCTGCCCAGCAGCCAGCACTGCTCATCCCCCCAGCCCCTCAGTACCGGTTTGTTCAGCTCAATTAAACATCCCCTTGTCAATGTGCCTTGGGAAAGGACAAGCTTTCCCTTCCAGTGAATGACAGAGATGGAAGCTCCTGCATTTATTCTGTTCAAAAGGACATATGCCTCTATTTAGGCTGGTGACATCTTGACAAGCATCAAATGATGTTTGGGGATTTTACAAGCAGGAAATACTTGGTTTCTCTTCCTGATACCTTTGTTATGAAAAGTTACTAAGTGGGTCATGGAAATGACTCCAGGAATACCAGAACTTATAGTTACTCTATTTACATATTGATAAAAGTAATAATAGATTATTTTTTTAAAGTGAGTATTTACAGTACTTCTGAATCTTCCTTAAGTTCTCCTCTTGAGCCACCTGATAATACTTTCAGGTTTAAAGCTACATTTCACCAATAAAGGGTGTTTAAAAATTATTTTAAATCAAATCCCAGCTATCCAGAAGGCTCCATCCAACAGGCACCTCGTGCTTGGCAAATGCACCGGGCTGTAATCCTCCTGCTGCAGCACAGCAGCTCTGTCCTCATCTATTGTCCTCAACCATGAGAAACTTTCTTCCATCCTCTCTCCACCTAACATGCTCAGGAGCCTGTTCCTCTTGACACTATTGCCCCAGAGGAAAAAAAAAATTACTAACACTGGCTTAGTAGCTGGAAATGGTTTAAGTGTACCCCTCCTCCTTGCAGAGCTGAGAGCGAGGAGCTGAAAGGTGATGTGCGTGAGAGTTCCTTTGATAAGAGGCCAAGAAGTGACATGAACAAGATAATCAGGCCTTCAAACCAGACATGCACATCTGGGACAACTATTTCCAGCTTCCATCTGACAAGAGAATAATCCTGCTAATAGGAGCCTTTCACACCAGGTTGAGTGCTCTGGCAAAAGAAAAAAAATTAAATGAGCTTCATTTAGCTTCCCTCTGGCTCTTATTGGTGTTTGAAACACTAACACATGCCATGCAAGAAGGGGTGGGATTTTGCTACAAGGGGTTTTTCCATGGGTAAATTAAATCCCAGTTTGGTCACTCTGGGATCTTTTGAACTAAAACTCCAACTATAGTAATTTTGAGTGCAAAGAAAGTAGCCTCTCAGACACAATTGTGCAACTGCATATGAGCCACCCAAAAAGCCAAGCCCTGCACGCTGATCTCCAGCTTCCCATTGTGAGGGAGAGCTGGGCTGTCCCCTACCACCCAGGGCAGGACTGTTCTCAACACCCTGAGTGCTGCAGGATAAGCACACATGGTGGGGATACTACCACGGGCACGACACAGCACCTCTTGCCCAGTGTTATGTGCGGCAGTGGCAGTGTCCAGCTGGGCTTCTCACCTGCATGGTGGCCTCTGTGGGAGTGGTGAGCTGTCTGACACAAGAGCAGAAGTGTTTGAAACATCTGGCCCAGCTCATATTGGCAGGGAAGGAGGGCTCAGCCTCCAGAGCGCAGACCGGGTTGGTCGGGAAATGCGCTAACTCCGAAAGAATGAGCAGCTCGGCTCCTGGTGGCTGATGTCAGCTGCTCCTGACTTCTCTTGCCTCAGGTGAGTTGATTCATGTGTTTTATAGACTTGAAGTATGAAGTATGAAAGATGCTATTGTTCCTTGAAGATCCCCACAGGATCTGCTTGGTCCAGGTTTTGCCTCCTTACCAATAGTTCCGATGCACAACTTCACAACCCAGTACTGCCAGTTTTTGAGAAGATCAGGTTGAGGTCATTCCTTCACTGACCCTTATTTTCCTTCTCCTGAATCCAGCTAACCACACCTCTGAGCACACTTGATCATGGGCAAAAAACTGAACACAGACCAGACTTCTGCTTTCAGCTCCTTCCCTGATCTGGTTCTTCTTGCTCCTCGCCTTTGTTTTTTTCTCACCAGTCTGGTGTGGGTAATGAAGACAGAATATGCGTTTTGCCTCCAGCAAGACTTTTTTAGTTCAGGTCAGCTGCCTCTAACTGGAGTAAATAATTCTGGTACAAGAATGAGATGCAATGCACAGCAAACTGAAATAAGAAAAAACTGATGGTAAATGTACTGGCTGCTTCAAGGACAGACTGTACCCTGACCCTTTGTTGCCTGCAGCAGCTGTGGTGCTTGACATACTGCTGCTCTCCTACAAAGAGCAAGACCATACATGCACCTACAGCTGCTCCAGAGGTTGATTTGGGGCTGACACAAATGTCTGTGGACAGCCAGAGTGCTCCACACTGACCTGGTGAAGGTGGCAGCTCCACAGGAGGTCTGGCAGGACACTTTGTGCCTGGCTGGGACACCCTGCCTAGCCCACATGGCAGCTGAAATCACCAACGTGCTCTGCAGCCTCACCGGAGGAAAGCCAGGATTTGGATGAAACCCATTAATACCAGCCTAGCAATTAACAACCCACAGCTCTCAGTACGAGAAAATCAACTACTGCACCATTTGAAGTGTAGCACATGTACATACATGAAAATACTCAAAGGGAGCTTCAAAAGATGTGCTGGGGAGAAAGAGGAGGAGGGGCGGGAGAGGCTGAGTGCTGCCCAGAATAGGAGCCTACAGCAGTTTTTGTCTCCTTGCCTTTGCCAGTTGCCTTTCACAAACAATGTTTGGGAGAAAAAGCCTCCATAAATGTCAACAACTGCAATTTATTAGATGGTCCATGACCTATTTGTAAACCAACTAAATTTCTTAATTATATATGCCTTTAGATGGTAAGAACTACACAAAAAAATGGGTAGCTCTTGTGAGAGGAGAGCAAATTACCAGCTTCCGGCACCTTCCTAACAGCTCAGCAAATTCTGGCACAAGCTCATTCAAGGAGGAGTATGGAAAAAAGAATACGTTTGTGAGAAAGAATGTCCATCATCTGTTATTGCTGCATTTCTCTGAAGCACAGCAAACAGCCGAGCTCAGGTAAAGCTCAGACACAGAGCATGCCTTCCCAGGGCACTGAGGAGGGATAAAATTCAGCTGATTAACTTGTACAGACTAGCATTTAGAAGGTTTTAGCAATATTTTCAAACATGCTGTGAGAAGCACATCAATCTGTCTCTACTAGACTAGAGCAGGTTAGCTCAGGGGTCTGCAGCCTTTCAAGGCCTGGCACCCAGGGCTGTTCCTTCTCCTTGCATGTGAGACAATATTTGACAGGAGAAACCAAGCAAGCTCCTGAGAAGCTGTTTCTGCAAGGGTGACGTGCTGCAGAGCCAGTGATCAATAGTACCACCAGGCAAGCCAGGGGCACCCTGCTCCTGACCAGTTTTACTATTAGCCTATGTTTCTTCTTCTTTATTTTATTCAATGCAGACTTATTTTACAGGACACAGAGAATTAGCACCGAAAGATTTCTTAAAAGCAAAATTTTTATTTACCTAAAAACTAAAAAATATTCACTAGCTGACCTTCTGGCCCCAAATAAAGTTTACCTTACAAATTAAAGAATAATAAGCAAAATAATGCCTTCATAGAACATAGCAATTAAGCAATTTAAACAATAGAAAAGTGCACTGGACATATTTCAGCTGAAGATGAGAACAGCAATGTAACACCCTTTCCTGTATAAAGGTCATTTCATTTGACACCCCAGCTTATTTGGCAGATCATCATAATTCTACCGTTATTACAGCATGTAAAAAAGGATTTAAAAAAGAGAAAACATTTGCAGATTTTTCATCTAGTCCACAGTAGGCAGTTAATTATTAGGAGTTTCACAGCACTCCTCCAGTGCCACTCTCTCCAACTCTCCCTGCCTGGGCTGCTCAGCTCCTTTCCACTGCAGCAGTGAGCTTTGCTGACATGCCCTGTGTACAGTGCTCCCAGGCAGGGCACAGGGCACTGCAGCTGCAGCTCCCACTGCCCTGCCCACCCCATCCAGCCCTCCCTGCCCCACACCGTGCCCAGTGCTGCCCACCCACGGGCTCACCTCCACTAACACCCCCTGGAGCCCCCACTGGGGAAGGTCAGCAAAAGCAGTGCCTCTGCTTTTTGGGCCACCAGACTGAGCGCCAAAATGCCACCTGAACAGCACGTGTTAAATGGAAAACACCATGCCGCTTCCAAAGTGCACCAAACTTTGGGATCATCGTTTCAGAAACAGGAGTTTGAGAGTCTTCAAACAGCTGCATGTTCTGCAACTGAGGCCTCCACAGATCTTTCTCAGTGCAAGGAAGACAACTAAGTAATTCTTAACTCTGCATGAACATGGAGAGAAAAATACTCCTTTCTGGGATTTTTGTTTGGTGTGCAAATGCAGATGATGTAGGGCTCAGAAACTCAGAAACTCAGAGATTTGCTGAGATCTGAAATATCTCCCAGTTCATGCCAAGCCCCCTCTGAAGAGTAAAAGGCAGACAGAAGAGTAACCATATTGAAAAACATAAAAATAAACAACTGGAGAAAACATTACAAGATCTTGTACCCTACTGCACAACAACTTCAGAAATGCTGGAGAGGAGTCTTCTTCTCCCTCTTGAATTTGGAATGCCTTCCTAATTCAATTTGCAGTTAATTTATACTTCTAGATCTCCTCAAATAGTTTTTTATTCCTAGAAAGATACATACACACACACACACACATACACACTAAAACGTCCATTAAAACTTCGGGGATGAAAGGTTTACAAGATTTTTTTTTTAACATGCTGAAAATCCCACTTGCTGCATTCTAACCTTTCAGCATTTTAAAGGGTCTTGTTGCAACGTGTTTGTGGCTCACCTCTGGTTGCTTGGGGAGCAGCAGCTAACATGTACAAAATATAAGACCAGTGACTAACCAGCACAGGAACAGGCATCTTCAGGGCAGGAGTGAGCTTTAGGCAAGCATCAGCCCTCAGAAACTGAGTGCCCCACCAGCAGTCCATGCTGTGGAGCTCTCAGGAGAGCCAAATGGCATTACCCTCTACCCAAACCTGCTTTTAAAATGCACTGGTTTGGGAAGTCGTTGATGTTCTGACTGTTCCCCCAAAGCTTTTCTCTTCCCTCTCCGTGCTCAGTTCTGTGGAGCTCATGGAGTCAGCAGAGATGTGTTTGCAAACCTGGACAGAAGAACAGCCAGGATTCTCACTTCCATCATGAACAGGATACTTTTACCAGCTTTATTTCCTTTTCTCTGCTCTATACATGGCAAATGGCCTCTCCAGTAAAGCCTTTATTTGTGAAGGGTGGAGACATTTGTTTTTACAGTGCTTACAGAGACTATTTCAAAAAAATTTCTTGCTTTCTGGCATTATATTGTGTAAATAGAGGGAAAGGATTTGCCTATCACTGCTTGACTTCAGCTGTTAGCAAGTAATCCACACCTTCACTAAGCCTTTTGTGAAGAAAATGATAAAAAAGTATTACTATCCAAACAACCACCTGATTACTATTTGAGCTCTTGTGTTCTACTAAGCTTGTGTTCACCCACCTGAGAGGCCTCTCAGACAGTATAAGGATCAAGGGATTTTTTTAGGCAGGTAACACTCCAAACTAGCCACAGAAACTCCATGCTTCTCCTTTGAAAGGAAAAAGCAGAAAATCTCAGCAGTGGGTGGCTCTGCTGATGTCCTTGCAGCTGCACCATGAGGGATCACACCTCCTGAAATCCCTTTGCACAGCCCACAAACCTGCTGCAGTCAGAACTGACACAGATTTTCGTGTATGTGTAAAGGGGTATCCATCAGGAGCTGCCCTCCAGCCCTTGGCACAGAAGTCACCCCAGTGCTTTGCAACACTTCAGACTTGCCACCACATGCCATGAAATAATGTAAATTTGCTCAAAAGCAGAGCTCATATGATATTAGATCTCCATAGAAAGGACAATTTTATTAGCAATGCTTGGGTGGAGTGTTAGAAGACAGCTGAAGAATAAAACCACGTAGGTTCAATGCACATTTCCAGGCAAGCCCACCCAGTTGTGAGTATGTGCACAGGGCTGTGGCAAAGCAAGGGAGCAGCAGGGCTCCAGCAGAGCAGCTCCATCCCATGCTTCATGCACTGTGGATGACAGACTTGGGCCTCCAAAACCCACTGAAATCTGTTCAGAAAAGAGCTGGTTCTTTTGTTGCAAGACAAAAGAAACTTGTCCCTTGTTATCTGTGTATTTTAAGTCTGCCCAGAAGTAAAACACTGTCCTCACCCCCAAAGAGGCAGACCTGACATAACTGCACTGATTTTGCTGAGGCTTACAGGGCTATTACAGAAGAGAGAACTTGGCCTCCCTGGCTTCAGCAGTAAAGCTAACAGCTCTCTGAGTCTCAACCAAATGCTCAAACAGTAATACATCTGCCCTGGGCATATGAGAATGATCTGGAACACCCATCCCAGCAAGACCCATCCCAAATTGCCTTTACAGTTGAAATCAAGATTTGCATGTGGTCTAGCCTACTCGGTCTGGCGCCCTGTGAAGGCTGCACCCCCTGGTTCCCAGCCCTTGGCAGGCTGCAGGCTGCCAAATTCAGGTTTCATTGTCCCTGCATGCTGCTCATTCCTTTTGGCAATACCCATTCCTTTTGAAATGTATGTGGAATGAAATGTATGAAAAGAAGGGGAAAAACCTAGGGACAACGTGTCTCCAACATTCCCATTAACTGAGTTTATCTAACTTACCTTCTTTTCCTGATCCAGCCACAAAGGGAAAACACAGAAATAAGCTCCAGCTCCCTAAGAGCCACCACAGAGCACTGAGTGAATGCAACAGATTCCATAGCTCCCCATTACCCCCATTAAAAACCTGTCCTGTCACAAGGACATTTTTGGAGGCCATAATTGTCTTCATTAACCAGCAGAGGCCTTGGCTGAGCCTGAGCTTCATAGGCTGCTGGGACTGACTCAGGATTCTGCCTCTAACACTTGTGTGTACATGTGTAGAGAAAAGAAAACAATGTTTGAAGAGGGAAGGAGGCCTCTTACCACACCACCATTTCCTCAGTGTCTGTGTGCACTACCTGAACACCCTGCTCACATAGGTAAGTCATAGAAAACAAATGCAGCTTGCAGAACTCCCCTTGATTGTGTCAGATCCTATTACTTGGTGTAATATGAAAAATTGTATTGCACATTGTAGACAAGAGGCTGGTCTATTCACTAAAGCTTTTTCAAATCTGAAAAATAAAAGCATTTTTCAAACAGTCTTTAATTGTCTGTAATATTTGTTGTATGAAGTGCTAAAACATTACAGCAATGCTCCTACAGCTGTCCTATGCAAAGGCTGGAGGCAAAATAATTGACATTGTGGAGACCCAAAGCCAAAAGGGCATAAGACACTTTGGTTCTTTACTGCAAACATTTTAGATGCAATATATCAATTTTCTTCAAACCATATCTTTGCTGTCACATCTTTAAATTCATATCAAAATCATATAAACAAAAATAAACCATGATCAGCCTGAGTGACAGCAAAGTTGCACATTGACAGTCTACAGTGTCTCCATTTATTTCTACATGCAAACTCTGAGCCAATACACCTTAAAACCAAGTTTACAATTGTTCAGAATTATATAAATACATAATTTGGAAGATGGCCATGCGGAGGTCAACTGTGACAGAATTTATTATGTTGACACTGACTAAGAACTATTTATTCAGATCTACATATATGATCCTCAAATAGACACTCTGTCACAGTCTTGTAAAAAATGCCAAAGTGAATGAAGAAGAGATGTAGCTGACCCAGCATCCTGTGACATCCGGAGTCTCTCACTGCCCCTGCTCCCAAATCTCTGCTGCAGCAGCTTCTCCTGGGTTAAAAAAGGATACTTCAGTCCTTTTATTTTTGTTTCCTTGTGGAGAGTCCATAATAGCAATCTCAGTGGCTGCCAAAATAGAGAGGCCAGTTCTATGTTCTGGACTGGTCTCCATTGGTTTGGGGCTGAGTGCTGCCAGGCATGCTCAACAGAGGCCACTGAATAATGCCACTGAATTAATTGTTCTATTAAAATACAACATGCATAATCTGCTTAATTTTTAATTATTCAAGTACTAACTGTAAAACAACTGAAAGACCAATTATTTTCAATTACTTTGATACTCTAGAAACCTCTGGAAAAAAAGAGACAATGAACTGAAAATTGATTAGCAAGCAAAAAGAATGAAGTTTAGATTCTATTGTTTGCTGCAAAGATAGAATTGCAATTATGTGAATGCATTTTAATTTGTATCCATCTGCATAATAATTTAGGTGTATTAAGTTATTTTTTCACTGAGTTTTATTATGCTGTGTTATAAGTCTTTAATGAAACTTCAATGGAAAAAGTGATTGTCAAGATCAAAAATAAGAGAAGGAATTCAAACTGGCATGATATCAATAGAAGCCTTAATCCAGTTCCTAAGGAAAACAATAGGAGTTTTGGCATTCACTATAATGGCAGCAGATCCCAGCCTAAGTGTCTGTGTTTTGGGACTTTGCACAATTTCCTCCAGCTTTCAACTTTAATGATACCATTCCACACATTCAATTTTTCCCTTGTGAATTCACACTTTCACAGGAAAATATCAGCAGGTTTCACCTGTGGATTTGAGTTCTGGTAGGAGCTAAAACATTAGGATTACAAAACAAATACTATTCTCACAGATGCCAACATGAAATAATCCCAATGGTTCTGATGAGGTTTACACTTCTCTTTTGACTGTAAACCAACACATGTATGTATTCTGGAAAAAGACAAATACTTTTCCTTTCTTAGAGCATGAAAGCTCAAACTTCTGAAATGGAATGGTTCTGGACTTGGGACTTTTTTTCTTTTTCTCCAACTCCTTCATTTTAAGGAAGTTCCACTTTCAGACTTGAAGGTGAACATTTCCATCTGCAGAGACTGAATACAATAATTTTTCACATATTGCAATTGGAATTTTAATTTGCTGAGGGGTTTTCAGTGTTGAGTTTTTTTAATTCACAGGAACTTTGTTCACTATTTTCCATTTATTTCAAATGCGGCTAAGTAATTATATGACAATACAAGCAATATACTCTCTTTACAGAACCAAAAAATCCCAGTTGATGACCATGCATTACATGGGCATAGGCACACATAGGTAAATATATATATATATATATATATACACATATCGGCTGAGGACAAACACTGACAATGAATGAGAGTCACATCTTTCAAGCAGGGAGTTTAATTCCTGTGTCCTTCACATGCTGGGAAACACAAGTTCCCCAAGACACAGCATGTATTTTTCCCCTCCCACTTTCTCCTTTCACATATTCCCTCTCTTAGTAAAGCTGTAAACAGGAATCTTTACGCCTTGAGAGACAGATATTTTGCCAGATCCAGGACAACAGATATTTCTCACCGAGGAGGGCTGGGAGGAAACTCTGGGGCAGTCAGGAAAGGAAAACTTTTCAGTTTAAGTGAGAGTGTCCAACTCCCACAGCTTCCCACAACAGGGAAGCAGCCTTCTCCTTTCCCTCCAATCCTCCAGCTCTCACCTGCTCACCCTGCTTTGCCTCAGAGCCAGTTCCTGGCTCTGCCCATGGCTCCCAATTGAAGGAAGTCAAAATTAGAATGACTTGTGTCTAAAAGAAAATGCACTTTATTTCTTTCAGAATATAAACCCAAAGGCCCTGGGACTTCCCCTTCTTGAGGCTCTGTACATCCAACTCTCCTCCCTTCAGAGTCAGACCACTGTTTCTCTCCTGATTCACTAAGCAGCAAAGGTTTTCACTATGTTATCCAATACCACTTTTGTGAACCAGAACAAAATACACTACTTGATTTCTTTTAAAGAGGCTTTATCATGACCCAGGGCTGGAAACACTTCATGCATGTGATTGTACAAAGTAGTCCATCACAAACTTCAGAAGACTGTTACCCAGAAAACTGAGTACCTAAAAACAGACAAGTCTTCACAGCAGTGTTATCTTTAAAGCCAAAGTAGCAGTGGTGCTACTTAGTGTTCTGGTTCAAGACTGAAAGATGCAAAATAAAGCTTTCAGCCTTTTAAGTGGCTCCTCTTCTGTTTATACTGAGAATAAACTTCCATAAATATCCTTAGCACATCTGTCCTAGTGCTTACTTTTAATTAGTCTAATTATCAAACACCTCCTTAGGCAAAATTTTCTCACACTAAGAGCCTGACATAATGTGTTTTTATATAGGCAAAGTCCTGTCTTTCTGCCTGGACAAAACTGCTGGGAAGAGAAAGAAGACATGTCCAAGAAAACCTAGAAGCGTGATGACCTTGTAGATAATTTTTACAGAATTCATAACTAAATTTAAACAATTTACTGCCTATCTGAATTGCCAATGCTTTCTGAAAGAGAGTGAAATTGAGAGAGCACTTGACAAATTCCTTTTACAACTATTGCATTTAAATCAGAGTTTCTACTGCATGATGTATGCTGTAGAATAAAAACAAAGTTTAAATGCAGGGTTTCTGCTCTGAAAATCTTGAGAACATACGATCAGTTGTCAAGCAACTGATTTTGGATTTAATAAAAGGGGAATCTCAGTCAAGTATGCTGTTTTCTTTCTCTCAGCAGCAAGAAAGGAAGTTCCTCATTCACCAAGACAGCCCATCAATAAACTTAAATCCTAGGTTGGAGAAGACCATTGTTAGGAACACAAAGATAAAGACCTCCCGGACTGAACAAAGTACCCAACATTTTGACATATTAAGCTTTCACAGTCTTAATATTTTTCCTGAAAGTAAATCTCTCCTTTACAAACTTTTCCCCATTACTGCATTATCAAAATTATCATGCAAGTAAATAATGCCTTTGGATTTAAACAGGAGTGTAACTTTCCAGTATGCAAGGCTGTCACCATTCCTATTTTGGGCTTAAACAACCCCATGTAAAATAACTTTCTGAGCTTATACAGCCAGTAATTGTTTAAAGTCTTGTGTCCCTTTTCTGGTGTAACAATGATAAATCATTGGACATTAGCTCACACCTTTCTGCCTGATCACTTCCCAAAGCTAAGAATGCATGGAATTGTGCTCCCCCAAAACGTGCAACAATGCCAAGAATGCATTGCTCCTGCCCAAAGGTTTATAGAAGCAGCACAAAAAGAAAAAAACCAGAGGGCTAATATTTTTAATTGAAGACAATGAGTAGTGACCAAAGGAGACAGTTACTTTGCCCCAGGTGCCACAGCTAGGAAATTGTTGCATGGCTCTAACTGTATAACACATCCCATGTGTGGTCACTTCAGGTCCTAAATATCTATCTACACATCTGACACAGAAAGTTTATAAATCTCCTTATTAAACACTTTTCTGTTAATCTACTCCTCTGGTCCAAAAAACCTTCCCACCCCTTAGGAATCTCACTGCAAGGAGAGGAGCTAAGCTGTGAGGCATGAGGACCTGTGCCAGGAGTCACCTCAGGTCCACCCTGGTGTGAGTTTCTTCTCAGAGTCACACTGGCCTCTGATCGTGGTCTAAGTGCACAAAAATGATGAAGTAAGCAAGGCTTCTCTGATCAAGCCAGTACTTGAAGCAGCACAAACCAAGCTCTTTTACAGCCATATTTTTGGAAGCAGCATGGGAAGTCAAGCAGTGTTTTCCCTCCAAGCAGCTCCCGCTGGCACTGCAGGAGCGACGGGCACCTCCTTGATGAGCTGCCCCAAGCCGCCCCAGGCTTCCATCTGCCAGGGCAACGTGTTCTGCAAGAGCCTTCATAGCTGTCACTCATCATCTCCAGGTGAAAACACTTACTCATCAAAACAGAAAAATACATTGATGAAAGAGTTCTCTATTAATAATTGAAAGTGGTACGTATCACGCCATTAAAAACTTCAAATAACTTCCTTTATTATGTTGTTCAAATAATCCTGTTTCAATAGATGCAAGTCTTATAAGGGAATTTATAGATTAATACTTTTTCTGTGTAACAGAGAGGGACTCCTACTGTGAAGGGGCACAAATCCTTGTCTTTCCATTGTCTTCCACTTTTCAACATTTCAATGCTGCCTGACACAGAGTCCTCACTCAACACTTTGGAGAGGGCAAAAGTAATGAAATAAGAAATGCTTCCCTCATTTAGGAACAAGAGCCACCCAAGATATCGTTGTGGCACAAGGAATGAATCTTCTGCATGACAACTGCACTGTGCAGGAGGTACAGTAGACTTGGTATCTCCTGTATTCCAGCAATCTTACATTCAAATTTATTAATATATACTGCAAAACAAACATACCAGCATGGCATGTGAATCCAATCATATCTGCAAGTCAGGCAGTAAATCATCAGAGCAGATTTTATATAGTTAAAATGGAGTACACTTTTCCTCTAAATTTCTCTGAATACCAAGGTAAGACCCCAATAAAAATGCTATCCAAAAGGGCATAGTTTCTATAGGCATTTACAGTACTGCAGATTTTTTAAGAATTAAACAAAATTGCTGAGCTGGTATTTATGAATAAAGAGACCACAGATTATGGACTTCCCCAGTCACACAAGTTTTTCAGACAATGAACAAAACGATACACTGTGTAACCCTCAGGATGTGTGACTTGGGCAGCAAAGGGGACTCCAGTGCTGGAGGCCTAATGGCTGTCCCTGCCCTTCCTGGGCTCACATCCTGCCCTGGCATTTCCAGGCACCCTTTCCTCACCATGGCACGGGCTACAAGGCTGGCTGCAAGAGTCAAGTGGAGAAAGAAGGCAAGACAAGCAACCCACCCAGTTTAGTCTGCAAACCAGAAAGGACCCAGTGAGGGAAGGAGGCAGATCCTGACCCCACACCCCATGAAGCTGACTCCTAAATTATTTGAAGATACATTGAGCACACACAAAGGCCTCCTGCTCTCCTGGCTTCCAACTTCAGAATCACTGGATGAAAAGATGCCCCTTCAGAGTTGGAAGGTGAGAACCCAGTTCTATAACTTTATAGAGACAAACAACAGAGAAGTTTATGGGACAGCAATACATCTTTCATACAAAAACCTAAAACACTCCATGAAGAACAACCAAAAACCAAAAAAATCAAGAAAACCCCATTAGCAACGAGTGGATTCTTGTCCACCTGATGAGAATAAACTGTACAGCACATATCTCCTCCTTCAAGCTAGCTGCAAACACAACACACTGACAAGAAGAGATTCTTGTCACTCCCTCTGAGAGAAAATCTGATAAAAGGTGCTTAGTGCATTATACATAAACAGACTTGAAAGGAGAATTTTGCTAATAAAGTCTCTACTGATTAGTGTCCAGTTGAGATCCCCAAAACTAAAGTGTGCTTACAGACTGCTGCTCTCTCTCATTAGAGTACATACTCTACTCTTCTGTTACAAACCTTTTCAGATCCCAACATGCTAATATGGTGCCCAACAGACATTATTTACTGCAAAGGCTTAGGTTAGTTAATTTATCGGTGTTAATTTAGAGACATTTACTTGTTGAAGTAGTTGCACATTTAGTCCATAGGCTTACCGTGAGAATGTGACCAACATGAGTTGTTTAACTGGTCCCTCAGAACTCAGCACACTGATCTTTATCTTGCTCTTCACCAAGTCAAAGGAAAAATTCCCATTCCTGGGAACGGCAGAGGCTCCAGCCCATACCACAATTCTTCCAGAACTGGGGCCAACTTTTCCCATTACATTTTTACAGTGAGTTCCTGATGTTTAATTACTACATGTGGTATTCAGATAGAAAACAGCTTTATATATTTCCACCAAAGTTCAGTTACTAGCTTTTGGAAGGGTCAATATTTCTTTTTACATCAATGAGAATCTGCCATGAGCTAATTAAATCACATGCTTACTCATGGTGTGCAGTAATGTACACCTGGTAATTGCCATACAACTGCTCCTGGAACAAAGCATTGCTTAATGCAAACATGGCAGAATTAGGCCCCAGGACTCTATTAAAATGCGGCACAACTGTCAGAGCAGAGCTTTCTCATAACAACACGTGATTTCAAAATGAAATTGCAGCAGGTTGGGAAATCTTGTATCAAAGCAATTAAATGTTTGCTCATTAAAGAGTTTTGGTTTTTTTAACCCCAAAAATGAAAATTTGATAGCTGTGAAATCGCAGGGCTCCAGGTGTGAGGGGATTCAGAAAACTAGTAAGTGTGCTTGCTTGTAGAAGTTTCATGCCATAAAAAGTGCTGATGCTGTCTCCGTTATCCCTCTGGCCCAGGAACCTGCTTTGCCATCCTGACCATGCTGTGTCTGCTCGATGAGCAAAGAGCAGCTTGGAAGGGGAATGAGATGCAGTCTTTGTGCAGGAAGCTGGACACTGACTTCTGCCAATGCAAATCTGGAAACCTCAGCATCAATTTTACCAAGAAAGGGCAGGAAAATGCAAACAAGGAGTCTACAGTTACCAAAACAGTTTCATTATATGAACTGTCCATACTTGAAATGAAAACAACATTTTAACTAAAAAAGGAAAAGGAAGATGCTGAAAGGCTAATAATTCATATACTTCATTAATTTGTTGGCTGTGTGAATCCAACAAGCAACTCAGCAAGTCAAAACTTCTTGTGCATGAGTCAGGATTTGATTCACAATCTGACTTTATAAGCCTGCTAATGCACTCATTACATTCTCACAGTCCTACTAAATCACTCTCCACTCACTGTATTTGGGCTAAATATAAGAAGAAGGCAACATGCTTGGATCTTTTAATAATACTGTAGTTTGCCATTGCCTTAAAAAGTGAGATTTTTAAACCATTTAAAAGAGAAATATATATAGATATTGGTACATTCCCAAATATATACAGAGAGACAATTTATAAAGAAAAACATGCAAGTCTGTACACTATTCAGAACTGGGCCATCTGCACTCCTTGGAAAATAGACAACTAAAGTTAAACAACAAACCAAATTCCCCTGTGAGCTATAGCTATAGTCTCTTGTCTTCTGGTTTTGGGTACACAGAAGGATCCTGCTCCTAGATTGCCATCCACATCCAGTGGGAAAGTGAGAAGTCTCATGAGGGCTCACTAATTAGCAAGAGCTGTGCTGGCACTGGCAATATCAGCAGAAGGACAGGAAGGAAGCTTAGGAGAGTACTGAATACATGGGAAGGAGTTTCTTGCTTTATTCTGTCTGCAGTTAACTAGTGCATGTCACCTACCCTGAGGGAAATCATAATCAAGATAAGGCACCCATATTTTCCGTAAGGTCAGCTCAAAGGGCTCAGGTAGGAAAACTCTACTGACCTCAGCAAATTTGCAAGGGGATTATAGAATTCCCTCACCTTCCTGATCCCATGACTTGGGGAACTGAAGTGAATTGTTTGAGCCAAGTCAGAAAAACATAACATACTTTCCACAGTGAAAACAACTGAAAACTAAGCTGACATAACTCATCCATTGAAAAAGTTTCTACATCATTTCTGAAGAACAGGTTCCATATAAAAATGGAAAAGATCCATTCTAGATGGGGCAGACCTGACTTGTGGTTGCCATCTCCTCACATCATCCTTGAACTGTGTCTGAGAAGAGAAGCCCTGATAACAGCTATCAATCAGAGTTTGATAATTATGCTCAGTCGAAGGAAGCTGCTTTCCAAAAAAGGACAAAATGCACTTCAAAAGGGAAAGGGGAAAGACCCTGCATTTCACAGCAGACCTGCCTAATGCACAGTCTGGGGCATCCCACTCCACATCCACCCTGTTGGCAAAGTCCCAGTGACTGCCAGCCCCACCTCTCTGCCTTCCTAGCTGGGCAGAGAAGGTCTTATCCTCTCCTTGAGGTGTCTCCTGGTTAGAAGGCATATTCCATCCACATGCCTTTGAAAAAATAATTGTGCCCTAAAAAAGGATCGTGTCTACTACATTTGTTTGCTTTCTTTTTCTTATGGCCGTCACTGGAAATGTCACTTGAAGTGCATGTACCAAGAACAAACTGTGCCTATGATCTGTCCAACAACCTATGATGTAAGTATAAAATAAAATTAGGGAACACAAAAGTACTCATTGATTCCCTTAAGTGATTACACAAAAACCCCATTAAATAAACAAAACTACCAAGACCTCAAATATCTTTCCAACAGTAAAAAAGAGGATCAGGACATTCTGGAAATTAAAAGCTTGACCTGGGAAAGTCCAAGTTCTCCCTGTCCCAATGACTTTTGTGAGAGAGGTCAGTCCCCAGACCCTTCAAACTGAGACCATGAATTTTCTGCTGTTTCTGAGTACTCACATCCTATCTGTGTCTGTTACTTCGAGCTGTCACTGGTGCAGCATTTCCTAAACACACTGCATTGGCCAAGAGGAAAGGCAGACAGGCCCAGCCCCAAGGTGTTTACATGCATTTGAGATCCTTAATGAAGCTGCCAGACAGGGCAGAAAAGATTGACAGATGTTCCTGGTGGCACAGCAAGAGCGGTTAATCCGACAGGGAGACAAATACGCGAGACGTGGAAATCCACTGTAGAAACTCAGCACTTAGGTACACAAATCTCTGCAAGTAAAAAGCTCTTACCAAAAGAGCAATTCTTAAAAGAATAGACCTCAACAGAGAAAAATGTTACAAAATCCATGGGGAAGAAAAATCCATATGAAAAGACCACAGGCAATAGGGTCTATATTGCTTATCAAAACCAGCCTTTCCTCTTAAAAATGAATTGAAAATGGTAACAAGGAGTTTGTTACAATGAAGTCTAGCACCACGTGGGAAAGGAAGTCAAACTGTTGACCTGGTCTTGCAAAACTCTTCCTACCCTGGCAGTTAGAATGAAGTTAATGAAATCACTCAAGGTAGACAAGATAGCTCACTCAGGCAAGAATTTGTAGTGTTGGTGCCTAAAGAGATATTTATGAGTGATAGAGTTTTAGACTTGAAAATGATTATAATACACTTTGGTGTCTCTGTTCTATAGAGAAATGACCTGTTTATACCTGAAAACTGTTTTACTACTTGCAATCAAATTACACACATTCTAGTATTTTTGGCAGAAACAGAGAACGTGGTTGACAGCCATGCTGAATCATGCCAAATATCCCTGCGAATTTATCCTCATTAGTGCTGTTCTAAAGCATCTAACTGCAGCAGTTTGTTTGCCAACAGTTTCTCAGACCAATTTATTCTGAGAGTCAGCACTGGAGAGTCTGCTCTCTGCACTGATGGGTAGTGGCAGGAGTGGGTATAAACTGCTGGTAATCTACAGGGAAACCAAAGGAGCTCCACCAAAAAGTGCAATTAAACCAGTATTTACCTCTCACAGCAGAAGGGCCATTCACATGCAATTCAGCAAGAATATAAACAGTTTTAAGATACTTTTAGCTGATAAAAGCTTTTTCATAGTACAGATTTCTTCTAATGATAGTACAGATTTCTTCTAATGCAGCCAAAGTTACTCACTAATAAGTGATAGTGCCTAATATTACTATTTTAATTTTGATGGTATAAAAACTTGGATCTTTGGGGTGCTTTTTCTACTAAAGTAATGAATAACTATTCTCAGGTTCCTAGCCCCAAGTGAAGTGACATTATAGGGACTAGAGGGTGCACACAGACAGTGTTGTAACATTAACCATACAACAGAAGAGTTGCTTTCTCAGAGTATTCAAGTGGAAGAAATGGGAGAATTCTGTCTTTACAAATGGAATAGATGTTCAAAAATTACAAGAAAGGAGCAAAATATTTCCAGTAAAGTCAAACACCTCACAATGTCATTGTATCACTGCAATTTCACAGGCTCTGAGGCTTCACACCCCAGACCACACAAATCTCCTCAACACATTTAATGTCCTGCATCACACAGACTGTGCTGGACAGGCATTGGTCCCACTAGCAACCAAATTCTGCTCACCTCCCCAGTGAGAACAGACTCATGGAATCACCAGGACACTACATGACTTTAGGCTTGTGGCAGCTGGCTGTAGTGAAGTGACAGAATTCACTGTAATGTGAGCAAATGTAAAGAGATACATTTTAGAACAAAATCATGCAAGACACACTATATGATGCAAGGTAAGCAAAACGTACTGCCAGTGGTTAGGAGACAGGCTGTTTGGGAAAAGAAAAGGCTAATGGAATTCTTGGCTGCACTAAAAAAGAACCTTTTATGCCACAGTGCAAGCCCCAGTGAAACTGTATCTGGCCTATCATCTCTGTTTGGGGCTGTGGTGCTGCAGCACCACGGAGCCCCCACTGCTACAGCCCCTGACGGCCTTCACCTGCACACTTGCCTTGGGATGGCTCTCCTTGCAGCACCTCTCAAGATCTGAATGCAGCTCCCCAAGAGGCACAAGGGGAGCATCTTCACAAGCTCATCTTGTTTGGCCCTGCTGAATCATGCTCGCTTTGGGAGCTTCCCATAGTAGCTAAGAGGGAACTAAGAAAAAAGCCGGATGCAGATTTAACTGCATTAATTCCCTTGGTTTCATTCCTGACACCACCCAAGAGACCAGATGTTCACCCTGTCCCTGGAGCCTGAAGCCAACACAGCACGGCCCTGTCACCCCTTCTTGTCCTCTGACCCAGGGGCAGGACCTGCACTGCTGGCTGCAAGATGCCATCCTCACACTGTAAGGGCTGAGGATCTGCTCACAGCCATCACACAGATCTCAAACTCAGGCAGGCAATAACTTCTTGTATTTTCAATAACTGCACAGGTGCCAGTGTATTTTCCATTTAGGAACTGAAAGAATAGGGGCAGATAAGGCCTGAACTCATATGTATGGGAAGAAGGAAGGCACTTCTAAAATCCTAAGAGCTTGGAATGTCTAAAGCACATGGGAGGGGGGCAGAGTCTCAGCAAGAGGGGACAATCTCATCATCTGCACCTCTTGCACTTCCCTTTCAGCCAGCGCTACACCAGCCCCTTCCCCTGTTAAACCCGTGCCTTGAATTAAACATTTTAAGCAATTCAAGTAAATAAAAACATGATACAGAATAGATACATATAGTCTATGCATACAAACTCCCCTGAAAAATAAAGTTATAAACATAATGCAACAGTGAACAAATGAGACAAAATACAATGGTAAATGTAATGATATTATGATGTCTCCAGTGCTCTGGCCCCAGTTTCTGTTTATTCAGACCCATCACTTTGAAACAGGTAAGCAGAAAATCCCGACTGAGAACAGCCTCCTATAGGCAGGTGATCACAGTCTTTCAGGCTAAAGCATGTTTATTGTCAGATCCTGGAGAACCTTATAGTTCAGCTGTGGTTTTGTTGCTGTGGCTACGCAGACAAAGACTTGAGCTCCTTTTCTGCAAGTTCAGCCCGTAGCTCAGGGCATTCAGCACGTTCATTCTGCTGAGGCCAGATGAGTGATACCCTGGAGCAGATACAATCTGGCTGCTACCGATGAAAGACTCATTAAAATTTCCTTACTGCGAGCACACAAGTGCAAGAACAATTTTGAGTGACCTTATACCTCTGCAAATGGCCAACGGCCAAACTCCTACCGCTGCCTAGGACCCTTGTACTGGAGCTAGAGAAAACAAATTTAACAAGACCATAGCTGCAAGGGAATACGCCTGAAACTTTAAAATCTTCCCAACATTTCCCTCACTGCGAGGCAGAGGGATTGCCTTTCACACAGAACAAGCCTCCGCTTCATCCACCTTGTATCAGATAACCTTTTACATCCCGGCTCCCGGAGTTTTGTCTTCTCCGGGAGCTGTGAAAATTCCTCCGGTGCAGTGGCTTCGGTCAAAGATCGCATTTACAAGCGGAGCGCGATGCTGCCGGTCGCCACGGCAACGGGGCAGCGCTGCGGGCCGCGGTGGTTGATGAGTAACCCGGGGACAATGCTGCGCCCAGCGCCCCGCGGCTCCTAACGCGCCCCGCAAGGGGCAGGAAAGGGAGGCTGCAGCGGGAAACAAACCCCGGGGAAGAAACGTCCAAGCTGAAACGGCAGCTGGAGAGACACCCGTAGCTGGTGGGAGAAATCATAAAGGGAGTACTGAAGTAAATTTTGCCAAATTTTGCCAAATGCCTTTATGATTCTTCCTAAAGGATTTTTGAATTATTATTTACAGCACTTTCTCATGTGGAGAAAACACATAAGAATTATGAGTTGGATCCAGATTTTGGTCCTCCTTAACTTCAGAGCTTTCAAAAAGGCAGACAAGCGCAGACAAAAAATTGTTCACAACATTATTTCAACCATCAGTTCACCTGTAGCAATCCCTTTGCCAATTGTAATGCCACGACCATCCATGCTGAGCTGCTTTAAAAATCTATTATTAAACATGTTTCAATATTCTAGTCTTTCTGGAATATTTAAAATCAGCTGCATATGTGAAAAGAAAAACTTTTCTATGAAAGCAGTAACTCAGCACCTGCTGCAGCACCCTAAGAGCAAGAGAAGGCAGACACGGCTGTGTGCTAAAATGACAAAACCTGTCTCCTGTTATCTTGTGAGCTTAGTGACCCTCCTGGGGATTTTCCTCACTTGATGAGACCCTGCAGACTTGCTCCAAGCTACTGCCTGACACCCAGACAAGGATGGGCAGCTGGGAAGCTCGGGGTGGGGCACATATTCCCCTCCAGGCTGTGTGGCAGCACAGCACATGATGTTGGCATGGCAGTGCAGCAGGACCCGTGAGGTGAAGGGAGCAGGGGCTGACGCCTCTCTGCATGCATTTCAGGGGTTCCTGGTCTCGCCTGTCCTGGCTCTGTCCTGAGAAGTGGCTGTGTTTAAAGTGAGTGCTCTGGACAAGTTTCACGGGGGAGAACGCAGTTCCTGCACTCACAAGTGGCTGCACAAAGCACACTGAAGGGCACATCACACTGGAGTCAGTGGGAATGATCAGACCTGCTTCAAAAGCACACTTGAGATCTGAGCTAAAATGCTGGCACCTATGGTGAGACAGATTTAAACTACACTGCAGCTTTCAGCTTTGCCCAGCTCCCCAGACACCCCGATGCAATACAAAAAAATAGTCCCTGTTTCTCCCTCAGATGGGTTTTCCCATACCCATAAACCCTGGAGTTACTATCCTGGAACTGATGAACTCTCACTGCAGGGAATGAAAGTAAAATAAATGGCTCCCAGGTCCTGCTCCTTTCAAGTCGATTGCAGAAGTCCCTTTGACTTCAGAGACAACAATAAGAACAATAATAGGTTCTCATTAGGCCTCATTCCCAGCAGGGCTTTGGGTACTTCCAGAAATAACAAGATCTTCCTGAAGGTCTCTTTCTTTGTCTCTTTCTTTAATCCCAACAGGATTGGAATTCGGGGTTAATTTTGTTGCAGGAGCAGGCATTGAAATCCAGTGCAGCTCACATCAACACCTCTCATTCTGCCACTGTCTCCAAACAGCTCAGGATTAGACCTTTCTTGCTGGGCAGCCAGGTAAAAAAGTAGGTTCCTAACAGATGGCTCTGAGCTAGCCACAAGTTTACTTTCATCTAATTAATATTCCTTGCATGCGCATGTGTTATGAAAGAACTGAAAGTAGGTGTATGGAATAAAGCACATCCAGGGACTCCAAGTAGTGAAAGATATAATTGCCAAGAGACTTCTGCAACCCCACCCCAGCCCCTGCACATATTTTATTCCTAGCTTAATTTTTTTCAATCTTTTCCCAGATTATCCATCATACATTTTTATTCACTTTATATAGTGAAGATCCCATTCAAGAAACATGTGCCTCCTCATCTTATTTTAGTCTTATTGAGAAATACAGCACAGATATAGCCGTGATTCAAATAAATACTGACATCGCTCTGTAAAAAATCCCCACCATACTGATTCAATGCTGTAATTCTAGATTTAGCATAAAAGTGATTTGTTCATGTTCTCAGCTGTCTCTTTTGTATGTGCATCGTTCTGTCCAGAGCCAAACACACTGATGACACATTTGGATCTGCCTGCTCCAGAGGTAACAGTTAATTCCCGACCTTGTTTTGGTCTTTTCAGGCAAGAGACCAAACTTCTGTAAGGAAGGATTTCCCAGGCTGTGCTTTTCAAGCCGCCTCAGAGCTGGTCATTCAGGGCTCACTTGGAGTGTCTTCCTCAAATCTTTTCCTATTACTCTCAGAACCAAGCTGTGATCCTGGTTTAAACCTAAAAACCTGGTGCCTTGCAATAGCAAGAAATTGGAACTTAATTCCCATTGAGTCATTTCTTGTAGAAAGTAATTAAAAGAAGCATTGATACACAAACAGCACTCCAGAGTCCTATTGTTTTACAAGTGACAGAAATCTGCATTTAGACAATGAAATAGGCTCTTCAATTTAAAGGGTCCCTTACTTAAAAAAGGGACTACAAAGGTGCATCTTGCAGCATACTTTTCCTAAGGAATGTCTATGAGGAGGTTTCAATCACTATGACAACCTCTTTTTAATGCCAATGATTTTCTAGCCCAGACAACTCTTTCTTGAGAAAGGGCATGTTTTAAGGCTCTGCCAAAACTGTGGTTAAAAGCCTTGCTGACAACAGAATAATCTATGAGGTTACCGTTTTGGCAAACACGAGTTTTCAAAAAGAATCAGGAATTTTACATTATAGCTGGCCAAAAGATTGCTGCTGTGAAGGAAGAAAATAACAGAAAGAATAACAAGGAAAAAAAAAGGCCAGACCAACATGCCATAAGCATCATTTGAGTAAAACATCGGTGTTCTGGGATCTAAAGGTTTTGGTACCTCATGAGTTTGTAAACTTATAAAGATGCATAGGGACAGATAAGGAGAAGATTATATACCTCTGCACATCTGCATTTTATTTCAATTCACAATATGGATTTTTTTAGAATTTGTCAAACTTTATCTGCCAAGTCTCTACCATATCTTCATCAACAAAATCAAATCCAGCCATTTCTTGTCACTTGTATTTACACAGCATTTCTTGTACTACATTGCCATCTCTCTCTAGAGTAAGTAAATAAAGGGCTTCCCTTTTATCAATGATTTGATGTTATTCCATAAGAATTCCATTTAATCGATGATTTGATGTTATTCCATAAGAATTCCATTTAATCAATGATTGGGTATTATTCCATAAGAATTACCTCACTGGCAGTATGATAAAAGAGACTCTTCAATATTCACAGTGCAGTTCTCACCCGGTGCCAATTTAGAGGCCCATGAGCTCACAGCCCCCCAAGAGCTCAGCATTCTCTCGGGATGGTTTGTAGCCATGACCTGCCCTGTTTTCCCTTTCAGTGAGGATTTGCACCCACCCAGGGCACAGCCAGATCATTTTCTGCTCTGACTTCTGACCTGATACTCCCCCCTTTCACAGGGGAATTAATAAACACAGGTTACACGGCACAGCTAAGACAGCAAATGGCAGAGAACCAGCGGCAGATGCTGGGGTGCAAAATGAGGATTTTGGAGACTCATCCTGTACAAATGGTCACGCTAGCCAGAGCCTGCAGCAGGGCTGGGCCCGGGGAGGAACAGGCAGAGAGTGGTTTTGCAATCAGAGCCAGCACAAAAGCCTTGGCAGCTGTTGCTATTGAATGTGAGGGATGCAAAGGCTGCACACAGCCAGCATCAGCAGCTGGCAGCCCCAGCAACGTGCTGCAGGAATTGTCCCCTTTACCACGCTGGTGTTCTCCACGCGTGTGGGTGCACACACAACAAAGAGGACTCCAGTGTTATCCAATAACAATACCATGTTTTACAATACACAATAGTTAAAAGAAAGGAGCTAATTTTGTGTTAGACATGCCTGAGTAGAATACAGTGCTGCAGGGTAGCCTTTGACTTGCTAAGAGTGCAACTACTGTACTGAGCTTCTCTTCTAGAAGCAGCACATATGTATAGGAGAAAGAGATGTTACAAAAACTCCCACAACAATTTCAGATGTTGGGAAAACAACAGAAACAATGTTGTTGTTCTGTTTCTGAAAGAATCCACATAAACCTGTATTCTGTTCCTCTGACTCACCAGGGTCTGCTGCTTCAGAAAGCTGTTGAAAGGCTCAAACGAACACAAGATATTGTCTCATGCTACTGCCACTATTTAGGGTTTAAAATGCTGGAACAATAGTGGATCTCTTAATGTTTTTACCTCAAGAATAGTTGCAGTGATATGTGGTCACATACATGTAACAATATAAGTCTATTTATAGACCTCCTGGAGGTCCATCCACCAAAAACCTGGTAAAAGTTGTGTCCCTGTCATGCTATCATCAGAGGTAAAAAAAAAAATAAAGCTCTGAAGTGTTAAGACACAGGAGCTGAGGATCCTTTTTCCTAGAAAGCATATACGAATGCTGATACATTTGGGTAATGAAAATATGAGCTTTGTCAGGAAAATTACATCAGTAAAGAGACAAGAAACCAGATCTCACCTTCAAGACACAACACCCAGTGAAGGTTGTGTGTTCACAGCCCCTCAGACTAAGCAAAAAGGACCTCTGGGAGTGGGCAGGACATGCCAATGGGGTTGGACTGTCAATGCTTCTCTCCATGGGAGCAACAAATTCCTTTCTGAAAATGCAACCTCTTGCTCCCAGGGCAGCAGAGCCATGAGAGCACACAGCTAGCCCTGGGCTAGCTCCAGCTTCTGTAGGCAGATTACATTGTCTCTCAGCCAAGACAAAGGCTGGTCCTTGCTTAGACCCCCAGGACAGATGCTGGCCATGCTGGGAGGAGCTTGATCAGTGACAAACTCGTGCATCCATCACAGTCAGCAGAAGCACAGGTGCACAAAGTCAGACTCAGCCTCCATAATCTGCTGACAGTGATGGAAAAAAGCACCCCAGAAGGCAACACCACCCAGGCTCAAGCTGGTCAATCAATCTAGAAAATAGGTGAAAAGACAAGAGAAGCTGAAAGTCATGACCTTTGCTGACCACTGACCAGGTCATTTCTTCTGTTAAACTTCTGTCAGGTTACTTTGCCACTGAGCACCAAGCAACCAGGTGTGCAGCTCTCCAGCTGGTCCTCTCAGCATCCCCAGGAGCACATGAGAAAGCTGTGGTCACACACTCAGGACGGCTGCTGGTAACCTTGGTATGTGTGAGCAGCTGGGGAACTGATGGAAACCCCCCCAGTCCCCACTGTGCTGCCCTCCCTCTTACAGGCACCATTTACACATTTCCCACAAGGAACACACAGTACAGTGCTTTTCAACATCTTCCAGTTTCCTGGAGGGTGATCCCAGCCTCTCCAGCAGCTGACAGTGAAGAACAGTTCCTGGTTCTGCTGCTGTCTCTGCTTCTGTCTCCAAGGGTTTGGCAACCCAGACAAATACTTCCTGAAATGATCTAAAATCCAAATACTGCAGATACTGGAATCAAGGACATCAGTTACTCAGTGGAGGATGCTTTACATGACAACATGAGAAACAGGGGTTGTCCAGACTCCTGTTCAATTTGATATGAAAAGCTTGTCCCAATGCACAGAAGACCCTCAGTTCCCCAATGTAACTGATTTGAGGCTTTTCTGCTCCAGAAGAATTACAGGAGTGAAACATCTCAGATCCCCCAGAGCAATGGAGCCTGTGCAGAGCAGGGATGTCCAATGGAGAGGACCTCTCTCAGCACCTGGAGGTGGAATCTGATGGCTGTGGAGCTCTGTTCCCCAGACCTAGCCACATAAGGGTCCTTGCAGATGTCTGCATCACAGCTTTGCACTGCTCAGGAAAAGGCTCAGAGCCTCACAGATTGCTCAGGCTTTAAGGAACTGCTCTGTTTCAGTGATCCATCAGCCTGGCAGGGCTCAGCCTCAGCAAGATGGATGTGCAGGTGTCACCAGCCATATGGAGCAGCCAGGAGCAGTATTTGGTCAAAACCAAGCTTTATGACTCAGGTAAAAACAGCGGTGTCCACAGGAGCTTTGCAGTAATAAGTTCCCATTAAAGCTGGTGAGACCCCAGTCACAGCAGTGCCAGGTTCCCTGCTAGAGGCTTTTGGAAACATGGGTAACTGTGCTAATATCCAAAATGCTGATGTAGGGAAAGGTAGCTAGGCAGTAACTCTGGAGCACAGAACCAGCCCTGCTCGGTTTAAACAAAATAGGCTCCCTTTGTGAGCCCTGCCTGAGGTGGTCAGCCTCTAACAAAAGACCACTGACAGTCCTCTGGCACGGTCTCAAGCAATTTGAACTTTCTGCAGCTTTTGCAGTAACACAGTTCACTTAAAGCTGTCACAGGCAGGAACTTTCCAGTAATCCTCATGTTAGCTCTTATGCTGGGTTAATAATTCCCTGCTCAATCATCTGTGACCAAGACACAACCAATACAATTCCTGTTAAGTCTAAAAATGGAATCAAAAGCATATATGGAAAATTTGAAGAAATTAAAGAAAGGAAATGCTATATCATACTTGTGTGCAAGGCAAAGCAGAATTGCTGGAGTTTTTCATTTTATTATAGTGATTTATAATCCAAAGCTTGATCCAAGATCAAGCCCCTATGACCCAAAACATAAACAAAAGAAAAACAACAAACACTTTGCTTTTTTATGTCATTTGAACAATGATGCTTAAGATTTTCTGCTTTTTATTTTTTCCCCTTTTTAAATCAGTAAACAGAGACAAGTTTACATCTAACAACTAAAAATAACATCAAATGTTGTTGCCAAGCATTGAGCTCCCATTTTGGGTGAAGCTGTTCTCCTAAAGCCTGATGATAAGGGCCCCATGAAGACATTCTCCCACAGCACCATGAAGCTCCCAAATCCCTGTACTCCATATGCCAAACAGATAATATTCTCACTGCTTTGGTCTTCTTCTTCAGCCTACAGAAATCTTTCTTGAGCTGATTTTGACTTTGTTAAAAAAATCAGTGTGTAATGATTTTAGCAGAAAGAGTTATTGTAAAAAATATAATAAACTGTCCACCTTGGTCTTTCTATCAGAAAGGGCTGAGCAAGGGGGTCTAAGAAACCAGGCAGCCACACCTGCCCCACCCCAGACCAAAATCCTGACCAGGTCGACAGCACTGTTGAAGGAAAAAACAGGGATTTTCCCTTAGCAACTCAAAGGCAATTCATACAGCAATTAAAGTATCAGGTTCAGATGAGCTCACAATTCATGTGGTTATAGAAGCAAAAGCATCCAGATGCATAAACAAATAAATAAAGAAATTGTGAGCGGGGTAAAACGTTTAGCTGGAGTCAAGCCTTTCCCCAGGGATGGGGGAGCCACAGTGATCCCTGCTCCCTGCACAGAATCCAGCAGGGACCAGCTGGGCAGGTGTGCTATCCAACCCTGGCTAAGGTGTGCAGAGACCCTGACCTCATGGGTATCTCCCACCCTCTCCTTGTTGTTTGCACTCCCAGCAATCGCCTGGAGCTGGGCCCAAATGTAAGCAAGAGCCCAAAAGGGATGAACATCTCAGTTCTGACATGATGCCCAGCCCAGGTCACAGCTACCCTCCATCAGCTGCAGCACACACTGCTCAGCACAGCTCTGCAGCCTAAAATGCTACAAACAAATACAAATAAAAATGTAAAAATACATTCACTGCACCTGGCTCTTCATTCTTCTCTGAAATATATGACTAAGCTTTGCTCTGACACGAGTGGGAAGGCAATACAGCTACTATTTGTGTATTGAAATGGGCATTAAAACAGCTCAGTATCCAAAACAGCCCAGCTAGAGAGATGAGCAAAAAGAATAACAAGAAGCTGTATGGGTTACCTTGCAGCTCTTCAAACAGCAGCCACCAGAAGCGGCTACCTGGGGAAAACAATGTTTCTATATCCAAAGTTTTGTAAAGAAGTTTTTAAAAATTATGTAAACACAGTACAATTTTTGCAGAAAAAATACAAAGCTCAAAGCATCTCAGAACATCACAGACAATTATCACCTCTACAGTTTGCCTTTTCCCTGGAAACAGTTCAGCCATAAATGCATCCCCCATATACATTGGGATACTTTCATTTGCACTCCCCTGGGCAAGTCAGGCACATCTGCAGAAATCACCTTCACAGTGTATTACAAGACAAGGAGCACTCCTTATAGGATGGAGAGACAATGGCTAAGATGAAGCACGACAAGGAAATACAAAATCACAACAAGAAGGGAAACAAAAGATTAAAAATCCCTGTCCCTCACAATACTAAAACAAAAGATCACTCAGTGAGATGATCAGGCAACACGTTTTAACAGAAAACCATTTCTGCAAGTGTGTGGATGTGGATGGTGGGGACTGTGATCAGGCACTGGGGAAAGCAGAAACTTCACAGGGATTAAAGAAACTGAGAGATGAGGGGACCATGGGCTGTGGCACTGACTTGCCCCACAGTGAGTCAATGCCACGATCAGGGGAACCATGTGGCCCCAAAAGCCCTCAAACCTCTGCCTGCTGTGGGCTGGAGCAGGGCAGGGAGGGAAGGATCAGTCTGTACTTGTCCTGTTCCTCACACACTTTCCTTAGTTCTGCTGCTAGGGCAAGAGTGGAGATGTTGGCTTGGCCATCCCTCTGGCCTCACAGCATTAGCAGGTCTGAGAGGTGATGCCTGTGGCTCTAAATAAAACAGGGCACTACAGACATTCATACATTCAAATAGTGCTGCCATATAACACAGCAGAGTTAGCCCTGGACCTGGTGCACTTTTTGGCAGGTGCAGCAGCATCCTGCTGAGCTGGCTCACCTGCAGGGACAGATCTGGCCACACCAGGCTGGACAAAGCCAAGGGAACCATTCCAGCACAGCCAGGCTCTGCCATTTATCCTGCAGGGCAGGGAAGCATACCTGTCCTGCTTAATGAGCCTCTGTAAATATTAACAGGGCAGATCTCTAAATTACTAAAACATGCAAAGCAGTGGTTAAAATCATCCAGACTCGTTTCTGCTGTCTATATGGCAGCTGGGCTCACTGATCTCACACATCAATAAAAGGGCCACTTGGGTTAATTGCAGGATATATCTTCGTTACCTCTATCCTGGAACTGGCCAGGCAGCCCAGCCAAGCCCCATCCCAGTGGCCTCCTGGCTCTAAAATGAACCATGCCAGGAGATCCCCTTACACTGTTTACCTGTCTCTCCTGCAGCCCTGCTTCCCCTGAAACAGAAGGAAGTCAGTGCACTTTTTGACTAACAAACTCACCCAAAGAGGGTGTGTGTTGTATCTCACAGAAATTGTACCTCACAGAGCAGGATACACCCAAAAAATGTCTCCAGCAAGCAGCAGCTTTTCCCAGAGGCTTGTTTTGTGCATATAATATTCAAGACCATGCTTTCATGAGGCTGCTCCTGTGTGCAGAGATGAGTGAGAGGCAGCCCCGGGGCTCCTTCCCGCCCACGGCCACCATCCCACTGCTCCCACGGCAGCTCCCGGCCACCACCCGGCTCTGCGCCCACAGGAGCTCTCATCTGCAGATCAAACAAGTCTCTCCTCCTCCTCCCAGAGATCCACAGCCGGCTCCACCTTCCAGTTCCCCCTTCCAGGAGGTTTTTTCTCATGCAGGAGAAAAGCATCCCTGGCTGGATTTCTTCTGACCAACCCTGGGATGAGGGAGAGTAATCCCAGTGTCCATCTGGCCTTCTGATCCCTGCCTCTACCTGGGTCCATTAAGACAAAGACCTGTGATTTTATGCCACAAGAGAAGTGGAGATTCCAGCATGTGGTGAACATCCTTAACACACAAGTGCCCAAGAGAAGAAGGAGAACGGTGTCAAGTCAAAACACAGTTCAAGAGACAGCAAAGCAGTCCCTCTCCTCATTGCACAGCACAAACCTGACTTCAGGGATGTAGTTACCGCACTTAAACCAAAGCACTGAATAATTGCAGGCTGCTTAGCCCAGCACTGCTTATTGTGCAAAGTCCTCTGTGGAGGTTTCCACACAAATGAGTGATTTGAGCAATTTTGGTCATTTTTAATGACAGGGACAGCAGAAAGGGAAGCCCAGGAGCAGGCACACAGGTTCAGTCTCAGCAGTTGCCCTGCAGCACTGTGGTTGTCCTTGTCCAGAGCCCCATGGCAGCCAGGGGTCAGGCACACACAGACTTTTCCCCCTGGCTGTGGCTGACAGGGACCTCATGGCCTTCTGCAGTGGCTCCAGAGAGCAGCAAACCAAAGGAGGGTAATGCTTTAACAACCATGACAGCCCATTTCCCAACCTGAGCATTCTCACACAAAGCACTGCAGGAACCTGACTCTCATGAGTCACCCTGTTTAGTTTGACTCCTCTCTCTGCTCAGCTTCTCAAGGAACACAAGCCAGCACAGGCCAAATCCTACCCAGTTGATACTGGCTCACGAAATCAATTACTGGAAGCTGCTGCTGAGATTGCAGGGCCCTGTGTGCAGCCAACAAGCAGTGAAGGAACACGTGTAGATACATCCTGCATGCACCACTTGCCTCCATCCATTTTTTATTCCTCTCTCCCATGAGTTTTCTAAACTCATGGACTTCCAGACCCGTGGTTTGGAGGAAACAAAGCAGGGGAGAAAAAGAGAACAAGTGTGGACAAAACTCAAGGCAGCCTGAAATCCCAGGAGCCTCCCCAGAGCCACCTCTCTCCAACTGGTAGGGCTGCACCCATCTTTGCAAAGATAAAGGTTTTTTTTTTTTTTCTTATTTGGAAGTGTAACCAGAGTTACCAGAACAATCCTGTGAAGCTAGCAAAGTTTCCTAAAGTGTGAGAGAGGCCAGAGACCAGCCCTTTCTATTCCCCCTCTTTGTTTGGATCATGAATTTGCAATCCAAATCCCTGCCACACCAGAGCAGGCAATGAGCCTAGCTGCTGTAAAAAGCATTTCAGAGAGCTCATGAGGCTGTGTGCCAAGGGGCTGCTGCGAGACAAGGTGAACTGAGTTAGGAAAAAAACCCTGTATGTATGTAATACCATTAAGATAGCAAATAAAAAACCTGTCCTGCAGTGCAAAGGAATGTGATAGTTACTGAGTGCTCCCCTATAGCTGCAGAGCCCTTGAAATATTAACAGGGTTATCAGCATTCACTTATCAGTTACAGTAGTGCTTAGATAATTCAAAGGACCGAGCCAGAGCTCATTAATATGTACACTTTCTAAATGCCAAACTCTTATTATCAGAGAATTTGTTACCTTTTTAAAACTGAAATTTGTTAATCTTTTAAATTAACAAATTTAGAAAGGCAGCAATCTACAGGGAAAATGTATTCAGGTTTTTTTTTTTGCATCCATTCATTACTTTTTTTCATGCACTCTGTGTGTTCTCAAGACAGGTATTTTTAGCCATGTTAATTGAGGTTTTGATGTTAGTACAATGCAGCTGCACTTTGTATCATAACATCTCTGGTAGGTTCAAGCTGTAGAATTTCTGGGTGGCAGAAATTCACAGAGATGAAAGCTGGAACTTTGTACCCACAGAAGAAAGTGGTGAGTGCTGACACTCTTGCCTACATGGGTTAGGTGCTGAGTATTGCACACAGAGCCCTGGAACAAATCCTTCCCTTAATATGAGTCCGTGCGGTCACACAGGCCTGAGGGAGGGACAGTACTACATCTTCATAACTTAAAAGGACTTTCTAGAAACTTTAAACCTTTCAGAGGGACTCAATGCAAGCATGGGCAGAATTATATAATATCCCCTTCAAGAAAAAGCAGCAGAGAAACAACCAAGCCAAGGGCAGAGCCTAAACCCACCTAATTAATGCCTCCTCTTTAACACCATCCCTATGTCTGTCCAACCATGTGCTGAACTGCTCCAGCATAAGGCAACAAAAATCCTACTGGAAAAAAACCCAAGAAAAATTAGTTTTGCTTTGGTTGCAAACTCAAAGCAGCCCTAAGCTAGAGGAAGGGCTGACTACCACAGCTCCTCTCCACCTCCACACTGGAACTCATTTCATACTGCACTGAACTGTTTCTTCACACCAACTAAGAACTCTTTGGTCTGTTTTTTATTGCTAGTTTGGCTTTTTGTCAAAACTCATCCTCCTTTGCATTATCTTCCACTCATTCAACGAACTCAGCTGTTTCCTCATGCTAAGTCAGAAGCTTGTTTTGTTGGGGTTTTTCATTGGCAGATTGGCTTTTTAGAAACTTGGTGCATGGGAACAGCCCAGCACAAGGTCATGCAGGGGATGGGAAGCAAAAGGCTGTAACAGCAGAAGCAAGACTGGCTCATCTTTGCTGCCACTTGCATCCTGTGACATTTGTGAATAACCTCCAGCCCCATTCATGTATCTGAACCATGTTACCTTGTGGATTTCATACCTTATTTTGATACCAAGCTTAGGAGGAGATAGCAATTACCAACACACAGCAAATTACACAAGCTCAGGCAGTTCAAAGAGCTAATTGCTCTCACAATTTATTAATATGTATGTTTAATTTCTGTAGCAAAAAGAGAACAGGAAACAATTTTTCCACCAGCAAGTTCAATTTTCTGTTTAAGGAAGGTTCTCAAGGAAATGTGTAGTATATACATAATAAAACTATGAAGCTTATCAATTTATCAAGCTTTATCTTAAACTCAGCTACACTTCTTTGGATCCTTTCACAGAAGAGCTCTCCCAGAAATTTGCTTCCCTGAAGGTTTCAAACTTCTAAAATCCCACCTAAATTTATTACATTCACTTACACATTTTTTTCTTTAAACTGCCCTGCTCCTGTACTTCAGGGGTGTAGGTAGCAGTCATATTCTTCTTTGGTCTTTATTTTGCAATAAGAAGGATGCAATCTTCCACCATAAATGATACCTTCAGTAAAACAAATTCGCTCTGTTCTCCAATTTTATAATATATATTAATTTTCATAATATATATTAACTTTACAATATATATTAAGTTTTCTTGACTAGGAACAATCAGAACTGGAGAGAGATGAGATATTTGCAGTGCCTTGTCCAACAGCATGTAATATACTTCACTTTGTGCAATAAACCCATCTCCCTTATTAAGCCCCTGTGGTGGAAGCCCTATGCACCACTGCATTTTTTCTGCTGGTCTGATGCTTTTCTGTGTCTGAACCAACTCAAATACAAAGACAGAGGTGGTAGGAAAGAAACCTAAGTCACCTAAATAGTGTAATTTCAGAAAATGGAGTAATTTTCCATCCCAGTATTTGACAAGCACCTTAAGTACTATAAAAGTTGATGGAAGGCCCATCTCCAAAGAGAGGGCAGTGTGACCCTGGCACATCACAGCCAGGTAAAAATATATAGATATCTTCAGAAAAGAAGCAGCATTTCCTCCAAACAAACAGCAACATGTGATCTAGCTAAAGGAAATGCAAGAGGTGCTGAAATGCCATCACATGGAAGAGAACCTGTTCCAAGAGATTTTGTGACTCATAAATTATCGTAGAGAAAATGAAATGCTACAAAATACCTAAGAACAGAAATAGAAAATAAACTAATCAAGATGTCTAATAAGGAACAGAAACAGTGGTGCTTTCTAAGTGTTGGATTATTAACTATTGTGCTTTCCAAAAGGGATTATATTGCCCTGAAGTTCTAATGGATAACCTTCTCATGGTTCTAATGGACCAGCTCTCAGCTGCAAGCTCAACACCCACCCCATGACCTGACACCCCTGCAAGGTGCCCACACCCGTGGGGCCCTCCCACTGCATCAGGAGATGGAGCCAGGGCCCAAGAGGGAAAACTCATCCCAGCACAAACCAGCTAACAAGTGGGATGCAGGAAGGGATGACACAGCCACAAAACTAGTCAGAGCCTTGGTTTTGATAATTATGGTAGAATAAAAGGGAAAAGCATGGCAAAAAGAAAAAAGCACTGGAAATGCAAATCCATGGCTGTGAAAGCATCAGACTGAGCTCTCTGTTGAGTGCAGGGACAGATTCAGTGACCCTCAGGGAATCTTACCTGCTGAATGAGCCAAGAATACGCCTTGCTGGGTATTAGGCAATGTCATGTAACATGACTACAGCAGTAAACACAAAGGCTCTACAGTGCAAAGAACAACACTGGGAATTTCACAACTGCTGAAATCTCAACCTGATTTCTCTAAAATTCTGTTTCATCACAGGAGAAAAAATTAATTAGGGTTTTCTTATCATTAGTCACTTTTATAATTTAATTGAAAAACCTGAAAATGCACAATATCCAAATTTTATGCCGCACTAAGCCATCCTGTATGACCAGTATGGGATGCTAGAGTGTGAGTAAAATTGTTTGCCCCATGGGATACTTTGCAGTCTGAGAAAGCTTTCAAACTGGCCATCAGAGTTGTCACTTTACTTTCCCCTTAGGCCTTGAAAAGAGCAATGGAATCTTTAAACAGCTACAGACTGATCAAAGAAACTCAGAGCAAAAACTCAGGGAGTCACTGACACAACCTAGAGCAGGCGAAACTCTCCTGGAGGACTTGCCCCAGGGGAAAAAAGAGGATGGATGGATGGATGGATACTTAACTGCCAGAAGGGGTGTGAAGAATTTTATCTGATCATTTCAGCATCTCAGCTTCAGCCCAGTCTGATGCAGGTTGGCTGAGATAAAGGAGTGAATCAGTCATCTCATCTTAAGAAATCCCCACCACTTGGCAAAGGACACATTTTAAAAGCAGATTGTACAAAAGTTCATAAAATTCAGTCATACAAAACAAGCATGTTCATGGCACAGAACACAAAAAATGCCCTTGTCTCTCAGTTCTCACCTGAGTTTATTGCCATTAATCAGTCATGTCCATCAATGCTGTTAGTAGTAAATAGGAATTTCTTAGTTTAAAGCTTCTTAAAGCTGAATAAAGTCCCAGACAGTGTTATTAGCTGAGCCATAGGGTAGCTGAGGCACAAAGGCACAAGTCAATAAAGGCAACTGCACCTTTTCACAAGGGATAGGAAAAAAAATACAGTCAACATCACCACCCAGACTGGACCACACAGATGCTGCTCCCACAGACTGCAAAGACAGCAAGCAGTGACACTCAGTGTGCAGCATGCCCTGCAGCCTGGAGCTGGACACACATGTGGAGCTGGACACAGGTGGAGCTGGACACACGTGGAGCTGGACACAGATGTCCTGGGACTGCTTGTGCTGGTGACCTCTGTGAGACTGCCAGCAGCACCTGATGCTGCAAGCCCCTGGGCTCTGCACAACGACAGGGGCAGAGGATTGTGTCTGCAAAACCTCTGGAAGCTGCAACCTGCAGCCACCACTGCTGAAGGCTCAAGCTCAGAACTGCCAGGGGAAGGGCAAGGGCTGCATGGATAGTGCACTGGCTCACCAGGAACATCTCCAGGGGCATCCCAGGAAGGGATGGACCCTGCCCCTCTCCCTGCACCAATGCACCCTCCTGAGGGACAGCACAGTGCTCAGAAGAGGTGCAGAAATCTGCCCTGCCTCCCCGAATGCAAGAGGGATGGCAGTGGCAGTGGAGGCTCTCACACCACGCAGGCCCTCCCAGAGGCCCTGCCAGCCAGCTCCCAGGGCCTGCACACACACCATGGGCCCAGGACATCCCAGCACTGCTGTTATCTCACAGGGCAGTCACTCACTCGATGCCTGCTGGTTATGCTCATTATTTACAGCAGGTATTACAAAAGCAGCCCAGCAAGGCCTCTGCTGTGCTTGGCCCTGTACAAACTTGCAGCAAGCAAGCTCCAGAGATGCAGCACCTTGCTGCACAACAGGATAGGGCAAACAGATCCAGCGAGTGCAAAGGCAGAAAGGAGAAAAATATATGGGAGAAGGGAAGAGGAACAGCAGCATGTATTGTGTAACAAGCTCTCAGCATTTATCAGGTCCCAGAACATGCCCAGGGTTCCCACTCTGCATAACCAGTGCAAACAGCCAGTGCCTGCTGTCAGCAGCTTGGTCTACAAACCCAGGTGTCATTCTGCCAAACTCAATGCAGAACAATGTCAGGTAAGTAGGACCTAAAAGTTAATTAATCTGTCTTACATATCAATCAAAAAACCCAGAGAATTTTACCCACATCACTATAACTTGCACCAAACCCTTTAGCAAATACCCTACAAAACTAACCAGAAGGCACCAGCAGGTTCATGAGCTTGAGAAACTGAAGTTAAGATGGGATTTAAACTAGCAGGCAATTACCTGCCAGATGGAGAGCTCACTGTGCAGAGCACATATCACCAAATTACGCTGTGACAGTAAGAGGAGGCCAACACCAGAAATGCACCCTGTGAGAAGGGAAACTGAGTCACCAAAGGGACAGCTCAGCCCAGTCAGTGCTGCCAAGGGACCTTTGGCACACGTGTGGGGCAGCAGGGGCTGCCTGCAGCACCAGAGCACACTGCAGGAAAAGCCACTGCTCCCAGGGGACGAGCAGCAACACGTCCGTAATTGCCAGCTAGTCTATCATCATGGCAAAGTGCAGGGAGAAAGAGGATTAAACAGTAGGCAAAGATGGGTTGGACTCTGAATATTTAGCAGTGTAATGTAAGTCTGAGCCCATGAATTCTTCCATAATCGACTCTTTAGCCCATCTGGGGGCTGCTCCACATAAAATCAGAATATATTTACAAATAGTTAAAGCCAGGAGAGAAACAAATCATCTCTGACCAACAGGAAAGTACTCCATGAAAATTCCCAGGGTTCTTGTTTATTTTACCTTTAAGTACCCAGGTAAGAAGAATTCAGTTCCTGGTTACAACCAGAAGTGACCTAGTCCTGACATGGCCTGAATGGCTTGTGTTCCCACTTTTCTTACAGCCTAAACAGCATCCTGAGGGTAAAAGCCAGAGTGCCCACAGTGCTGCTGCAGCAGAGGTGCCCGTGCCCATGAGCCAGAAGCCTCCTCTCCTGCAAGAGAGAGTGTCATCCTGTGCCTGATGGCACTCACCAAAGAGATGGGAAATGTGAGCCCCACAGCAGCTTGTGAACCCTCTTGGGCTCCTCTTTAATGTACAGCACAGTGAGAGCTCTCAGATCAGGGGCTGGAGCCCAGCCCATCTCTGCCCTGCTGAGTGTCCTGATGGCTGTGCTAAGTGAAGTGCCCAGGCTGTAGTGGGATGGTATTTCAAGTATTCCCACTTTATAGGACACTTAACTGCCTAAAACAGAATAGGGCTGCAGGGAACAGGCACCTACAAGTGAAATGTTCTAGCACTTGCTGGTTAGATCCAAGTCCTCTTACAAGACCTAAGGCGTGAAAGGTGCCAGATGCCTCTCCCTAGTCCCCACTGAATGGTACCTGCAGTGATTGGAGGCTGCTAAAACAAGAAATGCACTAGTGTGGGACAGCTTTTACATGATTTAAAGTAAATGCACACAGCCAAATAAATTTTAAAACTAAAAATCACTGCTTGGATGTTCAAGGGTCTCCTTCAGTAAACGGAGCCAGCACGAACACTGCAAGCACACAAATAAACGAGAGGCTGAGCCGGTTCCTGGAAAGTTCAAAAGTGCTGTGACAGGAATTCAATGCAATGAGCTCAGTGACTTGCTAACATCAGTTTTGAATAGGATCAAGGAGTGTGATCTGTGGCTAGTGAAAGGAAAGAGCAAACCCAACCAACCCAGCCGATCTTTGTGCCCATGATGCATGCCCCGCTGGCATGTCAGCCACAGAGATCCACCTTGAGTACATGAGCTCCCAAACCTAACAGCCCCTTGGCATCTAACAGCAAAGACAGGCTGCTGGGTGCTGGCCATCACACCTTGGAAACTCAAATGTAATAGCACAGTCCTTGTTTTGCTCCTTTTGGTGGGGTCCAGTACCTTTTGCTTCTTCCTAAAACTGGGCCAAGCCCACAGACTCCATGGCAGGCAGGAGATGCCACGTTGACAGCAGTTGTTAACAAGGGATTTTTCTTTTGTCTCCTTCAAAAAACACTGAAATATTTTGACCATATGCATCATCTCCAAAAGTGCTGGAGACCTGATGGAATGTAGCATCTATCACATGTCAGGCAATGGTGTTGAAAACAGATCACTTTCTTTTGTATGTGATAAACATAACCTGTCTATGTTTACCATGTGGTCCCCTGAGGATTTATTACAGGTTTGCTGTTCCATTTATTTGCTTTTTTTGTGCTTGGCAAGGGTAAACACTAGAATAAATATGAAGGTGGTTACGGCTTAGCAGCATTAACGACTTGTTGAAACAAAGTCCAACAGTTTTCCTTTCTCTACAGCAAATCCTACTTTTCTGTTCAAGTGCTTTTTTTCAAGTGTGAAGATCATCTTTCTGAAGTATTTTAAAATTTTCTTTCTTTGTTGAATGCCAAATCCCCATAAAAGCATACTTTCCCCCTTCATTCACTCAAACCCTTGACAATATTTAAAGTATATACTAACATTATTCACAGCAAAACATTTTCCTCTTTGCAAATTACAGCCTCCCCCATCTTTTCTATCTGGTCTGCTAAGCCTGTTACTACAGGAAGTTTGCAGTAATAGAAATAAGTACAATCATCACTCCAAAAGAAAACAAACCCTTCTGTCCTGGCACACATGTTCAGGGTGGGTTCATCCCACTGAACTTCAGCCACCTAAGAGCAAAGCACTCAGCCCAGGTCAGTTATTTCTGTCCCCTCTTTAATCAGTGGGGCAAGGTGGACATTTCCAGCCAACAGCCTTCCTGCTTATCACCCAGTCATGGCTGCAACCCACATCTGAAGCATTTGAAGAGATACAGAGGATGATCATGGAACCAGATAGATATCTGACCATAAAAGCCAAGCTGTACCTTTGATAATGCTGTTTTCAATCCAACAAGAACAACACATTGCAATTCATTCTCAAGCAAAGACTTAAGAATTTTTAAAAAAAAGCATTAGGCAAATCTCAACAGATTTCAAAATTTGTTATAAAGATTACATTTGGCCCCTCTTGGAAAACTGCATTACTTCTATAAATAGCTCAGTGTTTTTCAACACTGGAAAAAGAGCTCACTTGGGGGAGGGGAAAATAATGCTGTCACTTGTCACAGAAATACAAAGTGGCAAAACTGAATTTAATTAGGTCTCAGATGTTCTTTGTTTCAAGTGGACAACCACTGTGAAAAAATCTTTGAAGAACTGAACTCCTTGTCAACTTGCTCTGTACTTTGATTTATGCCATTTTTTGTACAACTAGTCTTAAAAAAGGAGCAGACAACAAAAAAACTATCCTTCAGAAAGGACAGTACTACCATGCTTGTTTCTTGGATGGCAAAGTAGACGTCAGAGTAGTCAGGACTACTGTATTACCTAAAAGCATCATAATTCCCACAGAAACCAGCACAGAAAAACTGTAACATGGAAGATTGCCAAAGACTGTCATTAGATCTGATCTGAGTATCTTCAGCTCTTCTAACCCTCCTACATTTCCTAAATAGTTTCCATAGATATTTTTGGAAATGCAAGTCAGTAGGTCAAAGGAAGCCAACAGAGCAGTTGCCCAAACCCTGCACCTTGGGCAATACTGAGGTAAGCAGGTAAGCTGTGCTGTTATCTCAGGCACTCAGACTAGAGAGCTTGTCCTCACCAACTGATTCTCAAAACCCTGAAGGCTTCAGAAAGAGAGGGAGAAGGGATGGAGAGCGCAGATCTTGTGTCTTGACATTTGATCCTTCCCTTACTCATCCTCCATGCATGAGCATTACTGATAGAGTTGCCTACACTGCTAAATATTGAAAAGGTGCTTGCACACAGGTTTAAAGAGGTTTCTGCTCCACATTCAGTTGTTTCCTGCTCCAGTTTTCAGAGCAGTCATATTCCCAGGGTCTTGGTATCAGTCTCACCTGACCCACAAGGGAATTGAGGGCCCACAAGTCAAACCTGTGCCCAACAATTGCTGTACCCAACATAACCAAATGGGTGTGAGCTCAGCTATGCCAATGTGTGCAGCAGCAACACATCTGGCTGAACTGGAATCACCATCAGAGCTCTGGCATGCTCCCACAGGCCCCTGGACCCATGAACTCCCCAGCCAGCAGATTGCAGACAACTTGTCAGCCACAGGGGTGTCTGACAGACCTGCTGCTCACTCTGAGGGGGAGGCAGATCATGACTGAGTTGCCCCAAACCCTCCATGGAGATGCTGGGAGATACCAGGATGGCAAGATGCTCTGATCAGGATGCTCTGGCCAGACTGGCTGAAACGTGAGGATGTCAGGGTTCCCATCCAAGTGTCTGCTAAGGGTCTCTCAGTCACCCTACAGAAGAGCAGTGAGCACACTACCTACTTCACCTAATGCTACACTTTAAAACCTCACATTATGTTCCTCAGTCATGGGATGTCTTGAGAAAATTTCTTTAGTTCCAAGACGGGAGTCAGCAATGGATGGGAGTTCCCAGGTATTAAGTAGATACACTGAAGGAAAATGGACCATTCAGTGAGCAGATGTAACATGATAGGCGTTATCAGCAGCCAGACACTTCCTCAGGTAACACCTGGCACGTTGGAGATAGTGAAGTATAAAATCCCACTGCTCCACATCACCTACCTTCCCCACCACTACCTCTGCTGCAGGTTTATTATCATGCTAACATGGAAACTTAGAAAACTGTTCCTGTATTCTGAACAAAGGATTCTTTTGCCATTACCTGGACAACAATTCAATGTTTATTCTGTATTTGGCAGTTTGCAGCAGGCTCCACAATCCCGGCCTAAAACAATTCTGAAATGCCTGACCAGAAAAACAGAACAAGAGAGGATTCTTCTGAACTCAGCGGTGCAGGTCAGAAGGAAGAATACTTCAGTGATGTCTGAGATGGAAGCAAATCACAAGAGAATACACCAAGGAAACCAATTCTTTAATATACCCTGAAGCTTAAAAAGCAATCAAAAATATAAACCAATTACTAATCCAATTTTTAAAAATGTTATTACAACTATCTCCTCATTTGCAAATAATATGAAAATGAGAGAAAAAAAGTTTTCAAGGTAATCCCCTCACCATACTTCTCGACATTTAATTTCTTTCCCATGAAACTTGTTATTAAGTAAAGCCTATTAGATCTTTCTAACTGTCTCATCTCCATTCTCATTCTTCTAATACTTTCTCCTTGTTACTTCAGCTTCTCTCTTTCCCAGAAATTGACCAGAAAAGTATCAGCATTTTATTTATTGAGAGACAGAAGATACCTTTTATCTCATAAAAAGTTACTCTGTCAGTCAGACTTCCACTGAATAATTTCCCCTCATTGCCATACATGTTTTCCTGTCTTTTGAAACAAAAATACAGCGCTCCTATGAAACCCAGGCATGAAGTGGAAGGAAGCCTGTAGGGAAGCAACAAGGCAACCACAGCTTTTTATCAGCTGGAACACCTCATGCAGCTGAAAATGGAAAGTCACATTCCAGCAGGCTGGAGGGACACACATCTATAATGGATCCTATATGGATGCAATAAAGGATACAGGTAGCCACAGCAGACCCAGGAGCTACCCTAGCTTTAATTGATGGTCACTGTTCATGATTTGCTGTTTTAAGAAAACAAATGTAAATGTTCAAAGTCACCTCTACTGGCTGTTATCAATCATCCTTCACTTCAGTCCCACCAAACACACCACACAAGGACTGGGATGCAATCCTGCAGCCTGTGGTTCCATGCCATCTTCCTAAAGGTGTCCCTCACCACTGCCTCTCACGCCTCGGCAGCCTATGCCCTGCTGCCTCCTCCCCTTGCTCTGCAGTGGGATGGATGCACAGGGAAGTGCAGGAGCCCAAGGTGCCTGGGATGCCCTGCAGGCACAGAACAGGCCCCAACACATCTCCTGCTCCAAGGGGAGGACCCTCCACCCATCCATTTCCATCATCTCCTACCTGTACAACCCACAGGGATCCCCACAGCAGCTGCCTGCAGCAATGTTTCCTTGAAAGGAGGCCATGGAGAGCAGCCTGGGTGCTCAGCGTTCCTTGCTGTCCCCGGAAGCCTGTCCTTGGTGGCAGCCAGAAGCAGCTGCCCTGCTGCCCAAAGGTGGGGACGTGAGGCTGGGCTGTGCCCTGGTGCTGCCCTGCACATCCTGAGAGGTCACACCCTGCTCACCCTCCGTGCCCACAGGTGTCCCTGTACATACAAGGATACCTTTTTGCTGAAATTTCCTTTTTCCCTTTAATCCCAAATCTTGCCACACACCAGTAACACCCCAATACTTTCTATCTCAGGCACAGCTGTGGCCTCACCTTTCTGAGAAGGGCTGCACCAAAGTATTGCAGCATCTGTATCTGTATGGAGAAGGCACAGACCTGGAGATTGAGGATCATTAGCAATAATGACTTTAAAATTACAATAATAATGAAGATTCTTTATGAAGCTCCAAGTAAAAATTCCCAAAGCTGATTGTAACACAAACGAGCTCTATGTTAATTTCTATTTGCTTATAGTCAATAACCTCACGGAATGCCACTGGATATTTAAAGCTAAAGAAATGTAAAAGACAATACTTGAGCTCACACAGTCCTCAGAAATGCCTGGGCGTCTATCCCTCACTGTCTAAGGGCAACACCTTCCCAGAATTGTATATTGTCTGTTGCATAATGATATTTTACATTTATCTGGACCACTCGAAAGCTGCAGCATCCAGCCAGTTTGGGTTTTGTCTGCCCTGCTGATTTAGGCTGGGTTCCCAGAGGAGTTTGCACACACATCCATTGTATCCCACCGAGCTGTCGCTGATGATAAGTGGGACTACTTGTGGCAACACAGCCAAGCAGGTGCCAGCAGTGTTTGCAATGTGATACCCAGCAAACTTGTGTAACGTTTGTGAAAAGCTGATGCTCAGACCAGCCTTCCCCCTCCCGCTGCCCCAGCAAGAACTGCAATATAATGTATAACAAGCAAATGAAATGTGACTTCAACAATGTTTAACCCATTTTGGACCAAATAAATCCCATTTTAGCATTATGATGGACATTGCTGTGGACAAAAACTAATCATATTTAACCATCCTGTCAATTAGTAAAACTAAGAAATCACAGACTGATCAGCTCTTGACCACCTGTTTCAGAAGGTCAGAGTAAAATTCTGTCCCTCCTGGAAAGTAGGGGCAGGATTTCAGCAGAGTCCAGATTTTACCCCAGTTGTTAAAACAACAACACAATGTGCAGACATGGGAACAAAAAGCTAAAGCTCTGCCTTTATGTAGGAAAGCCTTGAAGGTACTCTAGAAAAAGGAGAATGTGCCTTTTAAGGGACCCCTGGAGCACGTCTGGAACAGTGCATGCAAAAGGGGTCCGGTTTGTTCACTCAGACAGCCCTGCACAACAGGCACAGGCAGAGGGACACCCAGAGAGATTCACTTCAAAAGAGACAGACTTCAAACGCTCCTTCCCAGTCCAAAGCACCATGCTAATATCCACACCACCCACACTCGTCCCTCCTCTGCCTGGCTGGGGGCACAGCCCACAGGTACGCCAGGGCACCCCGCAAGGGCAGAGCCTGCCCCACTGCTCACCACCCCACAGAGCTCTGACAGCGATGACACGAAACTTCTGACAGCTCTATGAAGCCTCTTAGCTCCATTTGATTGCTCTTCATGATTCTTACATTTTGCTTCTAAGGAGTAAGCAAAAATTACCATGCTTATTTGAATAATCCCCAAGTGCAATGAAAGAGTGCTGCGTTTAGCCACGTATCAGTGCCTCAAAGTAACTCCGTGAGTAGCAGGGCTCCTGGCTAGCACTGCACACACTCACATGCCTCTGCTGCACAACACATTGCTGGATAGAAATAAGATTTTTATAGCAGCACTGTTATTTCCGATTCGTACAGAGAACAAATCCCCAAGTTCATAAGGAGTTCCAGTCCTTCCCTGACCCAAGAGCAGCTGCAAGCAGCGAGGACTGTGTTTGTCCGGGTTGAGAGGTTAATGGCTACTCCACAGACGCGTTTTTCCCAGTTAACTGGCAGGTCATTTTAGCAGATGATTTGCAGGTGTTACGCAACACTTAGAGATAACCCCGGGGAGTACTTCTGTCTGAGCTTCTTCTCTGTCTCTTTTCTTTTTTGAACTTCATCAGATAAATCAGAGAAACCAGGCAGGTGAGACTTTCATGGACACGACAAACTGCCCTTCCAATTTCCACACAGCCAACTTCTCCAAATAAATGTCAAATGTAGTTCAGTGCTCGTTAAAATGATTTTAAAATCCTAGCCATAAAAAACGTAAGCATTTCAAGTATCTCAAGACACGCAGCAGACAGTCCATTCTGATGAACATCACAGCACAGTTTCAAAGTTCACACCTTCACAAAACATGAAAAGGATGCTGGAATAATCAATGTCCTGCATAAGAAAACAGGTCTTCACTCCTGCCTGAGACTTCACCCACTTAAATCGTGTAAATCATTATACTGAAAAAGGAATCACCCATGTCAGCTATTTTTCTGCACTGAACACACTCTTCACCCAGCCTAAAACTCTTCCAAGCTTTGTGCTCCAAGATGAGTGCTTATCTTCTGCTACCAGATAAAGAGCTACTGGTTCAAACAGACAGTGACCATGCAATCATCTGCACCTTAATCCAAATGTTTTTCTTTAAGGTCACAAGCCTACTGTGTTTTTCCTGCTAGTCCTCCCAGGACATGGGAACAGCATTTACCTTACCACATAAGCTGCACCTTAGCATTGGAAGAACCAGGAGTGGCTTTTCAGGGGATACACTGCACCAAAACCAGTCAGCTCAGTTAATGTCACTTTCATTTTTCTGAAGAAAAAAGAACCTCAAGCCTCCAAACACAAGGGAGAGTGTGGCTCACTTTTCCAAGGCCTTGCTGCACACTGTGGCCACTTTTACAGCAAAACAATTGCTGCTGGGATTATGCCACAGATTGATTATTATTTTTCTAAAAATCTCCCCATGAGTGGTTTTACATACCTAGTACTTTGAGCCTTTTTTTAAAACAAAAATAACACAAATCTTACTTTTAATCTGCAAAGAGAGGCAGCAAGAAAATTATCTAGCGAAACCTTTGAAAGTCAACAGAAATATGGGATCAGGTCCACAGTAAACTTTATAGAGTGGCACCTGAAGAGGAAATTACTCACTGCACGATTGATGTCACAATTAGAGGCATAAAAAATAATTCCATGATAAACAGGCAACTGAGCAGAAAAAGAATGATATCCCAAGAGCGTGTTTGTGCTCAAATAAAAGTACATATTAGACAATATGGAACAGTGTTCACACACACAAAAAACCACAAGTTCTCCAATGAAGTTAATGCACAGCATCCCTCCCTCTCCCTGTTTCTCCCTCCCGGTAACAGCCCTGATTTGGGGGCTGCATTGGGCCAGTATCTGCCCCTAGTGCCACTAAAGCAGCTCCAGTGCCATTATCCATGTCCCACAGCCATAGCTCACTGCTTTCAGGGCTGCCATTTCCCACAGGAGTGCAGGCCAGCAGTGCAAACACAGCAGAACATCCACCTGGGCCACACCAGGGCTGAGGTCTAAGGAGCTACCAGCCAAAACTCTGGGTACACAGAAGGGAGTAAACATGTTTTGTTGCTGGAAAGGCAGATATCAAATTGCAGGTTTTTTTAACAGAAGAATAAAGAGGGAGGGGAGACAGCATTACAGATAGCTGTGCATTCCCTACATCTTTTCAAGTTACATAATTTACTACCTTTGCAAGTTACATTCTTTGCTACCTTTATGGAACAACATCAGAAAAGTTCCAGCCTCAGTACCACCTCAGCTGAAGGAGTATGCTCCCTTCCATGCACACTCATATTTATTTATCCTTGTGATCCACATTTACTAAATAACTTCAAAGCACCACTTCAAGCCACAGCACACAGACTTGAGAGATTTTTGTGGTCCCTTTCCAAAAATTTCACAGATCAATTTCTGCTTCAGGAAACCAAGAGCTACACTCTAAACTGCAAGTGTGTTATTTCTGCCCGTGCCCCCATACCAGTCTGACAAACAAAATCATGCACACAAATGCCTGCTTACCTGAAACTGACACTTTCATAAGGGCTTCCAGGGGTCTGTTGTTGTCCAGATCACGACTGAGTTTGAGTTCCCCAGTGACAGAGTCCAAAAGGAGCAAGTTTAACTCATTGCCTTGGACAAAAGTGTAGGCCAGGCTATCAGACACATCGGGATCATGAGCTGGGATCTTGCCAATGACGCCCGAGGGAAAGCTGTTGGACTTGTTGGTCACGTAGTTATTGAAGAGGATCTGGAAGTCCTGCAGCACGGGGGGATTATCGTTCTGGTCCAGCAGGCGGATGTGCACAGTTGCTCGGCTCACGAGAGGCGCTGAAGTGGCCTGCACCACAATAACATACTCTGTCCGGCTCTCATAATCCAGGTCCATTAGGGCTGTGAGGTCTCCGTTGAGCAAGTCTAGTTGGAAAACCTCAGGGATGTTCCCCTCTACAATCTGGTACATGATCTGTGCATTGGTCCCCTCGTCAGGATCAGCTGCGCTGATGCGTGCCACAATAGAGCCCACGGGGCTGTTCTCCTCCACAAAGATATCAAATTCATCCTTCTCAAAGACTGGGGGGTTGTCATTAATGTCCAGCACGGTCACCTGGATGTCCACAGAGGCTTTCAGGGGTGGGCTGCCCCTGTCCACAGCAAAAGCCCGCAGGCTGTAGACAGCCACGTTCTCGCGGTCCAGCTTGCGCAGCGTGCGTATCACTCCCGAGGTGGGTTCAATGTAGAAGTCCCCATCTCCATCGTCACCCCCCTGGAATGTGTAGAGGAGACGGCCATTGAGGCCTGAGTCACGGTCAGTGGCAGACAGCTGCAGGACACTGGTGGAGAGCGGCACATCCTCAAACACTGAGCCCTGGTAGCGGTCGCGCAGGAAGCGGGGTGCGTTGTCGTTGGCATCCAGGATGAGAATCTCAACGTACGTCGTGTCCGACTTCTGGGGGATACCATTGTCGTGGGCTGTAATGGCCAATGTGTAGGAGGCCTGGTCCTCATAGTCCAGCTCCATCAGGGTGGTGATGGTGCCTGTATCGGGGTCAATGCGGAACTGGGGGATGTTATCGTCCAAAATATAAGTGATTCTTGCGTTCTCCCCCGTGTCCTCATCAGTGGCACTGATGGTGACAATAGAGGTGCCAATGGGCTTGTCCTCACTGACGCTCACTGTGTAATGGGAGCTCTGGAAGACCGGGCGGTGTGTGTTGGCATCTGTGACATTGATGAAGACCTGGACGGTGTCAAAGCGAGTGCCATCAGAGGCAGTGACTGTGAGCACATACTGCCTTTCTTGTTTGTAATCCAGGGGCAAGGCCAGTGTGATCAGCCCTCCTCCACTCTGGCTGGTGATGGCAAAACGGTTCCTGGTGTTGCCACTGGTAATCTGGTAAGTCACAACACTGTTAACGTCCCTGTCCACTGCTGTCAGGGTCAGGACACTGCTGCCCACAGCTGCATCCTCGTTCAGTCTGAGGTGATACACCTTCTCTGTGAAGGTGGGGTTGTTGTCGTTCACATCCAGGACAGTGATGGACACGCTGGCTGAGGAGGTCATGACCGGCACGCCGTGGTCCCTGGCCTCCACCCCAAAGTGATAGTTTTCCACAGTCTCTCGGTCCAGCTCTGCAGCCACAGTGATCCACCCTGTGCTGTTGTTGATTTGAAAAGGGAACCCAGAGTCACCTGCTACAGGGGCTCCTCCAGTGGATGGTGCCATCTCTATGAGTTTGTACTCCAGGCGGGCATTCTCTCCAGAGTCAGCATCCACAGCCTGGATGTGCAGCACTGAGTAGCCCAGAGGAACATTCTCCAGCACGGTGGCCTGGAAGGGAGTGCTCACAAAGATGGGGGCATTGTCATTCACGTCCACAACCTGCACTGACACCATACCACTGGAGTTGATCAAAGGAGGTCTGCCCCCATCCTGGGCTTTGATCCGGAGCGTGTACTCCCGAATAGTCTCGTAATCCAGAGGGTTGATGAGGTCGATGGCGCCAGAGAAAGAGTGAATGTAGAACTGGCCTTTCAGGTTGCCACTCACGATGCTGTAGTGCACTTGGGCATTGCTGCCCCGGTCCCGATCTGTGGCCTGCACCTGTAGTATCTGGCTGTTCACTGGGGCATCCTCTGGCACCTGGACCAGGTAGCGCTTCTCACTGAACTGAGGGTAGTTGTCATTCTCATCCTCCACAGTGATGTGCACCATAGCTGTGGCACTGCGTGGTCCCGGATCCTTGCCCTGGTCATTGGCTTCCACCACCAGGTGGTACTCGGAGACCTCCTCACGGTCCACGGAAGCCCGGGTCCTCACAACCCCGGAACGCGGGTCAATCTCAAAGACTCCGTCCCCAGCTCCCGGCTCCAGCAGCCGGTACAGCATGTTGGCGTTGGCTGGGGCATCACCATCAGTGGCACGGATAGTCAGCACCTCATAACCCACCTCCAAGTTCTCCCGGATGCTCTCCCGGTACTCGGGCTGCTCAAACACTGGCTCGTGGTCGTTGGTGTCACTCACTGTCACTGTCAGATAGGTGGTGGCCGAGCGGCGGCGTGGGGAACCGTGGTCGGAGGCGGTAACCTTCAGCACGTGGGTGTCCTTCGTCTCCCGGTCAAGGCTGCGGGCAGTGACCACGCTGCCCGTCTCGGCGTCGATGGTGAAGTAGTCGTTGGAGCGCTCGTCAAAGAGCGCTTCCATGGAGTACTCCAGCCGGCCGGCTTCCCCCTCGTCAGGGTCCTGGGCCCGCAGCACGATGACCGCCGTGCCGGCCGGCTCGTTCTCGGGGATGGAGACCTGGTAGCTGGGCAGCTGGAACTGCGGGGGGCTGTTGAGGCTCCGCGCCCGCCGCGCTGCCCGCCGCCCGTCGCCTTCGGTGTCCGGCAGCGGGCTGCAGCCGGCGGCGGCTCCGCGGGGCTCGGCGCCCGCCCGGTGCCGGGCTCGCCGCGGACAGGGGCCGCCGGCACGGGGCCCGCGGGGCTCGGCGGGCGGAGCGCGGCGCGGCGCGGTGCCCGCAGCCCTCAGGCGCCCGGCGGGCGGCAGCGCCGGCGGCTCGGCGGCGGCAGCGGCAGCGGCGGGGCGGCGCGGGGCCCCCGCGGGCAGGTGGAGGAGCGGGGCGGCGCGGGGCGGCCGCGGGTCCCGGCCGCCGGCCGACGCCAGGGCGCAGAGCAGCGCGGCCCAGGACACGCAGGCGGCGGCGGACAGCAGCCGCGGCATCTCCGGAGCTCAGCGGGCAGCGGGGCCGGGCAGCGGGCTGCTGCACAATCCATCCACCCGCCGGGCTGCCCGCCCGCCCGCATCCATCAGCCGCCGGCCCGGCCCCACCACCGCCCTCGCCTGCCGGGCACCGCCGGCCTCAAGCCCCGCGCCCCGTCCCGGTCCGCGGGCAGCAGGCTGGAGAGCTCCAACTTTTCCACCTTAAACTTTGAAGTGAGTTCAAAATGGCTCCTCTCCTCCTCCTCCCGCCGCCGCTCCCCAGAGGGCGATTAGCATAAACCTGCTGCTTCTCTCCTTCGCCAAAAAGAAGAAAAGAAAATCAAATACCGAGGTCCCCCCCGCGGCGGGGCCGGCCCACGGGCGGCGCGGTCCCGCGTGGCTGCGCGACACGGCAGAGCCGCCGCGCCTCGTCCGTCCCGTCCCGTCCCGTCCTGTCCCGTCCCGTCCCGTCCCGCTCCAGCCTCCCGGCCCGGCTCGGCTCGGCTCGGCTCCGCTCAGCAGCGCAGGCTGGAGCGCGGCGGGCGCTGCCCGGGGCGGGGTTTGCTGCCGGCCCCGCCCGGCCCCTCCCGGGCGGCGGCGGCGGGGGCCGGGCCGAGCTCAGCCCCGCGGGGCTCCCGCTCCCCCGCCCGGCGCCCCTCGGCGGCCGGGGATGCTGCCGTGTCCCGGCGGGGCCGGGCGCGCTCGGCAGGGCTCGCTGCGGCGGCTCCGCTCCTGCCCCGCGTGGAACGAGCTCCGCGGGAGGCGACTCTCGCCCGCTTCCCCACGCAGCAGCCACCTGTCGTCTCAGTCCGTCGTCCAGGACAAAGTTAAACAGAAATTCATTTAAATTCGGTTTATTAAATTCTCGCTATGGAGGAGGAAAAATAAAGTGAAACTACTTTCCAGGGCAAGATGAGCATCATGTGGGGGCCCAAGGGGGGCTGCCAGTATCCGGCGCAAGATCTGCTGCCGGGCTCACGCGTTGCTCTGAAACACGCAGAGCAGCCGGCCGGATCTGAAGCCCTGAGTTAAAGATTTCTTTGAGGAAATCTCAAATAATAATAAACAGGACGCAAACTTCTGTGGGAAGAAGCAAAGCTCAACTCCCCATGAAAATGTCGCGCCGGTGATAATAATGTCAATTCTACGAATTTATGCTGATTACTGTACGTCGCGCTACTTTTCCCTTAGCGGTGCGGCCGCCTGAGCGACGCGCCCGAGCTGCGGCCGCATCCCCGCGGCTACAGTGGCCCCTGGTGGGGGCGGCGGGAAGGGCGCGGACGGGATGCGGGAATGGGGAATGGGGAATGCGGGGATGGGGAATGCGGGAATGGGGAATGCGGGGATGGGGAATGCGGGGATGGGGAATGCGGGGATGCGGGAGAGCCGCCCGCCGTGCTCGCCGTTCCCGCAGCCAGCGGCACGGACCGATTTGATCTACAGAGATCCCGCGTACAGGAGCTTCACGCAGGATGAAGACACGGGGTGGTGAACAACGAGCGGCCCGTAGTTGCCGACTGGGATTTTGCAAAAGTTTGTCACTTGTAGCAGCTGGGAGGCAACTTTCAGAGTGATCTGTCACGGGCGGTTCAGGCACTTCCGCATTTATATGAAGATTATGAATAAAACAGATTCTTTCAGTGGTTTTCATTCCATGAAATGCATTCTTGCAAGGGAAGGAAGGAAGGAAGGAAGGAAGGAAGGAAGGAAGGAAGGAAGGAAGGAAGGAAGGAAGTGGCGGAAGGAAGGAAGGAAGGAAGGAAGGAAGGAAGGAAGGAAGGAAGGAAGGAAGGAAGGAAGGAAGGAAGGAAGGAAGGAAGGAAGGAAGGAAGGAAGGAAGGAAGGAAGGAAGGAAGGAAGGAAGGAAGGAAGGAAGGAAGTGGCGGAAGGAAGTGGCGGAAGGAAGTGGCGGAAGGAAGTGGCGGAAGGAAGTGGCGGAAGGAAGTGGCGGAAGGAAGTGGCGGAAGGAAGTGGCGGAAGGAAGGAAGGAAGTGGCGGAAGGAAGGAGGAAGGAACGGAAGGAAGGAAGGAAGGAAGGAAGGAAGGAAGGAAGGAAGGAAGGAAGGAAGGAAGGAAGGAAGGAAGGAAGGAAGGAAGGAAGGGAAGGAAGGAAGGAAGGAAGGAAGGAAGGAAGGAAGGAAGGAAGGAAGGAAGGAAGGAAGGAAGGAAGTGGCGGAAGGAAGTGGCGGAAGGAAGGGCGGAAGGAAGTGGCGAAAGGAAGGAAGGAAGGAAGGAAGGAAGGAAGGAAGGAAGGAAGGAAGGAAGGAAGGAAGGAAGGAAGGAAGGAAGGAAGTGGCGGAAGGAAGTGGCGGAAGGAAGTGGCGGAAGGAAGTGGCGGAAGGAAGTGGCGGAAGGAAGTGGCGGAAGGAAGGAAGGAAGGAAGGAAGGAAGGAAGGAAGGAAGGAAGGAAGGAAGGAAGGAAGGAAGGAAGAAGGAAGACGGAGTGCGGCGAAGGAAGGCTGGTGGGGGCGGCGGAAGGGGCGGAGGATGCGGAAGGGAATGGCGGAAGGGGGGATGGGAATGGGGAATGGAATGCGGGGAGGAGGAATGGGGGATGGGGAAGTGCGGGATCGGAGAGCCGCGCGTGGCGGACCAGCGGACGGACGATTGATTAAGAATCCGGTAAGGAGCTCAGCAGGATGAAGGACAGGGAGTGAAGGAAACGAGCGGCGTAGTGCCGAAGGAATTGCAAAAGTGTCATGAGGTAGGAGGAAGAGGAATGTCACGGCGGCAGGACTCGAATATGAAGGAAGGAATGAAAAGATTCTAGTGGTATCATGAAATGGAAGGAAGGAAGGAAGGAAGGGGAAGGAAGGAAGGAAGGAAGGAAGGAAGGAAGGAAGGAAGGAAGGAAGGAAGGAAGGAAGGAAGAGGAAGGAAGGAAGGAAGGAAGGAAGGAAGGAAGGAAGGAAGGAAGGAAGGAAGGAAGGAAGGAAGGAAGGAAGGAAGGAAGGAAGGAAGGAAGGAAGGAGGAAGGAAGGAAGGAAGGAAGGAAGGAAGGAAGGAAGGAGAGGAGGAAGGAAGTGGCGGAAGGAAGTGGCGGAAGGAAGTGGCGGAAGAAAGGAAGTGGCGGAAGGAAGTGGCGGAAGGAAGGAAGGTAGAGGAAGGAAGTGAGGAAGGAAGGAAGGAAGGGGAAGGAAGGAAGGAAGGAAGGGCGGAAGGAAGTGAAGGAAGGAAGGAAGGAAGTGGCGGAAGGAAGTGGGGAAGGAAGTGGCGGAAGGAAGTGGCGGAAGGAAGTGAGGAAGGAAGGAGGGAAGGAAGTGGAGGAAGGAAGGAAGGAAGTGGAAGGAAGGAAGTGGCGGAAGGAAGTGGCGGAAGGAAGTGGCGGAAGAAGGAAGTGGCGGAAGGAAGGAAGTGCAGAAGGAAGGAAGGAAGGAAGTGGCGGAAGGAAGGAAGGAAGGAATGGAAGGAAGGAAGTGGGGAAGGAAGTGGAGGAAGGAAGTGGCGGAAGGAAGAAGAAGTGGCGGAAGGAAGTGGCGGAAGGAAGTGGCGGAAGGAAGATGGCGGAAGGAAGTGGCGGAAGGAAGGAAGTGGCGGAAGGAAGGAAGGAAGGAAGTGGCGGAAGGAAGTGGCGGAAGGAAGTGGCGGAAGGAAGGAAGGAAGGAAGGAAGGAAGAGAGAGAGAGAGAGAGAGAGAGAAAAAGAAAGAAAGAAAGAAAGAAAGAAAGAAAGAAAGAAAGAAAGAAAGAAAGAAAGAAAGAAAGAAAGAAAGAAAGAAAGAAAGAAAGAAAGAAAGAAAGAAAGAAAGAAAGAAAGAAAGAAAGAAAGAAAGAAAGAAAGAAAGAAAGAAAGAAAGAAAGAAAGAAAGAAAGAAAGAAAGAAAGAAAGAAAGAAAGAAAGAAAGAAAGAAAGAAAGAAAACAAAAATGACCACCTGGAAAATTGCCAGTATGTCTGTCTGGAGGACAAAAGCTTTTTAAATTGTTAAATTGTTGTTTTGGAAGATGTTTTGCTGATTCAGCTTTACTCTATTTGAGATTTTTTAAAAATGGAATTTAGAAGCTTACTTGTCTTTGCATATCCTCTGATTAAAATGATTGCTCATGAAAAGAAAGTTAAAAAAATTAAATTTAACCTTCCATTCATTTTTTGACTTTGAGTGGATGCAGTGACCTGCTCCAGAAACAAAGCAACTCACTTGGTAGCTGGGTTAATCAATATTAACTTGGGATTCGCATAAGGAAACTTTAGTTTAAGTCCATACTTTTCTTTCTTCCTTCTACATTTTCTTGCTGCTATGCTCAAGGCCCACAATTTGAAAAATAACGTCTTGTTATAAAATAATATCTTTTCTTGGCTCTTTAAAAATGAGATCGAAGTACATATTTCAAGACAAAATAGATTTGTAAGAAAAGACCGTTTAAACTTTTTTCTTTTCTTTTTATTGCAATAAGAGGTAACTGTGAGTTGGGAAGATACTGTAATATCTTCTGTATAGACCAATTTTGTGTATGATTACACAAAATCCTCCATCTTTTCCCTATTTGTATTACCTGCCTTCTGTTTCCAGTCAATTTCATCTTGTTGATATAATGTTTCACTGTTTTGTTATTAAACGTATTATCCTTATTGCTCCTTGCATGCATTACACCATTTGTCAGATTATTGTGCCATTAAAATAGATTTCCAATCCAAAATGGTGAATGCAATTGTTTACGACTGACTCACTGCTCTAGCAAAAGGAATGGTCTAACACTCTGGCAACTCAAATGATTTTTCAGTGGTGAAATAAATGACTCATGCCTGCTCTCAGAGTGCTCTGTACGGAAACAGGGGTCGCTGTTAGACCAGAGGTGGATCTGTCCCTGCTGCTGTTCTGTGGGTCCAGAAGAGCCGGAGAAGGCGGCAGTGAAACAGAACGTTTGGTAAAGGCAACTCAAGGTGGGGAATAAAAACAGAATTTCATGTCTCTCTTGTTTTAGCTGGCAGGTTTTTAGTGAAGGCTGATCCTCCAAAGAAAACCAGATACTTTCTTTGTGTCTAATTTTGCAGATTTTCTCATATGAGCTGTCCTTTTCCTATAGAAGAAATGGCACTGACATCACCATGATGAGCAACGTTCATAAAAAATGCAAGTGGGAGAGGTTTTCCTTGACCCTTTGTTTCCTTAGTACCAATTGATGACATATTCATTTCACAGCTAAAAAAAAGCTCTGTTTCAACTTGTCTAGGAGGAGTGAAATATTTCAAGTTTCTTTCCAAAGTGAATTTAAAAAAAAATCTGAGAAATATATATATTTTAAACAAAAGAAGGACTTAATTGTTACCCAGTTTAATTCAGTGCTTAGCTTAAAAAAAATAGTAGTTAAACTGTAAGGGATTTTCCTAAAACATGGAGTTTACAAGACCAGTGGAGATATCAAGAATCATTCTTTTATTGGGACTGTAGCCCAGAGGAATGCTTGTGCAGAGTGAGGTTGCCTGCATCTAGATCCAATAGTATTTTTGAGGTTGGAAATAAAGTGATTCAGTGTAAATCCATCCCTGTGGAAGAGGTGGTTCCTCAAACTACTGGTGGGCTAAGAAAAGCCCACCAGTAGTTTGAGGAAAGACTAAAAAATTCACATTCAGTAATGCTTTTCTTAGCCCACCAGTAGTTTGAGGAAAGACTTAAAAATTCACATTCAGTAATGCTGTATTAAAATAGTTCCCTTTTTTTCCCTGTGTTTTTTAAAGAACAAGAGTGGTGAAAAGTTTTTTGGCATCAGATTGCTGAAGTATATTGCAAAAAAGTGATGTGCAGTGTGTACCCCACCCCTCCAAACCAGGGGTTTTGTCATCTAAACTCTTGCTTGGGGGAAGAAGAAAATTTATCCTCAAATTTAGGTATCCATGCAACACAACCTATATCTTGTATGAGATCTCCATATACATAGTGTTAACATAAACTGATATATGTATCACATCTTCATAACTGCATTTATTCACTTCACAAATGCACCAATGATCTATTCCTGCTAAAGTAACACTTTGAGAAAATAATCTAAGAAACCACAACAGGTAGTAATAAAACAGCCTTTAACCACAATTTATTCCACAACCTTACAATTTTCCAGCAACATGAAAGAAACTGGATGTTTTGTGCCACACATTACAAGTGAATAATGGATGTTGGAGGGGAATGTTATTTATTACCCATTCTTTCAAATAAACTAGCAGCATATTAGACATGAAAAAAACCAAAACAAACCCAAATAATAAATAGCTCACTGGTTTTTAGACTACCTGTGCTGGCTGCTGTTACATCCTACCCTCACAGATGGGTGTCTCCATGGCCTGGGACTGCACATCAGCAGAGTGCAATCTTCTGTGATCCCAGACAGAGCCTGATAAAAAATGAAAGGGGAGAAAAGAGGAATTGTCCAGTGTTGAAGATTCCCCGTGCCTGTGGCAGATGGAGGGGAGAGCCCTGGTCTGTCACTGGCTGAGTCACCCCATCTCTCTGGGACAGGGCACACCAGAGAGGATCTGTGCTCAGAGGCACCACAGAGAGGATCTGTGCACAGAGGCACCACAGAGAGGATCTGTGCTCAGAGGCACCAGAGAGAGGATCTGTGCACAGAGACACCAGAGAGGATCTGTGCTCAGAGACACCACAGAGAGGATCTGTGCTCAGAGGCACCACAGAGAGGATCTGTGCTCAGAGACACCACAGAGAGGATCTGTGTGTGCTCACAGCCCCTCCAGGAGACCTCATCCTGCCACAGGGTGCAAACTAGTCTGAGGACAGGAGCTGACAGGATCACTGTAGTGAGTTTAAGTTGGATAAACCCAGGATTTTAGACTATTTCTCCAATCACTACAGAACAAAAGCATGAGATACTCCTCTGTGAGCAGGCATTTGGACTTCAGTCCCCATGCGAATCTGTTCCGTGTCCAGCCCAAGAATGGTCAAATGAGCAAAAACAATTTATGTTTCCACATTGAATCTGAGTTCATTTTAGGAATAGAAGAACTGGTTCAAGCTCCATATGGTGAAATTTGATCCTTCCCCTATTGCAGGAACCACACAGGTTTGGAAGTGTTCCAGAAAATACTTTTATTGCTAACATTCACTCTTCTTAAAGCCAAGAATGGATTTCAAAATGCTGAGATCCTTATTGCAGGAATTATGTTCTTGGCTGTATGCAGCTTTTCTTTTAGAAAGAGTAGAAAAAATTTTGAGTTCTCTTGGTGTTTGTTGCAGCCAATCACACTGTTGCCTCTTTTAAAATCCTCAGTGGATGCAGCAGCAATTCAGTGTTGGAACTTGTTTATTTCTTTAGACTTCATACCATCCATTTATAATTTCCCCTAAGGAGCTCAGCCCCACCCTACTCAAACACTGCCTGTGAGTTTTCTCACTCTAAATTGGTTTGGGTATTTTCTCCCTCCTCACTTTAGCTAAAGGCTCCACTAGTTACAACATGCAAAACGACAAATAAACCAATAGAAAAGCAAATTTCATGTTCAAAAATTGCACAGTGGCCAAGAACAAATGAAAGCTGAGTAAGGCTTGATTGTTACTTATGAAGGAAGTGATATGGAGATTAATGCATCAGAAACGTAGTTCTACATAATAACAAGCTCTGTACCACATACTGTAACAAACGAATAAATAAAATGTGAGACTAATCATCCAGTTCAAGTAAACAAACAGACTGGAAAGCCCAAATCTGCACATTGATGTGTTTTTCTGTACTTTGCCTATCTTGCCTATACATTAACTGAGGTACTGAGTGAAAAATAAACCCTTGGAGATTATTTTTTATTGTTGGTTTTGCAGGATTTTCCCTTTCTTTCTCACAGGGTCTCACCTTATGATGTACAAACAGATTTAAAAGTTAGCTCTTGTGGCTTTGGCCAAGAGTTTGAGGAAAGTTTGCTTGAGGAAAGTCAGCTCATCAAAATAAAGGTGCCGTAGGACAGATTTGCTGGGTTTGCCAGCTCCTGTTGCTTGATGGGGGGATTAGGGCACTAATTAATAAGAACAGAGTTCAAAAGGGAAGCACTATCTTGGTAGGCATTCTAGCTTGACTGAGTGATGGGTTTGGGACTGAAGTCCAACAACACATTACAAACACCCTGATGTGGTCACCAGGGAGCAGTTCCTGGTGGTGCTACAAGAGCCACCATCAGCAGCTACCCCTCAGTACCTACACATGGATGCTTGCAATATGATTTTAGAATCCAGACTGCTCCATTTTCTCCCCTAGTATTTCCTTCAGCTCTCTGTAGTATTTAGACATCCATATCATATTGAAATGCTGTTTTCTAGGGTCAATTTTTCTGATGGAGTGAACTAACATTTTCTGAACTTTTTATGGTTTACACAGAGACAGGATTAGGCTTTTTCCTCCAATCTCTGTTATTTTGTCTTTATCAGCATCAACCATCATCTGCCATTATATTGCCTACTTGCTCAGCACCAGGAGATTCTTCTCCAGAAGCTGGTTAGATCTGATGCCACTAGATTAAACAATGCTGGGTTATTTCGTTATTTTTGTAGCATCTACACACCCAGCCCCCTTCCTGCTTGGCTCCTTCCTGGCAGGAGGCCCCTGTACCTGTTTTTCATGAGCTTGCCACGGGCTCGTTGGACACAGCAACATTTGCAGAAGAAAATCATGGAGGAAATTTCTTTCAACAACTTATCAAGGAGTATTCAAAGAGCTTCTTGTGGATGGGCATGAAGGTGGAGTGAAAGCAAGGACACTGTGACTTTGGTTTAACCTGTTCACTTTCTAGAAGTTAAATTACATTCAAAGACCAGGGATTTCAGCCTCTTAGGGGAGGAAACACTCAGCTCTAATGAAACACTTGCAGGCAGAGAATTAGTTGCCTTGTTGGAAAAATAAAAATGTTAACTGAAATGCTTAATGTGGGAATATGAAGTCAGCATAGCAGGTCGCTCAGACAATGATGGGGGTTACAGCTTTGTGGCTGTTTCAGCACGAGAAGGTGAAGTCAGCATTTAGCACCTCTCCTAATCACCATAGGATTTCCATGTGAGATATTATGGCTATTGTTATGTCCCCCCTTTTCTTTGTTTTATTTCATACCTAGAATTCAGAGGCAGAGTCTTGGTTTCTAGTCCTGGCCTGGAAGCACACTCTGCACCATAACCTCTTTTAATCTTCTCCCAGGAGTCCCAAGAATAGTAATTTTTACTCATAGATGCATTTTGTAACATATTTGTGAGTGTTCATTGGCATCCCTGAGGCTTGGCAACTCTGAATGTTGAGAAATACAAAGTGAAATAGGAGAAATAGGAAAAACCACTTTAAAAAACCTCACTAACACTGTGCTGGCCTCAGTTCAGGCTCTCCCTGGCTCTGGGCTGGGTGCACAGAGGCACCACGTCCATCTGCAGGCATCCAGAGGGCTCAGGGCTGTGGGCACTGCTCTGCTGCTGGGCTCCCAGGCTGGGCTTTGCCTGTGCCAGCTCCCCTCCCTGGGCAGCCCAGGCCAGGCTGGCTCTGCACAGCCTTGGGACTGTGCCCTGTGAGAAACCTGGGCAGAGCTGCCCTGTGTGTGCTGGGAAAGGTGAAAGGGCTGGCGGCTCTCTGGGAGCAAGCCAAGCCATACCTGTGGCCTCTGTGATGAAAAAGGGCCCCTGCCCTGATTTACTCCCCAGTTTAAACAAGCTGAATGACAGATTCCACTCCAAATGTATGAAACACGTTGCATTTTCAAAATCTGGTGTCTAAGCAGTTCTATTTCTGCTGCTCTGCTGCTCCTGAGCACCAGATTCCTTGACCTGCCTCTCCAGCAGCTTTCACCAGGCTCACCACTTACTAACAGACTGTGTCTCTGGCTGCTGGATTTCTTCAGAGATCACTCAGTATTGTTTCATAAAGGAGAGGAAGATCATTTGCACTCTTAATGAATTTAGTTGTCATCACTTGTCAGCTTTGTGCTCTGAGGTCTCTCTTAGGTAGCGTAATTATCATTATATTTATATATAGGTAATTATAATCTGGGAAGCAGTCCAAATTCTGCTTTTTAAGTAAAATTGGTGAAGCTTATTTGCAGTGACTGGAACCCTCAGCACACAGCAGCCTCACTGGCAGCACCACAGTGGCTGTGGGAGGATACCAGAGACCCTCTTTCCTGCTTCATTACAGCCAGGAGTCATTTCCTGCTCTATCTGGCACACCCCAAAACAGCCTTATCTTCAGGTATTCTAGCCTGAACACTGCAGTCAGGAAAAAGGACAGAAATTACCCCTGGTGTCACAGGCTGGGGCAGTGGGAGCTCACTGGGCTGTCAGGCACGTGCTCCAACTCCACCTCTGCTGCCAGGCTGATTCCCTGTACCCACAGACAGGGGTCTCACAGCCCTCAGAGAAACAAGAGCCACACAGGATGATTTCCAGAGAGCAGCTTTGGGGTCAAATCCCACCATCAGCCATGCCACAGCAATGATTTCACAGGGCTCTGCAGAGCCAAAAAGCTCCACTCCCACCCTGCTGCTCCTGAGCAGTTCAGTGGTTTAGGGGTACAGGGGTAGCACTGGGCTGACAGTTGGACTTGGTGATCCAAAAGGTCTCTTCCAGCCTTGATGATTCTGTAATTCCTGACCTGATGTGACAGTGTTCACAGGGGTCCCAGGGTGAGGGAAGAGACAAGGATCTGACTCCATGTTTCAGAAGGCTTGATTTATTATTTTATTATATATATTATATGAATATATTATATATACTAAAAGAATAGAAGAAAGGATTTCATCAGAAGGCTAGCTAAGAATAGAATAAGAAGGAATGAATAACAAAGGCTTGTGGCTCAGACTCTCTGTCTGAGCAAGCTGACTGTGATTGGCCATTAATTAGAAACAACTCTATGAGCCAATCACAGATGCACCTGTTGCATTTCACAGCAGCAGATAATCAGTGCTTACATTTTATTCCTGAGGCCTCTCAGCTTCTCAGGAGAAAAAATCCTAAGGAAAGGATTTTTCATAAAACATGTCTGTGACAACCTGACCTTCAGCTATAAATGCCATTTTGATGATTGCAGTGTCCTCAGGGGCCCAAAACATTTCATGTGAAAAAAATCCTCTGGGGTATTTCTAACCATTCCTACTGGAGTGTGCAGCATCACCCTTAGCTGCTGCCTCTATGGTTAGTTGCACCTTCTGCCATGTCGTGTTAGAGAAATGCAGGGTGCCCTTGGGTGTTGAGACTGTGGGTGAAATATTGGGACTCTGCTACTCATGCAGAGAGCACTGCTCTAACATTAGAAAGTGCTGATCTCCATTTCCACCCACAGCAGAGAAAACGAAATATTTTCTGAACTATGAGGAGGCTGAGAGACTTAGAAGTAAAAGCATTCCCACAGCTGCCACTCTCACTGATGAAAAATGTTGTCAAAATTGTGTTATGCTGAAAATTTTAACCAACAGAGCATGCTGTCAGCACAGGCTGGGACAGGGAATAGTCCTGGGGTGGGCATGGGGCAAAGTGCTGGGGTGCTGGGATGCTGCACTTCTCATGCATGGATATCACTGGCTGCTAATGGGCTGCTCATTGGGAAAGGGGTGAAAGGAAACATTTGGTCTTGTTTGGAGGAGGAAATTTTCATGTTCTTTCTTTGCTTTCTCACCCTACTGCATGCTGTATAAACCTGCAGATGTCAGAGATGCGTTTATATTTGGGTTGCTGAAGGCATATTGCCCTGTATCTGAGTTTTACTGTTCTACAGCCAAGATTGCTTCCTGTCCTAATCCATGATCTCCACCTGTTGTCTTGTGACCTTCTGAGCCATACAATAAAGATGTAAACCAAACTCACCCTTCCTACCTATGTAGAAGATAAGAAAAATAAATCTCAAAATGTAAAACCTCAAACATCCCATCTCTAACTCATTCAAAAATCCCCATATCCCCCTATTTTATGGATTGAGGCAAGGCTGTGTTGGAGAGTCCCTGCCTTTTTCATATGCTGTAACTTTTGATCAGATGGCTTGTTTAGCCTCAAGGTGGCATTTTTCTAAAATACAGAAGTGGTTACTTTGCTAATCCATTGGTAGGAGCTTGGCTGTTAGAGCCCTTTCAATGGGACATCTATTCTCAGGTGAGCTCTGCAGTGCTGCTCCCCTGGTATTGTGGAGTGCAAAGGGAGCTTTTGGTGTCCTTCCAGGAAAAGTATTCCCAGGACGAGGATGTCAGGAGGATCCTGCCCCTCTGCTCAGCACTGGGGAGCCCAAACCTGGAGTGCTGGGCCCAGTTCTGCACTCCCCTGAACAGGAGAGACATGGATGTGCTGGAGACAGCCCAGAGAAGGGCCTGGAGATGATGGAAGGGCTGGAGCACCTCTGCTGTAAGGAAAGGCTGAGTGAGCTGGGACTGTTCACCTGGAGAAGAGAAGGCTCAGGGGATATCATCAGGTTATACAGACACCTGAAGGGAGGGAAGAGAACAGAGCCAGGCTCTTCTCAGCAGGGCCCACTGACAGAACCAGAGGCAATGGGCACAAACTGAAACACAGGAGCTTCCCTCTGAACATCAAGGAATCACCTTCTCACTGAGTGGGTGACTGAGCACTGGCACAGGCTGCCCAGGAGTCTCCATTTTATGGAGTCTCTATCCCTGGAGATACTCAAAGGACATCTGGCTATGGGCCTGGCCAACCAGCTGTAGATGACCTTTTTTGACCAGAGGCTTGGACCAGATACTTCTGGAGGTCCTTTCCAAAGTCAACTATTCTGTGGTTCAAAACAGGACAACAAATAGTGGGAAAAAAGCAGGATAAAACAGGACAAGGAAGACAGAGCCAGGTAAACTACTGAGGCAGAACAGAAGAGAGGGATGAAACTGCCAGGAGAGAGCATCAGTTAGTGTTCCCTTTCTTCTGGCCCCATCTGAAACCAATATCTTAGGACTTACTGAGATACAATGCTGCAGTAGAAAGTGGTTGCAAAGTGGAAAATCACAATAGTCTCACAATCTGGCAGGCTTCCTACCTGGTACTGAACTTCTCAGGATGGTTCTCATTGGTTGCAGTCAGCCTGTGCCAGGCCATCCCATCCCCCTGTAACACAGAGCCAGTGAAACCTGGAGCTGCTGTAGGAGCTGCCCAGGGTCAGGGCTGGCACTGCACTTTGTCACTGTCACTGCACAGCCTTCTTTGGGTGTGCAGAGGGGTCACAGGCATGCTTTATGGAAAATCCTTTCCTTGGGAGTTTTTCTCCTGAGAAGCTGAGAGGCCTCAGGAACAAAATGTAAACAATGGTTATCTGCTGCTGTGGAAAGCAACAGGTGCGTCTGTGATTGGTCTCATGTGCTTGTTTCTAATTAATGGCCAATCACAGCCCAGCTATCCAGACTGTCTTGGTCAGTCACAAGCCTTTGTTATCAGTCCTTCTCTATTCTTAGCTAGCCTTCTGATGAAATCCTTTCTTCTATTCTTTTAGTATAGTTTTAATGTAATATATACCATAAAATAATAAATCAAGCCTTCTGAAACATGGAGTCAACATTCTCATCTCTTCCCTCTTCCTTGGACCCCTGTGAACACCACCACACAGAGGGGATGGCAGGCTGATCCAAGAGACATGGCTGCTCCTAATGAAGCATTTGTCTGTGGTCTTCCCTCTCCCTCAGTCTGAATCCCAGCAGCTGGAGCTGCTTGGGGCATGAGCTTGCAGTACTGCAGTGGTTGGTCAGGGGCAGTGGGCACACCAAACACATGGAGGGCTGTGGGACCTCCCTGGCAGCTCTCACTGGTGCTGTTCATCTAGAATGTTCTATTATCCACAGACAGTTCTGCTAGTTGAGCTATGCTGGGATGTGATAGTCACAGCTGGCAGGGCTGAGCCCAGTTTCTCAGCTCGGGTTGGATTGCCTCTGTATTGCTGTAACCAGCAGTGCCGTTGCAGGGGTTTGCTGCTGCTGTTGGCTTGTCTGAAAGCCACACAGGCCTGTTCTCCTGCTCTTGGTGTTGCTCTAGGCTGGCTGTGCAGTGGAGAGCATGCCAACAAGTGGGGGCCATGGCAGGGGGTGCTCAGCACCTCTGGGCTGAGCCTGTGAGGCACCAGTGCTCACCATGGACCATGATCAGGCTCTCAGGGCTGGGGGAGCACTGACTGCCCTGGGGCACAATCTGAATGAAAGGTGCAGGCACACAAAACCTTCTAATGGGTTATTTCCATATCTGGGCAGGCTTTGCCTACACAGGGAGAGAGCAGCTTGAGCCATACTAGGCCTGATGAAGGAAAATCATCCCAAACTGTAAAAGTGTTCACTACAAATGTAAAGTCTTGGTGATTAAAAAAATTTAAAAAAATTCTGTGGAGGGATAGAATGTAAGAGAATGGTGCAGAAGGTAATCTCACCCCTGAGTAGTTCCAGCTGTACCAATCACCAAAGATTAGGAACAGGCTGCCCTTAACAGGCCACAGCTGTGCCCAATAAGGTTGAGTGCTACAAAAGAGTGGGTCAGCTGGGTGAGGAGAGAGTTGGAGTTTGTTGTCTGTACTGTGAGGGAGAAGGAGTCAGTGCTGTGAGGAGATGCCCATGAGAAATCACTGAGAATGCATGGAACTTTCACAATAAGTTGACAACAAATTTCTACTAACTATTCACACAAAACCACACAACCATCAGATTAAATGAACTTTACTGCCTTTGCAAAGTCAAGCTCACAAGAGTATGTCAGAGTTAAAATGTTTTACATGCTATACAGACTTTCTAAGTACACTTATTGTGGGAATTTGTTGCAGTTGCTCAGTGTAGCACTTGTTGTACACTGTAGACCTAGTAATATAAAGGAATTTAGCCCTCTTTCCCATTTAGCTGAGGCTTTTCTGGCTAGCTGTCTCCATTCCTGTTATAGACACTGTAAATGACTCCTGCTGAGGTTTGAAATGTCACCTAGTGGGAGATGAGATGTGCTCCAGCAAATGCTCAGTAACCTTTGGTGTTTTCCTTCAAATGTGAGATGTAATGGATATAAATGATACCAAAAAAATCAAGAATAAGCAGACCAAAGAGCTTCCTGGCTTGTTACCCTGTCTCTGGCAGTGACAGATCCTGCAGGCAGAGCAAAAGGAGGTGAGGGGAAAGTGCTGGTGTTTCATGGAAGTGCTTGCAGACTGCAACTATTTGTGGTCCAAAGACTTCCTGACCAGAAAAAACACCTTCGTTTTCAATAGTGACGTACTGATTTTTCTTCCAGGAATTTGGCTGATTGCTTTCTGAACTGTGCAAACTTTGGTATCCTCCCACAAACTGCTGTGGAACTTCAGCATTCATTGTGTGAGAAACCCTCCTCCTCCTTCCCTGTGGCATCTGCCACCTGCTCAGGGCTGCAAACACCCTCAGACAATGTTCTCTGCTCCCTTTCTCCATCCTGCTCAAGACTTCATGCACACAGTTCCCACCCCCTGGTTATTTATTTTCAGGGCTAATGGCTGCAGTTTTTTCTGTAACATATTTTCACATTTATATTTGCCTTGAAATGTGGACCCAGAACTGTGTAACTTGTTTTGATTTGCAATAGCTTGTTCAGGTTTTATCTCTGCACACTGGAGGCTACAACTGGGTTTGCTGATGGGTTTGACTTAAACTATTCTGTATTTTATCAGCAATTTCACCTGCCACTTTATTGTCCAGTTTCTGTGTGTTCTGAAACCCTTAAGCAGCTGCTGAAATAACTTTTGTCCTTATTATTTTGGAGAGTTGCATACTGACTGACATTACTCAATATCCCAGAAGGTCTATTTTCCCTATAATAGGTCTATTAAACCTTCATTTGTGGGTTTTGTAGGAGCTGGTTGCTCAGAGGAGCCACAGCATATGTCAGTGCAGGACTCCAGCTGGGACTCCCCATGCCTGTGAATAATGCTGCTGCATGCCTGGGTTTTGCCAAGTGCTTGCTCACATGAAAACACTCTCTCTTAATCCATGGCAGCTATTTCACAAGTTGCTGCTGTGGGATTTACCCAATGCCTTTTGAAAATCGAATTGACTGTGTCTTTTGGGTTTCGCTTGTCTGATTGTTGATGATTTCAAAGGAATCTTATAGATATGTGAGCCATGACTGCTGATGCTGAGATGAATGTACCTTATTCATTCACATATCCACACGACCAGTCCTTTCCAATAGTTACTTGACCCAATTGTGGGGTGGGGAAAAATATAAGTCCTCAAATGGTAAAATCTTAGAGTGCTTTTCATGTTCGCATATGTTCTTGCCTGCCTTCAAGCAAAAACACCCCGGGATTCTTGCAATTCATCTTCCAGCCACCAGGTAGAGGCAAAAGCCGCGGCAAAGGAGCCACCCTGGTGATAAAACGCCCATTTCCAAAATAGCAATCTGATTGACATCAAAAGCAAGCTTCTGACCAATCAGTCTTCGTGGTTCTTAAAATAGGTCTGGCAAAATTCATACATAAAAATTAATTTTGAATCTCATTAGCTCTGCAGTCCTCTACTTAATTAGAAAGCCACTGCAGTCAATCGGTATGAAGCACACCCTAATTATCCCTTCTACTCAATACATGGAAAATTAATCATGCTAGAGTTGCTCTACCTTTTCATACAATGATAAAAACACTTGAATAACTGTTTGATCTCTCAAAGAATAGCCAATAAAGCTCTTTAGAAGGTGGGCTTTTTCTTTTTTTTTTAATTAGGAAAATTTAATAATTTGCCTGTAAAGTGTTTTCTAAATCACAGATTTTATAATGTGGCCTTACAAAAAGAGTCATTAAAAAGGGTCCAAATCTTGCCACCAATATTCACAGGTGTTAGATATCCACATGATCCTCATGATCCTACAGCATGAACCTTAGATATCCACAACAGTGCATGTATTATATTCATGATCTTTTAATGAGTTTTTATCAGTTTTACTTGCATAGATCAGAAACATTAGCAAATGTAAGCTAATGGAAAACTGAGGACAAAGTTTACATAGATCATTTGTTCTCTGTACAGGAGCAGCATCAATCCTGAACTTTCAAAGACCTGAATTTTTCTGAACCTTATACATCGCCTGCACCAATTATCATTCATAGAGAGAATGAGCTCAGTGATCCTCATGTGGCTCAGGACCCCATTATACCACATGTGACAGTGTTCACAAGGGGTCTCAGGTTGAGGGAAGAGATGAGAATCTGACTCTATGTTTCAGAAGGCTTGATTTATTATTTTATGATATATATTACATTAAAACTATACTAAAAGAATAGAAGAAAATATTTCCTCAGAATAGAATAGGAAAGAATGATAACAAAGGTTTGTGGCTCAGCTGTCTGTCCGAGCCATCTGGGCTGTGACTGGCCATTAATTACAAACATCCAACATGGGCCAATCAAAGATCTACCTGTTGCATCCACAGCAGCAGATAATCAATGTTTACATTTTGTTCCTGAGGCCTCTCAGCTTCTCAGGAGGAAAAGTCCTAAGGAAAGGATTTTCCATAAAAGATGTCTGTGACAACCACAGATCATGCACATACAAGCTGGAATGAGAGCCCTGATGGTACATGTCTGTCTTGGCAGAGCAAGGCTGTAGCTATTCAACTGTCCCCCATAATTACAGCGTAAAGAACTGTTCATTCACCACTGAAAAGAAGGCAAAGCAAAACAAAAACTCAAACCACACCAGCTGGAACCCAAAGGGTGTAAATTATGGGGCTAGACCCATGTGAAGGGTGCTGGGGACACCCTGGGATGGGGCTGTGGGATGTGACTACACCAGCCACTGCTGCAGGGGGTCCCAGCATGGCCACACAAACCCATCTGTGCCATCCCAGGGATGGGGGCAGCACTGGGAGGTGCACATGGCTCAGCAGCACACTGGTGCCACTCAGCAGGGTGACACTGCTATTGAAAAGTAGCCTCTGGGTTTATTTTCATGCTATTTCTCTACCAGCATAGATCCCTGGGAGCCTGGGATCTGGTCACCTCTCTGGACCGTGGTGTTTCAGTCTGCAGCCCCAGGGCTACAAATGCGCCTGGTTCCATGAGCTGTGATCGCTCTGACTGTGCCTGGCAGGGTGAGACCAGCTGGCCAGGCAGCCCCTCCAGTGTCCTCACTGAGAGCAATTTGCACCTGTGATCTACTGTGTGGGAACTTCTCATAAGCTGAAATCCTCAGAAGTAAAGCAGAAACTTCTTTTTTGTCTGATTCCTTAGAGGGAGCAGAGCAGAGAAGGGCAGGATGATCCAGCACTCACAGGCTCTGGCAAAGGGAGACACAGGCTATATCTGTCTTTACAGATGAAGGAGAAGGGTGAGCACATGATGATGAGGAGGAGGACAAGGAGGAGAAGAGCTGCTGGGGAGTAGGAGCTGTTTTTGGGACAGCCTGGGAGGCAGAGGAGAGTGCTCAGGGTCCCTGGCAGCTGAGGTGAAGCAGGGGGAGCCTGTGGGGCTGGTCCTGGCTCCCAGGGAATTTGAGCAATGACCCTTGCGAGGGGTGGGGTCCTGGAGGAAAGATGGTACAATAATAGCAATATACAGGAAAGACAGCCTGGGGAAAGAATTAAATGCTTTCCTTTTGGATTTTCTGAAACTTTGAAATCTTAGCTAAATGATTAAAGGCTTTGATTGTACATGTAAAATCCTTTATGTATAAATCCTTGACCAATTTTGGGGCTAAGTTTGGGTCCAACCATTCCTTAACTCTCCTTAAATTAGAGTTTAGAATGCAAGAGGGTCTTTGTGAACCTCAGGACTCAAAGGGAATATCTCCCTGACAGTTTTGTGTTACTCTGTCCTCTATGCAGCAAATCACCAAGAGCATCTTGCCATCAAATTCATTAAATCACTGTTGTATTTGCTATCAAATGTTTTAAAATTCATGCTTTAAACTTATAAAGCTTATAAAAACCTCATGTTTTATATCAATAAGAATATTGCTACTTCTCTTTTTCAAGTGAAGTGCATCACTCCATCTGCAACAAGGTGTGCCCAAGTTCTTCACTGCACTTAAAAATAAAGTGCATGTTCTCACATTACAAGCCTGTATTGCCTGCCTGTCCAAAAACCAGCATGGATTTTATTCCTGTGCCCACTTTGCTCTACGAGCAGGTGGTGGTGGAGCTGTCAGAGGGATGGAGGAGGAAAGCTGGAAGGAGCTGGGCACTCCTCCCTTGGTACACACATTAGAGAGAACAAATATTTGTCATTAACTTGTGACTCTCCAGCCTGAGTACAGGAAGATTTATACTGCTCAAAGAACTGTGTGATTAAGTGCTGCTAATCCCCCAGACTTCCCCTGCAGTAGGATCATGTTAGTTTTAGGGAGAGATGCAGCGTGTCAGATTCTGCTCCCACAGATACCTCATGAAGTAAGTTGCAAAGCATTTGATTTTCCTCGCAAGAAGCATCGAAGGGACCCAGATCTCTGGGATCTAAACACAGCTTGCTTTGCTGCTGAGGAAAGCACTGTGCTCTGCTAGCTAGATCCTGGCTCCTTCAGCACCAGGAGAACAGACACAGGCTTCAAAAGTCTGTCCCTAATCCCCCTGCTGCCTCTGTGTGAGTGTGTGGTGGTGTTATCAGGGGTCCCAGGACGAGGGAAGAGATGAGAATCTTGACTCCATGTTTCAGAAGGCTGATTTATTATTTTATTATATATATTATATTAAAATAAAATGATATATAAAAACTATCTATCCAAAGAATTGAAGAAATTATTTCATCAGAAGGGTAGCAAGGAAAGGAATGGAATGATAATAAAATCTTGTGACTGCTCACAGCCTCAACACAGGTGGCTGTCGTTGGTCATCAAGTGAAAACAATTTCACATGCTGGGTAAACAATTCTCCAAATCACATTCCAAAGCAGCAAAACATGGAGAAGCTGAAGCTTGCCAGCTTCTCAGGAGGAAAAGATTCTAGCAAAAGGATTTTTCATAAAATGTGTCTGTGACATGAGTGTAAAGGTTTGTCTGCCTCAGGGCATCTCCAAATCAGGGCAGAGGAGCGAACCTGCAGTCCCACCTTCAAAATTATTCACACTGGATGAAGCTAACACCCACTTCATGGAATCAAAGCTCTGCTGCAAAATATGCCCATGGGAGACATGAGCACCATGGATGTGGCCAGTGCAGTTAGGCACAAGGAACACTGGAGGGAGAGCAGGGATGGCTGAATACAAAGCCTGGTCAGTCTGTGACAGTATTTAACCCTCTCCAAAAGCTTCAGGAATTTGTGCTCTCCTTTACTCCTTTTTTATGGGAGGCAGGGTAACAGGAGTGATAATTTTCCTGTTTTCTTTCTAACTAGAAGATGAAAGGGCATATTTAGGCCATTCCATGACCAATGGCACCAGATAAAGCTGAGTCCCTGAGCAGCTGTTGGTTGAATTTGCCCAGCTTTGTGCAGCTCAGTGCAGGAGAAACCTGGCCAGGTGGCTCTGCCTTCCTGAGGGTGACAGCCCAATGCAGTCAGCAGCTAAAGCTGAAGCTCCTGAGCCCAGGACTGTTCTCAAGCTGCTGCTGGTGCCCACAGTCTCCAAACAGCAGAGAGACAACTTCCTCCAGGACAGATATGGGAATGGCAAAAAACTTCTGGCAGCGGCTGCAGGCAGGACAGACATGGGCAACTGATGTCAGGTGCCTGCAAAAGCTGTCTGCAAAACTTGCACACTTCATTTTTTCTATTTTTTCCCTGCAGATGGATTTATCGTGCCCTCTGTGGGATTCAGAAAGCAGCACTGAGTTTTCTCTTTCAGTGGAAAGGCTTTCAGTGGGGAAGGCAAGGCTGCTGTGCCAGTGGAGCAGGTGAGTGAGGACAGATCTGCAGGACAATCTTCTCAAGGGCTCCCCACGTTTCCAAGAGGCCATGACCCAAACCCCTGACACCCTGCTTTCAGATGAGCCCTGCTGAGAGGTGACCCAGGCAGAGTTTCTGCCCCAAAAACCACAGAGATGGTAAATGGGTGCCTGGAAGGGCTGTAGCTCTGGAAGGGCTTTTGGCTGTCCCTGTGAGCATCATGTCTGTGGAGAGGACATGTCCATGCCAGCCTGAGCTGGATGAGCTTCCTGCTGACTGGATCAGATGTTGTTCAGCATCTCTGAGCCCAGCAGCTCACCGTGGGGAACAGTGAGTAGCTTACACACAGCTGCTGGGGGAAGGTCAGGATGTGACATCCTGGGGGATGCCCAGCCACCAGACACTGCTGGGTGGACTCGTCATGGATCTGTGCTCCCCCTCAGCCATGTCTTACCTATCACAGCCTAATTCCAGACATTGCTCTTCAAGAAAGGTTTCCAGGCTCCTTCCATTGCAGAATGAGAGAAGGGTGCACCCCTGGGGTACAGGTCACTTCCTGCTTGTGCATGTCAGCTGGCTCACAGAATGGAAATTGCTCTTAACTCCAGTGATGAGAGACACCAGCACATCAGATAGCTGTCATCCAGGCAGAGTGGAGTAAAGCAGAATGATGCTCCTTTATCCATGCTGGGTTTTTGCAGCTGACAGCATGTGTGGGGACCACAACTCCTCCCTCAACAGCAGTGTAAAAACTAACCCGCTCCATGCAGAGGCACGATGAGCAATCCTTTGAGGCCTTTTCACCTTTACATTGTTGTTGGGGGACTTTGAAATGGATAAGCCCTTCATTTCTTCAAGTTTAATCTACTTCTGGAGACAGGAGCTCAGAGGGAGAGGAGCTGGTTCCTCCTTGCCTGTCGGGGAGGAGCAGCCAAAGCCTCCTTGCCTGTACCAGCCTCATGCAGGGAGGAGCAGAAGGAGGAGGGGGTCACTTGAGCAAAGTGCAGTGAGGGGAGGGTGTCACGGTGCTCACAGGGGTTCTTGGATTGGGGAAGAGACAAGGATCTGACTCCATGTTTCAGAAGGCTTGATTTATTATTTTATTATATATATTACATTAAAACTATACTAAAAGAATAGAAGAAAAAGTCTCATCAGAAGGCTAGCTAAGAATAGAACAGCAAAGAATGATAACAAAAGCTTCTGTCTTGGACAGAGAGTCCAAGCTAGCTGACTGTGATTGGCAATTAATTAGAAACAACCACATGAGAGCAATTGCAGGCCCACCAGTTGCATTCCACAGAGCAGATAATCAATGTTTACATTTTGTTCCTGAGGCCTCTCAGCTTCTCAGGAGGAAGAATCCTAAGGAAAGGATTTTCCATAAAAGATGTCTGCGACAGGAGGGCAGCAGAGCCCTTGCCTGCAGCAGCCCTGGTCCCTGGCAGCATCCCTTGGCACTCCTGGCCATGCCTTGCCATCCTCAGCCTGTCCTGGGCCTGGGAGCAGTGTCTATGGAAGAGAAGTTTTTCTTTGATGTTGAGACTTGCTCTCCTTTTAATTCTTTTAGCATTTCTAAAATAAAAATGAAATGTTTGTGATGAAATCTTTCAGGTTTATTTAAGCCATGACACAAGCTGGCTGAGTTTCAATTAACTGATTTATACCAAATACTGCTCTGCCATTCCCACAGCTTACATTTCTCCATGAGAATGACAATGACTGTCAGCAGCAGGTTTAAGGCAGCTTGCACAGGAGCTGCTGAAGGAGCTCTGTATGTGTGTGTTGCTTTCAGGCTCAAGGCTTTGGACTGGATTGCTGGAGAGTGTTTGCTGTGTCCCAGGTCCCTTTCCCTCTGGCCTGGCTTGTCAGTATGTCAGGGTGCTGTTTCAGCTCAGGGCTCAGAGCCCAGATTGCTCATTGCTCATTGCTCACACTCATTGCTGCAAGGACAAGGTGGTTCCATCTTCAGCTGTGTGACTCAGCACCCTGCTGGAGGTGTCTTGGCCGGCTGGCTTCAAGGGCAGAATTTAATCTTAGCTGATGAAAAAGGATTTTTCCACCTTGTTAAAAATATTTAAATTCTTAATGAAATCTCACTTGATTCTAGCCTGAGAATCCAGCTAGGATCTTTCACTGGAGCTCACTGAGCACAGCAACTGGGCATCTAGCAAGACACACAGCATAAAACACATGATGTGGTTTAGACTGTGCAGTCCACAGCTAAAATCTCAGTTGTGAGGGCTCACTGGCAGAGCCAGAGAGATCCAGCACAGGAGAAGAGCAGTCCTGCACAAAGAAATGCAGCCTGATGTGCTGTGCCATGAAATCCCACAAGTGAGCAGAGATGTCAGCTTAACCACATGTCTTCCAATAAATATTTTATAGCACCCAGTCAAACCTTATCCCTGGCTGGCCCCAGGGGACAGAGAAATCTGTCTGATGTGGCTCTTACCTCTTCTGGGTCATCATCTGACAAGTGCAGGAATGTGACACAACCACCAAATGGAGAGGACACCATTTTCAGTGTCCAACTGCCTTCATGGACAGGCAAAAGATCTTTCATGAACATTGATAACAACAGCAACCACAGATGCTGGTACTACTACTGGTACTTGGATCATCAGACCCGGCTAATGCACCTGTTTTGAAACTAGAATGAGAAGCAGAGGTTGGATTTTTATCCATAGCAAGCACTGAACTGTGGTAAAGAGACGTGTGTGTCTAATATCCAAGGAGTTCTCACCCTTGGCTGCCTCCTAAATCGATCTCTTGTCCAAAAATATAAGAAAGCAAAAGTGCCCTTGGTGGGGAACCTGGAAGAGATGGCATTCCCTGGGGAATGGATTTCTGCTCCAAGTCACACACACTTCCTCACTAATAATTTATGTTATAAAAACAGTTTCTAGGGTACTGCTCTGTTATCCTTTGCTTCAGGAATGCTTGCCTCTTCCTACACTTGTTTTACTTGATTTCTTTTTTCCAAAAAGCTGCCCAGCCTCAGCAGTGGGGTAGAAAGGCATGCCCCAGGATAGGCACAGGAGTAATGGCAGGGCCATTGGCAGGGAAATAAGAGTCTTGTTTCCCACACAGCCAAGCAGATGGAAGAAATCAGGGTGCTTTTTCTTCCCCTGACCTATAGCACTGAGTGGGCAAGCAGTGGCTCCCTGCTCTTGAATTCCTAAGACAGCTTAAGAGAGACAAACAGGGAGAACATCAGCAGAAAGTTGTTCAGCCCTGTACAGGCACAGATGCTTTGGCATCTTTGTTCCAGAAGCAAAATTGCTGATATTGGGGTTGCCTCCACATTTTTCACACCACTTTCAGAGCTGCTGCCTGCTCAGGCCTTGACAGTTGTGTAGCTGGGTGTCAGAGTTACCCACAGCCAGGTTAAAGCCCAAAGAAAACATGGATAATTTTATCAACGTGGTAAATTATAAACAAAACAAACAAAAGCAAAAGAAACAGAAAAACCAAAACAAAAAAAAAAGGGGGAAAAATTTCTGAAATGTGAGTATTTCTTTCTGAACAGTCTGACCTGACTGTTCATTTACATGAAAAGGGCAGCAAGGCCATATCTTCTGTTCTGCCTTCACCTAGGGAAGGCTCCTTGCCTGGACCAGCAGGTCTGGGCTGTTTCTGAGGATGCTGCAAGTCCCACAGCAGCAGCTGCAGGATGGATAAGATTTCTTCCTGCGGTTTCTTTGTGTTTAGTGTAATTTTCCAATAAAGCAGAGAGCTACTGCTGCTTGCAAACTCGCATCTATTTAGTCCTTTGTTATGAAAATCCCTCTTGCCATCTATGCACGTCTAATCCCTTTAAAACCTTGCAGAGCTTTTGGTTGCTGGGCTGCCCTCCCTTGGGCAGGGAGGCCCCTGCTCAGGGTGCATGGCTCTGCATGGCTCTGCATGGCTCTGCATGGCTCTGCATGCATGGCTCTGCATGGCTTGCAGCTGCTGGCCCCAGCTCTGTGCAGCTCAGGGGGCTCAGTGTCCTGCCCTGCAGCTCCCAGGTATGGCAGTGTGAAAAATGTGTATTTTATGATTGGCTTTTCGCAAATATTAAAATGAATATTATATGTATTGTGTTAGAAAGTAATGCTGTATTAATTCTCTTAAGTACTGTGTTAAATATAGTTTTAGGTTATAAAAAATGTTAAAATAGAAACTATGCTATGCAGGATACTTTTTTTAAAGAAAGGACTCGCAGCAAGATAGCAGCCACAGGACACCTGAATCTTTCAGAGAAAGAGAATTTATTGCTCTCTTATCAGAAGAAATGAACAATGATGAGAAGAATCCTGTGTTTGAATGGAATTTATGCATCATCATGTATGAGGTGTATGAATATGCAACAGGCTGTTGTTTTTAAGGGTTAATCCTCTGTTAATATGTGTCCTTTTCCAGGCTCTTGCTGCCCAGAAAAAGGTACCCGGATATCCATAACTCTTTGTCTCTATTGTCTCATATTGTCCTAATTCAAATTGTCCAAATTGTTATTACTCTAATTGCATTACTATTTTTATAACCATTTTATTACTATTAAACTTTTAAAATGATAAAAACAAGTGATTGGTGTTTTTCACAGAAGGAGGATCCATCGGGCAAACTGCCTCCGAGAGAGATGGGGCAGGCAATCCTGAGCTCTCTCTTTTCCATCTGAAGACGCTTAAATGCCACAAGAGCATTTCAGGCGTGTGTTCAGGGAATGGACAGAATCAGGGGTTTGCAAAAACTTTTGTCCCTTGTATTTAAAGCCTAGGGAGAGGTGTGATGGGCAGAGGCACGTGGTGCTGCTGCAGGGCTGGAAAGGCTCCTTTGTGCTGAACCATCCGTGCCAAAGGGGCTCGGGCTGGCTCCTGCCCAGTGCCCAGTGACTGCTGGCACACCCCACTGGGACAGCCTTTGTTAGCCAAGGTCAGCTGCAGCGTGAGGTGTCTCGGGCCTTTCACTACAAAACGAGCTGCAAGAGGCACTGGGGGATGAATTCTGATCCCATTCTTCTGCTCTACTGTCTCCATGATATTTTCTGAAAAGTCCCTTTGCCAGGATTTTTCTCCTGAGAAGCTGAGAAGCCTCAGAGGAAAAGAAAAACAATAATTATCTGCTGCTGTGGAATGCAACAGGTGCATCTTCGATTGGTCCATGTTGGTTGTTTCTAATTAATGGCCAACCACAATCAGCTGGGTAGGGCTCTCTGAGAGTCACGAGCTTTAATTATCATCCCTTTTCCTTTTCCTTTTCCTTTTCCTTTTCCTTTTCCTTTTCCTTTTCCTTTTCCTTTTCCTTTTCCTTTTCCTGCCTTCTGATGAAATCCTTTCTTCCATTCATTTAGTAAGTTTTAATACATAATTTTCTTTTAATATAATAATAAATCAGCCTTCTGAAACATGGAGTCAAGATTCTCATCTCTTCCCTCATCCTCGGACCCCTGTGAACACCACCACACTCCACTGTGGATTTTCCACTTCAAGCTGCAGTTGCTTGGCTTTAACTCAGGGCCAGAGTGCAAGTCAGCATGGGAGCAGCATGGATTTGGTGTGATTACAGTGGATGCAGCATTTGCAGGGTGTTTGTAGAAGAGATGGGAGGATCCTGCATCTCTGAAGTCAGTACTCAGATGTGACTTTTTATTACCTTGATGACGGGAAAAATGAGTTGTGAGATACATGTTCATCCCAAGAAAGCAACCTCCTAACAAAGCAACCATCTTCCTCTCATCATGCTCAGGCAGCCCTCACTGTTGCAGGCCTCCCACTTTGCTATAACTTAGTCATGCCTCATAAAGCTTTGTGCAAGGGCAGGTTTTATTGGGATGGAGCACTTCAATAGCCTGTTTCCAGCTGTGCCTGCAAGACCAGGGTTCCTTGAACCCCTTGAATACTATGACACTCCAAACAAACCAAAAGACTACCAAAAAACCCAAAGTTTCAATACCCTCACATTTCCATTACTTTAGTGAAATTCAGTGTGCTGTACTGAAGTTCCCTCCTTTTTTGGTTTTTACTCCCAGGCAGTGTCAGGCAAAGTTTGGACACTGGGTGCTTGGATCAGCTGCACTCGTAGCTCATATCATAGCTCTCCCATCCAGAGCGAGGTTTTCAGAGGCAGGCATTGTATTCACCAGAATGTGTTGAGTCCATATGGCAGATTAGGTCAGAAACATCTCCTGGTTTGTTTGAAAAGTTGTGCTGGACATTTTTCTGAGTCTTGGCAAATAGGGCTGTACTTTGTATAAAGAATGCTTTTCACTGTTGTTTTCAGCACCATTCCACACCTGATTAGGAGGAGGTTTAATGGCCCATAAATGGGAGCAGTGCCCAGACGATGGGAAAGTTTTCCTGCCCCAAGTCTGGATGTACCCAAAAGATTGATGAGCAGCCACAGTGTAGCAAACTGAACACAAATCCCTACAGGAGGGTGACTTTGTGTCCTTATTGGCAGACAAGGCTATTTTTCAGCAGCAGCACCCTCATGAGATGCATCCAAGCTCTCTGACCAGAACAAAGGATATGTGTGCCCAGCTTTGCAATTGCTCTGAGCATGAGGGATGATGCCCTCATGTCTGCATCACATTCCTGTGTTGCTCTTGAACTGGTGACATGTGCTGGCTCTGGATGTGCCTTTTGTACCTTTTCTGGTAGCAGCTACACTGTCCATCCTGCTCCAGCCCTGGGATTTACCAGGGATTCACTCCCTGTCCTTTATTTCCTGTATCCAAACAGCAGCACACTGTGTGTTCTGGCACCTTGGTAAGCTCCTCAGAGAGCTCTCGCCAGCATCTGTCAATCCTGCAGCAATCGCTTACAGTCTCCTGCCTTTGGTCCCTTCTGGTGCCTCACACCCACCCACCCATTGCCATTCCTTTCTCATTCCCACCAACCTTCCCATTTCTATTACTATTGGAATATTCTTCTGTTATTAGAAGACAGTTAAATCTGTAAGAATTTTCTTCTGAATTAATTTCTGTAAGAGTTTTTTTGGTTTTTTTTTTTTTTTTTTTTTTTTTGTTTTGTTTTGTTTTATTTTGTTTTTTTTTCCCAGGGGATGGAATTAGCATTACAGTCACTAAAAGGCAGGAAATGGTGTATTTCTTCTTTTTTTTTTTAATCAACTGCTTCAAGGGAGAAAATGAGAAATGCTTTTGAGAACAGCTTTCCATTATATGAGAAAGCAGAAGGTCCATTCCTTATTCTCACAACATCTGTGTTTATTAACCCTAACTATTTTAGAAACAAAGTATCTCTTACATCTTTCATGTAATCCAGTCACTTCTTTTCTATATTCTCTCAGCCTATAATAGTTTTCAGCACAGTTTATGTGCTTAGCAAGACTTAAAGACTTTTTCTCCCAGTAGTTTGTCCTTGTGCCAGTTCTAGCATCTTCAGCAGCCATTGGCAAAGGCTCTACAGGTGGACTAATTGCAGGAAGGGTTGCTCCTCTAAATTCAAACCTCATCCTCTCATCATTTATTTTGACGTTCCTGAGTTCTTCTACTTGGTTCTGCCAACATTCATCTGGCACCTGAGTCCACTAATGGTCTTTGAATAACCAGTCAGTAATTATTAGATAATAACTGGATAATTTAAAAAAAAGTTATCTCCCAACGTCCTGGAGAAGCACGACCATAGTGTTATGCTCTACCTTTTATAACCTTGTGATACCTTGGTGTCAGCTCTGTTCTGAAATTGCACTGTGGGTGTGTCTCTGGAAAGGAGTATGAAAATGGAAATCAGTACAGGTAGCAAAATTTATTTCCTTGGAAATAAATATTTCAGATGAGTTAGTTATAGGCTGGGAATTTTTTTCTAAATGCTGATTTTCCCAATTATGTTAAGCTTGTATTTATTTAGAGACACTAGAAACACTTTTAGCTCTGATTGCTGTTATATGCCATGTCTGAAGTCTTGTTTCTCCAGCAGTCAGTGTCCAGCATGGCCCCTGCATTTCCCACTCCAGGGAATGCATTATGATACTGATGTCCAGCAGGTAAGTGTTTCACTGGAGTGTATTTACCAACCATTCCTTAAAGGGAAGATCTTTTTCTTTCTGGGGTTTTCAGATGCTACATCTTATCCCATGGCTGTTGCCTATAAAATTCTCAGAGTCCAAGAAAAGATGTTTCTAGTGCTAGCAATTGTTAATTCAGCTAACAGAAATTCTGAATGTGCATGAAACACTTCTTCAGCTGCAGGATCTCACATTGTTCAGTCCAAACAGTTCCTGCTTGGGGGTAGATGATGGGTGCTAGGCAGAGACACCCCAAGCAGGAGTGTGGCAAGGACAGATGGCAGGCTCAGCTCTGCCTGGGACAAGATCATTGGAAGGGCTCGAGAAAAACAGACGTTGATGTTGCACTCATGTTTGGGTTGAGTGACAGCCCATGAGGACTCCAGTGGCAGCCTGTGATATCCCTTCAGTGAGGGGCTGCTCTGCTTTTTGACTGACCCTCTGTCAGATCAGCTGTGCTCCATCTCTGCTGGAAGGGTGGCTGCTGTCACCCCAGGCCTGGAGGAAATATCATGGAGAGGGAGAAATGCAGGGCTTGGGGAACACCAGTGATAAGGCAGAAGCAAAGACACCCCAACAGCTGGGTACCACTGACTTCCAACAGGATGGAAGTTACATTTTATTTAGACACTTAACAGAAAGCAGGTAATTAGCACTAAAGTCATAACCCAGCAGCAATTTAACATGGATCATACTTGATGTAACACTTACTGTCAGAAAAACTCTGTGTACATAAGCCCAAGAGATACCATGCATGGAGTAAGCATGAAAGATTGCTCCCCAGGTGGTGGTCCCAGGAAACCCTCCAAATTCTGTCACTAAGTGATTTCTATTATTCAGTTCCCATTCTTCCTTTGCCTGCAAACAATTTGGTCTGGATGTAAACCCTCTGGACATGCTGTGATGGAACAGAAGCTCAGGGCTATGCAGAGGCCATGCCAAGCTCTGCTCCAGGGGTGGCAGGACTTGGGGCTGCCTCTCACCAGAGTGAAGGGTGCACAGGCCACACAGCTCCACTGGGCAGGACTCTTCAGTGCCCTTGTGGGGCACACAGCTGTGCCCAGGACAGGCACTCATCCTCCACACTGGTTTTTGCTCATTTTCCCCAAGCTTGACTAAAAACCTGTCAGTCCTGAGCAGGAGCAAGCCTCCACACTCAGCTCCTCTACAGGCTGAACTCTGCTGTGAAAGGCTGATGGACTTTAGGCCCTTCTGGGGAAGCAGGGTGGAAAATCAGATCTATAGCAGCTTGTTTTCTCTTTTAAATTGTACATGAAAACAAATAACAAATAACAATTACAGTGATATCCTTGGGGTTAATATGAGGTTAGTATCAAAGCTGTATTACCTTTTTCATCTTCCTTTCCAACTTTCAATCTGTAGTTGATTTACTTGAGTTGGCAAAACACAGGCATGGCCCAGAGATGCTTTTGGGACTGCAGAGGGGATCAGGTAGGGATAGTGGGGCTTGGTATCTTGGTATCTTCACTTTTAAAACATTTTCTCAATTCCAGAGCTGGAAATATGTATTCTTTAAAAGCACTGATCCTGTAGTGCAGAATCCATCTTCTGCAGCAAATCTCCTTACCAGGAAACTGTGAAGTATGTCACACCTCAGACTACTTACAGGACAATCAAGCCTTGAACTTTCAGACCACCTTCTGTTGCCTCTAATATTAAGGCTCAGCCCAAGGTTATCACATGCAAACTAATTCCCATTTGGATGTGTGGATGGTGTCCTGTACATTGACTTCCCAAACGCTTTCTGTGTCAGTCCTAGCTTATACCAGCCTTGCCCTTCCTCGATCATCCCTTCCCTTTGCTGGCACAAATGTATGACAGAACAGAGCAGCCACCAGAACAGGGTTAAAACAAAGCTTGAAAGAAAGGGAAAAAAAAAAAAGTTTTGTTTTAACATGGATCAGTTCTTCAATCCTGCGCTTCACATTGTCAGGAGTGAGTGAAAAAAATTACAAATGGACAGTGAAGAGCAAATGATGCATAAAAGGACAACCTAAACTATAAATGCATGGACATGATCAGCCTCAGTCATTTGGCTTTAGACAATATAAAAGTTTTCTTTAAGCCTTCAAGTATTTTTGTATATTTAAATCACTGGTTCTCCTCTCTGAAACAATCTCCAAAAATGGAGAATGACAACAGTGGCAGAAGAAAATGGGACCAGTACTCTGAGTATGGAGCGAGCAGCTCTCATCTGAGTGCCCAGCCTCATTCCTGGCTCCTGAGCTGCCCAGGAGACCCTGGAGGGCCAAACCCTAATTTTATTTTCTTGATTTCTTGCAGCTGTGGAGACTCAAGTGGGACTCTGCTCAAATAGTGAGAGTTTAGAGGCTGTGCCAGGTGATCCTAGGAGATGTGTCCTGGCTCAAACACACTGCTTAGACTGGAGAGGGCTCATTCCACTCTGAATTCCTGCCTTCAAGAGAGCTCCTCAAAGGGATGAATTCTGACCTGCAGCTCACAGGGACAGAAGAAGAAAGCTCCAGCAATGCCACCCAGCCCTTCACTCCCAGCAGTGCCCCTGGTGCATCATCCACTGCCTGGATTCTTGTGGCAGAGGTGTCAAGGATGGTGGCTCCGGGCCCACTGCAGGTACATGCTCATCTTTGGTATCAGATTCTGACTGACTGGAAACAAAAGGGAGTACTGAGCTGTCACCTGCACAGTGTCCTGGCCAAGAGGCCCAGGTTACCAATGCCACTGACACTGAATACAGGTGCTGCTGCTGGCAGCTGCTCCTTGTGGGTGCTGGCAGCCAGGGAGATGGGTTTGGTTCTTTCTGAGAGCTGTCAGCACCAGGCTATGAGACACAGCTGTGTGGTAGCACTGAGCAGAGCGTGGGAGGTGATCCTGGGAGATGTGGCCCCTGGCCCCCTCCCAAGTGTGGGGTGCTGACACCCAGAGCAGGGGTGTGTGAGCAGCCCACAAACAAACTGACCTTCACTCTTGCACAGAGACCCCAGGCTGCTCCCAGGCTTCTGAGCAGGGCTATGCCTCAGACCAGCTGGAAAAATGACTGCAATGAGAATCTTCTGCAGCTGCAGAGTCCTACAGCTCCAAAAGCAACATAAATTTGCCAAAGGTCCCAATCACTCTCAAAGTGTAAAGAAATAGGATAGAGATAAAGGCAGGGGAAAGATAGAAATGTACTGCATGGCTGCTATTTTGGGATATGAATTTACCTTTTAATTAAAAGCAAGGTCCTGAAGCTTAGGGAGAATCTGCACTTAGTTCTGGATCCTATCTCCTTACTGCTCCTTTTATTTACAGAGTAAGTGCAGAAAGCTGTTGTTATTTTAGACATGAATATTTTTTGTTTGAATGTTACTGCCTACCAGAGGCTTTGAATTTTTTTAATGTTGGCTAATTTTGTGGTTTGAGTAGGAAGCTTCAACTTCACACCAGTTCTACACAGGCCCTTCTGTTATCCAGCAGTCTGGGCATGATAAACCTGTAACCAAGACATTCCTCCCTTAACCTCTATGGCTTTATCATGATTTTATTATTGCTCACCTTACTGTGGACTTTGAAAAGATAAGGGGACTATCTGAAATAGTTTAAAAGTATTTAATCTTTTAAATATCTGGGATGCAGGTAAGTGTCCCTATATATCCACCCAGCCCCCAGTTTTGCTTTTGCTTTCTAACTGCTGAATGAATTAGGGAGGGCAGGGCCAGGCGAGCTGCCTGCAGCGATCTCTGAGGGGATCCAGCTTCCTCCCACCCCTCAAAATGCACTGACCACCTGTGCTCCCACACCAGATGCTTCCCAAATCCTCAGTCCCTGCCCACAACATCTGTGCTGTTTGTCCTGCACCATCCTATTGCTCACAGGAGAGGGGACCCCCATGGGCACCACCCCATCTTGCCCACACTTATGGTGGAAGGGAACACCCAGGCAGCATCAAGGCAGGAAAAGTCTCTGAAAAAGCAGCAGAATTAGCAATGTCTTGCATGCCAAAGCAAGTCCTAAGGCAGGCAAAGCAGCAGCCAGGAAAGACAGAGACCCACTCCCAACATCCCACTTGTCCATCCCTCCACCTCAGCACAAGGTGGGAGGCAGTGGGCAGCTCCAGCACCCTCATCCTGCTCCATGGCTCATCCATCAGGAGCAAGGAGGAGGATTAGTGCTTGCTATCAACGTGGGCATCTGCCTGCCTGCCAGGTTTGCTCTTTAAAACAGGCTGTCAAGCACAAATAGCTGTTGAATCAATATGTGCCTGGGAGCTGCTGATGCCACTTCTGCCAGCACGGGGTGGGCTGAGGCACTGCACACCAGGAGGGATTCGAGCTCTGAGGGAGAGGATGCTGACTCCTCAGTACCCATATCAGATGACTGTGAGAAAGTGGTCAAACAGGAAGACTTCAGTGAGGGTGTCTCTTTGTTGCTGCTGCCAGTCCCCCAGTCCCAGTGCCAAACAGGAATGTTAGCCAAGCACAGAGGAGACTGGATAAACCATGGCTGGTCAGTTCTTTGAATGAGATGTAAAAGCAGGGGCCTCCACTGCCAGCCTCGGCAGGTCCTTCCCACATCCTGAGCAGATGATGGAAACCAGCTGATATCCAGATCACTGTCTCCTCCTCCTCTGGGCAGCTTCCCATGCCCATCCCCAGTTGCAGATTGCTGTGGACAATAGCTGTGACCATTCACCCAGACCATGGCTGCCTGCCTGTGCTGGCATGGAGGGCCCTGCGCTCGATGGTGCCGCTGCAGAGGGGACAGCCACAGAGCTATTTGGAGCTGGTGTACTTGGTGACAGCCTTGGTGCCCTCGGACACGGCGTGCTTGGCCAGCTCGCCGGGCAGCAGCAGGCGCACGGCCGTCTGGATCTCCCGCGAGGTGATGGTGGAGCGCTTGTTGTAGTGCGCCAGGCGCGAGGCCTCGCCAGCAATGCGCTCAAAGATGTCGTTGACGAAGGAGTTCATGATGCCCATGGCCTTGGAGGAGATGCCCGTGTCAGGGTGCACCTGCTTCAGCACCTTGTACACGTAGATGGAGTAGCTCTCCTTCCTGCTTTTGTGGCGCTTCTTGTCGCCCTTCTTCTGCGTCTTTGTCACGGCCTTCTTGGAGCCCTTTTTGGGGGCTGAGGTTGACTTTGCTGGCTCTGGCATCCTGAGAGCTCTTTTGCAGTGTCTTGGAGATGCTTGGAGAGAAAATAAAAAGATTCTAATTATTTTTTGACCTTCTACAGAATAATTGTACTGCAAGATGAGAGGAGTAGGATGATTTGGAGGCAAGTAACAGCTCAGAATCTGAGACAAACACCCCATGACCCTGCAAGAGCATTTCTGAACTGCCAGCATTTCTGAACTGCCAGCAAGAATTTCTCTGGTTTGTGTATGGCTTTTTGTTGCTCTCTGTTTAAATACCTACAACGCTGGCCTTGTCAACATCTCTGAACACAAGCCTAATTGGCATCTGCTCAGTAAATATGAGATGGAGCCTGAACATCTTTCTGAGAACACTGCAGTTCCAAAGAAAACACTAACTGCAGCATGGATTAAATCAAATCCTGCTGGAATGGGCCCAAGACTGTTGCAAGGTATCACTGCAGGCACATGAGACTGGTCAAAATTATTTTATGTGGTTTACAATCTCCAATAAACCCTTTTTATTTGCATGAAGATAGAAGTTTACTTTGAGGGTGCTTGCATTTCCGTGGCTATTGTTTGACACCATGTTTTCCAGTGAAATATAAAAAATAATACAGTTTTAAGCTAGCTGGTGGAGCTACAGGAATATATCCGTATTCACATTTGCTATCAAAAATACCAGAGAGTAAAAATGCCTAGAGGAGGTGGCAGGAATCACCCAGCCGAGAAACAGAAATGTGGATAGGAGTCAAAAAGCAAAGTGCTTTCAGGGTACATGTTGATGGAAGAAATTATTTCCTGTTATTTGATACTTTTTGCTTTCAAGAGAGCAAGCCTTTGCTGGACAGTTACACCAAAGATGTCTGATCCTCCCCTGAGTTTTTCTTCATTAGGTCACAATGTGCAGAGCCATGACCCGCAGCTGACTGCTCTCATCCAAAGTGCAGTAACAAAAACCCAGTGTGTAAACCCATGAAAAAACTGTGTGCCGCCCCTACACTACAAATTTACATGTGCTTTACTTCATGGGCCAAGGGGAATAACTGTGTTGCAACCTGGTAAATGGTTTTGTGTTTCAGAGAACACTTCAAATGCTCCCTTGAAAGACAAGGCTCCTCCAGGTTTTGCTGGAGGATGAGCTTACAGCATCACCCCAGGGCTTGGGTTTTATTGCTCTGCATCTCCTTTGAAGATGGCCTAGGAATTATAGTCTGCTGGCCAAGAGAGACTGGTAGAGAAAAAAGAGCTTCAGGGCTGCTGGCACATGGGAAATGGATAGAAGTAAACAGAAGAGAGAAAGCTGGGATGTAACATATGGTCTGCACACTCTGAGTATCAGAGAAGGACCTAAACAGTGCCTGTGCCAAGGCAATGGCTGCATGCTCAGCCCTGCCTCTCCTCCTTGGGAGAGAGTGAGTGGATGTCTGATTTCTCCATCTGCATCACAGCCAGATGCAGCAGCACTGCTGCAAACAAGCCCAGACCAAGTTCCCAGCTGCTCCCCGTGGGAGGAGACACCTCTGATCCTGAGGCTGGATTGATGTGCCACCCACACCTCAGGGGGCACCAGCTCCTGCTTCCAAATCCCCTCCATGGCTCCAAACCAGCCTGTGTGGGGCTGCTTCCCACCTGCAGCGAGCACCAGGGCTGGGCTCTGCTCTGGCAGCCCCTGTCCAGGGCCAGCACTGGGCACTGCAGGCAGGGCTGTGCCCAGCTGGGCTATTCCCAGGCAGGGCTGTGCCCAGCTGCAAGAGCAGGCTGGCATTGCTTGGGATGCTGAGGAGAGAGATCTCCACCACAGATCTCCAAAGCACCCTCCTGTCTGGAAGCCAAAGTCAGCACCAGTGTCCTTAGAGCTGGGAAAATTGGGCACTGCAGGCAGAGCTGACTCTGCCACCTCATCTCCTTTCTTAATTTTTTTTCTAGCATTCTTCCCAGTGGTGGCATTTGGAATGGCAAGTGCTGGACTGCCCCAAAAGTTCTGGACACCTTTCAAAACTGACACCTGCCCACTTAAACACAACATTTTCTTCCTCTGGTGAAATCACAAGTTTTCTTCCTTTCCTTATCTATTTGGGAAACAGTCTTGGGAAAAGAAATCCCCTGTTTGTAGACTTGAAAATATGCCTTTTCAATGGAAAATGATTTTTCTACAAGAAGAAATAACTGTGCACTTGCTTCTTTTTCTTTTGAGCTCATTTCCTGACTGAAAAACACCACAACTGAAAAATGCAAATGGATATTTCTTAAGCATTTTGAAAAGTATGTCCTTCTAAAATAAGTATTAATTCTTAAGTGCACTTCTACTGCAGCTTTAAAAGAATGGAGTGCCCAACAGACACCAGTGTGATTTCACAGGACATTTCCATCCATTAGATCAGCCAACACCCTTGGGTAGCACAGCCCAGATCTCACTCCCCTCCCATGCATAGCTGCAATGGGGGAAGCAACAATGCTGAAGTTCAGAGATCAGCACAAAAGCTTGTGCTTCCCTCCACCCATTTCTTTGCAGCTGACTGTTTAACAGGTAAATATCACCTTCTTTGAAAACAGGTTGTGTTCTTTGTGATTTATTTGGGCAGTGCCTAGCAGGCAGAGCCTGAGTGCATTAGCCAGGTGCTAAATAAATAATGTTAAAAATGGTCAACAGTATCACCAATCCTTCTGTCAACAGTGCAGTGCAACCCACAGCAGGTGCTGCTCTGGTATAAGTACAGAACTAGTGGGATTATTCCTAAAGTGTCTTTGTGGAGAGTTTGTTGAGGAAAACAAAAAGTGACCTTCAAAAGAACGGTTTCTTTTTATAAAATAGTTGCATATCTTTGTTTCCTTAAGGGGGAAAAAAATAAAAGAGGGAGAGAGTTGGAGAGAGAACATGGAGAGGTTAATAGTTATTCGTTTTTATTTTGGAAGTGTTGTCAGCATGACTGACTTCTCTACTCTGAGGCAGACCAAGCATTGGGTGCAGGTTGCTCAGAGAGGTTGTGGGATCTTCATCTTTGGAGATACTCAAAATTAAACTGGACACAGCTCTGGGAAACCCACAGGGGCTGCCCCTGCTCTGAGCATGGACTGGACTAGATGTTTGCCAGAGGCACCTCCAACCTCATCCATTCTGTGACATTTGGAAACTGAAACTGGGTAGAACTTCATGAACACTTTATGAGCTGTGTTCCCTTGATTGACATCTCTCATGGGATACTGCAGCCTGAGATTCCCACATGGACTCCTAGGAAGAGATGGTGCTCACCTCCAGGTCCAGGCCACTGAGGTCCCTGGGATGCAGGCCATGGCCATGCATGAGGAGGCATTTTCAAGCAGCACATTTAGAAAGTTTCAGGTCTTTGAGAAAAATCTCTGGAAACATTTTTTTCTTTATGGCTTTGTATGCTCTGAGTTAAATCAGTTATCAGTGCGGGCAGTTTTTTCCTTCCTCAGAAAACCAACAACAAAACCAAGCAAAATAATTTTTCCAGCCAGTTCCAAGCAGCAGCCTGAGTGCTGCCAGAAACCAGAGCAGTGCCAGTGACAGATACATCTTCCTTTGTGCTGACACTCCTTTCTTCAGCATCATTAAAGGGAAAGTGAACGGAAAAACATACTCAAAGACACAAATCACCACAGTCTCTCAGATCTGAAATGGGAGAGGAGCCCTGCTGAGAAATCCCACGTGGAATCTGATGCTGTCTCCTATCCCCAGGCTTGATATATCAATGGAGAGAGACAAGCAGGGAAGATTTTTGTTCATTTTTGGCCTTGCTGCTGAGTCTGTAGGAGCAGTGCCAAGCTGCTGCCAGCAGTGTGCATGGGTAACCGTGGGTGGGCTGTGAGCTGCCCTTTTGGACCTCTCCTCATGAAGGGCTGGAAACAGCACTTGGATTTTTAAATTTTTTTTTTTTTCTTTTTGAAAGCTGTCCTTGCTATGATGAGCTCTGGGGCATTCACTGTATATCCTCATGCCCTTTTTGTAATTTCCTATTCAACCATAAAGTTACATTTCCAGAATCAGCATTTTGTTCTTAGGAGGTTTTGGTGACAAATTAAATATTTGTAGGGAAAAACTCAAGCTCTCATCATTTGGACATCTGAAATTCTGATATCTGTTAATCTTCTGATGTTCTACTTTAATCCTTCCTAGAATCAACAGATACCTGCTGATAATTCTGCCCCTTAAATAAGAATGTTCTGTCCATTATGTCCAATTATTGCCCCTTTCCTCATTTTCTCCTACTGTATAAAAGAAAGAATACCTGGCTTTATTCCTGCATGCCAAGAAATACCAAATGAAATTTGCTGCTGCTTTTTGTTTAATTTTCTTTGAAGCACAAAGGGTAAAAAATTAGGGAATGTTTCCACCAACAGGAAAAGGCTTTCTAATGGATTCACCGGCTCTGAAATGCTTCTGAGATCTGGTAAATATAGCTTACAAATTACAATGTGTCAGCAAATTACTGTTATTGGAAAAGAGAATTTCTGCAAACTGCAAATCCTCTTCCTTTTTATTATGCATGGCCATCTACTATTATACAAGAACTTGTTCATCTGTCAGGTGTCATTATATAGTCATAGTTGGGAAAACAAACAATATTTGTGATTATCTGGTAGCAAGCTCTGCCTCAGGTATAAAGCAGATGCATGATGAGTCATTGTGAGACATTGGTGATGTTGCCTCGTGCAAAAACTGATAGTTGTATTTTGGTCTGAAGAGAATTTTTCCCTTGGTATGTTGTCTAGCATGTGATGATGAGGTAATATTTGCTTTGAAGTAAGGAGGAGGAGAATTTCCTAGAATAAGGTAAACTAATCTGAAATGCCTGATTTCCTCCAGTGGTGGAGGGGTACAGAAAACATTTTTGACATCCCAGGTTTCCTCCCAGGTAATCCAGTAACAGCACTAAGGCCCCATCCTCAGTTCCACATGCTCTGCTGCACTTTGTATCTCTGTTCCTGTGAGGTTTTCATTTAATGGCTACCTTTCAAAATTGGATATACACATGCAGTTTCCTAGTGAACAGAGGGCTGTGACTATTGGTTAAAATTGAAGATGACCTCTACTCACTGACAAAGAAGGACAATGCTACAAACTCAGTCCCAGACACAGACCCATGATGCTCACATAGATTTTCAGATTTCTTTAGAACAAATACAAGCAGAGCAGAGCACTGTGTCTGAGCTCTTTTACTGATTCTTATCTTGCTTGTGCTAACCCATTGCTTGGGAGTTCTATACAGAATACTACAGGAATCTTTTCTGTTCTTTTCTATAATTTCAATTTAAGATTTTTAGAAAGCACATTTTTAATCACCAGTAACAGCTGTAATTTCTTGTGCTACTTCTGCCCAAGTTGCAAGTAATTCTCAGGGCTGCAGGGGTATCAGTCAGAGATTTTGTATCATTACCTACAAAGTAAGGAGCAGAGCCCTACATCAGAGCTCTCTGCAGAGAAGATACATTGAAATTTTAAAGAAAATAAAATCTTACCCAGGAGTCAACTAGAGCAATAGAGAGACAATGTTGCAAGAAGAATGACTGTCGGGGAGACTAAATACAGCAGTCCTTATGCTGATTTAGAGAGAATCTGAAGTCAACGGGGATTTAACACAGGTTTGAAAGCACATGTATAATGTTTAGAGATGTTTAGCACCAACAGGCGACATTGATTTCCACTGGAATTCAAAAGGCTCATTACTTCACAAAAATCAGACCTCATATTTTATCAAGGTTTTGTTACAGTTAATAAAGGAGTACTTTAAAAAGCTTTATTATCTGCTTTTTGTAAGAGTACTTATTGTGTACTTGCTTTGGGATAGCCCTGATCCACATGCTTGAGCAAGTATCCAATAAATACAAAAAGAAAAATGATGTTTTCTATGGACCCATACCTGTTAAATGTGTGTGGGGTACACCCAGTTGGTACAGCACCTGCTACAATTACACTCCAGTCAGCTTTCCCACAGAGGGTCAGGGTTTCAGAGAAACCTGTAAGAGTTAGAGTTGATGATCCTTGTGAGTCCCTTTCAACTTGGACCATTCAGTGATTCTGTGTTATCACAACCATCCTCAGGAAGCCCAACAGAGAACACAAGCAGGCTCACTTCCTTCCTGGTGTTTTATCAATAGCAAAACCTCAGACATAAAATGCATCATGAGCTTCCTCCCCAAGTTTTAGGATCATCAGGATTTTCTGCTTCTGCCATGAATCCTCTCCTCAAGCCACAGCCTTCTTTTCCCTTCATATCCCACTTGAACCCAACTGGACCCCTGGGCACCAGCCTGTCAGCAGCAGCCCCGTGTCCAACTGCAGGGTTTCACTCCCATCCTCAGACTAACTCAGCAAAACTGCCCTGGAGGCAGGGAGAGGTCAGAGCCTACTCCCCACGTCAGGACAGCTGATTGTCCCAACTGACCTGGGACAATCCTGCTGGGCAGAAGGAGCAAGGCATCACAGCAGCTCCACTGCTCACAAGCATCACAAGCTCTACTTTATCTTTTTGGTGGTTTGCAAAGTACAAACTAGTGGAGATGGGTGTGAGAACCAAAATCAGAGATGACTGGGGTCTGTAATACCAATGGAAGAAAGGTGCTTTACTTATTCCATGACACTCTATGCTATTGAAAATAAAAACTGCAGACTTGAAACAAATTTCTCTGTGCTGTATCAAAAATAAAAATCGCTTGCTCTTTATCGATATAATTTCAATTTCTCTGGAAAAGGAGGAGAGCAAAACCTCACTAAGGCTGCTATATCTAAATAACTCCTTCTTCAGTGGAACCATGGTCTCTAAACTAGTAATGACAATAAGCCTAAAGAACTGCTATCACATTTAAGCAAACCATTTTTATGCATTTTATGGAGTAACGGAGAATTATCAAAATTGTAGACTATTTTCATAAGTGCTGAAATAGGCATCCATTAAAAATGTGCTAATTCAGCCATTCAGCCAAAAATAGGAGAGAAGCTACAGCCCAACACCTGCAGGCTGTAGGGAGAGAGTGGGTGGCAGAGGGAGAAGAAGCTTCACCAAGTAATGAGAGCTGCTCTGAGTTAAGGTAGGAGTTGTGGGAACCAATGCAGACACATGCAGCACCTCCTCCTCCCACACACCCCTCACGCAGGCTTTGGCAGGCTCCTGTAACCCTGTTCCAGCACCATGGATAACTGGGGTAGCAAAAAGAAACAAAAGCTGGGATTGTACCCCAAGATGTGTACTTTGGCCAAACCACACTGACTGAGAACAATAATTTGGACATAAACCCACACTGAAGTGGAAAGCTTTGTGCCCATATTAGGCTGAAGACAAGATCAAGGTCATGAAGGGTTTTATGAGTGATGTGATAGGTACATCACCATGTGGTGATCTACCTGTGTACTTACCACATATTCTCAATGTCATGGATAAAATAAACCCAGCAAAACCTTTTAACAACCTTCAAGGTATCTATATAGGTCTAAGGCATGTATGCTCAACAGACCTGGACCTCACCACCACCAAGTCTCCCCTACATGGGGAGAAATGTCAGGCAAGGGCATGATGTGTACAGCTGTAATCAATCATGACCAACATTCCTTCTAAATGAGTCTCTCACTTCAATCAGCCCTTCCCCGCTACATTACTCACATTTCAGCAAGTCCTGAAAATGGTTTCAGAAAAAAATAGCAGAAAGCATGCTATCAAAAAAGTCAGGGATATGTGAAAGCTGTTTTATAATGGTGGTAAAGCCTGGGAACACAGACTGTAAACACAGCAGGTACCAGACAGGTATATCCAAAAGGACTGCAAGCCATGTCACAAGCTAAAGGACAGCAAGTGACACGGCATCTGATTTAATTTCTACAGGACACTGAAAATACTGTAATGTCAGTATTAATAATTAATTTGGCATGGTAAAAGCAATTTTACTGTAAAACAGAGATGTGTGACTATTACTGGAGCCTGCAGGGAAACAAAGATAAATGTCCTTCCCCAGATCATTCAATAACTGGATTGGGAACACGATCCAAGACTACTGACACTTTTTTCTGCTGCTGCCACCAGATCACATTACCACAGGCAGAGAGTCCTCTGAGCATTAGAGGTCATCTTCTGTAGGAAACAGGAAAATGGAGAGTCTGTTAGATGGAAGGAGAGAAGCAGGGCTGGGACAGCCAGGTCTGGCAAAGCTCCCCTGAAGAGACAAGCTGGCTTTCCTCCAGAAACAGATGGGGGCAAGCACTAAAGACACTAGAGTTATTGAAGGTAAAAGTAAACTCTGAAACAAGAACTGACAAACAGTTTTATAATGTTCATGAATAAATTGACACTGGAGATGAAAGGGAACCTCGCTTACATCCTTACTTGGAACTGGGAGGATAAAGGCAAGGGAGGAGCAGAGAAAGACAAAGAAATCCATTCCTTCCATATTTCAAAGACAAAACTTGATATTATAAAAATTCTAGGAAATGGCTCCAGCATAGCAAGTAACTGCTCTACATTAACCAGGCAACATTTTTTTATGGTGCTGTGCTACTGAAGAATTGTTATCAGAATGCACAGATGTCCTTCACTTTGTACTTCTCTTTCCTTTATTCTTTTATTTATTGTTCCTTCCTTCTTTTTCTCACATCCATTCCAAGTGCCAGGAGGTTCAAAGCCCCAGCAGGTCTGTGCCACTTGGTCCTGTCTCACATGTGGTATTCATACAGAGACTACCACAGTACTTTGAACAGCCACAGGGCTGAAAAACTGGCAGCTCTCCAGAAACTTTAAAAGAAATGGCTGTCAAGTTAGCCCATGCCCAAATTCCACACTGTACAAATTGCTTGTGAATAGTGTTTTGATTTACCTCTAATTTGTGATAGATCATTATTGCATGAATTTAGTGTGCTAGTCACTGTGCTGATGTAAGCTAAAAAACACCATCTCCCTTCCAGAGAAATCAAGGTATAACTGGAGATACACCAATATTTACATCAGGCAAGGATGCAAAGAGCAATATGCTGAAGACCTAGTTGCAACCACTGGAGCAGCAGTGAAGAAAATGGGGGCTGCTGGACAAAATGGCAGTGGTCCTGGATGGTCAGTAGCAATTAGAACAATTAAATGTAAAGCTCACTTTTCAAAACTCAGAAAGGCAGCAGGTTTAAAATGCCAGTGGAGTGCCCTACTAGCTGTACAAGACTGTTATTTTTAACCATCCTTGGCTCCATCCTCCCACATGCACTTTCCTCCTGAGCTTTCCATGCCCTTAGTTTCCCCACTGCTTTAGTCCAACAGCCTCCCAAGCTGTTTCTCCCTCAGATGAAGTGCTCACCCTTTGCTCTCCTCCCTCCCTGCTGCTGCCTCCCCAGCACACTCCCTCCACAGAGCTCATTAGTGCCTCTGCTTCCAGAAGCACATCTTTGCAGGTGACTGCCAAGTCCTTTTCTTGAGTTGTGTCCCAGTTATCAAGCAGCTGCAGTTGGTAAGGAGGATGACTGGGGCTGGGCTGAGGACTCCCAGTGCAGAAGAGGAGATAATATGGGGTTAATTCTGGCATGCTAGAAGGAGGATGGTGGTACTGGGAGGTCAGGACAGCTGCAGCCTCCATATCTTCAGGGCAGAGGTGCTGCACCTGCAGTGCATTTTAAGACAAACACATAAAGAATGAAAACAGCCTGTATTTATATTAGGTGTGGTCAGACAGCTCCTTCCTGACAGAATGTTCTCTGTCTCCCATCTTGTATAACCCCACTTGTCACGCAGTCAATTTCCAGGTCCTCCAGAGGACCAAAGAGGACTTCTGCCTTTCTGTCAATGTGGAAGCAGCTTCCCTTCCCTACACTTCCTTCTTCGATATTTACCAATGGTTCACTACAGTCCTTTCAATGTTCCCCTTTCCTTGCTGTTCCTTGTTTCTACCTGCCTTTGTGACAGAGAAATGAGGAGACTCTTACCAAATGCCTTCCCTGGCCTCTCTTCACACTTGGTTCTATCTTTAAGTGCTGAGCTCCAGAATACCTTCCTTTCTGCCCTTCCCCTATGTCATTCCAAGAATTTCTGCAGAAAAAATGTCAAATGCTTTCTGCCCCAGCTTTCTAGCATAACTCATGTCCTCTTTGTAACTCCCAACAACATGGGGTGGTTCTGTTCTCCTACCCCTTCTTCCATTGCCTCCTGTACACATTACCTATTGCATTGCCATCTTTGTGTTTATTTATTGGTTTTATTTATTTATTTATATATTTATTTATTGCTTTCATTTCGACCTTGCAGTCTTCTCTCAGCGGTATTTTCTGCTTGACAAATATCAGTCTACTTCATATGATCTCTCTCCCTACAAGAGACAGCCACAGAGGTTACACAAACAGGTTATAAGGAGAGATCTGATGTGCCCAAAGGCATGTCTGTCTTTCCTGACTCTAATATAGGCACTGTCTCTGACAAATTTTGCCCACTCTCATCCTTGACCATGGTGGCTAAAAGCCCCCAGTTTGCCCCTCAGCACACACCACCTGCAGTGATTACCTGGGGGATGGTCCTCTACCTTCAGCTGATGGATTTCAACTCTCCAGGTGACACATCTTGTGTCACAGATATGTCCTCTGCAAATGGAAACTCTCTCTTCCACAGTCCTCAGGTAAAAGTTATCTTTTAAAAAATAACACAGAAAACCTTGCTGCATTGGACCACCTAGGCACTTTCACCAAATTCAGGAAAAAACCATCGCCCTATTTTTATAGGAAGTTTTAAGGCTGGTTTGAAAGGTAAAGGATTCCTACTCCAAGAAGGTCGATGAAATAATATGACAAGGATGGTGATTAAGTCTCACCACAAAGGAAAATGTTGAGCTGCTGTAGGTGGCACATAAAACCCCCCACTCTCTTTATGAGTCAGGTAAGCTGCCAGAAAGCGGAGGTGGAATCCGTGGGATGGAGCTGTTTTCATTCCAGCCAGTTAGTAGTAAGCTCTTTGAACAACACAGAAAAAAAGTAGTTTAAAGAATAAATTATATTTTTAAAAACTAAGACTCTTATCTAAATAGCAAAATCTAACAATTGCCCTTAATCCTCAGTGATGATGTTTGTAGTCAGTGACAGTCAAGGGAAAAAATTATTAAACAACTTTTCCCCCTGCCCTCTGAGGTTAATGTAGCATTTTTGGGTTATGCATCTATTCTTCCATCTCCCACCCAATGCATATGATCCTGCAGTCACAGCTCTCTCCTCTCCCTCTGGCTCCAGAAAAAAGGGAAGCTGACAAGCTGAAATCCCAGTCTCACCCCACACAGAGCCCTTTCCAAAGGAAGAGCTTAGCTCTGCTGAGGAGAAAGCATTTCTCCAATTTTTGCATTTTTTAAGCCATTTTTGTGCAGCTATTTCTTCCAACAGCTGCACAATGTTGGCTTAACAAATGCATAAAACAAAACAGCTGGGGGGGAAGAAAGAAAAACGTTTTGGGAGGTCTTATTTTGGGTCAGTCCAGCATCCAAGGGATATCTCAAAGATATGGCAGAGTCCCTCACTTAAAATGTAAGTCTTTTTATTTACCAAACCCCCCCCTGAAATTGAGAAGCATAAAAAGAATGTCATTAGGTTCTTGAGGTTCTTTCTTCAAGGGGCCTAAAATCCTCCTCTAATAATGTCAGTGGGAGCACAACATCTGCTTTGTTCACAGTGCAGCCTGAGCAAGATGCTTTCTCAAGTACACATCTGAATTTAGGAACATTTTCCACATAGTTCTTCAGTCTACCCAATACATATGTTTGAGCATGGGCAGGAGCAGTGTATTTCAGGTGCTAAGAAAGAGATGAAATAGGATCAGACTATCAGCATGAGTAATTCCTTTTTTTCAGCTGGAGAGTGAAAGATGTGGAGTGGAAATATATATATACATATATATATACATATATATACATAATATTAAAGTAAAATATATGTAAATATAAGGGAGGAAAAGGACAGTGACCAAAGCAATAGCTTGGAGAAGAAATGTCAAGAGGAAGGTAGAGTTAGGCAGTGGACAGAAGTGAGATGTCAGAAAGGAGAGAGAGAAGGAGAGGCTTTAAAAAGAATGACACAGAGGGGAAAAAAAGAGATGTAAGAGGAAGATATATGAAAGGGAACAAAAATGAGAGAAAAGAAATGAGTGGAAAAAAAAACAGAGAAGGAAGATAAAGTAATGACCACAATGTTTGGTAAGGCAGAAATACTTAAGTATAAATAAGACACAGGAAAGAGAAACTCATAAGAAGGGCCAGAAGAAGAAAAAAAGACCTTGCACAGCAGAGATGGGAAATGAGCAGTGGGGGAAAATAAATCACCTGCTAGCACAGCACTTCTGAGAGTCACGGGTGAGAGGTGCCGCTGTCCCAACAAGGGACAGAGGCAAACCCTAGGAAGTGACAGGCTAAACCCAAGGAGAACAAAGGACAATGCTGGGAGAAGGTAATGATACCCTTGTCCTAGGTTGCTGCCTTTTGTCTGAAACAGAAATCACAAAGGTCATTGAAATTGCTGCTTAAATCTTACATCTGATACTTGACAAAAACCTCTTTCCCAATACAATCATTCTTCTCTCTCAACGCTGGATTAAATTAATTACTGAACACTCTACAGTTGTACCTCCCTGCTGGGGAAGTAAACCCCAGACAACATTCTGCTTAAAGTAGACCTTTGTCTCTGGCTCCCTTTGCCCATAGAGGCTTCTGTAGAAATCTTTGAGTAGATAAAGGTAAATTTCCTGCAGGTCCAAAATCACCATGCTGGATTTGGCTATCATTAGCAAAATGAGGAAAGAAAGAGGAAGGAAACAGGGGTAAGCACTCAAGAAAAAAAGCTTTTTTTTTTTTTTGTTATTATAATTAGTTAATTTACCCAGTAGAGAGGGAAAGAAATTGCTGCCTGTAAATAAACTGTCACTCCCCAGAACATCAAATAATAGGAACAAGAGGGAGTGTGTGGGAAGTACATTCATATTATCAAATTTTTTCTGATATTAACCTGTTCAATATAATGAAAACATAATCAGGAAAATAACATACTGTAACACAAATACTATGGAGGCTATAGAGAAAAAACACCAGGAAGATCAGTGTTCCCAGGGTAGCTCCAGTCTGAGAAACCAGAGCTTTATTAGTAGTAACAGGAGCAACATATGTAGATGAATGAAACCATGTTTGTAAATGTGATATGCAATTGCACGCTCTCATTTGGCTTTCCTTTTTCACGATCTGACTCAGCCTCCACACTCCCCCACCTTTTGATTCATAAATTCTTGATATCAAAAAATGAAAGAGTTACACAGCCTGCATGCAAAGGGCACGAGATGACGTGAAATACAAGGATGCTGGTGAGCACAGAACGTGCCATCGATCACCACCCTTCAAAGGGACAAATCTGCCGGACACCAGCACTGGAGACAGGGCCACCCTCTCCAGGGGCTCGCTGGAGGACGCCGCGCAGCAAACCCCGGCTCATCTCCACTGCGCTAGAGGCGCATGCTGAGGTAGACAAATCATTACAAAATTGTATAATATAATATTGCTTATGCTGCACAGCAGCCACTCGGTTGGGCAGCCCCTGCATCACCAAACCCGTGAGACTGGAGGTGAGAGGAATGAGAAAAAAAAGGGTTTCCTATGGCGTATACTCCCTGCATTTTTTAAGCTACGGAAAAAAGATCAGGGTTAACCACAAGCAACACAAAACACAACAAACAGTGCATGAGCAGTGGTTTACAGCCCTATACGCTCACTAAATAATTAACAACCTCCAGAGTATGGACACAGTGGGGGTCTGTACACAGGATAATCCCTTCCTTCCCTGGGGGCCCAGGCTCCCCGGTATGTGAGCGGCGAGGCTGCCGAGGGCCAGCCCGGCCCGTGGGCACCGCTGCCCCACTGCAGTCAGTCAGTGCCGGCTGCGGCCCCAGCCCCGCACGGCCGTGCCCGGCCCGGGCTTCGCCTTCAGCCCCGGTTAACCGGAGCGCACTGAGCTCCGGCGATACGACTCCCACCATGGCAGCAAAGCACTGGCAAGGCTGACACCGTGCCGGTGCATTCGCCAAGCCCGGGGAACGACAAAGCCCCGACTCTGCGGGGCTCAGGGTCGAGCACAAGGCAGGGCAGGGCAGGGCAGCGCTGGCCGCACACCGCATCGCGGCACGGCGGTGCTGCAGCCCTCACGGCCGGGCAGCGCGGCCCCGCTACGGACACTGCGGCGTGCGGTGCCCACCGCTGCCGCACCGCAGGCAGCCAGCGCAGGGGAGGGTCTTGCCTGCTGGGCGTCTGGACTCCTCCGCAGGCGAGCTCCAGGCGCCGGGGTGGCGCGGGGCAGGTGCGGGCGGTGGGGCCGGGGGGCTGCTCGCTGCCGCTCCGCGCAGATCCGGCGGCCGCCGCGCCGGGTGGGCCGCGGGACCGGGACCCGCCTCCGGTCCCGACCGGGCTGCGACCGGCGGGGCGCCGCGCTGTGCGCCGCCGCTGCGGCCCGGGCCGTGCCGCACCGCCCATAGCCCGCCCGCCGGCTCCGCCCGCCCCCGCCTCTGCGGGCTCCCGCCGCGGGGCCGCCGGGGGCGGGGCGGGCGCGCAGCGCGGCCCCGGCGAGCGGCTCGGGCGCTGCGGCGGCGGCTGCGCGGGGCGCTCGGCACGGCCGCGGCGGCGGACGGGCACCTGCTGCCGCCTCGCCCGCAGCAGCGCCGCGCTCGCTTTGTCCGGGCTGAGCGGGCGCGCCCGGCCCCGGCCGCGCCCGGCCCCGCTCAACAGAGCGGCGGCTCTCGGGGCGTCGCCTGGCTCCGGCGGCCTGGGCACGGCGGGGAGCGTGAATGAGAGTTTGCTCCGATTTCCGAGCAGGGTGAGTGCCTCGCTGTCTCGGAGGCATAATAATAATAATAATAATAATAATAATAATAATAATAATAATAATAATAATTTTTATTTTTGGGTGTCCATACCTTTACCTATAGCCCGGCGCCACCTCCCTGGGACAGCGGGGCGCGGTGTCTCTCGCCACCCCCTGGACGGGAACCCTTGGGTTGCTGTCCCTTGGTCTCTCCGTTCCCTTTTGTTCGGCTCTCCCGGGGCCGGGGGGAAGGGGCGGCCCGGGAGGTTGCGGGGCAGCCAACGGAGGTCTCGGCCGGTGGCCCGGCTGCCCGGGCGGTTGCGGCACGGCTGTCCCCGTGCGCGCAGGGGGTGTCCGGCTGCTCCCTCCCCGCTTCCCGGGCAGAGCAGGGGTCCTCGTCCCCTGCCTGCGCCCCTCCGGCACGGAGGAGCCGCCCTGGGCTGCGGGGACAGGCGGTGGCATCGCCGCCACCAGTCAGAAGGCAGCGGCTGTAGTAAACACAGCGCATGGGGCGGCGGTGAGCCCGGTAAAGGTCACATCCTTGTGTGCACACGCAGCCCGAGCTCCCCGGGCTCCCCAGCTGCTGTCCCGGGGCCGTGTGGCGGCTGCCGGCGGCGGTGGCTGGCAGAGCCGCTCCCGGCCCTTGGCTGGGCTCGCGGTGTTCCCCGGCTGCGTGCAGGGATCTCCCTTGGCGAGGAGCAGCAGCGGGAGCTGCGTCACACCCTGCTTTGCCTCCTCCCGCCCCCGGCCGGGGTGGCAGCTGGGTGGCATCCGATTTAGCAATGAGAGCTGGGAATGCAGGTTCTGCTGTGAGCTTTGATTCCTGAGCGGTGGCTGTGCCTAGCCGAGTTCAGGGCTGGGCACACGTTCGTGTTAAATAGCAGCCAGCAATGTGCTGATTGCTCAGAGCATGCAGTGTCTGGATGCTTCTTGGTGTGGAGCAGTAGAAGCAGAGGAATGCTGCTGGAGAGCTTACTCGGGAGGAGACAGAGAGGATGGCATGGTAAATGGCTGTTTTGCAATTCAGGATGTCAGCCTGGACTCCTGCAGACAGGTCAATAGGTATGCGTAGATTTTGTGGTCTTCTGTGTGCTCCTGTGGTCATCGTGTGCACAAATGGGGCAAATGGAAATGACGGCTTTTTGTCATGTTTTTGTGTCTTGCCTTGTTGCTGCAGCTCAGGAATTTTAGATTAGTAGATGTGGTACTGTTAAGCTTGTGTGATTATGGAATGAATGATGGACAAGTTCTCGGTATCGTGTTTCCAGTGGTGGTTGAGATGTGAGTGGGGAGAGGAAATATTTAATGAAGTAGGGCTCTCAGGTCCTGTGCTTTGCATTATCTGGCAGTATTCTGCCTTTACTTTTAACATGTGATAGATAATTTCATTCCACAGAATTAGAAGTGTGAGCTTAACTACTTTTTTTAATGCCATATTTAGTTATCAAATACCACATCTAGTTGTTCAGAAAGGGAAGGCTTTTTTTAGTCCTAGTCTGTGTTCTTCAGAAGCTGACGTTAAGCTGCTAGCTCTGAAACTGATAAAATACAAAAACGATGTTGTTATGGCACTGAATTTTGCAAAATTCCATGAAAGCCTAAGTTATGGTTCACTATTTTTCATATGGTTGCCACAAGAATGTTTGGCTCATCCCACTGCCCTAATAAAGGTGGTTTTGGGCTGAGATGCCAGAGTGAACTGAAATGAGCCATGCCGTGCATCCTGCTCTGCAGGTAAGCTCTCGGAGCTGGTTTCGGATGGTGGTAGGTGGGACTAACCTGAGTTCAAGTATCAGACAGATAGGTTTGGTTTTGGTTTTTTTTCTCATGATTGAGGTATGATGTGCTCAGCATGTCCTTGGCCAGGGGGTGGCTCTCAAGCAGCCTGGGGTTGGCTGCTGCTGTTTGGATGTGTGTGTGCCGCTCCTTGGCATGGTACAGCTTCAGCTCTGGGTGGAGGCATCACCCAGGCTTTCACCTCCTGCTGATGCCTTGCCAGCATCGCTGTGTCCTGGTGACCTGACATCAGTACCTGGGCGGGTGGTGAGGAATTAAGGCAGCAGCTGGGAAAAGCCTGTCCTGGCTCTGCTCTTTCATGGGACCCGGTTTCAAAGAGACTGGTAGAGGGAGATCCCAAATGAGGAGGCAAAATCAGGGGGCTGACCACAGCCCTGCTGTCTTTCCAGCTGGAATCTAGTTCCCAGTGATTTACAGCAGAAACTTTTCCCTGCCTCTACCCCTTCTCTTTCTGTGAGTGATACTGAAAGGTTATAGGAATAGAAGTTCATTATACAAATGAATGGCTGGAGCAGTGTTATGTGCCAGAGAGATTCAGTGTTGTTTGAGACCTTGGGGGGAAAAACCCCAGCTGGAAGACTTTGTTTTGGCAAGGGAACCCTTTCAGTGTCTGAGAAGTGATTAGTGCTGCTGTTAAAGGTCAGGTATAGGTACTGGGTATGAAACATTGTCTGTGGATACAAATGAAGTACATACATGTAGTACTACATATATGTGGTATGTCTTCAGCATCATTTTGGTGCTTGAGTATTCAATCCTTAATACAGATACTTCTGAACTAGAAAGAGGCATTAGCTGTTTAACCCCCAAAGTGATGACAGATCTGTTGGAAGAATAACAAAGATCCCATTTCTCCTTATTTTGTCTGCTGAAAATTCACATTTTATTTTTTGACTGTATCACCACCAAATGTATAGGGACTCTTGAACACCAGTCTGTGTTTTGTATAACATATAGTCCCATTAACAATTTTATAGTGAATAATTTTTTATTTAAGGAGTAATAGATCACATTTCCTGATGTTTTCTTTTTTATAGGTCTGGGTAATAAATGCTGTTCAGGAAGGCTTGAGTCAAGGGCAACATATACCTCACTGATTTTTTGGGGTTAAAGTTATGTAGATATTCAATGGTTTGTCGTGGTCTCTTCCTCCCTCTCTTACCCCCAGTATTTATCAGGCTTAGCAGTGATGCTCTCTAACTTCAAAGTCTTGAAAGCCCTGGCTGTAACTAAAATACCCCAGTATTATGTTCAGAGAATTCTGTCATCTTGAATTGGAGGCTCTCTTGTCCAAACCTGTGTCAGGCCCAAATAAAGTACACAATTTCCTCGCATTATCCTGTAACTCTGGTTCTATTTCTTTCCTACACAGAGTTTTGCAGCTAAAGAATATCTGCATGGCAGCCTCCATGCTAGGAGGAGAGATCGCTTTCTCTAATGTGTTATTTTTATGACACACAGTTTGATCAGAGGGAAAGCTTTCGACAGTAAGTGCTTAATCAGGGATTTTCAAAACCCTAGATTTCCTCTCTGCCCACTGCCCTTAACCTGGCAGGTTAATCCATGTAATAATCTGTGCACAGAAATACAGACAACAAATACAGTGCTTCAGTTGTAATGTTGGGTGCTTTGAGGTTTTTATCTGTTTTGGTCTTCGAAGTTACTGAGCATGCAAGTTTCCTCTTTGCACCTTGTGTTCGTTGCTGTTGCCATAGGACACACACTCCCAAACCAAAGAAATTACACCTTTTCCTAGAGGTCAGAATTTACTAAAAGAGTTAGAGTTTGGTTGTGAACTCCCCTTAAAATTTAATGACTTAGTGCTGCTTTTTGCTATGACATAAGGAAAATGAAGTAAAGAGTCTTTGAAGCTACTTCAGACTTCATAAATATTAACAGGCTCTGCAGTCTTCAGAGAGAGTAGGTTCTGGGTGTTTTTCTTCACCTTAATAGTATGGTTTCATTTGCAAAGTAAATCTTGTCTTGACTAAACTGAAAGAGCAGTTATCAGATGCAAATCAGAAATGCTGTATTTGTGGGTGGGAGCACTCTTGCTGTGTTTTCCCTTCTCTCTTGAACACCCAATCCTTTCTCCTGGTGCATGCTCTGGAAGCAGAAAATTTAATTCCATGGCTTACAAGACCCAATTATTAGAGGTGCTTAAATGATTGAAAGTGCAGATTTTTTGCTTCTGAGGATGACGGAAAGTAAAGATTCACAGTTCGCTTTGAAAAAATCCTTTCTATTTGCATCCTGGGCCACTGTATATGTTTAATATTTGCCTGTGTTAATAAGGAGAAAACCCCACAGGAAGTGTTCTCTAAATGTGCCTTGAGAATACTCAAAATTGTCTCCAAGTTTAAAAACTAGTTTGCATTTTAATAAAAACTGAAATTCTGTTTGGTTGCAGCTTCCTATAAATGCCAGGTTAATGCAGAAAGCTTTTGTGGTGGTCCATAAAGAACACTTTGCCTGTAGATACACTTTAGATGAAGTTTGATGTATTCTTTTTAAACTTGCTGTAGGTATCTCATCAGTAATTGAAGAGAATTAGTCTTTTTGTTTTGCAGCATCATGGAATGACTGAGGTTAGAAGGGTCCTCTGGGGATGCCTGATCCAACCCTTGGCTCCAGCAGAGCCAGCTAAAGCAGGTTGCTCAGGGACAAGTCCAGATGGCTTTTGACTATCTCCAAGGATGGGGACTCCACAACCTTCCTGGGCAGCCTGTGCAAATTCTCAGTCACTCCCACAGTAAAAAAAGTGTTTCCTGATGTGCAGAGAGAACTTTGTTTCAGTTTGTGCCCCTTAGATGTGCTTCTGTCACGGCATACTGAGCAGGGCCCAGCGCTGTCACCTCTACACCCTCCCTTCAGCTTTTGATCTACATTTATAAAATCCTCCCCATGAGCCTTTTCTTCTTCAAGCTGAACAGTCCCAGCCTCTCCTCGCAGGAGAGATGCTCCAGTCCCTTTGATGGACTGTCTCTAGTATGTTCATGTATCTCTTGTGCTGGGGCCCTCAGAACTGGGCACAGTGCTACAGTTGTGGCCTCATGTTTCCTAGTGTGCTTTAAAAATAAGAAACTTTTAAAGTAAATTGTGCATTTTGTTTTTTTGGATGCAGGTCCAAGAGGTCACTTTGGTGCTGTAAATCACTGATGATTTGCACTCTGGGTACACTCTGAGTACTTCTGCCTTCCATGGGAGCTAATGTTCCTTGTTTAAAACACTTCAGCATTTTGCTGATCCCATCAGTGCAGGCTTTGACAACTCTTTTGACCTGTGATTAAGGGATTTATGACTGGGTTTGCTGGCTGCACATGCCTAATAAGCGTAACCATTGGATGCTGAGTCACATGGGGACATGTGTTTTTGGGGTGTGTTGATGCAGACTCCTGTCTGAAACAGAGCTCATTGCAGCTTATAATGAACGTGTGCTTGCATTAGTGAGGGCACATTCCTGCTGTGGGCTGGTTTGGCTCTCCAGCAGCCGCCCTTGTGCTCTGCTGGGGCTGCCCTGCCCAGCCCTGGGCACTTGTGCATAGCTGCATCTCCCGGAGATGGGCCTGGAGGGGAGCAGCTGTCTGTACACAAACCCAGGCGAGTTTGGATGCTGTGTGCGTATGTGGGTGATTCTGTAGTTGGTGTTAAGTACAGAATTTGTAAACAGGGGCTTTATTTTTAGGTCAACAGGGCTTCTATTTTTAGGTGAACACTTCCAGGTGGAGAATAAAGATGTTGGTGTAATGCTGCTAGTGCTGGTCATGGACAGGAGGGAGAGAGAAGAACAAGAAAAAGGCAAAAAGCACAAAATATCACTTTATCTGTGGGTTTTGCATCAAACTCCTTGAGAGGGGATGCTAATTTCTTTACCATTAAGTAAATGTGATGGTTTACATTACATTTACATCCTGTTAATGTTAATATGTGTGGTTGGTTAAGATAGGATCTTTTGAAGGTATTTAAAGAATATAGCAAAATCATGTGGAAAAAGCAGTTGGAAGTCGCTTGCCTTCTCTGTGTCCAAATACAACGATTAATAGGCACCTTTCAAATTTTCTTAGTATACCCCCAAAAGTAACTTCACAACATTAGAGGTCTGTACTTACCTTAATTGGAAAGAACAAAACCATTCAGACTGGCCTGATGCATGCAGTTAATGACTGAGTGCAGTTAGTTTCCAGCTGCTAAAACTGTCTTACCAGATCTCTTGACAGGACTATCAGCAGTTTGTATTGGTGTCTAGCATTACTAATGCTTGGCATTTTACCATGTTGTAAAAGCCACTTGTTCCTTCAATATTCATGTCAGGTATCAGGGTTACTGACATAGAGAACGGATCAAATTCACTGTTTTGGAAACTGACCAATATTCAGAGATCAAAAATTAGTACCAGGTTTTTCAGTGAAGGATACACAAGCATCTTTAGATGCTCTCAAGGCAGGGTTTAATTCATAAACTAAAATTTATAATTCACTTAAATTTTGGAAACTAACTCTTCTTAAGTTAGAAATGTGTATGAAAAAGCTGACTCCTTAAGAGAATTTTAGCTTTAGAGGTACCTTCAGAAAAAAGTCCTCCAGCCTCTCACTATGTATTTTACTACCTGAGGCTCCACATTCCTTCTGCATTCGGAAAATGGTTTGCATGGTTTTCTTTCTTTCTCTCTGGATCTCTTCTCTGCATTCCCAGGTGTGCACAGTAACTGCTTTAAAATACCTTGCTGCGCTTCTCAAGGTCAGAAGTGTGTTGTAATTCCTGGGAAAGTGTCACAGAGGTGTGCAGGTTTCTAACTGTCAGCAGTTTTCCAGGAGTGTCACAGCCATAGGGGTGGGGAGACATGAGGTGTTTGGAGAAGGATCTCTTAAAATGTAGGCATTTTTTGGGCTTCACCTCGAGTAGTCCCTGCTGCTGTGTAAGAAGCCTGATGAGGATATCCTTTTTTTTTTTCCATGTTGTTTTTTAGAGCCAGGTGATGTCTGTAGCTGTACAGCTTCAGGGACCCACCTTACATTAGGACTGACGAAGGTGTCTAAACCCTGTAATTTACTGTAATTTGCTCCAGATCAGAATCCAGGGAACTGGATGACTGTGTGCTTTGGGTAAAGCTGCTTCCCATGACACTTCTCTAGTAGTGAGACCACTACCAGTGTCAGGGATAACCCAGAAAATGGGTGAGTTTATGCATTCTGCGTTGTCTGGAGAGAATGGGATGTCCAATATGAGCCTTAGAGATCTTAGCAGTAGAACCCAGTCTGAAAATACCTGTAACCCCATTCTGGGAGTGCAGGGAGCAATAGCCTGGGCTCTTGAGTGTTTTGTGAAATGCACAAGTATTGCAACGAGATACCAGGTTGGAACAGGAAAAAACAAGGGCATTTTAGGCACCCAAAGATGAAATGCTGTGTACCTTCAATGTGATATTCTTGTAGTTACATGGCCTCTGATGAGCACAACCTTTACCTGATTGAAAACAAGTGCAAGATGATCTGTAATCCACAATCCTATCTCTGAACTCATTTTTGTGTTAGGGGCTGTCTTCATCTTCTCTCTTGCTCACCTTTTCCCTTGTGAGACAGGGAGTGGTGCCAAAGGAGTTGCCTTCGTGCACCTTGCTGTCTTTAGCTGAGATGTTTGATTCCCAGCAGCTGCCATCCTGTTTGTGTGGAGCAAAGATAGCTGTCAAGTGTGGAACGTGGGGGCAGCAAAACATCCAGAGCATCCTCATGGGATCCTCATGGGTGTCTTTGACTGATGGAATCATCAGATAATAGTAAAAAACATCTCTGAAGACTACTAAGTCTTGCAATGCTCTGCAAGGGTTATGTTCTTGGAAGGAGTAGGAAAAATGACAATCAGTCTGAATATATTCTTTGTGTAGTCTGACTTTTCAAAGCATTAAACCACCTGCAGGTGTTATTACAATTAGATTAAGTTCATAATTCTTTGCACTTCTGCAGTGCTTTTATCCAATATCTCACACTCGTTTAAAAGCTAATCTACAAAGTAACCCAGAGGACACCTCCAAGTGTCTGAGGTCACTTTTTGTACCAAAATGTGGTGTGACTTGGTGTTGTATAAGAGCCTGCATGGTCCCAGCAGCTCTGTGGGATCCCAGCGGGTGTGCAGTGGGAATGCCCTTCCCAACAAGCCTTGAACAGTGGGGCTGAGCTCGGTGATCCTTTCAGAGAGCTGACAGCTGCTACCAGGTGCTGGGCATGCGAGATTGTCCTCAGATGTAAGAGCTTCCTGGAAACTTGCAGTAAATAAAACTAATGTCAAGAGTTTTCAAAACACTGCAGAAATGAGAACTCTGTTCTCTTCCAGATTATCTGGAATAATAAGCAAGCCTTTTTCTATTTGGAAGAAATGTTCTGAAAACAAAAGCTTTTTGATACTTAAGAAAGGTCTCGGCCATTTTGAGAAACTTTGTCTTCCCTCCCTGGCAGGGTTGCTTATGTGACTGATGATTGTACATGCATTCAACAGCTCTTTTTACTTGCAGTCATGGCAATAACCAGCCAAGGTAGAATAGTTGTGACTTCCCCAGAAAACTATATTAGGCAATATTTTTACAGCAAATACACATTTTGTAAAGCTACTTCTACTGCTTTCCTGTTTCTTCCAGTCGCAGTTCTTCCCCAGTTTGAGTGTTCAGCCAACAAAGATTCTCTCTAATGCTGGATCACTTATCCCTCTTGAAAATAAATGAAGCACAAATACCATTTGTTGGAATATTTTACAGGAGGAATGTGGAGCTGACTTTGTTAGCAGTTTGAATTTGCTTGGCGAAGCTCTCTGGCCCTTGCAGTCCTCTGTTAAAGGAAAGCAGGGACAGTATATGCTTTTTGAGTAGGAAACAATGGCTGACATTTTCTGTCTGGTTTTCCTGGTGCAGTGCAAGCCTGGCTGTGTCCAGTGTCCACTCTGAGTTTCACTTGGGTGGTTACAGCTAACCTGAGACACTACAGCGATCTATTCAAAACTCATTTTGTGTTTTGTTGTTAATACTTTGAAATTGCATAAATACTTTTTTCTTTAGCAATAAGCTATTAAGCCGTTGTCTGTGACTCATTAGTCTGTTGTTGGTGACAGTTAAATCATGGAAAATCCTTCCATGCAGTTTGTATTCCTTATTGTCTGAAGCAAACTACAACTGTTTGTTTTACCCTGAAGGAGGCTTTCTTCTCATCTGGCTAAAAGTTCATAATAACATCTGAGAGCTAATATGAAAGTACAGCAGATCTCATTCATTGAACAAAATATTTCATGTGCACATTTAACTGCTGAACATTTGTTAGATGAGTTTTGAAAACACTACATAGGCTGCCACAAAAACCAGTGTCTGTTTCCTTGGTGTTTTTAACTACTACTTCTCATTTCAAAAGCTCCAGCAGAACTAGGTATTGGCAGTTACACAGACTGGTGTTTTCTAGAACTTTCTTAATCAAGCAGTAGTTTAGTTGCTGTGGGTTAATACTGCATTCTGGTAAAAGCCAGAAGAAAAGTCAGTTGGAGACCCATATACTTACTGGAAACACTGTGAGGAGGTTTGACCTTGAGGAACGACCACAGGTTGCTCATTGTGTGAAATGAGACATGGGAAACTGTGTTTAGGAAACAGATGCACTGCCGATGGTTCTGAACCACAGAGGAAGCACCAGACACGAGATCTTGAGGTAGATTAGCTACAAGCTTGCAGGTTTTCTTTCATATGAGTTGATAATCGGAATAGCTTATTTTTATTTTTAAATAAGGACTTACTAGTAGATTCAACTTTTACTTTAAAAGTTGTTTTGAAAAGTGTAGTCATAACTGGCAGTGTGATTATAGTCCAGCGTGCACCCTTGCATAAGAATGCCAGTAGGAAGTGGTCTGACCTATGTAGTTTGTTAACAATATAGCAAATCCAAAGACTTCCTTTTCTGTACAGATGTGAGCTCTTGGTCAAAGTTCTTAGTGCTGGTTCTATACAAATCAGACCCAGCTTTCTGATCCCAGTGCCAGTTGTGACTCCTGGGCACTCAAAAACCTTCACATTTACTAGGAAACAGTCTTATAATTTGGAAAAACTTGCTTTCATGTCCCTGGGTTGTGTGCCTCCCTCTTCTGAAGGAAGGGTTTCAGTAAGGGGAGGTTTTTATTTTGCTGTTGCAATAGATCTTTTGAAAAGCCTGATGCCCCTGGTGTGCTGGGGCATCAAAGTTGAGGGCAGCAATTAAAAGCTAGAACAGTCCCTAATTAAAAGTGCTGTTTGGTTTCTGAAGCTTTTGTACTATCCAACAAATAGAATGGTTTGGCAGGGGTATCCATAGGAGATGAACTATCCCTTCATTGTGTATTTACAGCTTTTCTTTTCACCCTAAAGACAGCCAGTCCCTGTTACTCATCAGCTCTTCTTCCAAGACTAAGGTGTTGTTTAGAGCAGATCCCATTTCCAGCCATCCAAGTCCCTGCTCAAGTTTAGTCTGTCTGCCCGGATCCTGCAGCTGGATAGAGGCTCCAGGTGTCTACAACAAAGAAATCCAAAGATATAATTTTCCTTTTACTTTCCTTTCACCAAATTTGATGTTTTGTAATTTGCATTTGAGCATATTTTGCTCTGGAGATCCCCAGTATATTCAAGAATAATATAGTGTAGCTTTTACTTTTTTTTTTTAACTTTTATGCCAATCATGTAAGTAAGTCAGAGGCTAGTGGGAGTTCAGTACTAACTAGTGGTTCCATCACATTCTGCAGTCTTGAGTATACTTCTGACATTAATGCAAAAAGTCTCAGAATTCCAAGTTTCCATGACTTTGAGAGACTGTATCTGTTAAAACATTTGTGTAGTATAAACAAAAGGCTTGATATCCCTATGCAGGAATTTGAGCTTGACTTGTAATTCAGCTTTTGGGATCCTTCTTGAAAAGTGAAATCTATGGTTTAGGTTTTAAAATTCCAAGATTTACATATGGGATTATTATTTAAGAAATTGGGAATAAGTTAGAGCTGTAAGAAATCCCAGTTAAGAAATTGACAGAAGTTTCAGAAATGTTGCTCTCTGCCTTCATTTGTATCCATCCCCACATTCTTTAGAGAATTTGATGAGGTCTTTGGAGATCTGTGGGTGGTCTCTGGCCTTCAGCTGGTGATGTGGCCTCTCAGTGTTAAAGTGAGGCACCGCTGGCTTCTCTCTGGCTTTGGCTTGGAAAAACACTGGATTTTGTAGGAGTGGTTGGATGGAGAAAGGTGGGATCTCCCCAGAAATCTCCTCTGTGGGCTGAGGCAGCTTTGAAACGGGCGCAGCTGGAGAGGCTTGATGGTGGCTGCAAGGGCTGTGGCTCCCGGCTCCAGACACGCTGCTCGGAAGGACACACATCCATGGTCTCTCCTCAGGGACTTTGACCTCTGCACCTTTATGGCTGCCAACTGAAGTGCCAGCGTGGCATAAATAAGTCAGCTCAAGGAGTGTAGTTCTGGCCCTCGTCCCAGCCTCAGAGGCAGACGTAAATGCCATCCTCTGGCTGCCTTTTGACTTGTTTGGGCTGATTGAAATGATGACTGATAGAATCTTATTTCTTTTCCCTTGGTTTCTTCACTTTGTTACTAAACTCTCTCCCTCTATCTTTGTGTTAATTTAAATCTATTTTGAGTCTGAAGGCTCAACATGTGCCAGGTTGCTATTTGCTGTCATTGGCTTTGGATTATTTTAGCAGCCTGACAGGCTTTGCGTTGTAGCTGTGACATTTTGAGACAAGAAAGTACTGGGGTTTTTTTATAATAGAGATGCAAAAAGTATGGTAATTTAGAGTGCTTTTACAGGCTTGGTTAATAAATTAAAAAAGCTGATCCATGAAGTGCAGACACCTTTGGATTCATGTGCTACCCCATGTTTGGGATCAGATGGACCAATCTGGGAGAGATTTTATTTTCCTTTTCCATGTGTCCAGGGCATATCATGTTGAAACCTGGTAGAAACCAGCTAGTACTGCTGTTTCAAGAGAGGAGCTGGTTCTCTTGGGAGAAATGCCACTTAGCCCATGTGTACACTTTGGTGGTGATGCTGACAGCAGGCTCTCCCTTTGCAGAGAGGTGGAGCTGTTTTGTTGTCATGCCCTGCTTTATTTAAAGACTTGCTCTAAGATAATCTTGTTCCAGCTGTTTCAGGCAGCTTCAGAAAGTAGTTGTTAACTCCTGTGCATAACTTTTTGTCATCTGCAGTTATGAGACAGTAGAATATAAGAGACACCATTAAAATGTTAATTTTTTACAAATATGACCAAATTAGTATGAACTGGGCAAGCTTATGGTAATTACCTCAGCTGTGTGTTTTATTGTTAGGAAGAGGCTTTGTATCTTCCATACAGACTTATGTAAAGCATAATTTCTGTGTTTCCTTGATATTATGGAATTTTTTATTTAGTTTTTCTTGGCTCTGTTCTTGCTTTAAGGAGGCCTCAGATTTGCTCATAGAATGTGGCTGCACCATCTCCATGTTTTGTCCCTGTTCCTGTGGCAGCCTGTGTGTGCCAGGCTGCTGGAGGTGGGGAGCTGAGCTGCCCTGAGTGTGAAGATAAGTGTGTTATGATTGTTGGCTGGAGCTTGTTTCCAGCAGTGTTGAGTGTCTTGAGTCTTGAGTGATGAGTTATTTTGGTTTTGTTTGCAAAATAAAATAGGTTTTGTCAACTAGTAGAATTTGTAAGAAAACACAAGAATGCATGGGAAACTTGGGTAATGTCTTCTTCTTCTTTTTTTTTTTTTTTTCTTTCCCTCCCTGACTTCTCCATCATTCTTTCCAAGGAATTCTATTTCCTCATAGGCTATGGTCCCCATCTGTGACTGTTGGTGGGGTGAGGGGATGTACTTTGCTCAGCCTCACCTTCATACTTCTCCATGCATTGCCTGTTGAACTCTCACTGCTGCTAAGTGTGTATGGCAGCTTTTTCCTGGGCTGCACTGGTGTCCATCCTCAGTCCTCTTCTTAGAGCAGTTAGTGGTATCACCCAAATTGGCTTTTTGAACAGCATTGATATTATAGGCAGAGGTAGTTGGGAAGGAGTGTGGAGGAGATCCCAGACAACAGCTGCTTCTTGGAAGAATCAGATTTAATAGCAAAGATTTCTACTGAGTTTTGCTGTCCCAAGCATGTTAAAATCAAGGTGTGAAATGAAAGATCTGCAGTTATGGCAGAAGACCTGAGCAGTTTACTGAACAAAGGAGTTAACTTGCAGGATTGTGGTTCTATTCCTTAGGGATCTTGTTTCTCACAGAACTGTACCCTCTGCTCCCTGGTATGGCTACACCAGCTGGGAGTTTTGTTTCTTAAATATTTAGGATTTCTACTGTAAGCATGGGGACAAAGATCAGATATTCTGGCTACTGTGGGAATGGTGCAGTTTGAAATGTGAGAGAACAGAGGTTTGCCTTGAGCAGCAGGGCTTTTCAATCTGGAGCCTGCCATTTCACTGGGTTAATTATTTAAACAAGTAATTGCAGTTCAGATATCAAACCCGTATTTCGGGTGCAGTGATTTCTTTCTTTTCCCAGCAAATGTAACAGCAGTGTAATAAAGGGTTGCAGTCAGAAGAAATGCAGGAGGGGTCTGTGATAACTGGAGACCAGATTCGGTGCTTTCCTGTGTCACACAACTTCCTCTGCTATTTCCTAACTCTTCTACGTGGAGTAAAATATCTCTCTCGTGCTTTGACAAGCTGCGTGGGTGGAATGAAGGAGGCTCTTTTCCAGAGTGCTGCTTTCCAGCAGAGCTACTGTCAGTCTGGTGGGAACTTGACCTTGGCTTTTTTACTCTGTGGTAAGATTTCAAGGAATAGTTTACATGGCTTTTACAAGTGGCTGTGTAGTACAGACAGTGCCAGAAATTAAGCTGATGCCTGAAGCCAGACTTATTGTATAAAACTTGGTCTTTCTGTGTTACTTTTTCATTTAACTTACTCTGATAAACCCCATTTTTGTGTGTTGTGCCTGTCCTTTTGCACATGATTTATGCAAGTTTTTAAACAATATATTATGCCCCTTCATTTAGAAGTTGACATGATGAGTAATTATAATACTGCAAACTTGTGTAATCCATGGTGTATTTTAACTTTTTTCCCCTCTTCCCTCTCTTGTGTACTTGTAGCACCAACTTCCCTCTCTTGTGTACTTGTAGCACCAACTTCAGAAGCATTTTCAGATATTTGTTGGGAGAAAGTGACAAGGAATAGAATGAGCAGCGGCTCTGCTGCTTGCATGGAAATGTCTGTGATTTGGAGATTATGCACATTCTTTGTAAGCTCAGGGCCAGTATATAGTAGGAAAGAAAATATGCTGAATTATAGTGGTGATTGTAATTGGCATGTGCTAGCTATGTCTTTATAGTTCTTCATGGAATTGCAATGTTGTATTTAACCACAAAGGGAGAAGTTAAAAATCTTTAATGCATTAACATTATTTTTATAACTGCATAGCAGTTGGAGAGCTACTGGTGTTTGGTAAAATGCTCAGTTCTTTTCCTCAGTTGTGTCTGTCTTTCGATTTTTGTAGTCAGCATAAGTGAAATGCTTGATTTTTTTTTTTTTTTTTACAACATTCACATTTCAGAAGGTTATTGAAAGATCAGCATCTCAGATCAGCAGTAGGTTAGTTAAAACTTGGAGAGACTAAGTTACCGAGTGTTGTACACAAAACTATTGCATCTTGGGAATCTTTCACTGAAAACTTGCATCTGGATGCTTTCATGTTAACTGGATACTCAAAGTTCTAGTGTTGGCTTCTACTGAATTGTCTTCCTAAATTGAGGAAAGACCCTCAGAATAGACCATTTTTCAGTACTCTGGCCCTTGTTCTCAGTGAGGTACCCTGATAGATAGGTAATTTGGGAAGTATTTGGGAACCCGGGCCTGTGGTTCCTTAGTGTCAGAAAAGTCAGGGAGTTATTTTATCCCTGCCTGTGTGACACAGCAGTTGCAGCCTGTGGTCTTTTGCCTCTTAGCTTGAGTAATTCCTTCTGTGTGGCCTGGCCATGAGCGAAGGAGCGCAGGAGGCTTGGCAGTGTGGCTCAGGGAAGTGTTTGTCACATGGCAGAGGAGCAGAGGTGGTGAGGGCTGGGCAGGCTCCCCTTCAGCCCTGGGTTGTGCCCTCGGCTCTGCTCGTGGCTGTACGTGCACAGCAGAGATGGGTCAGGCTGTGCTCGTTAGCTGTGAGCTGTGTCTGCTTCACATCTTTGTGTTTACACACAACAAACAAAAAGGAATGCACAGACATTCTTCAAAACTAGACAACGCTGTGTACCTTTGCTCTGTTTCCATAGGCTGCTGAGTGAGCTGTGATCAGACACCCTGATTGCTTCTGAGAGTCCTCTCAAAGAAATACCTGCTAGCACCAAGCCAGTCTGTGTAGACCTTGGAAGGCTGTTCTCAAAGAATCTTTTTTTCAGCTTGGGTTGCAGCTCATTTCTACAGTGTCTTTTTTTCTTAGCAGTACCTTCATTCTCTGATTTATCTGTAGTTACCCTCTGAAGATGAACATGCAGTTGAGATGATGAAAAACTTGGCATCAAAGAGGTGTCAATAACTTGCTCTTTTTTACATTGAAGGAATATAATCAAAATTCTTCAAGGCTGGCAGGGCTCACAGTTTTTATAAACAGTCAGTGATTACCTTCTTAATAAACTTATTAGTCTGCATAAGATGCTCTTGCCAGTATATGTACTTCCAACTTTAAATATTTATTTTAAAGTAGATTGCAAAAGACCAGCATTATTCTGAGTGTTGTGTCAAGTTAGACTTCTTAGAGTTTCCATTTGAACAGTGGAGGAAGAGATAAGTGCAGTGATGACTTAATCTTACCCTGTGTTAGTTGTGTCCTGTCCTTCTGCCCCATTTGTCACCCCATGTCTCTGTTTTTATAGGCAGAAGCTTTGCTTGCTGAGGGCAGCACTTGCTGTGTGCCCCAGCTTCTTACCTGTTGGAAGCCCATCCAGTTCTGAGCTGCCTGAGCCTTCTGTGCAGAGGCTCTTGCTAAGCTGGTGATGCTCATCTTCCTGTCTTCACCCTCAGCTCTGCCCTGACTAGGAGACAAAATTCAGAGCAAGGAAGCAGAAAAAAGCCCTTTATCAATGCCAAGCTGTGACAAACTCTTCCCTGTCCTTCAGAGTAGGGAATGAAGCTCTCGAGTTCAATTTCTGAAATGTGCCTTGTGGCAGCTTCATGAACACTGTCTTTAGGGTGAGGCTTTGCAGTTTAACCTCATTTAAGTGCAGGTGGCTCCTGTAAAAGGATGCTTTCTCCCTCTGCCCACCACCACTGCAAATGTTTTCTGTGTGGGAGCAGCAGAATCTCCAATAGTCTGGGCTTCCCTGAGTGAGACTGCATCCCTGTCTGCTCTGATTAAACTGACCTTGCCAGAAAACAAACACAAAAATTAGTTGCTCAGCAATGAGCTGATAAACTGCATGAGTGATCAAATGACATAAAGGCTGTGGCAGAAATTAATGTGGTTGCTCCCTTTGGTGTCAGCCTGTGATCTCGTGGGCTTCAGGCTTGGCTGGGCTCTCTGGGATTGGGATGGGAGCACAGCAGGGGAGAAAGGAGGGCCCAGTGGGTGACCCGGAGGGGAGAAGTTCATGTCAGCAGTAGCCTTTATCACGACATGCTAACCCTTTCACAGGCTGTCTGCCTTGGCTTGAGCTGGTGGCTCCTCCAGTCCATGCATGCTGCTGGAGATCCTCTCTGCAGGCAGAGTCTTCATGCAGGGCTTTTTTGTGCAGCTCTTCTGGTGGCATAACCAGGGTCTCACTTTTATTGTCTCCCACACAGGCGTCCTGAGGAAGAATGAGTTTCATCTTCCTGTTCAGGAGTTAAAATTCTCAATTTACAGACAAATTAATTTAACAAAGCTTGTTAATTTTAGGTTTCACAAGGAGAGACAGGTTTCATGATGCCAGACAGAAGAAGTGTGTGTGGTGGCTCTCTGTTAGCAGAGGAAATGTTAGGGTAAATGGGGAGTTAAGGACAAAGTACAGCTCCCACAGATACTCAGTGGAAACAATTACTGCCTTTTGTTCCTTGACACAGTGGGGTTTGACCTGGATAGGTACAAGTGTGTGGTTTGGGATTTTTTTTTTTTTTTTGGTGAACTGTCCACCCACAATTTTCCAGTGGTGGTCAAGTCAAGGGCCCCATTTTCAGCTGTCTGGGACACTGAGCAGCAGCTCCCCCTTCTCGCCCTTCTGTGGAGGATCACTGGTGCTGCTGCCCGGCTGACTGAAGGGCTGGTCCCCAGGGGCTTGGGGGTGCTTGGGGGATCAAGGTCTGCAACTCTGCAGGAGCTGAGCAGCTCATTTTAGGAATGTCTGCCTTAACATTTTTGCCAGATACGTGTGAATTACTGTCTGAGGAAGGTACAGAAGAGATCCCTACAGCCCCAAAGCACCCTGTTCTGGGTCTCCTCTCTTCCCCCAGCCCTTTTGTTGGCAGCAGCCAAGCTGAAGGTTTTGCAGACAAGTCACTTTTACTGTGCAGTCCTGATTTGTCTCCCAGGGAGCTTCATGTTGTGAGCTGAATGACACTTTACTCCCTTTTGGGGAAAAAAAGATATATTTTAGCATAATGCATATTCATGAAGCTGCATTATGGTTGCTGTGACAACCTCAGCAGTGGCAGTCGAGATCTGTATGTTGAACTACATCTCCAGTCCCCATATTGAACTACAGAACATGTTACACAGCTTTCCACTCTTTTTTTCCTCCCCTCCTCCTCCCAGTGGACAATATAAATTGTTTGAGGTGATGCTTAATTAATAGCTGCATCTGTTTTAAGTCTCAACACCAAAGCACAACTTCCTGTTGGTTTCCAAACTGTGTTAACTGAGTGTTGCTTCTGCTGGGAGTGTGTAACACGCAGGAAGTGATTCTGGTGGGATTTTTTTGTTGTCTCACTTCAAACTCACAGGCATAATAATCCTGAGTTACTAAGCATAATGCTTCTTCAAGGGTAGCCTGATAATTTCACCTATTATGAAGAGAAACAACTCACAGAGTCCATCCCCATAGTCTATCCCTGTCTAGTCTAGTCTGTTCCTAGAGTTTTAAGGACTCCTGACCCTGTCAGGAGCTTTTAATAGATGTTACTCAAAACCAGAAAGGAGTTTGTTCTGGCTATGTTCTGGCCCTGAAGCCAAGGGTGATGTAATTCAAGGAAGACTTGACCAGCCTGTGACGCTGAAGCAGTGAGTGTTATTTCAGGATGAACCTGTTGTGATGAGTGTGGGAGGGCTCAGCTGGAAGATTTGTTTGCGTGTTTGTGATGTCAGAAATTGAGGGCACTTGTGCAATGCTTGTAATTTTCAGAGAGTGTTTGTAAGCTGCTCTTGGCCAATCCAACTGAATGTGTGGCCTAAAGTATTGCAGTCTTGGTTTCCGATGACAAGTGATGACATCCTATACTGAGAACCAAAATGTTGCATTGTCCTGGATGAGCTCAGTCTCAGGTTGGAGCTGTTCATGACACGAAAGGGCCGTGTTGAGTGTGAGTTGTGCCCCTTCTGTGTACTAAAATCTTTGTTGAGTTGAGCTTAATGAAAAGTTTTCTTGAAAAGTACAAACTTCCCCTTTACAAAAGCACTCTCTGTTGTTCAAGAAGAACTGTGGGTAAAGTTTGGCTTTCTTCAGAGATGTGAGCCTTCTGGAGAGTAGTTTGGGAGAAGTCTGTGCACAGGGGGAAGGAAACTGTCCTTTTCTTTTATCCTGTGCTCTGGGATGACCCTGCTTGAGTAGGGATGTTGGACCAGATGACCCACTGTGGTTCCTTCCACTCTCACCCATTCTGATTCTGTGAAAAGCTGAGCGGACAAGGAGCTCTCTAGTGCAGTTGATCTTTCTCTGGTTAGTTTCTTAAATATTAATAAGTACAAAATGTCTGGAAAGTGACTTGAAATGAGATTCCATTCATTAAAATGAAATATTGGGGGGAAAAATCATGTAGCAGGAGGGAACTTTTTGCACAGAACATTATACAGGGGACTCTGAATCTGTATTAGGCTTAGATAGACTCACTGTTCCTTTCAGTTTTAGTTAAACATGTCTAGAAACTAATACACCAAGCTTAATTTTCAGTGTATGTGATGGATTGAGTTTGTCTTGTGTTACTGCTCTCCTGTGAACTCTCAGGATATTATTAAGGAGCATTTACATTACTTATAGAGTATTATTATTAAGGAGCATTTACATTACTTATAGAAGTAATGGATACCAAACACAATCTTGATACTTTCCACTCCCTCAGTTTGCACATCCCGTCCTCACGATAAGACCAAAAAGTCCTGGTGTTGACAATAATGTCTGTATTTGTTCATCCACTCACAGCCTGGCTTTTCTTGGATACCAGGGCTCTTACATTGGACTTCCACAGAAATGCATTTTGAGAATGAAAGGACAATATGAAGGAGATGGAATGTAGAAATGAGAACTAGGGGTATGCTAGATTTGCATCTGAAAAGCTATTTTTCTAGCAAAAGAAGCAGGGGTGCTTTGAAGGTTACTGTACTGTGTCATATCTTGTAGGGCCTTTTTGACCTGGAATGAAATTCATCCATGATGTTTTAAGTGGTTTCTTTGTTTGTTTTCCCTCAGGCTCCAGACTAACACTTGCTGAGGCAATGCTGTTTGACTTTGTGTAGCAGGTTTTTGTTTTGTTAACAGCCAAGGAAAGCTGACTGAACCCTCTGTTGTGAAGGAGAGCCCTTTCTCTGAAAAGCGCACTTGAAAATTTAGCTGTTCAGTCCCTGCTGGGTCTACCAGGCCACAGACTGCACTTGTGTAAAAACTAAATGCAACAACAGAAAACCTAAACCTGTGTACTACTTGTGGGAGCCTCTGGGGTGAGTTTAGGCAGGTTTCCGACAGCAGCAGTTCATTGGCTACTGCACTTCTGAGTTCCCTCTTCATCCCAACCTCTTCCTCCTCCATGCAGGAGTAGAAATGGGGTGGCAGTGGCAGGAAGGGGTGGGAGGGTTGTCCATGGGAACACCTCTCATGAACAAGTCCCTCCAGATGGCAGGGGTGGCTGTCAATATTCCCTGGAAATGGTTGTCTGCTTACTGAAGCGTCTCTATAAACGTAGGCTGAAAAATTTCTTGTAGATCTCCTTACAATTTTCATGTGGAAGTTTGGGAGAACTTGATTTTTCTGTTCTTAGTATAAATTTGGAACGTGAGTGTATGTTGGTTTTGGGTCTTGATATTTTCACTGGAAATAAAGGTCTGACAGTTTTTTGAGGGTTTTACATAGCAGGTCAAAATAAAGGTATCTCTTCCCTGGCCCTCTCTAAAAGGAATAAAGCTTCCAGCTTGAAGGACTTGTTTTAGCTGGTAGATATTAATGGCAATTAGAAAGAAAACCTTTAAAGATTATTTTAGCTAGGAAGTTTTTTAAGCATGGAGAAAATAGACCTGTTTCACTTGATTACTGTCACATGTATGGCAGTGTTGGGAAATGCATGTTTGGCAGTGTTTAAAATGCATGGAGTTAAGATACTTGTGTTTTTATTAGAGTGTTATGGTATTTGTTAGTAGTTTGAAAGCAGAGTGAGATGTGGGTCTGCCTTTGCACTCTGAGCTCCTCACATGCAGAGAGTTGCTTGGTGGTTTTGATGTAGTGGGTATGGGAAGTTAGTAGAAACAGCCAGAAATAACCACAGCTGAACCAGCTGGGCTCAGAATGGGTGTTTGGGTCCAGGATAGGTAGCTGGGAGAAGGTGAGGGATGAATAGCTATGATGGTGAAGGGAGTGTTTTGATACTTAGTTGCTGTATTTTACAGTAAATCTAATTCTAGATCAGATTCTGGTCTTTCATTTTATAAAAGCTTCCCCAAGCTTGCCTAAATTTGACTTTAGTCAGTTGGAATACAGAATCTCCAAGAATTTTTTTTCCTAGTGAAATTGCTGAAATGTCAGCATAAAAAAAAAAAAGTTACTGGTTGCAGGAACAGGCTGCTGACATAAAAAGCCTGTCTTAGATCCAACATTTGGCTGGAGGCCAGATAATGAGTTTTCATAGGAGCTTGTTGGCAAGCTTACATTTCTGCTTAGGTTAATGTAATGTAACTGTAAGTAATTTGGGAACCTGGTACATGCAAAACAATTTTTAGACAAAATGATCTTATTATTTTTAAATTTTAACTGAGAAGATATTTTTATAAACCAGCTTCTGGTACTTCAGGCACTTCAGAAATGCTTGGAGTGTGGTTCTTTACGATGTCCTCCTTTAATGGTTAACCTACTGAATAATCCTTTAGAAATATTGACCCTCATGGACATACCTGTCAAATCAGAATTTATGCTGACTTCATTCAGTGGAGTAATTTAAAGAAAGGTTTGCATTTTTGAAAGGCTTGTTAGTAACATACATAGGGGTAAGTCATCAGTTTTGTGAGTAAAAAAATACCATAAATGTGTTCATGGGTGACCTGCTGGCCAGGTTATTCTGTGACCTTGTGCTGAAATGCATGAGCCGTCCTAGGATGAGAAAGGAGCTCAATTTCCCCAAATGGTGCCCATTCCTGGCAGTTATGCCAGTGGGTCTCTTCACTTCCTTGTGGTTTTTTTCAGTCTTCATTCAAAGGGTTGGAGATTGCTTTGTCTCAAGATGGTTTTGATGCTTCTCATTTCTTACGCGTGCAAGTGAATGTGAATTTATGCTAAGGGGAAGGGAAGCTGAACTCTCATCTTGAACCATCTGTGAAAGTACTGGATATACCAGGCTATAAAACATGTCCAGATCCAGCCCTGTCCTTTGAGGAGCAGTGGATAAATGTGCTTTTAACAGGACAATGCTGAGGTCTCCTGTTTCTGTCCAGGACAGCGGTGCTCATCTGCACTCACTGCTCCATTTCTGAGAGGGATAGAGAGGGCATGGGATGGATGCTTGTCCTCCATCATTATGGGCTGCCAGCCACTCCAGAAAAGGAATAACTATTCCATGCCTTATTATTTCCATGCACTGCTGTAGCATTATCAGTGGCAGCATGCATGATGAGCAGACAGGATTTGGTTTACAGCTGCTTTGCTGTAGGTCTCCTACACGGTATGTAAATCTGGTTGAATAGATGGAGATGTGATGGGAGAGAGAACAACACAATGGTGCTGGTGCTTATCAGAGGTTTAAACTTCCCTCATACCATTTGTTCCCTAATTGCTATTAATAGTAGGGCCTAGAGATATTTCTGGATGTGATAGCTGACAAGTTTCTTCATCAAATAGTCAATGAATGAGCAAGAAGTGTTTCTATTTTAAACATAGCTCTGACAAGTAAAAGAACTTCAAAGTAAAGCTGTTCTTAGAAAATAACCTTGGTGTGAGTTACCACAAGTGTTTCTCTATAAGTGATAGATTAAACACAGGTTGAAACTTTAAGCATCTCTGATAAAGAAAGAATTTTGTGGGGGTTTTTTGTCAGCTGTACTGTAAGTGGTTTGTATTGGTTTAAAACTTCTGTGTTTAATTGAAAGGTGCTAATAAACTTTGGCAGAGGTGCAAACTAAGACATATTTGAAGGGAATGATCTGGTTTGAACTTGGAGTGAATAGTCAGTGCCAAAGTGTTAGGTTAAGTGGAGAATCCATAGGGAAAGTTGAAGAGCTCTGTTGAAAAGAGCTTTGTTCTAGCAGGTGAGAATTGCCTTAGGTACAAAGGCTGTGGTAGCAGAAGATTTTTGTATTTTGCTCTCTGTTTTTACTCCTGAAGTGACATGAGTCTGAATTTACCTTTGTACTTCCATCTCACACCAGTGTCTGGGATTATGTGCCATGAAGCCAAGCATGACCTCTAATGAAGACGATAGTAGTGCTGACCATAGAGGACAAAAGGGTAGTACCAGGAACAAGTGCCTCAAAAAAGGTTTTTAAAAATCCATTTGCTAGAGCATGGCATTGTCCTCCAGATGAATCTCTGTGTGCTGAGATAATTGTGGCTGTTTTGTTATAAACTGACAGAGCAGGAGTGACAGGGTCAAGGAACTAACTGCTGGGTTTGGCTTTTTTTTTTAAAGGTGAAGCTTGGCACCTTTGGTGCAGAGTGTGATTTCTTGAATGGGACCAGTTTGGCAAGTCTGGATTAAATCAGAAATTATACAGTGCAGTGTTTTGAAAAGCTGCCATTACAATGAGTTTGCACACATAAATTAAACTTTCTTCTGGTGTCTTTTAAAAAGCAAAATGCTTCTCCTAGTATAATTTCAGGGGTGTACAAGATTGTCAGTTGTGGTAATTTTAAGGATTTTGGCAGTGTGCTTGAATATGATTTATGGTCTGTTTCAACTGTCTAATTTTTCATGAAATCTTCTGCATGGATCTGTCTGTGGCTTTTTTCAGTAAACCCACGGTACTTTGTTTTGTTAGCCTGAGGTCATAGTGAGATAGGATAACATCCTTACTCTTTTGCTCTGGTTTGTCTGGGAATTTAAAACTTGGTTGTGAAGCTTGGTGGATTTTCCTGTCTTTGATTAGAAGCATCACAAATTGAAGAACATTGACTTATAAGCTAAACTTTTTTTTTGTTCGTTTCAAATAATCTGTTAGGAGCTGACTTCCTGATCTTTCTTTGGAGTGCAGGTTGTTGCTTTCTGCCTATTCTGACTTGCTTTAAAAACTGCCAGGAGAGAGGGGACATGATAGTCTGGGAAGAAGGTAAATGATCAACTACTGCAAACTAAACCATGCATCTGTTACACTATGGAAACAACTCCTGTTAAGAAGCTAAGCATGTTTTTCCTCCAGTGGCAGGAAGGCACTTGAAAGATGGTTGGGAGTAGTTAGTGATAAGAATGTGTGTATTTAGATTTATTACAAGCTTTCTAAAATACTCTTGATTTCTTGTTCTTGCAGAGACTCCAACCGTCATGTTAAGGTAAAGCAGAAAAGTGCAGTGCTGAACATGCTAAAGAAGTTGGACAAAATAAGGTTCAGAGGTCACAAGAGAGATGAGTTCCTTGATTTAGCAGAGTCTCCAAATGCTTCAGACACTGAATGTGGAGATGAAATCCCGGTGAAGATACCTCGAACTTCAGCTCGAGACAATGAGGAGTTGAGAGACCCTGTAAGTACTCAAATTAGTATAATTTTTTATATTATGTTATTTACTTTACAGGCAGAAAAATAACAGAAATTACTAATTCTTTATCCTTATATAATGGTTGTAAAACTTGAAGATTATGGGCTAGGAAGTAACTTTCCAGTAATAGGTCTTCATTTTGTGGAAAAATCAATTAATTTCTCAATACTACAGTTCCCTGTCCTTACTTCTAATTTTAGATATTGTGAGTTGACAGGTTTGTTAACTTTGGATGTGCTTCTGGATGCTCTCTGGTTTTTATTTGTTTTGTTGAATTACTAATGGACATGTGAAAGAGAAAAGGCAACTTTTCAGCCTGAGGAGCTCAGATCTGCTCAAATGACACTGTCCAGGACTTTAAGGATAATACTTCTGGTTGCTTCATTGGTGTTAGAGGGTCACACCAGCTCCTTCTCCACTGCAGTGTTATAACCAGTAGTGCTTCCATGCAAGTAGAGCTGGTTTAAACCTGTGAAGGGGGTGCTAAAATGTTTTGGTGCTTATAAGCAGAAGCACCAAAGCACACCTATGTTTTTCAAAGACATTACTTAAGGAAAAGTTAAATATTTGTTAAAAAAGTAAAAAAAAAAAATCCTTCTTTAAGTGTTAAGAAGTGGCTGAAGTGGCTGTAGATCCATGAGCTTGGAGTGCCACAGTATTACTTTAGATTTGTCTATATAATTGTATTGTGGAAGGTGCTTGGAATTCAGAACTTCTGTCACCCTTTGAAAGCTTCCTGTACAGTTTTTATCCCCAAAATGTAATCAGACTGTTGTCTGAAGGCTCATGGCTAGGAGCATGGGGCTTGCTCACAGGAAGCTGTAAACTAAAAGATTTTAAACTGTATATGCTTATGCATCTCCTTTGGGGCTGGCAGCTTGTATCTAGTTCTGTAGCTCTTATCTTTTTTAAATTGAAGTGGGCTTTCATGGTACTACATACAGTCTTTCTTATAGAGAGCTTTTCTGCCAGAATGTTTTTCCTATGATCATGGAACAAACAGGTGGTAATGACAGAGCATGTTTTGGTCACATAAAGTCTGTTATATGGAAATCCTCAAGCTTCTCAGACAAGGAAATCTGTTAAGTGCTATTCCTTTGCTCTTATTCTACTGAAGACATGTATCTGTGGTAATGTTCCTCACTCGAGGTCACCAGATGTGGAATTTGCATGTAACTCCAACATGGGAAGAGATGAGAATCTTGATTCCATGTTTCAGAAGGCTGATTTATTATTTTATGATATATATTATATTAAAACAAAAGGATATATTAAAACTATGTTAAAATAATAGAAGAAGGATTTAATCAGAAGGCTAGCAAGGAATAGAAAGGAATGGAATGATAATAAAATCCTGTGACTGCTCACAGCCTCGACACAGGTGGCTGTCATTGGTCATCTAGTAAAAACAATTTCACATGCTGGGTAAACAATTCTCCAAATCACATTCCAAAGCAGCAAAACATGGAGAAGCTGAAGCTTCTCAGCTTCTCAGGAGAAAAAGATCTGAATGAAAGGATTTTTCATAAACTGTGTCTGTGACATTCGTCATTTGTTAAGATGTAAGTATTGTGAATACTGGGACTAATCTTTGATGCTGTCCTTCCAATGTGGTATTTTGAGTTTTTTGTAGGTAAATACTGGCTTATTTTCATTAAACTTCAGGCTTTATGTTTGGTGTTGGTACATATGCCTTTTGTAATTAATCAGAAGTATCTGGATGGCAGAGCTAGAGGCTACAGAAAGATCTGCCTTAAACTCCAGGTACTATTTTCTGTATTTCTTCAGGGGAGTAGTAGCTCCTGGGTGGTATGGAGGGCAGCTGAGGGCACAGCAAGGTAAACTTGTAGTTTTGAATAGTAATGAAGCCTTAACAGCTGCACATCTGCAGTGATGGTCTCTGTTTTCTCAAAATGTTGATCTCTGTGTGCTGAGAAGGGAGCTTGGAGAAGCATTTGCTCTCTGGTTGATTACATTCTGCACTAGGCTGTTGTGGTCCTTGGGTCCAAGTCCTGGGATACAGCTGAGGGCAGCTGTTTAAAATCAGGGAGAAAGAAAGAGAGGAAAGCAGAAATGGTATCAACCTTGTTTTGCTCTGCTTCTGATGTTTGGGAGCTCCAAACCCAGGGTGATGCTGGATGCTAAGAGCAGTGGCTGTGTTACAGATATGAGCAAAATAAAAAAATTGCTATGAAGAGAAAGGTCTGACATACAAGGGATAAATTTCAGATGGGAATTTTGGGAGATTAACAGTTGGCCCTCACAGGCATCTGTGCACTCAGTGCTGCTGCCCATCCCTCAAATGAAGGGAGAAGAAATAACCCCTGTGCTGCAGAGGTGCCAAGAGTAAAGAAAGTAATGCTTATATACTTAAATCAATATTAAAGTAGTGGTGTCTGAGGTTGTGTAAACAGTGCAATTCTGAATTTTTTTTCTGTTTCTTATTGAGATTATATAGTTGAGTTGTGCCTGAAATGGTTTTAATTCAGTGTCTAAAACTCATAACTTAAATTGCTTGTGCAGGGTGTTTTTCTTTTATAGGCTTTGTAAGCAACTTAGTATTATATTTCTATTACACTGATCATGGGAAAACCAAATCTTATTGGTTTCTTCCTGTTTAATACCTTTGGGAAACTGTTGAAAGCACACAAAAACCAATGCAAGTCTTCTGTGTAAATGGCAGTTAGGCTACATGTCTTTTCAGATAGATGTGCTTCTGTTCCTTCTGATCTACATGTCTACTGTAGATCCTGTAGATCAGAAGGAACAAAAGCACACCTATCTGAAAAGGATCTGTAGGATCCTTTTCACACAGGATCTACAGTGTATCTGTAGATCCACTTCGGTTCCTTCATGGTTTCTATTAAAATCTGGGTACAGAACTCATGGTCTTGAAAGAGCAAGGCTCTTGGAACTGAACATAAGCACCCAAAACTAGGGTCCTAGTCCCCTTATCTGCATCTTCACTGTCAGCTATTCCCTAGACAAAGACTTCATCTCTGCCTCTCTCTGCTTCCCTCCCCTGCCCCTGTCTGGTGTATTATTCATTTTGGAGGCATCAAGAAAAGATCTCTGTCTATTAGAACAGCACAGCGCATCTATGAGTGAAGAACCCTTCATGGGTTTACAGTGCTCTTAAAAATGTGCCTCTTCTTTAGGTATATATCTGAACTTGACAAACGAGTGCAAAAGCTTGATACAAATGGAGGTTGCAGAGTAAAAAGCCTTGTGATAAAAGCTTGTGATTGCAGAGCCCTGACCATCTGCCAGGAGGAGCAGCATCCTCTGTTGCACTTGCAGCAAATGAAGTGAATGCTCAGTCCCAGGCCACAGACTGCTCAGTGGCACTTAGTCCCAACACTTCACATGCCTTATTGAAGTTACACATGTAAAATTCATACCCTGTGAAAAAACAGAAAGGATGGCCAGATAAGGTCATTTCCTGTTCTTTATCTTTAAACTGAGCTTTACCTATTTAGTTCAATAATAAACATCCTAACCTGTGTTTGGGTAAAGCACTCTGCTAGCTCCTGGTCCAAGGACTCTGGAGGTGGAAGGATTTATATTTTCCTTTGAATTCTCAGTGGTTTCTGAGAGTTTTTGTTCAAAAAAGAGTTTTGGAACTAGTTTGGATTCAGCTTACAGGCTGGCTGCTTGCTTGTGTGGGTTTCCTCCTCTCATTTAAGTGCCCCAGCTTACCAGATATGTCTTGAATAGGAGATGCTTTCTTAGGTCGCGGTGGGTGTTTGGATGCTGTGATCAGATCATTGCCAAGACAGCAGTACTGGTTAACAAATTTAACTCTCTGCTAAATATCTCTTTCAATTCCTGAATGGCTTCCTAGATGTCTTCCTTCGTTCCCTCTTTACCATAGCTGGTTGTTTGGTTTTTTTTTAAGGCAAAGGTATTAGACACTCCATGCAGCACTGCTCTGTCTGCATTGTTTGGTAAAATCACCACAATTGCAAAATAGGTAGAGGGAGGAACCTGGACCATTCCAAAACAATTAGCATGTGATTTGTTGTGACATTAGAAATTGAGGCAATGTTGCTTGCTCAGTAATTAAAGTCCCCTTTATTCAGTGCTACCCTTCCTGTTTGTACAGAAGGGGAGACAAGATCCTGTTCTACATGCAGGTGTATGAATGAATGTGTTGCAGACAGATCACATCCCTTTCACAGAGCAGAGAAAGAACAAACTGTGTTTAAACCTGTAGGCTGGCACTAACCTGGCAGTGAGAATTGCTGGTAAAGCTCTCTTGTATCTGGCATATTGTACTGGAAGCAGTCTAATCTACTTATGCAAGTTCCCTGCCAGTGTGCTAGGATTAAATCTGGGTTATTGTGGTACAGCAAACATTACTTTAATTGCTCTTGCAGTATAGCTTGGTTTTCCCTGACACATGCCAATTAAAACCTCAAATGCTGCTCTGTTGGTCATCTCATTTACAGGGATTGGAAGGTATAAAGCACGATGCAAACATTACAGTTAAGAAGTTAAAGCCTCTGAACCTGGCTAGCACTAGGTTTTAAAAAAATTATGTAGAATATAGCTGTGGTTTAGGAACATGCCAGTATGGGTATGTTTCCATGAATAGCTACTAAGAATTAACTATTCATGCAGATGCTTTCATTCTTATGCAATGTTGTTGAGTTTTTCCTTTTCTTACAGCAGGTAATTGCATCATTCATGGGGAGCCCTTTCATAATTTGAAGTGAGAAAATGCACATGAAGTGTCAGATGAAAAACTTGGGAGGCTAGAACTTCACAAGACAAGCTGCGTAGTTTGTTGTTTTGCTGAAGATTTCTCCCCTTCTCTTTTTTCCTCAAATGAATGCAAGTTAAAAATTTCTATTTTAAACTGTCTCTTCCCTGTGTTGTGTCCCAGCCACTTTCTGGGCTCTGAGGAGTGACTTGAGTGGATGATTTTGCCCCTGGCATTGGCATGTTGTGTCCTCACTGCTCCCCATCCTTTGTGTTTGAGAGCTGCTCCTCTCCGAGGAAACTTCACCATTTTGTGAGATATTCCTAGACAAAAGTCATCCACATACATATGATGTTGTGGAAGGAAATCAGAAGTAGTTGTGTTTCTGTGTGATACTGAAGAGGTGCTGTGCTGCAAGTGGAGAGGACAGATCCATTTAGCTGGGAAGTGACTGGGACCCTTTCTGTGGCTGTACAGCAGCAGTGGCAGCACACAGAACAAAATCCCAGGGCTTGCAGCATGGAGGGGTTTTGGAGAGGGAAAGCAGAGAAGTCTTGGGCTGGAAAGTGCTGTATGAAAAGCCTGAACTGCAGATGGCTTGAAAAATGCTTTTGTGAGGAGATAAGGGTTTTAGATCTGGAGCTGGATGTGGCTTGGACAAGCAGCCCTGAGCTCTGCTGATGGGTTGCAGGCAGTCTGTTGTCATCAGAAATGTTCCTTTAACCCTTCTGTCTCTGTGTTCACCTCGGGCATTTCTGTGTTCCTAGGCACTGCCTTCTTCTCATGGTCTTGGCTAAGTAATAACGATTGCCAACCTTTTAAGAGGGCTCTTGTGTCAAATACTGTCACAGCTAGAGAGGCAGAAGGAAAAGCAGAAATCTGTGGAAGCCTTCAAGGCTTTTACTGTGAGTCAGAAACTGGAAAGGACATCTGTACAGGGCAGTGTAGGTAATCCAGCCTGAGTCCCAGCACTGTCCACAGAGGCAGCAGAGAGGAGAAACCTTTACCCAGATAAAACTGGAATTAATACAAGGATTTTGTTAACTTGTGAATTGAGCCAGATATGCTAGCTTCAGACACAGGGACTTTTTTGAATTCAGAGGGGAGCAGTTGACCTTCAGCAAATGTAGAGGCATTATTTCTTGTTTTCTTAGATGTGTTGGTGTGGAGAAAAGCTTCAGTGACAGAGACATCTGTTTAAATGTTTTCTATATCAGTGTCCCGGGCATCCTCAGTTTTTCTGTGTGTTTCTAAATGGTACTTATAAAACGTTGTGATTATGTTAATTTTGGAAATTGACTGCACCATCAAACTTATGTCACTGTGTATCTTAATAAGCCATTTTTTATTACATGTTAGTTACATGATCTTGCTCCTAGTATTCTAGTGAGCAGCCTTATGTTTTAACTCAGTGGATTTTCTTTCTCTTTTTTCTCCTCTCTAAGTTAGAAGTTTTGTAGCTAGTTTAAACATGTGTACCTTTTGATTTTTAACCTGTCTGTGGATGCCACGCTGCTTAGGTCCAATGCTTTAGCAGATAAACATATTTGGAAACTCTAAGAATGAGGATATTACCATGTTAACTGGTATCACTCTCCCCAGTGCTCTGCACCTCTTGCTCTTTCCTTCTTCCTTAGAGGCACAGTTAAGGTATCCTGGGCTTTTAATTATTCACTCAACAGCTCTGAAGAAGCAAAAGCAGAGCTGATTCTCTAGGCATATTTCTGAAATGTAGCACATCTTTGGGTAAAATATCTTGAGTACCTTCAGTGAGGATGAAAACTTGAATATGCTTAGGTACTTGCTAGGCCCTTTCTTTTTCCTGTCCCCCCTCACCTGGGGTGGGGAGCAGCTGCAGTCTAAGCACGGGGCTGATGCCCAATTCAGGCACATTCTTTTTGAGTACTGCTCCTTGCTCTTTGTCCTGTATGTGATTTTATTTATTTATCAATAAAATATTTGAGCAGTGGCACTGTTTCTTCAGACAGCTCCCTGTGAAATCCTGCATGCTGGGAGCAGAGGTTGTCCCTTTGTGCTAGGTGTGGGTGTATAATGCAGAAAGCCATGCATTAACGCCTGGGCAGCGTCTGAATTTTAATAACACTTCCCTTGTGCCTGCACATGGAGTGTGTTGTAAGGGTGCTGCTTTTCAGCTTCAGCCACACCATCCTCCTTGGGGCTCTCCTAATGTCTGGCAAGTGATAGCACTAAATCTTGCAGTGTAAATAAATACAGCCCAGCTCTGTAGATAAGAGATCAACACAGAGGTCAATTTGCATCCTGTGCTCATCTGAAAAGAGTCTCTGATAATCTTCTGCAGTGGCTGGAGCAGCTGCAGATGGCATCTCTCACTGCACCTCCTGTCTAAAGGCAGCAGTGGTGGGGAAATGTGGGCATGGCGAGGAGGATGCTGCGCTGCAACTCCCGGTGTGAGTCCTGCCCAGGGCTCTGTCCCTCTCTGCTGTGCTGTGATTCCTGCCAGCTCCAAGATGGGAAGTAGCCCAGGGCTGCTGCTGAGCTAAGAGCTCCTGCTCCTCGTCAGGGCCAGCAGCACTGACAGAGCGTGTGTGGGTGGTGCTGCTTGGGGGACTGGAAATAGCATCCGTCTCTGCTTGGCACTGTGTTCAGCAAGCCCAGGTGGGGAGCTGGTGCTAGGTAGGTGCTGGGCAGTGACTGCCTACAGATTGCTGATATGCCTGCACAGACAGATTCTGAGGCTTAAGCTCAGGATCTGTTCTTAAACTCAGTTTCAAACAAGAAAACAGATGTTTAATAGCTATTTCCACACTGTTTTATCTTGAAAATACAAATCAATCCCAATTGTGAAAGTACTTTGCTGTCAGTAAGCTTTCTGCACATCTTTCCTAAAACATAAAAAATATCTGAATTTAATGTCTTCTGTACATTACTTGAATTTATATATGTATGTAATTTAAGCTGTCATGGTTAAATGTATGCAAGGAATACATTTAACCATGTTTGTTTGAAAGGAATGCGGTTCCTGTATGTTTGCAGGGTTCAAACAAGGAGTGGAGAATAGTCAGAATACGTAAATAAATTCCTTTTTTGTCTTGAGATCGTTTTTGAGAGGTAGGTTTCTGTAATCTATCCCTTTGGTTTTGAGTATAAACTGCTAGAGAAACTCCTGCAATTCTCATTGACAGATTTTTCCTACCTGGTGGGGCCTGTACACAAGCACTGAGCAACCATTACCCAGGAGATGCCCTCACCCACCCTTTTCCCTGCTGTCTGAAAATGCCCACTTGATGAGAGAAAGAAGGCATCACCTGCCTTCTGCTCTGTGGCCTGGGGTTTTTCTGTGTTTAATTCATGGAGGTGGACATTGTCAGTGGTCTCACTAACTAATCAAATTACTTTTTAATTCCTGCTTTCTGCAGTATTTTCAGTATTCTGCTGAGTTCATTCAAGGGGTGATCTCTTGAAGCATGCAATCTTCTGATTTCCTACTCTCCTAACCATGCCAGGGTGAGCTCCTGGGCACCAACAACATCCTTCTGCAGTAACTGGAGAGTTACTGTTGTGGGGGAGTGGGGAGCCCCTTCCTTGCTGAGAGGCTGTGCTCTTGAAAATTGCACATTCCATAGATGGATATTAATATACAATATGTGTTTCCCAGTAGCTCAGTGATTATCTAGAAAAGTATTACTTGTGCTGGCTTCACAATTTTATGTTTAAAGTGTGTAGCATTGACCATTCACTCTATGGGAAGAGGAGAGGGATAGTACAAATATGGCTTTTCAGTCAGCAGAAGAAAGGATTAAATGATGATGCAGTAGAACTGGTGAGGGTGGTGATGGGAAATACTTGTTTGCTGTAGCTTCCCAAGGTTTGCAGAAGTGTGTTCTGTAAATTCACATTTGATTAGCTTTCATTCACTTATTTTGGTAATCTGATGCTGAAAGAGGCATGTAGAGTTGTTAATACATGCTTGTTTCTTTACGGCCCCAGAAATCAGTTGATGTATTTAAATGACACGCACACACACAAAAAAAATCCTTCTGAACTTTCAGTATGTTCTGGCTTTCTTATAGGCTGGTCCAGGGACCACCATCATGGCTTCAGGAGTCCAGGATTTTAACAGAACAGAGTCTGACAGACTGAATGAGATCAAAGGTCACCTGGAAATAGCCTTACTGGAAAAACACTTTTTACGTAAGTATAAAATGCTCTGTGGAGAGGAATAGCTTTGGACTTCTGAAATAATGTTTCTCTAACAGTAGGAGTTGGCATCAGAATTTTGAGGTGTGCTGATGTGCAGATAGCACGTGGGTTTATGCTTCTCTAAGAAGAACTTAAAAGCATTCCCAGGGTTTCTGGGTCACTTGGGTATTTTTTTCCTCGTTACATTCCTCACAACAAACTCACTGTGTGACAAAAGCTGCGTAGTTGAAGTCTTGATGTTGACATCTGCAGGTTGTCTTAGAACTAAGTCAACCTTAATGTGCCTGCAATAGGTGTTTTGCTTTCCAGTAGTAACTGCTAAGAAGAGATTTATGACAGGGAGACCAGTTCATTTTTGTGGCAGCTGTTTCAACAAATAATGCACCTTAAAACACGAGTCTCTTAACATGATGTGTATTATTGGTAAGTGGTGTAAGAAATACAGAGAAGAGTGTCTGGAAATTTAAAGTGCTGGTTTTTTGGGTTTATGCTTATATATGTGTATATATGTGTGTATAATGAGAAAAAGTTGTCATTCATGGCGAGGGGAAGCTGCAAGATTTTGGGGATTTTATCTCAGCAGGTCTGAACTGTTGATTTTTAAGACAGGATAGTTAAAAACAGAAAAACAGCAAACAAAATAACTTGATACAAGTAGAGATCTCTCTAATAAACTAATGAGAATTCTTGCTCAGTTACTTCCCAAAATGGCCATTTTAATATTTTGGTTTTGAACTTCAGAGTATGAGGTTTGTTTTTATGTCTTCAAAGCTTGTCAGATATTTTCTAAGGAGTAGAAATAACAAGACTATAGATTCTGTTCAATTTCTAGGCTATAATCCAATGACAAGACTTAGGTTTTTATCTTCAGCATGTTCTCAAGGATTTGTCATTAATTTTCTGTGACTTGTTTTTCACTTGGCAATACTTCTTTGATATGTTTTCCCCCTGATGTGTATAAGAGGGAGGCCTGATAAAGGAGACTGGGCAGGAATTTATAACAAGCTGCTGTCAGCTTCCACTGATACCTGGAAGAGGTATCATGGTTGGAATGTCAAGTAAAAACTGAAAGATCTGTTTGACTTGCCCTGTTAGTTTCAGTGATTTACTTGAATTTTATTTAACTGTTTGGTACAGAGTTACCATGTACTCCTTCCATCCCCAAAGATACATTGGTAAGCTCCTGTTACACAGCTGTTTTTTAGGCTAGGTTGACACATGTGATTACATTAGAAAGAGCAGGACTTAGCAGAACTGACTTCTGATTTGAAGTGGGATGTGCTTTTTGATGTACAAACATGGTAGGGCTCCCAGACACTTCCATGGCTGGTGAATTCATTCTCCTTCTTAGTATGTCCTTACAGTAACTAAATGGGGCACACAGGTTTGTGAATATTGGTAGTCTTCAGGATCCTGCTGTAATTTGAAAACTTTCTGATCAACTGTTACTTGTAGCTGAATTTTCCTTTGCACAGAGCTTTGCAGTGAACTCCACGGGAAGGATAGGGAAGATAAAGTTTCCCCTTTGTGTAAACATTGAGCAGATGTTTGGGAGTTCAGGCCAGTGGGGTGGTTCAGCTGGGTGCCTTGAGTCAGCCAGGGCTGTCTCCAGCCATCACTACTTCACCAGAGCCTGTGGCTGAAATAACACCATTGTCCTGACAAATTGGTTGTAACTCTGTTCATAAAAACAAGAGTAAGAATCATAAACTGGTTGAGAAATAAGTTAAATGAAGCTTATCCCTTATTTGGCCACTTTCCGTTCAAAACTTTGGGATGGAGTAGGTCACCATATTTGTCAGTTGGAGTGAAGTAGGAGTTCAGCTTTTGCATATGGCTCCTGAGTTCTTATTTTTCCTTTTTCCTTCTCTTTTGAGTTGGTTTGGGATTTTTGATACTAGAAATGCTTCATTATTGTTTTCTTCCCCAAAGTGAACTAATGGTCTGCAGAAAAACATTCTTGAAATGTGCAGTTTGTTCACTTCAGTTTGCCCTTGGTAGAAAGCCTGGCCATTATTTTTTTTAAATCCTGTTGCTGCAGTAGGTGTTTTTAGGAAGGCTAGTTGCTCTGCAGTATTTCCAGACTGTTTTTAACTATGGAATCCCTTAAGGACACCTTGCTATGATAGTGAATTTGCATATTGTTTGCCATGTCCACATACTCCATTTCCTCCAGCTGGGCATGCAAAAATCGAAGCAATTGCTAGTTAGTGAGGGAAATATATAAACTTTCATGCATTTGCTTATTAATGTGCTGTCGTTCTACTTGTTATCTCGTATCTACTTGTTATCAGCTTGATTCTGACTTTTATTTGTATTGCTGTTATCAGCCAGGAGGTTTAAGGAGGAGAAATTTCCTCTCAGCTCTACCTCATGTGTCATGTACACATACATTGCACAGCTGCAGGTCAGTGTGGGTCTGTAATTTGAGGTGCTAAAGTTTTTCTCTAAACTCCATTCGACTGTTAGCAGGCATCAGCAATGGGTGCATTTTGGCTGAGTAGCACATTCAGTGAAGCACATCCCAAACCTCACTGTAGCCTCTAGGAGCTGTTGGGGATATCCAGAGCAAGTAGGTATGGAGAGAAGCTGTTGTTTCTAAGGAAAAATCTGAGATGCCAGATGAATGTCTTCTTTAGCAAAGAGGTAATCTAAACACCCAGAGATGTGAAGATGGAGAGGAATTGCTTAGCATGTGCAGAGCTGTAAATGCAAATGAAATGTGTCTGGAAATGCAAGGGATTTAAGCTGTGGATTGACAGGAGAGTGAGGCATGCAGAGAATGGGATCTTGGATAATGTCTTAAGCAAGGGGCAGGGATCATCTGATTCTCCCAGCTAAAGGGGCTAAAGTTGCTTTTCCTGTCTGTGTGGGAATGGTCTTAATCTCTTGATCTAATGGCTCATTCTGAGCCTTATTATAGGAATGCTGAAAATGTGCCTGTTGGGTTTGTGGTGTTGGTGTGGGCTCCTTCAGAAGAAATCTTGGAACAGCAGCTGAATGAAGAGTGCAAACGGCTTGGTCTGCTGGAGTTTCCAGTGCATGTGGTTGGAAAAAGCTTTTCTTGGAGCTGGGACAATCAGAATCATTTATTTATAAAGGACTTCCTGTTATTCTAACCTAGTTTTTAATACAAGTGAACACTGCCTTGGGCTAGTTAAGGGCTCAGTTTTGGAAGGCAACTACTGACCCAGGGCAGTTAGATTGATATGCTAAGATTAGTGGTGATTTTAGTGTTTCCAGTTCAAAACCTAGTTGTGTCTTAACAAAAAAATAAAATTGTATCTGCTGCTGTTGCACTTGAAATACAAAACAACCAACCAAACAATCTTTCTGCTTTTGAACCTTTTTTGTTTGAGGTAAACACCTTGCTTCCTGTTATGTCCTGTGCCTGCTTACAGAGGGCAGTTTTGGAGATATCAGTGCTCCTGTCCTGGTGCCACAAAGTGCTTTGTAAGCACACATGCATCCTGTGGTTTACATGAAGTATTAGCTAATTCTACTTCAAGGGTGTTCAGGCCTTTTGCAATGTGGAATTCAGCAGCTCAGGAAAGAGGAGTTGGTAGCACCAGCTGAGAGTGAATAAACCTGGTGACTCTCAGAGAAGAGGGTTAGTCATGAGCTGGTAAATCAAAGGAACCTTACATGAGGATGAGGAGTACTAGAAGGAAATAGAATCCTCTCCCACAAGGGTTTTTGCATTCCACACCACACAGCAGTCTGTGGCAGGAGACTTTAAGGTCTCACCAAATCAGTGGTCTCAGTAATGATGTTTATACCACATGACAAAAGAAGTTGGAATTATGGTGCTTTCCCATTGAAATTTCTGCTCTGGCACACTGTTCATCCTTGTGCCTTTTTGAACCACTTGTGTGACTAACTCCACAGGATTTTCTCTGGTTCACACTTCACTTTCTGATATAAATGACCTGATGCTTCTTTCTAAGAACAACCTAGAAGAATACTGACTTCATGGAAATAGAGCTCTAGAAAACCACACATCATTCCCAGGCAGAACTGGCACGTTAGAAAGTGTTAAACCTCAGAGGCCAAGTGTGTGCTGACCAGCAAAAGACCTGTGCTGAAAAGTCCAGTTCTGTGCAGAAATGCTAATATCTCCTCAAACAGTCCCAGTCATTCTGTTCAACAAATAGGCAGTGAAGCTGGGCCAGAGTCCAATTACCAGCTGTGTCAGGACACCTTTTGTTTAATTTCTCCTGATATGAGAACCAGCTGCAGTAGCAGAGCTAGAGAGGAGCAGAAGAATAGGTTCACTGCATTGGTTTTGCTGTTTTCTTACTGATGTAGCAGCCTGTAGTCTGAACCTGAGGTTCAGAAATCTTGAAGTAGAATCTAGAGCTGATTTGAGCTGGTTTGCATAGCAGGTGGAGACCCTGGCAAGAGAATAAGCAGCTCTGTGTTTATCTGAGAGACACAAATACCAGCTGTGGGCTACAATGGCCATTCCTTGTTACACGGTCGGCCCTTGGCCAGGTGATCCTGATGCTGCACCAAGGGCTCTGAAATAAAGTGTGCTGGTGCTGGTGAGTGCTGAGGGTGTTGTGGCACTGGAGCTCACCCTGGGTTTCTCCCATCCTTTACTCCTTCCTCTAAACTTCCTTTCTTTCAGTTTAAAATCCTGGACTCCTTAGCACTAAAAATGTATCCCTGGAAGATTTACATGTCTCTTATGAGATTGTAGAGTTCCTCTGATGAAGCCTGGTTTGCCTGTGGTGATGGGTGGGAAATCTTTAATGTTTGTCCTGGGCACCCAGAGATGACACAGTAAAAATATGTGAGTCCAGGCTTTGCTATAGTGCTGTCTCTTTACTAGAGCTGCTCTCATTTGCTTCCTAACAAATTTTAAAGTTTTTCTAGGTCTGATATCTGACTGAGAGACTTCTCTAAAACTACAGAAAGTTTCTTAAGAGATTTAGGAAATATTTTGCTTATACCCAAAAATACTCAATGTGTATGTTGAGTTCATTTCTAACATTCCTGGGGAAAAAAAACAAACAACAACCCTCCAAAACTCTGACTTCATTTTCCTGGAAATGCTGTTGGAAGAGGCAGTTGTGATCAGTTGTTTGGGAGTCAAGAGGCCTCAATGAGGCCTCCATGAGACTAATGAGCACTCAGATCTCCATTTCTCATCTTCAGGGACTCTGCTCTGACTGGTGGAAGAGAGAGATTGGGCTTTTGCTCACTCTCTGCTTGGCTTCCCAGAGCATGAGGTTCCTGAGACCAGGGCAGAGGGAAGGGATGTGACTCCATGGCAGTCCAGCAGCAGGCTGGAGTCCTGGGCTGATGCTGGGTCTGAGCCTGGTTTGTGCAGTCTGCTCTTGTCACTGCACAAAGGATGTGCGTGGTGATGTCAGGGATGGTGCTGTACGTGAAGATGCCCAAATGCTGCAGGGTCTTGTATTGTCACACTGCCTTTCATGAGGCTGATGGACCACAAAAAATGCAGCACAGTGCTCAGAGGGATGTATTGTTGGAGCTGCTGTGGAGCCTTGAACAGATCCCACCTACACACTGTGTTATGTGTGTGGGCTGTGCCTATTTCTGCCTTTTTTTGGGTGCCCAGCTTGGCTTTGTTAATTGCAGAGATCGTGTGAAAACCCAGGCAGGGCAATGGTCAGCACTGTTGTGCCTCTCCCTTTTGTGTAACTGGGACAGAGATTTTGGGAGCTCCATGTGGAACCTGCATTTCCCTGCTCAGCTTAGTAACACAAAAGCCTTGGAAGAGCCTGCTGCTATTCCTAAGCCAGACGTTATTTCAACATTTATAGACTGTTTCACTTCTGCCAAAACCACAGAGTGAAAACCATTCCTGCAGTATTGAAAACATTTTTGCAGCTCTGCTTATTTTAGGTGGGTTTTGCAACACTTCTGGCATTTTTATTCTCTGAAATTTCTGAAAATTCATAGAGGAGCAGTATTTTTCATTGCTTTTAAGCTGAACTTTTAAATGTATCTAGCAATACAAAACTTTCCACTTGATGTTTTGAGAAGGGGTGTCAGTAAGCTGTATTTTCAGGAAGTGTAATTTAGAATCCTTCCCTAATGAAGGGGAAATGATCCAGGTCTGTGTCTATTACAACATGAAGAAAGCTCCACTGAAAGCACTAAATGTAAATGTAAAGTTACTAATTGGTAGTCAGCATCATGATTTTGTACAAACCTTAGCAATGGCATCTTAGTTATTTCTAACCTCACCCACTCCAAGTAGGACATGACAGGAATGGTGAGAGAGGAGGCTGGAACAGCTTGCACAGAGGAAGAAGACTTTATAAAATATGATGTGTTTTATAAATCAGTCTTCCTCATCACGTGAAAGAGATCACTTTATGTGAAGCTCTTGCTGTTCAGGTGAGGAGAAGAGTACCAGTGAATATTAACTGTCTGAGGCAGGATGCTGGTTCAGACTCTCCCTTCCCTCCCCTGTCTCTGGATCAGAGTTGGCTTGTTTCTGATCAGCACAGCAGGAGCCCTGTCAGCACACTGCTCCCTGGCCTGTAGGCACATGCAAAGAGGCCCAAAAACTGGTCCTCTAAAGCTCTGCTTAGTCTCAGTACTGGGGCAGGAGCTCTGTCTTTGGAAGGGCAAAGGGAAGCACAAAGGAATGATGGAAACAAAACAAAGCAAAAAACTTTTAACTGCCAAACCTGTGTTAAAGTTTTTAAAGGGAAACTGGCTCTGAAAATGACAGGTCACTTCTTTGTTTTGATGTGTGCAGACTTAGCTGGAGAAAGGTGATATTGAAAATGTGGGGTTTATATTTATGCATTTCACTTCTCCACTCTACCAAATGCCTGTATAAAATGGGCAGAGAGGAGGGAAGTATATGCACTAAGTAAAGATACTTAATCTTTAATGATTCTGTCTGGCTTTTGGCTTTTTATGACACCAATATTCCTATTAGAAAATCTTTTTTGCTCTATGAAAGATTCATGCAAACAAGCAAGAGGCCTGACCACAAGGGAAAGCCATTAAATTGACAAATCAAGGTGTTCAAAAATGCAAAAAAAAAAACCAAACAAAAAAGAGGAGTTTTTCCAGACCAGTTGTTGTTCAGCTCTGGAAGAGCTATGGACAACAATAATACTGGTATCCATTTTGACAAAGGACGTTTTTAGGCTCTTCCTTCATAAAATCCTTAGAGTAATCCTCCTAAGCAGTGAGTTTTGGGATTCCCAAGTGAAGTGTAGAAATCCAAGCATGAAAGATGACATGACCTTAAGAGGTGACTTAAGGAAGGAAGGACAATTAATAAAGTGGAGCTTCTAGAGTGATGGCTTTAGTGAGCACTTTGCCAAGCATTTGGCATGCAGAGAAGTAGAATATCTCACAATGTCTGGGATCAAAAGGTGATGTTTTATCTGAAATCTTTTGGGTAGATTTATGATAAGTTCTTTGGCAATCTCCATGGTTCTTAAGTCACTGATGGAAAAAAACATATGCCCTGGAGAAGGAGAATCATGGATTAGAAGAAGCACAGGAACAAATAATGCACAGTTAAGCTCTATCTAGTTACAGCTATGAACTGTGACCATGTCTTCAGAGGAGTATGTAAATTCCAGAGTAAGTGTAAGCAGGAAAAAAAACAGGTTAGAGAATTCCATTGCAGGTTCTTCCTCCATCACTGCTTGTTGGTCACACAAATTCTTTGTTTGTCTTTGCTTTATCATAAGTGATGGAGCTGTTCCATGCTTTCACAGCACTGCCATTTGCTGCTGGTTTTAATGGTGACAACTAAAATCTCTTCAGTGTCTCTGCTGATAAAAATATCTGATGTTTTCAGACTCCTGACATTTTGTTAGTAGTGTCATATAGTGGGTTTACCTTGGGACAAAGTTAACATGTTAGCTTTCTGCAGGAATTGGGAGTCTGGCAAGGGTGGAAGCTGCCTGCCCTGGGGACAGCTCCCAGTGTCTAGCTCCATCAGCACAACTGGTGAGATCCAGATTGAAAGTATGTGGCTGGGATTTAATGTGTTTAGTAACAATTAAATAACATGCTTGAACCCTAGTAATGTTCAAAGGGTTGTAAGGAGATTTACCATGATTAACATAGATGTAGAAGGGTTATTTTTGTCCTGTTAAGTACTGGTGTTTCCCCGTGTAAATATAACAGGGTTACACACATGCTTTTTGCTGTTTCTAGTTTTTAACTCAGATTAAATTCCTTAGATTTAGCACTAGACTGAATTCAGGTAGCTAGAAACAGTGACTGGCAGTCTCTAGCTCTGCTCTGAAATAAATTTTTGGTCACTTTGTCCCAGAGGGGGATTTTGCAGCATACCTGTAGGTCTGGGAATAAATGGTATTATATAAAACAGCTACAAGGAGGCTCCCTAATCTACCTCCAATCCTGGGATTAGGGGAAACATCCGCTTTACTGCACAAGCAGTTTTGAGTTAGAAATCCAACATTCTGCCGTGCCTTTCTAGCCTGATGTACCATCCTTCTTTTCTAAACACTACTCACATTCTGTTCAGTCTCACCAGAACTAAATACTCAATACTAAACACTTGGGTGTTAAAGTGCTTTTTATCACAGCGTTTCTTACAGGTGAGCATTCTGAGGAGCAAACTGAAATTTTTCATTTCCTGTAGTGGCTGATGCTGTAAGATGATGCAACAAAACACTGGGTGCTGCTGTCTTGCAGCAGTTTCATGGTATCAGCTAAGCTTTTTGAAATGCTAAGTCTTTCAATTTCAGTTGTCAAATCCTAAGAGTTCAGGTGCAGCAGTTCCATTGCACTTCATAGAGGATAAAATGCTGTAGAAAAACTGAAATGGGTAAGTTTTTTTGGTGACCTGTGAGATACATCACTGATGATGGTCTTTACTATGGGGTCAATTCTCCTAGGGTTTGCAGTGCAATAAGAAATGTAGTGATTACTGTCATTGAAACACCACTGTTGCCTTGTCTGACAGACTTTTATAGCTCATTTTAAAAGAGCTGTAGCATCCAGATATTGTTCTGCTTTTCTACACAAGTTGACTTTGCTAGAGAGCTTCTAAAGCATTTTTTTCAGATTCACGCTTGCTATCAAAACCTAGAGTTACCCAATGTGTAGGTATTTAGAGGTTATTACTGACTTCATAGGCTTCTCTAAGACTCAAGGGCATGGAGGTTTTTTACTCTAAATTCTCTGCTTTAATACATATTGTGACAAAAATCATGGCTAGCAACTATATGTATGATTTATAACTCAAATATATATGTGTGTGTGTGTATATGTATAGAAATATATATTGAGCTATTACAAATTCCTGGGAACAATCAATAGTATGGCAGGAACCAAATATGTGTATACTATTATGGGCTACTGCAAACTTTTCACTAATGAAGCGTTCCAGTAAAACCACAGAAAATGTAATTATGATGGATTATTTATGTGCACATTTACAAATGTTTATATTAGTACCAGTGTCCAGCTTATTGGACAGATGTCAGAATGGGCCAAACCATCCCAGATGTTGGAGGAAACTGTCCTGGGTGAGGGTCCAAGACCTCTTAGAAAGTTTGTGTGAAGGGTTCATCCTGTTTAGGAAAGGAAAAGTATGTGCAGCATGCAAAGTTCTTGGAGAGAGAAGTTGTGTTTTGGATAAAAATTAAGTCATATCAGACAGAAATAAGGAAGTGTAGGACATTACCACTTCAGCAGCCAATAGATGCTGTTAATTTCTATATTTCACCCAGAATAGCCAACACATGTTGTTTTCTGTTCTCTCATGCCAGTTATTTTTGTAGACTGGTTTCTTTTTCCTGCAGGTAATTGCCAATGGCAATTACCAAGTCTTTCTTCCTCAGGATGCTTTCCCTGTTTTTGAGCTACTTTTCAGCTTTTCAGATGAAAAGTGGCTGTTGTGTTTCCTCGTTTTTGTGCTTATCAATGGTATCTCAGGGTATCTCAGGTTTCTAAGTACCAGACTTCTCAACAATGCTTCTGGTTCCCAGGTGTAGTTCCCAGGCATACCAGCATTTTCTCTGTCAGTATTTCAGCAGACACTTTCTTCTTTTAGTAATTTCCCCCTCTAGCCATGTCACCTTCATGGCTGCTCACTTCACCTGCGTGTCCAGCTAAGACATGCACTGAACCTCCAGCAATATTTTAATGTTTCTTGCCCTGGATGAGATAGTGAGCCATGATGGATGTGCCTGGGAAGGAAATTATGGAAACTGATTAATCTGGAACCTTGAAGCTTGATGTTTCATGTTTTACCCTTTGGTGCATGTGCAGAGGGGAGAGGATGTTTGAATTTTGGCTGACTGAAGATGAAATCCAAGGAGCCCTCCATTCTCAGCATCATGGAGGGTACTCATCTGTAAAACTCAGTAGATAGATACCATGGTGAAATATTCTTATGTATTCTTCTCAGGGGTCTGTGACCTCTGCTCTTTGTAGCCATCTTCAGTCATTCTGCAGGAGGGCTCTTTAGGGACAGAGAAATTTGCTTTAAAAGTGCAGTTCAGCTTGGCCAAATGGTAGATTATTTCAGGGGAGAGAGCAAGGAAGAACTTCCCCCCCTTCCCCTCTCTGTGGCTCCTGTTGCTTAGCAGGCTCAGGAGTATTTAACTAACTGAACACGAAGGTTTTACAGTGCCAGGCCACACTGCTGCCAAAGTAGCAACAAATACTGCTTTAAGGGCTTGATGAGGTGGATTTGAATTGCAGTCATGTATGAGAAAGTTAGGAAATGCTCTGAAATGTGAAGCTATGACAGTCCTTAAGGATTGGATGTTGTATTTTCTTTTGTTTGTTTTATAGGAGTTCTGCCTCTTTCACTGTGCACCCTTTGACTCTGCCTCTTTCCATGAAGAATATTTGGCACTGCTTGTCCTCTTTGGAGGACAAGAGGTACAATTTCTAGAGGTTTTGTTTTGGTTTTAGTAGTACAAGATGTAGCACAGTCAGAACAGCTGGAATTAAGGAAGCTGGAAAATCTGACTTTCAAGGACATTGAGGTTAATTTATAATGTGTGTGGTTTTTTTATGTACACGAAATGCATAGTCACTTCCTCTTTAATCAAACTAAAAATGCGTAATGAAGAATTTTTTTCCCTTTAATGGTCTTGAGAAGATAGTGTCTCTATCAAGCTTTGGAACTTTCTGTGATATCTTCATGATATTGCACAAGCTCCAGTGCATTTGAAGTGCAACAGATGTTTCCCCTCAGCTGTGTGCAGGCTCTTGTTGTGGAACAAGCCCTTGAAAGTTGGGTAAATTAATTATAAATTTTGTTTTCTTGTTGGATTTAGAATTCCTTGTGGATACATCATTAGGAACAGCCCCATGTAGAAGTCTGCCCTTCTATCCATATCTGTCCATTTATTGACAGGAGAGGCAATGCCTTCTGCAGCAGTGCCATTTCCATTTATTGACAGGAGAGGCAATGCCTTCTGCAGCAGTGCCATTTCCATTTATTGACAGGAGAGACAATGCCTTCTGCAGCAGTGACATTTCCCTGTCCCACCCTTGGGGATTCTCAGTTTTAGTGGCTGGGGGATAACGTGGTGGTTTCTGTGCTCCAGCCCCTCTTCCCAGGGTCACCATCTCTCAGTGGAGATGGTAACAGCACTCCTTTCTTTTTGGTGGAGCTCAGTTGTAGCCTGACCATGGAAGCCATAGTGTTGTCCCCTTGATTCGTGTGTCTTCTTCCCATCTGTCCTAATTCTGTGCTCTGAGGCTCCTACTCTGCTGCAGGACAATCAGCAGAGGGAGAGGTTGGACACCCTGCACAGGGCTTGCTGCAGGGCACAGAGAGTGCATCAGTTCCTCTGGACATTTGCACTACGGCTTCAGACCTCAAGAGCCATGGTGGTTGGAGTCAGTGAGGCTCACATACCAAAATCCTCTGATTATCAAAGATTTAGAAGGCAGTATGTGAGAAAAAACAAAAGACATTGTGTAATAACCCTCTGGAGGGTATAAAATGGTGTTCCAGTCTTGTAAAACAATGTAAAAAGCCTGAACCCATTGTGCTTCTAATGGCAGTGGAAGTAGAAAGTTGTTTCTGTTCTGGTTTGCTGGAAACTTGAAATACAACTGCTGTTCTGCTGTTGATTGTTGTAATTGAGCTTAAAAATAATACCAGAGAAAAAGTGTAAAGTAAATTTTGGTTTAAGAAGAAAAAGGAAAAAAAAAAAAGAGAGAGATTCCCAATCTTATTTTGGCCATGTCTCATGTATGCCTATCTGGGAAAAGCTGTCAGTAATAGTGACCCCATTTTAGCACTAGAGTAAAATAAGGTCATGAGCAAGGACACTGCCAGTGACAAAAAGCAAGGCTAATTAGCCACAAAAAAGCCTTATACTTACTTGATACTAACTTCTTGTGAAAAATGTTGTGAGAGTGTGTATGTGTTTGTATAAGTAAATATGTGAGTATATTTATATATATAATTATTACATGGAAGTTAGTAGTTTTTACATTTTTCCAAAAACCTTGGAAAAGTGTAAAAATTTTAACTTAGTTTCTTGTTTCACAACCCTTTCTTAAAATTATAAGGTGCTGAGGCTCATAGAGGCACCCTCTGACCTAGTGCCAGGAATTGAAGGGAATGGGTTTATATGGCATCATATAACTTTTTGAGTTTATGGTTTTGTGTTTTTCTACCCCCAGACATGAGGGAAGAAAACAGATACTTTTTTTGTTGTTGTTATGATCACTGCATTTAGCAATAGGCAGCATTTCCTGCTGATTATTTCTTTGGGGAATGAAGAGTATGCCATGTTTAAGTAAAGATATCTTGTACCAAGGGCTTATTTTGCATCTTGAAAAGAAAACTTTGGAGCTATTTTTCTCCTTGCTTAACAATTGTAATGAAACATTTTGTACCTGATACAGCTGTGTGCTTTTTATGAAGTCTGTCTAGCCCTTGAATACTTGTTGGTTTTTTTTTTTTTTTCTGGCGAACATATTTGGTATAGCACAGCTAAAAAATCCCCCACACCGAATCTGTCATAATTAGATTTTAAAATTTCATATAGAAATACTTCAGGGTAACTAAATCTTTATCTTCTTCTTCTTCTTTAATTAACAGAGGAGGAGCTAAGGAAGCTGAGAGAAGAAACAAACGCTGAAACATTAAGGCAGGAGCTAGAAAAGGAACGGCAGAGAAGATTAGAACTAGAACAAAGAGTCAATGAAGTACTTAAAGCAAGGTAAGAGAAACATCTTCACTGTAGAGCTCAAAGCCACTTGAGATCTCTGTCTGTCTCTGGGAAGTGCTGGTAAAAGCATCTGTTTCCAGCCCAGGTGCTCTTAAAATAAATTACTGGTCGCAGAGAGAGCAGCTGTCTGTGTTGTCCTGTAAAATGACATCATTAACATCCATGTACATATAAGTTACTTGCCATACATGCTGCTGTAGCTATAGAAGTGCCATGACACTTTCTAGTTGAGATATTTTTCATTTCACCTCTTCTGATGCTCTCCCTCTGGGATCTTGCCTTCCTGGAGCCACTGAATGCCAGAGCCTTTGCCATGCCATTGCAAATGCTTATCCTTCTCAAAACCTGTGTCTTCTCCAGACTGTCCAGTCTTTGTTACTCTTAATCTAGCAGCTGCAAGGATGTCCCAGTGCCACAGCAAAGCCCTAAAAACATGTAACTGGAATTTGAGCTTTTCTTGCCACTGCAGTGACAGATGGAAACACTCCCCATGCTTCTAGGTCCTTTCAGGTCCTTTCACGCCCATTTCAAGGACATCCATTTTGATGACGCAAAGCATCGCATTTGATGTAGTCACTCCTTACTCTGCTTAGCTACACAGATCACCAGACCACAGCAGCTGCTTGTGGCTGGTTGTTTAGACCCCTTGTGTGTGGAGCTGCCTGTTGTACCTTGCCCAGCAGGAGCTGAGATTCCTGGGCTGGGAGCAGGATCTCTGTCTCACCACTCAGTGCTGTCACAGGACACCGTGCAGGCTGAGTTGGTGACCACGTGCTAAGCACTGCCACTTACTTAGAGGTGACAAGCAAGAGCAGACAGGCAAAATGTTTTGCTTGGATATGCAATTTCCCAGTGCCATGCAAATTCTTCCCAGCCTCCCACTTCATTCAGTACTCAGGTGTAAAAATACCTTCCCTCTCAGGCCAGTCCACATCCACTGGTAGCAATGGAAGTAGGGGCTATTTATAGGAAACATGTGCTCCTACTTTCTTTCTGTTCTCTGTCTGCCTGCTGCTCCCATGAAATCATAGAATTATTTAGTTTGGAAAAGACCTTTAGGACCATCAAGTCCAACCATTAACCCAGCACTGCTGAGGCCACCAATACACCATGCAGTCCAGAGCCACATCCACGTCTCTTAAATACCCCCAGGGATGGTGACTCAACCACATCCCTTGGTAGCCTGTTCCAGTGCTTGAGAACCCTTTTGGTGAAGGAATTTTTCCTAATACCAAGTCTAAAACTACCCAGTGCAACTTGAGGTCATTTCTTTTTGTCCTATAGCTTGTTACGTGGGAGAAGAGGCTGACCCCCACTTAGCTACAAACTCCTTTCAGCAGCTGTAGCCAGCAGTGAGATCTCCCCTGAGCCTCCTTTTCTCCAGGCTAAGCAGCCCCTGCACCCCCAGCCACTCATTGTAAACATACACATACCCTTTATTTAAGGCTGTCAGAAGGTACATTGCTGTCTTTCACTTCAGTCTCTGTTGGCAGACCTGTTATCCATGAATTTATTTAACACTGTTAATTGCTGGAGCTATCTTCTTCTGGAAACTGTGGAGACAATGCCTTACAGAAGTCCCCACTTAACTCTAAAGAAACATTTTATTTGCTTTCCTTTATAACAGATTTTATAGTGGTTTCAAGAAGTGCCCCATAGTTACAGAATGGTAAGATTTGATGAATTACTGTTCAGCATTTAGTTTATTTGCCATCCTTAATGAGTCCTTTCTTCTCTTACATTCTCTCCAGACTAGAGTTCCAGCTTTTTCACTGTCTCTTTAAGAGTACTCCATCCCCTTCATCCATTCAGTTGCCATTCTTTAACTGTTTTAAGAGTTTGAACAGTATTCAGTGTTGGTGCACCAAGGCTTTAGCTAAAAGATAGATTAGGCCTTCCCTCTATTCTCGGTACCTACTACAGTGGGATTTTTTCAGGTGATATTTCACAGTGATGGTTTTCCAAAATCACTGGTTCTTTGCAGGGTTGGTCTATGTGAAGTCTTTGACCTGTGCTGCCAAGTCAGCTTAGAAGGGGCTCTCCAAGGTCCTTGTGAGGAGTCTGGTTCCCACCCAGCACCACAACTGTGCAGTGGGAAGGTGGCTCAAACTGCTCTCATCTGGACTTTTTTGGAGTGACATTTTAAAGTTGCTCTTACAGCTCGGATGTGAGAGTGCATTTTTATTGCCTGTGCTGGTTGGTCTGGCTGTGTGTCTGGACTGGTACTGCCTGTTAGAGTGGACAGCTGAGGAGGAGAAGCTTGAGCTTGTTGTGTGCTGGGAGTATCAGCTGGCACAGTGACAGCTGTGCAGAGCACTGAGCCTTGTTCCCTGCTCTTGGTAGGTGAAACTGATGCTTCAGGAAAGGATAATTTCTCACCTGTGACTTGCTGCCTTGAAGAAATTGCTTGAGATGCAAATTCCATGTCTGTATAGCTGGCACAGCTTTGTCCCAAGGGCTGTGCCTGCACTCCAGGCCATGCACAGAGAAGGGGACAGGGATCTTCTCATGGCTGTGAGTCCTGGAGGAGGATGAGGAGCTCTGGTTCTGCACAATGGTACTCATCATCCTGCTCTGTTTCACAATAATAAGGCTGACTCAGGTCTCATCTGGCCCACTGCAGCTTATCAGCACAGGTTTTACAGAGAGAAGAGATGGACAGTCTTTGTTTATCAGTATTTGTGTTAACATCTGTACCTTGTTGGGTTGTGAACAGGAGCAAACCTTTAGCAGGAATGAGATTGCTAAATTAAGGTAGGATGACATGGCTCCCTGAGTGCTATTTAGATACCCTAAGGATTGCATTAGTCCTGTCAGCCTGGGTATTGCACTTGGGGATTACATTCAGCCAATTATCCTCTCCACTGAAGTGCTTCTCTAACTGCTCTTACTACTATTTCAGCCTCTTTGTGGCAGGCAGGATGCATAAGGTGACAACAAAATAAGACTTTGAAATTTTTTTGGTTTCTACCCAGGAGGAGAACAATTTGTTTGTCCATTATTTTTCCTTAACTTGTGCTTTATTGTGTGAAGTTCTTCACTGCTTACTATATTTTGCATCTCATTGTGGACATTTAAAAATACTTTTATTAAGACTACAAGGGAAATGTTGGCTTACATAGTCAAATATGTAATAGCCCAATTAAATATGGGCTGATGGAAATTTAATTTGGTTAAGCAAAGTAATATTTATTAATAAATAAATATGGCCTCATGGAAATTTAGTTTTATTAAGCAAAGTAACTGCAGCAAGTTCTCTCTGGTTATGTCAAATTCATCCTGCTTCTAAGGTTATTGTTAGCAGTATTAAAATAGAGATTCATATGTCCCCTGGCAGGGGAAGGAGCAGCTTTGTGGTACTCAGTTGAAGGCTGGGGTTTGCATGTACTGTTCTTTTTGCTTGCAGAAGTAAACTAATGCTAATAAAAATCAAACTGTGCTCTGGTATAAGAAAGAAATTATTTTAAAAGTTGCAGTATTCAAAAGTATTTTTGAGGCAGATAATACATGTATCAATATAAAAAATGATGAAAAATATTAGGCAAGGAGAAAACAAGTTCAAAATCTAAATTTTTTTTTTCTAGTGAAGAACGTGAGCTTCCTTCATTGAGGTCACAGTTGTGCACGGGAAAGAGGATAGAGTGGAAGAAGAGGATTTTTGGTGCTTTTGTTTGTCATGGTGTTTATTGTTTGTATATGTGATTATTCAGAAATACAGTGGCCTCAGCTGAAGTTTTCCACAGATACAGTTCAGAATATCCCAGCATTTGGTATGGCAGCTGAAGCTTATGACATGTTGTGAGCAGAATGATGCATAAATAATCTGGAATAGTTTGTGTGAGCTGTAACTGACATATTTTGCAAATTGTGAGCTACAGTCATGCAGAAAAGAAAAATAACAAAAAGTTTTGCAACACCATTTACCAGCAGCTTGTGACTTATGCAGCACACCTTGTTATTAGTACCATTGTGAACTATTTTTACAAGGACCAAATAGACAATGCTTCTGCATAAATCATTGTTCCTTCATTGTAGATGAGAATAGCAAGGGCTTCTAAAATGTTTGGTGTGTTTTAATGGGAAGGAGATAGAAAACATGAAAATTATTTAACTTGGTTTTTTAACAGCTCTTCAGGGTAAGAAGCCATGCATACCTGAAAGATATTTTTAAAGTAGGCTCAGAAAACACCTGCTTATTTTTGCATGTATGAGGTTGGAATGTGCTTTTGATGGAAGTACACACATATTCAGGTTTGAGCATTAGGAAGAGTGTTAACAGCCTTGAGTGTCTTTTGCAACAGTGGTTGAAAAACTGGTGGTGGGTTGCTTGTGAACTTGGAGTTAGCCTGTGGGAATATGCTTTGAATATGTCTGAGAACATCATGGCAGTGACTGCACCTCTTGTGTCCAACAATTCTGGTCTGCATCCAGTTTTTTGGGGGAGTCTTTTGATTCAGACATCTCAACTTGCAGCTGGATTCAGGGCCTAATATGCATAAACAAAAATGTTTATTTTAGGGAAATGGTCTTCAGTGTCAAGGTTCCCTTAACTTTTGTGTTATGCTTGCAACTAAATAATTAAATAACATTTGGGTGCTGTTCTGTGGGGCAGCACTGAATGGACACTGCATCAGAGTATGCTAGTTGCTTTTGAGAGGTACATGTGACCTGGTCATGAACAGCTCTAATATTCATTAATATTGATGGTTCCCTGACCTCAGTATATTAAAATAAACAAAAAAGACAGTTTGTGTTTGTCTCCTCCACTGTCTGAGGTTGCTCTTATCTGTTTCAAACAGCTGTGCTTTAAATGGCTGCAATCTTTAGTTGCATAAAGATGACCTAACTTCATGTTGAGGATGTTTTGGTGTTACATCGTTTTTCTGGCTGGAAAGTGTGTCCAAGAGGAATTAATGCAGCTTGTTTTCGTAGGTTCAGGCTGCTGTTAGGAAGCCCACATAGGAACACAGTGTTGTTCTGGGGACTGTTTATGTTTTTCAGTCCTCTAAATTATCTCTGGCATGAAGAGTGGTTCAGAAACCTGGAAAGATAATTTCTTCCCTCTGTCAGTGGTCTTGATGAACTGGATGGTTCAACATGACCTGGTTTTACAATTGAACTTCCCAGTAGGTGTGCAAGCCCAAACAATGAATTCTGAGCTTCCTGTCACAGATCTGTCTGAAGTGGCTAATTATAACCTGATTCACAGGTGCAGTAATGAGCTGTCATTAACCTGATGACTCGTAAAGGTCAGGTTCTTCATGGGGAAGAAGTAACAGGCAGATGGCAAGTAAGACTTTGCCAGAGAAATGAAACAAAAGCACCAAGAAGGGCCAAAGCCAACTGTCACGTGCTCCTGATGGAGCCCAGTAAGGCTGCTGTACAGAGCTACTTCTTGGTGAGATTTTCTTGATTTTTTTGCCCAAGAAACATGGGGAGTAATGATGCTGTGCTGCTTTTGAAAATACATCCCAGCATGTCAAAGGAAGACCCAGCCTGAAGACTCTGACAGCTGACAGTGCTGGGATCTCATCTTGGCTCTGTCCCAGGAGTTCTGGTGTGATACCACCGCAGCCAGTGCCTCCACACAGCTGGAATGGCTTGTTAATGACCACCTCCTTTCCACCTCAATGTGGCTTCAGCTCCAGTGAAGCACAGCCCAAATGACAGATTTCAGCTGAAACGCTCAATATGTGGTGTAACCATCTGATGTGTGGCTGGTGGAGGAAAACAAGATACCACTGTATAAGAGTTGGTGCAAATTTGATCATGTTTGTTGCTGTCTATCTTTTGAGAGCTGGAAATGGAGGAGATGCAAGGGTATGGGAGAAGAAGCAAGAATAGGAGGAGTTTTTAGATGAGGAACCTGTGACTTATATAGAAATTGGAGTAAAATGGCGCAGGAACCAAAGTTAAAGTTTAGCTAAGGAAAATAAATTGATGACATTTCAGGTGACTTTCAAAAGTCTTTCTGCTGCAAATACAGAAGCCATGGGGAAAAGTCCTGTCAAATCATGAAGGCTAGTGTCTTTCAAAGCAAAAACCATTGAATTCAGCTCATTAATACCAATAAATGTCGAACTGTAATTCATAAATCAGTAAACTACTTCTAAATGTTCTTTTTAGAAATGAACAAGGATGTGGAAAACTCATTAAGGACTGGGAATGCTTAGGAAGGAAGGAATGTAACAAGTTCTGCAGTTTCTCCATCATGTTCATTGATGTATGGTCATGTTGAGCAGCACACAGTAGTAATGACCTTTTCCATGTGCAGGCAATAGCAATATCTTTTCCTGACATCCTTTCTAGAGGAACAGCAGGAGAGAGGAGTGTATGTCCATCTGTATTGCTGCAGTCTGCCCAGTGCAGTGGGATTCCCTCCTCTTGCTCTTCATTTCCTGACCATGTTTCACTTGGTTCCCTTTCTGAGGAGCAAAAGATGAAAGGAACATTTGAAAATGCTTACATTGCCTGATAAATGAAATTGCACAACTGACACTTTTATTTCAAGAAGTAATCTTTCCAATCATACAACTCCCTGTCAAAGCTTGCTGTGGCTGGTGTTATGTTGTCAAAGCTCGTGCTTCCTTAGAAAAATCTTTCTGTATGATATCTGCATGGATGAATGAAGACTTTGGGACTGAAGCCTGAAGTATTCTCAACACAGGTTGGCAGTTGGAGGCTGTGTACAAATGTAATTTGAGGCCTTGCACATGTGCAGAATGCCAAAAGCATTTGTGTTTTAAAAAATCTGTTCACTTTTAATGGATGAGAATATTCTTGAGTCATTTTGAAAGGTGAGACCAATGATGCCAGCTTCTTGACATATATTTTTAGAATATTTTTGTTGCAGTTTTTCAGGCTATTTCGATTTCTCAAGTTATTTTTCAAATTGGTTGTGATCTGTGTATTTTGAGAGTTTACAACATAGCATTTTAAATCATTCTTAACACCTGTTCCTCTTGTGAAGTTGTTTGACCCTAGTATCAATGGCAGGATTAAAGATTTGTGTGTTAAATTGTGGTTTTGTTCTGCTGCTGTGGTTATTATCAACTTGTGATATAGAATCCCTTTTAATTTATTGCTGTGGGAAGAGTCATGGCTCCGAAGAATTTTCCTGGCAGGCATTGCAATGAATATACCACACAAAGGCATAAATAATGCAAGAAATTTAATACTACATTGTTGAGCAGTTGTAAGGTGAATTGGAGCTGTTGGTGACAGGAATGGCTAAACCCCACCTCACAGTGGGTGGCATTTCCCAGGATCTGAAGTGCAGTGAATATTTTGAGTCTTGTGAAAGGGTGTAAGCTGGGTTTTCATGATTGTATAATCTCAGCTATGGAAACCATGGAGATTCTGGTGTTTCTTTTACCTAAAGGGGAATAAATTCTCCCTCTGTAACATTTCACATTGTTTCTGTTTTCTTTGTAGGGCAGAAGAGGTGCCTGCAGCTCAGCAACCTGCAAAGCCACAGGCACAGGCCAATGGAACAGGTGAGCTTGGTCAGATCTCTAACAGCAGATCTCTAACTTTAGTTCAGTTGGATTTTTTTTTAAGATCCTTAGAAAATCAAATCTTGCCTCTGAAGAAGCTTTTTATAAATGACAATTCAAGCAACTTCTATCTCTGTACATGATTTTGCATTTACTTTTTGTAGTTGACTTAGCATACATGAGCAAGGAATTTATTGTGTATTGTAAAGCCTTTAGGTATGTAATGAAACCTATTGGCTCACTTCACCTTTCTGGCATGCCTTGCTGATCCTTGACTTAGCAGAAAACGGGTGTAATACATAGAAAAAATGTTCTGTTTTGTTCTCAATTGCAGAAGGTCTGTTATGCCACTAATCATATTACTACTTCCTTTATCTAAAAGAAGAGACATTCTAGTGAAGGAGTAAGATAAGAGTTATTAATTTGTTGGACACCTACACTGCCATATACGTTTCTCAAGCTGATGCTAATTATGAATTCAATAATGTACTACTGATGTCTGAAACAACTAAGGCAGCAGTCAAATTCTTAATCTTTCAGTACACTTTTACTTCCCTTCCTACAGCTTGTGATTGAGATTTAGGTTTTTAAATCTGTGGACTAAATCTGAAAATTCCCCTCCTGTACTTCCATAGTGTCAGTGCTTTTTGTTATGAGAGCTACAACCTGACATTTTTTCCCTCTTGTCAAAATCTCTTTCTCAGTATTTTCTGAAGTATTAGCATGTGGGAAGCTACTTCATATTTTTATTCTCAAATAGAAGGGTTGTCCCAGCTGTAAACAGTCACTAGATTCCTTGTTTTTCTATATTTCATTGTCAGTCATTAATAAATGGTTTGATTCTATTTTCTGAGCACCAGTGGCTTTTTCTCATGAGCTTAAATGCATCTTTTTGGCTGTTGCAATTGGCTGATGAATCTTCCATGTCTCTGTTTAATCATACATTAATTTAATGGAATTCTGTACTGAATTTGGTCATGGAGTAATTATGACCAGTATCCTTTTGGCGACATTGCTGTTTTGAGCTGTGTTTCCAAATAGTCTGTCTGTTCCTTCTGGACAACAATTTTGTGTGTTATAGGTGATTCTTTTGTTCTCACTTGCAGTGCCTTAAGGCTTTTAGCCTGATTTTATTGCCGTGTACCCCTTTATTATGTTATTTTTCCACTGAAACTGACGTACAGAAAGTGTGCATCACTTCATTATTTTGTTGTGTAAGACTTCCCAGGTAGTATTATGACTGTATATTCCATATATAGAAAGTGGTATATGCAGCATAATTTCTGAAGGCTGACTTTAGAAAAAAAGAAACTCTGTGGTTTTTTTGTATTGCTCTATAAAGACACACACACACAATCTTTGTGAACTATCAGTGGTTGGAAAGTGGAAGTAAAAATGCCTCTTGCAGAACCTTGCTTATGTTTCCACCTCCCTTTCCTGTCACATCCCTGTGGCTGCAGGGTGTTCTCCAGTTCTCTGCTCAGGAGTGATTTGCTTTGAACTTGCTTTTCTCAAGGTGACCCTTCAGCACAACAGGGAGCACTGAGATTTACATCAGTCTTTCATTTACAGAAGTCTCTTAACCAGAAAATGTTTTTCTGTGTTTGCTAAAAATTACTGTTTGTTAGGATGTTTTACTCTCTGTGCTTTGGGTGATAAAATGCTTCCATGTACTGTCCTAAGAGCAATGCAGGAATCACTTTTAGTTTTATTTTACCAGTTTAATGCAGTTGGGTTCCTGTGCAGTGGCACAAGTAAATTGCAAGTTTCCACAGAGTGTTGGTGAAGGATGGGGGAGCTGAGCAAAGTGTGCTTGCCAACAAAGCACCCTGTGTGGGAGTGGGCTGGCATTGGGTAAAGGTGTCTTCTAGCACTATCCTGATACTTAGTGCTTCTTTTTTATAGATAAGAGCTCTCACACAGTCTCCTCAAGACTCCATAAGTGGTTTTGTGATAAATTTGGGGAGTATATTGAGGACTTCAGATTTCAGCCAGAAGAGAATACAGTGGAAACAGAAGAGCCACTTAGTGCTAGAAGGTAAATCCCTAATGTCATTTTGAGAAATTCTTGGTGCCTTTACAAGTTACTTTTCTTCTCACTTTTTTTTTTCTTTTTAACCAGCCTTTTGTATGGTTTCAGCAAGTGTTTCAATAACAAATAATACCAAAAGTACAGAATTATGTCGAAAGTTTTTTGACTACTTTGGACAAAACATGAGATTTTAAGTTTATCTGCTGTGTGAATTAAAATAAGATTTGTATTATTTACCAGGTTTTGTCATATGCCTCCCAGAAACAGTGAACAAAGGCTTAGTTAGGCTGGAGGGCTTTTAAACTTCAGTAGTCAGTCTGATGCAAGGTAGACTGTATTAGTAGAAACACATTTTGTAACAAGAAATAATAAAGAATAGGCAAGAATAAACGCCAGAATAAAGGCTTATAGTTTAGAAGTGTGAAGAGTATTTCAAGGATCAAATGTACACAAGTGTGCACTAGTTGTCTCTTTAACAAATTGCTTTTATCTATTATTTTTCAGGTTGACTGAAAATATGAGAAGATTAAGTAAGTACTTGGCAGTATTTTATTTGTTGTGTTTATTCTGGTTTCATCTGGGAGAATACTTTTGATTTCTTGTCAGTGGTGTACATGCATTGCCTTCAGAATACCTTTTACAAAATAGTATTAAAGTTAAATTTTGGGTTGTTCCTAAGTTCCACTAGGTTACCCACAAAATCTAGATCCCTGTTGTCCAGGGAGGCTGACTCAGAGCTCTCCAGAGTGTTGTTGTCACCAGTGATTTCCAGTCTTTCAGGTCTTAATCCTCTCTATGGGCTTGGTGTAGGCTGCTGCAGCAGAGCAGTGGAAGCAGCACGTGAGTCCATGAGCTCTTCCAGTGCCTTGGGTGTGCCCTTCCACTTCTTCATCTGCTGCTTTGGTTGTGCTGCTGAGGCTTAAGGAAATCCAGTGCTTAATTACTTCACTTAGGAAGTGTGTTTGGGATTGCTCAGTCTCAAGTCATACAAACTGCGTCAGGAAGTCAGAGGCTGTCTTGAAGAAAGACTTGGAAAGTTGTGAGTTCTACTGCAAAAGAGGGTGAGAGCTTCTGAGGCTCTCTGTGCAGGAGGTATCATCATTCTTCTCAGGAAAGGCAAAACTGGTGTGGTCCAACAGCCACTTTGGTGGCCTTGCAGCAGCCCTCTCCTGTTTCCTTAGCTAGTTTGCCCAGGTAGTGAAGAGGACCAGAGGGTTTTAGGGAGCTGAGGAAGAGCTGCTCTTGCTGGCTGGGTGTGCCTGTGTGTGGGCCTGTCCCACACAGGGCAGTCTCCCATGCAGTGACAGCCAGAGCAGTCTGCAGGGTGGCACACAGGCTTCAGGGAGTCATCTGCTGGGTGGCCTGGCTTAGGAAGAGTAAGCAGCAAAGTGCTAGCCATGGCTAGAGTCCTGCAGAGACACAGCCAGGAGATCCAGCCTGGCTTTAATCTAGCTGGTGGAGCAGCAGCAGGGGAGGGAAGGGCTCTGGATGTTGTCTGCCTGGGCTGTAGTAAAGCCTTTGGTGCTGTTTCCCACAGCATTCCCTGAAGGAAGTGGCTGATCAGGCTTGGACAGTGTATGCATTGCTGGGCAGAAAACTGGCTGATGGGCAGGCCCAGAGAGTGGTGGGGATGGAGCTACACCCACCTGGTCACAAGTGGTGTTCCCCAGGGCTCAGTACTGGGGTCTGTCCTTTTCAGTATCTTTATCAATGATCTGGCCAGCAGCATGGAGTATTCCCTGACAGTTTGCAATGACACCAACCTGGACAGGAGTGGTGGGTGGGAAGGCTCTGCAAAGAAAATCATTTAGAGGCATGGTTGAGTGGTGGATTTGGCAATGCTGGGTTAATGGTCAAATGCAGTGATGACCATAAAGGTCTTTTCCCACCTAAATGATTCTGTCATTCTGGGTTGTTCCTTGGTGGCTTGTACTTCAGTCAGGTTTAATGTACATTGTTTTACAGTGAGACAAACTGACCTGTACCAGGGGTCTTTGGGGTGGTGAGAACATGGCTGAGAACAAGCTGCTTTTAGCATCAGGGTACCCTTATAAATGATGTTGATTTTTTTTTCCTTTGTCTATACTTAAGAGTTGAGACATAATCTTTGTCTTGGATAACACTTCACTTTTTGGAAATGCATTCTTTATTTGTTCAGTTACATTGGTGGGTTTAATTTTTTTTCATTTGGATAAGCCTTTTTATCATTACATGTCATGAATATTCCTGTAGTTTTCTAATTTGATTGTTTGTAATTTAAAAGTGATTTAACCACTCACAGCTAATTCTAATACTGTGTTTTTTCTCAACTTCCATTTAGAGAGAGGTGCCAAACCTGTTACAAATTTTTTGAAGAATCTTTCTGCCTTATTAGACTGGTATTCTATCTACACTTCTGCTATTGCCTTTATTGTAAGTTATCCTACTCCTCCAGGAGTAGTAAGAACTTGAAAAAATACATTATTTGCTGAAATTCTTTGAAACTGCCATATCTGAGTAGGGGTTGTGCTACAGTTCAAGTCAAATCAAAAATGTAATTTCATTTGACACAAAATAACAGTAGTGGTCAGTTTGTTATATATAAAACCAGTTAAATTGTGTTTTCCTGGGTCTCCTGTAGCATAGTTTTGTAATTGTTAAAATAACTTAGAACTGTCTGGGTGTTGTTCATGCCTTTCTTGTTTCTAGTCTCCCAGACCTGGTAATTCAATGGTTACTTCAGCCTCTGCATAGTTTCTTTTTGTCTAGGGCTGAAATGCTGATAGTGGTTACATTTGGTGAGAAGCTATTGTCCCCATCAGGGCTCTTTGCCATTTGATAGGATCATACTGAGGAGAGGCAAAATGCCTTGATTTCATTAAGAATCAATGTGCAAACATCAGGTTTATGAGTTAAGTTCAAGCATTTCTCTGCTATCTTAATGAGGTTTGGATGCTGCAAAGAAACATAAGTATCTAGTGGAGTTTGGATTTGTTTTCCTTCCTCCTATTGTTAATTAAATGATCTAATTTCTTTTCGTCATAGTGTATATGAAATTAATTTCTGTCAAAGAAATTGGCAATAGCTGTGTGGTGAAAATATCACACACCTTTTTGTTAAATAGTAACTCCCTGTAAGTTATGGGCCTTCTGCTATTTTGTATGGCACAGCTGAATGAATATTGAGGAGGAGACTTCCCTCCCAGTGCCCTTTGTCTGTTCCTTCTCCATATCTGCTGGTTTTTCTCTTGCCTCACCTGGTAAGCCCATATTTCAGATAAAAACTGAAAGAAGAAACTTGAGCTGGTTTTTTTTTTTTTTTTTTTGAAAGCTCTGGTACCTGGGAGCCAGAGCAAGGTTTCACTTTGTGGTTATCAGTAAAAACCCTAGGGTCTCTCACAGAGACTGTAGTCTCTGTTTTCAGAAGCTGGGCACAGAATACCTTTTGAAGCTTTTTGTGTTTGTACTTTTTACATAAAATAAAACCTGTTTTCCTGCAATCTTTTTCATCTTGGTAAAAATTTTTGATTTAATGGACCTGAAATAATAGAGTGAGAGTTTATCCTGTTGCCCAGTATGGGGCTAGTTGCTGTAACTCCACTTCTGTACCATGGCTTCTGTGCCATTGCTGGCCATATCATGGTCATGTAGCAGATTCACAGACTTGAGGGTTTACCTCTTTTTTTTTTTTTTTTTTTTTTTTTCCCTGCTACCCCTCCAAGTAATTGTAGTGTTGAAAATACCCAGTACTATCTCTGAGGCAGCTGATGAGAACTAGTGAAGTGTCATCTCTGGAGATCTGGTTCATTCTTAGTTTTGGTTTTGCATTCCTGAGTGTGGGGCCATTGTCAATCACAGAGTGGCTAAAATGTATTAATTTTTTTTCTATTAATTGCATGTTTCTGAGCCCAAGAGCACAGTGGGAAGTGGTATTTCATGTAACTCATTGTACCCCAGTTTGTAATCCACACCTCTCTTTGTTTGTTTTTTCTTCTTAATCTGCAGATTTACATGAATGCTGTATGGCATGGCTGGGCCATTCCTATGTTCTTATTTTTAGCAATTTTGAGGTTATCCCTAAATTACCTCATAGCCAGGTATTTGCATAAATACTAGCTTACTCTCTTAAGTAATGCTTTGTTTGAAAGATGTTTTATTATCCTTGCACTGAGTTATAAACTGCTACCTTTTCTTGCATTTAACACAGGGAAATTCAAACCCAAATACCCTAAGGGTCATTGCTCAGTTTCTATAATCTTTTACTATTATTGGGAATTATCTTTGTATCCTGTGGCTTGGGTTATCATAAACAATGTTGCATGCTCTAAGACAAATCCCTCAGCTCACTGAAATTCTAATATTTCTAATTCTGTGATGTTTAGAGTACTTGAAGAACATCACCTTCAATACTGAAGCTTGCTGTTTTTCCCAGCAGAGAATGTTCATCTAGGCCTAAAATGGCAGTTTTGCCTTTTTCCATAGCTCTTGAAATACTTTATCCAAAGTACCTTCCAGTTGTAAAGTCAATCTCTTCTAAAAATTAAGTCTGGGTGTTTGTTTTTTTTTAAATGCACCTTAAAATGGTGTAGATTACCTTAATGTTCATGTTGTAAACTACTTTTCTGACTTCTTAATTGATATCTTGTTTGACATTGTATTCCCTGGAAATGGCTGGTAGCAAATAGGCTTCTGAATAAGTTGATGTAATTTTCTTTGCATGAGAAAATAAGAGAAAATATTCCTAATCCTTTACTCCATGCACACCATTAAGTTTTGTTGTAAAACCCACAAGTAGTGATTCTGTTTAGTATTTACTTAACTAATATTTTTAAAGCTGGCTGTTGTTGGCCACTTGTTCTTCTCTTATATTGTGGGTTCTTTGTTAATTTGGGGATTATATTATTTGCTTTTAAGCCATAAGTGCTTACTGTAGAAAACTGCTTTGTTACCTTTTACAAACAAGCCGTGTTGATGGATGGAGTTCTTGCTCTCTAACTATTTCCATCATTCCTAGGGGTTGGAGGATACAGTGGAGCATTGTGCCTGAAGTTTCTGAACAGATGGTAGGTCTTTGATCAGCTTCACCTGTATGCCCGCAGAAAAAATTGCACCTTTAAACCTTCCTCTGTGTTTGTGTGGGTAGCTGGAAAGGAAGGAAGAGCAAGCTGCAGCTACGTTTTTTTTTCTTTCTCTTGTAATTTAAAAGTCTTTAGTAACAGCACTCTTGGGTTCACATGCTTCACCCTAAAATATTCCAAACTTAAAACACATTTCTGAAATTAAAATTAAATTTGTCAGCTTGGACCAAATTAGGTCCTATGGGATCTTCAAGAGGTCTTGCATTCTGTTTTCTTTAAGAACATCACGTCCATCTGTTAACTCAGCGTTGCCAGCCCCATCACTGGGTCTGGGTACACATCCCTGAGTGACAGATCTAAGTGTCACTGTAATACTTCCAGGGATAGTGACTCCACTTCCCTGGGCAGCCTGTTTCAAGGCTTGGCAACCCTCCTAATGAACAAATTTTTCTGAATAGTCAATCTACATCTCCCCTAGCAAAGTTTGAGGCCATTTCCTCTTGGTCTGTCACTTGTTACCTGGCGGTGAAGACTGGCCCCACACCTCATTACAACCTCCTTTCAGATAGTTGTAGATAAGGATAAAGTCTCCCCTGAGCCCCCCACAGCATTGAAAACTTAAAATAACCACCACTGAAAGACATAAAAAATAGCTCTGAAACAAGGGAGGAAAATGGTAAATGTAGAGACAATTAAAAGTGAGATGAGTATTGCTGAGAATGTTGAGGAGTCACCTTGTTCTGTAAAAACACATTTTATCTGAGCTGCTAATCAATGGATTGTCTCTTTCTTGCTTAAGGAGCCCCCTAAAGAGGACCTGACCGTGTCTGAGAAGTTCCAGCTTGTTCTGGATGTGGCTCAGAAGGCTCAGGTACTGTGCTGCTCTCTGGCTGCCTCCTTGGGAACAAGGGGGTTCATGCTCCAGGTGGTCAAAGGAGGTTGTTAGGCAGCATGTGAAAACAAATGCTTAAAGAGAAAATACTTCTCTTGCAAAGGGAGCTTTACCTGTGAGCAGAGGAGATCTCAGTAAGATTCCTGGAGTTTCTGAAATGCCATGGTGCTTCAGAGGATGGGTTGAGGTTCCCTAACTGCAGCTCTGAGCAAGCTCTGGAGGAGAACAGAAGCAACTTCTCACAGTTTCCTACCTTATGTATCATAGAAGCTTCTGATAAAGTAGATTGGGTGGTGAATCCTCAAAATGTACTGGAGTGTGGATCCATATCACAAATCTGCTAATCACAAAACTGATGAAGAAGACTCTGTTCCTTTAAGATTTAGCTGAAGGCTGTGATCTGTTTGGCTGTGTCAATTCAGCAGTTTGCACTTCATCTCTAAAACAGCATGTTTTAAAAAGCTCCAACCCCTCCAAGCCTTGAAATCTACTGGTGAGGCTGAAGGAAGGTTTTCTCCCAGCCCCCTGAGCTGGCTGAGGTGGCAGCTGAGTGGCTGCAGCCCTGTGCCCTGCTTGCTGCTGTGCTGCTGTCAGAAGGGATTGAACCTTCCCTGCTTACTGTGGCTGCTCTGCTCCTCCCTCCTGCTGGGGTGGTGCCTGTGTTCGTATGAACACCTTCGGAAATTTATTGGGAAGGTGAAATTTTCAGGTGCTCTGACAGTAAGGATTGGTCAGAGAGTATGGCCTGAGTCCTGAGCAGGGGTCAGTTGCCTCCCCATTTGTTGGAATTAGTTGAAATCTGCTGTCTCCAATGGTTTATTATAAAAACTGATAATGGTCTGTTTCCAAGAAGCTGATAGTCCTTTTGATGAATTCATTTTTACCACTTCCTGAAATTTCAATACTCAGAATGTCTGAAGAGACCTTCAGTTCTGTTACCTACTAACAGATGCTCTTTACTCTTAGATTGACAGTTTAATTTAAAATATTTGCAATAATGTAAGTGCTTTCCAGTCATGACAGTGGGATCAAATAGTTTCTTCACTTGTAAGGATCAAACAAAAGTTACAGAACTAGGTTAAACGAGATGGAAGTCATCTTGTATTACTATTCTGTATTTACTAAGTTGTGAAGTACATAAATGGCTAAAAATTAGTTTAAAAAAAGTCACTTCTGAGAATTGCTTACCAACAAAGTCAGAAAGCTATTTGTTTTCATTATGTGGACAAAAAACCCCAAAACAATGCAGGACTTAGTTTTAATTTTCTTGCTTCTTGTGCAGAACCTTTTTGGCAAGATGGCAGACATACTGGAGAAATTTAAAAAGTAAGTTATCTGATGTGAGATTTTCTTCCCTTTTAAAACAAGACTTGACCAATATCTGTAACACTGGTAATGAAATTTTGCTTCTTTTTTGTTTTCAGCTTGTTCATGTGGGTCCAGCCAGAAATAACACAGAAGCTCTACATTGCTCTATGGGCAGCTTTTATTGCATCCTGCTTTTTGCCCTACAGGATTCTTGGGCTTGCATTGGGTAAACACAATAAATAATTCACCTCTTACGGTCCAGACTTAATGGTTAAAGCTTACATGATCTTTAGAGGGAGAATTTTAGAGTTTAAGAGAGAAAACCTGCATTAATAAATCATGCAGTGTTCTAAAGTATTTTCATTGTGCTTGGCATCATTTGTCATGACCATTTTGAAAACCATCTCAGTGTATAATAGGAAAAGACTGGATAATGCTTTTGCTTCTTGAAGAGGAGAAGTCTATGATGAGCTGTTAGCAGAACTTCTCAGACTGTCAGCTCCAAGGCTTCTGGAAAATCCTATATGTTGAGGGTTTTTTGCTCATACATCCTTGTAGATGAAATATGTGACATGGCACAGGAGGCATGAAAGTAGGAATGTAGGATGAAATGTAGGAAAAAATGAAAGTATTAGAGGGATTTCTGGTAAAACTTGGAGGATGGGCTGGACAAAATGAACAGACTACAGTGGGTCTGTTACAGACATTCATTCTCAGCTGGGAATGGAGAAAAGGGTTCTCACTGCACCATGAGAGTCCTTGCTATGGTATGAAGTCCTATACTGTGAACTAAGAATTCTAATTTTTTCTCATTAAACTAATGATGCAATCAAATTAGTATTACATTTAGTTAGCTTGAACATAAATGTAGGTTTGATTCACACAGCAATTGAATTTAGATGTGTGAGGAATAATTGTTTGACTCTTAGGAGATCTGAACTGCACTCCGTAAGGTTTTAGAGAGTATTTTAAGCCCAGATTTAATGGCAGAATGCAAGGAAATAACTTGTATAAGATAAGAGTTGGGACTGGAAGATAGAGGTTTATGTAGTACATGAGAGCCCTCTGTTGCCATTAAAATTCTTGCAGGAGCTGCATAGTTGAATGCTCTGGTGTGTTTTTTGTTTTGGTAGTATATACTGTTTTCAGAATGCTTCTGGTAATAAGGAACATATGTTTGAATTATTCAAATGTTCTTCTGCATAATAGTGGCTATGTAAATGTTTAAAGGAACTGGGGATGGGAAGGAAAGAAAAATAATTTTCTGGTGTTGCAAGAGGAATAACAAAATAGTAAACCTAGGAGAATGGTTTTAACACTGTGACTAAATATACAGAATTCTGTTTCATTTGTGAACTTTTGAAAATATGATCAAAACAGTGATGTTCTTAATGCCTCTTCAGCATTCAAACTGCAGTGACCTTTTTTTTCAGGACTCTATGCTGGAGTCAAGTTTTTCCTTATTGATTTTATCTTCAAACGATGCCCCAGACTAAGAGCTAAGTATGACACTCCTTATATCATCTGGATAAACCTCCTGACAGATCCTCAGCTCAAAGAAAGATCTAATGCTACAGTGTCGAGACGGGTAAGGGCAATGAATCTTTTTGTCCCTGTGTTCTCAGCCTCTGAAAATCAGATCCCTTTCTCCCTTTTCCTTTTCTCCAGTGACTAGAGCACATTAAAGAGAAGGTTAATTAAATCCTTACAATCAATGTTAGTTGATTGTAAAATGCCTTTTTTTTATTATTTTCAAGATTTACAGTTCTTCTGTGAATTCTGTTTCTTGTAGGAAAGGAATCAATTATCAAAAATGTGTATGTATGTATAGAGATACTGTGAATCATGAAGCTGAACACACAAATATAACACCATCCATATTCATACCAATTTTTTTAATCTACATTCTGTGTAATACTGTTGTCAAGTACAGTATTTTTGTATCCACTTTCTCTATTCTTAGACATCCCTTTTCAGTGGAAATTTACATACTTATCCAAATGAAGTGCAGTTAAAAAATAGATAAAGGTTTGAATATAATATGCAATGTTATAGTATATTGGCTTTCTAATGGGATAATCACTTACAAAGGTACTAAGGTAGTTTACTACCTTTTTAAAAGTATATTAGCTTTCTAATTTAGAAATTAGTTTTTATTATTTTATAGTAGTGTATTTATTTATAGTTTTAAATTATTAGTTTACTACCATTGTAAGTATCATCACTTATAGAGGTATTAAGGTAGTTAACTACCTTTTTAAAAGTATATTAGCTTTCTAATGGGATAATCACTTACAAAGGTAGTAAGGTAGTTTACATATGAGACATGATGTCTCATGGTTATTTGTATTAGGTGACCTTTTAGCATAGTGATGACAAATGACTTCATGTCATACTCCAGAAGTACATTTTCTTTTTTTAAAAATGTCATAGTTAAATCACTAAGTATTGTGCTTTGTGCATCTTGGTAAATTCTTTTGGGGCCTGACGTGGTAACTGAGTCAGGGTTTTCCATATCCCTGGATTTGTCAATGTTTGTTAGTTTAAAAATTAAAATAGTTGTAGTAAACCTTGAGTCTAATGCCATTTTAGCATTTGCTTAATGCTTCTTAGCACAATATCGAATTGCATTCATGGAGTTTCTGAGTACTGTCTGTAATACACAGTACTGAGCAGTAATTCAGCCTGGGTGTACAACCGGAAAGTAAAAGGGATAAGAAATTAACCCTCAGTTATTAAGAGGAAATCTGGGGCTTGGGGGGTGGTGGAGCATAGGATGGTAAAATAACTGCAGCACAACTGAATATTTCAGAAGGAAGTGGACAAGGACAGTTTCTTACAGAAAGTGAGTCTCCCGTTCCTGTTTTCCAGGGGATGAGAGGGGTAAATAAGCACATGGATGAAGCCATCCATGGCCTGTATTTCTCTTACTTGCAGAAGATGATCTTAAAAGCTCACTCTTTCAGGTTATCTTGTACATACTGTGGTAGTTGTGACATCATATTGCTGAGTCTCTCTAATCTGCCTCAGAGGTGGAAGGATTCTGAATTGTTGAACTTGAGTCCATAAACTTAGAGAGTAATGATTCCTTTTGGCTGTTCTTCGTGGTTTTAGTTTTACAAGTAGAGACAGGGGTTTTGTACTACCAGATCTGGCTCAGTGGCCTTGGCTCATCTGCCTGGAAAGGATGTAGAGGACTGCATTACCTGCTTCCAAATGCCTTTGAAAACAAGAACTTCATCTCAGTAATTTTAGAGAAACTTTCTTACCTCTTGAGAGATTTCTGCAAACCTCATAGTATGAAAAATAGATTTTTGTACTAAAAGGTAAAAACCAAAGAGAGTTTTAATTTTTTTTTTCCATGGGAAAGGCAGAGCCCAAAACATGTAGTGCCAGCATGTGTGCATTTGCTTTGGCTCCTTATTATTCAACAGTGTACAAGGCAGAGTAAACTTAGACACAATGCAATATTAATTGCCTTTGCCCCACTCTGACCTTGTGTCCTTAGAGAGCAGTCCTGACAGCAGTATCTGATGGGTAAAGGTTGTATGTCAAAAGCTGATGGCAGATCAGGTGAAAAGGAATACCTCCAGATTGTTGGTGATATTTTAGACAATCAGGACTCTCCCAGCATTACAAATCCAATCACAGTTAGATTTAAGGCTTATGGAAATGCTTTTATCTTAGTAATTGGCCATTGGTTGTCTCAAGCCTGAGTGGTAAGAGGAAACATTTGCATGTGTTAGTTAGGACTAGAAAGGGCAGAACTACTCATATTTTCAGCCACCAGATGTAATGGTAATGGTACTGAAGTTTAAACTCCCATTTTTTAAATCTCTTTATATAGCAGGTAGGTAGGAAGCAGTGTAGCATAGAGCAGAAATTGTTCTTATTCCAGCACAAAGAGCATTAGACCTCTTGCTTTGATAATTTTTATATTTTGGGCCATGGTGCTTCACCTGGTTGTGTGCATGTGCAGCCAAACAGCTTGTCTAAGAAGGCCTTCAGAGAATTCTTTTCATCTTTAGTTGCACACAGATTGTTGAAGAAGCTGTTCTTTTCCTTGGTTCCAGGGACTCAGCGCTGCAGAAACGATATTAGTTACCATCAGCCATTTGCTTTCCATGTTAACTTTATTTTTTTCCCCTGAGGCATCATTGCATTACAAGTATCCTAAAAATGTACCTTTAAGCAGGTAAGAGGGCACATGCCCTCAGCTGTGCCTCTTTTGTCAGTCTGATTTCTAGTTAGCAATTGCAGTTCACAAGTTTTCATTTGCTTTGGATTTCTTTCCTTAGTGTGTAAATCCTGTGAGGGGTTGAGTGCTGCCAATTTAGTGCAGAGGAACAAAAAGCAGCTGAAGGCTGCCTGGCCCTCAGCAGCACCGGGCATTTACAGCAGCAGAGCTCAGTCCTGGGCTGGCATGCTGTCAGTTTGTCACTTGTTTAACTGCATGAGCATGGGAGGGCTGAGAGCAGAGCTGCTCGTGCCAGCTCTGCAGTCATGGTGCCCCACCAAGATGAGAATGGAAGAGCTGTCCAAAAGAACCTGCCTGCTCTCCTTCCAGAAGCAGGGCTTGTTGCCAGAGCAGTCCCCAGTGACTTTCAATCTCTGTTAGAAGCAGATTTTACTCAAGTATGGTTTTAGGAGCTCCATGGTACTTTTTTTCCTTCCCAAGGATGCCAGCAACCATTCAGATTTTGTTTTATGTGTCAACACTCTCAAAATTCAGTGCAACTTCAAAGAACAGAAAAGATCACTGCTTCCAATGCAACCTGAATAAATTGAACTGGTGTGCTCTAACCACTCGTAACTCTTTTTTAATTGCATTCATTGTATGTAGTCTCTTGGTTTGTGAGCAAAGTCTTGCAGTGCCACTCAGTTCATGTTTTATTCTGTGTATTATACTGTTAAATAGATTTCACTTTTTTTCTTTTGTCACTGTCACATTTGTGTTGTTTGTTTCTTTTCCTGCTAGCTGTCAGGGCATGAAAAGGTATGGATCATAGTGTGGAAAACTTCCTTTCATTTCCAGCATTTCTATTCATAATGAGCTTACTCAGTTCTGTGTGGCTTTTTTTCCTCTCTTTTTTCTTTCTAACTTCTTTTGTGCAGTAATACTTTGTTTATCTCTTGAAAACAAGCCAAGTACTGATAATATATTGTCTGTTAGTAATCCCACTAGTTACAATCATTGGAGCTGTTTGCAGTGACTTAACTGTATCTAATGAGACATAGCCTTTACTGTAGAAAAATGGTATTTTAAGATAGGTGCATTTAGCACCATGTGCTTCACCCCAGCAAAGTGTGTCCATCAAAGGGCAGCACTTTGAAAGGTTATGTTCAGGTAGCATATTAGAGGCTTGTGCTCTAGCAGCAGCATAGTGCACTAGTCTGAAGTTAATTCATGGAAGTAGTTAATGAAAATTGTTGCATTATAGATTTTCAATTTTTTTTTTTTTAGAAAGAGTAGTTAGCTAAATTATTTTTGAGAGTGTAGCTTAAATGTTGCTGCTCAGATTTTGGAATAACGTTTCTTTTCCTGCAGCTTCAAACAGCAACTGCCAGGAGTTATGTGGGCTCAAGTGCCCCCACTGGAATAAGCAAAGATGAGGACACAAGTCGTTTTCATTCCACCAAGAGAGGAAATTTCCATGAAGTTTTTAACCTGCCAGAGAATGAACGTCCTTTGCCAGGTATGATGCCACAGGAAGGCTACATTAGTAGAATATTTTGTAAAAAGCCAAGGATAATTTAAAGTTGAATTCCTTTTCTGTGCATTGTGTAGGTGTAAGCTTTTGATTTAAAGGTCTTGCTTTAAATTAGAATGAATGGAGGTGGTCTCTTTCATTCCATACCCTTGCAGCTCTTGGAAAGAGTGCACAGCCTGGTGTTCCTTTTATGGTTATGCAAATCCAGTAGTCAAGTTAAAGGGAATAATTGTGTGGGTGGTTTTATTTTCTTTTTTTTTTTTCAAAATAAGTGTTAAAACAGATGTTATGGTGTCTAGAACACAAGACTTAGGCCTTTCTTTCTAAGCACTTTTAAGTATCTAAAGTTTAATATTCAGTGTTTTCTATTGTATAAGGAGACTTGGGGATAGTGCCAGTCTCATTTTCTTAAAGTCAGATTTCTTGTTGTGCCTTTTTCAGTGTGTGAAAATGGCTGGCGCTGTTGCTTGATCAACAGAGATCGGAAGATGCCCACAGACTACATCAGGAATGGAGTTCTCTATGTCACAGAAAAGTGAGTCATTGCACTCCACACCTTTCTTAGGAGGGAATTCAAGACATTAAAGTGTTTGAATCTAAAAAGGGTCCTTTAATGATGTTTTGAAACAAAAATGCCATTTCAAGGTGCTTTGCAGCATCAAGGCTGTATCATAGGAGAGGGAGAGCTGAGCCTGGTGTGTGGCTGTGCTTAACTGATGAGATTTTGCCTTGGAAAGGCTTTTATAGGAATGCAAAGTAGCTCTGTACAGACAGCTGTTAGAAGCTGCAGCTCTTGATGTGGATAACATACTAACTGTATAGATATTAGAATAGAAACCTAAAACCTAAGTGAATGTTGAAAATTGTGATCAACAGCTATTTGACAAATATTCTTAGTCTGGGCTTTTTTTCAAGCAAGCTGAATGTTTAGCTTCCTTGAAATACCAGCAACAAAAAAGAAAACTGACAAATAAGCCTTGGATTCACATTTTTATGGGTGAGTGGTTGTTTTTTAAAATTTCCTTGCTTACCTCCCAGCCTCCCAGGACTGAATAGCTATGGTCATTACTGTTTGGGTCGTGCACTGAAATTCCTTTGGAGTGTAATGAAAGGAAGTAAAGCTCATCTGTATGCAGTGTCACCTAGTGATGGAGGCTGCTCTCCAGTGTTAAGAAATCTGAGCTTTTGTCTGCAGCACAATAACATGAAACTAACAGTGTTTCTCATTAATCTTCTTTTAGGATGGTGAAAGACATATAAGCCTTTTGACATTTGGTATTTCAACTGTTTAAGGATATATGTCCCTTGTGTGTCTTTAAAATGCTTGTCAGGTTTAACCATTCAGTGCAGTGATATAAATACAAGAATTCTTGTGTGTATGCATACTGTATGTTCTGGGCTCTCAGACACACCAGCCAGCTGCTACAATTTATAAATGCTTGTGCTCAATTAGAAGACATAACTTAACTGAATGTCTTTTTTTTATTTTGAAAGTTAACTTGTGAGATTTCAAACTTCAGAAGAGACAAGAAGATATTTGAGAAATTTATTTTAAAACACTCTATTAAAATGAACACTTTCTTTTCTTGTTTTCAGTTACTTGTGCTTTGAAAGCTCAAAATCTGGCTCATCAAAAAGAAATAAAGTTATAAAGCTGTCGGACATAACAGATATCCAGAAGGTATGTCTGGTTGGTGTTGGAAATGGGGGAGAAAACTGGTTTTCTGTTCAGTTAGTCATGTTTTGCATTTGTGCTTTTGTTATTTTGGAAAAGCACGCCACTGATCATTTGTATAAGTGAAATGTAATTCTTTGTTTATGAATGTTTCACAGAACTGCTTTTTCAGACTCAGCACAAGCAAACTTGCTCTAATCATGAAGACAAACTAGTTTACTAAACCCTTACACTCCCAGATTTTTTTAAAATTTAAGTTATGTTGCTTACAAACTCCATTGTTGACCAGAGCTGTGTAGGCCTTAAGAAGATCTATTGGTAACAGGAATCGTGTATTATTAACTTCAGTTTGAGTGTGGATATTGATAGATGCACCACCTTAAAAGTAGAGGCATTAGAGGGAGGCAGGATTGTTGTCAGTGGAGAAATGTAGATCATTAGAATAAATTGATAAATAATGATCTAAATTTTTAGATCATCAGAATAGCCAGACTGTGATGGGCTGGAATTTCATCTAGTTGGGACCCATCAGTAACAGAGGCAAGAAGTGGAAGGTTGGAAGCAAAGCAAGGGCAGTGTTGTCCTTTCTCTGGCTGAGATTTATCAGCCTGTGGTTACTAATGGGTTTACTGGTGCCTTGCACCACTCTCTGTGGCCTTTAAACATCACTTTTTGCTACCCTTTCTGAACTTCTCCCTATCTTGAACACAGACATCCTTGCTTTCTGCTGCATCCTTACAACAGATTAAATCATGTTGAGCAAAGAAGCACCTCAGCCTGGTGTCTATTACTGCATAAGTACCTCCAGATTTTCAAATTAATTCCTTCTATTTCTTTGACATGTCTGTAAAGCAGACAGCTTATGCTCAAATTGAACATTCCTACTGGAATTAATAATTCATATTAATGGCTTTCAAACGTTATGCTTCAACTTACTTTGTTGTTCAGTAGGCCTTTACTGCCATAAAGTTTCTTTTGCATCTGTGTAGTGTTTTTAATGAGACAGGGATCATGCAGTCAAGCATAAAAAAGTACTGTGGTTTTATTTGGAGGTGGGGAACCCGGGTCTGACTAGAATGTCACTTTCTCCCTGTGAATACTTCTGAGTTCAGCAAACTGTATTCCTTCTTATCTTTATGGACTTTGTAAAAAACAAGCAAGCAATCCATGTGTGCCACTGGGTGCTGTGGTTTAGGTGACATGGTGGTGTTCAAAGGTGGGAAATCTTTTTCAACCTTAATGATGCTGTGACTCTGTGATACTCTGTTTTCTATCTAATTTTGAAAAAGAAGCTTTTTCTGGTCTGCTTGCTGTTCCTGCAAGGAGTGGGTGGATGTGCCCTGCAGGGGAGGCTGTGGGTGATGCTCTCAGGCCCATCTCGTGTGTGCCCTGCCTGTGTTCCCCTCACCATGGCTGACTCAGCTCCCTGGGCTGGGGCAGGACTGATGCTCACAGGGGGGCTGGGGATGCTTCCAGCAGCTCCTGGGAGGAAGGGGAGAGGAGGGTCCTGGCTGGCCAGTTCCCAGCAAGGCCAGGAGAATGAGGCTCCAGAGAATGGCAGCTGCCTTCATCCTGCTTTTACTGGATGTCTCTGAGTCATGGTTGGGAGGACAGGCCAGTGATGGATTGTGTAACCTCTGCAGCATCTTTTGCAGTTGTTCAGTACAGAAGGTATCTTATGTCTTTGTGTGTGGCTTTCTTTTTGCTTTTTTTAGTATAAAGTGCTCTCTGTTCTCCCGGGATCAGGGATGGGTATTGCTGTATCAACACCATCTACACAGAAAGTAAGTAGCTGGCTGTATCTGTATTGCTGCGTTGGATTTCTTACTTTCTTTTCCTCCTCTGGTTAGCACAAGCATAAAGGCTTTTTCTTCCCCCTTATGCCAGTGGCTGGTTTTTCTTTTTAAAAAATTCACTTGTCTATTATTCAGTGTGTTTGTCTTCAGAATTTTAATGTATTAAATATTCAGCTTGGTCTAGTGCATCTGGAGTGTTTTACTCTAACACTTCAGAAAGCTTTTCCCCAGCACCCTCCATCAGGAGCATGCAGCCTGCTATGCAGTCTGAAACAAAAAGCTGTTGGCTTGAGAGCATCCATGGGGGGGGAAGGAGGCTTTGAGGTGGGAGAGCCTGGCCCTCAGATGAAGGTTTTAAGGAAATGAAAAATATTAGAAAATATGCCATGTGGTCAAGGATTTGATAGACAAAAGGATTATTTTGTCTTTATCACTGCATTTCTACCACAATTAATCTGTTCCTAGTGACTTGACGAAAATATACCTAGAGGAAATTATTTTTCTTTGTGGACTGACATGATGTGTTTTTTTTCTGCCATTTAGCCTTTGGTGTTTGGTGCCATGGTACACAGAGATGAAGCTTTTGAGGCAATTTTCAGCCAATACATGAAAATCACATCTGCATCATCCAGCACTGAAAGCTAGTGTCTTATCTTGGAAGAACTAAAGGAAACTTCCTTCTTGTATGACTTGGTAGTGAAAAAATGAACATCCTCATCTATTTTGCAATAATTTTTCTTGTCTGGTGGTTTATATTCTATCTGTTACATAAACCAAGTGTATTTTATATATGCCTTCATGTTTGTTTTTAAGGTTTTTGTAAAAAAAGACAAAAAAACCAAATGAAAACAGTGAAAGTGCTATCATCACTATTAGCCTTGCACATTAAGCACTTTTAATGTTTATTTACTGACATTAAAAGCTGGGAAGATGCTTGGAGACCTGACTTTATAACAGATTGATCCCTTTATCTCCACTGATGTCACTAGGGATTCATTTGTCCCTTTATCTTAGTTGTTGTTCCCTGAGATGTGAGAATGATGACTGCAGCAGCCTGAAGTCACCTTCTTCAGCTTGGAGTTTTTAATTGGGTCCTTTATTAAAACCAATGGCAACACCAAGGAAGTATTAGCTTCTTAGTATTTCCATATGTACAACTGCATTTAAAGTAACTCCTCCTTGCTAATTTTTGCATTGCAGAAGGATGTTTTACTGGTTTGGTTAACTTCAATTTTTCCTGCATAGAGATGTTTAAATTACTTGTACAGTAAATTGGAGGAGAAAGTTTGTAACTATATCTTCCTTTCCTCGTTAACCAAAGCAAGAGGATGGAAGGCAGGCAGATACTTTTTATAAAAGAGGGCACCAAAATGTTGTTCCTAAAATGTTAGGCATCTTATAAATATATTTCTATAGGTACTTGTCCTAGAAGGGCTCAGCTGTTGTACATGTTGCATGTACAAGGCATTTGTATGTAATGCATTAAAGACTTGAAGGCTTTTTGTGTTGAGGTGGGAACGATTAAACTAAACTCAGATGTGATCTTTTTTAATTTGGCTCTTTTCTTGAGTTACCTTGTGATAAAATTATGCTATAATATAGCAACTGAAAGCACCAGTTCTCTCAAAATATAATTTGAGGAGCGTTGGTGTGCTTCTGTCTTCCCCCTTGCAGAACTAAATTTTAATAACAATTAAACCCAACTGCCAGGTAAAACAGGAAGGCTGCACTCCTCTAAACTCTCTCAGGCCTGTCTAGCAGCAAAGCACATATTGACCTTTGTCTTTTAATATTAGAGAGCTTTTATACTCTATATAATAGCACCCATCTGAGAGGTTTAGAGTTTTATTTGCATTTTCATGAAAGCACAGTAGGAGTTATGCCAAGCCTTCCTGAGTGTCTTTTCCTTTGCTATGTCTTTTGAGTTGAGTAGTATAGATGTCTCCAGACATTATATGAATGGCCCTAAAAAAAAGCAATGGAGATGCAAATTCTGATGTAAAATGAGACTTAATTTCATGGATTTTTTTCTCTGGTTTTTTTTTTTTTTTTTTTAAACAGGAATTTCCTTTCTTTGTAAGGAAAGGGGTAAAATGAAGGAGGGAAAGGGGTAGCAAACACCAAAGGGTGTTTAACTCTTAGCACAGTTTTAACTTGAAGTCTGTCAATAAGTACAGGAGTAATGAAGAAGGTGGAGGTCAAACTCTACAAACCTTATTTTAGTCTGGCCATGAAAGGGTAGGATATGAGAACTTAATAGAAATTTTTTATGAAGCAATTGTGTTGAATATCATAATTTGTTTGAGTATTGTAAAGTGAAACACTGATGGGGTATGCCCTGGGTGGAAATGTAAGCAGGAATGGGGGAGAAGCCACTGTAACGGTTAAAATGCAATTTTCAAGTTCTCACTTTAGAGTAGCACTGGAACATGTCTGTACATGACCTGAAAAATGGGTGCATTTCTAAGACCACCTTTGGTATGCTGTAACTCAGGGCCTGGAAACTTCAAATACAAGTGAACTGGTGGGAAATCCATTTTGCCACCGTTTAAAGTGGATGTAGCTTGACAGTTTATGGTTTCATAACTTTACACATTCAGGTTATGTGTTTAAGAAAAAATTATTGATCTTAAATCTTTCTCATCAAAACTACTTTAAAATCAGTTAATATCTTTTTTGTAATTGCTACATATTATAATTTGGCTTTTCTTTCTAGAATCTTCCTTGAATAGCAAGTGCAGCTAAAAAATAGGCATTAAAATAGCTTAATGTTATATAAATCTTAATCAGATTCATTCATTTTGTCTTAAGAAGAAAATCCCTTGGATGTGTTTTAAGGTTATCCTTTTTTTTTTTGAAAAAACAGAAAACTATATTTTTTACAGAGAGCATGCTCTTTTTCTTATTTTTGTATCATTTTTCAAGTGTAATTTATACCTTCACTCTGATCATAACAGCAGTTTCAGTAGGAAATCAGTTGACTTGCACTTATTACCTCCTCCACCCTTCACTGGTGACCCTCGTGTCCAGGGTTCTCCTAGATTCTGGTTCCTGGAGGAGCTATAGGATCTACACTGCTGGTGCCAGGACAATGAACCACACCTAGGCTTCCCAGAGGGAGAAAAGATAGCATTATCCTTTTCCCAGACTGAAATGCCTCATGTGTACAATACACTCTTAAAATTTATTTTCTGAACGAAGAAATTAGAAATGTCTTATAAAGTCTGATGTGCTGATGTTTGAAATGAATCCACGCTTTAACAGTGGGAACTTAAATTTAGCAATCCTTAAAGCAGCAAACCTAGTGCAAACTGCAATGCAACATTGGTTCTAGTGTAGAGAAAACAGACTGGATTTCTTTGTTTGGTTTTTTTTAATAGAGCTGTAATATAATTGACAGACATGTGTGTACATACTTTTCAAATTTCACTTTACATTGGGTTATCCGGTTTCCCTGCTGCACAGCTGCTCCTCCCGGGGTGTCCCTGGTTTCAGAGACTGGAGGTGACCTTTGGGTGTTTACTCGGGCTTTTCTCTCCTGCTGCACCCTCTGGAGGGCAGCAGGGGATGGGCAGTGAGTGAATGCATCCTGCACTTGTGTGATCACACTGCAGCTCCCACCTCAAATTCCAATCTTCCCGCTTAGCTCTGCAGTACAGCCTGGTGCCCTTCAGAAACGGGCTGGGTCGGAACACTTAATGTAAAGTGCTTTAAATAGCTGAAAGTGATGTTCTTGTCATTCTGTCTGTCTGATTGCTGTTTATATTTGCAATTCTGTTCATGTCTGTGGATGTCTGGATCATTCACGTGTAATTGGATTTAACTTCTTTAGAAGTTCATTGGTTAGTTTGAGTCCCTTTTAAAGACAATAAAAAAGGGAGATGAAAACTGACTAATTCTTTATCACTGACCATTTAAATTCAAAAGAGAAACAAGCTGAAATATGAAATCATGCCTTTCTGTGCACTGTAGCTTTTTTGAGGCAAGATTGAATGAAACAAGCTATTTATTAGTAGCAACATCACACAGGATGCCAGCAGCAAAACTCCACCCTCGTTCTGCAGACAAAGAGAAAAGGAATTTTACCCGACTGTGAAGAGATGAAAGGATGTACCTGATTTTTGGCTACTTAAACCTGTTTGAAAACATTGGTAGTTTTTATTGAACTCTGTACATTTTGGCAGATGTTTAATTTCTACTAATCATTGAAATATAATGGATGTTAAAATTTTTATGTCTGAAGTTTGAGTCTATATTTTGAAATTGTAAATAATTCATTATCAGTGTAACTTTTGTTCGACAGAAGACTTATACTGTACGAATAATTGAAATAATGAAATTATTTGCCCTGTACATTTTTTAAGAAAATCTTGTTTGTTTAAAAAGTCTTGTATAAATTATAATTTTTATTTAAATAAACCTAAAAATGCTTTGTGCTAATGCTTCTTGCAAATTTCAGTTATTTATCTATCAAAACTACACCTGATTTCTTGGAACAAAGTAAATTAGTGCTTTTTGCAGATTCACAGCCATCTCTGGGGGGAGGCGGGTGGGTGTCATTGCTTTTGAAGCCCAAGGAACTGGAATTTTATTTAAAATAATTCTGTTACTTTATTGTAGAGTGTATGTATATTTTGGTGTGTATGATAGTATTTTCTGTGAGTACATCAGTCCCTTTGTAGTTACATGGTTAATTTAATGAATGGAAAAGCAAACAGTGATTTTTACGATGCCACTGCAGGAGGGCATGGATGACACAAGAGTGCTGGGAGGAGTACAAGATTCTGTCAGCCAGAACTCCACTCCACTGTGCTGCCAGAGGTAGGGACAAGCCCTTTCCATCCCAAGGGTGTGCAGGAGGGGTGCTCAGCAGCAGCATTCCCTCATCAGGAGCAGCATTCCCTCATCAGGAGCAGCTGCTCTGCAGCCTCTGTGTCACCTCAGCTCCCTGCTCACAGCAGCCCATCCTGCCCCTTTGTTTGCCTCTGCAATGCTCCAAGTGCTTGGCTCAGCTGAAATAGACCAGTCTGGGATGGATCCTGCACAAGTTAAAGTGTGTTGCTCTCCTTATTTCAGTATTTAGTTCTCTCCTGGTGGCAGCAATGCAGCTGGTGGTATAATGGTGTTTTAGGCTGTTATTTTAAGTGTTCTGACAATACTTAACTTTTTCAGAGAGTACTTAACTTCCCTCTCTTACTGGTTTAATGTGTTCTTTGTTAAGTGTTTGTACAAGGTGAGTTGCACCTGCAGCACTACTCACAGCGGTTGGATTCAATCCCACCTGCCTGAGGCTTTGTGGAAGGAAATTGTGGAGCCTGGCAGTCTGGTTTCGGCTATAGACACCATGGTATGTCTGAGGGGACTTGGTCTGCGTGAAAACAGTGCTTGCTGTGCCAAGGTCACTGCAGCAGCCCATGGAAGACAGAATGGAGCTGAATGAGCTGTTCACCTGCTGTCCCTGTACTCCAGCTCCTGCTGCAGAAAGGCTTTCCAGCCACACTCTGCAGTGTCACCCACGCACGGTGACTCAGTGCACCTGAGCAAGGCATGGCCTGGGCAGCCCTGGGTTAATGATAAAGGGCAGTTTCAGCTTTCAGCTTGGAGAAGCTGAGGGCTTTTTTGCTGTTACTTTTAAGTAATTTTCAAGTTAAGTCTGAGTTCTTCTGCTGAATCCTTGGATTCACTAAACTACTCTCCTTAGTTTTAGGTTAGGCTAAGTGTTTAGTGCATTAATTATTGGCTCATCTTAGGCTTTTTAATATTTTTATTTGAAACATAAGATATACAGATGTAAAAAGTTGATTTTTTTGTCTTAGAGAGGTTGGGATATTGCAAAGGGATCAGTCCCTTGCAACAGTGTCCTCACTGATTTGTGGATGCTCCAGAAGTCAGGTGGGCGTAATGCAGTGCCTGAAGGACGTAGTTATGAGCATGTCTTTAATACTAGATTTAGCTTGAACTGATGCTGTATTTAGTCACGTTGACTTTGACTGGGAAGCAGAGAGATTAGGGATAGATAAATACCTTTTCCTGTTTTTTAAATAGCTGGCACTTTTCTGTACCTTGAAAGCTGCAAAGCCTAGTTGAGATGTGCATTAGGCAAAATTTCTGCTTTTGTATTCTCTATTGAAGTTCCTTCTATTTTTTCCAATTTCTGTGACATATAGTTGCATATGGATAATGATTTCCTTCAGCTTTCCTTTTTCACTATCCTTCCCTATTCCATATCAGATATTGATAAAAGTTGCTCTTTTTTCATTCCCAAATGTCCCAAATTTCTCCTTTTCTGTGACAGTTTTGAATTGAGAACTTTTCCACTGGTTCCTCTGACCTTTGTTTTTCTCCTTCAGCATTGTTCCAGTTTTCTTCCTCTCACAAAAATAACTCTTTTGTTATTTTTTTATTTATAATTATATATAAATATTATTTCAGTTCTGATTATTTAGAGATACTGATGGACCATGTCGCAGTGAGCATGCCACAAGTTCACTAAAGCTGCCTTCACCTCTTACATCTTCCATTTTGTATAAATTGGAGCTAAATTGCTATGTCTGCTGGTTTGGATTACTCAGTGGCTTCCATTTCCTCAAGCTAATTTGTCGTGTCTTTGCTCCTGATCATCTACATGACTGGGAAAGAAGATGCTTCTTTAACTTGTGGAGTGAGTTATTTAAAGCAAACAATCTCTTCTTGAAAAAGCCAGTTTTACAGGGACAAGCATTGGTTGAGCAAAACATGTATCTGCAGAGGAGCAAATGTAGATATAGATGATTTTGCCTGCTGCAAAATGGTGTTTGGGAAGGAATGTTTGAGCCTAAGCTATTTGCTGAGGCATCTCCATGCCAATCTTTTGAGCACAGGGTGTGAGGTTTTAACCCATTGTGGCTAAGTCAGTAAGAAATTCTGCAAATCCTCTCTCCCTAGGTTGTTTAGATGTCAGATGAGTATTTGGGAAGGATTCCTGGTATAAAGTCTGTGAACAAAGCAACTGTATTCAGTGTTGGTTTTGCTTCATGAAAAAATGTTGCCCCTGCCCAGAAATGTCTTTGGCCAGTCACAGATATTAACCAGGCACACAGCAGGAATAAGAGTCATGAGTTGATTCTGAACTTAACAATCCTTAAAAATATCATGCAAGTTATATATTTGTAGAAAGGGGATATATACAAGAAGTATTTGGGGTGAAAAGAAGCCCTTATAAGAAAAAAAAAGTAAAAAGGATTAAATCTTCTAGATGTTATTCGGGAAAAAACTGTTGATGGGTCCTGGAGTGTGAGCTTACAGCAGCCTCCACTGGACATTTCTCATGAAGTGTGAATGTGTATATTTACCTTTCTTTACTCTCATAATGCAAGGCTTTCCTGTGTTTCAGATGTTTTTTTCTTGCCATACCCTGCATTTGGGATGCCTACAGGAAGTGTGTTGGTGTTGGTTAGTGGACATGCTCTAGAAGTTTCCAAAGCTACACAGGATGTCATCATTACTCCCAACACTCGCCTGGCAGGGGAGATGCCTTAAAAAGCCCTTTTCCTGCTCAAGGAGGGAACTTCACATTGCTCTCATGGGGTGTTGACCCCTGTGACTGACCAAAATAGCAGCCCTGATGCACAGCTCATGGAGTGGGGGCAGCTGGGTCTGTGCTCAAATCCTTCTGCAAGGTGAGTGGCTCTGGGCACTTTCCAAGGGAAGCAAAGCACAGCTAAGCCCTGAACTTCACCTGTGTGATGCAGGGCTGAGATGGTGAGGGGAAGACAGATGGGATATGAGGGAGAGGCAGCTTTGAGTCCAAAACTGGATTTGTGATGACTGTGGGTGCTCCTCACACCATCTGTGGCTGAGCAGGGTTCAGGAAGACTTTTGGAAAAAGGGGAGATACTGTCTTCAAAGCTGTATAAATATGTTGAGACTCTTCATTTAAATATGCCAAAAAGTGTATAAAGAATGTCTATATTAAAAATCTAGCTTGACTGCATTGCTGTAATACAAACATTTTCAAATATGACCATTATGGTCATCATGCAAGGTGGCAAATCCCAGTTTTCGGGACTTCTCGGGAAAATAAACATAAAATCCTCTAAACCTCAGCAAACATCTTAAACTTGCTGCTTTACTAACTCCTGCTTAAGATTTATTTCTACTGTATGAGAAATTTTATTGTTTTATATCCTGACAATGTGGACAGCTTAGTGAAGACTTACTGTGCATCTCCTGGCTGGGAAATGACAGGAGCCTGTCAACACTTGCTTCTACAGAAGTGCCAGGCTCCATGTCCAGCTGGGTAAACACCTTGAAAAAACCTGAGCTCTGCTCAAGCAAACATTTTGAGATGCCTGTGGTTTCATGCCAAACTGAGCTCCCTGCCTCCTGCTTCCTATCTTATGCCAATTCTGGGGCTCACCAAACCCTCCTGAAAGGGCAGGAGCCCAGCACAGGATGAGAGCAGTGAGAAGAAGAGCAGTGCATTATCCCCCTTTCCAGAAAGCACAGGAGGTGTTACAGGCTGCCCTGGATCTGCAGCCCAGGTATGGTCTTGGTGGCCATAAGGGATCTGACATACAATTACCTCTGTGTTCCCCTTGTCAGGTTTGCAATGTCCATCAGATTTCAGAGGTAACTTTTGAATATAACTTGGATAAATGTTAAGGGCTAATCCTGAGCATATAGTAATAAAGGATAATGCAAAGAAACCGAGCTAAAACGTCCATGTGTGCAACCTGCATTTGATTGTGCAAATATTTAAAGAATCGGGATGCCGTTGTTAGAGGTGTGTTTAATCTGCTAAATCCAATTCCTTCAAGCACTGACTTTTTCCCAGCTCCTTCCCTCAAAATTTCAACTAGAGCTGGCAAAAAGATGAGTGGCTGTTGCTCATCAAATTTTTGGGGTCATTGCAATAAGAGCAGGGATGGGTAGAGAGGAGGCAGGAAATACAGCCAGGAGAGGTCATGGGCTTTTTTGTTTGAGCATGTTGTCTCAGGGGCTGTGCTGGGTTAGACTCATCCCTCTTGGAAGCAGGAGCTTCCAAGGAGGAGATGGCTGTTTCACAGCCTCCATGCAGAAGAAGCAGAGGGCATGTTGTCTGGTGTGTGGCATGTTTTCATTCTAAAAACCATGAATAAGGACCTTGGACAATGTTAAATTTAAATTTTAAAAGGTTTTGATTTAATTTGCATTTTTAGCCCATGTTACTCTTCAATTTTACCTTCTTTCTGCATGTGTTCCTGTGGACATGTAGCTGTGTGCACTGAAAATACCACTCTGTGCATAGCAGATACATTCACATGAAGGTTGGCACAGCTTAGCCCTCTTTTTTCCAGACCCTCAGCCCCACTCCGCCTGCTCCTGCTGCCCACCCAGCCCATCCTGCCCCTGCAGCTTTCCCACTGCAGCTCCCAAAGCTGCCTCCAGCCACATCACGCTCCCACAGGGGCCGAGTGCCACTGTGTGGCTTGGTGGGTGGTGGCACTGCTGAGGTGGTATAAAATGCAAGTAGATACAGGACCGGGTTGTTAAGCCATGTAAAAAACCTGCTGCTGTCCTGTATCTTTGCAAAAAATCTCATCTTTAAGTTGAGATGTAAGATGTGCTGTGGGTTGCAGCAGTAGCAGCGGCTGCTGGGAAAAAGTTCAGGCTTCCCAGATCCTAGTACACAAATGCCTGAATATAAATATTTTGCAGGTGTACACAGTTGCTAATGCTTGCTATTTTTTAAACCAAGATAGGACTAACTCACATTAGATGGGGGATGTCCTGCTCCTGGTACTCCCCATATCCTCAGCCTGGAAAGAATTCTACCTTGCACGTAAACACCCCAGATCTGCATCCTTGCAGAGATCTCAGCATCTGCTGTATTTATCTTGGTCTTTATGATTTTGTCCCCCTGCTTTTTGAGAGCATGAGCTGCCTGAGCTGTGGAGCCCACCAACACCAGAGCAGGGTGGGGAATGTTGGGTTGGGTTGTCTCTCAGTGCTGCTGAGGCTGAGGGGTTCCTGTGACAGACCTGGGAAACTGATCTGTTAGCCCCACACGGAAACATATCACACTTTATAAGCTATTTATGTTATTCTATGGCTGAAATACTTTATAATGCTGTATTTTAATCCTCCTTGCTGCTAACGTTTTTGGTGGGGAATATATTACCAGAATATAGATGCCAGGTTTCAGCTACTTTTTTGTTCTTGTTTTTAGGAGTTATGCTGCCAAGAAAGCCCTAATGAAAGACACTTTTCTCCTGCTTTCAGGAGTGTTATTTTGGTGATTGCACTGGGTTGCTCAGGGGTGGATGAGTCAACGAACAAAGACTTGAGCACCTGACAGGAGAAGACTCTCCTTGTGTCAAAATCCTGAGAGCAGCCATGGTGAAGAGAGAGGGACACCGTTATGAGTGTCTCCCCTGTCCCATGTCTTTTATCCTCTTCTATTAGATCAATTTTCTGTCTGGTTTCATAGTTCCTGAAGTGGAGGAACTACCCAGGCTCTCCTTTTAAGGCTTAAGCCTGCAGATCCGAAATGTGGCTGTCAGAGCCAGGGGGATTTGCCAGTCTGGGCTCAGGGGACCCTTGGTCTCCATTTGCTCTTAATATTGATGTGGTTGAGGTAATTTAAATGTCCTTTCCCTTTGTTAGTTTTTTCCTGACATACAGCTGCTGAGTGAGGTTTCTAACCAATTTGAAGGGAAGCCCCTGTGAGAAATGAAGCATACTTATCAGATGTTGGTTTTGACGCTCTCTTCAGGAAAAGCAACATTGTGGTTTGTCTAATTTTGTGTTTTTAATAAGCAGAGGCACTGTTGTCTGCTGTGGTGTGTAACATGCAGAGCCTGCTGAGCTGTGGGGTGACATGTTCTGGGCACAGAATGGGGAAGAGCTGCTCATTCCCATGGGGCACAAGGATTGCACTGTGCTGAAGCTGGAGTCTCCATCACCCACAATACTGCTCACCTGGGCACCTCTGAGGCCTCTGGGGTGGGATTTTTAACAATGTGGTTTTTTGTGAGCTCTTCTGGTGGAGAGCATTCAGCTCATAGCTGAAGACAGCCTGCATCCTCCCTGAGCCCTGGGCTGGTTCCCTCTGCAAGTATTTAAAAATGAAGGGAAGGAACTTGGAGTTCATTGTGCTGCTTTAGATCTCCTTGGCAGGTTCGACTTGCACATCAGCAATGAGGTGAAAATAGTATCTGGCTACTGCGTAGGTCTTGGAAAAGGTCCCTGTGCCCAGTGATTGCAGTGGCATTGAGATGCAAGTTTTGGCAGGCACCTAAGTCCTTTATAAGAAAACTCTGCCCATTCCAAGAAGAGAAGCTGTAGCCATGATATTTTATGAAAAATCCTTTCCTTAGGATTTTTCCTCCTGAGAAGCTGAGAGGCCTCAGGAACAAAATGTAAACAATGGTTATCTGCTGCTGTGGAGTGCAACAGGTGCATCTGTGATTGGTCTCATGTGGTTGTTTCTAATTAAGGGCCAATCACAGTGAGCTGGCTTGGACACTCTGAGACACAAGCTTTTGTCATCATTCTTTCCTATTCTATTCTTAGCTAGCCTTCTGATGAAATTCTTTCTTCTATTTTTTTAGTATAGCTTTAATATAATATATATCATAAAATAATAAATCAAGCCTTCTGAAACATGGAGTCAGATCCTCATCTCTTCCCTCTTCCTTGGACCCCTGTGAACACTGTCACAAGAAGCAATGTTGTTAATCCAAGTGCTCTGTAATACTGGAAAGCTTTTGTACCAAGGTGGAGGCTAAAGGCTGAAGTAAATGTTATCCCACACCCCCCAACACAGGAGTCTGGCATATGTAGGCAGGAGAGGGATGGAGAGGCCTCAACTCCAGCTGGATGTGTGCTGGTTCCTTAGGTTCTAACAAGGACAACAGGTGGAAAATCGCTTGGAAAATGTCTTTACCCTCAAGAGTGCAATTTCTGTTGCCCCAGGGGCTGGCCAGCATGGCTGGGGTAGCTCCCCACTGCTTCCCCAGCCTCCCTCACCCACAGCTCCCTCCTGGGCTCTGAGCCCCACAGGGCACTCCTGGTGCTCTGAATGGCAGGACGTGGCTCCTGAGCTCTGTGGCACACCAAGGGGCAGCCCCTCCTGAGCAGACACCACTGGGTTTTACAGGGCTGGAGGGAGCTGTGCATGGCAAACCCTGTGCCCTAAGGCTGCTAAATGAGGCCTGCACACAGGCAGGTGTGTTGCCTGTACCTGCTGTCTACATTGCCTGGTTACTGATGTCAGGCATTCTGGGGAGGGAGAGCAAAACAAGGTAAGGATAAATATCTGCCCAAGCAGAAACTGGCCTCTGGCTTCCCTCCTGTATCCAGTCCTGCTGCCATGAGCCGGTTTAGGGTGCATGGAACATCCCAGCACTCCAGCCTCAGCTGCAGGTGGGTTGATTTTCACAGAAGGGGTTTTTATTGAGAGGGTTTGTGGTTGTGGTGTGATGTAGTAGCCGGTCTCAGTCATCCCGGTTCTTTCCCCAGGTGTGCCAATAACCTCTCCCTACCCCTCCCCTGCCCCCTGCTGACCTGTCCGTCAGTCTCGGTAGGCCAGCAAGGCCATCTGTGATTGGTGAAGTTCAAAAGATGCCTCTCAGCCCTGGGGACATTGGGCCATGCAGGTGCCATTTGTCTCCTGAGACTCTCCCCCACCTTACCTGGTTGGTGGGGTCCCTACCCCTTCCCTTCCCCTGTCCCTGGGGTTAAAAGACACACCAACCACGCGGTTTCCCTGTTCTGTTGGAGCTGTTGCTGCATTCAGAGGCCTGTGTGCCAGGAATAAAACTCTGGGTCAAACCCTCCAGCAGAACCCGACTCCTTTTCCTTCACCTCGCCTTGAATCCTCTCTGCCAGAGGCAAACCTGAGCTCCCGCTTGCCTGCACTTGTCCCAAGTGCCTGCTGCAGCATCCAGCCAGCCAAAGGTGTCTCTGAGGTGAAACCACCGCAGTGGCCGCCTCAGCAAGGCCCAGATGAGCCCAGGCACGTTCCACCCGGCAATACTGGTATTTAATTCCAATAGTTTGTCAGATGTATATGCAGATCTGATTCAATATTTTTAAAAATTACAGTAATAATTTTGTTATAACTCACATTCAATTTGCTTTTTCCTGAAACACATCATATCTTCCAGAAAACAGGCAAAGATAGGAAAGAGACAACAGATAATGTCATTATTGATCTAAACATTTTTAGCCAGGCAGTAGCAAACATTAAAAAAAAAATTATATCTCATCTCTAATATAATTAGCTGTTGCTGTCAGTATCTAAGGAACAACTGAAGTAACCATATTAGACTGTGCTGTATACTGTGACAAGTAATTTTAAGAGTCTTTGAATGTTTAGCAATGGAAGGAGGAGGTAGAAGCAGGAAAGGTTATTATAAAAATGTCTCTGAAGGCTGAGGCACAGCAAGACACTGTGATCTTCCTGCAGACCTCAGTTATTTGCTTCCCCAGGTACAACACTGTCTTTTTGCAACTGGAATGCATTTTTTATCCACACATGCTTAAATCCTTCCTGGTGGACGAATCCCTACTTGCTTCCCTATTCATGCCCCCTAAACTTTGCATCAATAAATAACAAGTGTAGATTTGGGGATATTCAGCGCTATTATGAGAATGTGCATATTTTCTTCCTGGTTGTTTCAGGTCTGTTATCTGGTTCAAAGTCAGAAAAAACCTCCAGATTTCATTGAAAAGATGTAAAAAAACCCCCACATACCCGTTTAAGACATCAAATTCTCTTGATAGTAGTCCCCCTGAGCGCTGCTTTGTTGCTATGGTGACTACTAGTCCATTTAAGCCACTTTAAAATTGTAATGATGAGCAAGAAAACCAAATTCATAACAATATCATTAGCATAGCTATTTTCGTGTGTTTCATGAGATTAGGAAATGACCAAAGTCTGGGGAATAATAGCCTGATTTATTTTCATTTTTTATGGGCTGCTAATGATTTAATGGCAAACAGATCTGATGCAAACTGCTATCAAAGACATCAGCTCAGAGCTCTGAGATGATGAAGCTGTGGGGCCTTTGTGAACCACTATGGCAGAACAAGCCAGCCTGAACTAATTAAAATACCTTCAGGGGCATCCTCCAGCACTGGTGTCACATCAGAATTGTGCTCTGTGAGGGATCTGGTCCTGCTGAGGTGGTACCAGGGAAGGGAAATCCAAAGTTAACTTGGTTCCCAAACTTTTTGGGCTCTCAGGTCCTCAGAAGCAGTCATGCTGCCACCCAGCTGGCAGGTCTTGTGTGGAAACAAAGGACCCTGGTTGCCATACCAGAGAGGCACAGTTGACACAGGCAGGTGACAGGCATCACCCCTTGGCCAGTGGCAAGGTGTAATCAGGGATAGGGTTACCCTGCAGTGCCACCCCCTTGCACACTGGGTCATCAAATATTTGTCCTCACTAAAGTTACACATCGAGGGCATGACTCCAAAGTCTCCCACTTAATGAAATATGCTCTAAAAGATATTTTAGTGACTGAAAATCTTAAAAATATTGGCCAGCTGGCAGAGGAGGGGAAGAGCTCAGATAAAATAATTAAATAGGTGAAATGGCAGACTCTGTGCTGCTGGTGTCGCTGATGCTCCTTTGGTTTAGCACTTGTATGAGGCAAGAGGAATCTGAAGTCCCAGATATGACAGACAGGAGTTATCAAAGTAAAGTTACTGTGACTATTTTTATAAGGCTCCCAGAAAATTAAAAGCCTCTCCTTTCCTTGTTAAGAAAAGAGTTTAAGCTGAAATACAAAAATATCACCTGCTGTTCAAGGCCAAATTCTTTTTCACTTCTGGAAATGTAGAACTTGTTATATCCTGAGTGACTCAACAAGTGATGGAACTCTAATTTCAGAGACAAGAGGCTGGTGCTTACAGCAGCCTTTCCATGGCAGGAGGCACAACAGGAAATACTCTTGTCTCAGCACCTGGCTTTAGAGTCTGTCTGCCACTGGTTCCAGCTACAATGAATTGTAAAATAAACTTAAATTAAATTTAGAAAAAGTGAGGTATTGATTTTATATTTTTGTGTGACCTTCTTCCCTTTACCTGGGGGTAACTGTGTTACTTGTTGATTCACAAACAGTGCTGACAGCCTGTGGCAGCATGCAATGTGTAGTGAGGAGTCTCTCCCCAGAAAACAGCTCTGAGAGGCTGGGAGCTGGGCAGCATGTTCCTGAAAAACTCTGGTGTCATCAAGGCCCAGCCATGCTTTGATAGTGCAACACTTGCTCCTTGGTCCACCCTCTGTAGGACAGGTGCTTGAAGTAAATCCAAAATTGACACTGCCACCCTTTCCTTATTTTATACATATACACATATAATAGAGTATGTGTATTATTTTTATATAATACTTGGTTTGACTGGTTTGAAGAAGGTGAGCAAAGGTACCCAAAAAATGCTGAACCTAACATATCCTTATAATTTGATATCAGTATCTGCCTACTGCAGCAGGCTGCTGATGACCCTGATGAACCAGAGGTATCAGGATTATGGCTCCCAAAACCAGACTGCAATGGGCATCTCCATGAACCACATTGTTGGTGTCATGGAGCTGCCCATTGCTGTGGCTCAGGCACCATAGAGGCTCTGGAGCTGCCAATTGGAAATTGCCATAACCAGGGTCACAGTGGCAGGCTCATGTGGAGGGAGTACATTTAGATAAGAAGTTTACTTTGTATTGAAGTGAAGGAAGTTGACCCATCCTAACTGACCAGCATCGAACTCCGATTTATTGATCAACCATGCACATTTTTATAATGGTGTTAATTAAGTTCATATATATTGCAAAACTCGAGCTCATCATTGGTCACAGATTACACATTAACCCCTCATTTGTTTTCAATACCTGTGGTTTGTTATTGAAACCAAGATTTGTGTTCTCACCCTGATATATGAAAGATTCTCAAGGCCTCCATGTTTGTCACTTTGCTTTCCCATACTTTATGCAAGGACAAGGTATTTACTTGTTATTGAAGACAGGCTTGAGAACTCTTGCTGTTTACAGAAACATGCCTGGGAAACAGGCTTGAGAATTGCTGCTTACAGCTGCCTTTCACTTTTCCATCAGCTGTATATTTTCATGGCCTCTTTCCTTCAAGCCATATCTGAGCAAAATTCTCCAACAACTTTGTAGACAACAAGAGATACTAACATTATTGAGCCTGTTCCACTCCAAACTTGCTGCTGCTTTCACTGGCAAAGATGAACTCCATGAGTAATCCCTCTTAGAAAAGTGGAAGAAATGCAGGATCTTGCGAGTGTTTTGCCTCATGAAAAAGACTGTGATGCAAGAACTTTATTTTAATTCCAAGCCTGCACAATGTGACATTTTCCTTTATCTCCTCCATCCATATGTGGCTTCCATGTGAATACCAACGCAAGAAAATCAACATCAAAATTAAAAAGAAACCCGTAATATTTTTGGCCTGCAGAAATTGTTTCATCAAACAATTCATCACAGAAGGGACTGAGTGAAAGCAGACTCAGCTTGTCATTTTGGATGCAGGCAAATGGAAAGGTAAATGAAAGGAGAAAAATGAAGGTGTTGGGTCACTATCTCTAATAACACATCTAATTCTGTTGTTATTCCATCTCCAGGTTGATCTGGGGAATTTGTTGAACTATGAATTTCTGTACACATATAGGGTTTATGCTTCAGTGCACAGGGCTGATTGCTCATCAGAGGCCTGTGAGCAAAGGCAGCTACTGCAGAAATTCAGTTCTCCTTCTGTAATGAGCTTGTCCAAAAGAAAGGAGAAAAAGGATTAAAGTCAGTTATAAATTGTGTGTGTTTTATTTTCCATTACGATCTTTCTTTGCAAATGTCTTCAGTTTTCCCCATATGATTTCTGTATTAATGAATAGATATGTTTTTCTTCATTTAAATGTAATGCCAGATAAATTATCTTTTGTCAGAGTCACAGAGCAATGAAGCGAACAAACAAAAACCCACTGAATGGTTATTTATTGCCTGTGTTGTTTCAGTGAGGAAAGACTTCCTGTTACCAAATTAACCAGCTTCCCTCTCTGTTTATTTGACTAACAGATGAACAAGACTAAAGGATTTGCTATTGCATTTTCTCCCTGGTAATGCATCTGTGGAGCCAGAATGCAGCAGGAAGGAGCTCTGTGCTTGCAGGGGTCTCTGGCTGTGGCACTACCATAAATGTCACCCTGGCTCTCTTTATAGGAGGGAAATTTAGTCCAGCAAAAATGGAGTTTTAAATAAGTGGGCTGTTTAGAAATCACTCACACAAATGGAATGAGCCTTAGAGTGTGTTTTAGAGCAGCAGCAAGGAGGAGAGTTTCACAGAAACTGTTTCCTGTTCATCTGCTCTCCTGTTGGAGGCTATTAATGGCTTCTTACTGGAAAGTGCATTGAGGACAGCTGAATAGCACTGCAAGGACAGCTTTCATTTCACTTGTGAGCCAGGCTTAGAGCAAGTGAGGGTCTTTCTTCAAAGGTTCACAGCAAATGTTCCTTTAAAAGAAGCTTAAACTCTGCAGTTTTTAGTGTAATTTCTTTAAAACCCTGCCACTGTGATCTCTGCTGGACTTCACTGCATTTCCCACATGGTGTTCAGCTGCATCCCTGCACAGCAGGGGCTGAGGGACTGCCTCAGATCCCTTGGCTGTTCTACCAGAGGGGGCAATACATTTTGTTTCCACCATTTCAGAAGCACTTCTCTTTTTCATGAGTTCTTAGTTGCAAGCTGGTAGTAAAAACACACAGCTCTATAAAATAGATCTTGTTAAGGTAACTTCTTCTATCCTGTGCATCATTTAAGCACTTGTCTAAGTTGTGTTTATCTCCAAGGCTTCCATCAGTAAAGGTTGTGTTCCCAAAGCCCACCTGCTCTTCAGAATTACTTTTCTCTTTACACTAAGTCAAGTAGGTTTGAATTTTGGCTGGTTTTTTTTTTTCCTTTGAATTGCTCACAGAAACCATTGAAAAGTCAATGTTTGCCAGTTTTTGCCACAGGTATAGCTGGCCTTTAATTAAGCCTCTAAGCAACTGCAGATTGATTGTTTTCCACTGCCAAGTACATATTAGGTTTTATATCCCAGGGGGGACATGAATTCTTCAACATTTGTTGCTTGGTCTGATGCAGGTTGGAATATTCACATGAGCACACATAAAAATCTGTTTCAAATGACATGGTGTTTTAGAACACTTTGTTCAGTCTTGATATTTTGGTTTCAAGCTGCAATCTACATCTCATACCTGTTCCTGAAGCTGCAGTCCTTGGGGCCATTAGTTTAGATTCCCTTTGTGCCTATTTTCCCCTGTAACATTAATCTTCAGGCTTAGCTAACTCCCAGACAAAAATCCTGGGGAAGAAATGCCAATTAGACACAACCTATTTTGCTTTCTCTCAACCCAGCTTCTTATGGATTCTCATCAGCCTCCTGGGAGCACATGAAGGCCTGGGAGCCTGAGGATCCTCTCTTTGGTGTAACTACATCCATCATTTACCCACAGCAATGCTGAATCAAAACCTTCTTTTGATAGAAAGCTCCTGCTGGAGCATTGCAAAAGTTTTTGTAATGGCACCAAATTCCCATCTTGAAAAATGAGACTCAAACAACCCACCACATTCTATGTGGTGCATTTACCTGTGCTATGTTGTCTTTAGAACTGTATTGACTCCCAGATTGCTCTCACATTAGACAGGGCCCAATTGATGTCTTAGGTTTGCTGAGATTTCTGCCAAGTCAGGCACTGTGAAATGACTAAAGAGATTTCTGGGTGCCATCAGGCAAATGCTCTTCACAGCTAAACTCAAATCAAGTTTTCTTTCCCTTTCCTTCACTTGTTTTAGTGCCCAGGTCTGCCAAGGCTCTGGAGCATCCATCGCATATTTATGCTCATTTCAGATCCAGAAACAAAGTTAAAAACATGGGGAGAGGCATTCACATGATTCACAGAGTTTCTAAAAGCATGAAGAAAGCATAAACCAAAGAGAAATTAAACTTTGAATGTCATGAGGAGCTCCTGAAGAAACTGAGTCTTGCAGTGCAGGAGGGATGTTGATGGGATGGCCTTGTAGCCTTTAACTATTTCCAGGTCAGCAGGTTTAGAAAGTCAAGGGTTCTTCAGAGGTAGTAAAGCATAAAAACAGGTAGGTGACACACTGTGACAAACCTCAGAATATGAGTAACAGACTAAGGCATGGTGAAATAGGGAGCTGAGACACTGGCAATGCAGGGACCTAGTTAGATGAAACTTTGAGGAAATGGAGGATGAAATGATCTTGTAAAATTATCACTGACAAGGGCAAAGTAGCATCTGTTACCAATTTTAAGACACTTGTTGGAGAAAACATACCCATTCCTTCAACACTTCAAAAGCAAACCAGTTTTTTTGTGTTTTGTTATGATTTCAGCATTCTGTAAGTTATAAGTTTTAAAAGAGATATTTAACAATAACTAAAGACTTTAAAATAAACTTTAAAACTATCAGATTTTCATTTAGAGCCATGGGTAAAGCAATATCACAGCTCATTTGGATCTCAGCACTCCCATTTTGGACAAGCTGTGGCCAGGCTAAAATTAAGAGCATTATTTTGATATACAGGGGCTCACATGAGTGGTAAAGCTGCTGGTGGCTCCAGCCATAGGATCAGACTAACTTTCCTTTTAAAAAAGTGAGACCAACAAGCAACACTCACTCCTACACTTATGAGCCACAAAACTCAAGCAATTTCTTGGTGTCTGAGATTTTTTTAAAGGCATAATAGGTAATTATAAAAGCTTCAATAAGAAGTTCTTTTGTTTCCCAGTAAAGATTAAAAAAGACAGCTTGCTCCCTCATGTTACTATCTTTTTCCAAAAGTTCCATACCTTCTTGGTGATGTCTCATGGGCATCTCCTCACAGCACTGACCCCCTTCTTCTCCACAGCCAACCAACTCCCACTCTCTCCTTACCCAGCTAAGCCATTCTTTTATAGCCCTCATCCTTATTGGACACAGCTGTGGCCTGTTAAAGGCAGCCTGTTCCTAATCTTTGGTGATTGGTACAGCTGCAACTCCTCAGGTGTGAGATTGCCTTTTGCAGCATCTTTTTTTTCTTACACTCTATCCCCCCACACCCCCAGGGTTCAGGTCTCCTATACAGATTTTCAGCAAAATCCTGGCTGAATTTTTTTATTATTTTTGGTGTTTGCCTTTAGATTAGGGTGAGAGTCTGTGGGACAGGTTTAGTTTTGATCCATTAGATCAGCATTTCCATGCCATCACTGTGTAGGCATCTGAAGGCTATAACATATTTGGATTTGGAATCTATTATAAAGCCAAGTGAGTCCAATTAAACCTCTTTGAATCATAGCTATATAAGAAACACAGAATTAAAAACAATGATAAAGAGGAAAATAATTTTTGTAAAGTTCAGTTGAAATTAAATCTCTGAGATAAATTGAGACAAAGATTTTTAGTTACTATTATCTTAAAATAAAATGTAACACAGCAGCACAAAATCCAATACTGAAACACTGCACTGAGCAGTTCCTGGTAGCCTCCTTCTGCAGTGGGGCAGCAGTTCAGGAAAGAACATTCAGGTGCAGCACAGCATCTCTGCTCAGGTGTGTGTGGTGATCTGAGTGTTCCCATCAGAGAATCACAGATTCATGGAGTAATTTGGGCTGGAAGGGACCTTTAAATACCATCTAGTCCAACCTTCCTGCAATGACACCTGCAACTAGATCAAGTTGCTCAGAGCCCCATCCAGTGTGGCCTAGAGTATCTCCAGGGATATCTTCCCACCACACCTCTGGGAAACCTGTACCAGTGCTTCACCACTCATCATAGAACATTTCTTCATTATTTGTAGTTTAAATCTATCCTCCTCTAGTTTAAACCCACCACCTCTTTTCCTATTGTGCCGTTGAGCTTTGTGGAAGCTTTTTGATTCTACTCAAGGAGAAAGGGAAAGCTGGGGGATGGATGTGTTCATGTAGGGGGGATTTATGGAAAGGGGAGATGAAGGCTTTGGTGCTCAGGGAGAGATGTGCCTGCTGGGACCTGGGGATGGGGTGACCACTGGGCTGCTGTGCCAGGCAAGGAAAGGTGATCAGGAAAACTGGATCAGGATCCCATAGGCTTCCCATATGCCAACTTTCCTGGTTAAACAAAGCTGTAGAAGAAAAAATCCCCTATGTTTCCATTCTGAGGCCAAACTCAGCTGGGATATGTGGAGCAGCTCAGCTGCTTGTGCTAGTTTTACATGGGGAATTTATGGTTGTATCTGAAAGTGTTTTCTGGGTCAGCTTTTCCCTTTTTTGGGCTCTCATTTTCCCAGTTCACTATCTCACCTGGACACACATCAACTTCTAGAACATATAACTTTCCTTTTGCCCATTACTACCCAGCTCTGTGGTCTGGAATACAGATACCAGAGCAATGAATGTGTTAAAAGATGTAAAGTTTGTGTGTTCATCTAACACATGCTTAGTCTAAACCTGAGTACTGATCACAGTAGGCTTATTCCAATACTTAAGCATGTGCTTGAACATTTTTATATGTAGGAAATCTATTTATGTAATATTTATGAATGTTATTATGAGTTTCTGTGTCATTAGAGATTCATTATCTTACTGGAAAGTGAAAGGTGGTTAGCTCATGACCATAATTAAAGTGTCTGGCTATAATTTTATTGTTGTGTACAACTTTTTCCTGTGTCTATCTAACATTTTGTTTCAGGAAAAAGCTATGCATTGTACCACACAAAACCAACTTGCTGAAGCTGGAAGGGTCTCAGAAGACCATCTAGTCCATCCCCTGCTCAGAATAGGGCCAGTCTCAGCAAGGTGCTCAGGACCACATCCAGTCAGCCAAGGGTGGACATCCTAGAGCCCCTCAGGGCAGCCTTTCCAGTGTTTGATCTCTCACAATAAAAATAGTGGTTAATTTGTAGACTACAAATTTGGCTTTCTTAAATCACCATACAAAGCAAAACAGAAATCAGTTTAAATAAACAAACACACATTTCATCCTAAGTACGTTTTTACCACAATGCATTATCTTATTGCAGCAAGGGAAGTGCCACTAGCAGGTACAAATACAATGGCTGGATACATAAAACTATTTAGGTATCTCTTACCCAACCAAAACAAGTGTGCACAGAGCTTCCAAACCATGGTCTGAGTAACTTGGCCAGGATCAAGGCTGAGTCTGACCCCCTCCCTCACTACCTTAAACTTCTTGTTGCACTTGGTCTGCCCTCTCTTTCTCTCTCCCCATGAGATCTGAAGTAATTGTTTTGGCCTTTCCAAATCCTGGAACAGTTTATTCTTTGTGGAATGAAGACATTCTGTCTTATTAAAAGCAGCATAATATTGTAGTAGCATTGGGTGCTTTGCTTCATGGATTGTTCATTATGAATGTCATTCAACATTTCATGAAAATATGAAAAAAAATAGATATTGTATAATTAAAATCTTTACTATTTTAACCTTCTTACACATTTCATAAACATGAGCAGCTCTTATGAAGTGTGGGTTTGGTCCAAAAAATAAAGCAAAAACAAAACAAAACAAAAAACCAAACCAGCAAACCAGTAAGATGAATGCTTTTCAAGTATGGAGCTTTATCTCTCAGGCAAGCAGAAGCAGTGAACACTAAGTACTTGCAGACTACAAAACACAAAAGCAAATTGTATGCGGTGAATTAAAAAAAAATCATGGAAGATGAATATCTTAAAAACACAGCAAACCTTTATTTACATTTCTTATCATGAAACATTTTCTCTTTGATGGCTGTGAAACAGGAGCTCAAATCAGCCCCCTTGGATGTCGGGCAGGCAGGGTGTGACTGCAGGGTTTGGCAGCCCAGTCCCAAGAGGATGAAGCTGCCAGCACAGTCAGGTACAGCATTTCAGGCCCTGCTGCAGCACAGTCATGGCTCATTGCTGTAAAATACCTGTAGCACTTCTCCAAATGAGGTCAGTGAGTGCCTTAAGAGGCAAATACTCTTGCTTTGTGTTAGCTCTCAATAGTGGATGTGGAGTCATATCTCAGAGAAGCACTGGATGGCAGTAAATGCCCAGCAAAACCCAGGCAGACAAAGGCAATTAAATAAAGCAAGGCAGGGAGAAGCTGAAAACTTCAGCTGCTTCAATGATCAGTTCTTTACAAATGGCTATTATATAATATAATAAGTAACTGTAGTTTTACTTATTCATTAGAGAGTTTTGTGCATGGCTACAATCCATCTGCTTTAAATGGCTTGAGAGTGAAATTGGCTGTCTCAGACTTCATAGGAGTTGCTGAATATCAGGAAGGAGAAAAAACCTTACTGTTTTCAGGTACATTGCAAACTGGATGAACAAAAGATTTTTCTTTGAAAATTTAAATAACTGAATATATTTTCTTATTTGCCAAGGCTTTTCAGATTGATTGCTTTTTTGTATGTAGAGGCAAATGAGCACAGAGCAGTATTTCTGTTGATATTGCTTTTTCTTTGAGATGCATTTGACTGATAAAAGCAAACAGCATTGCCAAGCTTGACACTGCAAGGCATTTCATTTGATAATGGATAACATTCTGCTGAATAAAGCCAGCATTTCTGTACATAAAGCATTACAAATCCCTACCAAAAGGCTCAGAAATCAGCTGATGGACAGACCTCAGAAGGTAATTATATCTAAGAAAGCACTGTCCCAGTGGAGGTGCTCACTGAGCTTTCACAAGGTGCTGCTCATGCTCCTGCTCTCATCACATTCTCTGCAGCCAGGGTGCAAACACACCCCATGGACTTGACTGCAGAGGGTTTGTGTGGGGGGGGAGTGACAAAGGGCAGCCCTCCAGAGCTCTCCATGGGCACAGCAGCTCGGGCTCCCTTGGGTAACACACATTTTAACAGAGGGCTGAATTGCTGGAGATGGAACTGCACAGCTGGAATATTTTAGGCAGGTACCAGTGACAGGACTTAGGGCTGTATTTTAGCAAGCAGTGGCCAGGAAGTGTTTTCACTGTGGACAGCTGGCTGCTGATGGGCTCCCAGGCTAGCCAAGTGGTTAAAGTGCTAAAGTAATCCATGGCTGCATGGGAAGGAAATACTCATGAGAAGTGGGAAGGGAAATTATCACTCTGAGGCATTAGCAAGAGCTTTACTGGAACAAACTGTCCACTTCTTGGAGCCCCAGTTTAAAAAATATGCTGATAAATTGGAGAGGATACACTGAAATACTGCAAGAATGATTTGAAGTCTGGAAAAGCTTAGAGCATGCCAAGAGCTCAGTATAATTCATCCAGAAGAGCTTAAGTGCCTCGGTCATGGCCTGTGAGCTCCTGTCCAGGGAAAAGGTTTCTGAAGTTTCTGAGTCTCTAACACAGCAGAGAAAGGCTGGAGTCAGGGTCAGAGAAAGGCTGAAGATCTAGGATGGAGAAAAATTACTTTTTCAAAATCTCTGTACATTATCCATCAGGACCCTGGGCTCAGCCATGCAGGGACAGCCATTATTGAAAAAAATGAGCATTCAGTGGAGGAGTTTCTCCTCTGATACAGCAGTGGGTATCTAGATTAGCAGCTTAAGTCAACACTTGTTTTAGATTTATTCAAGTGTAAATAAGAGCAGATTTTTGTCTGCCCTTCACCACATAAACAGCAACATTCCTGATTTTTCACAGCAATATTAAAACAGAGAGCTGTATTGCCATGAAATAAGTTGTATAGGGCTCAGAAACAACACACTGTAGACAACAAGGTCCTTAGGATAAACATATTTTTGTTGCAAATGCAACAGAGTTCTTTTTATATAAAGAATACCATAGATATGTCAGATAAAAGCCTTGATACATAGCAAGATAACAGACTCTATTCAATAAGTTTTCCAAACATCTTGTTCTGTCTGTCAGATCTAATGATGACTGGTGACTAGACACTTCAGCAAAATGCTGTTTTGCTATTTATTTCTCATTTATTCTCTTGAGAAATCGCAAAACATTTCCAATTTGATTTAAGGAAGTTTCCCAAAGTCAATTGGACATGCTGCAGAAAGCAGTTCACTTTCATGGTCAATATGTGGTCTATAAAGAAACAATAAGGCGAAGGTAATTTCATTTTGATCATGCTAACCCTGTATGTTTATGCTCTGCTTAGAGTTTAGTACTCCTGTCACTTGCTCTGAAACTTGCATTGTGTTGAATCCTTTTGTCACATCCAAATCTCACTTGGATGGAGTATAAGGATGCACCCACACGAAGGCCAAGCTAATCAGCAGCCTGGGAGGCATGAGATGGGAGAGCCCAGAGCCATGAGTGGTGCTCGAGAGCTGTGCTTTCAGCCCATCCTGCCACAGCCACAAAGCTGGATGTCCTTCTTAAGCTTTCCCTTGGCTGTGTTTGAGAACATCACCAGGGAAATTAACTATATTTGCCAATATAATTGGGTGGTAAATCATTGTCTTCCTCCAGCATCAAAGACCCTCAAGCCATAAGGCTACTTTTGCATTTTTAAGATTGGCCATCTAGACCACCTTCAATTCCATCCCCATCCTCTGGACAGCAAACATGCAGGTCTGATCAGCAGTGTCCAGCAGGGACCCTGCAAATCCCAGCCATTGTTTTGGCTGTCTGTGGAAAGGGAAAGCTGCCATTCCAGAGGCAGCTGTGTTTAGCCTAGGAAAACATGGAAAGAGAGAGAATATATCCAATATTCAGGGAAAGGTCCTCAGAGATATTTGAGCTGAAGGGAAGCTTAGATGTGGGCTGTAAAATGGTCTTTAATAAACGTAAGGTGGAAATTACCAGAAGTGTCCCAGTCTATTAGAACAAGAACCATAGTGTCCTCCTGGAGGAAATGTATTTACCTTAATAACTTTAAGGTGGATCCAGGTCAGTTTATGAAGGCTATGTTACATGCCTGCTGAAATGGACAAGGCTCACTGCTTGACCAGGGAGATCCCCCAGCCCTGTGCCAGGTTTATCCCTGTTCTCCCAAAAGTCTCATGCCAAATAGCAGCCTGGTGTTTTCTGCTTTCTCTCTCCCACACAGTGTTTTTATTTACAGCAATGATAAGAAATTTTCAGCCTGTGGTTTCCAGACATTGTGGGTTGATTGAAAAAAAACGACAAAAAACCCTAACCCAGCAAACAAGCTATAGTTTTACTGTGAATTTCAGGCTTGTGGTAGTTTTTTTGGTGGTTTGTGGCCATATTAACTTTTTTTCTAACATCATTGAGTGCTAAAATTCCATGATTTAACACTAGAAAAATTGTGTGTGTGGACAAGCCAGCTCTGTGTTTTAATGATTCTTATGTATATGGAATTTTAATGAATATTGCCTTCAGTGGGCCATTTGTCTACCCAAGATTATGTAAAATGCTTCTTGTTATGTAGCATCTGAAGAGCAGTGAAAGACAAGAATTTGACCTGCCCCCATGCAATTAATAGAGAGACATTTTCTATCTGCATCCAGACAGGGGAAATGGGGACAGGCCCATGCAGCTGGGCATCCTGAGGAGAGCAGGGGGTGGATTGGGAAAGCTGCTGTGGCCTGAGGCTCAGGAAAGGCTGTTAGTGCTTCAGGCATGCCTCTCTGAGAAGATGAAAGGATGCTGAGCCCTGAAGACTACTGGGGTAGAGTTTCTTTACTTAACACAGACAGAAATGCAGCACATGGGTTATGTTCCTAACTCCCTATTCCACTCCCTCCATCTCTGGTCCTAAATAAATGAAAGTAATTTCATAATGACATTCACAAGGCATTCAGCTCTTTGCAGATAAATGACAGACTGTGGAGTCCTTCCTGGTGCTGCTGCTCATGGCAGTGCCTGTTCCTGGAGGACCCCCCTGTCCTGTGTGACAGGAGAGATGTGGGTCTGGAGGACACTGGCAGCACAGGGTGCTTTCCCCAGCCACACCCCCTGGGGAAGCAGAGAATCTGGGAGCTGAGATTCTCCCTGCCTCCCACCATGCTAAATTCCTTGTGACAGGGTTAGCAAACACATCTGCTCCCATCTGGCTTCTCTCAGGTACCTTCTGTCTGATTTCTGTAGCGCTGGCCACCTCCATGTGTGTCTCCCAAGCATCCCTCCCATTGCTTTCCTGGCTGATGGCTCCACTCCCATCCAGGTGAGGGCTTTTGCAAGGCTGCTCCTCCACAGTGGTGGACCAAGATTTTTTATGCAGGTGCACAATGCACCTTGTTTTTCATATTTCTGAGGCTGCCCATTCCGAAGAAAGCTTAAAGGACCTTTTATGTGAGGAGAGCTTCTTCAGCTAGAAGTAAGTGAAACCACTTTCCAAGTCACCTTCATGGGTCTTTCTCTGCTTTCTCCTGGTTTCAAGCACAGTTTAAGTTAAGTGTCAAGTCACAAGAAGATGTAAAATGAAAAAATATGGGCCCCTAGTACTTATTTGGCTTGAATAATATTTCCCTTGTGTTTTCTGGCAGTTAATAGAAAGCTGACATAGAATATTTTGAATATGTTGAGTATGTTTTTTGGGGTTTTTTGTTAATTCATATTAAATTCTTCTACAAATCCAAAGGCTGGTGGTTTTATCCCTCAGGATGCAGAGCCTAGACTCTCATTCCCCCAAAATACTGAAGTTTCCTAATTTGTTGCAGGGGGAGCACTTTCTGCCACTCTGGCATGGAAATGGTGTGTCATGGGAAAAGTGGGGCTGAGTGCTCAGGCACACAAGGACTTTGCTATCTCTGAACAGATTTTAAGCTGTGACAGACTGTTCACTGTCCTGGTGCCTATTGGGTTTGGAACAGAAAGAGTTAACAGTGTCAGCCCTCCATGCCCATGGCAGGGGGCTGCAAAACACACTTCTTTAGCATAAAAAACAGTGCCTTGCCTCCTGAGCAGCATTTGGAGATCTATCATATTTCTGTTTAAAATTCGCATCCTTTCTCCAACAATACGCAATGCCTCCATCTCCATGGAAATGCTGGTGTTGTTCAGCTCACGAGGACAAACACAGAAGATGCATTTTTGTCCTGTAAAGAACAGGCCCAGATTCTGCTGCAGCTGCCAGGGGCTCCCCACTGCTCCTTGCTTATTCAGTACCACAGCTCACCTTAAAATGTTTTTAAGCATCAGCTCTCCAGCCTTTCACTGCCTCGAAACACCTTTAAGGAGTCTGTCTGTGTGGAAGAGCTGCAGGCAGTACAAAACTCACTGCAATACTCTGCCCCTCTCCTGGCAGTGCTTCAACACCCCACAAATTTATGTAGTTGCTGAAGGGATGAATGCAAGAGAGTATTTCTTGCTCTCCATATAGAAAAAAGCAACTGGATTTATTTCCCCTGTGATTTACTTTTGAGTATGTGTATTATGCATTTACAAGAAAGGGCAAACAAAGCTGGAGGTGTGTTTTATCAACACTGCACTAATTGACTGTTTCCTTTTTTACCAGCAGGAGAGAGGAACAGCTTTGCAGGCAGCCCACCTTGAGAAGCTGGGGTGATGCTTTGCCTGCAGAGAGCCCCTGACCTGCACCATCCAGCAGGGGATCCCTGGCAGCAGCAGCAAACACAGAGAGTTTGCTCCCATCCTCTCCCATCCCTTTCTGGTAGGCTCCTGGGGGAGGAAGGTGATGAGGAGGAACCCAGTGGAGGTCAAGCACACCAGGACAAGTGGTGGGGAGGACAGCACGAGAGCTGGCAACTGTGGGAACCTGGTGGGACATATTGGGGAACTTGGTCACATCCCTTCTCTTCTCAGGAGAGCACAGAGAGTGACAGTAATGTCCTTTTGGGGAGGCTTTTGAAACCTGCAGATGAAAAGCCTGTACATAAAGGATAAGTACTATTATTGCCCCTTCTACTCCCACAGTATATGCTTGTGCTTGGAACACTCTACTTCTGCTCTCATTTTTAACACAAACAAGAGCAAAAACGAGATACACCTCAGAGGTTTGCCAGCCTATGGTGAGCTATCTTATTTGAAATTATGGTGGTTGGAAATTCTCATTGTTTTCTTGGCGTCAGCTGCAGTTTGTCCCCATCTGATGACTCCTCACTTGCAGTTGCTGTGTGCCATGTGTGCCTGCAGCCTTGTACCTGGACAGGCTGTAGAGGAGAGAGCACTTTCCCCTTCCATTAAGCTATTGGTTTGAGAAGTGATTTTTATTAAAATATAGTTTGTAATAAGTAAGACTGGATAAGACATTGGACCAGCCATAGATATTAGTTATGTCAAATCAAAATTAAAACCAACCACTTGGAGCTTAGAGGGGGTTTAGTATGTGACCAAGAGTAAAACAGGCAGGAAGCCCCCCATGCTGGGTTTTGTTGCAGTAGTTGTCAGCACCCTTAGCAGCACAGATTTTGATGGAAATTTGCATCCTTTTAAGTACAGACCCTTTCTACACTTTTGAGGCCAACCCAGAGGTGCCTCTAGAGAATCACATACTGTGAGCAGCACTGCACAGCATCCTTTCCCCCCACAAAAGAAAACATTTTAAAGCAACTTCTCTTTGCTGTGCTGCTGTGTAGAATGATGGCAGTTCCCAGAAAAGGCCAAACCTGCAGAGCAAGCTGAGAAAAAAGCCAAGCCAGGGCAGGGTAATCAGCAGTAATGAGCTAGAAGGATGCTTGCCTTGCATTTACCTGACTGTCCAGCAAATACTGCAGTGGAAAAGGCTTTAAAGGCTGATAGACAGAAAGAAGCCAGGCTTTCTAAAATTACTACACAAATACAGGCTAATGCTTAGTGAGAAAAGCTGCTTATGTGAGGATGAATATGGTATCACGTATAACAAGGAATTATTTAGTTTATTTTAAGCTGATTTATTTTAAAATTATTTCTGAGCTCCCGAGGAACTACATAAACATTTTTCATAGTATTTTACAGCAAAAGATCTAGGTTTTAATAGAATTTCAAAGTTGTCTCCAGACTCCCCTGGGTCTGTATATCTGCTGTGCAGCTAACACATCAACTTTTCCACAATCTCAGCCCAAAAGGGAGCCAGTAATAACAAAGTTGCCCTTAAATGGCTGTGGAATATTTTAACTGTGTTTAATTGGGTTCACCCCATAACAGCGGCAGCCTTGGTTCTCCCCACTGGGAGGGGAGGGAGACAAGAACAGCTTCCTTCTGCCCTACTGAGGCTGTCTGCAATGCCAGGTGGCTGTGTCTGAGCCAGCCCCAGGGGTTCCCCAGTCACAGGGGATATAAGCTGGGCCATCCCAGCTGGCAGAGGACATCAGGAGTGGTTCAGATGCCTTATGTGGCCTGAAGGACCTCCCAGTGCCATTGGTGGCACTGCAGTGGTCAGTGAATACAGAGGGATTGTCCTTGTGGCTCTGCACAGACCATCCCCAGGTGCTGAGCGTGGCCTGCCCAGCTGGGACACTCCTGCTGGGAGAAGGTCCTGTCCTGAACATCATGGTGAGCCCCAAGAGGGGGCCAGGAATGTCTCCTGTTCTCTCAAGCTGCTTCCTTGGCTGTCAGATAGAAAGTTCTGCACTGACACTGTGCTGCAGAGCCAGTGGGCAGAGACAGCTTTTGGAAACTTTAAGGCAGCCAAATCAAAAAGTGTGACTTCTCCAGTGACTTCTACAAGTGACAGTCCCAAAGTTATTTCGAATGCAGAAATTAGTGCCTTTGTCTCCTCAGTCTCTGAAAACCTGATGGAGTTATTTTTGTAAAGTAGTTGCATATTTTTATGGGCTTAACCTTTTATCCAGAAATTTCTCATAACTGTTTTATTAATGCTCAGGAGATCTGAAGTACAGATTGCTCAGCTTAAATAGGTAGGAAATTTAAATTACAGTTAAGAACTTGTCTGGAAAATTAACCTGAGGCACAGCTTCAGCTTGGAGTGAGTGGCGGGTGAGTTGGGCACCTGCCACTGACCATGCACAAGACAGCCTGGATTTTGTGCATTCAGGCATAAATGTTGGATGGTGTTGCAGAGGGTGAAACACCTGCTGGGACCAAGATGCATTTAGGACCCTCATGTCCCTCTTGCTGCTTTTCAATGGACTGTGCTCAGGGACACACTGGAGTGAGAGAACTGTGAATCTTTCCTGGGATTTCCCACCTGCCACATCCCTGGATCCTCAACAAGGACACTGTGTAAGCCTCCATCCCTCTGGAGCTGAGAAGGACACAGTGACCCAGCTCTGCACCAGGCTGGATTTTAGCAGAGGCAGGAGCTGGTTTTGCTCTGAAGGGGAAGCTCTTTCTCCATTAAAAGGTGTAGCACCAAGAGGGAAAATTAAATCAGAGACATTTCAACAGCATTTAATTATTAAATTAGAGTTGACTTCTAACTTGTGAGTTTTTCACAGAGTTATTCAAATGCTGTGTTAATACTGTAATTGTTATTTGTTTTAAGAGAGCCACAAAGGTTCTCCTTACTCTCTTTCCTGAGAAAAGGAGATGACTTTGGGAAAAAATTAAACCTTGAGCTTCTCAAAAAGGAGAGGCACAAGGATAAAGGCAGTAGCATACACTCCTGTGTCTTGGGTGAGGGGCTGGAAGAGGAGAGCAGCAGTGTGGCTCAGAGCCACATGGTACAGGCAATGGCAAGGGACAAGGGAGCACCACACACAGAGCAGGACAGGGGAGAGTGATCATTGCCTTTCCCTCTGTGAGCAGTGGGAAAGACAAGGAGATGCACTGAGCCCAGCCAGAAAACCTGAATGCAGCCAAAAGACCCATAGCAAGCCAGAAGCATACTGAGGACTTCAGAAACATCTAGAAAAGTGTAAATGAAAGGGTTATAACATGAAAGCAGAAAAGGACTCCTCTTTCTTTTCTCGTGTAGATATAGAAATGAACAACTTTCAGAGCCCACAGGGTTCAAATGTCAGCCTGGGAAATTTGTATGGGTTGATTCTACTGAAAGCTTGTACCAGACGACTCACCAAGGGTTGCATTTGCATTATGGTCAGGTATCATTGCATCATAGAATGGTTTGGGTTTGAAGGGACCTTAAAGATCATCCAGTTCTAACTAAAAGATCATCCAGTTCTAACCACCCTGCCATAGACAGGGACACTTTCCAGGGGCTCAAAATCCCATCCAGGCTGGCCTTGAAGTCTTCCTGTTAAGGGGCAGGTAGATAAAGAGTACCTAATTTGATTCCTTGGCTGCTGTTACAAACCCAGGTGAGAGGCCTTTGCCAGGTGAGTTTATGTGCACAGCACTGAGAGCTGGGGCTGACACCTGGAGACCTTGACAGGTCACAGTGAGGGCTGCTTCCCTGGTGATGCATCTTCTCACAGGCTGTGTGTCAGGCTTAGAGCTGAGGTCATCTTTAAAGCCAGGAATTAAGGGCCTGAGGGAGGGTTGTGCACTGGCATATCTCTGAGACTCCTGTGAGCTGGCACAGGTGTTACTGGACAATATAAGATAAATGTAAATAAATGCAAAAATAGATAGATAAGCAAACTGCAAGTTGCATGGGACTGTGTGCTTCAAAAAAGAAAGTGGACAGGGGAGTGAGGCATGGTCTGAAAAGTGTGGAGTGGAGGGGAGCGTGTCTGTGTGCTCTGTGTCCAGGTTTGACTTTTTCCTTAGGTGTCTCTGCTGCCAGAATATCAAATGCATCTAGGAAAGCGATGTCCTTTCCTAGCTGAAATTTCCAGTTCCAAGAGAAATGGTATGTTTTTGAACAGGGCCAGACATAAAGTGACTGACCTTTTGCTCTGAACATCAGGCAGTGTATTTTTGTTAAGGGGAAGTGTCCATATACAGCCTTGATAAAAGGGTGAAATGGAAGCCTTCATACCTCACCCACTGTAAGTTTCCTGACCACAGAGGGCAACGTTCAGTATTCGTGCTTTGGATGTATTAGAAGCTAAAATATGAATCAAATAGCATGACTTGAAGCTGATTTGTTTCAGAAGAAAGTAGAAGTTAAAACTTTTATACATCTGCACATCAAAGTGTTATTACTAGCTCAGGTTTCTTTTTATGATTTAACCCCATATCTGAATTGAATTTCAATGGGCTGGTTGTGTGGTGCACTCCGATCAGTCGAGTTTGACGAACACCCCAAAGCTCGGAGGCTGAGAAAGAAAGAGGAAAACCTTGCTTAGGAACATCAAATGGGACTGCAGGCCTGATATCTTTTGCCAGTAGAAAGATTGTTTTAATACCCTGTCGGTCACAGTAATAACCTTAAACAAATAGATCACTTGTATTTACTTTGTAATATCAGTGCTTTTACAAGATTGACTACCTAGTGGGATTGTCTGTACAAATTCCACAGTTGTCCCCAGGCAGCTCTGTGAAGAGGACACTTTAACTCCATATGCTATAGAAAGATGCCTTCAGTGATGCTCCATGAATTAATCATATCCCTGAGGGCTGTGGGAGGATAATGGTAGAAAAGCCCTGCTGGAATGACTTGGAGATCTCCAGCGAGCTGTCACAGCACCTGGCCACTTTGTGCAGTGAGCAGCAGTTATATCAAACAGGCTGTACCTGCCCGAGCAGATAGTGCTGAACCTCACCGAGCTGTCAGCAGGAGACAGGGAAGCACCACTTACTTTGCCTGTTGGAATGGGCTCCCCACTGCCTGGGGCCACAGGGGTTACTGGAGAGAAAAGGAAGCAAACATTTATCTAGTGGATTATTCTTTTTTTTCCTAATCCCCGCTCTTGAGTTGCAGAGGCACTGCAAGGATGAGACGTGTGTATTCTTTTTGATGATAAAATTGCCTAGCATTCAGCTGAAGGTTTTATGCACAAGTGTTTGGGGTTCTTTCCTTTATTGGTTACCTATTTCTTCTTCCCAGCTTCTAGGTTCCTACTCTCAAGCCAATGGCCATGTGTAGCCATTCCATGTATGCACTCAGGGGAGGTAGGGATAATGGTTTGTGAAAATAAAGTAAAATTATCACCAAGACCACCTTGTGTTCTCTATTCTCGCTATTTACAGTAGTCTATGTCAAATCTGGTTCAACATTTTTTCATCTTTTTTGGGCAACAGGTTTCCCTTTGTATGAATATAAATAAAACCCTTACAGAGCAATGATGTTTTCATGAAGGGTGTGTTAACCTGCAGGAGTGTGAAGTAGGTTTACATTCTGAGAACAACATGTGCATCAGGATTATTCCTTCTCCACTCCCTGTGAGCGAGACCTTTTGTTTCCATTTGAGTCAGGTGCCAGTTCATTACTCTCAGACATTTAAAATACATCAAATGCAAGTAATGCATCACATTTTTTCCTAAATATTTTGCAGCTGATCTGTTTCTATTATATTTTAGACCTTTTTTTCCCTGTCAAGACAAATTTTGCCTGGATAAATATGAGCAAAGCTTTTGTTTTGTATTTCCTTGCACCTTGCTCTGTAGTCAGATCCTAGCTACAGGGTCTTATTAACCTCTCTGACCATGCCAGGTGACTCCCAGGAGACTGCTGGAGAAAACACTAATTTACAGTCACGGGAGAAAGCAGGAAATCAAATCACTGCTTAAAACTTTGTACATGCCAGGCACGTATGATCTGACCACACATCTGAATGGCCAGGCAGGTGAGACAGATCTAGAAAGATCCAAATGCCACTCTACCCTAAATCTGTCTGTTTCTCCTGGTTGTTAGGAAGGGAGACTTGGTGAGATTAGTTTGGATGCAGCCCTCAATCCTTCAGTCATTTCCATGGAGATGAATGAGCTTCCCATGCTCCCTTTCCCCAGGCTGTCACACTTGCCACTTGCCTTCATGCAGGAAATTAACTTTTAAAGACCTCAGAGCTGAAAACCAAACTACATCATGTCCAAAGTGTAGCACCATAGGCACAAATTCTTCAAATGCTGTTGGCTGCTTATCTGGTTGATAGCTCCAGCCGAAATATTCTGGCTTGAAGAGACAAGGAAGAAATTCTTATTTCCCCAGGTCAAGCTCTCTGAGTCATGGGATGAGGCCAAGGAAGCAGCTAGACCTGCTCCAGAGACTTAAGAGAGGATTACAGAAACAATTACTGCCATCTGACCCCATCTAATTTTTCTCATTTTGTGCCTTTTAGACAGGGCCAGATCCATCCCATGAGGTGCTGAAGGGGTCTACACCCTAACTGAAGCTATTCTGCATTTTTCACCTGCTCTGACAGAAGAACTGGGGAAATCTTTTCTCCAGGTTGCACTGCAGGGATCTGTGTTGTACAGATTTTCACAGCAGTTTTGATGAATCTTGATTTTTTCTGTAACGTTTTGATGGATCTGACCTTTTAGCTATAATGCCTTCTATGAGATTTCTGTCTCCCTTCCTTTTTGGATAGGATAATGATTTTTTATTTATGTTGAACTAGAGCAGGCTTTGGACTGATCAGGTACACAACCCATTTTACTTCTACAGTGAGTAAAACTCTTAAACTGTTTAGTCAAAACCTGTCTTCTCCAGAGAAATGCCTCATTGCCCGGCTGGTTAATTCTGAAGCCTTGTAGCCATGAAATCTGTTGGGAGAACACAAACAGCTGTGATTACCTGACAACTCTAGGAAATGGCATAGAGACAAGATATGTCTTTGAGATAAAAGTGCTGATTGCAGGTGGAGGCTGCAGGCAGATCTTTAAAACTTCTCTGTACCATTTGGGCTCTGGTGAGCACCAAAGCGGGAGATGCCCTGCCAATCTGTATCAATGAGCAACAGCAATCTGACACTGCTCTTCTGCCCAGCTGAGAGTCATTGGTTTTGTTAGAACTGGATTGAGGGTGTCTGTAAATGTGATGCCATTTTTCTTTCTTAGTGTAACTCCAGTTTACCCAGAGGATCCTAATAATAGCAGAGCCCTTGGCCTTGTACCTGCTGCGCGTGTCCCGCCTGAGAGTCAGGTCCTGACCTGCAGTGCACCCACTCTACAGGGGGAGCAAGGAGAGCTGCACATGGGGAATTCTGCAACGCTGCAAACAGAAAATCCACCCAAAAGAGTCAGATTTTGGAGTGCTAAGCCACAAATTTTTCCTCACAGCCATGGCTGGGTCTAGCTGCCTTTGTGCCTGGTTTTTCTGCAGCGCAGCTCACTGGGACTATGGGAGGCAAATTTTAGCAGCAGGAGATGCAGACAAGTGTTGCTTCTTGGGGATCTGCTTACTATCTCACCAAGTTCTCCTTAGAGTAGGTTTGTTTGACAAAATATATAAAATCCAGCATTTCTCTTTTTCTCTCATCCCTGTCTCTTGCCTGTGAATTTATTAGTCCTTATTGCAAGGACTTTCACTGGAACCAAACCAGGACTGGTGGGGTTTCTCAGCCTCAGGTAACATCTTCAGATCTGCTCATTTCCTTTTCTCCTGCAGCCTGTCTCCTTCCCTTCCTTGTGTTTTTCTACTCCCTGATATTCCTTTTCCAATTATTTTTTGCAAAGATGTCTTACCAATCAATCTCCAAGGCATTTGTTACTGTACTGCAAAGAACCTTATGGACTCTCCCTTTTCATTTTTTTTTCCTCGCTCCTATTTTTTTTTTCTTATTTTCTCCCCAAAACAACATTCCCTCTTAAAGCTGATGTGCACTACAAGCTACAATCCTGCCTGCACACTTGTACCATGTGCGATGGTGCCCCAGGTGGGTGGGTGGGAGACAGCTCAGTCCTGCAGGACACTCCCACACTGAAAACCCTGGGAATATAAGCAAATCCCAGTGCCTTACTCCTGCTGTGTAGCAGTGGTGGATCTAGTGATGGGATAACTTAAAATGCTAAAATGCTTTTGTTGGATTTGTTTTGGAGAATGCCATAGTGGAGCTGCAGTGAGACCCACACAGGAAGGCCAGAGGTGTGTGACTGTCAGGTAGCCTGGTCAAAGCAGATTCCAGGCCCTTTATGCTCTCCTGCTGCTGCAGAGCAATGTCAGGCCAGCTTTTCACCAATTGCAAGTAATCACAGCCAGGCTGTGGAGCTGTGAAAAACCAGGACTGAATAAAGCCAGCCTCTGAACTGCCCTTGTCCCACCACTGTGGCTCAGGAATCAGCCCTGTGCTGTGCTCACCCTGCAGCTGGCTTGGGTTCACCTGTGCCTAAATCTCCTGACAGCACAACACCAAGCAGGGACATTAGAGCAGGGAGCACTGCTCTCCTTCAGTAACCCAAGTCATTATTAAGAAGGAAGGGAGAAAAACAAATTATGAGGACTCACTAGGATTTGACAACTAGGTTAGTTGTCAACTAACCTCAGCTTTAAATCCAACTGTCCTGGAAAACATCCTCATGGGATTTTTGAACAGGAGAGTCAGAGATACTACAAAATGGAATTGTTTTCTTAAGATTTCTACCAGTTCTGCGCAAAATCCCATGAGAATAGTTGTTCTTGCGAGGTTTTCTCTGCTTCCGAACAAGAAAGAAAATATATTCTGGAAGCATTACATCTCTCACCATGGTGGAGTGGTGTATGTGGAAATTCAATTCTGACACTTCACAAAGACTGCAAAGTGAAGTTGGTTGAATTGTGTGGGACTCTTTTTACCCCTTGTCACATCCACAATATTTTTATGTGTGGGACGGCTCTGCTGCCAGGAGCTGCCGACTCTGCTGCCCAAGGAGACCCCAGCCCAGCAATGACAAGGTGGGATGTGATTGTCATGTGAGGTGAGAGGCTCTTTGCAGCCCCAAGTCCCTGTAATTGCCTCTCGGTGTGCTGCAGAGCTCCAAAACCAAGAAAGAAATGAGACCAAGCAGCTGGTCACTGGCAGGGAGGTGGCAGAGGTGGCACAGAAAATAACTGGAGAGGAATAAACAGTACTTGCATCTGGTTTTGTAGAAAGAAGAGGGCTAAAAAGGGCAGCCTTGTAGCTGCTGGGTGTGAAGTGTTCAGGAATGTTGGATTCTGGTGATGATGGCTTTTGGGTACCACACCAGGTCCAGACTTTGGGGAAGGAGAGCTTCTCTGTGAGGGGTGGAGCTGTGAGGGACCCTGGTGGGCGACATGCTGCCACTGCTGGGGACTGACCCTCAGCCCCTGAGCAGGCAAGCAGAACTGGGGTGGCAGCAGCAACAGGTTCCATCCATGAGCCAGGGACAGGGCTGGAGACAGACAGCTCTACAGGAGGAGCTGGAGTGGGCTTGAGGGGTGCAAGGATCCTCCTGAGAGATGTAGCAACCTAAGTCAGTAAGACAATGTGCAAGATCTCCCTTGTGACTACAGAGAGGAAATTCTGATGCCTGAAGATCCTGCCTGAATTTCTTTGATGGTACGACTGCAAAGAGCATTAGTGCTGCCTTGGGCTGCAAGTGCAGGCCAAGAATTACACTGTGACATCCACGTAGTGCTCTCTTCTTCTATGCCATCCTATCCCATGCCTCTAAAGCCTCTGCCTCGATCTCCTGGCTGTGGATGTGTCCTGGCAGAGTGTTTCGGCACATTTGTACTCTCTGGGCAGGTCACTGAAGCTGCAGCTTTCTCCAAATCCATTCCTAAGGTGTGGTAGGATCAAATTAAGAACTTCTAGTAACATTGGCTGCCTGTGAAGGTTAAACACATGATTTTGGGATAGCTAAGGTGCAGGTAGCTTTAATGTGGCCAGGAATGGGGTCCCCACTCCAGTGCAAAGTGGGTGGGGATTTATGCACAGCTCCACTCCTCAGCCAAAGACTCGGAGCAGCTGGTCTCCAACTCAGCTCAGTCCTCCCCCTATAGCATCGTGCACAAAGCAGCAGCCACTGTCCTGGGATGCGGGCACTGGGGATGGAGGGCGTTGTCTTTGGTCATGATGCTGTGCCCTGTGGACTTCAGCTTGGGGTTGAGCACTGGAGCTGTGGTGACACCAGGGTGGCAGGGGCTGCACACCTGCATGGCTGTGCTGCTCTGACTTCTGTACACTGGCATTTGCTGGACACTTCCCCCAAAGGCAAACGCCCAAATTTCTCACTGAGTTTACCCAGCAGCAGTGGGGAGGGTGGTGCTTCTGGCAGAGCTGCCATCCAAGCATTTCCACAGGCTCTGTGGCTGAGAGGATTGTTTGCAGCCAGCTCAGATAACAGGAATTTCAGGCTGCTGATGCATTGCAAAACAAACAGGCATAGTTTGCTTTTGGTTTTCATAAGGAGGCTAGATATGGCCTGAGGTATGCAAATACCTTGTGATGAAGAATAAAAGATTCCAGGATGGTGGAGGTGTAAGAGCTGACAAATTAGGTGGCATTATGGAATAATACTAGATCTTTTTGCAAATTGAGGAACAATAGCTGCTAAGCATGTCAGTATTTTGCAAGCAGAGGAATAGAAAGCATTGCTCTCACATACACAGAGAGGAAAGGAAGTGAGTGCAGCAATGAGCAGGTGAGAGAGCCTCATGTTGTTATCCATAGGAGGATAAAAGCATCAAATCCTTATTTAATCCTTGCAGAGTTATTTAAAATATTAAAAGTGGTTAGCCTCAAAGGGGATTAGGAATGGTTGCAGAGGGTGAGTTAAATTACAAAGTTAACATTTGAGGTTTTTATACTTATTTTCAGGAGTAAAGCAAGTACTTCTTTTCCACAATTCCTCCTTTTTTAAAAAAATTTATTTATGAAAACAGGCACACCACGTACTTAACTTACCAGTATTTGTGTCCTTCAAATCCAGAGAGTGAACCTGAAACCTCATCCCTGCTCCCATCGTTCACCCTGCGGAAGCCCCACTTATCTGACCTCTGTTTGTGCCACTGCTGAGAACCCACAGACATCACAGATTCTCAGTCAGGGTTAATCTCCTGCCTCTCCTGCCTTTTTCTTGCTGGAATGTAAGCAGTGATCTTATTTTCCTTCTTCATACAGGTGACACTGGTCTCCCCTGCTTTTTGACCCCACTTTTTATACCCCTTTCTCTAAAATCAAGGGAGGAGTGGAGTCTTGTCTTCTAACTTCACCCTTACTCCTCCCAGTCCTTCCATTGTCTTCTGGGACTAGTATTGCTCAAGTTGCTAATGATCCCTTGTGAGAAACTGCAAAATTAATGGTTAATGACTCAAACAATTGGCCATTTGCTAAAGCAGTGGGTGCTTTGCTGCTGCTGAGCAAAGTCACAGCCCAGCTGTGAGGGGGTGCACACCCACCACTAGAGGCTGCAAGCTGGATTTTCACCCAGGTAAGGGAAGAGGCCAAGAAAAAGCAGACCCTGCAGAGATGGGATAGTGCTTTTTATCATGCCAATGTCCTCTCTTACACATCTGGCTCAGGTGTAAATCTCTCCCCCCACTCCAGTGGAGGTATCAGAACATTCACACCGAACTGACGGTCCACAGCTGACAGTGGCATCACTGACTCAGCTATGCTGATCTGAGCGCAGATGTCATGTTTTAGAAGGTGCCATGAGCCATCAAACACCCTGAAGCACCCCCAGACTCATCTCTGAGACCTTCCACCAGAGGTGTGCTTGTGATCCACAGTGTTACATCAGACAGTGTAAAGCTCCCTGCCCCAGGAGGAGAATTCTTGGGGTCTCTCGCTGCTCAGAGTGACCCCGAGATACCTTAGAAAGTCTCTTTTCCCGGCCTGGCAGTTGAAGGAGTCAGAGCTCTTCAGTTCTTGGTCTCAAGGTTGTTTATTGCATCTTATCTATAAAATTCTTTTTCCTGTCCAGCCAAGGTCCACTCAGCAAGACAGTCAGATGTAGGGGGGGGTACAGTATGGGTAAATGAAGGTGGTATAAAATGTAATCTTATCCCCTAAAGAGTTGCAGCTGAGCCAATTACTAAAGATTAGGAGCAGGCCTGATGTTAACAGGCCATGCCTGTAGCCAATAAGAAGAAGAGTGTTATAAAAGAGTGGATTGGTGGGACCTGGAGTCTATTGGCTGCTGTGAGGATTAGGAAGAGTCAGTGCCTAAAGGAGCTGCCTACAGGAAATATCAAGGAACCCTTGCAGTGTAATGATAATAGAACACTCTCTCTCTCTCTCTCTCTCTCTCTCTCTCTCTCTCTCTCTCTCTCTCTCTCTCTCTCTCTCTCTCTCTCTCTATATACACACATACATGACAATAGTTAGAGGCACTCTACCTGCCCCCAGGGTGGTGTTATGTCTTTATACTAAAAATTAAGTGTACAATATTTACAATTGCTTTCTAATACCTATCACCTATGTTAGACAGTGAGCTTCTACTCTAAACCAGTCTAAGAGTGCCAACATCACAGCAGAAGATGGAGGCCAAGAAGAAGAAGGAGAAATGCTGGTCACACCCAGATTCCTCCATCTTTCCCCCTGAACCCCCATTCTAAAAACCCCAAAAAATCTATTTTTCACCCTGTGATAAAGTCACTGTCATTCTACTTAAACTTTTGTGGCTTGAAATCCTTCATGTAAAGGTTGGTAATTGTTTTTTCCAAGGGCTGAATCAAAGGCACAGGGGTCTTGGGCTCTGTGCCAAGGTCTCTGAGCCCCCTGGGCAGGGGCTCGAGTCTTCCAGGGCAGCCAGAGGAATTTCCTGGGTTCCCACAGAGCATCTGGGCACTCCCACCTGAACCTGAACCTGCTGAACATTGTGGTTCACAGGCTTCCCCCTCCCCTGATTGATCAAGACTGTGACCACCACTTTGATCAATGGATATCTAAATTGCAGCAATCAAGTCTCACATTGGATGAGATATTGCCACATGGGTGGCAATATTCTTCTACTCTAAACCTTCTTTTTCCCTATACATTTTCTTAATTGCTACTTTTGTGCTTTTATATTGCTATATTTCTACAGCTAATAACCAAACCAGCTACATACCTACTTTCCATTGCAAGCAGATTGTTCTGAAACAAACCTGCCATATGCATATTTATAAACACTTGTCATTTGGTGGCGTTTCACTCTAATCTGCCCCAAGGGACCTGCTAAGAAGAATCTCAGTTACTCTGCCTTCAGGGATGGCTCATAACATCCCTGAAAAGCTCTACCATTTCAGTTTCATTTACTTGCACTCATGCTGATGAATCTCAGACCTGTTCATCACAATCTTACAGTAAGTAAGTAATCTCATGTTAGGCTGGACTTTAAGCAGCTGGATCTGGATGGATTGCTGGAGCAGAAGGCTTGGACTCTAAAACACTTGAGCTTTAGTGTGACATTTCAGCAGCTGAAATACTTGCCTTCAGCACCAGGATGGAGTCAGTTTTCCCATGTAAGCTGGGATGAGAGGGGCTTCTGCAGGTGCCAGAGGATGGATATTCTGGAGCATCTGACTCCAGTACTGGAAGATTAGTGAGATCTCTGAGACACCTAAGCACAGACAGAGCCTGGGGAGTGCCACCCCCAGGACAGGCAGTGGAAGGTGCAGTTTAAGTGCTTGTGTTATGAGAGGGCAGTTTGAAATATTCTGCATGTATCTGAAACAATTTCACCAGCCTGGCAGATGGAGCACAGAGTGACCATGTGCTGCTGGTGTGGAATCTGAGGAATGTATTTGAGGAATAAGATTCTTGAGCATCTCAAATATCACTAGAAGCCTCTGTTTAGGCAGCTGAATACAGCTAGTTGACCCCTGAGAGCAAGCTGTCCTCCCAGCTGTTGAGGGTGCCTAAACAGAGCCACTTGCATTATTCTGGATGCCCCAAGTTACTTGGACACTTGCTTAAGCTGGTGAGCATGGCAGCAAGCCTGGTAAGTCACTGCAGGAACACCAGCAAGGTGCCCACAGCATCTCAGAAGGCTCTTGGTGCCTGTGAACCACTGTAGATGGGACTGTGACAGAGAAAACTGAATCACTCTTTGTGCTCCTCTGCCTCTATTGACTAGGCTCCCCTTGAGTGTAATATCAGCTTAAGCATGCAGCTTAAATGGTGGCACCTTGATTTAGTCTGGATTCTGTCTTTAGAGCTGACAGTCTGAATGTCGCCCTGTCTTTTTTTTTTCTGTAGAGCATTTAGCAGGAGCTAGCCTTAGCATTTAACTTCAGGGGTTAAAAGTCTTAATAATAATGGCAAAATAATAATACCAGAAAAATAACATCATTATTCTTGTTCTAGTTTGTTAAAAAGAAATTCCTATTCATTATTCTATTTCTACAGCTCTGTAGTAAAAAAGAGATAAAGTTCATTTGGTCTCCAAAGTTTATCTGTAATTACATTATGTATATTTAAATGACATTTAGAATATATGACATATTGCTCACATTAAGAAATAAACACCCACTAGCAGTAGTAGAAACTAGAAGATGCTGGCTCCAGCCCTCTTGGAACAATGGAAGTTCAGGGGCTTCTTTGGAATAAACCAATTTGTTTTGTGCCCTCCACCTGGTGCATCCAGACACCCAGAGAACCCCTGCCTAATGCCATGTTACCCAGCCCTGGCTGTCTCAGCTCCCTGTTCTTGGCTGCTCAGCACTGGGCTGCCTTTGTTTTTGCTAAGGCTGGGCCAACAGCTCTGGCTGGGATTTTCAGAGCTGTCTCTGAAAGCCAGGGAGGGTGGAGAACCTGGCTCTGCCCATGCTCATGGTTAGTCTGAGGAGTCACTCCTCTAGGAGTACCAACTGAAATGTTGTTTCTCCAATTTATCCTCTGCCAGCTCTAATTTTTCATGTTCTATCTATGCTACAACTTAGTTGATGCAGCAGGTGCTTTTTAAATAAAGGGAGAGAAACACTGCTTCCTGTTTATTTATATGTTTGATAACTTCTAGGAGGACCCATTCTGCCTATGCCATTCTTAATAGAAACTGGATTTGAGAGATCTGCTGTAATAGGAGAGAACCAGGTGTTAGAGAAGGGCTCATCCTTCAGGCAACCTTAAACTTTCTCCCATCAGGCAGGACTAGACTTCACATACATGGTTCTGCTTTAGAACCAAGGTTCTGCCTCAAACCCAAGCAAATGATCAAATGGCAGGAAATGAGATCTTCCTTCCAAATTGAGGGTGGGGAGTGAGTTCATTTAATTTTTAAACACACTAAAAATGCCAAAAAATTGTACCTGACTGAGTTACAGCGCGTGCAGTTACCTGTTTAGTTCCTTAGTGTTTTCCTCTTGGCTGTGAATTGGGAAGTGGGTCATTTTTACTCACCTACAAAATGGCAGAGTTTGTTGCCATACAGTAAACCCTTGCAGCCCAGGACATGAGAGTAAAAGGAGGACGCAGTCATGTTTGCCTGTTTAAAAAACAAAACTTTTCCAGTATTTGGAGCTCTGTGTACCCAAGTAACTCTGGCCAGAGACCTCAGGCCACTGATATCCCTCCATAGTTGCACATGGCCAGCTTGAGTTTCCTGGCAAATTTTGATTTTTAGTGGAATTTCAAGGATCCTCGTGCAGCAGTGTTCTCTGGTTACTGAGCTGATGGAGGCAGCAGGACTGGTCAGATTTGCAAAGTGCAATTGAGCATGTGATGCGTCACAGATGGCTCCCAGATAAGTTGGAAATGTGTGAGCAGATTTCACTCTCCTTTGCTGTAGTGGGAGACATCTCCTGCTCCTCCAGCTCTGCCCTCACCAGGTGAGGGGACAGAGGGAGAGGTGCCTGGGGGGCAGAAGGGCTGCAGAAGGTGAGAGGGTGACGTTATCTCAGATGGGAACCAACTGGTAGGGGTGCGAAGGTGGTGAAGGAGGTAAGGATATCCAGAGCTGGAAAAGAGCAGAAGTATTCATTTGGTGGGTGTATGAGAGAATTGTTAAACTGCTTGCAGAAAGAGCAGTTGCATTGTCTGGGAGATTGGGTGGGACAGGGCGGATCCTAAGGATGGCAGTGAGCAAATGGTGCCGGCAGAGAAGAAGGCATGGAGAAAAGACAACAGGAGATGTGAAGACAAAGGAGGTGCTGGTGGGGAGGGGGAAGGCTGAAGTGGCATGTGTGAAACAGGGAACAATTTGGATATGAGAGGAAGAAAAGCAATCAATTGATAGGGAAATACATAAAGAAGTAATAAAAAGCTGCATTTCACAAAGATTTTCAGTGGTGGCAGGAGGACTGTGATGTGTCTCCTCCTGTATCCAGCACTGGCCACACTTCCAAAGCAGCAGAAACACTGGGGACAAATAGCAGCCTGCCAGCAGGATGCACCTTTTCTTGGTGCAACATCTTCCAGTGTGTTTGTCCAGACACAAATAATTTGATCTCCACCAACATCCTATACTGCAGTCTCATCAGTCTCCCTGTCAGTTTTATGCTTATGCAGTGTATAACACCCCCAAAACATCAGCATCTCCATTTTAAGTATGTACTGGCACAAACGTGGATCTAATAAAGAGATTACTGCAATATTTGATTTGCTAAAAAGGCTTAACAACTCTTAGTGTTTTCATAGTGAGCTTCAGGGTCTGTATTTTAAACCAAAGAGGAACACCAGTACAGTTTTCATTAATAAAATACCAGCTCATAAGAGATGCTGCTGGTAAGGAGAGAAATGCAGGAGATATGGTGGGGTTTTTTAATATACTTTTTCTAAAATTGACCTGACAGCTTCTAGCTATTCCTTGGTGACAGATTTCAAACTATTCAAACAGATAATTTTCAGCTCTGGCATTTCTCTTTGGAACTTTATGCAAAAAGTTTTCCACAATATTTAGCATGTCAAAGGCTGTCTAACAGCTCCAAACCTTGCTTGTAAAATACACACACACAAAAATGTAACAGGGATGTGTTTTGGCAATAAGCTTAAATCTCAAAGAAATGTTCCAGTAGCTTGATTAATTAAAGACAACCCAAGTGTTACCTCCAGCCTGCACTGGTACATCATTAAGCAGCCTAATTAATATCAAGACATACTGAAACAAGAGAGGTATTTTGGAATTTCAGTTACTAAGGGAAACCTAAGTGCTGTCTGTTAAATGCTTTGGCCTCCTTTTCTTGTAGAAAATGTGCTTTATAACTTCCCCATATGCTCCTGCTGTTCTCTCCCTGATGGATGTTGCTATGGAAGCAAACTGGGGAAAAAAATCAAACAGCTAATAATGTTTCTGCAAATGATTGCACAGGTGGAGATGAAAAGTACAGATGACACAAGTTAGTTAAGCAGGGGATTTGAGCTGCAGCAACAATTTGAGGACAAAAATCAACACACACACACACTTTGCTTTCTTTGCTCTTTATATAGATGTGGTTAAACTCCAGATCTTTGCAGGCTGTTGAGGTTTATTTTAGCTTCTATTGAGTAAACACATTCAGAAATTTTGCCCTGAAACACTGAATAATATAATAAAATTATGGAGGTTTAGAAGAAAAGCAGGGGATCAGAATAAAGCTAGTGAGTGGGATAGCCTAGGAGGACATAGGTCCCTTGAGGCTATGGGGTGAGGAACTTCTTTCACTCAAATTAAAAGTTTTCCTTCAGTCTGTATCATATTTGAATATCATTACAGCAACAGGGATACAGGATACAGAAAGACAAACCTGTGGCATTACTTTTTTGTATTCCTTCAAAGGAGTGTAAGCTTTCTGATATCAGACACACACCGAAGAAGTGTATATGAGGGAGTCCAGCACGCTGATATAGAGCATCCAGTAAAGTACTGAAAATGAGGACACTGAGAGCCAAGGGGTGAGGGTGATACAGCTCACACCTGGCATCTCTCAGGCTGCTGGCCAAGGCCAGCCAGGCTGGCTGGTGTCTCCAGGGCACAGAATGGGCAGCTACTCCATTTATTGCTTGCTTGCTTTTCAATCATGTTGGCTGCTGCTCACCCTGACTCCATGACACTGAACTTTTCTGTAGCTTCTCTGAGTCTTAAATAAAGTCACACATATGGATCCACTTCAGGCTTATGCAGCTTGGTTCTGTGTCCAGGCATCCATTCCTCTCTGCTACCAGCTTACAGCCTGTGCCTTCTTCCCCAGTTCCCCTCAGACTTGTTTTAAAGTGCTGCTGCACCCCCGAATGCTCTGGGATGGGGCAGACCTTGTCTGGCCAGGAGCTTGGTCCCTACAAGGCCTCCTGAGCCCTTGCTGCAGCCTGAGGCTGGGCAGACAGTGCACTGCCAGCAGACATTCAACCAGAGGCCACCAGTCTCCTTCCACCATAATTTTTTAAGTTTTTTTGGGTTCTGTTGCACACCATGATGTAACATGTATTAGTGATTGTTGCAGAATGGGCTGTTTGTCAGGGATGAGCTATTTGTCGGGTGCACGTAAAACTCGGGGCTCAATTTGAGTCATCAGCAAGTTCTGTTTATTGAAGAGAGCATCAGACACTTATACAGCAAGTAATAATATGAATATTCTGTAAGCCAAGTGATCTATTAGTTAAACTATACCATCAACTCTTCCTCATTCTTTTGAGCCTACATTCCCTATTTCCCACATCTCTCTGTCTACTTGTTATCATACCCAGCTAAGCTTAAAGACACACTGTCTTGCAGGTGCAAGACTTAGAATTAACCACAGCCTTGTACTTTTCCAATTCTCTAGTCAGCTAAAATCCCAACAAGTGATGGTGTGTGCTGGGATCCTGAGTCCCCTTTCCTGGAAGAGGTGCATGCTGCTCACCTTGCTCTGCACAGAGCTTTTCACTGCAGATGCTGCTAAGCAGAGGCTCAGGTATCATGTACTAAATCAGGGCCCCATCCATGTTTCATTTTAAGAAAAGTCCCCTTTCTACTAAATCTCCTTATGAAACTTTTAATGAAAGTGATACATCTGTCAAAAATTTATGGTGTAAACTTTTTAACCTCTTTTAATCAGCAGGTGGATTTCCAGCAAGGGAAAGGCCAACTTATCCACCCAACTATGTGTGGGCCAAGTGCCTTAGTGCCTGGATGACTCCATCACACCAACGTGTGCTATCCCACACTGCAGTGATAAAGAAAAGCAAGAACCAAAGTATTCAAGAATGCATTAAAGCCACCTGTAGCCCATACATACCTAGAAGACACTGGAACACAAGCACAGGTGAAGGTGCACAAGTGTGGTCCATAACCCAATCACATAAGTCCTGGTGCAAAATTTGACCAGCCATTTAGGGGATGGGACATGAATCACCCAATTCAGGCAGCCTCACTTGTGTTAGCAGTCCAACAAGTGACAAAGTTCTGGGGAGAGGCTGGATCCAAACTCTAAATTCATAGCATTGGTGTTCCATCACCCCTCTCTTGCTTAACAAAGGCACAGGCCCTGGTCCATTCTTCTTTTAATGTGTCTCACTTGCATACACTATATATGTACAAAGACATAAATAGCTTTCTACTTCTAAAACTGGTTTAAAAAGAAGTTTCCCAGCTCCTGCTGCCCTGCTCCAGGATATGTGACAGCCCTGACTTGACTGCAGAAGAGACCAGATTTAGGCTATCCCATTCTCTCGCATTGCTCTTGAGGGAGAAAATTCCCCTTTTTCTCTAAATGGAAAAACTTTCCTACAATTTCCTTTGATTATTTTATCTTTTTCTGCTATGCCTGTGTGTTCTTGAAAGGAGGGACAGTGCACTGCATGCAGCCACAGTCACTTGGTATTCAGGGGAAGTTCAGAGTTAGTGAGGCGCCTCCAGAGCAGCTGCAAAGGGCCCAATATAAATATGAGGAGCTGCCGAGATTCATGATTGCACCTGGCTGTCCTGCTGCTTTACAGCCATTACAAATTAATTCTTTCTGCATGTGAGCAACTAAGGCAAGTCACTTAAACTGGTGGCCTCCTGCTGTCCTCTTAGGAAAAGAAATAGATGACTTGCACTGTAGAGACCTAGTCCAGTGCCAAGGGAGCCACCAGCTCCTCTGCTGTGCCTTTCTATGATTGTTGGAGCGGGACAGGGAAGAAATTTCAGTTTAAAGTTCAGCTCCTTGATAAGGTTCAGTTACAGTCTCTGGACCAGCATTCCTTGGGCACACGAAGGGAGCCTGTGGATCTGCTCCTTTGTCCTGGTAGAGCTCCAAGCACAACAGTGCAGAGGAAACAACTGTGCATTTTTCCATTGGCTCCACTGGAGCATGCTGGCTGTAGCTGGAATGGCAGGGAAAAAAGAGCAGAACCTGTTTGGGAAGGGATATTGCTCAAAATGGCAAAAGCTGCTGAAGAAGCTGCTGCTGAATGCCTGGGGCATATCTCTGAGGCCCCAGTGCTGGAGGTGCATGCTCTGGCTCCCACAGGTAGCTCTGAGCTGCAGAGCCATGATGCCTTCAGAGTGAGATGTGTCTCCCACACTGTGTGGTGCTGAAGGACAGATCACTCTCTTTTGCTTTCCAGAGTGTCTGATTTATGGACACACAGATCCCAAGCACTGCAGAGGCCCTGTGCAGCACTGCAGTGTTTGTGGTGCAGTATATCTAATTCCTGTAATGTATGCAAAGCCCTCAAAATGCTAACTTTTTATTTCAGTCTGTGAGAGAGAAATATATTCTCTCTTGGGCTGGTGACATTATTATCAGAGTTAATACTGTTAGAGAGAAATGTCTCATGTGTTTCTGTCCTGGGCTATACTCCTGGGCATTCTGCTGAGGGGGAAGATCCTCCAGCTTCCTTGGGACCCAAGGGGGCCCTGATGCCCATGTGAAAATCACTGAAAATCAATCCCTTTTCAAAGCAGGCCAAGAGTGCTGTGTCTGCTAGGTTAGTTTGCAGCAATTCACCATACATCTCTGCCCCTTCAAACACATCTGTAGAAAACATCAGTGATAATCAGCCAAGGGGAATTAGGAAAGAGGGATATAGGGTTGGATGACTCTACTGAGGTCTAGGCTGCAGAGTCAGTCACTCACTTGACATGATCTGTGATCTGAATACCACACTGTGAAATAGGGGCAGAGCCCAGGCTGACACCTCAGGCATTACCCAACCCTTCTCCCTTGTCAAAGCAGAATCAGGTCCACCTGAGACATTCCTGGTTGATATTTTGAAGATTTTTTAGTGTGTCCTAATGCCTCAATAAATGACTGTCTAATATGCCTGAACAACCTACATCCCTCTAACAGGTATTTGCTATTTAGGACACATTACTGCCCAGTGTTTCAGTCATGTCAATCCTAGAGAGCTGAGAGGCCAGTACATCCCACTTCCCAGGGAGCACCAAACAGGGCTGTCACCTGAGCTCTGTGTCCTGCCAAGGAGAGGACTGGAGGGCTGGGTGTCAGTCCTTCAAATCTCACTCTGGTTCCACATATCCTTGGTAGAGGCCCAGTGTTAGGTGTCCAGCTTTTCTCTTGGGTTTCTGGGGTTGAAATGGCTCTCAAGGTATTAGAAAGTCTTTTTTTCCCCAGGCCCACAACCAAAGAAGAAGTCGAGATTCATTGGTTCTGCTTTTCAAGGTTATTTATTTTCTCTTATCTATAACATTCGTTCTCTGACCTGCTGAGGTCTGTCTGGCAGGTTGGGTTGCGGCACAGTGACCGCCCTTGGGGTGGTGTTAACTTTTTATATACTAAGAACTACATGTACTTTATTTACAATAATTTTCCAATACCTATCACCTATGTTAGACAGTCTGTCTCTACTCTAAACCCATAAAACAGTGACATTATTACAGCAGAAGATGGAGGACAAGAAGAAGGAGAACGAGAAGGAGAAGGAGGAGGAGGAGGAGGAGGAGAAGAAGAAGAAGAAGAAGAAGAAGAAGAAGAAGAAGAAGAAGAAGAGGACACACCCAGATTCCTCCATCTTGCCTCTTGAACCCCCATTCTAAATCCCCAAATTTCTACTTTTTCACCCTGTGACAAATTAACTATCATTCTACTCAAACTCTTGTGGCTTGTAAATCTTCACACAAAGTTGGTAATTGTTTCCATGGACTAAAATTGAAGACACAGGTGTTTTTGACTCTGTACCAAGGTCTCTGGGGCCTGGCTGCTCAGGGTGGCAGTGCCTTCCCCTGCCTCTGGGGATCAGTAGAGCAGAGCTCACCTGAGGGAAATGAATGTGAAATTGAATATTAGCACAAGATCTGATGATACACTCATCCTAGCGTTATAGACCTGATTGAGTACACAATGCTACACACACAAATACATGCTTGTTGCTTTTTAATGCCTGTGGCAATCACATTTCTGCTTGAACCAAGTTTCTTTTATTTGCAAAAGTAAAAATGCTATTATTGCTGACCATAAAATTATTCAGGCCTTTTATGCATAGCTATAGGAGTTGAAGTGCTCCACTGGTTTTAAAGCATGTAATGGAGGATTTGTGTGCAAACAGTGCATAAATGTGTATTTTCGTTACTCTGATGTAGTTTGCCTGTCAAATATGAATGAATTTGCTGTTTTTGCAAATATGGTCACTGCAGAAGCTTTCCCAAAACTCCCCAGCAATACAAAAATCCACATTCGGTCTCTAGTCTGAATAAGCAATTTTTTCATCTCCTAATCTTTTTTTATGGAAAAAAACAGGCTGTAGTGAATTTTGATGCAACATAAAGAATCTAGAAAATAATTTAAAAATTCCTTATAATTTTCAAAGAAAAAATCATCCTTCTTTTTCAACTGCTTATCGAATTAAGAACTCTGCCATCTGCCTAACAATAGTTTCTATGTATTGATTTAATAAACATATTGTGAAACAAAAGTGAAAAGAATTAGGATGAATACTGGGATATGTATATACTAAGATCTATATATTGAAAGTAGACCCCAAATCCAAACATTTAGAGTCTTCTTTGATTTTTCTGGCAGCCATATAGCTGCCAGGAAAAATTTAAACTGGAGCTCATGCTCCTTTTCAAGGACGGAGCCCTGTATATAGCATTGAATGCAGCATAGCAGAAAAATATACATTGTTAAGGTCCTTAAAGAGCTGGGGAGATGGATCTTGTAGGAATTTTTCAGTTGAGGCGTATTTCATTTAAGGACAACTTAGTTGGATTTTTTTTTTATATTTTCTGTGTTATTTACCAATAGGAAAATTCCTAACATTAACATGGTTACAGATACTTCTGTCTCATGGAGGTATGCAGTTGGAGGTTTTTCTTTACTTCTGACTTGGATGTAATGTTACTGTTCCATTTAAATTTGCTGTTCAATTTGTATGACTGTAGGGGGACTTAAAAAATCCTGTTAAGAAATGATTAATGGTCAAGTCACAGCAATGAAAAAAAAACCAACCTAAAACTAATTAATTCATTATCTTACTCTAACTCCCCAAATGACTGTATCAATTGCAGCCTAATTCCTAATGACTGGGACAAAGAGGTGACACGTATCCTTGGAAGAGCTGAGGGACAAAACTCTTTTGTATTCCACTGGATTTCCCTGAATATTCTTGCTTGGGAGGCAGAGCTCAGCAGTAAAAAGAACATAGTGCTTTTGAGCTGCAGCAATAAGATTTTTTCTGGACTTAGATGATGACCTTACCCATTCAATCCATCTCTCAGCCTTCAGAGCACTAAAATGAGTTCAGCAGACATGGCATTTGTATAATACCTCTCACTGAATAAATGTGCTGTTAAGTGTGTTGCTGAGGTTTCCATGTCTCTTCACAAAGCTGTTCCCTGCCTGTGGAAAGCAGTCTGCCTTCATCCAGATGTGCAAGCCATGCCTTGAAAACATCACTCCTTTTCACCAGTGCCCTTATGTGATGTCCTGAGCACACAGCAGGCTGGGTGCCCTCCCTCACCACAGCTCATCCCTCCCCAGTCCATGGGAACACATTCTGGGACCTTGGCCTTGCTCAATGCCTCTGAAGGGCAAGAAAGAAAAGTCTGACATTTTCCTGGAAGAAACCCAGCACAGAAAAGCTCCAATCACTGAAATTTGCAGCTAAGCAGGCAGAAGTAGGTCAGGCCTGATGCTATTTGCAGAGTGCTTTTCCTGGGAGTGGGGAATGGGCTAATCAGTGCCAGGGGTTAATGTAGGTGGCTGTGATGTCAGCTCACCCCTTCCCAAGGAGAAGTTTGTATGTGACCTCCTCCAGTGGTGCCTGCATGCTTTTAGAGTGTATTCTAACATGAAAATCTACTAATCCATTCTTCCCATGTGTATTTCACCCAGGCTGCTGTTGCAAAACCTTGGTCTTCGCATTATTCCTTCCTGCCCTTCTACATCCAAGGAAGACCTACATATCTCAGAGATACAGAGACCTGTATCTCTCTATTAGGAAACTTAACTCATGGTTTATATTTTACATTTGGCAGCCATGTAAAAGTCATGTTTGGGGCTCAAGTCTGATTTGATTTAAGACTCAATTTATCTTCATAAAAGAGAGTTTATGGTTGTGCTTTTATATTTGGCATATTATCAAAAGAGAGGTGTCCTGCCTGGTATTTTCAAGGCATTGCTTGTTTTCTGAGCATTTTCTGGAGCTGTGGCAGGTTATATCACTGTTGTGTGCATTGAGATGCGTCATGGATATAGCAGTATCTTCCTGGGACACAGCTCACCCTGAACCACAGCTCACTCCTGTTTTCACAGTGAGCTCCTGCTGCCCAGGAGGCAGGGTTTTGATGAGTCTGGACCATATTTTGGCCAGAATGAATTAAATATGGGTGATTCATAAACACATGGATGTTGAGTCAGGCGTTAAGATGTGGTTATTGGGGCTTTGTAAAGATCTAAAATAACAAAGCCATAACCCCTAAGCATGGCTGGCAGATGGGTCATTACCCTTCAAAAATGGCTGCAGCTCCAGCCGATACCAGCTTCATGCTCTGCTTTGTTTTGTCATGTCTTTCTCAGATGTCACTATGGTGCATGCTTAAATAGGATCCCCTTTCCAAAAAGTTCATTTATGTAGTATTTATATGGCAGAGACATCTGTCTCTTGTGAGCCCATGCTATGGTTTTGATTTATGTATTGGGTTCCTTCAGTGCCAAGAAAACACTCTGCTCCTCTCAGGCTGATAAATTCTGATGATTGCTCTCATTCTGTTTTCTTATGTGAGGAGACATTTTAATATTGCCTTCTTATCCATCAAACCTCTTCTTCATCTCAGGGACTCAGGCAACTATCTGCTTAGGAAGTGATTTCTTGTAAGTGTCATTTTCTAAAGGTGAACTCCTCCTGGCCACTGCTTTTAATTGTATTTTAATGGGAAAGGGCTTGCAGAGGGATTATGCAATCCAAAAATGGGTTTGCACATCCTCCCAAGGGTTTTGCCACAGCTGGGCTCAGCCTGCTTTCCCCGTCCCCTGCCCAGCAGTCATGGAGAGGAAGGGAAGGATGCTTTTTAAGCTGTGTGTTTGTCAAGCTCAGAGTTGACTACTCACCCAAAACTTAAAGTAGGAAGCAATTCCTGGATTCTGTGAGTCTCATCTCAAGAAGATACGTATGTTTACATTCATAACCACCAAAGGCACTTAATTCTTGCATGAGTCTGCAGTTCACAGTAAATATCTATTTGTCCTCATGCCCAGTGAACAAAAGATTGCAAGTGCTTTCTGCTGGCCAGAATCAAATATCCTACTTTTGTTAGGAGGTCTTTGATCTGCAGGAGCAGCCATGGGGACAGTGAAAGCAGCCTGGTGCCACTCCTCTGCACCTGGGCAGGTGAGCAGCAGGAGGCTGTGGCTGGCAAGCACCAAACACTGCTGTTCTTGAGCAATGGAGAAATAACAAACCTAGGGGCAACCAGAATTGTATTTCAGCACAGTTTGTGTCTGGGTAGCATTATTTGACTTCTGTTTGGCTCCATTTTAGGCACTTTGAGCAAACCATTTTCTTTGGTATCGTATTTTCAAGAACATGGTGTGTTTGACTCAGGAGCCAGATCTAGTGCTGGCTATTGGACAGAAATTACAAAGAATACAATTTATGAATAGTCAGTCTTTAAAAAATAGTGAAAGAAAACTACCTTTGTTTCTTAATCTCAGTCCTTTTTGTGTTGGTCAGTGCTGGAGAAAGGGCAGCTGACCCCTGGGAGGTATTTTGGTCTTTTGGGAGTCATCACTGCATTCAGAGGTGCATCTAAGCAATGTATCACTAATTCCTCACCACCTCACTAGTAGCTGGTGAGGGTTACTGTGACAGATGAACTTGAAAAATTTTGCTGCTGCATTCTTTGATCTCTTTTCCTGCTCTTTTCCAGCCCCACTGCAAATAAAACTCTGAACTTGTCTCTTAACCCTAAGCTTAGTATTAACCTTAAATGAACTGCAGCTGAACCATTGGCAGTTTTCCTCTGGCCATTACCCATACAACCTGTACTAAACGCTTCTCTCAGCCACCATCTCTGAAGCCTCTGCTTCCCTTTTGCAACCCCATTTCAGTGGCATTTCTCTTTCAACCCTAACCCTAAACATGAGTTGGCAAGTTCTCCAGACTCACATTAGAAAAAAAATAATAATAATAAAAAACCCCAGTCTTTCTTTTCCTCTAGTAATAGGGCAAGGCAAGAGTTAGGATTAGGGATAGATATAAACCAAGGGTCACAAATGGGTTAGGATATGGGATGGGGCTGTGAAGAGGAAAGCTCCTGCTTTGCCTAGGGAACAAGAGCTTTGGAAACTTTCCTAATGCATCAAGTTCCCCCAGGGAAATCCCTCCCCACTATCCTGCAAGGAGATGATTATGTCATAAGAAAATGAGGTGGTGCATTCCCGTAAAAAATAACTTGTTTCCTGGCTTTGTTCCAAGTACAGAAGAAGCACAAACAGATTTATCACATTTCCTTCTAAGCCTTCATTTGCACACTGATCACTTTATTTTAAGCCATTTATCTTTCTGCAGTGCCTCTTTCCTGGCTCCAGGTGTGGATTGCTGCAGAGGACACAGAGCTTGTGCACAGCAGGGAGGGGTGGGTGAGCAATTCTCTGCTCCTGACACTGCAGAGCAGGTTTGTGTCCTGCATTGCTTGAGCAAAACTAATCTGGTACAATTACCCTACACAAGAATTGTACTCCAAACACAGCAGTGACTGAGATGCTTCTGTTGTAATATCTCTGGGGTGTTAAGGATTTGGGGAACAAAGGTTCCTCTTATGGGGCAAAACCCTTCTCTGAGCACAGTGACTGAGAAAACAACAAATAGAAATGTGAATAGTGTATGAACACAATCATAACAGGCAGCTTCTCTTCCTCCACAGGTGCTGCAGGAAGGAAATCTGAGTGGAAAGGGCTGGATTTCTTGCATCAGCACTGAGGAACAAGAACACAGCCCTGAACCCAACATGGTGACATGCTGCAGGCAGTGTTGAAAAGCCAGCTATTGCCATGTTGCATGCCATCTGGTTTTCACTTGTGCTCACAGGTCAGCAGACTCTCTGGATTGTGCAAACAGGCTCCCTTGTTTTGTTTTTTTGTTGCTTTCATAATAACTCCTATGGGTTTTTTTGTAAATTGCCACTGTGGTTTCTTCCACTTGCATCACAGTTTTTTGATACTTCAGTTCTGAAGTATCATAAAACCTAGATTAATAGTTTAATGGGAATTTGAAGAGCTGTAACATACAAGCAGTAGGAGTTCATGAAGCACAATTACAATACTGAGCTAATCAGCACTGCATTCAGTTGAATAAATTCTCATCTTTTAAATGACAGTAAAAAATCTCCACATAAGAAAAATTAAGGATTATGCAGAAAAGTCAAGGCAAGTTCATCTGTTTCAGTGGACAATGTGTCAGAGCTGTCCTGCTGGTTAAAGCCAGCACTATTATTGCACATTATGCTTCCAGCTCCTGCAGGTTTAAAGGCACAGGAAGGTAACACACAGCTCCTGATGGAGGAGTTTAGGGTGGGATGGGGGGAAATGGTGCACAAGAGCAGCCAGGGATGATGGATACTGGCATCCTCAATATCCCCACAGGCAAAATTGTTTTGTTTGAGACCTGCTTCATCAGAGTCCATGCAAGGTATGGATGATGCATGTCTTTTACTTCTACAGATTGTCTCTAAAAGTTTTAGACTTTTTATCACGGGTTTCCTTAATCTTTCATGTTACATCAGTACATGCTCAGCAAATCTGAGAACAGCATGTACATCAGATAGGTCAGATGAGTCTTGTCTGAACCCAAAGAGTGAATGATATTTAAAAGGGGAAAAATGCTGCCTCTTTGATCTGTTTCTTGTAGTTTTTTCCATTTTAATTTTAAATTTTGTGTCAAAGCAGAGTAACTTTCAGAAAATGCCCTGCCCTACACCTGCCTTTCTTCCAAAAATGGGCTGTTTTCATGAAACGATGCAGAGTGGCCCCGATCAAGCTCTACCACTTGTTAAATATGGACTTTATCCATGCAGCAGTTTTAGCCCAGTGGTGGCAGCCAAGCCAGGCACATCTGCTGCTCTTTGGCTACTGCACTGATTCTGCACTGGTGACCAGTCCCTGTCCCATCTCTGCCGCTCTCAGCCACTCAGGACCTTATTGCCAGGCCACCACTCACACATGGGCTCTCATTTATGTAATTCTTTTCTAGCTTTCCCTGTCTGTGCCCAGAGACACCCCTGAAATGCAGATATCTCATGATTTTCGAATACAAGTGCTCTGTGCCCGTGACTGAGGTGGCACAGGGAAAATAATTCTCAGTAAGATGTCTGAACCCTCCCTTTCAGCATTTTCTGAACTCCAGTGGCATAGGGCTCAATTGAAAAAATCGCCTAAGAAAGGCTTCACTAAGTGGAGCACATCAAGAGAAAATAAAGAATGAGGCCCTGGTTCCATCTACAGAAGCTGTCATGATTTATTTGCTGTCACTTGAATCTACATTAAAAGGCTTGCTGCGACTTCACCAATTTCTTTCCATTCTGATTGTCTCGATCTCCGCTGATATTTGAGGCCTGGCTTGTTATATTTGAATTTGAAAGATATGTAGCCACCCGAGCTGGCAGCATGCTAGCATTAACTTCTCCTGCCCAATGGGCTTTTGCTGGTCCTTTATGGAAGATGAAAATGGATGAATCAACTTCAGAGGCTTTCTGGATTGTACAAAACCCGTCCTTCTTCCTACCCAAGTAAAGCAAGAGGTCCTGCTAATGAACCCATCGGAGGAGGGCTCTGTCTGCTGCTCTGTGGCAGTGACATCCAGCGCCGCTGTGAACTTTTTGAGCAGCCATTTCTAAATTGGGAAGTCTCACTTTATGTGGCCATTTTCTTGTTTTAAAAGAAGAAGTCAATACGTATTCACAGTTTGATCCCCATTAAGGGCTGAAGCGATGCCACGTTTCACCAGGAGAACGTTAATGCTATCAATTTTTCAGCTTTCTTACTTTATTTTCAGCATGTCATGTCCCTTCATATTTAGCATGTTATGAGGAACCACTGGAATTCAATTACTGCCTGTCACTGCTGTTTATATTGATTTATAGGTCGTCCATTTTGACAAGTTCATTGCCAAGCTTTAATATGCCTTAATAGCTTTATTGTTTATTAATGGTAATGCAGTGGTCCAACCTCCAGCCTGAAGTAAATGTCAGCTCTTCCTTTCAGTGGTGGGCTGTGGGCTGCAGGGCATGGGTGGGCAGGTCGCCATGACCAGGGGCTTGGCAGCACCTCCTCCCCCTGCCCAAATGCCACTGGCAACGATTCCTTTGGTTAATGGCCTCCACAGATTTCCTCCAAGAAAGAATTCAGAAGAGATTTGTCTAACAGCTTCTTGTCAGCAGGGCTGACACGCCGGGCAGTGCCAGTGGGGTTTTGGCAGTGCCTGTGCTGTGGTGTCTCTGGGCATGGAGCACACACCACACCTGGCTCAGCACACAGACCACACCTCACCCTTAACAAGGTGTGGAGTGACACTGTACCTATATTGCTCTGGTCAGCATATCTGAACAGAGCGACATAGCTGAGACTATTACAGGGAAGGCAGAGGTGAAAAGTGTATGTGCATCATGGGGCTTTTTTATGTCAGGCTATGTAGAGTTTTATAATGAGGGCAGAGTTCACTGGCAATTATTGCTTAGAAAAGTTTCATGGATAGCTACTTTTCTTTCTTTTCTTGCCAACTGGCTTTTTGAAATATCAATTTACCATAGGAAAAATCCTCCTCAAAAGCAGGAGTCCCCAGGCACGAGGGGTCAGGACTGTTTCAATGCAACTGTGCTGTAAGAAAAAAGAATGTCCTCAACAGTAACATAACGACTTGTATTCCTTAGGCATAAGCTGTTGCATATTGGTAGGGTAAGAGATGAACAGCAGCACATTTCTGAGTATTTTCTGCCTAGAAACATACAGCAGCAGTTTTTCAAATGAAGCTGTAGCTGTTTCTCCATGCATGAGTTTGTGAGTTTTCCCCTTGCCCCTGCCAGCTGCCTCTGCAGCACTGAGCATGGTGGTTTGCTTTTCAGCACTGTTTGCAGTCTCAGAACGGCTGCAGAGGAGCTGCTGCAGCTCAGAGGTGCAGGGCTGAGCTGTTTATCCAAGCTGGGGAAACATGAGATGCAAATCCCTTGCTGAACAGCAGCTATCAGCAGCTCAGGTTCCTTTGCACAGCATTGCTCCCTCCTCTGAGCTGCTGACAATGGCAGCCCAGAACTCTTTTCTTTCAAGACCCTTCCAGAAAGGGTCCACTTTCCCAATATCTTGCTCAGCAGTGCTGAGCACCTTCAGAGAAATAAAATGATGTGCTCATTTCTGCCTTGGTCTGCAGCATTTCCCCAGGAGCATTAGTTCATATACTCTTCTTGCCTTGACTAAAATGATGAGAAATGTTTATCACTTACGCTGTCTTTCTCTCTCTCTCTTTCACATACACACAAATACACACATAGATATATTTAAAGAGACAGCTTAAAACCTAAGTTATAACCCAGGAAAAACAACTGAAGGTGGTTTTTTTTCTCTCTCAAATTCAGTTTTCTAAGTGAATTCAGAGGGAGTCGCCACTTTGGCTGATGAGATGTGACCTGTTTTAATCACTGCTGTCCACTGTCAGATATGTCAGGCAATTTAGCTTCAGGTGCATAATGGCAAATTATTATAGAGACAGAATGATTTTAAGTTTCTAGACAGTGGGAGCATTCCCAGAATCCATTACTGCCTGATTAAATTACTCAGATTTCTGTGTGTGAAGGTTTTGTACAGCAGCATGTAATCCACGAGAGTAACTAATCATATCATATTGATTTAGATGCTGCTAGAATGGGAAATCTAATTGTAATACTGTGAAAGCTTCTTGGGGAATCTGTACTAATGATTGCGTTTGTAATCCCATTTGCAGGTGAAAGTTCTGAAGCTCAGCTGTGAGATGAATAGCAATGACCACGGCTTGGACACAGCCCTGCAAAATCAGGCTGCCCAAGATGAGGCGAGCAGAGCTGGTCCTGATGACTTAGCAGCAAGTTTGCATCCTTCTGGATTTCTTCACTGATGCTTGCTGGGACTTGCACATAAAAAAGAATGTGAGCAAAAGGTGCAGGCAAAGATGAGGAGGGAGGCATCCCTGTGGTGCCGCACTCCAGAGGCCAGCCCAGGAGCCAGCACCGCAGTCTGAGCTCTGCTGGGGTTTTGCAAGGACACCACTCCTTTGCAACTCTTCCTCCTCTTTTTATCTGAGGATGAACACATTTGAAAAGCACTTTTAATTCAGGGAAATTAAATACCTACCTGCTTTTCATTCAAATTCTTTATTGTTGTTTTATTCTTCTTTAAAGACAAGTTTCTACGGCATTTCTTTTGTGCTTGATGATTGCCAACACCTGGATCTGCCTTGACCTTTCATGTCTGTGCTCTGGCAATATTATCCTCTCTCTTTTTTTCAATTTCTGGAATATCTGGGCTATTAATATGTGAATTATATGCCTTTTATCTTTCTTCTTTGTGATACTGTTGCAGAACTGTATAAATATAAAAACATAATGTGATTAATTGCTTTGCTCCCTTACTGTCATGGGATTTTTGTAGCTGTTTTTTTTTTTTTTCACTTTTCTGACTGCTTTATAATGAAATATAAATATAAATAACCCTATCAAGAGAACACTTGCATCTCTTGCACACTCCAGAGCTTGGGAGGTGGCTTGATGGGTGAGAAGGCACAATTACCTGGGAGAAGAGCTGCCCACCAGGCTATGACAAGGACTTGAAACACTTGTGTAGGGCAGATGCAGCAAGCTTTCAGTTCGAGGGACAGATCCCTTCAAGATACTGAAGCCACCTTTCCAACACACAGCACAGCTCAGCTACTTTCCCCTTTGGCCCCTGCCAGCATGTGGTTTCTGAGGCCCAAACAGCCACGTTTCTTAGAGACAAGGTGTGGTTTTGACTCTCAGTGACTGCTTTTGGAGAATAGTGGCAGAGATATCTTTGTCTTTCCCTTGGAGCTGACTCAGATTCCAGCCTGGATGTCACAGCCCTGTGTCCTCTCCTGCTCACCCTGCAAAGCACATCAGAGAGCCCTGCAAGACACCAGGGCTTTGTGTGCTGCCACCACCTTGCTGAGCACTCCAACAGGATGGTGAGCTGGGCCTGGGACAGGGATCTTCCTGGGGAGCCAGCCCCAAGCAGGACTAAAGACAGCAGATATAAACCACAAATTTCATCTGCATCCAGGTGCTCTGCAAACTCAGCCCATCTTGCTGTGCAGAAAAGCTTGTGAACAGAGGGGCGGTGGCCAACCTGCCCTTCCCAAGGGGGCTCATCCCTGCTGCAGCTGTTCTGTGCTTCCCTGCTTGCTCTTCTTCTCTGTGCTTTGGGTGAATAGGTAAAAGGCAGAATAATCTGGGGCCGTGGGCAGATGCTACCTGGCTTCAAGCAGGTTTTGAACTTTTTTTGCAGTGAAATGTTAATTATCTTTATTGCAGTGTATTTTCTTGCACAGTTCAGGTGTAGTTTAATTCCACTCACAACAGAGAGATTCTGAGTAATACAAAAGGCATAAGAAAACCCTGAGAGTTTAAAATAAGCCCCTATTATGGTTCCTAGTCATGAACAGACATTGCCTTTGTATTGGGGAGATCAACAAAACTGGAAATTAATTAAGCACAGTCTAAATAGCCTTTAGGACATTCAGTTATATATAGGAAAGCATTTTGCAGGGCTGTTTAATGGATGACTCCTATCCTGTCTATCAGGTGTCATTGAAACCCAAGGGATGTGCATCTAATGTCAAGGCTTCTCAAAGTTTTACAGAGCACTTGAATTTAGGATAAACTACAGTTTGCTTCCTTGACTGGTATGCAAAGGTCTTAAAAATGCATTGGGAAGTCATGCTGAGGGTGCTTATTTTTGGTAATATAGATTCTCAACAGCTGTGAATTATGTTTCTAGAGAAGGTCTGAAACTAGAGTCAGTTCCTCAGGCTGGCATGATCCCTGTCAGGACAAGGTGGAAATAAGGGAGCAAGCAAGCAGGCAAACAAGCCTGGTTCATGTGCTGTGATCCTATACTCAAGGACCACAGTAAAACTGTCATTAAAATATATTACACTAAAAATATAAACAGATTTTCCACATCACTGAGTTTTTCATGGGGAGCCATACAGCAGTGCCCCAGATATCTATGGCTGCTCAACAATGAGCAAAGATAAGAAGAGCATTTAATGAGGTAATTTAAGTTAAATCATGTTTAGTCCAAGATTATCAGATCCTGCCTTACTGTGAAATTGCAGGTTCTTTTCCACCATTTTATGAGATATACTTTGCAAAAGTCCCAGATTTCCCTGACAGAGATTTCCTTGAGGTCTGAAAAATGCAGAGCAGATCTAGAAATACTTTAATGAATGCAGTCTCCTCTACTTCACTGTATTACTTTCTTTTCTTTTTCTGGGCTGCAAAAAAAAAAAATCAGTAGTGAGACTGGGATTCTCAAAGTGATGCTGACATCCATCCAACCATTTCAGTTTCTCTGGAGATTGCTCCATGTCTATCAACATCTAACTGGGTTGAGGTTTTAGCTTGTATGTTGCCATCAGCTCTGCTGCCTTCCCGTCAGCTGGCAGATCTGCGATCTGAGCTATCCTCTTTCTGATTTGATTTGCACATTTCCCAGTCTTTTGTCTGTGATGCAGTCTTGGTAGGTGTCTGACGACTGTTTCCCAGCATATATCATAGCTGGGCTGTGCTCTGTGCAATGCTTGAGTCAGGAATATAAGCCTTATGAGGCCTTGCTGAGTAACCTGGATGGGACTTTTGCTATACATCACAACACCACTGTAGCAATTTCTAGCCTACAAACAGAGCTTTTTGATCCACCACACCAGAGGGGCTGAAAATAACTGTAATTAAAGGTAAGCAGAGTACTTATATATGTATGCTGAAATTGATAGAAAACTCATTAAGTATAAAATTGAAGAACACATTGAATAAAGAGTCCCAGAAAGCTGGCTCATTCTTCTGCTCACCAGACCAAAAGGTATAGTGCACCCATGCTGGCATTTTCAAAGCTTTTCCTCTTTCTCTCTTTCACTGCCCAGTCTGTGCCAATGGCAGTTCAAACTGTGAGGGTGCTGCTGCTGGCCAAAACTGTTCAGAGTGCAAGGCAATGAACAAAAAACCCAAGTCAGAAGATCTGGGAGGGATGGGTGTGCAGCTCAAGGCATGGCATCCTCCAGAGCAGGATGTCTGTTTGCCCACAAGGCAGGGTGGGATCAGCAGAAAAGGCATCCAACAGGGTCTGGCTTCGTGCCCTCTGTTGAGGGGCACCAGCAGAGCCTGACTCTGTGCCTGAAGCCAAAGGGCAGCACTCACACCAGGACAGAAGCTGCCCAGTTCAGAGGAGTGACACTTCTCCCCTATCTGACTGCTGCCCTGTGGAGTTTTCACCCCAAACCAAAATTCCTGAAGGCATTTTGCATGAGGTCTGCGATTTCTCAAAACAGCAGTAAAAAGAAATATTCCATCAAAAATAGCAGCTCTAAAGCAGATGAAATTCTATAAACAAAAGCTGTTGACCAGTTCTCCTTTACCATTGCTGAAGCCATAAGGGCAATCTCGCTACAGTGGGGTGATGTGCACAGGGCACTGCCAGGCATCCCTGGCTGTGTGAGCACTTGGTGAACACAACCATGTCAGCCAGTTTCTCTGGAGTTCCTGCTGTGACACTTCTCAGCAAACAGGATTACTCCCATTTCATGCTCAGTTTGCATGTTTGGGTTTTCTTTTCTTTTTTCAGAAAGTGAAAGTGGTTTTTGTTTGTTTTGTTTTGTGCTTCCCTGTAATTAATCTGCAGCACAGATATATGCTTTCTTGTGCTAGGTTTCTGTTTCACAATATATTCAGGGTTTATATCTCAGTCAACATATTACCTCCCCCTGAAAAAGAATTATTTCTGTAATCAGATTAGTGCTGAATTTATACTAAGTCTGAAGTACAGGTTTACTCACTTGATTATTCAGTTTGCTGTAAATGTTGGGAATAAATTCCAAGAGAGTGAATCAAGCAATTTATTTTTTTACTACCCTTATACACATTTCTACTTATTTGCCATGTACCTTTACTACCCAGCTCTAGTTGTACAGAGTAGACAAAAATAATGATGCTTTGCAAGACTATGACCTATCTGAATGCTGAGGAAAGAGCTTTAAACATTTTTTCCAGTAGAAAACGTTGAAAGTTTCCATGAAATTTCTTCTGAGGTAAGAGCTGTGATGGTTTTGACTTTTCTTTTTCACACACATGGCTCATCTGAGATGTAAAAGAGATGTTGTGATGGAGAGCAACAACACTACTACTGCATTAATGACAGCAATGGCAACAGAGTTATCCTGCTAATGCCAACCCAGGCATATTAACCCACTTCACCCATTAATGCAACATAATTCATAAATTTGTTTTTGTGTGTGAACGTCTATATGGTCAGCCTATGTTGAAATCATCCAGGTTGGATGGTGCCTGTGCTTTCTGCAAACAGTGTTCATGTGAGTGGTATTGTTTGTCTTAAAGGCTGGTGTTTTAGGACATTTCTAGAACAAACATGCTGGTATGAAATGCAGATACGTAGAAATTTCTATAGGTAGAAATACAGATGTGAGTGTGATATGCATATGAACTGGGAAGATGCACAAGTAACATAATTCTTTTAAGAGAAGAATTATGTTCTAAGAGGTCCTAAGAAGTTTCTCTATTTCATAAAATTCAAGAGGATTGTTTATTGAGTGTTTGGGAAAGAGTTAATAAAAGTAAAGTCTGAAGTTGCCAAGCTATTAATTTTCCATTTGGGAATGGGTTGCTCTGAATTCAATTACCCAGCTGCAGAAGTGCTTCCCAGTATTTGATGACATCTTCTAAAAGTGCAAGGGATGGTGTGCACATGGTGCTGCTCAGAAATGAAAGGCTCTGCATGTCACATCAGTGCCAAGGTGACACTTCTGTCCCCTGCAGGGCACCACAGCCCTGCCCAGCAAGGAGCAGGAGCCTGGTGTGAACTTCCCTGAAAGCAATGGTCAAGTTTTCCATATGTTGCCTTTACTTTGGGATTCTCCCGACCTTGAATTAGTTCATCATTATTACTGAGTTACTCAGAAAAATGTACTTCATGCTCTACTTCATCCTGCTTTCTGGTAGCCCGAAATATCACACTGGAATTGAAATAACCCCCCTCAATCTCAAGAGGGTCCTATGACTACTGGGGATCCTATGGGGAATACAATTTTCTTAGGAAGCGGCCAACTGGCATTTGTCAGTTTGATTTTTCATGATTTCTCACTGCCTGGTTTAGTTTTCATTGTTTTGAGGGATGAAATTGCCAGTGCACACATTGAGAGAGTCATTCTGTAAGAGGAGCAGTTAAATCAGGTCCCATGGCAGGAAGTTCTCCTTCAGTCTCATCTTTCCTACCCATAGTGTTGTTCTCATTAATTTTGGTCCTAATAATGTCTCTGTGTATAAATAATTCCAGTCTCTCCTCTGTTTTCACAACCATCAGGGATTTACAGAGCCTGAAATAAGTAAGCTATGCACTAAGAGGGTTGTAAAGTAGACAAACGTGTTCTACCAGAAATACCACATTATGCTGGCACAACCCAGGGCCTCCTGCTCACTCAGGTGGGCAACATCATGATATCCTCCCTTTCATAGCAGCATGAAAGCTAATATACATATTTTTGTATAGTATTGTATTGTCTTTTTTAATGGTGGATGGTAAGGGTTGTTTTAATCTTCTGTTAAGTTGCATGTTGTTATTTATGTACTAGAGAGCAACCTGAGGCGGTGCTACACCCCCTTTTGTGTATGTGTGTGGAGCTCTGAAATTTTACTAGTAAACAACAATAGCTAAATAATTTGCACATGATTTACCAATTCTATCTTGTCCCAATAAAAAATACAGGGTTGTATATGCCTTCAGATGCTCAAGTGAACAAACAGAAGCAGTCCAAATTTCCTGACCAGCTTAGGGCATTCCCAGCTGGCCATCCTTGGCTAGTGCACATTCACAGGTGTTGGCATTGGTAAGAAGCAAAATTGCTCTACAAGGTAAGATCTAGAAAGCAAATATTCTTGGTTTTACTATGCTGTTTTTTAAGGCATTTACAGTGGAATTGAAGTCTAGTAAGAATAATATATTTCTTTCCCCTCCCATCTGAATATCTCCAAGCTGTTACATTCACATAGAAGTTTAGCATAATATATAAAAAATACTGTCACCTCTGGTGGTGACAGAGCAGCCAGGGCCCAGAGGAACCTCTGACAGTCTGCTCTGGGTCACAGGTATGTTAGACTGGGACCTGGAAAACCTGGTCCTTTTCCAAGATGTGATAGAATGTTTTCTAGGGACATGTCCCTTCTGCATCCACGTTGTTCAGGCACCAGGGTCTGGAGGCTGGGGGGTTTCCAGCTGTCAGCAGCTCCTGCCAATCTCTGCCTCCCGCAGCCCTGCAGTCCCAGCAGCACAGCGGAGGGTGAAGGTGGCCGGTCACCACACTACTGGTGGCACCCAGGTCACATTTGTCCTGCAGAGACATGCTCCTGGCAGCTGTGCTTATTTCAGGGTGCTTTCTTCTATTTTTTCACCTGATATAAGAGAAGAAGGTTGACAGCCATGACACACAGTCTCTTCCCCAGGCTACTCCACCAGAGCTATTTTTCTCAGCTGCAATCTCAAGTCATTTTAAATAAGTCCCCGGCAGCTCTAGCGCACACTAATGTGATTAGCCCACTAGCTTCTTGACCATATTGCTTCATAGTGCATTTCAGACAGTGAATGCATTCCTCCCCTTGCAGCCACCTCTCCCGGCTGCCCCTGGTGCCCGAGTTGTTTACAGCAGTGCAGGAATTCATCACTGTGCCCCTGTGGCAACAGCTGCACTTGTGTTCACCCTCCCTCCTGCCACAGACAGCAGGCATCCTGGAAGATTTGAACAAGACCAGCTATACTGCCATCCTGCATCCTGTTTGGAGAGGGGGGTGATGTTTGAGGCCGTGCTGGAGGAGCCTTGGTCAGGGCAGGGACAGGGCACTGGGCTGTGTGCAGCTGGCAGTGGGACGAGCAGGGAGCCGAGAGCGCAGCAATTAAGCAACACATTCTGCTTCCTGCTACAGGCAATATTTTCATGGACTGTAAAACCTCTTTTCCTAGCAACGGCTGTCCTCTTTCCTGATTTAGCACCTATGGTGCTGACAATTTAAAGTCATGTTTATTTTACAGGTAGCTTAAACAAATCTCTGTGAGAGTGGCTCTTGCCCTTTGAGGAAGATGGACTGTGTCTCTTTCTGCAGAGCAATACCCTTAAATGGGTGTCTCTGGAGCTATGAAAAATTTGCTCTCCACCAATATTTGAGGGGAGAAAACCCACTCCCCCTAGAGAACCTACATCTTTCTAGGGACATCTTTCACTACACATGAACAAGTAATATAGGGAAACCCTTCTAAGAAAATAAATGTCAAAGAAGTGGGATTCCTGCAGACAGATGTAGTTCAACCATATCTTCACTTGAAGGAATTTTACTTAATTTTCCTCAAGGAAAGCCAATAGGCAGTGCTGTGTCACTGACCAGTGTCACTAGTGCAGACCAGGGCAGCCACACTGCTTGCTGAAACCTGGGCTCCTGAGATCAGAAAAGCCTTTTCACTGAGCAGTTCTCTGTTACAGAGAGTGTGTTCTAAAAGATGAAACTCTCTGAAAATAATGGGTCTCATCTTGATACAGCCAGTTAATTTTTCCAGTGGTCTTCTCCTTCATTCACAATTATGAGCAGTGTAAAGACAAGATAGGGAGCTGGGCTTTATATATTGCAGTATGACATGTTTTGTATCAGCTGAGTTTTCCCAAGACAGAAAGATGCTGATGATCAACTGAAGAATACTCCAGCTCTTCAGGACTACTGGTGTAGTATATCAGTCTGAGAAAAGGTTTACTATCATCTTCATATATAACCTTGTGACAATGTGTCATGTGCAGATTTTACAGGGAGAAGCTGTCTTCTGAGATTCACTGCCATATATTATTTTTATGTAGGTTTATGTTTAGAGGCACTTACTGGTGACTAAGATAGAGTGATTCTCTTTACCATGAGATGAAGTTGTGTGAAATGTTTGCTGCACAACCACTCCTTTAGTCTGGTTTTGCCCTGTATAGTACATCCAATATTGAGATGCAACAGGCTGGTCCTATAATTTGATTAAATACTTATTTCTAATGGGAAGGGAAAATGTGTTCATAAAAAACATAGACTCACATAATGATTTAGGTTGGAAATATTCACAAATGGAGACTCCAAACCAATTTGGACATCCTTTTCTGGTGTGTAACTATTCTCACTGTAAATACTTCTTTCCTTGTGACAATCTGTCATTCCCCATGCTGCAATGTTTCCTAGTTGTCTGTGTATCACTGTAAAGAGCCTGGATTTGTTTTCTCTGTGGTACTGGAAGTTAGAACTTCAAACAGGGTTGAACAGCAGTACACTCCCCCTTAGTCCACTTTTCTCAAGGTTAAACTAAGACTGTTTCTTCAGACTTCTCTCACACATCTTGTGTTCCTGACCCTTAACCCCCTCAGCTGCACTTCCTCCAGTTAGTCCATACTTATATTCTACCCCCCTGTTGGGGCTGCTCTGAATGTCCTCCCTGTCCTTCTTCACACCCACCTGCCCCCTAATTCAGTGTTCCTTTACTGAGAGTACATCCTCTCCCAGCAGCCAGGTCACTGTGAAATGCCAGCCCCAGTATCGATCCCCAAGGAGCACCACCTGTCACTGGTACCTGGGTAGGCAGGGAAACAGAAGCCACTGTCCTCTAAGTTCAACAGGTCAATTTTTATGTTCAATCTTGTCCATCTGTCTGGTCTATATCCTTCTTACCTGGCCACAAAGTTACCCTCTGTAGTGCAGAGTGTTGAAAGCTCTGCTGAGACCAGCACAGGCTGTGCTCGGTACTGCTGAGCTGCCCCTGCAGCACAGGGACAATCAGGGCAGCCATCAGTGACCTGTCCTTCCTCCTCCTCCCCTGCCTCTGTCTGTGGTCAGATGAAGTCTCTTACAGGACACCACGCGTGCCTCCAGAAAGTACAGAAGGTGTGAAACTCCTTTCTCTGTTGGGAAGGACGTGGAGAGGGACAAATTTGCACCCTGTTTAACCAAAGGCTTTAAGGATGTGAAAACTTTTCATCTCCTTAGTGAAGGAGTTTAAGCCAAGACCAGCACCTCTCTCCTCCTAGAGACAGACGATTACCGAGCACAAGCACTGACTGAAACAGGGTTTTTGTCACCCCGGATTTTGCAGTTTTTGAGCAGAGATGTATCTGATTCAAACAAGACCTGGCTTTGGTTTCACAGTGCCAAACCAAGCTGGAGAAGCAGTTTCCACTGCAGGCAGCAGTGTCAGCTGCCAAAACCTCGTGTCTCCATGCACCAGAGAAAAGAAATATCCTTATTGCTCCTGTCACCATTATTTACATATTTGTGTTATCATTGCACTCACAGACCAGGCTTCCCAATGCAGGACACTACAGAAAGACAAAGATAACAGAATGGCCCCTTTCCTACAGCTCTCATTTACTAAGCCACTGTTTTCTCTTCTGCCAAGCAACTGCCAGGTGCAGATCTGTGTCTATGTGAGAAGCCTGAGCTTATTTTTTTTTTTTAGTACAACTTAAAAGATTTGCTGCAGTAAAGAGCTCTACTTTGTGGCTAAGAAGTCAGAGGGAGAACAGCCTCAGCATAATTAATTGTGGAGTACTGCAGCCCCCATGGTGCTGACTGATCCCAGTAACCTGAGGGGGAATGTCACACTCTCTTTTAGCTCCCTGTCCTAACCAGGACCTCTTTTCTTTCAGCAATGAGAAGATCACCAAATTCAGACCCTCCAGGGCTGTTCTGCAGGAATGTCTGGGCAGGATTTGTCTATTGCATGCCTAAATCACATTCTCTTTGCTGAAACTAGTTCTGAGGATAAGAAGAAGTGCTTTTGCTGGGATATTCATCAGTCTCTACAATGCACTTATGAACTGGGCTGGTGTGAGCTGTGGAGATGGCACAGAAATTTGCACCCATTTAATTTATATGTTCATCTGCTAGTGTAAGGGCAGTAGCCAGCCACTCTAAGGTATTAGCTCAAGGCTTATCTCAGGGGGAGATGAATACCTATGAAAGAAGTTAAATCTGTAGAAAGCACTGGGAGCAAGTCTTGAGAAATAGAGCACAGACTTTTTAGGAAGGTGCTGGGATTATTGCATATTGATCACCATTACCAATAAGTGTACAAATCAGAGGGTACTACACTGATGGATAACACTGGGGCCAAAAGATCAGAGCAATCTAGCAAGGATAAAACAGAATTTTGGTAGGATCAGATAAGCTAGTCAGAGAGGAAACATAATATTCTTGTCATCTCTACAAGTTCTCTGTCCTCTGTAGTATTGTCCACTGCAAAATATCCTCTCTGCTGCCTCTAAGAATAGAAAATGAGTAGATGGAAGCCCAATATCAGGGTCAAGGCATTAACAAAAACGCATTTGGCCAAACTTGTGCAAAAGAAGGTCACAGCTTGAAGCAAAGAAGATTTTTTCTTTAAATTGCTGCTTGGTCCAATAGAGGGGTATACCAAAAAAGTAGAGAAGCACCCTGTATTTCCTCACATATTGCTCTGCTAAGATTTATTGTTAGAGGGCTGTGGCTTATGTCTGGTACAAGAATGTCTGCTCTTCTATCTTCTGTCTTCCACCTGCTTTAGGAAGCCCTGTGCTTGCCTGAGCCTCTGAAATCCCAACACGATCTGTGCTGTTCGGCTCGCTCCCAGAGACCACCCTGGTGGGATGTGCCTTTGACAGCCTGCTGTCAGAGGATCTCCCTGCAGGCAAATTCTCTTTTTAAAATTCCTGACAGAAATGTCTTTTGAAAGGTTTCATTTTGTAAGTGCCTTTCATTTGCTCCCATACTGAAACCTGGAAACTGGATTACCTTCCCCTGGCCGTCTCTGGTGGGTGTTCTTGTACCCGAATAAAAGGATGCAGGAGGCAGGTTTTGTGGTCTGATTAGAGGAGTAATTTATATTCAGCAGATATCCAGAAAGCATGTCTGAGGATCTACAGTACGTGACGTCTTGAAATAACTGGAGTAGGGTCTACAGTGTTAATTAGGAATTACGTATGTGTCCAAAAAATATGTAAATAAAGTATAACAAGCTAGGAATGCTAAAGATCACAAAGACAGAAGATACTCAGCAACGCCTAATTAAAGAGACTGCCAGCGTAACTAATTAATGAATCTTCTTTTTCAAGATGATCCTTCTAAATGACAACACTCTAAAATGTGACTTTTTCATATTCATTTCGGATCAGGCACCAAAAAGCACATTCCTGTTAGAGAACAAAAATAATGTCACTGCACAATGACTATGTCCTGTGGGGTGGCCACAAGGGGGTGAAGGGGTCCAGCCAGGCTGCACAGGAGGTGGCTCTGGACCCCCTTTATGGATGTTGGTCTACAACAAAATGTACAGCTTCTTCCTAAAAGATTACAGAATGCAGGTACCTTCTGTCATAAGCAAAAGCTTTCCAGAACCTTGAACTTTTTTTGCTTTCTATTACCATGTTTTTCAGACAGCATGGGGTCGAAGAAAAGGGGTTTGTAAAACAAAGCCAGACATGCAGCAAAGTGCTGTAAAGGGACCTTTGTGTTGAAGTCACTGCAGTGCCTCTGAACTGATGCTTTGTTTCCCAAATAAATCACAGGTACTGAAGGAGCAGACAGCTTGGAGCATGGCTGTAAAGGTCCTCTGTTAAGAAGGAGAAACTGCTGGCCACAATAAAAGGAACATGAATAGTTTTGAAGGCAGCTGCCCCCCAAGTGGGACAGTGAAGCCACTCATCAGCTTATCAGTCATGAAGAAGAGCTCAGGGGAGGAGAATGTCTCAAAATGGGGTTAATTTCATTGGAGTTTTAAAAATAGAATATTTTGTTCTTAAAAAAAAAGGGAAGTTTTAAAAATGATGGACACAGTTGCCCATCCATGTCTCTGGCAGATAAACACAAACACAGACGCAAATATATGAAATACAGATATGCATCTGTGTGACATGCAGCACCCCTTTGAAGTACCAAAATAAAAGATGCTGGCCCACCTCCTGTGCTTCCAAACTGGCCATTGATTTTTGTCCATTGCTGTGGAGGTAGGACTGAAAGTAGATGTACTCTGAAAGTATCTGCATGCAGAGATATAATGTATTGAGTCAAAATTTATAACTCTCTATCGCAAGGACTGTAGTTACTCAAGGCTATTTAGCAGTTGTTTTAAAGAGGAATTTCAGTCTCCTTTGTTATTTTCTTTTTTTTTTCCTTTTTCAGTGTGGAGAAGGAGAAAGAATGTTTTATATTTGTTTCTTTTATTTAAACAGTATCAGTTGGATTTGCGTTCAGCATTTCTGTGCAGGAAGCTTGCAAACTGAAATTGTTTTATGTCTGTGGCTTTGCCAGCTGGTGGTGCTGTTTGCACAGTTTTGTAGCCCTTCCAGGAAAATTAATGGTAAGGCTACAGCAGGTCCCATTTTAGAGGAGTATGTTTTTTGAGGAAACTATGCAAATATAAACTGTTTGAACAACACAGCTTGGGAAATCATCCTCTGATCATTTTAAGGCTGTGATAGGCACTTTTGATGGAGCAGTGCCCAATTCTTTAGCCATTTTTACAGTTTCTGGGTGCATCACGTGCACGAGCTCTGTACATCAAGGAGGTCACGTTCTCACCAGCATTTACCTGCCTTGTGCACACACTCTACTGGCTGGGAAAGCACAGATTAGTTTGATGCACACTTACACACGTGTGCACCCTGGTGCTGAGTGTGTGCCCAGACTGCACACTGCAGCACGGGGACCTGCTGCAGCCCTGCATTCATGCGTGGATGCCCCGTTACTATGGGGATTGGCTCTGCTCAGTTTTGTGACAGAAAATCCCAGGCTTGCATCTAGTCTTCCAGGGGGGGTTAAAAGGCAGAGAGCCCTTGGAGGGGGAAAGCGTATTTACAGCTCAAAAACATGCTAAATGGGCATATATTCACCTGCACGCTTGAGTGCCTCCAAAATAGGGAAAATATTAATCCCATCATCTGAATAACACTTATCAGCAGAGGATTTGCTTAAGAAGATTTTCTATCTTGGCCTTTTCAAGGAGGGGTGAAGCTGCTCCAGCAGCTGGTGGGCAGCTCAGGGAAGTCTGCCCATCAAGAGAAATAAGAATGAAGGCACAAGCATGGAGCTGAGGGGCTGCCTGTCTGTGGGTTGGGCCAGCGGTGGGGCTCAAGGCCAGGGATAGCATTTCACTGATCCTGCCAGACACCCCTCTGTGCTAGGGGGACCCTCAGAGGCAAACAGCCAGAATCTCCAGGGCACACTAAAGCAAACTCATGCCTGAGTTTTGTAGGAATATGAGAGAGAAGAGAGTGATGGGCATGGAGGCCTGTATGGGGTGGTCTTACTACATGCTTGGACTCAGAGTAAATTTCATTTATTTCAGCAAGAGGGGTAGGTCTTTCTTTATCTGATTATCTGCTAATCAGAGCTGTAGGGCTAACCAGAAGGGAAGTGATAGAGTTTTTCTTCATGACAGTGCCAGAGCAAGGAAGCCCCTACAAGTGCAAGATTAGTCAAAATTTTGTACCGGCAAATTTTGCATCTGGGTTGTCTGCCTCCCTTGCTCGGATTTTGGTGCCTTCCACACAGCCCAGTCCCTCCCCTCAGAATGAGCCCCTAAGGAGAGAGCAGGAGTGAGACCCTGGGCTCTGCAGACTTTCCTGAGTGAGACCCTGGGCTCTGCAGACCCTCCTGACCTGGGTGTGGGGCTTTGCTGTGAGCTGGGGCTGCCGTGTCCCCACCCTGGCCAGTCACGCTGCACTCGGGGTGGGGAAGGGCTGTGGGGCTCCAGGCTTCTCCCCACACACTGAGAGCCTTTCTGGGGGTGGTGACTGCTGAAAAGACCTAGAACAGATGCTACCCAAGGCCAGGCAGGGGCTTCTGGATGGTGGTCAATGCTGGAGGGAGGACTTTGGGAAGGTGCTGTCCTGTCCACACTGCCCAGGCTTCAAGTCCCCTGAATTTTGATTTCCACTGCAGGGGAGTAAAAACAAAAGGGAGAGGAGTCAGCCTCTGCAGAGCAGTCCCAGGGGGTGTCTGTACAATGCTGGTTTCTGGAAAGGTGAGGGAGGAGTCCTTGCAGCAGGAGGGAATATTTAATTAGAGCTACTCTTGCCCACAGAGAGGAGCTTGCGGGGAGCAGGTGGAAAAGGCTTTTAAACACTGCAATTGAACTGCCTTAATCAGAACATCTGGTAAACCTCTTGAGGAGGGTATGGCACTTTTGAAGGTGATGGAAGGAATTCTCTTCTCTTGAGTGCTTCGGGCAGCTCCTGCTTTTCCAAAGCCCTAATGCTGAAAGGTAGCCAGCATCCTCACTGCCTGATGGGCAGACCCCTTGTCTGCTCACCCACCAGGGAAAAGGGAAAGATTTGACTTGCAGATTGGAGTGAGAAAAAGAGGCCACTATTCAGCAACAGAGAAAACATGAAATCTTGCCCAAGGAAAAGAAAGACTGACTGAAAATCCAGTGATACGTGTCTAAAGGCTCTAACCTCAGAAATTTCATCTGTTCTAGTGCCTGCAATAGGAATTGCTTTCTCAGAGTTTCATATCTGCTTTGGTGAGAGCAGCTCCTCTGCCACAGTTCTCTGGCCATGCCAGGGCAACAGAGGTCTGGGGTTTGTCCTGCAGAAACACATTCCTCACATTTTAGGGCCAGTGTTTTCTCCTCTGTGCAATCCCAGCATCATGTGGATTTGCAAAGGTGACTGAAAAATGGGCTGTGCAAAGTCATTAGCAACATTGATTCTCATTATTGTAGCATATGCCAGTGCAAAAACATCCAGCATTTGCAAGATGGATGAGTTGCACCGGCTGGGCTGTGAGTGCCTAATTAGTTAAAATACACAGCGCCATAAATGCCAGCACTGACAGCTGAGGCCTTGCAATGTCAGTATGGTGAGCAGCATTAATTTGTTCTGACATCTGACTGCTCCCTCAGTATGGATGCCAAATCCTTGCTCTCTGCTGCAGCCAGAGTCCAGCACCCAAACACAGGTCAGTGTGTGTGTGATGAAACTGGTACAGCAAGCAGTTGCTGTGAGAGGCAACAGCAGCAGCAGGGACAGCACAAGGCAAAATAGGCTCTGCAGGAGGCTGGCTAAGTGCTGTGATGTCCTTTTGCTCTGCCTCCATAACCCAAAGAGCTGCAGGAATGTGCAGGCAGGGACTCCCCATTGCTCAGCATGCAGCTGTCCCAGAAAGGGGAAAGTCAGCTTTGTGCTTTCAGTTCAGAATGAGAACAGGGACTCAGTGAATGTGCATCCATCACTACAAAACTGCCTCTCTGAATTGAGCTCCTCTCCTGTCACAAAGCCTGACTTTAAACCTGGCAGCAGCAGCTTGGGCACCTGTACTGGGGCAGTGCCTGAGAGTGCTCTCAGCACCCCTGTGAGGGTCCCATCCTGCATGCCTGGTGTGGGAATTCTCTGCCCTTATCCCATCAAGGAAAAATCACAGCCTGCAGCAAAATGCCCCAACTTCTTTCCCTGCTTCCCCAGCACAGTTAATGTAACCTTTGCCAGGGAAAGCATCCTGTGAATCAGAGGGCACCGTGCCAGCTGATCTGTGAACAATTTAACCGATTTTTCATTAACCAGCAGCTTATGGAGAAGTTGCTAAATTTTATGGACCATTAGCAGCTTCTGACTCTGCAAATGACTATGAAAGTCAGGGTCTTGCAGTTTTGAATCTTGTAGGCTTGATAAATAGCCCTCGTTGGGAGTGTAGATATGAACAAACGCACTCAGTATGGCCCCACACAAACAAGCTGCTGGCAGCGTGGAGAATGGGGATGTGGGGATGGGAGTGACTGCACCCACACCTTCTCCTGTGCAGGGAGTTTTCTTGAGGAAAGGTGATTTGAGAAATGTTGTCCTGAAGATGGTCCACGGAGGCATTGGAGAGTGGGAGCAAGGCAGTGAACAAGGGTTAAAGCAGCCATTAAAATCCGTGTTCATGGAGGACAGGGGAGAGCTGAGCGCTGACTGCTGCTTATGCATGTGCAGCTGGACATCTGCAAAAGTGTCATTTATCCTCATTTTATGGCTGGGAAACCTCCCTCACAGAGCAGTAAGATAAAAATCCCCAGGGTCACAGGGTGAGCAGGTTTGGTGCAGGTTTGTCCTGGCCTCAGCCATGGGGCTGTGCTCCTCTTCCACACAGGTCCCACAGCAACCTGCTGCCTGCCCATGCACAGGGGCAAGCCCTGACTGTCAATTCCCACCTCCCGCAAGTGCTCCAGCAACTCTGCAACAGAAATAAAGTTCCTGCTTCTGCTGGGATTAAACTATCCTGTGAGGGAATGCTGCCACATCTCTGAAGGCAAAGGTAGCCCAGGCTCCTAGTAATAGCTCCTTTGGGGTGGATTAGAGTGAGACAACACTTAACAATCAGTGTTTGTGAATACATATATGTAGGTTTATTTTGGAACAATTTGGTTGCAATGGAAAGCAGGTATGTAGCTGTTTTAGCTACTAATATCTATAGAAATATAGCAATATTAAAGCATTAAAGTATCACCCAGAAATGTATGAGGGCGGGGAAGTGGCGGAAGTGGCGGAAGTGGCGGAAGTGGCGGAAGGAAGTGGCGGAAGGAAGTGGCGGAAGGAAGGAAGGAAGTGGCGGAAGGAAGGAAGTGGCGGAAGGAAGTGGCGGAAGGAAGGAAGTGGCGGAAGGAAGTGGCGGAAGGAAGTGGCGGAAGGAAGGGGGTGGCGGAAGGAAGGAAGTGGCGGAAGGAAGTGGCGGAAGGAAGTGGCGGAAAGTGGCGGAAGGAAGTGGCGGAAGGAAGAATGGCGGAAGGAAGTGGCGGAAGGAAGTGGCGGAAGGAAGTGGCGGAAGGAAGTGGCGGAAGGAAGTGGCGGAAGGAAGGGGGGGAAGGAAGTGGCGGAAGGAAGTGGCGGAAGGAAGGGCGGAAGGCGGAAGTGGCGGAAGGAAGTGGCGGAAGGAAGTGAGGAAGGAAGGAAGGGAAGGAAGGGAAGGAAGGAAGGAAGGAAGAGGAAGGAGGAAGGAAGGAAGGAAGGAAGGAAGGAAGGAAGAGGAAGGAAGGAAGGAAGGAAGGAGGAAGGAAGGAAGGAAGGAAGGAAGGAAGGAAGAAGGAAGGAAGGAAGGAAGGAGAAGGAAGGGAGGAAGTGGAGGCGGAAGGAAGGAGGAAGGAAGGAAGGAAGGAGGAAGGAAGGAGGAAGGAAGGAAGGAAGGAAGGAAGGAAGGAAGGAAGGAAGGAAGGAAGGGAAGGGAGGGAGGGAGGGAGGGAGGGAAAGATATCACCAGCCATAGATCCTGTGACAAGACTTAATTGTGCAAAGTGATGTTCAGAGTCTTGTTATAGTAATGGTCACAGTCTCGATCTGTCAGGGGTGGGGAGAGGCCATGAAAGAGATTTCTATATGTTAATATACTTCCAGTCTAGGTGGGAATGCCCAGGTACCTTCCTAAGAGGGGGGGCTGTCAGAACTCTTGTGGAAGGTCTCAGAAATGAGTCTGGGGACACTTCAGGGTTTATGACACCTTCTAAGACATTAAAGCTGCCTCTTCTGTCAATGTAGCCTTACGTGTGAATGTCCTGTGTGAGTATGACCTCTCCTGGGAGTGGGGGAGAGGTGGGGAAGATAATTGGTACAATCAAATCCCACCGCTCAGGATCTACCTCTTATCTTTGAACATCTCATAATCTCTGGTGGCAGGTGTTCACCCCTCTTGGGATCTGCCTTGTGATCTGCCTTACATAGGTCAGAGATTCTGCCACCGCCCACCCAAATCTCATCTCCTCTCCTTGGGGTGTGCAAGCTCTGCCACAGCAAAGCACTCTGCCCTCCCACAAATGGGGAATTGTTTTGAGTCATTAACCATTAACGTTTCAGTTTCTCACCAGGAGTCAATTAAGCCACAAAATTTAAGCCTAAGGTAAATGGTGAGACTTTGAAGATAGGGTGTTCGGGTTTTCTTTTTGTCTAATGTTCAGCTTTTAATTAAAACAAGGCTGCTGCTGGCAAGAATAGTCCAGCACACCCCTGAGGTCAGCTGAGGACTGCACTTGAAATCTCTGAGCTCCCTGGCAGGCAGAGCTCCCCTCTGGAGATGGGGATGGCAGGGGCACAGCCTTGGCAGAAAGGTGCAGTCCCTGGTCTCCCAGCTGAGCAGGGAAGAGCAGAACCCAGTGCCAAATCAGGCTGGGCTGCAGCCATGCAACAGAAAACTTAGCCCAGAGGTTTTCACCAACAAGCCTCATTATCCTTTGACAATCCATGCATCCCAGAACCAGCTAGTATGGCCACCTGAACACAAGAGCATTTTGCATGATGGTCATTTTGTTTTTTGATGAAGGGATATGGGTACAGAAGAAGTATGGAGAATGAAGCTTGAGTCTCATGCAGAACGAAGGCTCAAATGAAACTTCTGACCCTTTTCAAAGGGATCTGTGATTCAAGGGCACACCAAAGCCCCAGACATGCTGGAGAAACCCTGCCTGGGAAGCTGCCCAGGCACAAGGAAGCCCTAATAGCAACACTTGCTTGCACAGCTTGCCTGGTGACAGGGGATACTACGATTCAAAGAGATAGATTTTGTTACCTTGCTGTGGAGAGAAGGGGGAATAGATGCCAGTTCCATGCACTCTGGAGAAGGGGATGGAAAGCCAAGACTGACCTTGTTAATGAAGGAGAAACCTGAGCTTCCCCCTGTGTGCTAAACCTGCTGAGTGCATCCTGGCAGTCTGCAGCCTGCTGCCCATCACTGGGACAAGAGCAAATGTGGTTCATGCTTATGGCCAGGCTCAGTTTTCTTCTGCCCCTCAATATCACACAGCACTTCCAATTTGGAAGCCCAAGTTTATTTATTAGAGCATTGCAGAGGGATGAAGAAGTGAAGCATCTTGTGCTGCCCACTGAGTTGCGGGCCAGAGCTGGGGTCTATCACTCCAGCACCCATCTGGGCTTCACAGCGACCACAGCTTTAAACCACAGCTGCTACCAGAGTTGACAAAAAATTGTCTGAGGTTGCAAATGCAAGATGTGGCCAGGGGTGTGTATTCTATTGCCATCTGTTGGAGGTGGGGCAGTTATTTTCTGTTAATTGGGCTACCTGTTAAAACCAGGTGGGGCAGTGTTCTTTATCTCTTCCATAACCCACCCTCCCTCCAGGAGATATCTTCTGTTAATGGCCCATTGAGTCTCAAAGCATGAGTGATAAAATTACCTCATCCCATTGTGAAATGCTCCACCCAGGGGGAGGAGCCAAGCATTCCTGCCTGGATATAATCTGAGATTTCAACTGCCTCAGGCAGCCTTTCTCCACTGGATTCCCGGAGGAAGACCAGACCCATCTATAGAACCACTGGACCTTCAAAGGAAAACTGCACTCTTCTACACGATCACTGCTTCAACAGAACCCCATCTGTCTCTCCAGGAGGACTGCAGCCACCATTTCATAGGATTGCTACCAACTGGGTGTCAAGTTGTATTCTGACTCTGTAAGTGTTTTTTGGCTTTGGTTGTTTTTGTTTTGTTTGTTTGTTTTTTATACTATTGCATTTGTATTTTAATTTTCCTAGTAAAGAACGGCTATTTCTATTCCCATATCTTTGCCTGAGAACCCCTTAATTTCAAAATTATAATAATTTGGAGGGAGGGGGTTTACATTTTCCATTTCAAGGGAGGCTCCTGCCTTCCTTAGCAGACACTTGTCTTTTCCAACAAAGACAGAAATGAACAAAAGCAAGAAGTGTAAAATAGAGAACTGGCTTCTAGGACTGAATGATGGTCAGTGGCTTACAGGCAAGTCAATGTACAGAACTGATACTGAGAATTGAGCAGGACTGCCATTTAAAAATTAAAAGAAGATTTTAAAATAGGGAAAACATGACTCAGTAGTATGAAGTCACTGGCAATAAATGTCAGAGACTTCATTTGCAAGTGAAAATTCTTATCCAGCTCACGTCAGTGTTGCTACCTGATGGCTTATATCCAAATAAAGACAAATGCGTTATTGCATGTGTCATCCACAACCTCCTAAAATATAAAGATCCTGAATAGCTAGGAGGTTATTAAATGGTTGAACGGTGAACTCAATCCTGTAGAGTGTGCAGTTTGGCACCAGGGCACATGTGGTCTGCTGTGAGCAATGCAGTCAACACTCCTTTCAGTCACCAGCCCTGATGATCTGGGGGCCTTCCCAGAACAGTGAATGCAACTCAGTAGCAGCTGGGGGAAAAAGACTAGGGAAGAAATCAGCTTTGACAATCTGAAAGTATGTATGAATATATATTAGATCTCCTCAAGGTAGAAGGGTGCACTCAGCACGTAATGTGTATGTTAGCAATTCAGAAGGAGATCAGTCAGGGTAACATTATAGACATTTATCCGTGCTGCTTTGATCAGGGTTTCTTTTGAAGTTTCCTGAGTCAAAAATATTGGAGCATATGATTTCTCTCTGCATTTTGATACTTGTGCTTCTAAACAGTCATTAAATGAGTAGGCCCAAGAAATGTGAGGAGCAAACCTCAGCATCTGTGCCTACTATGTATGAGCTGTTCCCTGTTTGCTATGCCCATCCTTCCCTGTTTTTTCCCATGTGTGGATTTGAGGCCTGAAAAAATTTTTTCATCACCTCCTCAGAATCTAAAATACTACATTATTCATTGTGCAGGCCAACCAAGAACCATCTCTGCGTGTGAAAATATGTGTTGGTGGCCTGCCATGCAGCACAGTTATAGCAGCTTGGAACCATGCATCAGCCTAGAGAACTGATTTATTTAAAAAAAATAAGAGGAATCATCTCACATTGAAATGCTAATTGAAGTGATTTTAAACGAAACTGACAGAGTTAGTAGTAGTGAATCACCAGGGTCACAAAGTGCTTGTCCATGTGGTAGTTGTCACAAATTGCCCATTGTACCAGAGAAAGAAAAGATGGGAAATACATTCAGGGCTCTGAGTCTTAGAAACAGCCAAGTCTGATTTCCTTACCAGAAAAGGATTCTATGAAAAAGACCAAATGAGGCATGGTAAGATCTGAGCTCCTCAAATTCATTGCAATAAACACTGACAGAAGACACATCTTTTTTTTCTTTCACATTCACTTTACACATTATATGAAATACCAAATATTAATATGAACCTGGTGAATTTGCTTTTTATTAAAACACTGCAAATATTCCATGAGTAGGAATGTCTTATCTAATTTTCAGATTTCTTTAAGTACTTAGTGTTGCTTTGAGAGAAGGTAAGAGGAAATAAAACCCCCACACAACTGACACTAACAGAGCAGGAGGAGATCCATAATTCCTACTGGCATCCTGAATGCAGGTACAGAACTTAGAGGTCCAGTGCTGTTCAACAGAGCTGGGACTCAGGACAAGTCTCATTATTTTTGCAGATTACAATAGCTTAAATTTTATTAGGAAATGTTAGATTTGGCCTCTGCTTCCTTCTCCCAAACTCTGGATTTTCCTAGCTCCTTATTGCCCTCTGTACTTTAGATGCCCTTTCTAGATACCGAGCTCCTCACTCCCCTCCCGTGTGGAGCCTCTCCCTTTGGCTCAGCGCTCTTGGCCAGCCTTCCCACCCACACCAGAGCTACCAAGCCACGATCAATTAGAGTTGTGCACTCGCTTGAATAATCTAGTGGCTTCCACAGACAAGCTAAATCACTCTGGGGATAAAGTTAAAGCAAAAGAGCTGCAATAGTGCCAGAAATGTGAGTGATTGATAAGATTCCCAGCATTTAGTTTTTGTTTACTTTTATCTGTGGCAGCTTTTTTTTCAAATTAAGTATTTTCTACAAGTATTTAAAAGTATTTAAGCCCTAGTAGAATAGAACCCCTGTGGAGTAATTATTATAATTTCTTAAGATATCTTATAATTCACTGCTATCTTTTCCCCGGAGTATGATTTAATTACTGCCATATCAGATGAATTGTGTTTTAGTCTAATATGACTGCAACAGATTAGCAGGCATTGCTGCAAGCTGATAATGAGTTAGGCAGCTGAAATTTCACCTAAATGGAGGATGGAAATTTGATGTTGGTTAACTGATATTTATTTCACCATTATAAATAAAACTCTACTACCTAGTTGTAATTTTGCAAAATGTGTTTTCACTATGTCTTTTGGATTTAGGACAATTGGCATTTCTGTTTCTTTGGTTCCTTAGTGCAAGAAAGCAATTTGCAGAAGTTGTCGATAGGAAGCAATGTGTGTTACCTTAGCAGGGAATTTAAGCACAGATGTTTTAGGAAGATAATTTGTCAAATGACTCCAAGTCACTTCAAATATTTGCAGACTTTCAGAACTGTCATTTGAATATTTTTTGGTGGATGAGTACTTTGAACTGCATTTTCAAAAAGAATATTTACTGCATGCCACAAGGATTAATACCAAAGATATCAAAATAATTCAAACAGAGGACCTTGCTGCCAGCTGAACTTTAGAAAATTAAAGACTTGAATAAGTGTTCTGGGCATGGGTGACCTGATGTCTTAATCCAGCTGCCTTTTGCTATTAGAAAACAAAAATCTTTGGTTGTCATGATTATCTGTCTCTAGTTCTGAGAGAATTATATTTAGAACTCATCTTTCACCAGTGTCAGAGATGCCTCTATTCCTGGATCTTGCAAAGTCCAAACATTTTCACTTTCCTTTATTCTGAACAAATTAAACTGTACAGAAATCACAAGTATGGAAGTCATTGCTTCTGGTGGCTACAGACAAGTACTATATGTATATATAGCACTCACTACTTGGGAAAAGCTTCAATCTCTATTAAATCTGAAGTGAGTATTTAGCACATAACCCCAAAGGAGATGATACTTCTGCTAGAGGATGTATCCCAACACTCTTTGTAAAGGCAGGTAAACAGAAAGTCATCATTCATCACAGTTTTGCTTTTGACGTTGCCAGCAACATCTCCTGGGGTATTTTTAAACTCATCAGTCATAAAATTATAATTTTGTTGGTTTTACCCGAGAGGTTCTGTTAGAATGGGTAGATTTTGCTTGGTGTTTACTGCAAGCACACAAATGAAATGAACACTTGCTCAGGAAATGAGCAAGATAAGATGAGAAGGGAAATGGTAAAGGAGCATAAGCAGTAGCCAAGCTGTGCTTCTGCATGACATTAAACAACACATGCTCAACGTTTCACGACAAACTGATACACAGCAGAGAGATATTGAACAAAATCCTCCTTTCTGAGAACTTGCCAGGGTCACCATTGTGCCAGAAATTGCACGATGGAGATTTTAAGATGCTGCATCACAATATCATGTCATTGGCGGGTATTTTAAGAAGCAATTAAAAGTGATAATTTGAATGAGTTTTGTCATCTGAAAAATTGCCTCTTCTGGAGTGTCCTGGCCAATATCCAGTCATCTCAAGACTCGTTCTTGCTTATGGCACAGAGAGGAGTAGTGATTTCTCCACAGCTTGGAACAGCAATGGCTGAGCCAACACAGACACACCATTCACTCTGCACCATTCACTCTGGTGTCCTGCCCTTCAGACTGAAGACACTTCCATTCTTGGCACTGGCACCACAATTAGTGCCTTGCATTGGTTTAGCCAGAAGGTGCCAATGGGAAGTGGCTCCAGCTATTTAGAAATTATGGCTGTTCACTGTCTCACAACCCTGTAAATACCCATGACCCCTGATGATTAGACTATTTTAGTTTCTCTTCCTATAGCTTGACAGACATCTGAGCGCCTCAGTCAAATATGTTAAGATGTCTATTAACCATCAGGTAGTTTTAAGTAGCAGTTTTCAAGTAGTTTAGTTCTGTTTTCCATGTATATGACATAGCACGGCCAGTCTGCCCTAGCAGTTTTGCTGAAAGCAAAGCAGTCCCAGATGCTGAGATGACCTGTCATGAAATCTTGAAGAACCACATTGCTTAAGGAGGGATGATTTGCACCTCTCCCAAGAGAAAAGTTCACAGCCAGTAACCAGATCTCACATCTGGTGTGACTGTCATATCCACAGCCAGTAACCAGATCTCACATCTGGCGTGACTGTCATATCCACGTCCTCAGGGCTGATGCCTGCAGCTGCAGCTCCTCTGTGCCTGCTGCAGAGGGTTGGGGTTATGTGTAGGGTTAGAGCCAGGCACCCCTCAATGTGAACAGAAAGGCAAGTATGAAAATGATGGGCTATGGTGAGTAAAAGAAAACTGGCAAGAAAATTACTTGAAAAGGGAAGAGATATCTGGAGACTGGAGGTTTGGTTCCTTTCTCCAGCAAATTAAAGAAATGCAACATTGAGGCAGTGAGACATTGGAACCTCCCTCACCCACTCATGCCTGAAACTGTGTAACAAAAAGACCCTTTGGACATCTTCCCCAGTTTTTCAATCAGTGAATGGAATGTTCTTATTTTAAATGCTGTGTAATCAGAGAGTAGGAAATGTCTTTACATATAAATAGTGGAATAAAAAGCAATGTGGAAAATAGCATTCTTCACAGCATCTCTGTCCCAGCAATTTCTGTCTTAATAAAACAGCAAACCTTTGAGAAGGATTCCTCCTTAAAATGTGTCTCTGAGGTCAGGACAGCATTTAGCTGGGCTCCTGGTGGCCTCTGCCAGCCCCACACTGCCAGCAGAGTTTGTCTGCTATGGGATCCTGGTTTCCTTTGAGGAAGGAGCTTGTTGGTGGCACAGGAGGGTCTCCTCTGAGCTCAGGTCTCCCAGTGACAGTGACAGTCAGTTCAAGGGCACTTACAGTGTGAATCTTGGAAAGGTTGATCTGCCCATGTGCCTTTATCCCACCTCCTTTGCCACTGATGCAAAATCATTTCGGTCTAAAAATAGTGTGAGGTAGATCATAGAATCATAGAATGGTTTGGGTTGGAAGGGATCTTAAGGATCATCTCGTTCCAACCCCCCTGAGTTGGGACAGGTGTGCCATGGGCAGGGACAGCCTCCACTAGACTAGATTTGTCAGAGCTCTATCCAGGCCTTGCCTTGAACACTTCCAGGGATAGGGCAACCACAGTTTCTCAGGCCCCCCTGTTATAATATCTCATCATTGTCACTATTTTTCCTAATATCTAATCTTAAAATACCCTTTTAGTTTTAGGCCATTTCCCTTTGTCCTGTCACTACATGCTCTTGTAAAAAGTCTCTCTCCATCTTTCTTGTCAGCTCCCTTCAGGTACTTCCCTTCAGGAAGGTCACAATTAAGTCACCCTTATGGCTGAACAAACCCAGTTCTCTCAGCCTTTTCTCACAGGAGAGGTGTGGGGCTGGGAAGAAAATCCTTTGAGGGGAGGCACCAGAGGCAATTCTTTGTCTTGTTGGTGTGGCAGTGGGTCAGGTCAGGTTTCATGAGCATTTTACATGTAATTGCTCTCTTTTATACACTGTTTGTTATTAGTATTGTTGTTGTTACTGTTAGTTTTCTTATCTTATTGCTGTTTGGAGTAAATTGTTCTTATCTCATCTCAGAATCTTTGCCTTTGGCTCCCTTCATGGGAGGCAGTGGGCAGAGGGAACGACTGCATGGGATGTAATTTCAAACTGGGTTTAAATGACAACACTTCCCCACCAACCCTATCAGGTCTCCAGCTGGAGCTCTCCAATAAATGCTTCCAGCCTCAAATCAATTGAGAGTCTCACATCAGTTATTGGTTTTAACTAAACATTTATCCTCAATATGTAAAAATATGTAGGTTCTTTTTTGTTTCCTTGCGCTATCCATCTAACAACCTGACACAAATCAAGACACAGTATTTTCTTCTCTTGTTAATAGCCAGGAGAATTGCATCACATTTTAAATTGCACTTCAGCAAAACAATAGTCAGGCAAAGCCAGTGCAGCAGCGGCTGTCTCCATGGCTTTGTTTGTACAAAGCCTGGCATAACAGGGCTCTGCTTTCAGCCAGCCCCTGAACACTTCTGGAATAAACAGAATAATAGCTGACTGCAACCTTTGCCTTAGAAATGTTTGTGAATGGCATTGTAAGTATATAAAGCTTGCTGCTGCTGTGGAGGTAGACCGAGCTCTGAGCAATTTTGACGTTCACATTTACAGCAGACTTTTAGCATCCTCTCTCTTTTAGGAATGAATGAAGTGCCTTCACCCATTTGAATAAAGCTGTTGTTTCATTATCTGCTGCCTCTGTCTCCTCTTCATATTATGTCTCCTTCAGGTGTGAAAAGTGACTACACAAAAGAATAAAAAAGCGGGAATTCTTAAGTGCAATCATTGCACTGGCACCCACTTTATTTCTTTAGGAAGCTCCAGAGCACAGTGCTCTCTCTTCAGAAGTGAGAAACAAAATGGTGGCAATCCTGAAATGCCTGTTAAGGTGTCTATACAACATATTTGTTAATAATTCCAGTGAAGAACAGGTGGAAACACATAAACAGGTGTTTGTAGTCCAACACTGATCTGGTCCAGCTGCCTAATTGCTAGTTTGATTTGGAATAGCTAAAATATTGTTATCTATAAAACCAAACAAATCAGCTCTCTCAATGTGTAAATAGTTTTCAATCTCTTTTTTTCCTCAGTGGGTGACAGAGAGGACTGAGGCTTTCAGGATCTAATCTAATTTCTACATGTCAGAGTTGAAGATCTGAAGCAAGCCACAGAACATTTCTGTGATTCTGCTGGTGCCACACCTAGATGCTCATTTCTGAGAACGCGCTGAATTCAGCTTACGCTGAACTTTGCCTGTGACCCCCTCACACCTGGCAGTGGCTAAACACAACCTCTGACCACAGCAAGAGGGTCTCTGAGCAGAGAGGAGATGTTTGAGTGACATCTGCCACGTTTTCAACAGACCACTCTGCAACACACCAAATTTTCCACTGTCCCTCTCGTGCCTTGTGCCTGTTTATGAAGGAAAGAAATGAGTGCCAGGGCTCACCCAGCCTCTGGCCATCACCTGTCCCTGGGTTCCCTGCAAGCCTCTGAATGCACCAGAGCAGATTGCACCAGCAGAAAGACTGGGTTTGGTTTGCAGTCTTCTGTGACCTACCTTGACCATCATGCCTATTACCATGGTGGAAAGACAGTGTGTGATGATGTCAGTGTGTCTTTCACAGGTTTCACTGTCTCCCCTTCTCTTTCATCTCTACCATTTCACTTTATATTTCCTGCAAAATATCTCCTGGAGGCCACTGTGCTGTAGTTTTCTATACAGTTTCCCTCTCACACATGCCAGGTAACCTCTCATTACCCAGTCCTCAGCACCTGTACTGCCTTCCATAGGGGGCTAATAAACATACACAAGTCAAAGTCCAGCAGAAATCTCTCCAAATACTTTTGTAGTAAGAAACACCATTTACACTGCCCTGGTGGGTGAGAGCAGATTTAGCCATCACTACATCTGAGAGTTTGAAGGGCAGAGCTTCAAGTGAGAGACTTGAAACTGTGAAATGATAAATGTCTCACAAAAGCAATTGTTACTGACTGAGAGGTAAGATTGAGGGAGGCAAGGGGGGAGCGTGGGCTGGGAGCTGAGTGGAGCACAGGAGTTTCTGCTGAGGAGCCTGAGTGATGTGTTTGTGGTGTCTCATAATTAACACCTAGTGGTTTTTAAGCTGATAGTAGGCGCTTTGTATCAATCGGGACAATTTGCTAATTCTATGTCTGTGTCGGTTATGTCTTTCTAAAAAATAGGATAAAAACATTTACCAAATGTATAAAATTAATGTGCCTGAGTGCTCTGAAGCTTTGCAGCCATTGTGATGTCTGGAGCACTCTGAAAGCTCTACAAGCAGCCATCAAACCCCCTTTGTGGTGCTTTGGGTGTCCTCATCAGACCACCTATCTGCTTCCACAGGTCAGCACAAATCTGTGAGGGAAAGGGGATCTTCTGTCATCCCCATGGGCCCTGTGTGAATGACCCCCAAACCCTTGGGTTTTGTACATGGCACTATCTGTGTTTGGGCAACAGAATAAAGGCATTAAAATCTTATCTTTTACACGCTAGGTAATATGGGGGCAGTTTTCCTTACATCTTGTCTGAGAGTCCCTGCAGGATGGACAGACATTGACATGAGCAGATACAGGGGCTCAGGACATCTGACATCTACAGGCTTCCAGGACATCAGACCAGTGCCCTGACCACACTCAGCCCACAGCACTTGGCTGGCCTTCTCTTGCATTTGTCACTGTGCATCCCTCTGTCAATAAGACACCGGTAACAGAGTTACAGGTAAAATCAGTCAAGGAAATAAATCCTAATTATAGATAAACCAATTATATAAAATCAGCTTTTCCATGGAGAAGTTTGCATGCACTCTGAATTTGTGCGCAAGATGTGGATGTCAGTGGGACTCAGGCATATTTGTAACTTGCTAAATTGTTCATCTTAGTTTATGTACTTTCATAACCAGAGGACTTTCAGCATATGTTTTATTTGAAAGGAGAATTTTCTTTTCTTTGCCAATGGAGAACAGCTCTGCCTGAAAATCAAGTACTCAGGCTGAACATTGAAAACAGGTTTTCAAAGTCTTGAATTGCTCTGTAAAATTAATGCCTATTAGTGTATCTCAGGCTGTGCTCTTTAAGAACTAGAGGTCTGATTAAAGATGAGCGAGCTTAGTGATGTTGCTCTAGTGAAAACCAGGAGCAGCTATCATGGTCAGGCCCAATAAACTGGTCTTCTCCATTAGAAATGCAGTTAGAGCTAATGATGAATTTGAACGATTGTAATCATTATCTAGCTCAATTTATCTATTCTAACCTCAGTCAGAGACCAAATTGTAATTGCTGTAGTTCCTGGTCGAATGATGAAGGTTACTCCGCTCTAATTCCTACCAGTTTCATAATAGCTGAGAGATAATAATGACAGAGAATTATAGACTTTGCTCAAATGCTGTCAGATTGGACTGAAGCATTACACAATTGTACTATACACATAACACATGTTGGAAATGTTAAAAAAGAAAAATAAAAAAGAAAATAGGCATTAAATAAAATTAACTATTAATTGGTGTCTTGCATTTGCCCTTAACGTGTGAACCAGTTTGAAGCAATTCTGCTTCAGTAACATTGTGATAGGTTTAATTTATTTGTCATAGGAAAGAGTGGGATATGAATGCTTGTCTTACCCTGTCCCATATATTTTATCTGCATAGAAAGGAATTAAGTCCCATTTTTAATCTCTTTAATATTTACGTTTGCTAATAATACCTTTCAATTCTTTTAAAACGACACAAATGATGTAGGCAAATCATCTAGATCCCTTTGCAATTACATCTATGAATTCCAAGAAATGTATAGTACTTTTTTTTGAGTGGACTTTTAGCAGAGCATTTATTGCATAATAAAGGTTTCCTTTTTTCTTTTTTTGACCATATAATTGACTCGGCTCTTTATGGTCTTTTGCAAACATGACAGTAATTAAATTTACAGATCATACTAAATTGTAAGGTGTTGCAAAGCCCAGGATAGATGGCAAAATAATAAAAAGAGACCTGCAGAATTTAAAGGTATAAGTTGGCAATAAAATGAGATTGAGTCAGGAAAAAAGAGTGGGCAGGGAACAATGAAAGCAAAATACAGAAATGCACAAGTTACATTCATGGAAAGCAGTAGTGAAATTTAAGACCCGGGGTGTTGGTTATGGGTTTATAAACTGCAGTTGTCATTGGCTGTAAATGCCAGCCCCATAAGCAGGTAGTTAGAGAGGAGACCTGTACCCATCCTGTTGTGTATCAGTACAACAAACTCATTAATACTGGGGCAGTTGTAATTCAACCTAAGATCCATTTCATTAATTGGATTAGTCTTTATTGCAGCATACATTGCTGCAGTGCCTTAAATATGCTGAATATAAACAATGTTCTTTCTGGAGGAGCTGGGGACATAAAACAGGTACAAGAAATTATGCTTAGGAAGTGCAAAGGCCACCACAAATGAAGACCACATAAAGAAAATGAGAAGAAATGAACAATATCATCAGTAGTACAAGACTTGTAAAAAAAATCACGTCAGTGCTATGTACTGTTGCAAATGAGACTATATGCAAAGATGAAATTGCCAGATTCATAGTCCCACACGAGAAAACGTGAGACAAACATCTCCAATGACAGCAGGAGCAGTCAGCTTGGATTCTTCAAGGGGAAATCATGCTTGGCCAACTTCTGTCATGAAAAGTTTGTCCTGGTAGGTGATGGGATAACAGTGATAATGTCTGCCTGGAATTCAGCAAGTCACTGAACACTGCTGCACGATTGTCCTCAAGAAGGGGGCTTGATGAGGTAAGGGCTCAATGAGCAGACAGTGAGGTGATTGAAAACCAGCTGATTCCCATTCGAGATGCATGGGAATCCCGAGGGAGCAGCGGTCAGTGGCACAAAGTGAAGCTGGAGGTCAGTCACTTGTGGGGTACCCCAGGAGCAGTAGTTCATCCTGTTCACAATTTCATTGGTGACTTGGATGATGGGACAAAGTGCACCCTAAGCAGGTTTGTGATGACAAAATACTGAGAGAGGTGTCGGATATGCCAGAGGGATGTACTGCCACCCAGAGAGGCCTACACAGGCTGGAGAAATGGGCTGGTATGAAGCACATGAGGCTCAGCAAGAAGGCTCAAAGTCCTGGCCCTGAGGATGAACAACCTCAGGCACCAGTTCATGCTGGGACCATCCAGCTGGAAAGCAGCTTGGCAGAAAAGGACCTGTGGGTCTTGGTGAACACCAAGCTCAGCGTGAATCAGCAACATGCCCTCACTGCAAAGGAGGCTAATGGTATCCTGGGCTGCATTTGGCAAAGTACTGCCAGCAGATTGAAGGAGGGAATTCTTCTGCTTTATTCAGCACCATTGAGGTCACATCTGCAGTGCTATGTCTAGCTCTGGTCCCCCAGTAAAAGAGAGTTTGAAGATGATGGAGTGGCTGGAGCATCTCAGCTATGAGGAAAGGATGAGAGTTGTGTCTGTTCAGCATGGAGAAAAGAAGGCTCAGGGGATCTCATCCATGTATATAAATATCTGAAGGTGCAGAGAGGAAGAAGTCAGACTCTTCTCAGCCATGCCCAGCAACAGGATCAGAGGCAGTGGGCACAAACTGAAACTCAGGAGGTTCTCACTCATCATCAGGAAACACCTTTTCACTGTGCAAATGGCCAAGCACTGCTGCAGGCTGCCCAGGGAAGTTCTATTCTTGAGACATTTGAAAATGTCTCAATTCTTGGACATTTTCAAAAGCCCTCTGGCCATGTGCCTGGACAACCAGCCCTAGGTGACCTTGTTGGAGCTTGATCAGAAGGTCCCTTCCAACCTCAACCACTCCGTGATTCTGTGACAGAAGGATGAGCACAACATAGTACTTAACCTCTGGGAGGATAATAATGGCTCCTATGGATATAACTTTAATATATTCAGTCCCTATTCAGATGATCTCTATATTGCCTGATTTTGATTAAAATTTATATTTAAGAAGGGGTTTGTGTGTGGGGTTTGAATTTAAAATTTTGAATCACACAAATCAGCAAAAAACTCCATTATCTTTCTTATCCCGAATGTGATGAACACAAATCAATGAAGAAAAAATCTGCATTTAATGAAAGCACAACATCCAAGCAATTTTTATGGATTTTTCAAGTAATCTCAGATACATTCTCACTACATATAGGAAAGCAGGATCCATCCAGATTACTGTATTTTGCTACTGTACTCTTATTTCATATACAAATAGCTATCTCTCCAATAAAAGTCTCAATAAACTTTTCTTTAAAACTATGCATATTCAATTTCAGCAAGCAGTTCAGCCCTCTGAAAGATTTTGTCCAAGTTGCATTCCATGTCTGCTAGAGGGAGATTGCAATATATCCATCTTTGGGGGGAAACAGTTTTTTATTTTCAGCACTTCTCTATAAAATGTCATCAGTGAGTTTCCTCTGCTGATTACAGCTGCAGTACTGATGGGGTTTTCATCGTGTATCCAAAGGACCTCATGCCTCCAGCTTGGATCTGCTGTATTTTGTGAGATGGTGGGTGGCCAGGCAGAAAACCTCCTCGCAGGATTCTTGTGCTCTTGGCCTCAGCTGGTCCTGCACTCTGTACTGCAGTTCTCCAGCAGCAGGTTTTGCTCCAGAGATCCCTCTTGGCTTTATCTCTTGTGGTCTAGCAGGGTGATCCACTGGGTGCCAAGAGCATCCTGAAGCCACTGACTTCAGCTTTGCACATTGAGCCCCCAGGGAGAATCACAGCCTTGGCAAAGTCATCACTTCTTAAACAGCAGACATTTATTTCCCACTTTTCTTACTGCCTGGTATTTTTAAAAGCAGGAATGAGGAGAGATATAGAGTTTCGTAGCATTAAGCAAATTGAAAAAAAAGGTCAATTTACCTTTCCTACAATACAACATCTTAATATTTTCAAATCATCATGAATTTCCTTCTTAAAAACCATTTTAGGGTGTCATGCAGGAGTAACATAGGGTAGACTTCTTCAGAAAATTTAGTTATTGAAATTTTCTTTTTACAATCTGTCATATACCATTGGTTTATGAATACTAGAAACATATAAATAGACATAATTACCAAAAGTTTTTGAATTGTCTTACTAAATAATTGCAGAATTTAATAGAAACTAAATAAATTCATTACCCAAAATGTGCATACAGCTGGAAAACACTTCAGTGCAGAAATCTCTAAACACAAAAAAATTGCACCTAGATTCATACTTACTCAAGAAAAAGCTGTTCACTGGGTTTTCATTTCATTTTGAGTGGAGATGTAGTTTCTATTTGGTGGAAAAGAAAAACCCCAAAACTACAAAGGAAATCTGACCTCTTCAAAAATGAGTTTCTCATCCCTGTTCTGGCAGTGGTGCAGGACAGAGCAGCTCGGTGCTGTTTCCAGGAAAGGGTTTTGCCACTCCAGCCCCCTGAGGAAGTAACCATGGTCCTGGTGCTCAGGGACCCTGCCAGTGGATGGCTCTGGGTGCTGACACAACATCTTGGGGAGCTGGAAGACCCAGCACCAGGCACATCCTGGGCTGGGAGGCTGCAAGGATGCACCACACCTTCCCACATCTGTGTGCTCATCCCCCCATTTCCTTGTTTAACAAACATGATGAGGAATTTTTGTTTTTATTGAGAGATCTCTAACAATCTCATGAAAAGCTGCATGGCAATCTCCCCAAGAAGAGAGGGACAGAGCAGTGCTGAGTTCAGAGTGATGTCTCCTGCAGCAACCACATGAAGTGACATTTAATTGGGGTGAAACACATTCCAAGCTGAATGGTCTGGCTGAAAGATGCTGCCTTGCATTGGCTGGGATAGAGCTCATTTTCTTGCTAGTAGCTGGTATAGGGCTGTGTTTTGGTTTTAGCATTAAATTAATATTGATAACCCACTGATGGTTTAGTTGTTGCTGAGTGGTGTTCATACAAGTCAAGGACTTTTCGTCTTCTCGTGCCCTGCCAGTGAGAAGACTGGAGGGGCACAAGGAGCTGTGAAGTGACACAGCTGGGACAGCTGACCCAAGTGACCCAAGGGATGTTCCATACCATGTGGCATCACACTGAGGAACTGGCTGGGCACCAGTTGGCAAGCGATGAGCAATTGCCTTAAGCATCACTTCTTTTGTATATTTCAATTCTTCTTCTTTTTTTTTTCTTTTTTTTTTTTTCTGTCCCATTAAACCATCTTTATCCCAATCCACAAGTTTTCTCACTTTAACTCTTTCCATTCTCTCCCCTTCCTGCTGGAGGGGCAGTGAGAGTGTGGCTGTGTAGGGCTTAGTTGCTAACCAAAGCTGATGTTTGCTGTAATTATTACTGAGTTGTTGTGAGCATATGAAAAACTGGAAAGTGGACATGAACCTTCAAATAAAGACAGGTTTGAGATATGCAGCACATTATGCAGCTAATTTTCATGGAGCTATGAAAAAATGTATAGCATTATTTTGCTACAAAACTGACCAGTACCACAGCAGGAAAATTTGATTTGATGAGTAGTCTGGAGCAAAATAGCTGGGCAAAGTGTGGATCTGCCCCTTGTTTTGGTACATCACTGAGTGGTAATCACTTCACCCAGGCTGTTAGACCCAGCCCCACAGATTGTCAGATCTCAGAGTAGAGATTTGATCACTGTTATTAAAAGATAACTTTATTTTTTACAATTAGATTCCACACGAATGAACAGAGAATAGCAGGAGGGGAAGACAGTTGTTTCTACAGATGTAATTTTTGGAATGTACCTGCTGAAATTTCAGTAAAAGTTTGAGGCAGTGCAGGCGTAATTTAAAGAAACAAAAAGCTAAAATCCCTTCTGAGGTTGGAAGTGGGTTTGTCCATTTCATCAAGTAGCAGAGCTTGTTTGGGAAGGAAGTGAAGTCTGTCCACAGTATCAGCTAATCAGGATTATCACATTCCTGGGGAGAGGATCCAGGCTGACCTGAAAGCTATTTTCCTGTTGTTTGTGTCTGCGTGCACTTAAATACATATATTTGGTACTAGGCTGGACCTGTGAGACAACCCCACGGGTGTCAATAGTGAGAAGTACTTTATTGCTTTGCCACATGTCAGACCCAGCAGAGGAACCTCAGTTTTCCAAATCACACCAGTTCCCCTGCAGGGCAGAGTTCAGCTGGAGTCACTGCACACTGCTGCCAAGCATGTGGGGGCACACGGCATGGCAGGGTTAACAGAGACAAAGGGCTTGAGGACAAGAGCTCCACAGCAGGGAGAGACTCTACTTTTTACTTTGTACTGAAGAGAGCCCAAAGGCTGCTGGACTAGACACTTAGCTATCTTACACCTGGTCCCCACCCCTGTGATGCTCTGTAGCCAGTCAGCAGCTGGCCAAGTAAGGAAGTAAGGAAGATTCTACACTTCATATGTAGAGGTTTCTCAGACAATGGCCACAGCCACAGCAGCTTCTTGCCCTCCCTCTGACACCAAGTGGCTGTCACATTCTTAAGGCCAAACAATGGCTAGACAGTGGATTGGGCGGCGGATGCTTGGCAAAGCCTTGTGAGGTGTTGTCCTGTGCTGCTGTCCACAGCTGGGTCAGTGGCATGGGCTGCTCCACACTCACTGTGTACCCATCTCTCTGCATGGAGGACACCACCACCCCTTCTGCAGGGCCTGGCAGGGCTTTAACCCACAGCAGCTGCCTTTCTGCAGCTCACAGAGGTCACTTTTTAAAATGCTAAGCTACCAGGAAAGCACTGCTTGGACTATCCAGGCTGTATCCCATGACTTCAACAGGGACTATTGACTCCAGCACTTTGCTCTCTGCTCAGGGCAGCTCTTGCCAGTGTTGACAGTAATATCTGCTGAGCATTTTTGCACCTATCTCCCCAAGCAACTGCAGCTCCAGAAGGAGGAGCTGTGTAAATGTGTGGTAGCTTCATGTTAGGTGCTGGGATGAGAAAGGTTACTCACAATCTAGTTCCATCCCACCTTTCTCTTGATCACTGCCACAACTCAGTGAAAGAGTTGTATAATGTAAATTTACATTAAAATGTATGGTGTTGATGCTGATTTATCACCTATTGATGCTAATTTCTCTTAGCAGCTTTGCCTGCTGTCTATGTTTGAAATCTATGGTGCATTTGATGAGACCTGGACCTTGCTCCTTGCTAGCAGCTCCAGACTCCCATGAAGTGCAGTGGGAAGCAGGGCAGTGTCAGGGTTATCAGGGCTGTGCTTGCTGGTGGAGAAATGCACACCTGGTACCAGCACCAGTGGTTCTGTGTGTTAATGGATGTCACCAGCATGGTCCCTTCATAGAGTATGGAAAACTGATCTATACTGGGAAAACTGGCACAAAGAGGACTTGTTTGCTCCCTGGTGCATTCATTCCTTGGCCTTATGGCAGTGTTGAACACTGAAAATCAAACACAGAATATTTTGAAGAGTCTTAGAAGCCTGGTAGCCAAGTTTTAAATTAAAAAAAAAACAAACCACAAAACTCCAAAAAAACCACTAAATTAAAGAGAAAATACTGTTAAGAAATTAATTTTTTTTTGTTTCCATATCTGCAATAAGTGTGAATGAAGGCCACATCTCAGAATTAAAGGAAGATCAGTCAAGCATTCAAATTAAAATGCACAGTCAGACTATCAGAGCTAATTACAGGAAAGCTCCTGGTGGTTCCAGGTTACATGAGGAGCCCTCTGAACAAAGCATTCTCCTTGCTAAACACAACCTGAAGTTTTAAAAGGGAAATAGAAGTGACTTTAATGAAAACAAAAAAGAGAAAAAAAAGGGGGGTGGGGAAAGAGAGAGACTGAGAGTATTGAGATCTCTTAAATTAATCTAAAGTTAATCTAGATTTGAGAAGTTATGATGAATCACAGGTTTATTCATTTTCTAAATTAATGCTTATTATTTTCAGTATCCATCTCAGCAGATTATGAGGCTTTTCTCTACTGCTACTTTTTCTATGGTAAAGATTAGGAAGTAACTAGTATTGGAAAGATTACAAATTGCATATTAGACAAGATCTTCACAATAGAACAGTTTCATCTTGGTTCTCACCTGTACATTCACCTTTTTCCCAACTTAAGGCAATATTCATGTTTCCTTCATTCCAACCTTGCACAAAATGCAAGCAGTCAAATATAGACATTTTGGAGGAGGAGATTTCCTTCTATTTCAAGTATTTGAACATTTTCAATGTTCATTTTAGGCAGTTTTGAGTTGTAATTGATGAACTATCTTGAAGTATTTGCTCACTGATGACCACAATGCTCTTTCTGACCCATCTAGCGTGTAAATCTGTTTATGACAATGTTGCTGTCAGCTGATAATCCACCTAAGATTCAGTGGGACTGAGGAGCTGAGGTGCTGACAGAAGGTCTCTCCCTCCCAATGGGTGGGAAAGGGACACCCCTTCTCTGGGCCCTGCCCAGCAGTTGTCACCCACAGCACACCCCTTCAGTGGTGAGGATGTGTTGAGTGTGCAGCAGCATCACGTGCTGCACTGCAGACACCTATCCCCTAGCAAATGTGACAGAGACACTGTCATCAGGTTACCTCATGCACTCTGAGAAAGAAAGCTCTTGAGTTTGATACTGTGAAGTAAGATATAAGACCTGATATAGAACAAAACTGGTATTGAAATGAACCCACTCTGAACACCTCCACCAGATTTAATAACTGGGAAGTTAACAGAAAGCACAAGGAAGAGGGAATTTTGCCAAAGTAAATTCACTCAAATATGACATAAAGAAAAAACCACTTCAATATCTTTGATCTGTAGAAATGGTTGATTTTTTATCCAATTCAAATTAGCCAGCCCAAGTATTGAGGAACACCAGACCTTGCCAGAATCCAGCCTCACACCACATCTCTTAGGAAAAATGGTGGGGTTGCATTGCTGTTGCTGCCAGCACTGCATCAGCAGTTGTCTGCAGTTTTCTGTCTCTGGTTGTTACATATTGAGGGTGAATCTGTGATGGTGTTCACAGGGATTTTCAGGTGAGAGAAGAGATGAGAATGTTGATTCTATGTTCAGAAGACTTGATTTATTATTTTATTATATATATTACATTAAAACTATACTAAAAGGAATAGAAGGAAAAGTTTCATCTCAGAAGGTTAGCTAAGCTAAGAATAAAATGGGAAAGAATGATAACAAAGGCATCTGCCTCAGACTCTCTGGCCGAGTCAGTTCTGCTGTGATTGGCCATTAATTACAAACAAGTAGATGAGACCAATCACAGATGCACCTGTTTCATTCCATAGCAGCAGATAACCGTTGTTTACATTTTGTTCTTGAAGCCTCACAGCTTCTGAGGAAGAAAAAATCCCAAGAAAAGGATTTTCACAAAAAGATGTCTGCGACATGATTCCCATTAATGAATTTATTTTGACATTCAAAAGTACTTAAACACCCAGAAAAAGGCTTCCTGGGTAACCCTATTCACTAGAGGCCCATTCAGGGTTTGTCTTCTCAGGCTCAGGTTCTGGCAGTTTGTGAGCAGGTATGACCCATGTGGGACAGTCATGCAAAGAGCAGAGCTGTCCCTGGGTTTGTTTAGTATCAAATCTTGAAGACATGGCATCTGTGAATCCCTTCTTTGTCTTATGAGTTATGGTCCTTTGTCAATATTTTCCCCCTCTCCTTTAAAAATAAAATAAAAATTGAAGCTTATTTTTTATCCATTTGAGAGAATAAAAAATTGGAAATCTTATTTTCCTCTTTAAACTCATCTTTATGAGATCCTTAGAGATGCTTGGTTCTCTGTTGTCCAGATGCTTTCCAGAGCAGCCTGGTGCACTGTAATCTTAGAACAAGGATTCAAAAATAGATGAAAGGCTTGTGTGCTTTAATCAGACCATCTCCTGAAATTGCAGTCCCCATTCACTGTCTCACAGAAGCAGCTCAGGCCACAGTGTGCCCTTGCAGCTGCCACTGAGCAGCACATGGCTGATCCCAGGCACTGCTGGGAAGCTCCAGCCCTGCTCCAGCCCTGACCCTGGGCACTCCGGTGGAGAAGGGCCTGGGTGGCACAGGGAGATTGCTAACACACACCAGCAGTTCTGAGGGAGCTGGAGCTTGCAGGCAGTGTTTTATATTTTGGGGTGTCAAACAGCTAGATGGAAACCAGGAAATAAACACTGAGGAAAGGAAAATTTTACTGAAAAGGTCTGAGGTGGAAATATCATCAAGTGAAAGTATGGTAGGAAAAGTTAATAAAGTGATGTCTTTCAAAAGTTGGATTCTACCATGCTATTCATGAAAAGATATTATCTTTGGTTTTCATATATTTTTTCCTCACATGCTTGTTCATATTTTTTATCTCACTGTACTGAATGAGGCAAGAAGATGGATATTATACCAGCTGTACTTAGACTACTTCAAAAAGGCTGCTCACCTGAAGGGAAAAAACAACTCCTCTTTTTTGAGAACAATTGGAGAGTCCAGGTGATTCTGTGGTAGGTATAAAAGAATGATCTTGTATTTGTTTAGAACTCAGGTTCTAATTTGAGTTTTTGCCTAATTTAGTTCAAATTATTATAATTTGTAATAATAGTAATATTCTACATATTCATGAAAGCTGTTCTAATTAAAAATTACACAGAATCATCCCAGGTTATTTTCATCCTGACTGCTCTAAACCACACTGAAGGGTATGGTATACCATACCGTAGGCTATTGGTGTGCTCACTTTTACCACAATGTCCAAAGTTTTCATGCAGTTTCTCACATGGACCTATTAAGAAACTGAAATCAGATGTTGGTATAAATTCATGCACTTTTTTTTTCCTGCTAAAAAGTGGCATTTATTGATTGCCAGAAAGAACTTTTCTATCAAAACATTACAAGTAGCTTCTATGGAGACCTTACTCATTTTGTTATGCAGAGAGAGCTCCTACCATGCAGCGACACTGAATGTTCTGAGTCCCAACAGAGAACGTCTTGTCTGTCACTTCTGACTGTCACACAGTCATGAAAAATGTCTGGATGGTACTAGGAATATGTTTATGTATAGTTTATTTTAGGAGTGAGGATGACAAACACATGTTCCTAAAGTGGCTGTGTGCTTTAAGGGGAAGAAAATATTTCCTTATCCCTTATACCATTGCTTCTATTTCATAAGTAAAATGTGTGTATTTTTCTTTGCAGTTATATACATCCCAGGAAAATCTTTTAACCTTGCAGCTCTTTACAGCACTGCCCATTTAGGCTGTCAGAAACCAAACTAATTAAACTGAAAAGCTGCTCACTTCTCTTTCTGTATAAGGTTAGGGAAAAAGAGATACAATTACTGGTGAAAGTAGGACACTGAACATAATTTAAAACTATGTGCAGCCTAGAAGCATTATGAATATGAAATCTTTGTTGCACAAATTACAGCTTACATTCAGGCCTGGGCACCAGCCTTTCTAGGAAGATGATGACTAATTATAAAGAACTTTAAGAAGGATAAAATGCCTAACATAAGGGCTAGAGGGGATGATCCATGGAGAAAGCACCTACGAGCTAAAGATTTTAAGATGCCTCACATGGTATCCAAAACTGCTATAAGTGTTTACATGTGCTTGAGATACAAACAAGGAGGCATTAGGAGATTGTTTAGAGCACTTCTCGGGGGTATAATTGCATATAAAGGTAAGAAAGTGAGCAAAGGGAGATTTGAGTTGACTATCCAGCCAAAATTTTAACAAGGAAGTGTAATCGACTGTGAAATAGCTTCCCTAGAAAAAGTGTTAGAAGTCACATCTCTGAAATGATTTAAAAGCAGACTGGACACATCATGTGGTAAGGTAATGGATGGAGAATAGAGGAGCAGCACAAAGCTCACAGTGTATTTCCAACTTTTGGTTTAGGCAATGGCTGGTCTGGCTGTGTCCAGTCTGACTGCCCTCCTTGCTGCTGCTCAGCCCTGTCCCTGTGCAGCCCCTCCAGCTGGGAAAGGAACACACAGCCAGATATTTAATGGTCAGAAAGGATGACTCTGTTGTTTAAATATGAGGTAATTGAGTGCATATGGTAAGTGGTCTGCAAGGGGAATTTGTGTGCCTTGGCCAAGGCTGAGAGACGGCAGCACAGCCCTTGCACATCCACAAGGAACAGTGCCCAAGAGGTGCTGAGGACCTGGTTCACCACTCACTCTGGGGCTGAGAGACATCTCCCAGCTGTGAGCTGCCCTGTTGTGGCTTCTGGTTTCTTCTTATGAACTCCCCCAGCTCTTAACATATTCATTTGGCATTACATATGCACAAACCAAACAACAAATGTGAGGAAATCAGTATAAAAATGTCAGTTTTCTGTGAATTCTCTGTGTTAATGCATTTTATGCTCCATTTATGCAAAAGTCTGCTGCACAGGAGGTTTCTCAGTGAAAAGATATAATAAATTATCACATGGAATGCATGTTATAAAATGCAGGTTTGTCCCTTTGAAAGGCCTGAGGAGTTTGTTGCTATCTGTTCTCAGATAGCTTTTTCATCCAAAAAGCCCTTTGCACTGCAATATAGAGGACAGAAGGAGAAAACTTGGAGCTTGAATGTTTTCCTCTATGAGTTCAATACGGCATTTGCAGAAACAGTGGTATAAGCAGCAGTATGAAATGGTAATGATGGACCTATGGCTAAGACACAGAGAAAGGAGACCATGGGACAGACTTATGGCTTCCACACAGGTTATCCAGTAAGGTAAATTTCCAATTTCCCTTCAATTTTGTGTTTTTCATCAATAAAGCAGAGATAGTAACAGACATGTGTTGTATTGGAGTGACACAAGTCACAATTTTTTAGAATTCAAAATTCTGTAAAAGCCTCTGGCAATAAGGACCTCAGCAGCAAGGACTGAAGAGCAGAGGCAGCATTGGTCAGTAGTAGTGGTGTGATGCTGGGCCTGCGAATCATGCTGGGAAGGAAATCTTCATTCCTGAAAGCATCAGGATTCTCCTGGCAAGGGATGTTTTGGTGACAGAAATTTGTTCTGACCGAATTAGCTGACATGCAGCTAAAAAAGAAAGGAACAGAAAATGTATTAAGTACTTAGTCTTAGAATCTTAAAATAATCTTTGTCATACAAAGCAGTTATCTCCTTTCACACTAACTCTTTTGATCTAAGTATGATGAAAACATGATGTGCCAAATTTCAAACAGAACAGCCAAATAAATCAATGGCAGTTGTTGTGAAAAGCAGGCAGTATGACTGAGTTTTGTTACAAACCTGCAACCACAGAGCCTGATGAATTTTGTCTGAAAAAAGGAACACAAACTCAGCTTTCAATTCACTGATAAAAATGAACTTCCCCTCCAGCTGGCCAGCTGGAAAATATGAAGGAATGCTGAGACCTTCTCTACAGATGATCAATACTTGATTCCACTTGATAAATATGCCCAGACACTGGAAATAATTGCCTAAGCACTACAGTGCTGTTATATGTTTGAAAAATTAGCTACAGGAAATGTAAACCAGTGGAAGAGTACATTATCATCAAAAGCAGTATGTTCATGCAGATAAAGTAAAGCTGGGGGGGGCTGGGCTGTATTTATATGTGCAAAAAGTCTGGAGACATGACTATTTAAGTATTATATACTTACTTTCCTGATATCATAGCAACTTAATAATCTAATTATCCGAAGTTAAAAACTTAGGTGCATTCTGTATGCATTTAGCACTCAAAAGCTAGCACAACAAAATAAATTTTTACCATTTCACTCTATCACTGGGAATCTGCATCAGCTGATGCTAAGAAAGCCCATATGTATTTTCTGCCTCCCCCTCCCCAGAGGAAGCATGTGGTAGCAGGGTAAACAGCTAATCAATACAGCAGCTGAGCTCTCTTGGGTGTGATTTGGGGCAGAGATTGTGTTGTACAGTCTCACACAGTCCTGACCCAGAGAGACCCTTTTGGCACAGCTCTTAATGGTTCCTCAAACCCTTCCTGACTGATGAGGCTATTAGTAAAAACTAGCAAAGGGGCTGCAGGAAGAACATGGATCTTGTGGAGCTCCAGCCTGGCTTTTCACTGAGTTTCCAGAGACCAGTGTGCTGATGGGACAGGCAAAGCACTGACCTGACCCCCAGAGCTCAGTCTCATGGAGTGAGGCCTGGGGCCATGGGCTCCATTCTGGGGCCATGGGCTCCATTCTGGGGCTATGGGCTCCTTGCTGGTGCCATGGGTTCCTTACTGGGGCCGTGGGCTCCTTTCCAGGGTGGGGACATGGACACAGGGAAGCTGGACCTACCACCCACCTGCACTAGACCAATTGGCCTCTGTTGAGTTTTGTGTTTGCTGCCTCTCAGTCCCTCGATGCTCAATCACCAGAGCTCACACACAGATCTCATAGATGATTTGTAGTGGCACATTCTGAGATGGGGAGTTGACCTACAGACATACCTTATATTTGAATTTGTCATACACCTTCAACCATTTTATCTGCTTCTCAAACCTGACCACGTAGCTTTTACTTCAACAGCCCCCAAATAGGAACAACTCCATATAGCTAATATTTCTTCTTTTTTTATTTCAGACACAGAGTTTCTCATAAAATGGTACCTGTGTGAGCTATTAGAAAGGTAAGAATCAGTGCTACAACAGTGACAAATTTTCTTTGCCTAGGAATGTCAGAACTTAATTGTTCCATAGATACTACATTGTATATGGCTAGAAATAGAAACCTTTATGCCAATTGAAAGGAAAAATTCCCAGTCTCCCAATTCTATAAGACTTAAAAAATCTGACCCTTAAAGTATGAATTATTTTCTAGCATATAAAACCCATTTTTGAAATGTTACAGCTAATTCTTGGCTCAAAATATCTGGACTAGTAATCATAAAAGCTCTTTGCTCTTGAGATTGGAAGATATGAAAAATACACCTTCTAGACTACCAAGATTTCTCCTAAACTTTGTAAGTAGGTTGTTTTAATTTTGTTTTCTGGTTGATTGGTTTTTTCTCTGTAACAAGCTCATGGACTGGGTTAATTCTCACAACTATCAGGAGCATCCTGATTTTTATCTGCCGCACATAAATAAGAGGACATTTTGTTCCTTCTCCAGAAGGCACAAAATAGCTCCACTAGATTTCCCAAATTCTTATTCTGTATAAAGCAGAACAAACAACAGCTCATAATGCTTCAAACTCCAATTCAAATTTTTGTATTTTGAATATGGTTTGAGGTAGGCTTATCAGGAACAAGGAAGAAAGGCAAGGGAATTTTGCCTCTCCATCAGCACCAGCACATGTGTCTCTTGCCCCAACAGATCATGGTGTATTTGTATTCATACAAAACTGGGCAAATGTGATCTATAGATCTGCATATCTCAATGCTTCCCAGAATTCATTAGTAAGCATTTGCAGTAGGTAGCAGCTGGGACGAGTGGAAAATATTTCACAATTAGCTGATGAGGCATTGCTTGGGCATTTTCCCAATGACGTGACATTTCGACTTGGCAAGGTTTCACTACCAACCTCCTTATCAGTGTGCAGCCATTTCTTGTTCTTATCGCCTTGCTCCACTTCAGGAATGCTGTTCCAGGATCTTTGAAATATGATATGTTTCCTTCCCCCACAGAACACCTTTATTGCTCTGCCCTCCTTGTGCCTGGCAGCAAAAATTAGGTCACTGTATTCTATACATTGAAGGCAAACTAATGTGACATTAAACAAAAATTCATACACAGATGAAGAAAAATGGGAGAAGATATCTGTGCACGCTGACAGAATGTTTTTGCTGTGATTTATCTGGAACAGAAACATCAAGCCAGTTTACCTTGTGCTGTCATACCACAGCAGTCATCAGATCATCCTGTCTGCCTCCACTACTTAATCAAGCATGAGTCTGAGAGAGCACTCGGGTGGTGATGGCGCAGACACCACTGTGTGGGGATCACAGCAGCACATCAGCCCAACAGTGTGGGCAGGGATACACCCGGATACCTTTTTTGGGATGCAAACCCTCGACTGCCTCCACTGCAGATCCATCACCTTGCCTTGGTGACAGGCATCTATCCCACATCATTCCTCACTTCTGGAGGCAGTCTGCTGTGACAGAGGGAGGCTGTTTGCACTGGCACTCCTGCTGCACATTGCTGCACTCTGCATGTCTTGCCAGATATTTGTGATACGCCAAATGACAGGTGCATGTCTTAATAAGTTCTACCGGGGGCAGGAATTAGTAGATGAGGGAGCACACAGCAGTGGAAGCATCTGGTAGGAAGAGAAAAGATTGTCTTGTACTCTGTCAAGTGTAATTAGAGCTGCCAGTTGTCATTGCTGCTAGCGCTTACTTAAATAAGTTTCTCTGATGAGAAAGTATCTGACAAAACTCAAACCCACGTAAACTTATGAACAACACAGTACCAAAATGGTCTTATTATTAAACTGTCATGCTGGAGTTCAATACTGTCTGAGCAGCTTCTTTTGGATATGCCATGGGTGAGGGGTGAGAGGCTTAATGCCAAAGTCACCCATTTGAAGATTTTATATAGGATTTCTGATTTAGCAGAGTGATATAAAATATACTGAAAACATAATAGAAATGTAAGTTACATTTACCAGAATACAGCAACAGTTCAGTCACAGTTTGAATGTGATTTCCCATTACCATTCTCTTTAATATGCTCACTCCCACAATGGAGGAAGTTTCCAGTCACCAAGAAGGAATGTGTAGATTGAAGCCAAGGCCTCTCTTTGAAATGCTTTTGCTAGTTGTCTAGTTTAAATTCTGTGTGAGCCTTCTTCCATGGCTGAGCTCGACTGGTCAGTCTCAAGACACCAGCCTTACTAAAGAAGAGGTAAAGATTTCAGCAAGTTGTAGAACTGTTACAATAAAAATGCTCTCAAAATAATTTTCTTTTAACAGTAAGCTTTGGGGAGGTTGGTGATAAGTGTTCTACAGCCTAATTAAGAAGGATAAGCATTTGTTATTTTTAATTGTGTCTGACAACATATTTAATTTCCTCCTCCTGGAGAGCAGCACAGAGGGGCACTTGCAATGCACACCCCAGCACATTCTGAGGGCCTCATGCTGGGAGAGGAGCAGTGAACACCATCCAGCTGCTGCAACCAGCATCTCAGCTCTTGTTTAGATTCTAATCCTTCCTTCCGTAGTTTTAATTAATTATAAATATTTGTTACTTTGTTATTATAATAGTGTGTCGTTATATAATTGCTTTGTTCCTGTCACCTGAAAGTATTTAGAAATTTTTAAAAAATGATGATGCATTTTTGTGTTTTCTTGGCTAACATAAATTGTGCTTCTTACACAAAACAGCCCACAGCTGGACACCTGTATGACCAGTGCAGTCTATGTACAGTTAGGAGTTTGACCTTATTTTGGGAATTATCCTATACAGTCAGTGGGAAATGGAAAGCATAAATAGAAACCTCTGAGCACAGGCTTTAAGGAAGGGGAACAAATGAAAAAGATGCTTTGAAAGTGATGGGGGTGGAGAAAATATGTATTAGCCAGACATGAACTGTAGTCAAGTAATAAACTCCCATAAAAATCACGGAGAACAGCAGCCCTCCACCCCTCTCAAGACACTTCAGGGAGCAATACTGACTGCTGGTTTGTGAGGTCAAAACATCCACATGAAATGTTTTTCCAAGAACAGAAACAAAGTCATGAAAATTGATGAGCTAAAATAACATAATATACCCAAAACCAAGGAGTAAAGTCCTGACCCTTTTACCTTCAAATGGCACAGTCCCTCAAGACATGGTAGAATGTGCAGCATATAGAATTATTTGCCCAATTTATACAGACTCACAGAATCAATGAAAGCCCATGATAATCGTAATATTTTTGAGAGAATATATTTCAAAGGGCAGATTTGTCCCCAGGCTAGGTAAAAGCCAGGTGGATGCTGGCATCTCCCTATGGCACGGCTGGGCTGGCAGCACCATTGTCCAGGCTCCTGCTCTCTGAGCTGTGGGCAAGCTTTCATAGCCATTTTGTCAAGTATATTGGCAGTGAAGAAATATCACAAGCAATCTACTCTGTACGTGAATTACTTTTTAAGTAATACAAGCAAATTAATAAAATAATAAAAGTTGTCTCTTCTGGAATAAAAGACAAAGAGAAAAATGGCCTAAATGTATTGAGAGCATTATTAATTATCCATAAGCCCAGTGACTGAGTTTCATTTGCCCTAGTTAGGGCTCTCAGAGAGTGAACTTCCCCCTCTGGGTATGCACTTACACTGAGTAATGATGCAATTGCCCCAGACAGCAGATCTAATTCCCCTGGATTGCTAATAACACCCCTGATGTCCAGACACTATTTGGAGCCACTCAGCCCCATTTAGGTTCATTTGCTGGCTCACACCCCCGTGCCCGAGAAGTGACTGCAAGATGTGCGTGCCATCCATCAGCAGCTCTCACCCCCTGCCTCTCCCAGAGGGATGCACAGCCCTGCTCCTGATGCTGCAAGGGCACTGAAGGTGCCCAGCTCAGGGGGGACAGGGGCTGGGCACACACCTGAGAGCCTTGTCACAGCTGTCCATCTCCTGGAAAGCCTGACCAAGGGATGGGGCTGGGCACACACCTAAGAGCTGTGTCACAGCTGTCCATCTCCTGGAAAGCCTGACCAAGGGATGGGACTGGGCACACACCTGAGAGCTGTGTCACAGCTTTCCATCTCCTGAAACCCTGACCAAGGGATGGGACTGCCTGACAAGGGATGGGGCTGGGCACACACCTGAGAGCTGTGTCACGGCTGTCCATCTTCTGGAAAGCCTGACCAAGGGATGGGGCTGCCTGACAAGGGATGGGGCTGGGCACACACCTGAGAGCCTTGTCACAGCTATCCATCTCCTGGAAAGCCTGACCAAGGGATGGGGCTGCCTGACTTCCCAGCCTTCCCCAGCCACAAGTGCTGCCCCAGCACAAGTCTCTGGAGAGGTGCGCAGTCCCTAGTGCACAACCCAGCCTGGGTTACTGGCATCCTGTCCATTATCCATGCTATCATTTCCATGTTTTCAGGCTTTCCATATTTTTTGATGAGGACATGTGCGCACTGTGAACTTTAACTCTCCTGGAATAAGGAGAGGTATAAGGGAAGAATTGTCCCTTTAACTCTGTTAGAGAGAAGTCAAGGAGAAAAATATGGAGGACATTTGGTGATTATGAAGGAAATAAAGAGTTTCCCATACTCAGCTTCCCACTCCTCACACATACTCAGCACAGAAAATCCCAGAGAGGCAGAAATCCTGCTTGGAAGCATCCTGAGATGCATCAGAGTCACACAGGAGCTTCATACCCCAACCCACATGCATGACTCACAAGCCTTCCCCCACTATGCTATATCATGAAATGTTCTGCCATTACAGGCCACACTGGGCCTTTTCCCCATTTGGCAGAAGTTCCCATGCATTCACCTTCCAAGGCACACAAACAAGCCACCTACACAGATGGGGGATCCCTCCAGGACAGAAGCTGTGGGAGATGGCTGGCTTGTCTTGTCAGACAAGCAGTGAGAGCCATGCCAGAGAGTTTGGAGGAGGTGAGGAGCCAAGGACAGAGAGGGTTTATGTGGAGGGGGCTGATGGAGGAGAAGCAGTCACAGTTGTCACTCAGACTGAATCAGTGACAGTGGGCTGTGACTGATTGCCCCAGACAGGAGCCATGAGCAGAAATTTGGGGGGTGTGTGCCCTACCACCAGCCACTGCAGCTGGCCAATGTTGTCACAGTGTCCAAAGGTGGAACTACGGGCTGGCTCACCAATCCTTTTCACCCCTCAGCCTCGGGTTAATGGGATGGGAAGGAACTCAAGGTCTAATTTTGGCCTCATACTAGAGGGTGTGCTAACAAATTAGTTTCTTGATGTTCTTGCAGGGCACGTTCACAAATTCCCTCAGAGAGCACGCACTAACCAGTACTAGTCATCAGCCTGGGCAGGCACAGAAAAGAGCCAGAGGCCAGAATAGCTCCAGTAGGTTTCACAGACATCTCAGGAGAGGTGGTGACAGCAATTCTGCTGACAGCCTGTCTAAAGGCCATTGCAAAGGCGCTGCATAATGCACATGCCTTGCTTGACCTACGGTTTTTGATGCAGACCTTGTCCATGAGACCTGAAAACTACATTGTAGATGAAAGTCATAGGATTTAACAACCAAAGAGCATCCTGCAATGCCCAAGTCTGCTCCTGTAGGTCCTCTGAGCAGGAACTAGTGGTGAATGCACCAGGCCAAGCATGGTAACTTGCATTCAGGACCTGTCTTCTGTCTCTGGCTCTGTGTCCCTCCAGGTACAATCTCTCCTGCTCCCCAGCCCAGGTCTCCACCCTTTCCTGGCCAGCCCCACCAGCCCATAAACCATCATCCTGCCCCACAGCCACAGTGCTGTCCCCAGTGCAATGGATCCCTGGCAGCACAGCCAACCTGCTTATTTACACCAATCCAATTTATTTTATTTATCAAAAATATTTGCTGTTATTTTTATCTCAAATACTTTCTGACCCAGGTGACATAAACAAACTGAGACAATGCTGACTGATATTTTAGCTGAGTACAAGTCTCAAACAAAACAGCTGCTCTGCAAGAAGCTGTGATCCCCAGTGCTGTTGCTCCCATCTGGGTCTGAGTGGGCTCTGTGACACTGGGAGGCTCATGCTGGAGAGTAATACCATTAAAGGATGGGATGACACAACAACAAATGGATTTTTAGCAGAACACAAGCCATGAATGTTGACACTAGCTGGTGACCATGTGTTTTGTCTTAAACCTGTAAGAACTGAAGAAAGACCCAGATTACTACAAGTATCATTTTTTGTTTTGTTATTGTTTACTGGATTTGGGAGTTGTTGCTTTTTTCCCCCCGACAGATGCTGGCATGAGTAGATGGCAATAGCATGGTCTTATGCATTTAATACAATTTTCTGGATTCTAGCACAAAGAATATATTAATTATTTAACAGGGCAAGAATTGAATGTAAAAATGCCTCTGGTAATCCTGAACTATAGATTGATCTGTATTTATACATGTTTTGCTCTTATGAGTTGCATTCTTAAGACTTTCCCTCAGTGAATCATGCATCAATATGATCCTGATTCATGCCAGTAATCAGCTACCAGCACAGGGGTACACTCTGCCATTGACAAGGTATCCAGCCTTGCTCCAACATCAGGGACTAGCCTCATTCAAAAACATATATATATATATATATATATATATATATATATATATATATATATATATATATATATATATATATGTGATACCCAGGCAGTGGCCATGGCCATACGCAACTTGGTCACCAAAGTTACTGACCCCTTTGCTCTGGCGGGGCAGCACTGCAGCTCATGCTCCAGGCCAGCTGCTGGAAGGGGAGCTGGTGCCATCACTCTCTGCTCAGAAGGTGCAGGGACACTCCAAGGCATGCCAGAGTCCTGCCAGCATTGTTACAGGTGGAGCCTACCAAGTGTTTCCCATGCACTGGTAGAAATTTGGCAGAGGGGGGAGATGGGAGATGTGGTCTCTGGGACATGCAAGCTGCTGGCAGTCAGTGGTGTCTCACCCCTGTACACAGCAGGAGCTCTCCAGCTCCTTCTGAGTTGGTGATTTCCCTATGTGCTGCTTTCCTGTCATGTCTGTGAATGCCATAAGCACTTGTCAGCCATGCCTGAAGTACCATGTTCACTTCTGTCCCAATAATTCAAGAGAGACACAGAAAGAGGGTCCCAAGCAAGGCTATGAAGATGAGCAAAGAACTGGAGAACCTGCCCTTTGGGGAATGACTGAAGGAATTATGTTTTTAATCCTCAGGGAAGAGAAGACTCAGTGTGGACCTCATTAAGCATTCCAGTGCTAAAAGGGTGGCTACAAAGAGGATGGATGTCCCCTTCTCTTTACAAGGCAGCTCGTGGAGTAGACCAGAGGTAACAGGTACAAGCTGCACCAGGAGAGCTGGAGAGCTTTCATCACAACATAAGAAAGAAATTTTTACAGTGAGAACACTCATTCACTGGAAAAAAAACCCCAGAGATGTGGTGAAGTCCCTGCTGTCAGAGGTTTTTAAGATGCAGTTGGGTAGGATGCCAGGTCATGTCATCCAGCCTCATTCTCCCACAAAAGGTGAACCAGATGATCTTTTGAAGTCCCTGTAAACCTGGGCAGTTGTATGACTCTGTGCTTATTGCCCTGTATGAAAACAGATTTTCCAGTCAGAGTTCTGCTATCTTAATGATGGCATCGTAAGCCTGTACATCCTTCTCCTGTTCCAGCTCTGAGTATAATCATGTCCCAGTTATGAATGTACTTCCTCACAAATGGCAAATGGTAGCACAAATGGCCACGTGGTAAGCAGCTCTCTTCCTCTGAGACTGTGGGTCTGGGAAGGGCCATGGAGAATCTAGCTTAGGAGTCCTTAAGAGCAGGCATTTTTCAAACCCATGAAACCACAGACTTTTATACTTCAGGCACTTGATACAGCTGAAAGTAATTGCTCCAGTGCTGAAAAACAAAATTGTTCTCTAGGGATGATAGTGTTCTTTAGTTAAAATCACAGGAAAATAAATAACTTACTTTTCTAAGAGAAAGCCAAAAATGTCATTTAGTGCAGAGCAATCATTCTTAAAAGGCAGCACTTGTCTGACACGACTACAGAAACAGCACTCTTCTCAGGAAGGAGCTTCTGTGGTTATTATTGTAATTCGTGCAGGTCCAGCTGCCTTGCCAGCAGCATGTGGAGCAGCTTTAATCACCATTTTAAACTAATGTGGCAGATATTTATGATAAAAACAGTGGTGTCAGCTGTGTCAGATGTTGTAAAAAAAACCTCAAAACAATCAGCTGTCAGATTGATTAAAAACCCACACATTTTCCTCTGAAAGTGCTGAGGTAATTTGGGAAAAAAAAATGTAAAGAGCAAAATTAGTTTAATCAAACTATTTCAATGATAAATTGCAGCTGGAAAAGCCTCCTGGGGTTACAAAGAACGTGTTTATAATTGTCAGGTGTGTCAAAAGGAAGATTAGACAGAGATATTTTACTGACAGGGGAGAAGAAGGGAAAGTTGTTTCTCTCAGTTCTCTGCTGTTGGAGCATCCCAGGAGTGCCATATCCCACCCAACACGGCCAAGTGGTGTCCCCTGACTGCGGCCTGCCCTCCTCAGACTTGCACCAATGAGAACACTTAACTCCACAGAAAGAGTCAGGAATGGTGAGAAGCCACCCAATGACTTACTCTTCTGAGCCTGCTCCTAAAACAACAGCTTGGGGTGCAATGATGGATCCTGGTCTGGCGCTGCCTGTCCTGCTGGGGCCACACAACAGGGCCAGCCTGTGGCTGTGCTTTGCTGTGGTGTTGCATCAGCCCTCCTCTCACCACCTTGGTCACGGCTGGCCAGGACCAGGCCTCTGTGCTGGGGCTGGCAGGAACAGCAGGTTCCTGAGAGCCATAGTTCCAGCGAATGCACCTCTGTGGGGAAATTCATCCTGCTCCTCTCTGCTCGCTGTGCAAAATGATAAGGTCATCGGGTGAAGGTGGGGCTGAACCAGTTTTGTTTATGTGGTATGTGCTGTCATAATCCATGCTTAAGAGTAAGCATGTTAGAAGGGACACATAGGAAAATGATCAGACAGTTCTGTGTATTAATCTTAAATTTGAGAAAAAAAAAACCTAAACTCATCTCCTTGGTTGTTTCTGTATTTTTAATGGGAAAATTAATATGGGGAAACAGAAAAATGAAACAAGCTGATCACTCAGTGCCATGTGTTAAATGTTATCATTCAAGAGTGTTGTACACAGAAGACAGCAAATATTGTAGATATGTCAGGGATGATTCAATGTTACTGAAATAACTTGAGAACATAAGCTCTCCTTTCCACTGTCAGAATAGCTAGACGTGTTTGATTTAGTTCATTCTGCTGCGCCGTGTTGTTCTGCTTTTTCTGCTAACTCCACAATTCAACCTTACAATTGGGAATTCAGATAACACAGCCCTTCACTTCTGATCTTAGCTGAATACCAATGCCATAATTTTATGCTTCCTTGCCTTCTCTACTCCCTGACCTTTCATGTTTCTTGAGGGACATCTCATTTCCTCTGGCTTTCAAAACACCTTAACACTTATTTCTTTATATTGGTGATACAATTAAGTACACATCCTTAATTGAGTTACAAGCAAATACATAGAATAATAACAGGGTGTTTATCTTTGTCAACCCTAGACAGGTAATTAAAAACTCTCCTTCACACTCTTCTAGGCAAACAGAACCCTTTAAACTGATATGCCGCCTTTTCATAATGTCAATAGACTGTCTTCTCCTCTCCTCTGTTTAGATGGCCTTGTGTATCCAATAGAAAATGCAAATTTGCCTTACTCAAAACTCAGCTGGAAATAAACCTAACACTCCTATTAGTCTAGTTCCTCTGGTTCAGAGTACACTGAATTAGAATAAAAAGTTACTTCATTACTAGAGCTGACAGAGCACAATTTCAGAGGTCATCCCTTGGGTGCAAAGTCTGTTCAGATTTTCAGTGCAATACTTCCTGCTATGTGCTTGGATTTAACATACATATCAGCTAGGCAGAGCAGCAGGTTTTCATCTGTGGTAAACTGATGTGGCTCTATTAAAGGTCAAAGGAGATGATTTCCATCAGCTGAGGACATTGCTGACCTGCCATTCATATCTTGTCCCTTTGCCCTTCAGAAGAGGAGGAAACCCTCTGGCATTCAGCAAGGTATTGACAGCCAAAGGCTCTGTTGAGGGACAGCTGATTTCAAAACATTTCTGTAGGGCTGTTGAGGAGGAATGGTCACATGCCAAAGGCTCCAAAGCACAGTCAGTTTGCATTTTGTAATCAGCATGCCACTGGCTGAGACTTGGGCTCAGCCTGTAACCTGACCTGGGATACCTCAGTTTGCAGAGGTCTGGCTTCAGCTTCTAGTTTGCTCTGCTCTGTATTCCTCCTCTGCTACCTCCAGGGATTGGTACTTCTCCTGCTATCTTTTCAGTAGATTTGTGTTCTGTTTTATCATTTTCCACTACAGGCCCCAGAGATCTTAATCCTCCTGAATTAAAAGGTACCCACAGGAACACAGACTACAGAGCCTTTTCAGCCATGGGAACAGCCATTTTCCAGCTTATGGCTTCTGATGAAAGCCAGTTACAAGCATTAGGATGGATGCACTCCAATCCAGTGTTGTGTGGATTATGGATCCCACTGTAAACAAGCCAGCTCATAGTAAGAAATGCAAGGAACATTTGCCCTGAAATCACTCCACCTTATTTTCTGCAAAATTGCTCTTACACATATATCATTGCTCTGCTATAGAGGAAAAAATATGTAGAGCATAAATATTGACATTCATATTGTTCATACTTGTACATGCTAAAGAAATCATTATTTTTTTAATGCTTTCAATAAAGATGGTTGTTGGAAAGTTAAGAGAGGGAACAAACACCTTAGCAGTGCCTCACAGCAGTTCTGTTTCCTTGGAGATATGTTTTAATGTAGAAATAAATAAGAAAAGCTCACGGTTCACAGCAATGTGCTCCTTTTACCTAGTGTTTTAGACAGAAAAGAAGTGTGAACATGACAGTGCCTTACCCCAGTGGTGATGTTATGTAGCCTCATATCAGTGGTACTTGGTTTTTAAATGCTCCCTTGGGGAACATGCACTTATTTGCAATTGAACTATACATAACAAATAATAATTTCCTATTGCTATTGTTACTTGTTTATTATACATCAGTATTTCCCCTTGATAAATGGAGTTTTGGAGAATTTTCAAATGCTCAGACAGAAAAACACTCACAAAGCCACAAACCCAAAGCTGATCAGTGTGGCTTGGATATATCATTAGGTGAAAAACACTCGGGTGCCCAAAGACATGTCCAGATGTCAGACATCTTTTCTCAGAGATGTACAAGTAAATGAGTCCCTCATTTCAGATATATTTCTGCATCACAAAATCAAACAGAAGAGTTCTAGAAAAGAAACAACATAGAGAAGATCTTGATTGCCTGTGAGCTGGAGTAGCAGGCAGCCAGACTGAGGGAGTGCAAAGTTGGAGAAAAGGAGACAAAAGGAACAGAGAGCAGGATTATCAGGCCAGTAATACAGGTACCAACATACAGGTACAAACTCCAGAAAGTGAAACAAAGAAATGGGAATGGTGAAAAGTGAGGAGAGTAATGAGGAAATAGAAACTCTGGAGGAGACCAGGAGCGCTCAGACATACTGCTATGGCCATAAAAGGAGGAAACAGAGCTGAGTCCAAGAGCCAGGAACTGGCAAGGAAAGAAAAACCACAACAGATCCAGTCAGGTTTGTTCCCACCTGCCATACACCACATAGTGCTGACTGGAAATGACAACATTTGGTCTGTCCTTGCAGGGTCTCTGCCTAGCAGATATTGCAGCTGATTTTCTCTGTTTATGACACTTGTCCACACTTGCTTAGGGCAGAGCAAAGTGAGAACTAGAACTACCTGAGACCTGGTGGAAACAAACATTTAAGCCATCTTTAATAGTGTGCCCAAGACACCTGCAACACAGGCAAATTCAGCTGAGTTGAGAAAGTTGCTATATGAACAAGGGTCCCAGATGCTAAAATTTATGATTGTATCTTTCCCCTGCTTGAGGTGTTTCTGTCCCTTATTAAGAAAGACATAGTTCAAATTGTTCAGTTCTTTGAGAAGAAAAGCAACTACATAGCATCTATCATTGTTTGATCATGTTGAATCCTGTAAAGAAAATTAAAAGCAGAAATCACTGGTGTGAAGCGACATGCAATTTGAACTGAAATAATGTTACTGCAAATCTCATCTGTAGGGAACCATAGGAAATGGAGTTGCCAGACTACCTTAAAAATGAGCGCTGTATTTTGAAATGTGGAGTTATTTTCAAGAGAACTAATTTTCAGTAGAGGGAGCTGCAGGATAAGGTCAGACTTAAAAGTCTGAATAGCAGTCACTGCAGCAAGGTAGATTTAAAAGTATTTATGCTAACATGCAGAATTATTAAACAGTACCAGAAGGTTTTTTATCATAAAATTATTTAAACTTTAGAGAACTCTCCACTGCATCTTAGGGTGTGGAAAAACAAGTGACGTACATAACTGCATCTCATTGCATTGTTCAATGTTTTACTGAAAAACAATCTTCTGTTTTCCTGGATTATAGGCACTGATTTGTAATACAAAGACTCCAGAAGCAAAACAAAGCTATATTTCTTCCCTTATTGAAAAATAGTGGCAATATTTCCAATATGGTAACTGCAGACTGCACATTCAGAGATTCAATCAGTGCACATGGGAGAGCCATAGGCAGAGTTCTCTCTGCTGTCTCCATCCGCTCATATTTGCATGCAAAATAATCTGCTCCTACCCAAAGGCAAAACTCGAGTGTGTGCAGTTTTCTGTGGCTGTGTCATTTCCAAGGGTTATCCTTTAGCCTCAGCACGCACTGAGCCTTTTTCCCCTGACACGTCTGTACCAAGGCAGGCCAGGCAGTGACATCTGAGCTCTGTGCTGTTCACAGATGTTTAGCATTGCTCAGGCTGGCAAGAGCCTTCTCTGTGCTGACACCACTGTGTCGGCAGTGTCAGCCAAGATGGAAAAACAAGATCTTGACAGGTCCTTGAACAGAGAAAAATGAGGTTACAGCAAAATATTTGATGTTATTTACAAGCCTCAGACTACATCCAAGAATGCAGGCATGTCTTCCAGTGGACCGGCATGAAGAGGCCTCAAAAATAAATACACTTTGTCACAATTATTTCAGCATGTCAAATTGCTTCCAAATATTCACAGTCAAAAATATGCTGTACCACAGGAGTGGCAGCAGTAGGGCTGCTCTTCAGTCACTCAATTCACTGTACCAGTTCTCTCCATGACACATCCGTGTCACCTGGCGTGTGACACAAACACAAATGACAAGGCTATGCTCTTCCACCTGAATTCTTATGCACCCCATAGGCCCTGCTGCCCTGTGAAAAAGGTCATGATGCAACAACATTTCAGTGTCAGTATTCTTCCTGCTCATTGGGAGGTTTTAACAGGCTGGTACTCACAGAATCACAGAATATGCTGGGTTGGAAGGGACTCACAAGGATCATCAAGTCCAACACCTGGCCCTGCACAGCAACATCCCTGCAAGTCACTCCATGTGCCCAAGAGCATTGAGCTCTGTCAGGCTGGTGCTGTGACCACTGCCCTGGGGAGCCTGTTCCAGTGCCCAAATGACCGTGGGGTGAAGAGCCTTTTTCTAATATCCAATCTCAACCACCCCCAAAACAACATCAGGCTGCTCCCTCAGTGTCACTGTCACCACAGAGCAGAGATCAGGGCCTGTCCCTCCTCCTCCCATCATGAGGAAGTTGTAACTGCAGTGAGGTCTCCCCTCAGTCTCCTCCAGGCTGCACAGACCAAGTGACCTCAGCCACTCCTCATATGGCTTCTCCTCAAGGCCTAGCTGGCTGCGAAAAGAGAAAGGCAAATTAGCAAACAGGAGCTTGGAGAGAGCTTTGGGTAGGTAAAAAAGCCTCCATGCTGTGCCCCAGAGCATCTCAGAAGCCGTGCTGCCCAAGCCATTACCTAAACAATGGAGCATCAGTAACTTGCTGGTGGCCACCACTCATGAGATCAGGCTTACTATGTGATCTAGGACTTGCTTCAGGACCTTTCAGCCTTTGTAGTACAACATACCCACCTACAAATGCTTTATTTGTAGATCAAGTCCTTTATTACAGCGACTTTAGATGGTCACTGTGGTGAGAGAAGGATGAGAATCTTGTTTCTTGATCAGAAGGCTTGATTTATTCATGTAAGATATATAATACATTATAACTATACTAAAAAGAATAAGAAGACAAGTTGCAGATTGCTGCTCAGCTAAGAATAGAATAGAAAGAATGAATAACAAAGTTCTGTGTCCAGGGAATCTGTCCCTGAGCTGCTCCTGTGATTGGCCTTTAATGATACACATGGAAGATGAGCCAATCACAGGGGCACCTGCTACATTTCACAGCAGCTGATAACAATTGTTTACATTCTTCTGCTGGGGCTCTGCTTCCCAGAAGATGGACAAATGTGAAAGAAAGGGTTTCTATGAAAAAATGTCTGCGACAGTCCTTACTTGCCAGTGCACTGGCTTCTAGGCCTCACTGCTTTCAGTGAGCTGGCTGTGTTCAGCCCCTGCAGCTCTGCTGCACTGCAGTGCACAGCCACCAGTCCATTGCAGACACTGCAATGCCTCTGTTGCCCTGCAGTGCACAGCCACCAGTCCATTACAGACCCTGCAATGTCTCTGTTGCCCTGCAGTGCACAGCCACCAGTCCATTACAGACCCTGTAATGTCTCTGCTGCACTGCAGTGCACAGTCACCAGTCCATTGCAGACTCTGTAATGTCTCTGTTGCACTGCAGGGCACAGTCACCAGTCCATTAACACCATCTCTGCCCTCTGCTCTGTTTCCCAGGAGCTGTTCTGTCTGTCCCTGTTGGTTGTTGCTCCCAGTGTCACATTGGCATTGTGGAGGCAGAGCATGGCTTGTGTCAGAGCCACCAATGCTGTGCACATCCTAGCACAAGCTCCTTTGCCATCAATTCTCCACACTGGTGCTTCTGAGGGCTACAGGTCACCCCTGCTCACCCACAGCAGCTGCCCACACATGGAGATACCCACCTCTTCCTCCTGGGTTCCCAGCACACATTTCAATGTGTATGAAAGACAACAGCTGCATAGTCATCAACAATATGAACTCTTCTGCTAAAATGTCTGAGGCCCCAACTCAAAGATAATACCACCTCATTTCCTGATGGATGTCAGCTGATTACACCTTCATGTGGCCCACAGCCTGTTGGTATTGTCGAAGGCATCAGTGGATGTCAGAAAAAAGGGCACAGCAGGGGTCATTATGGACCAATGTGAGTTGCTCAATCTTTCTGAATACAGCAGAGATGCATCCCCGCCTGAGTGGCTTCATGAAAAACACAAAACCCCCAGTAATTGTATTTCTTTCCACTGATCTTGCATTAACCGCATAGGAAGGCATTTTCCATTCCACAGGAAACTCTGTCTGTCACTACTGCAGGATGTATGCAGTGTCCTGGAACTGAAGAGAATTCAAGCTCAAAAAGAGAATTTGTGCCTTTAAATGGGAATAACATTCACTCCCTTTACCACTGCCCATGCCAAGTGGAGAACAGAATTATGGTATCTCAGTAGCTTTGCTGGAAGGTAGAAACCAGAACTCCTGGTAGAAACCCATGCAAGCAGCCACAGCCTCCCACTCCCCTTGCATGTGCAATGTGAGGTGCATTGTGTTGAGTTACTTCAGTAAGGGCAGTGTGAATCAACAACTCTTTCTTGGCCTCCTTTTTCCTCTATTTCAGCTTCAGTGAAAACACTGAACTGAGTCACTTTTGCTAATAATTTCCTGCTGTGCTCTCTTATAGCAGTGTTTCCTCCAACAAATGAAGGCAGGGCAGACAGCAATGGCCTACAGTCCCAAATCTGAGCAAGTGACACAGGTACAGTACAATGCTTTATTTACTGTGTGGGTGAGTTTGGACTACCAAGTCTGCATAGCCAGTGATCTTTGGATATTCCTGCTCACTGCATCCCTCTTCTGCACTGGTCCATGCATTAGTGCCTGCTGTTCCCACCACAAAACTTCAGAATGGACTCCCTGAGCACAGGAAGTAGCAACCTTGTGCTTCTTTCCCACCTCACTTTCTTCCACTGAAAGTCTGTAAAGTCTGTAAAGTCTTTAATGCAGCAAAAAATACAAATTCTGTTGGCTCAAAGCTTTGCCTGCACACAGAGGAGAACAAATAGTATTATCTGCTGTTCTGGTGAAAGAATACGCCTATGTTTACTCTTTCCCAACCCTACTACCAATGTGTTGAGGATTTTCTGAAAGTCCTTACTAGAAAATTACAACCACAGCAACATCCAGGTGTTCAGGTTTTGCCTGTTTTCCATAGAAAATTCAAACACTCTGAGACACAATAGAAATAAGAGGTTCCAACTATCTGAGAGCTACTTATTGGGTTGTTCTTTGGTCTAGGGGCAGGGCAGCATCTACCAGCAGAGCAATCCTCAGAGCAGTACTTGATCTGATAGGCATTGCTGAGGGGAAATGTCTACATTAAATGCATCCATCAGAGCTTTAAACAGCATTCTGTGAAAGCATGGTATCTAGGTACTAAACAGAAATTGATTTGATTGAAGACTTTATGCAACGACTTATTCTAGAGCAGTCCTGTCAGTACCAGCTCTCTTGTACAGAGCCCCTTCTTTGGTGGTAAACAAAAATCAGCTTCAAGTGGTTTTTCTTATCAATAAGTAGTTGGATATTGTAGGGTTTTTCCTTCTCTGTCTGAATAGTAATACTGTCTAGGCAAAGAACAGGAGACTGAGAGCCAACAGAATAGCCCAGGGAGCGAATTCCCCAAAGGCAACAAGCTGCTCTCTGTGCCCACGGGTAAATACAGCAAGGGAGACTCAGCTAAGTGAACGACCAAGAGTTTCTAACTCACAGTCTTTAAGAAATCTGTTTTGAGAGCTAATTGGGTTTGCTGAATATCCACCACTGAAAGCTCAAAAGAACAGATTACACAAACACGTTCTAGGAACTGTACAGGTATTTCATAGGGAAGAATTTTCTGTGGGGACTTCCCCTGATGTTACAAGACCTATGGGACAGAGCCTTAGCTGGGGTGAGTTGCTATCCCACCACCTTGACCTCAGCAGCATTGAAACACTAACCTAGCATTTCTTCTTGTTGTCCAAACTCCCCTTTCCTAAAATACAGCTGCTAAATATTAACATGAAAAACGATATTACATTCAATAGTTCAACAAGATTACATTCAATAGTAATTTCAGAATGTTTCATATTGCTTCAGGAAACCATGAAGGTGCTTTTACAGTTCTCCTTTAGCAGCTCTTCTGGCTATGCTGCTGTTATGGTAAAGTTTGTGAGTGGAAATACAGAGGGTGACACAGCATTTTTTTAGAAATATGTCTTCATAACAGTGATGAAGCTTTTATTCTCTCTACCAGTTGTAAATAGTCAAACTTCTAGCAATCTACTCAAACCTTTAGAGCTAGCTTTATTGTGCAGTTATGGTACATGTACCCAGACAAAGCTGTCCAGAAGAAAAAAATGGGGAAAATATTTGTATTTTGTTTTATTTTTTGTTTTATTTTTCTTTTTTTAATATTTATTTTGCAGTTGATCTCTTTCATCCTTTCCAGAATTCAATTGTCATGGATTTTAAAATTTGCATCACTTCTGTTATTTGTTCAGTGTTTTTCCTTTATGAATAACTATTTTTCCACTTTTATTTTTCCTCTCCTATACTACTGAAATATTGAAAAAAAAAGATTAAAAATGTGAAAGGATAGAATGTAAGAAAATAGTGCAGAAGGTAGTCTCACTCCTGAGGAGTTGCAGCTGTATTAATTACCAAAGATTAGGAACGGGCCTGCCCTTAACAGGCCTCAGCTGTGTCCAATGAGGATGAGTGCTATAAAAGAGTGGGCTAGATAGTGTTTGTTGGCTGTGCTGTGAAGAAGAAGGAGTCAGTGCTGTAAGGAGTTGCCCATGAGAAATCACCAAGAACATATGAGACTTTTGCAATAAGATGATAACATAAAAACCTGCTAATTTTATTTGTTGTTGCAGGATTTTTATAAGATAAGCCAGAAGACTGCACCTTAGACAAAATAGCTACCAACAAGAGCAAATAATCTTTTCAGACATGCAAGAGTCATAAAGGAGCTAACATTTTTTTGTAGACAACCTCATTGGTAATTTTGGTAGGTACATATTAGGAATCATTTCTCAACAGCAGGAAATTGACTAAAAAAATAGTTAATCCTCTCATTGCAGAGTGTTTGAAAGGAATGACTGAAGAATGAATATCCCACCCCTTTCTAATTAATTGGACTAGTCATGTATTAATCAAGAACATGCATAAGCCTTTGTGAGATGTAGATCATGTGGGTAAGAAAAGTCTGGGAAGACTGCTCCTTCATTATGGACAGAACTCATTTACTGCAACTCAAACACCAGTTAGAATCTATTAAATTACTTCACTCTCCTGTTGAAAAGTTGAAATAAGAACAAAGTCACTAATGAGAATAAAAATGAACTCCTATTACTCATTTACTTCACAGAGATTGAGGCAGGAATTCTAGGGAAAGGAATTCTGTGTTCAGTTCTGGGCCCCTCATTAGAAGAGGTGCTGGATCATGTCCAGAGAGCTGGGGGACATGTCTGGAGTGCAAGTCTGGTGAGGAGCTGCTGAGGGAGCTGGGAGTGTTTATTCTGGAGAAAAGGAGGCTCAGGGGAGACCTTATTACACTCTACAACTGCCAGAAAAGAGCTTGTAGCCAGGTGGGGGTCAGTCTCCTTTTTTGTAAAAAAGCAATAGAACAAGAGGAAATAGAGGAAATGGCCTCAAGTTGAGACCAGTATGAGCTGTAGAGACAAGTTGATCTTTGAAGTCTCTTCCAATTCAAGTTCCTATGAAGTTGTGACATGTGGGATCTCAGGATCTGAGTCCTGAGATGCCGAGCCACCGGGACCACCCTTGGGGGGCTCGGGACTCCTGGAATGTTGCCAGAAGTGTCTGGTGGCAGGACTTTGACCCTACACGGGAGACAACGCCTGTATGAAGATAAGAGGACTCCACCGGGGTGAATGGCGAAGGGATTAGTTAATTAGAGGGTGAGACACAGGGTTTAGGATTTCTGTACAGGGGGGTTTAGAGAAGTAAGATGGAGGAATTGGGGCGTGTCCTGTCCTTCTTCTTCTTCTTCTTCTCCTCCATCTTCTTTGGTGATGGTGGCACTTTTGGATTGGCCATTACTAAAAGTGCACCCAGCAATAAGAATAAATTATATTGGGGAAAAATGATAAATATTGTACACGTAACCATGGGTATAAAGATAGGTGGCTGTACGGAGGGCAGCACAGTGTGCTCATGGCTGACTGCTGAGCAGATCTCTGTCGGGCTGAAAGAAAATCTTTTAGATAAACAATTAATAAACATAAAAACCGAAAGAAGAACTGAAGCCTCTTCTCGTCCTTCGATACGCGGGCTGTCCCAAGGCCACTCCAGGCCTTTCCAGGCCCTTCAAACAGCCGAAAACCCGACAGTGACAGAGGAGGTTTAGACTCCGTATTAGGAAAAACTTTTTCATGGAAAGGTTTATCAAGAATTGGAAAAGGCTGTCCAGGGAAGTGGCTGAGACAGCATCCCTGGAGGCAATTAAAAGACACACAGATGTGGCCCTTAGGGACATGGTTTAATGGTGGACTTGGCAGTGCTGGTTTAAGGATTGGGCTTTAAGATATTAAAGGTCTTTTCCAACCTAAAAGGTTCTAAGGTCCTATTATTCTAATTCTGGAATTGCAAGACGTGTTTCTTGCAAGAGAAATTTCTGAGTCTAGATCGTCCTCCTCAGGACAGGGTAAAGAATGATTGAATAGCTTAGGGGTCAAGCTAAGGACAGGGAGGCCCCTCAGCAATTACAGTCAGGGGCAAAACAAAGTAATCTTGGGGAAAATTAATATAATTTACTGCAAATTAATACTGAAGTAAGACAAATAACCCAAACCTAAATGCAACACCTCTTCTCCCTCTCTGTTTCATTCCTATGCTCAGCTTTACATCTGACTCTTCTACCTCATCCCTCTGCCTTGAGCAGTGCAGGGAGATGGAGAAGTGGGGGTTTTAGTGAGTTCAACACTTCTTTCTCCGTTCGGAGGGGGAAAGCATCCCCCACGGTCCACAGTTCATGTGAAAAATACCTGCTCATGTATGTGCTCCTCTCCATGGCTGCAGCCCCTGCCAGGAAACTTGCTCCAGCATGGGCCCTCCATGAGTTGCAGTTTTCCTGAGGGCACATCCACCTGGCTCCAGTGTGAGGTGCTCCACAGGCTGCAGGGCAATCACATCTGGTGCCTGGAGCACCTCCTTCCCCTTTTTCACTGATCTTAAATGTCTGCAGGCTGCTTATTTTCCATTCACTCCTTTCACAGCTGTTAAGCAGCACTTTTTACCCTTTCTTATTTATCACAGAAGTTCTTAGCAATGCCATCCCATGAGCTCAGCTTTGGCCAGTGGCAGGTCCATCTTGGAGGTGGCTGGGGAAATGATTGTCCGACATAGGGGCATCTTCTGCTGCCTTCAGCCATAACTCCCCTCCTGCATCCCCCAAAGCCTTGCCACACAAAACCACTACATTTCAAAAGCAGAAGTGTCTGCAGTGCTGAAAAGCATGCTCTCCTTCTGTGTCCATTGTTTATCTACAATGAACATGTTTTACTTAGAATACATACTTCATCTGTGGCAATTATTGCAACAAAACTCTAGATCCCCCTTCCATTTACCACACTATTTATAGTATTATACATATTTATGCATCTTAGAACACCAGTTTCTTTTATTTCTACAGCAATTACAACTCTCAATACCTGCATTATAGTAAGTTTCATATTCAGTTTACCCTTGTAGAGTTGCTTAGTATTAGCCTCAGTCCAGCTTCACTAGCTGCTTTCCTCCATTCTCAGTGTTTGTTCACTCACACTTGCCACAAAGCTGTCATCAACCCAACTGGAAGGTTATGAATTGCTTCCCTCTGTTTGATCTTCGCTTTGTTTGATCTGCTTACAGTGGTTACATTAAGCATGCTACTGCCAGATTTCTGTCAAAGTGAGACTTTTTTTCAAATTAAGTTGTGAAAAGAAGAACACCAATGTGCTGTCGTACAACGCAGTTTTATTTCTTTAATGAAATGCCCTAGCGTCATAAAACAGAACACATTTTCTAATCTTGAAGCCAGCAAGATTGGGAAAAAAGAAAAATCAAAGCTGGTTTTCCTATATATAATTTCCATACTAAGATTACATTCAGAGAAAAAAAATCCCTAAAATTAAAATGTAAGAAAATTACTTACACAACTCTCTTAAAAATAAACGGGACATGTCATACAACTCACATATGGTGCTTTGCTACTTTAATATGCTACAAATACAATTATTTAAATGCAACTATGCAGCTTTTCTATGACCTATGGCCTTTAAATTTTATTATGTTGCAATACCTTTATTATTTACTTCACACTTCCTTACCATACTACACAATGATCTTTCATCCTTCTCTGGTGGCTTTTTCTTAGAAAGGAGACCTTCCCTGTGGCTTTCTTTGGAAACACCAAGCACTCCGTTGCAGATACGCAAATATTCAAAGCATTTCAATATACATTCACTATGAGATTAAGTCTCTATTTTTCAAGTAGGGGTCTCAGGACTTGCTAGTAAACTAATGGAAAAAGCTGGTTAGTATTTATTCCAGTTCTCATTGATGAGAATGTGCTCTGGATAGCTGCAATGCCTCCAGCTCCCTCACTGTTGGTAAGCTGAGTGTGCACCATTACCTCCTGAACAAGAATTACTGTAACTTCAAAGTCTGGGTACTCTCACAATATTCATGGATTAACCACAATAACCATAGACATTTTTTAACAAATGACACTTTCAAAAAATATTCACATTTGTAGAACTGCATAATTTCATTTTCAGTGGGATGTTAGTTCAAAAGTACTATTTTGCTTATTAAACATGGCTTTAAAAATACAGTATATGTAACACCTGTGTTAGAAGTGTCAGAAAAACATTGGATGGATCAACATTTCAACTCATTGCAGTAATAACGAAAGCAAAGAGCAGTAGTTGTGGAAAAGTATTCAAGTATTTTCCTGAAATACTATATAACAAAATAAAGATTCTAAACTTTGTATGATTGTACTTGAGGCAAATATAATTTGCAAGTGCTTTTTTTCATATAAAGCAATATGAATAATACTTTGTAGCAAATATATAGAACACAATTGTGACAATACACAAAGTAGGAATGTAAATAACTTCAATAGGAAAAAAATAACCTGCCATTTATAATAATATTCAAGTGCTTCAGTAATGAAATGACCAATCACCATGGCTTACATTAATCACATATATGAGAGACATGAAACTAACACAAACTGTATGACAGAAGTACCAATAAATATACATGAATACAGAATCATCAGCTGTTTGGATGCAAAAAAAATTCAGATGAAGTCAGTTTTAAAGAGAACTTTAAACTTAAAGAAACACTTTTAAAAAGATAAAATAGAACAGTGGCTGACTTCTGTCCTCACACAGAAATAAGCCTGTACAAGAAGAGCAAAATTTAGCCCCAACCCTGGACACAAAACATATATGTACCACAATACACAAAACTATATACAACTTAAAAATAATCACTCCATAGCTCTATATGACAGTCTCATGTTTTTTGTTATAAAAACAAATCAGCACAGTGAATTCATGATTTGTCAGATGCCAGTTTCTTCCCTTGGCTTCACAAAGCAGATTATTTTGTTTCACATTTAGTTAAATTATTTTAAGGATTTTCAATCATCAAATCATATTTCTAAACTTAACACTTTACCATCTTATTTTGCAAAGACATTTTAACACATGGAGTAGAATGTCCAGAGAATTGTGAAGAGGGAAGCTTTTAATATGTTAATATCATATATTATTAAAACCTAAAACCTGCTGGTGTTTGAGAACTTATTTATATTTTCCTTTCCTGTGCCTTCCTGATATTATACAAGTACTCCTGCAATTTGCTTGCAAGACTTTTCAGTTGCACTGTGTGGTATTCGGTATCATCCAAATAGTCATAAAACCTTTTATAATCCCAAAAAGCATGATGCAAGGAAACCTTCAAAGACAGAATATAGAGGATGAGGTGTAACCTGTATATAGTTGTGCTTTTATTTTTCAAATATCTGTATACTACTATTGTTATTACTTAAAGCCAGGAATGTGTGTTTGAATTGCATTGATAAGTTGCAAGGTATTGTCAGACTTACAAAATGAAATATTTTAACTAAAAAAAAGCAAATGACAACAATGTTGTCCAGCATTTAAGCCACACAAATTACATAACACTCCCAGCAGAAAACATCTTCTCAGACACTGAAAATGTCTTATCTTGGTGCCAGTGGGAAGTCCAATGTTTCATAACATTTAGATATTATTGCAACACAACTACTAAATTAGCTCTCTAGAAAAGCAAAGAGAATTTATCAGTCATCATGAATACACAGATATAAGCCAATCTCATCTTTTCTAACATAACAGATTACATTGCTCCAATATATATTTTAATGATTACAATGTTTTTTAAAAAAAGACACAATATAGTAAGATGTCTAAAATTATAGTGAAGCCATAAAAAAAATCTAGAAGTTTAAAATACTTGTCAATTTGACTAAAATGCATATTTACTCAATTTCCTTGAGCTTTTATTTTTTTCTTCTCCGCATTGGAGGAACAACGTCTATAGTAATTGTTCAATGCTACTCTGGCTGTGGGCAGCTTCCTCTTTACAGTCTTCCTCAATTCCCCTCGCAAACAGTTTCATTAACTGGCAGTGGACCCTGAAAAATACAGAAAATAGTAAGAAATAAATGGGTACAACATTTTTAATTATAGTAATTTAATTCTAATAGTCCATTAATTTCAAACAGCTGGACAAAGTTTCTTACACCTGACTGCAGAAACCACGCCCTCATTTTAGTTACAATCCTTCCCTGCTAAGAGGGCTGGATGCTTTCATGTGTCCTCTTTTATGCCCCTTGTCCACACAAGTAGTTCTTTGGGCACCTAGATGAGTAAATCTTGTATAATATACAGCATTTATAAAACTCCCCTTTGGACTGCTAAGGGATTATATTTTAACACTTGTATGTAAACATTATGGGTTTGGCTCCCTTTGTTCTAAAACAACAAACAAAACAAGGAACCAAAACTAATCCAAACAATAACAACAACAACAAAAAAAACTAACCAAAAAAACCTTTCAAATTTCACAAACTTATTTCCTAATTTGATTATTTGCACAACTGCAAAATTCTTTCTCCATATGTGAAGATTGGAGATAAGACTGTGCTGTGTGCAAAAAAACCCACAAAGTATGGGACACAGTATTTCTGTCAGGCAAAGATGCTTACTTAAGCAAATAGGAAAAGCTATTGCTCAGAGTAATGAGGCATTCCACACATTTAAATAGAATCTTTCCAACACCATCTTCACTTTCAGCACTTAAATCACATAATAACAGTTCCTAAGAAGTAAGTATGACTTCAAAGGTAGGGCCATACATCTCACTCAGAGTGATCATTTACAACATACATGGCTGCAGTATTCTCTGGAAAGGATTCAAAATGGTAACAAAAATATTAAGGTTTATTATCAGAAGACTGAAACTTGCTATGCACAGACATCTTTTTGGGATGCCTTTATAAGCATCCTTAAAATCAATGAGAAGACTCAATGTGTTCTGCTATATAGACAGAAAAATCAATGCTCACCTCACTTCAATTGCTGAACTATCCAGAGTTTCTCCATCACAATTCCAGGTGCTATTAACAATATTACAGCAACAGGTTGGATGATCTCTGCAGAACTGGCCAAAACGTTTCTTTCCAACGTCCATGACATTGCTTTCATTGTCTTCTGAAAGCTTTGATGTAAATTGAAAACACTTAACCCGATAAACGTCTACAAATGGAAAGTCAAACTACAAGGAAAAAAAAAAAAGCAAATCAGGCAATTATAATTAAATACATTATGCCACTCAGCATTTTGTACTCCAGGAAAGTCTGTCCATTCCCATTTTCTAGAGAAGCTTACCTGAGTATAAAGTGATACTTGCTTTTGAAAAACTGCACAAGTCAAAAAAAATACAAAGCCAAAATGAAACCTTACTTCTCAACGGTCAATGTATAATGCCTTTTATAGCAAAATGGTGTAATAAAAGCTGCATGGAAGACCATCCCACCCTAGATTTGCCTCCTGACTGAGGCCCTGGACTGCAAGGTGATGGAGATAAGAGACTCAGGTCTGGGCTGGGGTAGCAGAATACATGCACAGGAGGATTATGCCCAGCATCTTTGGGGTGGAGACCACAACCCCGGGCTATCACTTGCCAGGCTCAGCAGACCCACATCAAAGCAGAGAGGAGAAGAGGATCTGGATGTGTGCTGAAAAAGCCTCTGGTCAGAATCAGTGAATGCCCATCCTTTGCTGTGCAGAGGAGCTCCAGGGGCCTTCACCCTGGAAAGGTTCACCCTTCACATCCAAGGGACATCCACATGAGGGACAGCAGAGGGGGTGTCATGGCCCATCAAAGGCTGCCTCAAAGGGGTCCCAGACCCTACATACAATGCAAAATGATGCAACAGATCCACAGTCTTACAGGGGGCAGTGTCACACCTGCCCCCTTCAGGGGACACACCTGGATGTTCCCACCTGCCATTCCCATTACATTCCAAAAAACTAGGAATAATTTTAACTAGTTAATTCAGCTAGGAAAAGCAGGTCACTTAGAAGGCTGCTCTTAAAACTGAGGCTGCAGATTTACACTACAATATTGAACAAATGCTTTAATACAGGAATCATCAATTGAAGCGACAATACATTAGAGGATGCCTCCATCAGCCCTAAAAGCAACTTCACAGATACAGAGCTAACTATTCAGCAAGCTGCATGGAATACAGACAGGTCATTTAGCAAAGGCCATGGAGTATGTCTGTGCGTGTCTACAGGAAGGGAATGACAGGGAAGCAAATGTGAAAACCAATCTGTAGTGATGTACAGTCATCCTTTTCTTTTTGGTTTTTCTTCCACATTTTCTTAAGTTTTCAAGAAGGGTTTCCCAAGAAGGGTTTTTATGGTGGACACTAACCTGGGACATATGTACAACCTTGCATTTAATCTCACAGCAAAACCACCAAATCCCAGAGAAAAATGGGATAAAAGCAATTTTTTATTGCTTTTATGCACTAGATATGACATTAGTCCATTGCTCAGGTAATTTCCAGAGATGTTAATAAAATCAGGTTGTGACAAATATTAAATATGTGTAGTCACAGTCATAACTTGGTTTCAAGAGATATTAGAATCTAAAGCAGTGATGAATCTTCCTGTCTGACAGCTACAACACATGCAAGAAATAATTTTCAAGCTGAACGCATAAAGCTCATCCTGGTCACTAATATGTAGTAAAATACTGCTAAAAGCCTGCAGTCTACAATCAAATTGCAGTTCTGGTAACTTAATTCTAAAACACATTTTTATACAGTTCTCAAAAGTGATTTATAATTCTTCACCACATCTACCTCAACTATTCATGCTGTGAGTAGTTTCTCATGCTGTGAGCAGTTTTTTATGACAATTACATGAGGGCACAGTTGTGATAAAATAACTTGAAATGTCATTCAAACAGCAAATACATGGAAAATGTTACAAAACTGAGTTCAGATGGCAAAAGTGGAATTTTGTTAAAATGCTATGGCCAAGGAGTTGACTTTGGTAAAGTGTTTTGAGCTGCTTTTTTTCCCCATGATACACATGCTGAGATTGCATCATGCAAAATGCATAATTAAAAAAAAACCAAACCTGCTTTATAGATATTATTTCTGTCCTATAAGAATACCAATATTTACACCTTTGATGGACACTGTCAAAAGGAATACACACCTGATCATCTTGGTTTGTGTGCCTGACAAGATACCGTAGAAAATCAAATCTGGAGCATTTCCGAACTAGGATGAGGTCTGCTGAACCATCTGCCAAATGAGCTGCTGGTGAAAGACCTTTGGGACTTCGTGGACAGGCACAGCTCATATTTACTGCATTGATGGCTAGAAATTTCCCTTTTATAACTTTCCATTCTTCTTCACCTTCTGAAACACATCAATAAAGACATGGAGACAAGTAATCATTTGATCTATTCACAATAACACTAAAAAGCAATCAATGGCAACTTAAAATTCTTCCCTGGCCATATTCATGTACTGTCAATAAATATCTAAAATAAACTACATTTAAAAATAATATTTTTAAGTATCTGTTTTTCATGCACGAACAGAGAAAGTTGCTTTCTCCCTTCTGACTGTGACTACCTCCCATAACTGCTTGCCTGCTCTGGCATATGCATGTCAAATTCAGGGTCAGTGCTATCTGGGGAAACCTGCAAATCCATAAGAAAAGAAAGGACAGGCAAGTGACAACTCTTGTAGTGGCCAAGTTCAGAGGGATTAACTTTTTAAAATTCTATTTCTGCTCTTCAACTTGTTAATCTTAAATAAACAATGATGCAAGGATTGTAGTTTAGTATTTGGTTTCTGAAGTAATATTCCTCTTCTGCCTCAATGCAGCAACAATATTTTTAAAAAGTCAAAGGGAAGGGATGACTCAGGGCGCAGCAAGGACCAGCAGGCAGCACACCAGGAGTCTGCTTCCACTCCAGCGCCAAATGCCCCAAAATTAAAACTATTAACAGAGTTAAACCTTCCTTTGCAAATCTTCAGAGATTTCTGGAAAACAACACAAAGCCTCTTTTCAATACCTTGAAACTCTGTTGGAGACTACATGAAAACTGAATGTGTGCTGGCATTGATACTACCAGGAAGCAGAGACATTTTCTAGAACAAAGAAGCATTGGCAGGCAATGCAGAGCTGTTGTTGCCAAAACTGTTTTCTCTTGAATATGGATAAAATATATTAAAAATGCCTTTTTATTTTTAGATTAAGCATATTTTTCTTCCTTATCACAATAAGAAAAAGCCAAAAAGCAGCCATAACACTGTTTTTCTCCTACCAATGTAAGTGGACTCATTTCAAATGAACAATTCCACAGAAGTAACGAATGGCAGAACAGACTATGGACATGCATGCTGTTCTAAGACTGGGACGAGTGAAGTGCCATTAGGGGTAAAATTAAGGAGTGAACAAAAAATGCTTAAGTTTATTTATGTATACAAGGTAGAGATTTTGAGGAATGTTAACTGGTATGGACTTGAACATCTAACATGATTCAGTTCCCCACATTTTGGTTAACTTACAGTGATTTTCAAGGTGCTTTTCTGATGAGATTACAGATGATGTTTATGCTCTATATTGTATGTCCTGAAATTCTGATATTCCTTACTGTCTCAGTTCTAGGAACTTCACATTTACTTTAGAGAATCATTATTAAAATGGTCTAGATTATTTTGAACCTGAAGTCTGTGATGCATTCATTTTGAATTAACATGTTCCAGGCTCTATGCATCGGGAAAAATAAAAAGAAAATGTTTCTGAAGTATTTTGCAGTTGTTCACTCTTTGAACTTCTCTTGTTTTCTGGAATTTATTGAAAATTCTTACTATCCACTCTCTAGTAACAGAACAAGAAAAACAATTTTTCAGGAAAAACCATGTAAACCATGTGACAAAAGACTTAAGGAAAACAAAAAACTTTATCATAACTTTTCCATCTAGACTATCCCCTCTACATCCTGAGAAACAAATCAGAAATAGCAAGAAAAAACCATGGCTTTTAAAATTCAACATTTTTGCTTAATTTGCCACAGTGCTTTTTAGTATTGCTTGCTTTACTGCTGATCTTTTTATGTTGCTTTCAAACATGACATTACCAAAAGAAGCAATTTAAATCAGATTCAAAATGTGCATCTTAAGAGAGCTGAGACATATCTAAATGTCAGACTATAGAATGACAGTTCAGGCTGCAGGCAAACGACAAGACCCTGCTCTGAGACGAAGGTAACTGAACCAAACATAAACTACTGGAACTGGAAACAGTAGACATTTTCTGAGATGTTCGTAAAATACACAAACAACAAAATGCAAACATCTCCCTTTACTGATAAATTCTTTTGCTGTTTCTCTGAGAAGCATTAGTAATTTAGTCATCAGTGTGTCTAGATAGGTATTAACATTTTAAGTATGCTTAAGGTAAAATGTTTCTTTATGTTACTGTAATAGATGGTTTTCATCTGGTATAAATCTCAGCATGTTACCCAAGAACACCTTCACTGTTCAAAGTAAGAATGAAGTCAGGGTATCAATCACCTTTTAAATAAGCAACTCTTTTTATAACGATTTTGCAGTGTGTATCACTGTAACAGCACTAATTATTTGCTCAAAATATCCCACAGTAGGGCAGTCATAAGCAGGGAGTGCATAAGTGACACTCATCAGTGGCCTATTGTGTACACAACACTGCAAGTTGCTGAAATCAGCATAAAGGACTAACAGTCAACATTTACTCAGCACATGCACAGAGACTCCTGCACAATACAAAGAAATATGTTCAGCAACAGCCAATCAAGCATCCTTCTAAACTGGTCTGAATCACACACAAACCTGGTAGGCACAATGAAAGAGTCAGCCAAGACACCCTGCTGAGTGAAAAGCTTCTCTGAAGTGGAGATTTAACATCCTTTCTATAGTGAATCAAAAGTAGCTGATTGTATTTGCTCCTCACCAGTACTGCATGGATACGAGAATAGACTGCAAAGAAAGTCAGCTACCAGAAGTAGAATGGAAAAAAGTAAACAATATCCTACATAATCAGCTGCTTAATACAGCAATGTAGGCTACCTGCAATGTAGGCTAAAACTGTCTTGATTGCTAACTAACCTGTAGCTTTCTATTAGTTCCTTTGCTAGATGAAAGGGAACAAAAAGGCAGATTTAAAAACCAAACTAACCAACCAACCAACCAACCAAAAAACCAAACAACACACACAAACATGAAAAAATGCACATAAACCCCCTGACAAAGCAAAGAAAAAAGGTTGGCAATTATAACTACAATAATTTCTCAAAAAGACAATTTTTTTTACCAAAAAACCCACTGTCATATTTATATTATTATTTCTATGGATTGTTTATACTCTAAAAAAATGTCTTTAGCCGAATCTGGCCATAGATTAAAACAATCCAAGAAATAGTCTGATTTGACCATCTCTTGACTATATCAAAGATCTGAAAGCATCAGCTAGGATGAAAGCACAAAACAAGTGTAATGGGAATTCAAGTTGCACAGAAATCTTTATGCTAGCAGTGAATCTCCACAGTATCATAATCTTTTGGCTAACAAATGCCTAGAACCTGGTACAGTCACAGTACAAAAAACCTGCAATTGTAAGACAATGTAGGTCATAAGGACCAAATGCTTGTCAAGAAAATTATAATTGTATGCACTGGGCTCTACAATAAGAAATAAAAACAAAGTAAAGGCAGAAATAAGCACCCACAGGAAGTCTGCCTACTCTTTAAGAGGGGCTTATCCAAAATGATGAACCAAAGCTGGAGGCAAAACTCAAGTGAATCTACATTATCTTCCTCTAGCAAGGCCCCAGGTGTAGCAATATCAGTACTTCTTCCCATTAGGATGTAGCAGCCAGACATAAAGAGATACAACTGGGGGAATGACTGAAGAGAATTTATTAACACTTGTTTAAACAAGAGGAAAGAAAAGTGATACTCATTAGAAAAAAAACCCTACACAAGTGTGCACAGGGGTTAGAATGGGGATAAAAGAGAGAGTAAGGACAGCATAACTAGAGAAAGAGGACAGAAATCTCATTTATCATTTATAGTGAGTGTTGGTGGGATGTTGTACAGAAATACTCAAGTCCACTAGATCAGTTACTAGGTACAAGTTCACAGCCTCATAGTAGGGTGACATTTTGCTAATGAACACAAATTTTTAATCCTGATCTATTCTAAAAGTTATCTTAATGAACTGCTTCCTTCTATGACACCTCACAGTTTATCCATTGTCCTAGCTCACAGACTATTATTTTTGTTTAAGAAAAGAAACTAAACACACTGAAATTAGTATAATCTTATCAGAATTTTCTGAGGTTTGGCTAGAGAAGACACCTGTTTTTCACCTACTTAGAATCAGTGTCATAGAATAATTTTGTTTGGAAAAGATCTCTAAAATCAGAGTCCAAATGGCAAAATAACACCACTAAACCATATCTGCCCAAGTGCCACATCCATGTGTCTTTTGAACCCTTCCAGGAAACAACTTCCATGGTCTGCCTTTTCCAGTGCTTGACTACCATTTCTGTGAAGAGATTTTTCCTAATATCCAAACTAAACCTCCCCTGGCATAATTTGAGGTCATTTACTCATAACCTGGAAGAAGAGAAAGAACCCCACAAGCCTACAGCCACCTTTTAGGCAGTTGTAGAGTGTGATGAGGTCTCCCCTGAGCCTCCTTTTCTCCAGGTTAAACAGCCCCAGCTCCCTCAGCTGCTCCTCGCAGGACTTGTGCTCGAGATCCTTCACCAGCTCTGTTGCCCTTCTCTGGACATGTTTCAGCACCTCAACGTCATCCTTAAAAGTGAGGGGCCCAAAACTGACCACAGGATTCAAGGTGTGGCCTCACTAGTGATGAGTACAGGGAGGTGATGACACTTACAGGTGCTCTGCAGAAACTGAAAAAAAAATGGTTTACCAAGTAACTCAATGTTTAAAAAAACAAAATACATGCATACTTGAACTGCTATCTTCTGAAAAGGAATAATTTGTGTAATGCTACCACATTTTACTTTCTTTTGATAAATTACCTTCTTTCTTCAATCCATGTTCCTTGTTCTGTTCTGCCAGCTGTTTCTCACTTTGCTTGCAAATGTAACATCTGAAAACAAAAATACCATTCAATTCCTGAAAGACCTCCACTATTATTCATTTCAACTTTTTTATTTTACCCAGTCATTACAAGATCTTCCCCCACCACAAGATGCACTGACAATCCTCATGTGGCATGAATGATCATAGCCCTGCAGGCAGTGCAGTTATTTAAGCACAGTTCTAAAGATTACTGGATGTCAGAGGTAACAGCAGCAGAGAGCCAGAAGACCACACAGGCTGGAAGGGATCTCTGATGTGATCAAAGCTGGTCTCACAGGAGAGCTCAAAGTTGGTCTTACAGGACCAGGATGCTCAGTGTCTTCTTATTCAGTCAGGTTTTGAGGATCTGTGAGGGTAAAGTCCACAGACCTCTGGGCACCTTGTTCCAACATCTGACTGCTCTAACAGTGAAAGACACTGACATACTGGAGACACCCCATCTCACAACTGTCCTTGCTCATCCAAATTGCTTTTCTATTCTGGTTATCAAGTTTCTGAGTATCAGAATGGATTATTCTTGAACTCTGAGGAAGTACCAACTAACTCCCCTATGCCTCTTTGTACTCCAGGACAATCTCCCATGTAATCTTGCCAAGATATGCAAATAAACCAAAGTCCAAGGCTGCAATTCTACTTTTTGTCTCATTTACTTCTCTCAGAAGTTAAAACTCTATAATTTCATGGTCACCACTGCCAAAACTGCCCTCAACCATCACACCCCCACTTTTTATCTTCTGTAACAAGACTGGCAGAGCAGTTGTTCTAGCCAGCCTGTCAATCACCTGCATGATCAATCCCATTACCACACCCCAGGATTCTCCTAAATTTCTTGTGCCTGGCCCTACTGCCCTTTCAGCAGTTATCAGGAAGGATAACTGATAACTGATAAGGAATGCCTGTGAGGCACCAGCATTCCTTACTCCGTTCCTGAAACCTAGATGGAAACCTGGATGACGGCTCTCTCCCTCTGGAGCCTCCCCACCCTCTGGTGCATGAAGGCACCTGATGGGTCAGGATAGCTGCTCCAGCTGATACTCGAGTCTGATCCCCAGTGTGCCACAGCACTGGCACAGCAGTCTTACTGTTTCTGGACAAAGTTTGTGGCTTCTCTGTATCCTGCTGTGCTGTTTGGTGCTGTGACAAGTACTTTATGTCTGATAGTTAAATCCATATATAAAGAGGAATAATCAATACTACTGCATAACTTCAAGCAGGTGAAAGCAAAGAGAAAGGAAGGAGCACTGGGAGATTAAGGCAGGTCCCCTGACTAAAGAAACAAGTGAAGCATATCAGAAGGAATTCATACAGCATCATAGTAGTATACAAAGAAACAGGCTAAATAGGCTGATTCCTGAGAGGACTTGTCCTCAGGACAAGCCATGCCAACTGTTATGGCACTAAAACAACCGCTAACATTTCTAGATGCAGTTAGGATGTGAACAGTTGAGAATTTCTGAATTATTATTTCCATTTCTAGAAGCTACAACCCATCCAGATTTTTGATTTCTTAGTAGGAACACAGCATAGTATCCTCAGCATCTTGTAACTGAGTCCTGTGCTGTTATATTTTGCTTTACTTAAAACTGAGGGAGGAGGAGAACCAGCTAACAAAACTTTATTAGATTTTTGTTTAATGATCTGATAAAATGAGGAGTTCTTTTTAATGAGTCAATTATTGTTTTTACAAGCTTATCTCTTTTAGAGTAAGTGTTTTGATATTAAAACCAGCAGTTCTGTAACCTCTATTTATGTAAAGGCCTTTTCAAATAGTTCACACCAAATATCCAGAGATAAACATTAGCCTACCCCGTTCTGCAGCTCACTTTATCTCGTGGAGATCCATGTGTGTGTTTTGCTGGTTGATAAGCAATTGTTCCTTCATAATAGTGATGAGAAAGAAAAGTCTTGAAGCCTACATAAAAAAAGGCATTATGCAGCATGAAGTCATTATAAATCCACATGGCAAATATCTCTGCATACATTCCTTGATTTTTCATCTCTTTCCTTCTCTAAGGACTGCAAAACAATAGCCCTCCTCAAGCTCAGAAGTCCTTTTCTTATGATGTTTTAGACTGTAAGGAACAAGAAAATACCACAGCAGCGCTCCAATGTTTTAACATTTGTCAGAAGTGCCATTATTTCACTTGACAGCTTTAAAAACCAACTAAAATATTTAGTTATATACATATCTTAAAATTTGCCTGCACTAAAACTTTCCTCATGCATCTTCTTTCCCTAACACAAGATAAATCAAACAAGGCAAAAGATACTTTCCACTAGCATAGGGTTTATCCAAACATTAGGTAACAAGACTAAATCACTCATCTCTCTCTATAAGGGCAAAATTAACAATTCATTCCATTAACTGAATGTTCAATACAGAGGAGTACCTATCTCTCTTTAAGTGACTAGAAAGAAAGTCAAATGATTAGGACAGAGAAGTTATTACTTTTCAGGCCATTTTCAATAGGTGGCACATATTCAACACAAATTTTTTGAGCCCACTCTCAATGTTAACCCCAAAGTTACAGAGCTTTATATAATGTAATTCAATATATTTGGTACTACAAGGAGTTTAAAATCAGGCTCAGTATGTTTCTGATGTTTACAAGCTTGAAAGAAGGTTGGTTTGGAGAGAATAAACCAATTGCTTCAATATGCTTACATGCTGACAAAATAATGTAGTAACTAAAAAAATTACCTGAGTAGTCATATCTCATTGGACCCATCCACCGCTTCTTCTCACTGTCTTTTAATATATCTCCATAAAACCCATAACCCAGCAATGACACAGAGTATTTCAAAAATGTGTCATTGTGATGTACAGAAGAGACATCCAGAGGCTGACAGTCACCTATGAAGATTAGAAGTACAAGGGTTTGTCAAGCCTTATTTCATTTGCAGCTGCAAGCATGACAGTAACTTTAACACTGCAAAGTCATTAAAAATAAAAAATACATATTGCATTTATGTCAATATATATGTAATAAATGCATATACTTCTTACACATAAAGAAAAGGAAATATAATTTTTAATACTAATTTAATTTCTTACTTCAAAAGCATTAAAAACTGAGTGAGAAGAGAAGGCTCAGTATACTAAAAATGTGTAATGAAGAATTTGCAGTCCTTTACCCTGTAGCAGTAGGAGGGGATAGAGTTGAAGAACTATTGAGATTGGAAAAGGCCTTTGGGATCATCAAGTCCAAATCTCAACCCAGCCTCCTCAAGGTCACTACTAAACCATGTCCCTAAGTGCCACATCTTGTCTTCTAAGTACTGGCACCCCGTGTCAATGCTTGACAGCCCCTTTCCCTAAGCAGACTGATGCAGTATCTCCTGTACTTCTCCTGGGTACTACTTTAACCTCTGTGGCATATCATCAGAGGATAATTCAAGCTGCAAGGAGCCTTTGGGGGTTTCTCATCAAACCTTCCACTCAGACCAGGTTCAGCTATGAGGTTCCATCAGGTTACTCAGGGCTTATCCAGTCAAGTCTTGGAAATCCCGAAGAACAACGAATACGCCACTTCTCTGAGGTCCTTGTCATGCAAACTTTGGAGTGATGGTGGGAGTTGGGGTGGGTTTTTTTGCTTTGTTTGGTATTTTGGTGTTTGGGGTTTTTCTGTTTCACAGGAAGGTTGGACCAGGTGATCACTGTTCCAACCTGACCCATTCTGTAATTCTGGGACTTAACACAGCTAAAATACTATGATAAAATGAAGCCACATCTTTCTAACCCTAGTCTAAAGGCTTTAACTCCTGATGCTGAACAGAGTAAACCACAGGTTAGGAAGAGAAAGACGTGTAAATCTTTGCAACACCAGATCCTAAAACTGCAGCTGTTACTCAGTAATGATATCAGAAGGCATTGTAACTCTAACTTGGCAAGGGAATATTGAATTGCCCAGGACAATTGGACAACGAGCACAAAATAGTACCATTCAAGTGTACATGCATTTCTCAAAGCTTTTCTTTTTCTCTAAGATAGATATACATATATATAGAGAGATAGTCCAACAACTGATGCTTATTGCTATTTACTTTATTTCAAAATAATGTTTATTTCAATTTCAAAAGAATGTTTATTTCAAAAGAATGACAGAATTCATGAAAACTTCAGCACAATATTTTTGAAATGTTGTTCCCTTGAAAACAATGAATTACTGTAGAGAAAGCAATCAGTTTTTAACCTCCTATATTTCAAATCAGAGACTTAAATCCCAGAAAAAAACTTTGTATTTCAACTCAGCCATTATGTTCAAATTACATTTCACAGACATAAATAAAGAACTAAATGAAAATGTATTTTGGGCTACTTCCATTGTTTTTGTAACAACACAGCAAACTGTGACCACCCACCTACAATAATATGAAGAGCTGAAGTTACTGGATCAGAAATGCCAACAGTTGAATAGCATATGCAATCTGTTGATCCTGAAAAACAAAAAACTAGGCATTAATTTGTATCTTTGCAAAACAAGTATTATTGGTGCAGTCCTCCAAAAAAAGCATTATGTTCCTTTGGTTTGCTCCTTTCCATTTTATGGTAAAAAGTAAATACAGGAATACTGTACTATTATTTTTATTATTTAAACTGTAACATCCACCGCCCAATGAATACAAGTTATTGCTCTCCATATAAAGTACAAAAATTTCACAATATAAGCAATAAACATGTAGCAGTTGTGAAGGGAGTTAATTTACATGGAAAATTTCACTATTACATTATAGCTTTTATATCAAATGAAGCAGGCATCCATTGATTCTCCTCTGTTTAGGATTTCTTGCTCATTGAGATCTCATGAAAGGAAGAGAAATTGACTGGTCTGCTGTTTTTTGTGGTACTGATCTAAATTTCAGGATGTCATCTTATACCAGAAATTTCTGCTCTGGTCTATTATTTGAAAATTAGTAAAAATACTTGCTTTCAGGAATTAGTTTCTAGATAGGGTAACAAAATGGACAGAGATGTACCTTTACAGACTTGATGCAAAATACCTACAAGAAGAAAGCAGGGAAGCTTTAGGTTTCACCTAAATGCTGTTCAGAAATGGACAACTCTCCCTGGTTCCTACAGAAAACAAGAGCCTAACATAGGGATCTGGTTTCTGCTCAGCAGCAGGAACTTGGAACTCAGATTCAGAGAGACAGAAGTGTATTTGTTGCAGCACCTAACTCTGAATTTATCTTACAGTTTCTCCCATCCCTTCCACGAAACTGAATTCCTTTAAAGTCAAAGGTAGATGTCTGAAAAGAGAAACTTTGTCCACATACATGTTCTCAGATTTCCTACCAATGCACTAGGTGGAAGAGCAGCTCAAATACAGTGTACTTGATTTCTGAGGCCTTATCAAATTGAAATAGAAACTAAAAATGGAGGAACAAGCAACCATTATTTAAAAACCACTTTCAGTTCTTTTTCATTTTGGAAATAGCCAGGGCATTAGCAATTAATAATGGGAGCAAAGAAAATCCTTTCCTTTTCAGAAGATTGACATCACTTCCCCTGCCTGTGAATGGCAGGACAGAAGCTTTCACCAAGTAAATGTTATGCAGAAATCTACCACAGTGAACAAGCAGCATCTCCAGGAGCCAGTTAAAGAGAATATCACAGAACTGCAGGGCAAAAGAATCAGTGTGACTAAACAGACCTCGAGGTACAAGACAGTGCCAGTGAACCATTACAGGCATATGCCACTGCAGGACAGAGAACTCCAATCTCCCTCAGTATCACAACAGATGGAGTACTCAGATGATGATCTTGTGCTACACTTAAGGTTCTATAAAAGAAAATATTAGGTGGACTTCTGAAGCTGAAGCTATACTTTACTGCCAAGATTCATATTGTCTCCTATGCTCATGAACAGAAAACTCTGACTACTTTTGAAAAGAAAAACAAATGATCCCTGAGAGATCTGGCCTAAACTTCTACTGCTGAATGTACAAGCCTAACACTTAATCCAGCATTTCTCATTTCTTCCACATCTGTGTGCGTTCTGCTCCTACAATTACCTCAATTACATTTGTCTTGACGCAAACAGAGCTTCCAAGTGGTTTTACACACAGATGGGAGGAGAAGAGGGGAATTTGTGCAAGCTACTTTTCAACACCAGAGGCCCATCTCCCTGTGATCTTCTACATTCAATTAAAAGCTGATTCATCTGTTTGGCAATTACACAGGACTTATTTACATTTCTATTCATTAACTAGTAAGAAAGGTCTAAAATTAAAACTGAAGTCTGAAATTAATTCTGAGATTCTAAAATGGGAGACATACCAACAGCAAAACACTGTTGGGCTTTTTCCTCTTGGAGCTGGTAGTATGGAGCAACAAAACCAGTGACCTATTTACATGGATGTAACTACTATAGCATTCCACACACATGAAAAGGGAATGTAAATTGCCATAACACCACACCAAGCATGAACCTAACAGTACTTGCTTAAAGGTCACAAAAATGTTCATGATGACTAAGGGTTTGAATTCTTTTGAATACCTAACTAAACAAGACTTCTAGATCTTCAGGGCAATCTTCACTAGATGTGGAATCTACAACTGCTGCCACAACATTCTGAACAGATGGACACACAAACCCACCAAAATCTGGGTTATTTCATCAGTATAAGCCTGATATGAAAAGCAGGATTAGAATGTAAATATATCTTGAATAATATCCCATGATTAATATCTTAGGATTGCCAGAGCACTCAGTTCAGGCAAGAAGCTTCCCATAGAGCATGACTAATGTTAAGTGGTGGGTATTGTACACTCTGACTAAACCAACAGAAAAATTATACACATACTCTGCCAGATTTTCTTTGGGGATTTTTAAGGGCAACAGCCTGACTGAAGGAACATAAAAGAGGTTTTTATGGATTGCAGAGAACTACATGGAAATGTGAAGGAAGTAGTTGGACTACTTGCTAACTCGGTCCTAATTCACTTTAAAAAAAGACAAACTCATTCAGTATAGAAACTAATTATTGCATTGGTTTCTTACCAGAGAAGAAAATCAGCATGCAAAGCAATGATTAAGTTTCAGTTTAAGACACACATAGCTATATGAGTGCACGTTACACTGCAGACAATATGCCAAAGCTTCAGCCCTGGTCAAGGACATACTGCCAGGAATTGCTGATGGCAGCTTCAGCTTGAGTCAAGGTACTCACACACAGGCCTCAGGGAAAGGCCTTGGGAAGCAAGACATCTGCATGTGACAAGCAGATGCTACAGAAGATCAAGAGGCTCTGCTGATCCTCTTGACCAGATGTTCTCTGCTATAAGTTTAGATGCCCATCTCAATGCAAACACCAAATGTAAGCATGAAAATTCACGTGTCAGTTTCAAACTGAAACTTCTCTTAAGGATATTAATTCCTTTACCTAAAATGCAACCAACCACCAGTGCTGCAGATTATTCTGCTTGTCCTCCAACTCCTACTCTAGCACTACAGTCATCTTGCATAGGGCCAGTACATTTCAACAATGGTGGCGCCACATCACCATACTATAGGCAGATGCTAAATGTCTGAATTCTCCCAGCTAAAGAAAGCTTTCATCCCAGAGACTTTGATGTTAAGAACTCACTGAAAACATGAAATATGTAAAAGGCACAACATTTTGTGTTTGATAAAGTAGGTATAATTACTTTGAATCTTTACCACACATCACTCATTCTCCTTAAAGTTGTTTTTTATTAGGAGGTCTCATACAGCCACATGGTTGTTACACAGGCAAGTTCTGTGTTTTTTTCCTCTGCAAGTATGAAAAATGAAATAGTTTATATAAATACATTTAATGATATAAAAATTCAGGAAATCCTTCCTTTTAGTTAATCAATCACAAGGAAGAACAATCAAGATATTTATTGAAGTATGAATGAGAAGGTACTCTGCATAAGTTTTGTTAAAGCAATATTAAAGAAAGCAAAGTGAGGGACTGCATTACACAGAATGAACTACAGCCAAATCACAGATTTCCCCTTTGCATGTCAACATTGATAGATATTTGTGAGCAGACAAGTCATGCAGACAGGTACATTCAGACACCACTTCAAAAGTTTAAATTGATAATAGAACTACCAAAGTAGTAAAGCAAAACTCAGATAATTTGCTAGTTGTATGGAAGAGTTCATGCCATTGATTGGTGGACCAACGACAGACAAAGTGCTAGACTTAATAATCTGAATCATGATTAGACTACTAACTTACAAGTAAGGTTTCTTAAACCAAAACACACACATAGTGTGAGGTACATATATTTATTTTTGTGCTTTTATTGATGGAAAACAAAAACTACAAACAATTGAAGTACAAAAATAAGCAGGTGACAGAAGCATGTCAGCTAGATGCTGATCCTATGGAAAACCATGAATTTAATAAAGAAATAGAAATACTTTTAGAGCTTATGAGCATTGCTCTATGTGAGATACTCTTGACAGAAACAGATGCTCCCATGCCACCTAGAGAATCCTCAGACAAATTAGTATAAGAACAATATTTGTAGTGAAAAAAAGGTAGAATACTAACTTCAGTGGGGATCTCATATTTGTGCGGTTTTTGTGAATCTATAATCCATGCAGTCATCATACAGATGAAATTTCAGGTAAACTGCCCTAATGACAGTGTAACTGCATGGTTTTGGATCAAGCAGCATTTAATATTTTGAAAAATTCTACAGATCTACTTTTCTGAGAAGTACTTCTTAAATGACAAGGAGCTGGCATGTTCAAAATAAGGGGAGAAGCTACTGCTACAGGGAGAGATGAAGGCTCTGGGCTTACAACCCATGTACGTACTCAAAGTTCTGTATATCTTCCTTTAAACATACAGAAACCAAGAACTCAAGTTTCATCTGCAGAACAGCAGACTGGCTTAAAGAGAAACAGTCCAGAAAGGCTTTGGTGTAGAATTTTTTTGGTAGATAATTACTTCAGCGTAGCTCAGTAACACAAGACAACAAAAATTGTTTAATCTAATAATGGCAGATTTTAGAGATGAAATTAACATTACAGGTGTAAGTAATATTGACTTACTTGTCTCCATGACAGGCCCACAATATTAAGTGCAGTATTTAGCCCTAAGACTATCATTTCAAGAAGTTCAATGGATTTAAAGTACTGAAGGAGAAGCATAAAACATGCACTTCAGATTTCAAAGTGGATATAGTGAGCTTTGAAACTAAATGGCAAAGATCATTAAATATTACAAGCTTTGTAGCTGAGAAGGCTGAGAACAGACCACTTGGAGTAATTAAACAAGAAAGATAGCTTTTATTGCTATGCTTTAACACATTTTAAAGATAATTTTACATTCTAAATGGCAGCAGTATGAGTCCAGTCACACTTCACAACTTGAATCTATTTTTTAAGTTTGTGAATGAATCCTCCGTGACACATCAACATTCTGATTATAATCATACTGCATCCTTCAATCTAAACAGTACAGAGCTGACCACCAGAACCCAATCTGGATACACTAGAAACCTAAAATCACTATAGCTATTAACTTTGTGTCTATACTTTACTCAGTATTCCCAAGAGCTTAGATTTTCCCCCACAGTGGGTTGCAGACTTGATTTTTGTAATGAATGCAATACAACAGAGTACAACAACAGAGTGAAGTGGGTTTGTTTTTTCTTATCTGCTAAGATTAATTTTAAACTAAAAAAAGAACAGCAGTTGACAGCTTTGTCCTCCTATTCTATGTGAAGAACAGCATTATATTCTATGTAATAAGAACAGCAAATTACTTTGGCTTACTCCAGAGGGTGCAATTTTAATAATAAAACATGCGGATGAAACATCAGTGTCCAAGCTGTATCAGGAATCATTCTCTGCACTGAAGTTCTATGGACACATATTATTAGTCTGAATGCAGTGAAAGCACATGGCTGAAAGTGCTTTTAAGGCTAGTAAGAAATAACTACCTTTTAAGGCCTAGAGGAAAAAAATAACTAAACAGAAGTTTTCAGAAATACAATACAGCTTCTAAGTACTCCTAACAGCAAATCCATTTACAATGGCAAACAGTCAATTTCCACTGACAGATTTGAAGAACGGCTGCAACTAAGAGAAATTCAGAAGTTAAAACTGCCACTTGAGTAGAAGTCTTTTATCCAGGTCAACAGAACCACAAGTTATTTCATAGAAATGTTCGATAATGCAATAAGAATAAATTATATTTTTCAACAATACACAACAAACAAAAAGAAAGAGGCTGTTGGGAAACTGACATAACTGTTCAAGAAAAAAAAAAAAGAGCCAAGCAGGGACTTGCTACAGAAAGTTAGAATTATGATATACAAATAGTATTCAACGTTCAAAAAAAAAAGTCTGCACAATGGAATTCTGCTATGAAATAAAGCTTATCACTGAAACCCAGTCATTTAGATGAGTGTTTTAGCATTAAATCTCTTTCACTTGTAATTTCAAACCTCTGTACAATTAAATTGTCAGTCTCTGAGCAAAGACCATCCGCTGAATTTAGTTTTGTTTGAATACAGAAACTGTTTAATCACAACCACAAACCACAACCTGCCATGTTTCTCTTAGCACAATGATATCAGGAACTAAGTGATAAAAAAGGTGAAAACACTGATCCACTGTCTCCTTACCCCAGGCTCCTGTCATCACTGAGTAAACCATCTCTATGTATCAGAAGACTAAGAGAGCTTTAGATCTTCATCTCTAAACTATGGGTAGTCTTTGTTTTCAATATCTATTAATGAGTTCCTAGGATATTTTAAAAAGGTTGGTTATAAAGAAGTAGAACACAATGGATGAAGTTTTATTAGATGCATTATTAGTATTTAGTTATTACTTTTGACTAGTATTTCAGGACTATTGATTTCGTTTTAAAAAAAACAAAAAAGGTCTTAAGAATTTCACTTATTTTTGGAACAGACTTCTTGCACTAGTGATAGAGCTAGAGAATCTTTTGGGGTCAATACATGGTCAGAACTCCATTGTATCAAGCAAAGATGAATACAGAACAGCTTCACCATGGGCTGGAAAAATACAAACCAGAAAAAAAACCCCAAACCTTGCTGCCTTGAGGGAGGGTTATGCTGTCTCATATTCAATTTAAAGTTACTATAATGACTAGATGTGTCAAGATTTGTTCAGTGACTTGACAACCTTTTTCAATAAATAAGCACTTTCCCATATACACAGAAATGGATCATTTTAAATATCATATATAAATACCATACAATAAACAAACAGATCAGGATATATATTATCCTCTCTATTTCCAAACACTTAATTAAAAGAACTTGAAGGTCAGCTTCCTTACACATCATTATAAAAACTTCTGAGGGATTTGAATAATAACTTGGAGAAAATATTTGAACTATAGCATTGATTACAAGGCCTCATGTCAGATCTAGGAATAGAACATAAAGTACACATTCAAATAGCAAAAGGATACAGTGGACAAAACAAAACAAAACATTAAAAAATGTAAGAGAAGTGACTTGATACATGCTAACAAAATTAAAATGTCAATGAAGTTCATACTTTTTGGGTGCAAAAGTAATGCACCCAATGAAAAAATGCTTTAAGATAATGTTGAAAAAGCAAGATTAATCTTTCCTGAGGACAAAGAAATAGCTCTTAATATTGAGGTTCTGGTTTTTCAATTGTATCTTCTTAGGGTCACATATCTCCAGTAGGCAAAATCTCCTAAAACCAGTCATGTAAGCAAAATACCTTTAGTTCAAGAAATTTGCCCAAGCAAGAAAAAGGATGAGAAGAACACCACTTTGAATTCTATTCTTGTGAAGTTCATTATAAATACTGACTTTAATACAAAGCTGTAACAAATAAAATCAGAATATACTTAAATATAATAGGAGGGTGAAAAACCATAAGGGGATATTCACATTGCAACTTTTACATACCAAACATTTATTATACTGCAGGCAGAAAAGGTTAAGCTTCTTGCAAGTAACAATTCAGAACATTTGGGTCTGGATACATTTTTCACAAAGATGAAAGGAACATAAAATTAGTCACCCATAGCTTGAGAGTACAAATGTTGTACTTCACTTGGTATAGTTTTATAACCTGAACTAAATTTTCTCAGAAGCCTTTATTTTAATTCTAACCAGAAGCTTACAATGTTTATTTCATGCCCAGCTTTTTAATTCAAAGCTCAAGCATCAGACAAGAAAAGTGAACAGCATAGAAAAGATACTGGACTGTTCCCTGTTAAAGAGTTAAAACAGTTAATTCAGTCCTGTAAGAGAAAGCAAATATGTTAATCTGCTTTTGAAGGAATCTTTGAGGACCAAAGGGAAAGGATGAGGTAACAGCTGGGACACCAGACTGAAAACAGTAAGACTGATCCAAAGAATACCTTTATGGTCAATAATAATCACAACAATCATATCAAGAAAAACCTCAGTTTGAAGAATGAATTCTCTCAAATGACAGCAGTCAGGACTGCCTGAAAAAGTGGCTGAAATTGACAACTGTGAATGTGTAGCCCCTCTAACAAGGGGCAGAGCCTGCAACTTGGTCTGGAAAATGAGAACTGTTCCTCAGTTGTAGATGCCCTGTACTTGTTGTGAGAACAAATGGAAGTAAAGAGAGTCCAGGAATCTTAGCATTTGTTTGGAGTTTGCCAGACCAGCAGAAAGTTCTCATTATAATTCTAACTCAATTAGTTGATTTGGAACTGGAAAAATATTTATCAGGTAAATTTCTGTTTAGTAAATTCCACTCCTTAATGTTTAGAAGGGTACTACTGTCAACATCTTATCTCATACTAACACACAGTAAGACACTAAAAAAGATAGTTATTAAATTCTGAAGTTACATTAAGATTTGATTTCCTTTACAAAATATTCTTCCTAAAAAAATTGCACGTGATCAAAACTGTTATATGGATACAAACAGCTTTTGTTAATGTCTTGATAGAATATCATTGCTCAGATCTTACACTCAGGACTAAATTAATCAAGCTATGAATAAGGAAAAAATTTCAAGAATGAATGAATAAATTAAACTGAAAGTTAGCCCTTTCTTACCAGCAGGAATTATGCCAATCCTTATATTGCACTGGACTAACGATGCTTTGGGATTATTTTGGTCTATGCCAGAGTCCTTCTGCATTCTTCCAATGAGACCATGCATCACTTCACTGAACATGCCGTCCCCACCAACACAAACAACACTGCCAGGAAACACAAATTAGAATGCACACTAACAGTCAATAAACAACACGGCAAGTGTTCTACTTAGGGCATGCACTGGGCACACCAAAAATAGTTGTTCTATTATCTTCCTTCATTTGTACAGGATATAGTAACCCACAGTCAACTAGGCAATTAACAAAAAGCAAGAAAAAAAATTGAAGCTACAAAACTGCAAATGCACCTAGATGTATGTGTAACATTAGGAAAAAATGTTGAAATGCAACCTGCAAAAATCTTTATCCTCTACTACTGTGTGCAGACAAACAAATATTAGTGGAAATTCACTATACAAATAAAACACTGAACGGGACTGTACATACAGCTTTTAAGTACACATAATGGAAATAAGGTACTTATACTACAAAGGGAAAAGTTAACATTTGCCACCTCAGGCAGAAGTGTAGTTTACACTATTTAACAGGAATATACATTAGATGAAAGCGAAAATCCAGAAAAGTGAATGTCTGCATCTTCTTTTGAACATGCTCAGATCCCATCAAATTGACAGAAGTCATTTATATCTACATAACCATTCATAAGGGGACAGAGTTCTAAATGTTACCACATGCAAAACTTTGTTTCACAAGTTTAATTCAGGTCAGAGCTGGTGCAGCAGCTGCACAGACCCTGAATATGTTAAAGCTCAGCACAGAGTCCACATCCAAGCAAATACTAGGAAGTAAAAAGACTCTTTTACAGCAATATGCATTTTATGAACAACAATCAAATGCATTCAGCAAGCATAAACATTCTTTAACTAAACAAACTAATTCAAATACACTTTAAAGAACACATGAGAAATCTGGAGTTACATATGTAGTTCCTAGCACACAAGTCTAGCAATGTGTACTGTTATCTATATAGCAATAATTTCCAACTCATAAACTAATACTCTTTCACATCATCAGCAACAGATATTGCAGAATGAGCAAGACAAATTAATCTAATTTTTAAGTATAGTTGACTTTAATGTTAGTTATTATTGCATTTTCAGCAGATGGAAAACTCTTATTTTTTTTCCATTAAACAATGAAAACAAAACCAGTAATTTTTTTCCATTAACAGTGAGTACATTCTTAAGAAGTGTGAACTCTCCAACTCTAAGTTAAGACCTAGGAGACTGAGAGAGAAGGAATAAAAGGATATTTGTTTTCAATTTTTCTAATTTTTTTCTCATCAAATAGTTTAACTATACTATTCCTGAATTTTAGCCTTATCTTGCTCTGCAGACTCAAAAAAATGGGCAAAAGAAACAAAAATTTCCATGTCAGTTCAAGGTCAGTGTAGCTTCAGTAGAAGTTTGCTCAAAGCTCCATCCAGCCTGGCCTTTAACATTTCCAGGCAAAGGAATCCATGACTTCTCTGGGCAGTCTGTTCCAGTGCCTCTCCACTCTCACAGCAAAGAGTTTCTTCCTTAAACCTAACCTAAACCTTCCCTCATTTAGTTTAAAACTTCCCTCTTGTCCTATTGTTATATGCCCTTGTAAAATGTCCCTCTCCAGCCTCCTCTGAAGTCCCCTTGAGGTACTGAAATGTGCTCTAAAGTCTCCCTGGAGCATTCCCTTCTTCAGGCTCAACAAGCTCAGCTCTCCCAAACTGTCTTCACAGTAGAGGTGTTCCAGCCCTTTGATCATCTATAACAAACACTATATCCAGACTCAGAGGGGACAGTTATATCAATGTCTATATCTACCAAAGGTAAATTTGATAAAAACTTCACATATGCAGTAACAGCACAACCAAATTCACAGGAAATATCAGAAGACCAATGTACAAGTCAGACATATACTGCGCATGTGAAGGGCCCTAGTGAAGAACATCTGAAAGAAGCCTCTTAGAGTGATTGTTTCTTGTTGGCTTTATTTTGCTAGAGGGAGAGCATTTCACTTTTTACATAGATGACAACAGCAAACCACATCTGCTAGAGGACTTCAGAAGGAAACCCACAAGTAAATTGAGTTTTTAAAGAACTACAGTCCCTTCTTATCTCAGCCATTCTATGAACTAACTCAAAAAGTAGGGAAAAAACCCCAACCAGAAACAATTTCACAAAGGCCTGTGGAACAAATATATGTGTGTATATATGTGTATATATAACAAATATATATGTGTATAAGAAAGCACAGTGCTATGTGTCACTGCTTCCAAACATGGCTGTTACCTGCATGATATTACAGTATGTTCTAATTGTTCTGCACAGTGATGCACAAAACCCTGCTATGCTGTAACCAAATGAGTACTTTAAATAACTGTGCTTAAAGAAAAGCTGTTCTATCATTGAGCTATTAGGTGACTACACTGTAAGAAATTCCTATAAGGCAAAATAGGAATACCTTATTCCTATAAGGTAAAATAGGAAGAAAAAACAGGAAACACACATAAGATATTTAAATCAGCTGTCTAAAGTAAAACATTTGAAAAGAAGCAAAGCAATTATCATTAAGAATCCTGTATCTACTTGCAGAATTCCATGTATGGTTTTGCCAAATAGAGAATCTGGAGATGAAATGAAGAAATTCATCACTGAATGAAGGGAAAGCCACACATCAGAACCAGTCTACAAGGACAGCTGAACACCAGTTAGATGCAGGAATCCAAAGAACCTTTTACTCTATGTGAGGAAAGTCAAACCTGAAGAAACACATATTTATGTGGTTCAACCATTTCTAAATTTTCAAGATAACCACTTAATCAGCTATTTAAAAAGTAGTTTTAATTCAGGAAGTCCTTCCTAACATCACTGCTGACCACAGAAAAAGAGTTGCATGTGATGGACAAAAGTTAGGCTTGGAAAGACAGGCTGCAGATCCCAAGCAAACTGCCACTCAGGCCTAACTCAGGAACAGAAGAATCCCAAGAGTCTAAAAAGATGCAGTTCTGGCCTATTGAGCATCTTGGATTGCTAGAGAGACCAAGAAAAACACCCAAAAAACTCCCAAAACAAACAAACAAAAAACCCAAAGGAAAAAAATTTCTACAACACGAGACTGAATCTGCCAAAACCACTTCAGATACTACCACAACTGGTCACTGCCACTTCCTGTAAAAAACAATTTGCTAGGAGTGGACATGGGTTCATTTGCCTCCTTTTCTGCTCTGTATTGAAATTTCACCAACCATAAGTACATTTATGTCAAATCACAGATCAAATGAAAAGGAAAAATAACAACTAACTAGGTTTATCTAGGATCAATGCTTCCCTTCCTTGAACTTTTGAAAAATTAAGAAAAATCAGTTATAGACAAAACTGTTTATTTGAAGGCAAGTAATTTTAAAGCAGGTGAAGTCTGGGAACTCAGCCTACGAATGTCATTTCATACTAACACTCTTTCCTAACACACACAATGTATGCAGCAAAGTACCACAGCAAAAGTACTCTGAAAAGACTCAATGTGTTTTCGTTTTGCAACTTAGCAGTTTAAATGTACCTGTCAACAGGCACAAAAAAGAATTCTAAAATACTGTAGTTATGAGAGCTTATCTGCATATATTTTCATGTTTTTTCAGACATGTAACTTTCATGTCATGGACTGGAAACTGAAATTACGATAGCATTTGTATTAAAATATTCTGCTTCTACAGCAGACTTAATAATAGAATGTAAGATCACCATTCAGTCAGACCTTCTTTTAAAGCAATAACTTTAAAACAGAAGAAATGCAAATAAATGTAGCCACACTGCAGGCACTATTGAACAGTCATATACAGCAAGAGGAACCACCTGAAACATTTCTGAACAGTCCATGTTTTTACACACAGGCTGAATGCTACTGGTGCAGGGTTCTGAACTCAAGTATGTCAAGACTGCTAAACATTTCTGGGTAGCTCTTGAGCTATAACAGAATGCTCAACTGAGCAGAATTAATCTAACATTCATCTTTTGAACACAAATCTCATGCAAACATTGTTACACTATGCTCAAATCTATTGTGTTGAACAAGTTTACTGAAACAGTTTACTTTTCTTTTTATACTCCTAAATGTGGATCTCCTACAAAAAGGAACATGCCCCAGGACTTTCAGCTGTTGCAATAAATGTATTAGTAATGAAGGCTACCCTTTTAAATTAGAGACAGGAACAGACCAATTACATAATTATTGGCTCAAAAATAATAAAAAAAAGGCAAGCAAATTTACTTACCCATCATATTTATAAATATTAACTTCAAATAAGTTGTCCTTAGCATGGTTAGCATGTTCAGTTACTGTGAAGAAATAAACACATTAGAATTTATTATCAAAAACTACTATAAAGGTGTATACATAATATAGAATTATAAAAATAAATTCATTAATAACCATGATTCTATTACCAATGTGACTATAAAGCAGCCTGTCCATAAGATGTGTCTCAAAAGATTTTTGCCAGGGAAAGAATTAAGGAGACATACATAGTGCATATGGAAAAATATTTCAGTAAAAATTGTGCAAATGATCTATTAGTTTTAACAGTGAAACTGAAAAAGAGGAGAAAGGCAGAATCTTTTATTTAGAGCTCAAATAGCTCAGGACCACAAGAAGTTTTATTTTAGTAAGCAGGGAGCTGATAGAAGGTTGTTTCCTAAGTAAAGCACAGGTAGCCAGATAAATGGCGTTCTCTACCATTTTCTTTCATTTCCTTAGTGAGAAAAGGTCACTAACAGAAAGAATTTCAGCTACTCAGGATTGTTTCAGAGTTCAAACTGTGCTTATTAAGAAATTAAAGTACTCATTACTCACCAACAACATCAGTGGATATAGAAGCCAGACTGAAGAGTGGAGCAACTTTCTGTTCATAAATCCTCTTGCCTTGTCTTTTTCCTCCAAAGGGATTAATATACACAAGCAGCTGCTTTGGTCTAGACTCTGCAGTAAGGAAAACCATAGTGCACTGCTTTTGTACACAAACAAAAAAATTCATCAAGCCATACAAACCCAACCTATTAACAAAGCAAACACAGCCTAATAGACCTGTAACTCTTTAACAAAGAGCTATAAAAACCTGCCTCATCTGCTCTCTTTATTATACTGGTATCAACAGTATTTAACAAATTGTTAGTAAGACAGCCAATGAAATTCAGAATCATTTCAACTCCCTATCTTACATTGTTATTTGTCATTCTTGCAGTACCTTCCCACTACACAAGTTACTCTAATTACATGAGTATTATGGGCATAGAAGACAAAAAGGGCAGCAACAACAAAGCCACTTGTAAGTGAAGCATACATAAAAATACTTTCACATAAATTTATTTAAACTTCTTTTTTTAATAACATGGTTTAAAATCCATTTCCTTTCTGTGATCAAGTCACACTAAGAACGCCTCACAAAACTACATGCTGCACAGTAAGTGCTTGTCCTACAGTGTCAGTTGCCCCAAAGTGTTACCCCTTCCCCCCTCCAAAAGCACCTTTGATATTACTATCTCAAATTTGTCCAAACAGTTATGGATTTACATTAGTAGTGTGAATTAAAACAATTATTACACCTCTGTATTAACAGAGATACAAAACAGTAATGCTTGCTGCACCGGAGAGACCTTCTTTTTCATGAAGCAGACAAAAACATTAACATATTTCCTCAAATGGCATTCTAGATTATTAGTTTAAAAGGAAAGAATATCAGATTATTACATCAGCACACTTTTACAACAAATCCACCCAAGCTAGAATGACTGAGTGGTTTAAATCTGCTGTACACTCAAAGCACTCTTCTGCCCATCTGAGAAAATATTCCCTTTCCTAAAAGAATTTGTTACCAATAAAATGAACAACTGCATTCAAATGAATTGACTGCTCAGGCCACATTTCTCACACGTGTACTGAATGGGTACAGATACCCCATTTTTTAAAAAGGACAGATGCACCTTGTGTAATGTGTACAAAAAAAAAACAACCAAACCATGAATAATGCTTCCATTGCCTGTTCAAAACAGTTTTTCTAAAATACTCATTTTAATTCTGTAAGCCTTGAATATTTGCTCAAGTCCCACTGTAGGTGTACTTGTATCCAATCCCTTCTCCAGCTCTGTATCACAGATGGGCCTCAGACCTACCTTGTAGTAGGGAGCTCATCCCTAATCCCATGTCCAGCTCCAGCTGTTCCACTCCAGCCTCCCTGGATGGACCCAATTACTTTATCTCACCTGGGCTGTAAACTGGACCTGTATCCATCCCTATCCCTGCTCAGATACAGTGGGACCCTGGTCAGCAAGGCACTGCCTCTACTATGATCAGCCTTGACCTCATTTCTGTCAGTTTCTCTGCTCCTGCTGCTTCTTGACATCTTTCAAGGTATCTCTTTCAGGAATAATGCCTTCAAAATTACTTTTAACCTCCCATGAAGTAGATGCCCAACAGTCTCAGAAATTATTAATGGGAACTCTTATTACGTAAAACACATTTTCTTGATGACAGAGTCTAGAAAGGTGAAACACACCCATAAATCTTCCAATTGCTACAGTCCTTGACCTCAAATCTCTAGAGTACCTTAAATCCCTGAGCTCACATCTGCCCATTACTTTTTCCAAAGCTACAATCATTTCAAGCCTATGCTAAGCTTCCAATGTGACTTTATTTTGTGAAAATAATTTATATCTGGGCAAAATTGTATGACACAAACAGTCTTGACTGATTAAAGCACTCAGTAAAACTCAGTGAACACATAAGATTAAGTAGTGATAAGGAAACACTTCAACTCTTGGCTCCCTCAATTTTTGAGCATAAGCTGCTCTTAAGAGTTAAAAAAGCAGATATTTCAAAATAACACTGATCGATGTACAAGCCTCCAAAATGATGGTGCAAATGTTCATAGTTTATTCAAACTTACTCTGCATTTCAAGTAGTTCCTTCAGTGCCTGTGTCCACTGATTACATAAGTGCTCATCAACACACCAGAACGTCGCAGCACTGCACCGCCAGCGGTGATTTCGGGCTTTCTTCACATAATGCACTATTTAAATTCAAAAAAACAGCAAACAAACAAAAAAAACCCAACATAATGAGATGGTTCTGTGAAACGAAAACTGCATTTCAGAAAGATCTCCAAAATACTGACCTGTAATTAACCTCCACTACACACTTCTACAAATGACAGAAGTATTCAGAGTATGACCAGCATATTTGTAGAGTCCAAATGAAAACATAAATGAAAACACTTGCTAACAAGCAAAACCCAAACAAAGACTTCTTTTTAAAGAAGCCATGTCTCATCAACTTATTATAGACAGACTTGTTCAGAAGTTCAGTGAGTTTACATATTATCTGTATTAAAGTCTGCAAAATCTACATAAAAAGCCACAAGCTTAAGAAGATAAGCCATGCTGACATCAACTCTCATGTAACCAACAGGGTGAATTTATTCTATAAAGCTGGAATTTGAGAAAAAAATATTTTGTTTTCTTATGGATTAAAACCTTATACTTACACTTCATATACAGTATCTCAAATCACTCTTACTGGAGAACTAAAGGTGAGGAAAGAACAGCATAAAATTCTGGCATGACATCATTTTAGCACAGAAGTTATCAGTCTTTTCCCAAACCAGACACATATTTCTGGCACTTTGTTTTAAGAATGCAGCCAATTATACAAAGTAACTTTCAGGCATACATCCTGATGGTTAGGGGTAATTTAAAAACATTTAGGACTCATTCTTTCACCCTCTCTCAATCTTCTGGTCAAGAAGTAGAAAGCAGGTGTCCTGCAGCAGTCATTCAGCAGCAGAAAGACTCCAGGGTGAACATTCAGACATTAATTTTAAATTCATTAAAAAATAGCTAAACACAGCATGTGATCTTAAAGGAAGAGTTCTATTTTCCAAATAAGGATCTTGAAATATAAACCAACAGATTTTTGGTGGGGTTTCTTTTGTTTGTCTTTTGTGGTACTTTTGCTTGAGTTTATTTCAGTTTGGGATTTTGTTGGGGATTTTTGTAAAATTTTTTGGGGGGCTCTTTTATGGTGTTTTTTTTGGGTGTTGTTTTTGTTTTCTTTGGGTTTTTTGGATGTGGAGTTTTTTTCAACGCATCATTTCTGTTAAAAAAACTCCAAAACTTTGACAATTCCTTTTGAGTCTTCCTTAAACTACCTTCACAGAATGGCAAGCACAAGCATCCAGAGACTTATTTGCCTTACCTGTGAAAGCATGTAGCTTTGCCATTTTTTGCCATCTGCCAATGTTACGTTGTTTCTTGTTAAACTCAGTTTCCTCTACAGCAATGATCTCAGAGATGGGTACAAAACAGTTTTCTGTATGAACACAAGATCTTACATGTTAGAATCTTCAAACATCACCTGAATGATTATTACTATAACTAATATGATACAGATATATGATTAGAGCAGTTGCTCAATAAGCACAACCAAGAGCATAACTAGAAATTTTCTGAATTGTCTTTAGCCAAAGCACATAATCCATCACCACCTACCAACTACCCAAAACAGTATTTTAAATGCCTATGACTTCTCAGAAAATAAGGTATTTGATGTATAAAAATATTTTTGCATGAAGCCAAAATCCAGCAACATTGATTTCAGAGTAATTAAACTGCCCCTTCTGTGAGGCCTAGTCCAGATACTTGACAGTGAACAGCACAAGCTATTTCAAAGAATGTGCAACTAAATCTAGAGCACAGACTACAAAGGCTATTTATTGTCAAGTAAGTATCTGGCTTATGAAAGAAGGGGATTCATATGAATTCTTAAGATTTTAAATCCCACTAAGCTTTTAAAGTTTAGTATCTCTTAAGAAGAGAATTCTAGATGTTATGTTTATGTGGTGTGAAATATTTTCCTCGCATCAACTTAAAACCTACTGTTTTTCAGAACTAAAGGCCTCTTGTTCTCAGACTATGAAATAATTTCCTCCAACCTCATTCTCTTTTCTCCTATAGTTCCTAAACATCATCTCAGACTTCTTAACTCCTGTCAAATTGAACACTTTTGTCTCATTTCCATTACTGATTTCAACACTGTTCTGTTGTTACTTCATCTCAAAAAAGTGAAACTTCTAACATATGCTTTGTATTTATGTACAAGCAAGTACCCTCTGTATGCGTACACCTGTATAAAAGATTTATATTATTATAATAATATAGTCTTATGTAAATAATCTCTTATATAATAAGAATTATAATATTCTTGCTTCTCTCACGTACAAAGGGAGCGATACCAAGATATTTGACACATAAAATACAGACAATAATACCATTGTTACCAGGGTTTATTCTACATTTCATTTTCCTCACTGTCTTGCAGCAGTACAGTGGAAGTGGTGAGAAATGCAAAATGAGTGAAAAGTTTCCCTAACCTCTTCAGAGTGATTATTGCAATTCATTTGCCACTATTTAATTGGTTTAGTCAAAAGAGTCTTTACATATCATCACATGTATTGACAATTGGTGGACTACTCACTCAAGGGGTTTTGGTATTTGACGTGATTTATACCCATTTTGAAATTTTATCTTCCCTGAATTTTTTAGCATAATTCAAAAGAAATGTAACCTTCAAACTTTACTCTGTGGTCATTTAGGAATCTGGCTGTATTTGAATGTTTCAACTTAAAAACACATTTCACAGCTTATAATATTTACTATACTCAAGGCACAACAGGGAAGTGCAGCAGTCACATAATGTTGTTATAAAGATCCAAGAGCAGAGATAAACTCTGAGATGTATGATTCCGTATGCACTTACTGTATATACACAGTATATACAGTAAGTACATACTAAAACTATATCTAGTACTGGACAGTAACAGTTATTTGGTCTTCCTAACAAATAAAAAATCTGCTAATATGATTAACCCATACATTTATCCAAAGAAAAAGAAATACAGAACAGAGATGGAACAATAAAGGAAAGGAAGTACATTTTTTAATCTTTCTTTTCCAAAACTGCTTCTACTTATTTTTCTACTGGCTCTGCCACTGATCCATATGTCAAAATATGAAAAAAGCTTGTTGTATCTATGAAGATTGCATTCAAATGCTAATTTGTTTTGTTACTCCTCAAAGATATGCTATAAATCTTAGAAACTATATATAGATCACAATTTAAATGACAGTGCTCTAAATACATTTTTGGAAATAGCTGTATATAGTGCATACTTATTAGAATGTATGCTGGGAGCAGCAAGTGAAATAATTATCTTATTAGGCATTTTTTATATAATAAAGCTGTCCAACTGTACAGATAGCTAATCGATTTTAAAGTACTTCCAAATCTGTATCACTGAAAGCATTTCTTTGGAGTATACACCTCAGCACACATTACACAGCTTATATTAACCTTGAAACTACTTATAAGCTCTCCTAATTTGGTGTTCCCCCTCTGATAGTTGCATGACTGTTTTGATTTTCCAGCAAATCTCTTCAGAGACATGGCAAAAAAAAGGCAAAAAGTAAATATTCTTAATTTATATGTATTTTTTTTAATCTTATGGCACCGGAGTTACAAATCTGAAAAACAGATTCCTGAAAAATGGGAGGGGAAAAAAACAAAGGAACAAACGTGAAGAACAGATCCCACTCTCCATCTGTAAACCTTTGGCTTTGGTGAAAGTCTGGGGAGTTTCTGTTGTGCGTATACCAGCTCTGTTGATTATATCCCTCAGTACTACACAGCAACATAAAAGCACCAAGCAACTCCACTGTCCTGACAGCACACTCCAATCTTGAGCAGTCAGAAATCACACATTACTGAACCCAGTAATTGCAGATGGCCAGAAAGATGCAGAGCTGTCTCAAGTAACGTGTATTCAGAACATTCCCTACTGCTTGTAACAACAAATTCTAATGTGCTTGAATAGAACTCAAGAATTTCTATCAGTCCAAATATCTCTATCACTGTTTGACTTAGTGCTACACAGAATATTGTTTCATCACATTGCAAACAAACTACTTAGTCCCACCCCACCCCCTTTTCCCTGAAAGGAGGAAGCTTTCAATGTGAAGCAGAGACCTTCAGTAGGAGCACAACAGTCCAGTTCCCAGGAACACAATGCCCTCATCTGCCATTTAGTCACCAAAACCTGCCCCATAAAATATAGTACTAACCCAGCCTCTCTTGAAGCTTCACATATTATACAGCTTCACTAATTACAGTCCTTCCCCACAGCTACTTTTGGAGCATTTACCGTATTATCAAGTAGCATGAGACATTTGTTTCACTAACATAGCATAAAGGTGTTCACTCAAAGGTCTTCACCTTAATGTGTTTCTCCCAAAACATGGAAAACCTTATTGCCACATTAACAAAACACACACACACAAAAGTTACTTATTCCAGTACTACAAGATCAACATTAATGAAAAAAATTTGAAATACGGGCTCAGACGATATCAAATGAAGAACTTTACTTGGCTCAGTCCAATCTATTCAGCCAAGCAGTACACAACAACTTCTAGACAAAATTTTCACCATGGTCAATGGTTAGCATATTAGAGACAGAGAGCTGACCATCCACAGAAGGTGGACAAAAGGGTATGGCAAAAAAGGAGTAAAAAGTTAAAAAGCCAAACAAAATACACAGTAAACAGGTGACAGTCTTCTCAGCACTCTGGCTGTGCCAGTCATTACTCATTCTGGGTCACAGTGCTCTTAATCTTAACATTCTTCCTAAAAGCAAACTGATAAATCAGCGGAACGCTGGATTAGACGCACACTTTTCTCACATTAAGCAAGTGGGAGAGGGTGAAAAAAACACCCCACGGAAACAATACCAAGGTAAGCACATTAACAGTGGGCTTTCTTTGTGCAAAATGCAGCCAGCAGTTGGGAAGTGTGTTTTTCTGCATTAAGAAAAGATTTTCGGTGTGTCAGGGCTGTCTGCCACTCCCACAGAACACTTCCTGAGTCTATGAGCGCTCACTCAGAACTCCAGTCAAGACTTGTTCATTCATCACTGCCAGCTACGTATCCTACAGACCAAACTTCCCCCTCACAAATGTGTCAGCTCAAGGCTACCTAGACCCATGCACAAACACAAAAATGTTGCTGATCACAGCATTTGGTTTATTCTTAAAACTCAGCTGAGGCCCACAGATGCAGCAGCATTTAGAATTTATTTAAACTACTAGCATATTCTCATGACTTAAAAATATCAACAAGGAAAAAGCTGGGATATAGGTTTAAAGAAAAAGTATATTTTCAGTCACTTTGAAAGTTAACTTGCTGTTAGAGCCCACACGAAGGGTCAAGCTTTCAGGTTTAACATTTGCCTTCACCTAAAAGCAAGAGAACAGGAATACTTTCTATCAGAAGGTACATTGTATTATACCAATCATGCACTACAGAAATCTGGGTTTAATAAACACTAGAATAAGAGAAGGTAGGATATTGAGCAGAACTACTGACAATTCACATCCTAAAGGAGGGGGAAGAAAAAAGGTATCACAATTGATTTGAATTCTGTGGAGGAGTGACAAACATCCAAAGACCATGATTTCACCATGTACAGCCTTGTACAAAGAAATTTCCGTCTTTTATTTTAAAATAAGCTTTCAAGTACTTTTTAAACTAAGAGACCAGTTTCTACTATGATCACACAGCTACTTCACATCACATAATCTGAATCAAAGCACAGCAATTTGAACTTGGGTCAACTTGAATATTTAAATCATACTATTGAATGTCTTCCCACTGTTTCTTCTGCATTTCCAAATAAAAACTTTCCTGCTCAACTACGAATATTTCAATTATAAAGCAGGGAGTAAGATGCACTTAAGGGGGGGGGGGGGAACAACCCAGCAGAAAGGTGTATGCTAAAGAACATGCATTGTTTAATGGAGTATATTTGAATAATGTATCTCCCAGAAAACAACACACTCCAAAGAGGCAATGCCAGCTGCAGCAACTGCTCCCCACATCCTCCCTGTGCAACGCAGTTGTGGCATTGCCTACTGAGAAACGCGGTTCACATTTCTGCACACGCCCGCTGCCAGCTGGGAATGACTGATGACAAATGACCTTGACCACGGATGTGCCAACACTCTGCAGGCACCAGGTGCTGGACAGACCTTGCTGCCAAGCTGGCCCACCCTCTCTAAGTGCCCTGTTTATCAAACTGAGCTTTCTTTAGAATCCACCAGAATGACAGCAGTGCTGTGAACACCAGTACTGAGGTTTCCTCAGGCGGTTGTTTTGGAAAGGACACATGGAAGAGAATTCTGAAATACAAAGGCTAAAAGAAAGCACACACTGTAAGTGAATGCATAGAGCTGAGGGTCTAGTTTGGTCAGCCCCTTCATGTTTGTACTTCAGCAAAAAAAAAAAGAAAAAAAATCCTAGAAAAATGACAGGAGAATCTCATTCTGCACTTGTAATGCTTTTAGTACCAGGCACAATAAAACCTTAGTCAATGCTTCTGAAATACCTCTAAGTATATATGTACAATATACACTCTGCTATGAATTTGGTACAAAAAGTTTTATCATGTGTTACTTGAGAAAAACCTGACTCAGCCATCAACATGAGGGAAATAATAAAACAATTCAGCTGACCAGCTTTGCAAATGCTATTTATGATTCATGACTGAATCTCATGGAAAAATGTAACAAGGTTGAAAAATATAGCTCATCCAAAAAAATTTAAGATGAAGGCATCCCTAGGAAAAAAAGATGCACAGCTGAAAGTAACAGAGAAACACACGAAAATTTACAGGTCAAACTTTTCCATCAAACATGTCTAACCATCAAAGAACAGGAAACAGGAACCTGATTAAGCTGAAGAGAGAACTTTAAACTATGATGCTGTTAAAGTCTAACAGTAGGAAATTGTATTTCAGAATTTAAAAACACACCATGAGTTGAACAAACATTTGATGTTTTTGTTGTTGTTGGTATCTTCCAAATAACAGCATTAAAAAGAACTGGCCTGGATTAATACTTCTGCATTTTGACAGAATAGGATTTAAATACACACACACACAAACACACACATATATATATACATGTATGCATATAAATATCACTGTACAGAGATGAGAAAACAGGAGAATCTCCCCATAGTCTCTAAAACTACATGTATTTTCCTGGAAAACAGGACAAAGTCTGTGTTGTTTCCTATCTGTTCCTGATTTTGGATGCAACAGGGAAAGGTGAACATTTTAACTTCTACACCTACCTATAGTTCTAGTTCTCTACATGTCAGGGTCTGAAAACCTTGAAAAAACATATATGAAACAATTTTCATTTATATACCAAAATTCAAGACAGTAATAAATGCTCTGAAAATAAGCAGGCTGAGTTTTTACAGTTTAAAGACAACTGGTTCACTGTAATAGCTACCTACTAAACAAGAAATACAGCACTTTTATACTCCATAATTTAGTCTGTATTTAGACACAATGTAGTCATGTAGTCAAAGGCTAAGTGGTAGAAAGATACCAATCTTGGTCAAGCAACTCTTCTGAAATTATAGGTTTCTAACTAACCACCTTCCATATTATTAAGTTTATTTATATATTGTCATGTATGCTACTCATATTTCCAAAATAATTGTAGAGAGCACAATGAATCATCCTTGGTCTTAAAAAGAGCTTGAAGACAACAGGGCAGCAATAATACAAAACTGTGATGAAATTAAAGCTCAAATGCAGGGAACACATGAATTTATGAGTGTGTAAAGAAGAGAAGGTACATTATCTATTGTATTGAGCCCTACATAAATTATACCTGTGCCTCCAGAACACCCAGGCATTTCTTTTTCTTCTCTTTTCTCTTGCCATTTCACATGATATTTTCCAAAATATTGTGAATAGCTGTGCTACAAGACAGTGGCTGCACTTTAACCACACTTGCCTCTTACAGCATCTCCAGCTGGGTACTACTCCAGAAACTGCCTCATCTCTAACTCATATTTAACTCTAATTTACTGTGTCCCACTGTCCTTCCACCACTCCCAGAATTCTGACATTGGGAACATGCTTCAGGGCAGGTGCATACACTGTTTGGTCTACCAGGAGCAAGTCAAGAAAACTTACAACTTAAAAAGTAGTAAGAATTCACAACTGCAAGCAGCTGTTAACTTCAGAGTGCTCATGAGAGAGCTGGTCTATGGCACTCGTGCTTGGTCTAAAGGAATTCATCAGACAGGAGAATGGCACTGCCCTAGCCAACACATCAGTCTCCTAGTGACTTTGCAAAGGCATTTTTAGAAGGATTTTACACAATCCCACCATATTATCCCCAAAGTAAGGGCTAGGTTACCTAGTGGGAGCAATTATCCCAAAAGGCCTTGAAACTTTCTATATTAAATTTAAGATCCAGGTACCTTTATCTAGACTAATTTTATATCATTTTGAAAAGTATACAGCCTGTTTTTCACAACAATGTTTTAAGTTCAGCAGAATCAAAGAATCAATTTGTCCTTAAATCTAAAGTTCCTTTAACTGAGAAAAGTTTAGGAATTTTTGATTACTTTTTTCATCAGTATTATTGATGAACATTAGATTATGTCAAACTACTTGTACAATAGCAAGGGAAGGATAACAAACTCTATTTTTGTATTATGAATAAGAACGGTTGTACTTAAAACATAACCAAATCTCAGTTATGTAAATTGTCGCATCAAATTCTTACAATTCTTGAGTTCTCTTTCTCCTTTTTCCCTCACCTTCCTGAAAAAAGCCTCAGGCCAATAGGATATTATGATAAAATCTGAAAAATATTTAACGAAGGTACATGGTAAGAATGGAAGTACCATTTAACTATTTAAGTTTGGGGACTTGCCAGGGATTAGAAACATCTATATTCAAACCTTTTTTAGATAAAGCTTCTAGTCAGCCTTTCTATTATTAGTGTCTGTCTCAGATCCTGCAACCTCTAAAGTGGGGATGACAGCAGTTTTCAACTCTAGAGCAGCTGCTGTGAAAAAAAGGACATTACACATTTTCAAATGTTCCCATGCCTTGTTAATATGGCTACATTAACAATGGGAATAATTACTATATGAAACCACTGAAGTCAAAGACCCTGAAAAAATACCTGTCAAAAGTACAGTAGAAAGTTTGATATGCAAACATTCTCACAAGTTAATCTGATTTTTTTCAGGTATTTTCATCAGTGACCTCTCAGACTGGCAGTTTTGTTCATTCACACTATGCTAACTGCATAAAAGGGGAACTATAGAAATCTTTGTTACCACACTGCAAACTAGTAACCTATATTAAATATTTCCACACCAGTAAATCTCAAAAGTTAAACTTGCTTTGTAAAATTTCCACTAAGCCCCTGAGAAAGCTAAGAGTTTTGTAAAAAGCTCAAAAACACTGCAACCCAAATAACAAAAGTAGTCATTGCCTGAGACACTGACCCAGTATGAAAGTGTTTTTAACCACAAGCCTTAATGTAACTAAAAAAAACAAATTTGCTTTTAAGGTTTTTTACGTCTCTTATGTACTGCTAGGGCTGCTTTAAATACATTACAAACTATATGCTTCTCCGTACACGCGGCGCCAAGAAACAATGTGTTGTAGCCGAACAGATGTGTGTTGTGCCCGGACAGGTGTGTCCCCGGGGCGCCCGGCGGCACGCTGGGCACGGATGCTCGGCCGGGCTGCTCCCCGACCCGCGGGACGGGCTGCGCTCGCTCACAGGGGCTGCGGCTCAGCGAGAGCAGCTCTCGGCTTTGTCTGGGAAGGCACAGCCCGATCACCGCCCAGCACAGCCGGCAGTGTCAGTGCCCTGCCGAGCACGGTGCCGCCTGCATCTCCCGGCTCCGAGCGCCCTGTCCGGCCCCGTGTGGGACCGGGCCACCCTCCGCCCTCGGTCGGATTCCGAACCCGGAGGCGCCGCACAGGCGCCCGAGGGCAGGAAGCGCTCACGCCGGCGGAGCTCTCCGGATGCTCAGCGAGCCCCGGGCGCGGAGACTCCGCCGCGGGCGCCAGGGCAGCGCTGGCCGCAGGCCGCCCCCGCCGGCACCCGCGCCGGGGCACCAGGGACGCCGCGGACGCCCTTCCTTCCCCGCCGCCGAGGGCAGGCGCCTCCCGGGGGCCCCGGCCCGCCCCAGGCCGCGGCAGGTGCGCCCCGGCCCCCGCCCTCCCCACTCACCGCCGGCGCGGCGCGGCGGGCGGGGGTCGCGCCAGGCCAGCCGCCCCTGCTCCTCGTCTAAGGTGACCTCCCAGGAGCGCCGCCCCAGCCCCAGCGAGGACACGAGCCGGGGCCGGCGGCCGCCGGGGAGCCGCTCCATGGCCGCCGAGAGCCCGGCCCGCCGCAGCCGCTACCGCATGGCCCGGCGGAACGGGCGGGCGCCGCGGGGCGAGCCCAGCAGCTGCTAACGGCGCCCCCGGCCCGCCGCTACCCCGGCTGGCCCGGGCGGGGCGGGCCCGGCGTCAGCGCTACGCCAGCGCCGCGGGGCGGGGCCGCGGCTCCGGGGCGGTGGCGGCTCCTGGATCGGGGCCGGGGCCGGGGCCGGGGCGGCGGGCCCGTCTTGTGTTCTCGGCCCGCTGGAGAGACACGTGCCCTGCGGCCCGCCCCAAGCCCCCAGCTCCGGGCAGAGACACCAGGGCTGACGCCCCAGTGTACGGGCTTGGATTGCTTTCGTGGGGTTTTTTTGCCGGGCGACGAAGCACCTAGGTCAGTGAGGATGGACTCTTCCCTCTTTCCCTTTAGACAGTGAAAATGCAATGAGTGCATACAAATGTATGGTGATACAAATCTCTCCATCTAACTTCACCTCCCTTTACATAAAAACGTTTTTGGTTTGCCTTATATACAGGGAGAGTAACTCACTATGATTGAGCTCTTAATTCTTTGCTGCCTCCCCCCCTTGGTGTTGCTGAAGCGTAAAACCATCAGCATCATAACAAAATACAGACCAGACAGAGCAGCAACCAGCCTTCCTCCGAATCTGAGTGCTTCCTACAGAGTTTAGCAGAAAACATCTCTGGTCTTGTTCTTACCTGGGTCCAGCCCAGGGCCTGCACTCCAGCTGCATCTTCTCAGGCTGAAAAATCTTCTGCACTTCAGCTCTGCTCTGAACCTTATATATGCATATTTCACTCACATTTTACAAGAGGGAATGACTTTACACATTTGCAAGGGAGAATAACTTGTAATTGAAAGAGGGTAGGTTTAGATTAGATATTAGGAAGAAATTCTTTACTGAGGAGGTGGTGAGACATTTTAACAGGTTGTCCAGAGAAGCTGTGGATGCCCCATTCCTGGAAGTGTTCAAGGCCATGTTGGATGGGGCTCTGAATAAGCCCATCTAGTGAAAGGTGTCCCTGCCCATGGCAGGGGGGTTGGAAATAGGTGATCTTTAATGTCCCATCCAATCTATTCCGTTCTGTGATTCTGTGATTTCATCTTCTGAAAACAAATGAGCTAGGCACTGTCATCCAAGTTACATGTTGAAGATAGTCTTCCTGTACAAGAAATGCTAGCTGTCATCTATCACAGTCATTCCAAGAGTCTTTCCTCTAGCCTTAAAAGACATTCACCTTTACTGGTGAATAAACCTAGTTATGCCACACTTCCACAATTTTGAGAAATACTTTGTCAGTTGTTTCGTTCTTTACATTTTTTAATCTGTCCCTCTACAAACACCTGTAGAGCTCTTTATACTAAGAGTTAAAGTTTGTTGCAAAAGTCCATTGTGAACAATAGTCTGCCAAGTGCAGTTCTGAGCAGTCATTAATATCTCACTGGTTCCTTGTATTTTGCCACCTGCGTCATCTCTCATCATCCATCTTGCTCTTGGGTGGCGTAGTGGGTTGAGCCTGTTTGGATGCCAGGCATCCACAAAAGCCTATTGCTCCTCTCTGTAGCTGGAAAGGGAGAGAAAATGTAACGAAGTGTTCATGATTGAGACAAGGACGGAGAGAGATCACTCACCAAATACTGTCACAGGCAAAACACACTCAAATTAGAGATAATAATTGAATTTATTACTAAGAAAATTAGAGCAGGATAATGTGAAATAAAGTAAGACCTTGAAAACGCCTTCCTCCACCCCTCCCTCCTTCCCAGTTTTACCTCCTTGTCCTGCAGAGACAGGGAGATGGGGCATGGGGGTAACTCAGTCCACACATTGCTTCTGCCACTGCAGGGAGAGTCTTTCCCCTCCTCCAACATGGGCTCCCTCCCACAGGAAGCTTTTGCTGTTGAACCCTTCAGACATGGTCCAAGACTGAATGGATCACTAATACAAAGCTATTATCTTAAAGATATTACACAGGGGTACTTATTTATCATTTCTCCAATGGGCAAAGTAGATCTAATCTTTTATAGCCTACAGTCACCAAAATCAATATTCTTGAACTGTGATCCATGTTAGCTGAAGAAGTAAAAAGTTCATTCCTTTTACCATTCCTGCCTATGATGGTTTCCTTTTATTCTTATTAATTTAAAAAAATCCTTTTTCTTACTTAAGGCTGAAGTCTTGAACCGTAAGATACAAAAGTGATAAAATATTTTCTGGTTTGTTAGATGCCTACTAAAGTGTACCAGCACCACTACCAGGAATAGCATCCACATTTCTTACTTGTTTAGGTAAGAAAAGACCACTTCTTTCTTCCTTGCACACTGTTTTAGTGTTTTGTTCACAGAATCACAGAATGGTTAAGATTGGAAGGGGTGACAATGGTCATCGAGTTCAACCTTCCTATTGAGTCAGGGCCATCCTAGAGCACATTGCATAGAATTGCATCAAGATGGTTCTTGAAAATCTCTGGTGAAGGAAGCTCCACAACCTCTCTGGGCAGCCTGTTCCAGTCCATGGTCAGCTTGACAGTAAAAAAATTCTTCCTCATGTTCAGGTGGAACTTCCTCTGCATCAGTTTCTGCCTGTTGCCTCTTGTCCCATTGCTTGGCATTACTGAGCAGAGCCTGCCTCCATCTTCTTGACACCCACCCTTCTGATACTTGTATACATCAATGAGATCTGCTCTTATTCTTGTCTTCTCAAGACTGAAAAGGCCCCTCTTCCTCAGCCTTTCCTCATAAGAGAGATTCTCCAGGCCCTTCATCATCTTTGTTGCCCTCCACTTGGCCTGCTCCAGGAGCAACATGTCTGTCTCCCGTTGAGGAGCCCAAGATTTGGGGTACTCCATGCTGCTACAGGAATGTCTTGCAGGAATTCTTACCTTTGCTTTGTTGGATCTGCTCTGGTACTCTCTGGTAGATCCCTAAATATCAACATGTGCATCTGTCTCTAAAAAGTAAAGGTCAAATTTGAGCCAACATATTTTTATTTTCAGTCAGTTTTAGTACTTTATGTTTTTCTTCCCTGGTTGTAACAGAGAAATAATTTCTAAAGGACGACTGACTTAGTAGACTAAAGCACACACATCAATTATTGTTTTACTACTTATTACCTAAGCCTGTAATTACCACTGAGGGGACATTACTGTGGATGCAGTGATGCCAGTAAATTGCAGGATTTATTGCCTTGGTGGTAAAGATGTCCCATCACAGGGCTACATCCTGAGAAATGGCATAGTTGTAAAAACACCTCACTTTATTCACAGGTCTAGAGAGGCCACAGGAAAGGTTGCAATTGTAGTTAACTTGGGAACAATAATACATTATGTAACGAGTACAATTCACAATGTCAAATGAGAAGAATGCAGGAAGGTAACACAACTTACAAAGTTTATTGCTATGATCCATTTACTACCTATCTAAAAAACAACACAGTGTTTAAAGCCAAATTTCTCTCCTCAGTGTCTGAGTTTAGAGTAGGTCATTCATCTCAAATGACACCAAGTTAAGTGGTGCAGCTGTTACTCCTGAGGGAAGGGATGCCATCCAGAGGAATCTTGACAGCCTTGCAGAGTGGGCCCTTGCAAACCTCAGCAAGTTCAACATGGGAAGGTGCAAAGTCCCACACCTGGGTCAGGGTAATCACCAGTATCAGTACAGGATGAGGGGTGAAGGCATTGGAAGCAGCCTTAAGAAGAAGGATTTGGGGGTGCTGGTGGATGAAAAATTGAACGTGACCTGGCAATGTGTTCTTGCAGCCCAGAATGCCAACTGTATCCTGGGCTGAATCAAGAGGTGTGGCCAGCCCGCCTCACCCTGGGGGACATTTCTCCCCCTTTACTCTGCTCCTGTGAGACCCCCCTGTGGCCAGGTTGGATGGGCTTTGAGCAGCCTGGTGTGGTGGAAAGTGTCCCTCCCATAGCAGGAAATCATTCTGTGACTCTGAGATCTCTATAAAAAGTACTTAACTCCAGCAACTCTGTTATACGGAACAGGATCATTACATGATAATGCAGGCAGTCAATTAAGGAACTCTTCTAAGTAGGTACATCTATTTAATCAACAGCAGCAGAGACATATTCTTCAGCATGACCTGCATTACCAACGTATTGATTTAAATAATTATAAAGTCCAGCTATCACTCTTCCAAATCTCTTGCGTGTGTACTTCTTCATTAGGATCCTGCAACTAATTTATTTTCCATAGTGAAAATCAAGCATACCCTTGTATTATTTTGGCAGAGGTAGAAAATACTGTGTCTCCAGTCTTATCTGAGAGCGTGAGTCTAGAGTGAAAAAGATCTTAACTACAGTGAAAGCTGGATAATGCTTACATAAATATGCTGAAGAACAAAGAAGAATCATATTCCACCATAACTGGCCACTCTACTCAGTTATGTGTTGGAATTCTAGGGGGAATCACAGATTTGTAGCAGGAGCTCTGAAAACCACAGCTGGTCACAGACATGTAAGGGAGCCTTCAGCTGCTATTCCCAGTGCTTCCAGGGGGATGGTAGCAGGCTCAAGGACTCCTCCATGCCCCAAGGAATGTCTGCAACTATGCTCAGTCCTGCTGAAGGAAGTTCAACATCAGTGAAATTGTTCCTAATATTGTTCCTTGAATATGCATGTAAGAGTCAGCTGTGCTCTTGTCCAAATGACAACTAGTGCAGAAGTGAAACTTTAATCTCATTGCTCAAGAATTCAAAACTCGAACCAAAAACCAAAATCAGTAAGGGTTTTACTTTTTCTTTTTTTTTTTTTTTTTTTTTTTTTTTTTTTACTGCCCACAAGTAACTATGAAATATTTCTTTTCTTCCAAAGAAAAATACCCCAAGAAAGTTTTTAAAAGGCTGCTTGGGAGTCATAAAAATTTTTTATCTTAGTTCACGTCAGGCAACTTGAAGTACTTACACATAAATCAAATTCTGTTCTCAATTATACACATAAGTCACATTAGAACAGTGTAAATACACCAAGAGGTCAAATTTGGCAATTGAAATACTCTTGGAAAATGAAAACTAGCTGACAAAGATAATATAAAAGAGGAAAATAAATAATTTTAAATATCAAAATCCTGACTAATATTCTAATTCCTTTTCTACTTATCAGCAAACAAAGACTAAAGCATGAGTTCTGCATTTCTGCTGATGGAAAGAATGACATCACCTTCTCTAGAAAAATACCTGAGCTATTTTAAAGCTCTTCCACACTTTTATCATAAAAGTTTAAATTGCATTTATTGTTGGAGAGGATCTGAAAAAAAAAAAAGAGTAATTTTAAAGGCTTTTTAAAAAGGATGATTGCAGCCCTTTATTTGCTCGAGCCAAAAGGTAATTGAGAGAAAGTTGTTGATATACAGCAGGATGTGGGAAGAAATCCAGAAGGTACTTTGTTTTCTTATGAAGGGAGATGTTACATGCTGTTCCTGAACCATGGAAATTTACAGAATCCTTCCTTTCTTCCAAAGCTCCAACCTCCCTGTATATTCTCTGCAAAAACTGCCTATCTGTGAAAAATTATTTGTTTCAAGCTGCTGTGAAACTAATTATTTGTTTCAAGCTGCTGTAGCTGCAGCTCCCACCTACAGATATACACAGAAATATTGATTTGTTATTCTTTGTTAAGTCCTTTATTTCTATTTTAATTATTAGTCTCAACCAAAGTCCCAGAGGAGATGTAAGACCCCTGCCTCCCTTCCAACTAACTGCATCCTGTTAAAAAGGATGAAATCTAAAGATCCCTGTCTGCCAGAATGATTCTGTTCTTTGGCAGTGCCAGATCAACCTTCCAGTACCTAGAGGAGTCCTACAAGAAGGCTGGGGAGGGACTTTTTACAGTGGCATGGAGTGATATGACAATAGGGAATGGTTTTAAAATGAAGATGGTAGGTTTAGATTGGATACTAGGAAGAAATTCCCTGCTGTGAGGGTGGTGAGGCACTGGCATGGGGTGCCCAGAGGAGCTATGGATGTCCCTTCCCTGGAAGTGTGCAAGGCCAGGTTGGATGGGGCCCTGAGCAACCTGGTCTAGTGAAAGATGTCCCTGCCCAAGGCAGGGGGTGTGGGATGAGACATTTGAGGTCCCTTCTAGCTCAAATCACTCTATGGTTCTGCCATTCCATGAAGAAAGTGCTGGTGACATCAGAAAGTTTCTGTCTTCTGTCCAGCCCTCAACTGTATAATAAGAGCCTGTTTTTCTCTATGAGGTGTGCTTCCAGTCCCTCAAAACCAGGCCCATGTCCAGGAACATGGGCCTGGAACATGTCCAGGTGCTTTTTTACAGAACCATATGTAGGGACCAGTTCTTGAGGAGAGCTCTAAGAAGCTATAACTCTGGGCAGGCAGATAATTTTTTATAGTTCTGATATTGAAGTATTATCAAACTATGTATCATGTTCAATAGCAACCTCCCTTGTATGTACTAACTTTTATACATTCTGAGTATAACAACAGTAGGGTTTTTTATGGTTTGTTACTGCCTAAAGGGTTTTTTACACTATTGCAGGACATGTGTGTGCCACCAGCATGATACGATTGACAAATTTCAAGTGCAGGCTCCAATCTATGCAATAAAAGAGCTTCAGGATGAAAGTATTGTTAACATAAACATTCCCACCATCACCAAAGCAATAATTTTTCTCCCAACTCATTTTTAGACCTCTAAGTGGAGCCATATTAACTGGATCTTTTATTCCCAGAGTACTTCTCTAATTGCTTTGCTTCAGCAGGCAAGGCTCTAATCCATATCAGGGCTCTTCCAACTTGCACCAGGCAGCATGGCCTCCATAAACTAAAAAATGAAGGAAAATTATTCTTACACTTAAGATGGAGAGACGACTTATTTTTATGCTGCTTTTAGAAGAACACACTGTAAAACTACTAATCAACACTGCAAGTAAAATAATAGGAAAGCACAGGGGAGAAAAAAAAATCACACAGACTGTGGAGGCAGTAGAAACAGCCCCTTTCCAAGGAGGATATAAACCAAACCAGTTTCTGTTTCTCTGAAGTAGAAAAGAAAAATATGGGGAGTATATAAGACTTAAAATAACCTACTAGTGAAATATCTTTAAAATAAAACAATCTCAAAATTAAAAATATTATTTACTTCCTTCAGTTCTGGATAGCCTCATTAACAACACAGGTACTAAATAGAAATACAGATAATCAGATTATCAACACTAGCAAATAAGCACTGCCCCATTATTTATTGTGACACTTCAGACCAAATATTACCTAAGATATACTTAGCTGGACTAATCAGTCTAGCAGATAAAACCAGATAAAGTATCTAGTACTTAGGCAACCATAGAAGCATCTCTGTAGGCACCACCCATGGTCTCACTACAATAATATATAAATGCTATATACAAGCCCATTATTATCTTACTATAAATAAATAAATAAATAAAGCAAAAGTAAAATTTATAAAAAACATATGAACAGCAGTGTCATCCATGGCAGTCAAATCAATTATTCATTTCCAAATATCAGTGGAAATATCTGTAGCCTCCCAATGTTAATAAGTCAAAAAACATAAACAACAAAGACATCAGAATGTTTATGCAAAGAATCTATATTCTTAAAAATGTTCTTGATTCTGTATAGCTGCCAAGATTACAAATCAACCTGATACAGACTGAATCAGACGAAACATAAACCTAATTCATGTTATTATGTTAAATAATTTTCCTTTTTTTCCTCATCACCAAGGAAATCACACTGATGTATCATTTCTGACTAAAGCTGTAATAATTCCTGTGAACATAGGTAGATTGAGCTCATTCAGGAGCTAGTGAAACCCCTAATGACCAGTTCCCAAAAAATCCTTCTACTTCCTATTTGACATTCGGAAGGTTCTTCAACACTTTCATGAATTTTTCTCCTTTTGAACTTATCACCTATCAAATATACTGCGAAACACAAACATCCACACCAGCCCTCTTGGAAGACATTTTGACTGATATTCACAGGCTCATGTGTCTTTCATTACGTTTACATGACTGAATAATTGGTTAAAGATGGATCTTGCATTCCATCTTCTTACAGGAGCAAGAGAGGTTCAAAGACACAGACACTATTTACAAGACAGCAGAGTTACTACATGAGGAGGAAGGATGCTCAGAAGGGCAAAGGTATTTGCCTAAACTAAAATTATTTGATGGATTTAACTCTTTCTTATGAGTACTGTAATTTTTAAATTGAATAGCACAGAGTTAACTTTGCTGAAAGTCCACTTTGAAAAATTCATTATTTATAATCAAGATTTCTATTTTCATATTTTCATTTAAATTTTCCACCATTTTGACTTCAGGAAGAAAGCAAACCTACACAATACCTTTAGCAGAACAAAGTTATTCCATAAAGATAGTAATGTAAGAAATAAAAAATATTATTTCTTTTCTCCATCTTATTCATTTTGGGACACAGTTTCATCAGTTGTGTTATCGATTCATTACATAATTGGAAAGTTCACAGGTGCACAAATTTATTTTTTCACAACTACCTACCTTTGTAAAGATACAGATCCTGTTTGCAGATTCTTTCAGAGTTGCATTTTCAGATTTAAGGTAAATGAGGGAAGAGGTTTTTTTTTCTTTGAATAAGAGTCAATTTTCTCCTAGGTACAAGTTTAGTTAATTCATGTGATTTAATTAACAACATTGCTTTCTGTGGTTAGTCCAATATTTTAAAAATAGAATACAAACCTAAAGTAAATGCTTAGAAATGTAGGTGAAATTTTTATTCAGACCAAGGTTCTGAATGGTAAGATCAAAGATGGATTGCAGCAGTTTGTCTGAATAGAGTAATTTTCACTTTGATTGTTTGTCAGATGCTGCTGTAGTAGAGATGATGACAGCTGGTATGAAGCTGTCTGAATCAGTGGTACTAAAATGCAAATACATGCCAATACTTTGCATAAAATCCACAAAGCAGAGTTATTTATGCATATGCCTTTTGACATCTCAGCATGCATGTTGACTTGAATTGACATACTCTCTTTTTGATTTTCTGGTATTATATTTAAATGGAAAGCTAAGAATAGAAGGCACAGTAAAACAGAGGCACAGTAAAAAAGAGGGCAATGGTGAAGAAAGAGGTTCAGCTCATAACTGAAGTTAAAAATTTCTTTCTAGTAAACAAATATATTTAAGGAACTTTGCTGTACCCAACGTCATAGTTGTTCAAATGGATGACAGTAATTTTGGGGATAGTTATGAGTATACCGAAAAGAAAATTCAAAGACTGAACAGTAATGTAATACACATTTATAAGCTGTTTGTCTTACCAGGTGGCAATGGCTAACTAATTTGGAGCACCCCATTTTATGGGAAACATATTTAGAGCTGACTAGTCTACATGTAATTTGAAATACAATTTATACAAATTATGGCTTTTGATGAAAGTTTTATGTTTTTAAAATATTGCACAGGGTTTTAGTCAATCAGCTAATTTAGTCAGAATGATGAATCAGATTTCAGTGCAATGCTTTGAAAAATAAATCATTTCAAAACTATGTCCAGACACTGCAATGTGAACTGTTTTGCAAAAATCATGACTCTGAAAGACACAATTTTAAATCATTATGGATGAGAAATGACAATTAGGAGTAATCAATGTTTCAAAAAAGAACCTTGAGTGCAAAGAAACTATTCAAACCAATTGCTTTTATGGTTGTAGCTATAAGTGGGAAAAAAGATTATATTCTTAATGGCAGATTATTTGTCTTGATTAGAAAAGAAAATGTAATAATGAGACTTGAACTAATAAAACATTTGTACTAGATTTAGCTGTAAAAACTTCCTCCTCTGTCACAGTAGGATGGGCATGAGCCCATAAAGGGACAGAACAGCGGCTATAATAGAAATCAGGGAAGTACTATTGAGTTAAAATAAATATTCAGTCTAATTAAACTTGTACAACATTTCATTCCTCTTGCTTTTTTTTTTTTCTTTTACAAAATTATGAGGCTGTGACTAGAATTCTTAGGACAGAAGCTAATGTAATGCTTTATGTGTCTTTCACAGCCAGCAATCACTGGCTGCTGAGAAAGCATGTGTGACTTACTGCCTGTACCACATGGTTAATAATCTCAACATCACAAACTGTCCTGGTCATGCATGGAAGTGCCATGGACACTGTGGGACAGAACATGAAGTGGGGAGAGAGAAATGGAGACGTGTCCTACAGATTGCCTCAGCAGAAACCAGAAATGCAGCTCTAGACTTACCAGAAGCTGGTGGTACCCAACAACAAACAGGACGAGCAGAAGGAGATAAACCCCCACATCTTCCCTTTGTAAGCAGCACAAACCCCTGTACTCAGTGTTTCAGAAGACAGACCATGAATGTTTCATGTGGCTGATTAGAGAAACATGCGTAGCAGTGTCGACAGCAGCACAGCATGAGGTTGGGTTAAAACAGACAAACTGCTCCTACTTATTTGAATCAATGACAACAACGTGGCTCTCTAAAAACTACCACATAAAAAGCAACATGAGTAATGACAAAACTGAAGAAAGATGTTAATTCCTTCCACTCTCTGAAGATGCTGCAAAACATGTGGGTGGGTATGGGTGCAGGTGTGCATGTACAGCCAGATGGAAAAACATTTACCTGAACCTCCAGATTCACTGGATAATAATGATGTTAACACCTCACCCACTATTTAACACTTCAGAGTGATGAAAATATAATGCACCTAGACTTCTTTATCTCTGAAATTTAATTTGCTAATCCTGAAAATCCTAAAAGTTTCTCCTTTCTGTGTTCAACTCTCTGGTAATCTACTTAGCTGTTCAGAGTGTGATATATGAGAATAAAACATGCTTTCTTTCCAGAAAGTGAGATACAGCCTAATGAGTGTTAGAGTGCTGTCTCCTAAATTACTTTTGAAGGTTTGAATTATGGAAAGGCATAAACATATGTGGATAAAGCAAACTTTAAAATGCAAGTCCTCACTCTCGTTTCCTATCCCTCTTCCACTTCCTGGACAGACACCAAAACTCTGAATTTGGATGCAAGCCACGGAAGCCTTTGGATTGCTAATCTCTTCAGACATTGTCCACAACTTCAGGGTCTTTTTTCAGATTTTTTTGGTTTTGTTTAGTACGTATTTGGGAGCTGAACCCAACTGTGATCCAGCTTGTATAAAGCAAAGTGCCCAATGCTAATTGAGAGGCTCTGAAAAGCCAAGATGCCTGTCTGGAACAGGCAGAGTTAGGCACAGGGTCTCAAAAAAGACCCACATGTCGCAGACATCTTTTATGAAAAATCCTTTCCTTAGGATTTTTCCTCCTGAGAAGCTGAGAGGCCTCAGGAACAAAGTGTAAACACTGATTATCTGCTGCTGTGGAATGCAACAGGTGCATCTGTGATTGGCCCATGTTGGATGTTTGTAATTAATGGCCAATCACAGCCCAGCTGGCTCGGACAGAGAGTTGAGCCACAAACCTTTGTTATCATTCTTTCCTATTCTATTCTTAGCTTGCCTTCTGAGGAAATCTTTTCTTCTATTCTTTTAGTATAGTTTTAATGAAATGTAGATCATAAAATAATAAATCAAGCCTTCTGAAATGTGGAGTCAGATCCTTGTCTCTTCCCTCAACCTGAGACCCCTGTGAAAACCACCACACCCACATGCTCTGTAGCAGTAGCCAGTGGTGGGGGGTACCCTAGAGCTACTCAACATCTAGAGCAGCACTAAATGCCTAGGTTTGAGCAGCAGAATATTGTGCCTCATGGCTGATGACACTCCATATCAGGGAGACCTCAAGAGTTTTATCACCTAAATCCCAGGATTAGTGTCTTAGCCAAAGGAACTTCTAAATATACTAATTTTGTCCTCTACTAGAAGTGCAGTCAGATGAAAATGTGTCATGCTAAGACTCCTTACATATCCATTATAAGAGTGTTGGGAGGCTCCCCCTTGTTTAGATGTTTGAGCTGATTTCCCAGTTAAGATATATGTCCATTACATCCAATGCTCAAGGAAAAATGATAGGCACAAACTGGAGCACCTTTTGGTGGCATATTCCACAACCAAATCAGGAATGTTATTGAAAAGCTTTGCAGCACCTGATTTGGTTTTCTTCCAAACAGAATGTGTTTCATGGGCACCACAGCTGTCCTCGGAACTTAATGAACAGACAGTAAGTGAAGTTTACCAAGGTATTTGCTTCAAAACTGCACTACTTCTCTGAACCATATTGCTAAGCTAGATCTGATTACCATGCTCATTCAAAACTTAGATTTAGCCCAGGGCCACAAGACCAGACCTTTTATGTGGCTTTATCAACTTAATTTTTTGTGTAATAGTTTCCATGGTTTAGAAAACATAATATTTTTTTTAAAATGCACCTCTCCTGCCTTTACTGGCCTTTGTATGTCACCCAAGGCTCCAAATTGTCATAGGCACCTGGCAAAAAATGAGTTAGTACAACTCAGAGTTGATGGCCACTACCTAATCTTCCATAGTTTCACGCATTTCAAAGTTCAGCTATAGTTCAAGTACTCAAAAAGCCAAACAGGTTTCAAGGAAAGTGATGGTTGATCAAGCTGATATCTCAGTAACTTCAAGAGACAGCTGCTAATGTAGAAATATTTTGGTAACCACCAGACTAAACTAGCCTGATTTTAAACAGTTTTGTAAGGGCGAAGTTATTATCAGGCTCAAATGAATCTTGTATTCACCCATCTGGAACTGAATCTAAAGAGACACCCTCTACAAAATCAGTATTTGGCTGAGTAGCTCACCTCATTATTTCCTCTTCTCCAATCTACCAATAATACAACACATTGTCTGCTGCTACAAGTGATCTATCACACCTTAAATAAATAGTATAGAATGTCTGTGTCCTTTAATATCTATTTCTATTGAAAGATGTAATGGACAGCTAGTGAAATGGCAACTCTGTGAAATCACAACCATGTTCATCATTATCATGGTCTCAAAGATGCTGTTGCTGTAAGGGGGCAAGTGCTAACACACTTGTAGCTATGTCTAACCCCTTGTAGAAGACTCCTGGTTTTGGTTTAGGAGTCCAGAAGCACTAGCTGGCAGGGTATGCTCAGTCAAACCTGCTTCTAGAGTATCTTTGGGGTATCATCATACCCTCCATCCTCCTTTTCATGTATTCCAGCTGACTGTATAGAATTAACTTTGTTACTTTTCATAAAGTCTACCCAAACCCCATATATTACCCAGTGCTGCTGGGACTTTTTATAAATGACTCAAAAAATCCAATCAATCCAGCTAAATCGAAAAAGGCATAGTGTAATTTTCTTAAGAACAGGTACACAGAATGCTCCATAGATCAGAAATCCACAGGTGGATGCGTTTTCTATGGAAATCTCTGACTCATACAGGAGCATGGTGAGCACAGAAGGGCTGTGCCTCTTTAATTTGGTGAAGAAGCTACTTAAAGCTGATGCAGTAACTAAACCACACAAGCAGTCAAGTTTCAAGTTTATTCCTACCAATTAATTTGGAAGACATAATGCATTTTCCTCTTTAGTAAACAATCTTTTGTTTTCCTTGGAGACACCAATATCTGAAAATTCATAGTAGAAGCAAAAAATCAGCCTATAAGCTAAGGATCTTGTTTAGAGCAAGCTACTAGTGAATAATCAAATCCTGAATGAGATTTTGTAGTATGGAATAGCTCCGGAATAAATGTTCTTCATTATTTGAGGGAAGGGCATAGCACAAATGCACAAAATAACATAAGCATTGCAGTCCCAAGATGCAATCTCTTGGTAACATTTGTTGTGGGGGAAATGGTTGGCTTGGAATTTGGTTGACCTTTACAACGCCCTTGGGAAGCTCTCTCAGGCAGTCAGGTTCTTCCACTGTGCTTTAAAATTAATTTCTGAGTGGGCAAAAACTTTCATCAAATCAGTGGTTGTTCAACAAATTATAACATTTTTCTCTTTGAAGCAAAATGAGGCAATTTTAAGAATGGTTTCAAGGCTTGTTGGAAACTATTTCCATTACAAACACTTTATTACAATGTTCTAGGACAATCAACACAAGTTGGTTTTAATGGTTACCCTCCTTTTCTCAGGCTGCAGTGCAGCTGACCTGCCATAGCTGGGCACCAGTCTGAATTGCAGCAGTGAAGCTGTGACAAGAAGCCATGGGGATGCTTTGGAACCAGAATTACTTTGATCAAATGTGGGAAATGTTGGGCCTACTAACCTTGCAGTCTACAATCAACTTTTCTACCCTTTACTGTCATTATCGTGAGTTAACCCCTATAATGTCCTGATTCCTGCTCAGCATAAAACACAAAAAATCCGGAACAGAACAAACAGAACAAACAAACAGAAACATCAAACTGGTGAAAAATGAATGATGAGAAAGGAAAGAGGGTTTGCCTCAGATTTTACCAACACTATTTTTATTAATATGCATGAATTCTACATTAATCAATAAATAGTAAGTACTGTTTAAAGAGATTTAATCCTGCCTCTTACATAAAAAAACACCCCAATTTTCAGTTACTCATTTGTTTTCAGCCTGCTTATGTAGGTCCACTAGAATAAAAACAGGACTGTAAGGGATGTTTTTTCTGAAAATTCTAATGTGAAAAAACAATCATTCACAGCTTTGATATTAAAAAACATAGCAAAGAAGAATGAAGCACTGCACATCACTCAGTTCAGATGACTTTTATATTGAAGTCTTGGGAAGAAATTAATCATTGCTGTAAGTAGGCAGAACACAGCTGGGAGTGGCTGAATTGTGCTTGCAACCATGGCAAGCTGAACAGCACTCTGTGGGGCAGCTCAGCTGGATGCCTGAGCAGTGAGAGGCTGCTAACCATCACAGCTTTTAAACACCACAGTAGTAAAAGCCCACCAAATGGCTGCAAGAAAGTGTTTGGTCTCAGACCCAGTGGGAATTTCCTCAGATTTCAAATAGTGGGGGCCATATGCCAAGATCCCTGCAGCACTTCCTAGCTTGAAAGTAAACAGCTGAATGTATTTGGCACTGTTTTTACTACTGCTGCTCAAGCAGCTTTTGTATGAGTTTGCACAGCTATCATAGCACTGGAATTAAGAAGAACTCTTTTTAAGTCAGTAATTTTTGCCAGATCTCTGGGAAGTTTGTATAGGGAAAGTTTGAATTACTGAAAACCCACCTTAAAAATAGATAAAGAAACATGAAGGAATTTTTTCTCATCTCAAGCAGAAATCACCCTCCAATCATTCTTCTGTATAGACGGACAATTCTTCCAAGTGTGGGATAAAGTAGGATGTGCTCTTCAAATTTCAGGAATGACTCTCTTTCTCCTTTCCTATATTAGCATGTTTCCATCACAATCTTAATGTTGTCAATATTGCAGTTGCTCTAAGAAAGACACTTTGTTTCCTAATACACTAATTATCAAAGTAGGTAGGTTCCAAAAATGCAGATTAGCAACCCTGTGGTTATGCTGACATGAAAAAGGCCAGGTTCAAACATCATTCCAGAGCTCCTTGGTCTGCAGCTGAGACAACTGGACATGCTGCAAATGAGGCCTGACTTTACCTTCAAGTCTGAGATTACCAGAACATTACAGCACTGAGCAGTATTGACACATCTACTCCAACAGCTGCTTGGAGACTCCAGGGAGATCTCTTATCATAATCTCATAATGAGGTATTAATAGCAACCTCAGAGAAAACTGCTTGCTTTTTCTCAGGGAGGAATCATCAGTAAATGTGAAACTCCATTTACAGTAGAGTACAGGATGGAAATGCTGGTGGCAAGGAAGGTGTTCCGCAGCTCTTCCTCTGCAAGTGGGAAGATGCTCCTGAGCTATGTCCTTCTTTCTATAGGAAAAAATGAACATTTAAAGTCCAATACTTGGTCAACAGAGAACTGAAACTGAGACAATGGGCTTTGATGATAATGTTATATGAGGAATAGTAAGATAAATTTTTATTTTTGCCTGCTTAAATGAGAAAAAAACATTGATCCTGTGTGAAGGGATTGTGAGAGCTACTTAGACAGTGATGCTTTAAGTTTGTTGCATAATACAGAACAAATGAAATAGACTAATTCTAACAGAAGGGGCAAAGTTATAAAGTTCAGTCCTCTCTAAAGCACACAAGGTTCTTCTTTCTTGTGTCTGTTAAAAACTTCTCAGGTATTTTCTAAAAAAAAGCCCTTTGTTCAAGGTTACTGTTCTTAGAATTCATAATATCTGTATCTGAGCTTTTTAGAAAAATCAGTGTTTCTCAGGGCAGTGTGAAACCTTCCCACCTAGGTTCAGTTTCTCCCAGACATCGTATATGCGTATATTGAGGCCTGTCTGCCAGATAAAAATCAATAACAATGCAGGTTAGATGTGCAGGTGGCAGAAGAAAAAAAGACTGCATGAAAGAATAAACATTCAAAGAACCACAGATGCCTGTTGCTGGCTGATTTCTTCAGGACTCCTAAACTTACAATAGATCTCTCAGATATTGATCCTATCTCCTTGGTATCAAAGAGATGAACAATCCCACTGAAGTTTTCAGGAGCTGATGGATGCTATGAAAGGCTTTTCACAAGAGCACTGATAAAATTCTTTGCCTGTTTCTTCAGCTGAAATATCATATGGCCTCACTGTTGAAAGAAACAAAACAGCAAACAAACACTGAGGAATTCTTTTAAGGCAAAATAAGTATTCAGGCTGACCTTGCCTTCCAGATGCAGTGAATCACATTGTTTCTGTGTGAAAAGCAAGTTCTGCATTGTTAGGTTTCCAGAAAATAACCATCATTTTTGTCAATAATTCAGATGCTCTTACAAGCCTAATGTTATAATCAGTGTTTTGATGGTGGGTTGTAATAGTTAAATTGAGCTAGAATGAAAAGGAATTCTTCAATTTTTCAGCACCCCAGAACACAAGGAAGAACCTGGGAGCATTTTTGACAAATTAGGCCTGAGCAAGTAGGATAGAAGTGAGGTAAGAATGCCTTCTGTCAAGGTAAATATATCTGTTTACTCTGGTAACACCAATGAGCAACTTCTCTCTATTAGACAAGTCAATTCATTCAAAACTGTACTAGGTATTGAGTCTCTATCAAGCTTAGTATAAACAACCAATTAATCTAAAAAGAATAAAGAAAATTTATATATCATGGGAAGATTTTGAACTCTCCTTTTTTTTTCTCTCCCATATTAACGTTATTGGAGTAATTTTTTTCCTCATCAGTATAAAAGGAAAAATAATTCCATGTCTTTATACATTTAAATCCTCAAATTGGATTACTTGGTCTTGAGCCAACAGAATAATTAAAGGAGTTCATGGGAGGGTTAAATGATGCTTTGATATCTAGCAAGGTCATGTTTTCCCCTCAGATATCAGCTGTTCATAAGGAGCTACAGGACTTCCATACAGCCTTTTTGCTAAAGCCACTGCCAACTGCATGAAAAGGATATAAGAAGACCCCCAAAACTTTTTAAACCATTTTGCTAACCGGTTACATAATCCTTGGTTGTTGTATACTTGTGGTATTATCCAAAGCAATGCTAGTTTAGTACTCTGAACAACACTAATGTCTTCCAAGACTTGTTTCTCAGCAGAGAGCTGAGCTTGTTCCAGCAGAGAGCCCTTCAGCTGTATCTGTCCTGCCTTTCCCAACACACTGGCCAGAGGCTTGTGGCTCTGGTTTATCTCAGCTGCAGGTCCCCAGGCAGACAGAGATGTCAGCACAGGCACTGCAGCCTGGCTGGGGGGGCAAGGGGAAGGTCTGCAGCACTGCACCTGCACCCTCTCTAGGTCTGCAGCACTGCACCCACTCCAGGACTGCAGCACTGCACCCTCTCTAGGTCTGCAGCACTGCACCCACTCCAGGACTGCAGCACTGCACTGTTACATGGCTTGCAAGGGTTGCAGGATGAAGAGAGAGACGAGAATGTTGACCTCATGTTCAGAAGGTTTGGTTTATTATTTTATGATATATATTACATTATGACTAAATGTAATATGCTAAAAGTAATTATGCTAAAAAGAAATAGAAGGAAAAGTTCTCAGAAGCTAGCTAAGATAAGAATAGAAAAGGAATGGATAACAAAGTTCTGTGTCTCAGCAGAGAGTGAGACCCAGCTCTGCCATGAGTGGTCAGTAAATCCAAACATCCACAGGAGACCAATCACGGATCCACCTGTTGCGTTCCACAGCAGCAGGTAACCATTGTTTGCATTTTGTTGCTGAGGCCACAGCTTCTCAGAAGGGAGAAAAATCCTAAAGAAAGGAATTTTTTGAAAAGATGTCGGTGACACTGCATCCTCTCCAGGTCTGCAGCACTGCACCATCTCAATATCTGCAGCACTGCACCCTCTCCAGGATTACAGCACTGCATCCTCTCTAGGTCTGCAGCACTCTCCAGGTCTGTAGCACTGCACCTTCTCCAACATGATGCTACATGCTAATCCTCTCCAGGACTGCAGCAGTGCACCCTCTCAGGGATTGCTGCATTCTCTCCAAGTGAAGCCTCTGGGGGCTGCCAGCCCTTGCACCCACCCAGGGAAGCACTGCCAGGGCTGTGTGCTCACACAGACCCAAGGGTGTGCTCACCTGGTCTCAGCAGAAGGAAAAAGGCTAAAAGCTTTTCCTCTCTTCCCCACTGAATTAATTGTTGGTATGTGAAGTACTTCCTTCCCAAAGAGAGTAAACTATTTAAATGGCTGAAAGGCTGAAGCCTGATGTGGGCACAAGATGCATTTTTTATTATCTGAGGTTGGCAGACATGTATTTACAGATGAATCAAGTCATTTTCCTGGGCAGAGAGACAAATCAAATCCCTAGAGCTTCATACCACAAGAAATGCTTTGGAATGTATTCCAAGTGGTCCTTTATAAAATAACAATGCAGTTTTGAGCCAGCAACTACTCATCAAAGTATTGATCCTTTCCTGGCATAACAACATCTTGTTTAGATGATGACATAATGTTTCCAGTAGAGCCAAGGGCACCTCAGCCCCTCTACAGAGATGCCTGAGTGCACTGAAAAGAGCAATGAGATGCAGTGATGCATCTCATTGCTCAGATTGCATCATCATCAGAGATGCAGTGATGAATAGCTCTTTGCCTTCAAGAAAGAACTTGAATGCAAACAAGGATTTAGTAACATATATGTTTGTTTCCCATTTTGACATGGGTGAAAACAAAAGTACAACCTTCAGCTTTATAAGTACAACACAATATTTTCAAAGCTAAGTTAGATACTGAAAGGTTACAGAACAGCAAGGGTGTTAGGAAAAATTACCAAATTCAAAACCTACTAATAGCAGTTTTATCCTAGATCCATCATTTCCAAAAACTAGATGAAAACTGACCGGTATTTCTCTGCCATAATAATTTTCTCATTAACTTTACTAGTTTTCAGCATACTGAAACTATTAGCAATGAAATAAAGTGGACATTTTCTTCTATTGTGCAGTGTGAAAGAGAGAAAATTGGGATACTATAAAAATGAATATAGCTGCTGCTGTGGTGATTTATTCCTTTCCTGTTCCCATATATTCACATTTCAACTGGGTAATTATTTAAGAACTACAGAGAAATTGCCTGTTACTGTTTCCAAAGGAAAAGGTTCCAAGACAGACCCCCCTCCCATAAGCCATATTAGAGAAGGTGCCAACTCTCCTGACTTCTCAGTGAGGAGAGACAGAGCAAATTTCCAGACAGATGTTTAAATTTTAGTTGGATTAAAACCTATGCAGTGCCACATGGCCTCCTTTCTTTAGTGCACAAACACAGGAAAGTTAATTTTGAGGCTTTAGACACAATAATTTCAATAAGTTTGTTCCATTAAATTTCCTTCTGCCAAAAAGATGAAAAGTCCATTATTCTTGGTGATATTTTAACAAAACCACATTTTAATTTGATTTCTAAATAAGAGTAAGCATCTGTATCTCATATGCATTCATATATATACATATGCCATATCTAAAACAATATAATACTGTTGAGAGTTTAATTCAGCCAAAGAGAGTTGATATTACCAAGAAATTAAAAACAGAATAGCTTTGAGAGCAATTAATAGGTTTTGCAGTCCAAAGGATGGTTATGATCATCTCCTCTGATTTTTTGCACAAAGAACATTGATTTTTCACACAGTAAAAACCTCAGTCAGGACCGAAGAATTATAGCTAAACCATAGCAAAGTTTTCAGCAATATATCTAAAACTAATAACCCTTCTTCCAGAATTACTTCCCAACAACTAATTAATGTTAAGGCTCCGCTACATTCTGGAGTAGTGATTGCCATTATCATTACTTGAAACGTTTAATTTTTGCCAAAAGTGATTTTGAATTTTTAGAGCATTAGTAAAAATGTTGGCTAGCATTGACTGAGAACTGGTCAACAAACAGAAGAGCATCACATAGAGATTTATGTAAGTCATAGACAACAAAGGTGGCATGGGTTTAGACAGATAGTCATAATAATTGCAGTGTTATTAATAGGGGAACAAAAATACAGTACGACATGAGGTTGTTTTTTTTTTTAAGGTTTGTAAAAGAATAGACAAAGTATTGTCTGGTAGAAATCTCTTTGTTCTTCCCTTGGCTGCATTAACTAGTACAGTGTAAGATACAATCTCCTTAAGCAAGACTTTCCTCTCACAAAATAAAACCAAGAAGGAAAAACACAGAAGTTTTTGGACTTCCTTAGTATTTCAATATTGTTTCTGTTCCATGGGCTGTGGCCGAGTTTCAGTGTTGGAGAGATCTTTGAAAAATTACATTTAACGTATTTATTTGCTCTGGTTACTTGAGAAATCTTATTTTAATGACCATGCGTACTAGAATTAACTACCACTATACTTCAAGATTTCAGTAGAAGAGATTAAACCTTTGAGCTCTTTCAATTTAAAATGGCTTTAACTTCTGAGAGCTTTCTGTGATTACCTTATCAATTTCTCTTCAAAACTTAGGGACTCTCTGGTGGTTTTATATCAGTATTTCCAGTTCATTTCTTGCACTAAGATTGCCAGTCCTGACACAACTGTCAAGACCATTCAAGCAAAATTGCAAATTTTCATTTCAAGGTTAAGAAGCTAAGCTGTTCTCTTTTATTACTTTTACAACATGATGCTACATGCTGTGTTATACCAGAAAGTGATAAGAATAGAAAAATGCTTAAATCTTGCATTTTAGTCTGAGTTTTCTTTTTTTCACTTAGCTGAAAACTGTCTACTATTCCTACCCACTTCTTAAAAGTAACAATATCTAAAAAGAAAAAAAATCACAAGTTTTGATTTTTTTCCCCCAACAGTATTAAATATGGGAGGGCATTTATCATCTTCAGCTAAAGACTACTTTGCAAATCCAACTCACTAACAGAACATACCTCTCGGATAAGGAGCAGCACACCTAAAAGAAAATGTATAAAATACTTTGTTACATTTATCATATATTTTCACCCAAAAATCTATAGCTACTCCCATTTTCTTTGCACTATAATTTTGCTTACGTCTCTTCCACCAAGCCCTCAACCTCTCTGCTGCTAATCCTAAGCCCTGCCAACACTCTCACTAGTAAAATGGGCAGCTCGGCCAACAGCATTACCCCAGGAACACTCAGTAACTCTTTTTTACTGGCAGTCAGGCTGGAAAGACTGTTCCTGGGACTCCAACTGCATTATCTTCATTACACTCATTGCTCATGTTTATATTTGCTCTCCAACAAAAGCATACACAAACCACAAAACCAACAATAAATATTCAATAACAGTCAGTTCATGAGACCTGATACAAACTTATCTCTTAAGTAGCAAAGTCCATTCCTCTTTCAGAAGAAAAAACCATGGCTTTCATACAACTTGAATTGAATACCAACTATAATGTATTACACTGAAGATACTTCTGGGAAATACCTATGCAATACACTGTAAGGCCAGCTGTATTTTTTTTTATCTGGGATGTTTCATTTACCTTACACTACCTGAACTTACTCTACCACTAATCCTTTTTTATGGAAATTGCATTAATAGGATTTTAATGCTGAAAATATGTGGAACACTAAGAAAGACAGGAATAAAACTCTTTTCAGTTCAAGTGTACATTTCAACTGTTTTGCAGCAAAACCCTGAAATGGGATTAAAAAGCAAACTGTGAAACTTAATTACCTTCTAATACACATTAGGATCAATGAGAAATTAATTGAGAGATAAATAGGGTCAAATAGCATGGTAAAGGCTTTGCTATCTTCAAGAAACACCAACAAAAATTAATCCCTCCCATAGACATAAATGATATGAAAAATGCACTAACAGGGGCTTTGAGACATGAAAAGAGATGTCAGTGGTAGACTTAGACACAGAGATCCAAGAAAAAGCCATAAAATCACTGGTGATGAAGCTGGATAGTCAAAGACAAGACAAGTGAAAAAAATATCTCCAAACCCCAGATCCTGCTGCTGTCAGTCATAAATATTGTGAGATAACAAATGTGTGCTCTCAAGATAAATGATAGATGTCAATTAACACACAGTTTAATGCACTCTAACATCTGAAAACATCTGCTGTAGATAATCCTTTGAAATTTCTGTGTATCATCATGTCTCCACTCTTAGATATGTGTGAGGAGTTAAAGATTTACTTCTAAAGAGCTTTTCTTGACCAAAACAAGGAAGGGACCAAGGACATGATTGATGCTACTGGCATGCCAAATGCAATGCCTCCATGCTAAATACTTCTGGGAACAATGGACCAAATACAAAAAGAAAGACAGACTGTCCAGAGAATGAACTGAAATAACAAAAAAGTAAATAATGCTGATAAATACTTCTGTCTGTGTCCGGTGTTTTTCCTGAAATTTGAGATTAGGCTGTCCATTAGAAGAAAAACAACCAAAATACAGTGGTTGAACTAAAGCACCTAAGCTTGTTGTTGAATTTCTTCTTAAAGTTACAAGACACTTTGTTTCAGGTACTTTCTCAAAAAAATTCTATAATACAAACTTCTATAATACAAAAAGAAGAAAAAAGTGAGGTACATAGTAAGAAAGATGAGTATGGCTGTTTAAAACAGAAACCCAAGGGGTCTGAGAGCCTTGCTCACTCTCATATTCCATGCCCAAATCTAGTTTTGCACTCAAGTACATTATGGATGATTCTTAATGAAAAAAACCAAACCAATTTTTAGATTCAGAAAAGCTCCAGACACACATCTTTTATATTGTTCTCTTATGGGCCTAGTTTTTAGCCTAAAGCAATAGCTTTGCTATTTGTTATGATTTGGCATTAAAAAAAAAAAAAAAGCAAAAACAAAAGAGGTTCTGTGTCTGTTCCAAGGAGCTGCCTTCTCCTACTGATCTTAGAGAAATGGTACTGACTATCTCCTCATCAAATCACAGTACTAAGCAGGTCTCCTGGCATCTCTAAAGCTCTCCCAATAGCTTGAGACCTTTTAACTTCAAGAAACATAAACTAATGCTCCAATGATTTTGCTTTTCACCTTGTTCTGATAGTAAGTTGAACATGAAATTCAGAAACTGATGTGAACCAAACATTTTAAAGAAAATAGGTTTCTCTCAACAATGAATGTAAGACAATTATCATGGCTCAGAGACAAATATACATTGATTTATTACTCTGGGTGTGAAGTTCTGTCATGCTGTGATGTTATGTTTAAACACCCCCTGTATGTAGCGGAGGCAAAATTAGGTGGAATTTCAAGGAACTAGAAATACATTTGAAAGAGGATCTTTTGTTTTTTGCAAACTTGCCTGCCTTCTACCCAGAACACCCACTTACAAAGTGTCCTTCTTTCTCTGAGTCGTTTAAGTCTTAACTACATCTTGTGTGAGACTTCAGGAAAGAGAATTTCCATCCACTGGGCTGCCCGTGAGCAGCAGTCCTTGGGCACAGAGTGCAGTGCCAGGCTACACCCAGCAGGCTGTGTCAGTTGATGTGTGGATGCAAACAAAAATAAAGCAAAAAACCTTCACCTAAAATGCATGACATGTCAACATGAGCATTGCCACTAATATTTTAGTGAATGACAACTTTTGAAAACTACCCACATCAATCACTCTTCTAGATGGAGAAACAAGACAAAGACATTTACCCCAAACCAGCACATATTTATTTATTTATTTATTTTTCTGTCTCACAATCTTCTTTCACTCATATAGAGTGTGAGTGTTCATGATTCTATACATCTGCATTACCAATGTAAACGTATTTTCACAAATTTGCTATTATTTTCAAAATCTTTTTCAATTAATGTGTAATAGGAAAGGCACTTACAGAGTAAAAGTTACAAAATACTACAGTGATGGCTCGTCTTCAATGATGAACTCCTTCTGGCCATTACTCTCCCATGTTGATTCCTTCTCTCTTTTCCTCTCCAGTTTTCTGGAGAAAAATTGCACTGCCCTGACAGAGGTCTTGTGCCTGTGTGATTTGCTGGGCCATGTCCAACCTCTTTGAATGCAGCTATTGCTTATCCCTCTTTTTTAACATCCCTATTTTCTTTCTTCCTTGTTTCTGCATGATTGCTTGTTCCTTTTATCTTACCTCGCCTCATATCTTTTTGGATCAAGTACTGAGTACTATACTCTCTGGGATTGTTTTCTACCCAAGAATACCTGCTGTCTTCCTCTCTCTGATTCTACCTGAATTCTGATTTTTCTGGGTAACTTGAATCCACTTGCTCAGTTTTACTTGCAACAACTGTTTCTTCCATGATATTCACAATAAAGTACAGACAATGCAGACAATGTGTTGGTAGAAATGCATGCCCACGGACCAGACAAAAGAGTGACCAGCAACCACAAAAAGCCTTGTGTGCTTCAGATGAACTTCCACTAGTTTGTTGGAACAGTAAAAAAGTGCATAAAATAATGCTTCAGCATGGAAGTGTATCATTTGAATTCACTTTTCATTAATTTTTGTTGACTTAGTCAACTTAAGTCCTTATTGACTAAAGCAAACAGAAAACACCACACGTAGAGACACATGGCCTTGTCAGCTTGCAGAGTGAGTTGAGGCCACACCTCGCAGTTGCAGCTTGTTGCTGACACAGCAGTGTAAGGATCAGCATGAAAAAGCACTCCTCAGCTTATGCAACTTTATCTGCAAATCCTCCTGCTCTGAGTGCAGCTAAGTTAGCAGAGGAGTGCTTTTGTCAGCTTAGCTAACTATGTTTAGCACCAATCTATACTATACATCTGTTGTCAGAAAAACTTAATTTTCCCAAGATACCACTGCCTCTCCACAGAGAAAGCTGTGTAACCACACCAGCACAGCAGAAGCTTTCCAGAACATGAGTTCTGGAAAACTTCTAAAACCCAACCTGAATGTCCACCTGGATGCACAGCTCAGGAGCTACACACTAAATAAACATCTCAGTGCCTACTTTGTTCAAAACACTGCTGGTGCAAGCTACAACACTCCTAATTTTGGTCAGCCAAGAGCATGGCTACACATGTAGATTCTAGAATAAACAGAAAATTTCCAAGCATCCTCAGTAACAGTCACTAACTGTATGCAGTTACCTGATTCTGAAAAATGCTCAAGTTAAGAGGAACACAAATCAGGAAAAAAAATCAAAAGGGGTAAAAAGGGAGAAAAGGAAAAGAAGAAGTCTACCAAACACCCTCTAGCTCAATACATTATTTCACCCTATTGGCAACAGACCACTTCCTAACTATAAATTCTTACATACGACTTTTCTTAAAAAAAAAAAAAAAACTACAGTAGATATTTTAATATTTTTAATTATTCTGAAGCAACAGAAATTCCTGTAGAAATGGTACTGAAATATTACTGTATTGAGTAATACACGAGGCAAAGCCTAGTTAATACAGCTGTGCAGATTTGAAATAGCTGGTTTGGCTGTTGGGATGCTCTTGAGGACTGAAATAGCTGGTTTGGCTGTTGGGATGCTCTTGAGGACTGACATAGCTGGTTTGGCTGTTGGGATGCTCTTGAGGACTGAAATAGCTGGTTTGGATGTTGGGATGCTCTTGAGTACTGAAATAGCTGGTTTGGATGTTGGGATGCTCTTGAGGACTGAAATAGCTGGTTTGGATGTTGGGGTGCTCTTGAGTACTGAAATAGCTGGTTTGGCTGTTGGGATGCTCTTGAGGACTGTGCTGACCAGCAGTGAGTCCCAGCAGTGACTGCAGTTGCTGCACTCCTTGAATTCAGCACCTGGACACTGGCAGTTCTCCTCAAACACAAAGAGACTGGCAGTGGAACCCATGCAGACCCTCAGCTGCCCATGTCACATTTCTGTAAAGTTAAGCAGTGACACTGTTAAAACACATGCTCAGACCAAATCCTCCTTCTATAGCTGTGAACTTACCTTCTTGTGATACTCAGTTATTACCATGTGATAAGTTCTCTTCAAGGACACACTTTTTGTGGTCAGATCAGCTCGAGTGGTGGGCAAGGAGAATTGCACCTAACTTACCTGGTGAGGTCTTGAAAGGTTCCTCCTTCCAAATCCCTTGCACCTCCAGAACCTTGGCAACACAGGTTTGTGCCAGGGATAAAACAACACTCAGGTTAAGGAGAAAATATAAAAATGGATGGGAAGGGAATACAAACAGTACCCTTGCCTTCTTGAAAGTTAACAGCAGCCAGCTCTGTAGGACTTCAGCCCACGGGTCTCAAACTGGCAGCAGCCCTTTACAGAAGCAGAGGAGGGCATTTGCAGTTCTTGGTACAAATGTAGCCCCATTTTCAAGTCAGATTTATTCAGGGAACAATCCATGCAACAGCCAATTGCTTCCAGCACTAAATTCTGAACCACATTAAAATCCTACGCACAAGGTAACATATACTTAATATAACAAAATATTAATAATACAGTTACCCTTGTGCTGACTTGATTATCTCAGCAAAACATCCACTGCTAAAATCAACCAGAAGTTCCACATGGCTGCACCAGACTGACACAAAAATTAAACAGTGTCACTTCAGGACTCAGGTCAACTGTCTTAAGGATCACAGATGGCTTGGGCTAGCTAGGCTGAATCTGTGTTTCTCTTTGATAAATATCAACAATGAACAAATAAAAATAACTGAAACACAGTTTTAACATCCATCTTAATGGTAACAATGGAATGTATGTTTTATGGATTTATCACTTTTTTGACTGTCACAAGAGAAAAACACTCCATTTTTGTATTCTTGCAGCAACAAGTATAATTGAAATTTATCTAGCTATGACTAAACAAAGTTCCAGTCATGACTTTGCAGGTTTCATCTCCCTTTAGCTAACAGACATAAATCATATTACTTTTCTTATGTTTTCCTTTAATGATACTCAAAGTCCAGAATGTGTAAGATGAATCCTACTTAAAGGACACAAATGGAGAAAGTGATACTTCTACAGCATACATATCTATAAAAGGCATTGAAATTACAGCTTTCACCTGTGGACAGTGATCTAGCAAGATCTGTGAAACATTTCATTTTTGTCAGTTTTTAGAAGGCAACTGCTAAAGTAAATCCCAAAGCAGAAGGAAACCTTTTTTTTCAATTCTTAAGAAATTACTTACACATGAATTACATACTAAAGAACAAAGGTTGCACTGCAGATCACGTCTTGTACTATATGCCAGTTTTTCTGGCTTAATTGTGGCAGGATGTTTCCTGAACAATTGTTTATATGTTAAATTATATGCTAAATTGCATTGAGAGGCAGCAAAAAATCCTGTAATTCAGCACTTGTTTCTCAGAAGCCATGGTTGAAAGAATAACATAAACCAGACTTATTTTGTTGGCAGAAGTGATGTATCCTTGTGATGTGATGTATTGCTGGGAAATGTACAGATAGATACATGTAAAACCCCTCAGTGTTGTATCATCCCAAAGCCTTAAATGAAATGGGTACAATGATGGGAGGACTTTCAAACAGAGGAAGCTTCAAGGCTCCCTGCTCTCCCCGTCCTCACTGTGTTAATAACTGGATATAAATGTAAAAAATAAAAGTATAAAAAATATGAGGATTTTGTTATAAACCGATGCCACCGATCTTCAGTTAGTACCACCATCCATTTACAAGGCAAGTTTTGCATTCTGAGGAGTACTCTGAGGAATTGCTCTGTACGGTTCAATCAAAGAGGACTGAAGTCTGAAAACGTCCCACTCGGAGAGCCGACAAGCAATTCCGGATTTACAGGAAAGCTTTGCCCGGGGAACACCCCGGGAACACCCCGGGCACAGCCCTGACCGGGCACCGGGCCGGGGCCGCCCCCGCCCGCAGCATCCCCTGGCTGCGATTGGCCCGAGCGGGCCCACCCGGCAGCAATCTCACTTCTGGTTGGCTCAAACTTCCGGGCCCCTTCGGGGGGCCAATAAGGCGCGGGGTTGTTTTCCCGTCCCAAGATGGCGGCGCTCAGTGGTGCTTCTGTGGAAGGGAATGGCGGGGAGTGAAGCCTGAGGGAGCGGGCCGGGAGCGCGGAGGGGGATGAGGTGACGCCGCTATGGCGAGCGACGGGGGCCGGAAGCAGTTCTGGAAGCGGAGCGGCGCGAAGGTGCCGGGCAGGTGAGAGGAGCCGCGGAAGGTCGGCGTGGCCGGCCCCTGTATGGCGCCGGGCCAGGGGGGCGTCCGTGCCCGTCCCGCTCCGCTGTGACCCCAACACCGCGTTCCTGCTCCGCCGGACCCCGCGGGCCCTTGAGTCCCCGCAGGGACTGGGTCCGGTCTGTCGCTGCTCGGCCGCGGGTCCCTTGTTGGCTCAGCGCTCGGAGCCCTCCGGCGCTGGGCGCCTCCAGTTGTGTTGGTTCTAGCTGTGTCAGAAAGGTTGTTCAGTAATTGTCAGAATGTGTTGGTTCCAGCTGTGTCAGAAAGGTTGTTCAGTAGTTGTCCGAATGTGCGCTCCCAGGCTGACATCGCTGTTAAAGGAGTTAACGTGATGGTGGGAACGTGTTCGCCGGGAAATGCTGAGTGGGAGAATGTTTGTAGCTCTCAGCAGGGCCGAGTTAGGATGTTTTGAAACTTGATACAAGTTGTGAAATTTTTGAAATGCTTTGTAGGAAGCTGTATTTTCTAGGCATAGAGAGGTGTTTTAGTTTCTGCTGTGTATTTCAAAACATTGTCAATTTCTCAGCTTTCATCTGAAGTGTGAGCAGCAGAGCAGTCGTTGTTGTAGTGCAAAGAGCTACGAGCACATTGTCCCATTCAAGATTTTCCAGGGAATAGATCCCCAAAGTCCTGTTAACTCTTTTGACTGTTAGATCAGCATGGAAATACATGTTCAGGTTATTATTTAGCAATAACATTCTCTGGTCTTATCCTTAAATTGTTCTCACAGTACAGTTTTCTATGTTCTTTTTGTAAGAATGATGTGTACTTGTTGCTCTCAGAGGACAGTAACTCTGTATTTTATACCCTTAACATGAACTCAGCAACGTGGTCTTGCTCATCATTTACCTTCTTACATTTTCAGTTACCCATAAGCACTAATTTGGAGTGCTTTTGTTTCTTTAGTTACAAACTAACTTTTTCAGTCCACCTATTGTCTTTTTTCTACTATGTTTTCTTTGTAACTTTGCTGAATCTCTTGAGGGTGAAACACTTGGAGCCTTCCTCCCTTGCACAGGATCTATAAATAGTTGCAGTTAATTTGCAGGCAACTGCAGGCTTGTGGAGAAACAAGGACACTGTGGAGAATGTGCTTTTGATTTTAATTCATTTTTTTCATGGCATGGAGAGGACTGTTGTTTTCTATTTGAGTGGATTTGCATGGCAGGTATTCACAGAGTGATGTAAGGAAAAGGCACGTGCTGTGTCTGTGGAAATGGGCAGTGACACCTGACCCTCATAGGAGTGTACAGCAGGGATATGCCTGTGGAGAGGATGGCATGTGATTCTGTGGAAAGGCTGGTGGGGAATTGATTTCCATGGAATCACATGAAAATCATTGAGAGTTTTGGTAAACCACCGTTTTCAGTCACCCCTAGGGCTAATTTCACTGGTGTTAATGCTGCAGCTCTTGTGAAAATCTAAGCCTCTCTTAAAATCTGTTTTGACTGTGGTCATTTTGGCTTGGTTCTATCTCAGATAAATCAGGTGGATCAGGTTTACTAAGGTTGGAATTATCCTTATGGTCTGGAAATAGTTTTTGGTGTGTCAGGAGGGCATGTTTGTTCTATGTGATTTTATTACAGGTTTGGGTAGTTGTTAATGTTGCATAAGATATATAATCAAATAATCATAATGAAATGTGATTGATTTCTCTTACAACTAGAGAGTTCTGTTGTAATAATTTCTGATATGGAGCCATATGTAAGTCTTGATGTGTCTTCTGTGGCCTTTTTTTATTTACAAAATAGTTTTATACCCAGTAACTGGGAGGTAATGAACTTTAGTTTGCAGATAGTTTTGGTTTTCACCCAATAACATGCTATTTTGTAGTGTTAGAGGCTAGTGAGTAAATCTGTCCTTGGAAGCTTGTTTCAAAGCATTCTTTTAGTACTCCTGTGTTTTATTCTCTAAACTGTCACCTGCATTTTTCTGTAGCTTTGTCGTCCTTGTACTTCAGTAATGGTTAGGAACTCTCTGGTTGGATTTTGGGTGACAAGGGTATGCAGAAGATTAAATCTCTATAGATATTTCTTTGGGAATTTTTAACTTTTTGCAAGAGATGAAGAAATGATAAATCTGAGAAGAGAATTTTTGTAGATTCTTATTGCAGAGTCTGACTTATTTATTATTTTAATTCCTGGTTAGAAAAATAAAATAGCCTAAAATAGCCTTAGCTTAGGTCTCAGAGTTCCTGTTTAGCAAATCTATGATTTTTATTAAATTACTTCTTAGTATGCATATCAATTGCAGGTTCATTATTTTTAGTTTTTGAAACAGACAACTGTTGGAATATTTCAGTTCTGTTTATTATTGACTATTTAACAAGAAACTCTTCCAATATTTATTATTTTTGTGATAACTCTCTTTGTTTTCCTTTAGTATCCAACATGTGTACGGAGCTCAGCATCCACCTTTCGACCCATTATTGCATGGAACGTGAGTTAACTTAATATTTAAATATTCCAAGTGTTTTGTGTCTCCTCTGTCTTCTCTTTTTTTTTGCTGTTGGCTGTAAAGTTTATTGTTAATCTTCCTTTTTCAATTTTTGTCATAATCTTGACTTCCCTGTTTTGACTTCTCCTTTGTGACTTCCTGATGGTTACCGTATTTGCAGGAACAAATCAGCTCTTTCAGATCTTAACTAACAGAGATTGCCAGCTGTTATTACTTATTTTTAATGCTTTATACATAGGAAATTGTGGTTAAGTAAAAAAAATAGTGTCACAAAGACAAGTATTTGGTTGGAAGGACGTCATGCTTCTACTAAATTTTTTCAAGGGCTGGTTTCAGATAGTACAAGAAGTAAACATTCTGGTTAATTTTCATATGATGCAGAGTTGAGGCAGTTAAAATGTGTGATCCTGAGGGTGGAATTAAAAGAAATGAGATTAATTGGCTCAAAATACGGAGGTATAGAGACACAGTAACAAAAACTGGAAGTTTATAGCTTGAAGTGACAGAACTAGAGAAAGACCTTGCTGTTTTGGACAGTGATGACAAGTCAGGTGAAAGTGTGCTGTAGCACCTGTTAGGGAAGATAATCCCTGCAGGACATAACAGAAACCTTGTACCTGATACTGTATGAGAACTGGGTAAGAACTTTTTCTGATTTGCAGTTCTGCCTGCCTTGTCTTAACAGAAAAAAAGAAAACCTAGCCCAGGTGGAGAGAGAGAGATCAGAAACAAACTCAAGAATGATCTTGATGTGATTCTGTGCCAGATGACCCTGCTTAAGTGGGGAGTTTGGGCCCGATGACCCTCTGTGATCCCTTCCCATCTTACCCATTCTGTGAAAGCACAATTAAATTAATGGCAGTAACTTCTTCATTTCTTGAGAACAGACTAAGAAACCCTCTCAACTTTATACCTTATTCAGCTCACTTCTAAAGGGAGATGGGATTGCTCTGCATTACTGTAAGTGAGAGCAGGTTCCAGGCTAGGGAGGGGTACTTGGTTCATATCTCACACTGCCTGTTGACAGAGGGGCAAAAGGTTGGGAGCTGATCAGGGTCCACTTAGACCAGTAACTGGAAGAAATATCTTTCCTCTGAGAAGAGCAAAGTTCTGAAGGAAATCCATGCTGGCATGCCTAGATGAAAAGGAATGATAGATTTAATGAGTTTTAAGGTGAGACTTGGTTTGTTTATGACAGTGATTGTATTGCATGATTGCTTATGATGACTTAGGAGTAGACCATGGCTTGATTTTAGCTCCTGTGCTGTTGTGCAGCAATTGCATTGAAAGGGCTGAAATCTGCAGAAATGGATGAAGCAAGAGCAGTGCAGCGTGCCCTATTTATAAGCTATTCTAGTAGTAATCCTTTCATGTGATTTTGGGGGTAGTCCTTTTTTTTTATTTGGGTTTTGTTTTGTTAAGAAAAGGGAAGGAAAGATTTGTTTTGCTTCTGTTCAAAGCAACAGTGTCAGTTTTTACAGCCTTTTTTTTCAGATTTCTTTAGCTGTATGTTATGGTGGGTGGATGTGGTGGCAACATGACTGGAGAGAGAAATATTTGCTACCTATGTAGTATCAGCTATGAACTTTCAGGGTTTGGTCCTACCCAGAATGTTTTGCTTCTTTACTGGTTTTGTAAATAGTGTTTATTTGTTTTTGAACAGCTTGATAAAACCAAGTTCAAAGCCACCTACAACTCCAGTGAAATTGAAGAAAGTCAGCACCTTCCAAGAATTTGAAAGTAACACAAGTGATGCCTGGGATCTTGGAGATGATGATGATGAACTCTTAGCAATAGCTGCTGAAAACTTAAATACAGAAGTGGTCATGGAAACAGCTCACAAAGTAATTCAGAATCACAGCAAGCTACAAGAACAGCATAAATTTCAGGAAGAACATCTACAGGAAGAAAAACAAGAGGAATTTGCACAGCTGACTCCAGTTGCATGTGGTGATAATAGGCTTGTTAAATCAGTCAGTGAAGGCCATACATCCAGTTCATTAGGTATGTTGAAAAGTGAAAAAGATCTTGGGAGTTAAAGGATGAGAGCTACCATATTTGTCCCTGTAAGACAGTAAACCCTTCCCAACCCTTTATTAATATTGCAGGAAAATACTGTTTATCACTAGTGATTTATTTGAGAGGAAGACTGCATGCCTTATGAAATTGTAATGCATGTGTGTGAGGGAAGAATAACTAAACTTTTTTTGGTTTTGCTATTTGTTTTTGTTTTTCACTATTGTGAAAAATTATAATTAAATTGTAATTAAAATATATTGAAAAGCAGGAGAAGATCATGCAGGTGGACTGGGATATTCACCCTCATGTGTTCTTTTCCATGGTTTTATACATGCTTTCAATTGCAATAATTGCGAGGTTCCTCAGTGGTTGTTTTTTTATTTTTTATTTTTTTTAAGAATGTAAGGGAGAATCAAAACAGCTTTTTGTAACACAGATTTTAGAAATCCATAAGACTTGCTATTAATATGACCTCTGATGTATTTTAATTGTGGAATACTGCTTCAAAGAGAAATGCTCCTTCTGCTAAATCCAAGTAATTTGAAGTCCAAACATCTGCTGTACTTGAGTTTGCATTTTTCAAAAATGTGATTGTTTTAAATTTACAAATTAAATTCAACTGATTAGTAATCTTCTCACTAGCCAAGGCTAACTGCCATACTTCTTTTTCCCTTCAGATAATGCTAGTGAAAATTCTGCCATGCAGAGGTCACAGTCACTTCCACAAACTTGCATACCTCCCTTGGCAAGTGGAATGGCAGACTGCAGCACCTCAGTTACTCCTGCATTAACTGAGAGAGAAGCGTCTCGGCTGGACAAATTTAAGCAGCTCCTTGCTGGCCCAAATACAGATCTTGGTGAGTGTTTCTCATAGGACCTATGAATTACATCTAAACTATTTTTAAACTGTAGAATTTTCCTGTTTGATGTACTGTCCTGTCATATGGTTTGGTTAGGATTTAATCCTTTCAACATTGAAAATTGATCTTCCAAAAAAATGAATAAAATTGGAAGTTTGTAGCACTCCTGCTTTTAATAAGTGATTTGCATACATCCTACTGATATATGTAGGGTGTTTGATGGGTTCTTGTTCTTTCTCACATTATTTCTTCCTAGCAGACTAATCTCTGTAGAAAAAAGCCCCACAGTATAATTAGCTGTGTTTATTGTTAATGCCTGATAAGGGAACAGCTTTGTATGTAAGTGTGATTTTCATGCCTGGAAATAAATAGGAGTGACAAACGATGAGGCGTGTAAGTATTGCTGCTTGTCTGCTCTGTGAGCCTTCTTCATGTTCACAGGCTGATACAGTGGTTCTGTGTCTCATCTGTGAGTGCTGACAACAAGTCAATGGCAAAACAAATGTATTGTCAGATAACTTGACTGTTCCCTTTGTTTACTGGATTTTAGCTGCTGAATAGTCAATACAAGTGCCAAGAGGGTATCACAGAATCAAATGGCTTTGTATCCCAAGTGAAAATCTGAAGCAGGATTAGTACACTCCATTTGGAGAACTTGGTGATTAGGAGTTGAGGGCAAAATAATGAATAAAGAAAATGTCTTAGAGGTAGACCATTACAGGAAGCTTAGAGAAAGAAGTAGAAATTGCATGTTTACAGTTCTTGAATTGATGCTCTTCTGCCTGGTCACTGTCATGAGGCTTCTTCAATATAATACAGTCTAAGTTGTAGCTCTTATTTATTTTTTTTTCCATCCTGTGTCTTGTTGTCAGATTGATGCTGGGGAAGTACAATTATGGAAACTATAATAACTGCATGAGACTGAGCATTTCAGTGAGTTATAAGATGTTCTTATGAAATGCAACTGTGAATAAAGAGAGGTGTTAAAACATATTTTACATAAACTTGAAAATGGTAATCAAATATCACTTTTTAGCCCTTTGATCTAAGAGATGTTGCGACCTTTGTGATTATGACTGACATGGAAACTCATAGCTAAAGAATGTTGTGATAGTAGAAATCTTCGTTATATAAGGTTGCAAAATCAGAGGAAAGACAGAATTCAGTTTAAACCTATCCATTTCACTTTTGCTGTTTGTTCAGTTTAGAATACTTTACCAGTAAATCAGATTTATGGATTAAAGTGAAATAATTTTGGGAGAAAATTTCCAGTCCTATTAGGAGTGCAGTCACCCTGTCTGTGGTGACTTAGTCAATATAAAACAAACAATATTTTTTTTTTGCTATTGAACTTTATGAATCTCACCCTGAAATATATGTAAGAAAGTGAAATATGAATATGCTTCCTTGATATTAAAGTGTGAAAAATATCTAGTAAGCTCTCAATATTATTTCTTGTACAAACCACTAAATAATGCCTTTTCTACATCTGTTTATAGGAAGCTTGTTCTGTCTCTTGCTGTACAAACTGATAAGTACAGTTTGAAGTTGTGTGAATAGAATTTTATATCCAGTTTTGACTTTTTTGATGCAAATATTTTGACTTTTGTATCTGGAATATGTCCAATAGCACATATATCTATCTACAGGTAATACATTATAGTTTTAGTGAAAGAAGTGGACTCGTTATTCATGGCATGCAAGCTCTTGATGCTCATGACGCTCTCAGGAGTAGCTCATGTATGATAGTAGTGCTTGGACTGAATTCTTGGTGTCTTAGGGAAAGTGTGTGTGCACATATATGCAAATATGTATATGCTTATTGCTGTATGCACAGTTCATCAGAATCTGGTGGGTGCATGTCTATATACATTTTTAATGTTTGCATTTTTGGAAGATGTTCGGTTTAGCTCTGTATTACAGTGAAGGTTATGTTTAAAAGGTGTTCTTGATTTATAATGACAGCAGTAGCCTGGGAAAGTGTTAGAGGTTGTGTGTGGTGGACTTTTTAATTTTTTGTTGGGGTGGTTTTTGTGTTGGGGTTTTTTTTTTCTTTTCCTGTTTTCTTCAGAACAATACTGGAAATGTATTAAGGCAGAAGCTAGGCAGTAGGCTCCAAGCTAAAAGTTGTGGTGAGTAATATAGGGATAGGTGGCTTTCCTGGTGCAGATGGCTTATTCTGTCTGTGTGTGTGGGGGGTGGTGTGGTATGTGTATGTTTTGTGTTAGACCCACAAATAGTTGGGCTTTGTTTGTCACAGTGAATTAAATTAGTAGGACATGGAGACATTTTTGTAAATATTTCTCTTAATTTCTGCAAGTATTAGGCTTGGTTTTGCTTGGAAGTAGAAGTAAACTGAAGTCAAGTATTTCTATTGTATTTGTTTTCTTGGTATAGTTTCACATTTTGTTGAAATAGATTATGTAACAAGTCCTTTCAAAGCAAAATAGAAGTAAGTTAATTTCTGGAACTTGTAGCCATGTCATGGGCATATTCTCTTATCATAACAAGAGAAATCAACATTGACTGTGAATACAAAGTAATGCAAATGACCTTGAAAGCCTTTGACTCACACTTGAATAATCATCTTATAAAGGTGGTGTAAAATGCAGTTTTAGTATGTATGCCAACTAGAGGTGTGAAGGAGTGTGTTCTTTCACAAGAGAAATCTCAATAAGATGAATTATGTGTATAAATTTGGAAGTGAAGATTATTTTAATCATTGGAAACCACTAACAGATTTTGGAGTTGGGTTTGGTCCACAGGCTGGCTACTTTGAGCTCGTGGAAATAGGCAGTTACTGCAAGTAATGTGGGCTGGTAGAAGGAGCCTGTTGTAAGAAGCAGTTTGGTTGGATGGGCACTCGAGGAGTGACCCCTGTCCATTAGATGGTAGTGAGATGTGTGCGTGCAGGTCAGGAAGCAGAGTGGGGCTGCTGGGAGGATGGCTGAGCTCAGGAGACAGCTGTGGGGTAGCTGTAGGCTCTGTTTGTCTGCATAGCTGCTGACTCCTGCTAGTGCATGCCAGCGTGTTCAGCAGGAATAATTCACAGTAGTTTTGTGCAACAAACCTGTTTATGCTTGACTTGCAGTTTGCTGCAGACTTACTGAATTTCAGGTCTTGTGTTTCCTTGTAATGGACCTTGCATTACTAAGTGAAGATGGGCTTGCAGAATTTTTGCAAACAGTTGCTTGCTTTAAGTGGGGGGAACAGAACTTTAACAAAGCAGTTTGCGGGTAATATTTCTGAGAAGAAATTTTTCTTTCCTTCACAGACCATTTGTACATTTTAGAGGAACAGTTCTGCTGTGTCTATCAGGTTTCCAATTAAAGTTTGGTTCTTTTTGTTAAACTTGTGTTTTTTGGTAATCTTGTAAAATGTTTTAGGGAGATGTTTACTGTGCAAACACAATGTAAGCAATGTTGATAAAATCTGACAAAGTAACAAACAAGTTATTGCATACTTGCAACTTCACCACAGTTGATGTATGATGGGTTACTAATATAAATTTAAAAATTAGCTGATAAAGGCATTAAGGAAGTGCTTTAATTTTCAAATCAACTATTTTTCTGTTTTTTATACATATATGGCTAATTAGTAGCTAATTGGATGTGAGAAATGTGTTTATTTAAGTAAAATAACAACCAGTGATAAACCTGGTGTGTTCTGTTCTCTTCATTTAATGAAGCTTCAAAACATTGTATTGCTACCGTTATGCAACATAAAACATGTATTATTTCAGAGTCAAACCAACTAATTTCTTAAATTGTCAAATTGTTTTGCATGTTAGGATCTCTTTTTTTCCTACTTAGTCATGACAAATCCCAAGCTGAATAAAATATGTTGAAGTTTTAGCATACTACCTTGGTAAAAATAATAGAAAGCCCTGTAAAAGCACCCATGAGAATTGTGAAGTATTCCCATGTTAAATTTACTCCAGCTGCTGTACACATTCAAGAGCACTTTCCATTGTACTTTTTAAAAAACTCATCTAATTTTCTTCCTCCTTTTGACCAGATCTCAAAAAGGAAACCTTTTCAGAGAGTACTGGAGGCTGCTGAGTTGGGTGCTGTCTTTAGCTAGTCTTTTGCTATGGAAGTAGTGGATAATGTTGTGAAGTCTTACAGAACTTGTAAAGAATAGCTGAACTTTGGATTTATCCGATAGTAGCAAAAACTAATTACATAATTTTACAGGATTTAAAATGCTGTAATCTCAGATTATTTTGTAACAATAGCTGGTTTTCTCTGTGTGCTGTAATAAAAGAATTCAAGAGTGGTTCTCTAGAGATTGAATTCAGAAAGAAAACATGTTAGATATCTCTTTTCCCCATCACAGTATGCTGCTGTATTGTTGCAGCAACTTGAAATAGGATTTTCCTATTCATGGTCACATCCATTGTAGATTTATATTAAACCTGATCTAACATAGTAATTACCTTTTCTTTCACTTATGGCTCATAAATCTAGTATTCTGTAACCAGTCTGTTATGTCCTATAAAATTGCTTGCCAAACTGGTGCTATTGAAAAGTTTCAATAACTTTACAAAATACATTAATTGAGATGAACTTGATTAATTTTGTTCCCAGCTTCATTAATTTATCTGCACTAAGCTACACAGTGATTTATCTCTGTGCTCCTGGTACATCCATGTAATTTAGAATTTTAATGCCCCCTACAGCTGTGAATTACTTGTAGTTGATCATGTGAGCGCCTATTCTTCTTTCAGTTTGTTGATATATAGTATAAAGTTAACGTGTCCTACTGCTGCTTCATGTGATGTGCTATTAGTCATGTCTGTCTTTTCAAATTATTATCACCAAAAGGTGTCCTCTCTGATGCTTGTCCTGTTCTAGTTAGCTTTTTATCTACAAAACGTGCTTTCCTATTTAGCTAATAAAAATATTATTAACCAGGCAGTATTGTACCAATAGATTTTGTAATATCTTTTTTTATTAATTCAGAGTCTTCTGAAAGACATGAATGTTAAATATCCATTATTTATTCCCTTTTTAGTTACTTGTTGCAGGATTAGTATTTTGTCTTCCTATTTTCTGTGGGTTGGTCTCATAACTTGTATTTTCATTTAATAGTAGGCATTTATTCTGATTACTGCTCTGGTGAAATATTTCAATGTAAAGGTATTAATTTATGATTTTTCATTGTAATTAGATGATAATAGATTCTTGAAACAATTTTGAGAAGATTTTGCCTAGTTTGTTTCTTCAGGATGCATTTCTCTTCCTTTGTTAAGATTGACATAGTAGTTCCAGACCTGTGCTGATTCTGGTGATTGCTCCAGTTTGGGTGCAGGACCTTACACTTGCCATTGTAGATCTTCATGGGGTTTGCCTTGGCCCATCTCTCCAGCCTGTCCATGTCTCCCTGGATGGGATGTGCTCCTTCCAGCAAATCCACTGTGTCACAGCTTGGTGTCATCTGCCAGCTTGCTGAGTGTGCACTCGGTCCCTCTGTCAGTGGCATCGAGGAAGACACTAAATGGTATTGGCCCCACTGTGGGCCTTTGTGGGACACCACTTGTTACTGGCTTCCACTTGGAGCTGAGCTATTGACTGCAGCTCTTTGGATAAGGAACTGACCAAATGTCTGCATCTTACAGCCCATCCCTCAAACAAATCTCTCCAGTTTTAGTGGCAAGGATGTTGTGGGGGACTGTATCAAAGGCTTGCAGAACTGTAGTTTAGTTTTAGATTAATGTTGTTTTTTAACAAGGATTTATTAATTTTGACTTGAGTGAAGACTTCTTACCTTTATGTGTTCCAAACACCACCTATCATTGATTCTAAGTTTTTATTGAGGGGGAAAAAAAATATTAAGACTGAACCAGCTGCAGCTCCTGTTAACAAACAAGATAATCCTTCCCTTTTCTCAGTTCTGAAAAAGGAGCCTGTCACCTAAAGCTTTACCTTTTTTTTTTTGGTCAAGAGTTTTGGTATTCAAGTATGACCAAAATAATAAATGGGTAAGAGGCATTGTGAACTGCACAGATGAGCCTAGTTCTGAGGTTCTGGATTTCTTGTCTATAAATAGAAGATCTATGGGATTTTTGTTAGTATCAGAATAGCTTAGAGGCTAAGCTGTTTCTTTTTGTATGGATGTCCACAGGGAACATTTCAGGTTAAAACTATTGATCTGTTCAAAAAGAAGTGTGCTCTTAGCACAGTTGTTAAAACTCCCATGTTATACTCATGGCTCTATTAATGAAGAGTGGAGTTCTGTACTATGTCTTTTTCCAAGTGGATTTGGATGTAGAGAATTACAGTGGGACCCCTAAGTTCAGCTGTTGTAAAGGGATTACTGTTAAAAAAAACCCAAACAAACACTAAATTCTCATTCAAATTTCTGTGTACATGGAAAAATTGCCGTGGTAGATACAACTAACTGATCATCAAAAAAGAAAAGAGTTAGCATTCTACTCCTGATTACAAGATTGGTTAATTAAAAGGGTTTTTTTGTGTCCGTTAAGTTTTAGCAGAATTTTTAGATGATCATTGCTCTGATTTTTGATCAGGTGTTCAGGTGTGAGTCTTAGCCATGTGGTGAACAATACAGTGAAGAGGGGTATTTTAGTCTGGATGAACTAGGAGAAAGAAGTATTACATGATGAAGTGTTCTTGTAGTTTTTGAGTTTGTATGGCTGTTTGTTGGTTTGTTTTTGGTGTGCCATCTCCCTTCCTTACCTGAGAGCATCATGAAAGCTGAACTTAACACTTTGTGAAACCTGTGTTATCCAGTAAAATACATGGGTGAGAAGTTCAGTGTTCTCTCTTGAAGTCATAGACTGAGGGAGCAGCTTTGCCTCTTCCCATGATGTTTTGCAGACTTTGTGGCATGGGAGGGACGTAGCAGGAATGTCACCAACAAGACTACTGAGAACTCTGAACATGCTGTGTGTCCTGAAGCTTTTGAGCATCAAGATTAGCAATGTGCATGTTGTAATGAGTGGCACATACAGCTTGTAAATCAGTTTACGAAGGCTCAAGGAAGTATAATTAATCCTTTAGGTTTTCTTGCCAGCATCTCTTTCACTATTAATAATGTTGAAACATAAGTCATTGTTACTTCATTAGCTGCATGCCCAGAACTGGAAGAAGTACATAAAACTTCTCTGGGCTGGTAAACACAGTGGAGCAAGTTTCACTGTGTATGTCTGTGCTGCGCTGCCTCCCTGTTGCAGATTATTGGTTAGGTTTGCCCTCACGTGTGTTTTAGCTACAATGGACAATTACTCTGGATGTGATGTATATTTGCAGTTAACTGAGAAATACTCACATGGATTAGAGGTTAAGGGCTAGCCTTATACAGGAATTTGGTATAATAGAACCTATAGTAAAGCTAAACTAAATAATACTTCCAGTGCAACCACTGAAGTAAAGACTCGTAATTAAATCATTAAGAGCTGCTTTTTTATTTAACATTCAGAATAGGGTATAAAAGGTTTTCCCTTAGTTGTACATGAAAAGTTAGAAACTGTTTCAATGGCAAAACAGTTGATATTGCACAAAATTTGGATGTTTTGGGAGAACTATGAAAAACATCTGCTGCTGCCACAGTTGTTCTCCATTACTTATCATTTCCATCACTGGATCACTGGCTTCACATGTTGCAGGTCTTGGCAATTTCAATATTCTTCTTTTTGTCTTAGTTTACCTAATCACTTGCTTTCTTGTACCTTGTAAAACCAACCTCATCTGCTTCTGTTTCTGACTTCTTATGTAAAGTAGCAGACAGGATGTACTTCCCTACTCTTTTCTAGCAAAGGCTCTGAAAAGGATCTTACCCTGTATTTACAAAGGTGGATTGGACTTTATTTCCTGTTTCTGCAGCATTCAGAATAACTCTTTGTTCCATTGAGAAGATTAAGGGCAGTGTTTGATTAAAAAAAAAAAAAAATTAATGAAGTGCCTAACAGAGCTATTATTCATTTTGAAAACCAGTTGCTGTGGTTGCCATAGTAATAACAAGCTCTGTATTAAAGTTATTTTCTATATGTACTGCCTGTATTATAACATGCTGTTGGGGGAGCTGCAGTTCTGTGCATCTCTGCTTTTGAAAGAATTTTCCAGCTTTTTATAGTTAAAATATCCATGGAATTTATGTTGCAGGAACATAAAACATGTAAATCTAGTTTATCATATCTATCATGGAGTTGCTCATGCAGGCCATGACTTCATGTAGCCATGTATAGTAATCTCAATGAAATAACAGCTGTATCAAAAATGAATAATACATACAGAGAAACTTTGAACTCCTTTAATATTTCTGATTTCTTATATATTTGTAATGGGTAGAATGATTAGCTTGTAGTTCCAGGAAAAATACTTGTCGACTTGGTTGTTTGGCCTCATGTTTTAGGTGTAGTGGGTAGTAACTCCAGTAATTGCTTGTACAGTTAAAAGCTGGCAAACTAATGGCGTGTTTTCTTTGTAAAATTCTCCATGAAATATTTATGGAATATAAGAAGTCTTTAAATCTAAATGCAGTTAAAGGATAGTCCTAAGATTTCTGTTAGAACAATTGCTTTAAACTTTTTCTTTCTCAGAAAGAGGAAATTTATCTGGAAATGTACTGTAGTAAGCCAGATCAAATTTTTTCCTAAATTAAGTTATTAATATTGATTTGAAGCATTTTCATACCACATTATACCTTAATAATAAAATATCCTAAAGCAATGTTTCTGTGAAGAGTAACTGCTGTCTCCTAAGCAGAAGTGATAGTTGGCTAGTAGGAGCAAATTGAGATATTTTTCTGTCTAAAATCTATGGGGATTTATAAATTCTTTCATACATTGGTCACAGAATTGGTCACAGAATTATGTCAAGTAATGAGGCAGCTGAAAAACAGACTAACAAATGGGGTTTAAACTGTTTTTCAGAAAGTATCCTTTTAGTTTGAGAAAGAGTTCACAGGGTTCAGACAGGGTTTTACAGGTACTGTTTTTGGATCTGGCTTATTTCAGCTGGTGCTTTGCTCGTTCTTTTAACAAGTGATTGTGTCTGTAATTAGAATGCTTCCAAGCGCTCATTTTCTAAAGAATTGTTCTGGAAGTTTAGGAAAACATTAATTGTATTGAAAAAAGAATATTTTTGCTGTACTCTCTTGATAGAAAATGTGTGTCTGATTTGTAGGTGCTGTTAAAACTCTTTTGTAGAAAGTCTGTGCTTGGAAACATGCTTGGAGACTCAAAACTAGGATGTCTAATTCCTTGGGAAATCTACAAGGGGAAGGAGTTGCTCTAATGACAATTAATTGATGTTATGCTTTGACTAGGGAGAAAGTATTTTAATTAATTATTAAACTATTTGTCATTGGCTGAAACGTTACAAAGTTCATAAAATAGTTTGGGTTGGAAGGGACCCTTAAGACATCTAGTTCAATACCCCTGCAATTAGCAGGGACATATTCAACTAGATCAGGTTGCTCTGAGACCCTCACCTAAACATGTGATATTCACAACTCCTCTGGGCAACCTGTTCCAGCATTTCACCATCTTCACTGTAAAAAATTTCCTTACGTCTAGTCTGAAGCTACTGTCTTTCAGATTAAAACCATTACCCCTTGTCACATCAAAACAGCTGCTGACAAAAAGTCTGTCCCCATTTTTCTTATAAGCTCCCTTTAAGTATTGAAAGGCCACAACAATGGCTGCCCAGAGCCTTTTCTTTTCCAGGCTGAACAACTCTCAGCCTGTCTTTATAGGAGAGGTGATCCAGCTGATGCCTGATGCCACAAGCTAAACAGTTTCCTTTAATGAAAGTTCTTCATGGTGCAAATACAGCTAGATACACACAATACAGTGTGACAGTTTTATTAGTTTAACAAATTAGCATACTTAAGAGAAATCATCCAATTAGAAGAACAATTAATTAAGTAATCTCCTTTATGTTTCTGGCCCCCACTGAAGCTGCCCCTAGCTTCTAACCCCCCATTATTATGGATATAATACATAGTGACAAAATAGTGGTTCACACTACAGAGGGAAGACTAAATAAGATTCCAGAAAGGTTAGCTTATTGTTCCAAAATTTAGGTAATGGGGTAGAAAAAGTAACTATAGTTAGTTGAGGAGCTATATAACTATATAATAGTAGTCTACAGAGCTACAAATATATGGAAAATGTAAAAAACCCAAAAATCTGTTTAGCATTACAGCCCCTGATCATCTTCATGGCCCTCTGGACTCACTCTAAAAGGTCCATGTCTTTCTCTTGCTGAGGACTGTAGAGCTAGATGCATCACTCCATGCCCACCTGGAGGTCTCACCAAAGTGTAGTAGAGGGGGCAGAATTACCTCCCTTGACCTGTTGGCTATGCTGCTTTTTGAGGACACGTTTGGCTTTTTCACCTGTCCAGCCTCTCGTCCACCAGTACCCACCAGTCCTTCTCCCATGTGTATTGCCCTAATCCCTCCATCCCCTGGCCTGTAGTGATACTGGTTGGTTGCCCCAGCCCACGTGCAGGACCTTTCACTTGTTCTTGTTAAACCTGATGACATTCCTGTGATCCCACTTCAACTTGTCCAAGTCCCTCTGAATGGCATCCCAGCTCTCAGCTGTGCCAACCCCACCAGTCAGCTCAGGGTCACTGAAAATTTGCTGAGGGTGCACTTGATCCCACAGTATGTGTCACCAACATGGAATGACACTGGGCTCAGTATGGACTCCTGAGGGGCACCACTCATCCCTGATCTCCAGCTTGACCATCACTCCCTGGATGTGCTCATTTAAGCAATTCTTCATTCACCAAAGAGTCCATCCATCAAATCCACTTCTGTCTCCAGTATAGAGAAGGATTTTGTGGGGGACCATGTCACAGGCTTTACAGAAGTCTAAATAGATGACACCTGTAAAGCCTTTCCTTGTCCACTGATAGTCACTCCATTGTAGAAGGCCAAAGTGCTGCTCAAGCAGGACTTGTTCTGGTAAGCTGTGCTGGCTGTCTCAAATCACATCACTGTCCTGCCTTCACAGAGCTTCTAGGAAGGTCTTCTGTTCCATGATCTTCCCAGGCACAAAAGTGAGGCTGACCAATCAGTAGTCCCCAGGGTCCTCTTTTTAAAAAAAATTAAGTCTTTAGTGTCTCAAGGTAACCTGAGAACTGGATTGTGACTATTTCAATTACATGTGGTTATTTAATTTTTAGGAACTCACCTGTTGAGTCATTTGTAAGAATAAAGCCCATCTTAAAGACTGTAATAGAGACGCTGTAAAATTTAGTTATGTATGTCTAATAAAATGCACATGTAATTAATGTATTTTAACAGCAGTATTAGAATTTAGCTTCACTGTCAGTCTTTTATGTATGTCTAAAATGGTACTCCTGTGTATATGCTTCAATTTTTTTTCCTCTTCACCAGAAGCAATTTTATTTTATGTTATATTAACATTAGTCTAAGCCTTCCAGGAATAACTTTGGTCCTGCTGTTGTAATTGCTGTTGGATAGGGCAGGGTCCTTTGTTTTCTTTCCTCTTGTTTTGGTGATGAACCATCAGAGGAAAGCATAATGTGATTTGATGCTTTAGCAGTAGTGCCATGCAGGGATCAGACTCTGTGCTTTTGGGGTTTGCTACTACACCTGATAAGAATTCTGGCATAGCCCCTTTGAGTTTTGCTGTGTGCTCTTTGTCACTGGCAAAATAGTAGTTGAGGTCACTGTAGTGAGAAGTTAGGGCCGGAATTCTCTGTGTTTTTTTGGATTAGTCTGGGATCCTGGAATTTCAGGTGGCTGTGATATAGGACAGCAGTCAGTGTGAAGAAATAGAAACATGACATACCCAGGGCTAATGGCTTGTGATGGAATTGACTTAACTCTCAGTTGTGCCATCATCTGGCTTACAGTCCTCTGTCCTGAAAGCAATTACTGTACCACTTATGAAAGCAAAACCAGAAACAAAAGCCTTGAGAAAGTTCAGAAGGATGGCATGAAAACAGAGCAGAGTAGGTTATTAAATGCAATAGAAGGTTATTAAATACAATCCAAAATGTAAAGTTCTGTGTCAAATAAGGAGAGCAGAGCAGAATATAAATCCTGTCAGGCCAAATGAATGGAAGCATTTCTAAAAGAGTTTGAGAAACAACTTGGAAACATATAAAACCTAGCTTTAAATGTTTTTCTCAGATATGTTGGGAGAAGGAACATTGCTGAAGATTTTGTAGGCCCAGCAGACAATCTAGGTGTAAAAAGAGCTTCCAGAGAGGATAAGGCAGTGGCAAAGCAATGTAAATAATTGTGTTCAGCATGGAAGAATGTAGGGATGTATTCACTCCCAAATCTTACATGATGGATAAATAGAGAATCTGTTTCAAATAAGTTATGTTGTAAAAAACCACATCATTTGTCCCTGGTTTTCATTTCCATGACCAGTGCTGAGATTTCCTTCCAGAAAGAGCAGTCCTTTTGAACTCACTCCCATCATGTGTGTTTCTGTTTGAAATTACATGATAGCCCAAGCTATCCCTAATCAAAGGAAGTGTATGTTCATTGCAGAATAGCATCAGAAGGGGAGGGAGGGAAAATCAGCTGTGTTCCAATTTGCTTTTGTATTTTCTATCTTTGGTCTTAAATGAGTTACCTAAAAGTAAGTGGAATTTTTATACTGGGTGATTTGGGATAATCTGTCACTCAATCATATGCTTCACATTTCTGATTGTGACAGTAGATCTGCATGTTTTCCTTTTTTATATTTACTTTACATGTGCTGTTTTCAGATATTGGTATCCATGTTTGTGCATGGATTTCTATTCAGGTGAGTTAAGAGTGGAGCAAAAATATGGAAAGGTGAAAGATTAGAGTGGGTTCGGTTGGTATAGAGTTGAGAATTGACAACTGTGTTACTAGAAAATAATAAAAGTGGTTGCTGAGTTACAATTTATTTTCTCTTTTCTTCATATACTAACTACATAGTTTGTAAATGGTATGATTGTGCATAAAGGTAGCCAAAACTTGAAACTTGAGCAAAATGATTGTGTAAGGAAGTAATAAATTAATGCACAAGATAAGTTTTCATTCAGCCTGGACACAAATAGATTAGACCCAATAAAGCATATTTGTTCATAAATACTGCACAAGGACAAGTAGAGCAGGAATATGCACAGCTGGAGGTTTTGCTTTTGAAGACTTGAGGCTTTCATTGGTATTAAAACAACTGGAGCTAACTGTTATGCTTTGGGGTGGAAGGGAAATACATATATATATAATTTGTAGATTGTTTCGTTAAGGTAGATATTATCTCTTTTTTTCTTGTTTTTGTTCATAAACTATACGAAATACTGGTTTTCTACTCTTATTCATATGATATGTTTATTCTCAAAAATATTTGGAAGAATAAAACATTTATGTAGTAGGTTGCCAACTGTGACAATATAAGGCATGTATACCAAACAGTAATGCTGAGAAATACTCCAGAGAGTTGCCTTATCACACTCAGTACCTATTACCATAGGTGTCCCTATGGATAGCAATTATCCAGTATTTTAATTCATTAGGATTGCCCTATATTTCTGTAATAACTGGATTTTCTAAGACCATTGTTGTGAATGCCTTTATGCTAATTTGAATGTATCTGTGTATGTAAATTTGTAGTAATTTCCTTGCTTCTCATGAAACCATTGTGTTTTAATAGATGAATTGAGAAAATTGAGTTGGTCTGGCATTCCCAAACGGGTTCGTCCAATTGCATGGAAGCTCCTTTCAGTAAGTTGCATTTTTTTTTTATTTTATTCTTCCTCTGCCTTTAGTACTAATAGCTTTTTCAAGCATTGCAAATGATTTTGCATGAATTGTAATCCATCAGTGGTGGTTGGAAATGTGTCTTGTGCTGAATTGTAATGGAAGTTATGTTCTTTTACTCAATTTCCGGATTAATCTATCAAACTGAAAGGAGGGGGATGAGAAGTAGTAGTAAATCGTGCCGACTGTATATCTTTATTTTTCAGCCTGGCTTTCTGTGAAAGTAGGGCTCGTGATAACAGTGGCTTCTTTCAACCAGTTTTGATGGAATGGTGGAGAGTTCAAACACAAGTACATTCTTAACGGTTTTCTTGAAAACAGACACATGGCAGGGAAAGCAAAGACTATCAGCGTCCTGCGAAAGGCTTCATTCTGACTTCGCATTAAAGTAACTGCAAGAAAGGATTAGCCCTGTAGTGAGGAAAAGCAGTGATAGCATCTATAGGTTTTTTTTGGCTGATTCTTCTGTAGTGCTTTAAGATGAACAATTCTGAACCACTGTGTCAATTGAGATGTGGCATTGGCTTTCCTGATGTCAGACCTGTGAGACAGTTCAGAGACCATCTCAATAAAAAGCTAATCCCTTTTTCGTGGTGTGAGTTTTTGGCTGGCTGAGCACTCTTCTCTTTCCCTATGGCCAGAGGATATTGCAATGGCTGTAGCTTGGGAGTAGGTTGGCTGAAGTGCCATGGAGGTGTTTCAGTTGGGCATGTGGGGAAAAGCTTGTGGAAATATGTGATTCACTGGGTTTGGTGTTACAGAATAGGATTTTTTTCATCTTGATGTTTGCACTATGTTTAAAAAGATTCTTCTGCAAAAATGCAGTTCTTCATAGAGGTATTTTTCATGTCTGTCTTTTCAGCTATAATGCTTGTGATGACAACTAGTTAAGCATTTTAGCTGTTATTTGTCTGCCTGTGGTTGGGAGAAAGTTTATGAGGATGTTTGTGTAAAAAAGAAGCAGAATTCTCATGATGTCTGCTCTCCAGAGGCTGTGAAAGACACTTTCTCAACAAATCTTTGTGCATTTAAGAACTGTTTAAAATTCTGAATTGTACACACACACCAGTTTAGCACTATCGAATTTCTCAGAGAGTAGACTTAAATAGCTTTGCTTTTTATAGAATAATTCTGTAGGGAATGCAAAGTATTTACTTCAGATTGACACTGATTTCCAGTGACTGAAAGAGTCTTTCTTGTTGATGAGTTCTACTAAATTTGCAGCTTAGTTCCTTCTAATGTTAAATGCAGATGCAGTTTAATGGTGGATATTCAAATATCCTGCTGTAATTGAAATTAAACATGGAGCTTACAATTTATTTTAGTTCTGTTTCCAAAGCTATATGTGATTTTGCTTGTAAAAAAGGCGAGTTTTTTTCTCTTGAAGTTTAGGATGTCTTGTTTTAAAATTTTAAAAAGTAAGAAAAATTATGACTAACTCAAAGTTGACTTTGAAATGTAGTAAGCTAAAGCATACGCATTTTAAGTTCTGAATCAGAAGACTGACAGTGGGGTTTAGAGAGTTGGAGTTATGCAAATTATAAAAATATAAAATGAGCTGACTCCTCTTGCTTTCTTGTAAGAGCATAGGCTTTCCTGGAGCTTTAACTTAAATCCAGAAGGTGATTTTAATTTAGTATTCCTGGTCCAGAGAATGCCTAAGTGTAGAGTTCTCTTGTTCTGTTGCTTTAACAATTCCAGAATCTATTTCAGTTCAATTTGTAAATTCATCTTGCCTTATCTCTGCAAAAACCTGCTTTCAGATTACATTTTTTGTACTTTATCAATTAAGTGGATTTTTTCTTTTAAGTAAGGGTTTTATGAAGCTGGCTTTTTTATTTTGTTTGTTTGTTTTTTCTACCTCCAAATGGCAATATTTTGAAAATTCTTAGCTTTTCTTAGGTAAGTCCTGCTGTGATTTTTTATCTATTATGTGGTCCTCATTTAGTATGTTTTGGAAACTCAAAGACAAGTCTTTTAGCAATCATTACTTTTCTATACTGTAAGGCAGCATTTTCTTTCACCTTCTTTCCCAAGTGGGAAAGAAAAGTGCTTCTAGTTTTTTGGTCATAAGCTGCACCATGCTTTTCTGGTGGTAACCTAATAGTGACCTACTGTTAATGTCCCCGGTAAGGAGGACTAATAAGGACAATCCCAGGGAGTGTTTAAAGCCAGGCTGGATGGAGCAACCTGGTCTAGTGGGAGGGGGGTTGGAGCTAGATGATCTTTAGGGTCCTTTCCAACACAAACCATTTTATGATTCTATACAGTCACCAGGAGCTCCCGGGGAAATAAGTGTTTGTAAAAATCAAGTGATATTTTGGTTAAAGATTTGTTGCAATACCAAAAAAACAACCAGACAACTGAAGAAACCAAAGCATGTTATGGTTTTAGTATATGCTTGTTTCACAGTTATTAAAAGTCTTATTTAAAAAGCCCAGACTGAATTTTTTCTCAGGTAACAGAGTATACTTGGTGCTACCTGAGGCAGATGATGATTGTTTTGTTTGTAAAACCACCACAGAAATTGGAATTCTAAAAATATAACTTAAGAAATTGATCAGTTATTTGTTACATAGTCAGGATGTTAATAATGTTAACAAGTGTTTGATGAAGACAGTTTTTCACTATAATACTCTGTTGATGTTATGCATGTCTACTGGTAACAACACATAGTAAAAAAAGACATTATTTATTTTTAATATATAGCTAAAGTGTTAAGCACACTGTACCTAAACAGCAAGAACTGTAGAGGCTCTCTTCTCTTTTGAATAACAAAACCAAAGATATGTTTGCAAAAGCCTTTGGAGGAAATTAATGAGCAAACGGATTAAACTCTCCACCAATTTATTCTCTGCTGATATGTTGCAAACCTTCCCAACTTTTAAAAATAAAACCTAATTTGTAAAGTGAACAGGAAACATGACATGTTGAATTGAAAGATTAGTTCAGTCTTTGAAACTGAATAATGGCAAAAAGACTTGCTGAGAAAGTATCGGTGTGCTTCAAACAATCACATTTGATTTAAGAAGTGAATTATTTTCTAAAGCAACCAAATAAGATATCCTACAGGGAAGAAACCACTACTGTTGAGAATAAATGGGAATACTACTGTTGAGAATAAATAAATTTTATTCAATAAAATTATTGAATAAATTCAATATTTAACACAAAACACTGGGATAGGATATTAAATGTCAGACAAAATCTTTAGGAAAAAGTGAAACTGGTGAGGTTTAAAGTACTTGGAGTCAAACACAAGTCTGTATATCTTTAAGAAATTCATTTCGCCAAAGAAAGTACCTCTTAAGGTATTTGAAATGTAATATGGCTTGTTTACTTATTCTCCTGTCATTATAAATGAAGTAATTAAAGTGTACAGGAATAACGTTTTTAATACTTTTAATATAGTATAATAGAATTGTATAGGTTGGGAAGGACCTTTAAGGCTGTGTAGTCCAACCATAAGCTCAACCCTGCCAAGTCCACCACTAAGCCATGTCCTTAGGGCCACATCCGTGTGCCTTTACTGCCTCCAGGGATGGTGACTCAGCCACTTCCTTGGGCAGCCTGCTCCAGTGCTTGAGAATCCTTTCCATGAAGGAGTTTTTCCTAATATTGAATCTAGACCTCCCTTGCTAATGTAGGTAGGAATGTATATCATTCCTACTTAAAGGCAATTGAGTTAATACACAGTGTTTAAAAATTTAATAAAATTGCTCCAGTACTGGCCACATAGAAATTAAGGAACTTGCATGTTATTAAAGTTAACTAAACTTATTTATTTAAGCTTTTCTCCTCAAAAATCAATACCATCTTAGTATTTTTGACGAGAAATTGCATTTTGTAGAAAAAAAAGGCAAAAAACCCAAGAGCTGTTTTTATAAGATGTTTGTCTCTGAACTTTTATATGAGTTGGAGGGATTAGAAAAAATAGTTTAGTAAAGGATTATTTAGATTTGTGTAGGAGTAGATGACAGTGCATCAGTTTGTTAGAACTCCTGTCACATGCAATCAAATTCCAGCAGTGCTTTTTGTAAGGCAAAGAATAATGTCTTTATAATTTCACTGTTTTTTCAGGGCTATCTTCCTGCAAATGTGGACCGAAGAGAAAGCACTTTACAAAGAAAACGCAAAGAGTATTTTGCATTTGTTGAACAATACTATGATTCCAGAAATGATGAAAACCACCAAGATACCTACAGACAGGTAGAACACCTGACTGAATTGACTTTTATCTACGGAACACTTGCTAAAGGACTTAAAGATTATTTTTGAACTTTGCTGCTGTTTTTCTCTGTTTCTTTAATCTTATCAGATAGACAGCCCTCTAATAATTTTCCTGAATTTTAGAAGAAAAATATGAAGGAGTTTTCATCTGAAATTCAAAAGAATAGATTTCTTTTAATGTTAGCATTAATGTTGCTATGGTTTTCTGTTTAAAAATAGTTGCATTTTCAAATCTTTCATCTCCTGCTCAAACCCTCTTTCAAATAAGTGAAGATAGATAGGAAAAGTACAGCAGTGACTGTTTCTTACTGGTTCTAAACTTCTGCATAAGAAGTTGAGACTGTATATGATGTGCTATAAACATAGGGGTGTCAAACTTTCACACTCACCCAGATAATCAGATAACTTTTCTTCAAGTTTTGTATTGAAATGAGTAGTTTGTAACAATGAGCAATGATACTTTAGCCTTCCTTGGGTGAAAAGAAGCTAAGATCTTTCTTTCAGCTTCAAGACTAATCTTTAGTAGCAAGAAGTATATAGCATCAGTAACATAAGGCTTGTGAATAGAAGACAAAATCATCACTTGAGCACCCTGTTGCATAAAAGTCCTTTGTGAAGTTTGGAAAAAAACTTTAGGAATACTGGTATTTTTGTGCTCTCTTCTTGATTGTGAAATACATTAAAATAGGTGCTAAACTCTTCTTTCACCTTTGGACATTTGGAGTTGATGATCTTACAGGTCTTTTCCATCCTAAATGATTCTATGGTAGTGGCAGTTGAGTATGATTTCACAGAAGTAGTAGTATGTATTTACTCATAATTACCCTAAGGTAATGAGTATTGCCAATATGATTATAATTCGCAAATAATTAAAATGTGATGTAAGGATCCTAGAATGTGAATACAAATATATGTGTTTTTAAATTTTACTTCATTGAAAGATTAACTTAAAGATTTGGCTGTATGTTTTGAAATGCAGTAAAAATCCATGTTATCCCAAAAGTAATGATACAATGGAATTACAACTAATAGTGTAAACCAATGGAATTGTTTTAAGTATCATGTTGCTTAGAAAGTGTGCTGTTGGTTCCTTTTACAGTATTCTTCTTTGTCTAATTAGATCCACATAGATATACCACGCATGAGTCCTGAAGTTTTAAGACTTCAGCCCAAAGTAACAGAGGTAAGAATAATATATTTTATTTTTGTTAGAGGAAACATTTTATTAATGAATCTGATATCACAGATTAATCAATTAATCAATTAATTTCAATCAATTTCAATCAATTGATTAATAATTGATTTCAATACACTTGCTATTGTGACTTCAGAACAAGCTTAAAGTAAAAAAAAATAGGGCATATAAATAGAGGTTAAGAATAGCAGTGTAAGTATGAGTAATAAAAGCAAAGGCAGCTCATTAATTTCCTGTATTGAATCTGTCAGTTTTTATTGTGGTCTTGTGCCCTTGAGGGTTTTTCCCCCCCTTTTTTTCCTTTTTATTTATTTTGTTAATACTGTGTTTCTTAAGTAATCCATAGCACACTCCTTTGGTTCCATGTATTTGTCAAAATCATTTAAGGTCTGAAGTTCTTAGAGTGTTCCACTTGGGAAGTTCTCCTTTTTGAATTTGTAGCAGGACTGGTTTGAATGCCTTGTCTGATTTTGCATACTTGTAAGTTTTGTATGTTGAGTACACAATTTAAATTGTTTTACTAATATTATAACTATTAAATTAGTGTAAATATATAATAATGTGATTAATGGTAAATGTATTAATCAAACTGGCCTATATTGTTGTTGAATTGAATCTCGTGGGGACTTTTCATTTTGAAGTATATAGGTCATAAATAGCATTGATGGTGTGGATTAACCTTTTTCAATTATTTAATTTAACTCTCCAACTTACTCTCCTTTCTAATGGTTCTAGTTAGACCTTCAAATGTATTGCCATGAAGCTTCTGTTCATACAATTACAGATCCAAATAGAACATAATCTGGTTGTTCAGTATGAGAACTTAAATGCAGAACTAGCTTTCCTTTGGTTTTCCATTGTTTAACAATTATTTGTTTAATGGCAGTGCTCTTCCACACTTTGGAGAATTGGTTTGAAGAAATAGCCTAGTACAGTGTTTCAAAAGAAAAGCCTATATAAATAGGGGTGTCCACCTGCTTTCTGCACAGTGGTGTTTTACCTGGGCTGTTCTAGGGATGGATCGAGGAGTAGTATAAATACAATCAAGGGACAGTAACAAAGCAATACTGGCAAGAAATTATTAAATAAATAAATTAGATCAGGGCTACTGAGAGAATGGGCTTGCATCTGTCTTTTACTCTCTCTGTGATTTTAACCAAACTCTACTTACTTAATGCCATTGTAAAAAAGGGTCGTACCACCCAATTTCTCCAATGTTTCTTTCTCTTGCTATCTGAGTTTCTGGAGACCTACCATAGCACCATCAAATCCCTCAGGCCCCACAGGGATGCTTCCCTCCTCCCAAGGGCTCTTGCAGATAGGATGTGTTGTTCCCAGAGCTGATTTTACTAGAGAGAGAGAAGATGATGCTGGTCTCTGGTGAGCAACAGTCATTCCCACCTTTTTAAGGTGAGACTGCAAGGGTTATCAAGAGGAGGGGGGAATCAGAGTGAAGGTCAAAGACAGGTTTTAAAGGATTGCACTATGTGCAAAACCATTGTTGTGGATATTATGGTGACTTTTGTACATACTTCTGATGCTGCAATGGTTTAGGGTAATGATGCCACTACTGGGCAGAATCTCCCATAGAATGAGATGTAGAGACTGTAGCTGACGGAACTGGAAAAAACACTGGTTAAAGCTTCAGAAACTCAGCACATGTATAAAGCTCACAATCTCCTGACTTAAATTTTCAAATGCTACTATTCCAAGATTTTTGCTCTTCTTGGTGCTATCAGTCTCTGTTGCCAAAGAGCTTTTAATTCAAGTTAATAAGGCTGTTTTAATTTCTTATCTGATCTCAGAGTTTGGTTTCTGTAATAAAATGTTGCAGTTTAGAAAAAGATATTTTGAATCTGATGTGCTGAAATAACTAGTTATTGTGTGTTTCTTTTAAAGTCAGTTCAAAGTGTTTCTTTTTTATGGGAATTGAATGGATCCTGGGTGAGGAGAAGGCAGTGTTGGAGCAAGGATTTAAAGGACTAAAAATGACTTAATAGTGTCCCTGAAAAGGAGAATGGAAGAGTGAGAGACTCTTCCATATGAAGAGTCCATATAGTGCAGTCAAGTTAAAGACTACTTATTATTTAGTTGTAATAAATTTGATTAGCTAATGGACTGGTCTAATTTATTATCTTTTCTTACAGTAGCTGTATTTTGTTGAAATGGAAAGCACATGGCTGTATACTTCCCATCTGTGCTTGCATATTATGCATCATATTTTCAAGAAAACTGCACAATTTAAAATAGTTTAAATTTTGTCCTCCCTCTCCTTTTTTTTTCCTTTCCCTCCTCTACTTAGAAAACAAAATGCAAATTTTCGAAAGCTTTTGAATTAAGGCTTTGGAGGTTTTGAAGTTCCTCTGAGGTGGGAAAACCCACAAGTAATTCAAACCTTCGTTTAAGCTGATGAATTCTTTTCTTTATGTATATGAATATAATTCTTGCTGTAATTATGAATGAGAATCAAATTCAAAAGAGAATAATAGATTGGTAATGACATCTCATGAGATGTAGTGGCTCATAGTAGAAAAATAATTCCAGTTTTTATTGCTGGCTTGGAAACCAAGAAGGGATCCTTTTGGGAAAGTGACCTTTTTAATGAGTCCTATTTGAATACAGTCATGAGTGTTGTATAGAAACTTAAACCAGTCTGCTGTTCAGGTTTTCAGTGCTCATTTTTATTGATTCAAAACAGTTAATGAAACTTTATGAAAATGGATAGGAAAGTGAAAATGCTATTCAGTGTGTATTTCAGAATTTCTCATTGGAAGTATTTGGGGATCTTAAAGCTGATGTGCCTTCACTAAGTGGTGCTTCCTGCTCAAAAATAAAACACCTCCCCTGCCCCCCCACCACCCCAAACAAAGGCAAACACCACCCCCTCATACCTGGATTTAAAAAACATTTTAAAATGCATAGGCTTCTCAATTTGCAGTGCGAACTGCATCTTATCAGGTTCTGAGGAAATGAAAGGTTGGTGGTACAAATTTGTGAATTGTTTGACTTCAGACATACCTTCATGAAAAAACACTATATATAGTTTCTGCAGTGGGTATTTTGATTGATTGTTCTTACTGAATTTGGTTAGTTGTTGACTGTGCATATTTTGTAGCCCCTTCACACCATGAGTTTATTTAGCCTAGTGCATAACCCTGTTCTGTATTCTTCAATTGCTACTTTAATAGGTTTCTCTAGTCAGCTCATTTAGAAAGTTGTTCATATTTGCAGTATGTTAAACATGTCCTTTTTCAGAAGTGAAACACAGAATGGTAACTCTCGTAATACTGAGAAATTACTGTTGCTGAAAGTAGAAGTGGCAATGGACAGAGGCAGCAGAGTAGCTGTGAGCTACTAACCTTGCTAGATTGGCAGTTTTCCAGTAATACTAAAAATATTACATAAACAGCTGTAATTTCATCAGGGTATGATTACATGAAATGTAAAAGCATGTTGTAAATGGCTGAGGGTAAAATCTTTATACAGTTATTGATAGACAGTGAAACACCACTGGCTATTGCTGAAGGGGCAGAGGTTGGTGTTTTTGGTTTTTTTTTTTTGGTTTAATATGCAGCTCTTGTTGAAATGCATAGGTGACAGAACTAGTACCCAGAATTTGTAGCTAAAGGAATAAGCATCTTGGCTAATGGAAACAAGAGGCTTCTATGGAGGATTTGCTAATGAATACTTCCCTTTTTGCCTAATCAATGAAATTACACTGCACAAAAACTGACTCTCAGTTGGGGTTCTAATGGGTCAGATGTGAGCTGTCATTGTTTTTCAGTGCCCACCAAAACTTTTTGTATTTACTGTGTTGACTGTCTCCCCTGTTCTGTGAATTTTCAGCTAGGGAAACACAAAACCTGGAGGACAGTTGACTCCTGAAAGAAAGCCTGTAGGAGAAGGATAGATGTTGATATTGAGACTTGTTTTCAAAGCAAAAGATGCAAATATTTTTCAGCTTCGGGTAACTTATGTGGAAGCCTATGATGGGAATTTCAAGCACCAGGATGTGAGTTCTTTATGCTAAGACCTTTCCTTACTTAAAAACAACTCCAAGAGGACTTTTAAACTAAATAATGAGTTTTATTTAAAATTGAATTAAAACAGTCAGCTTCTTATTCTAACAAAAACTTAAAGTGAGATTGAATATAAATAATCCTGACTTCACAAATAAACTTCCTCCACCTATTTCATCCTTTCAGGGCAGGTCCTTCACTGGCTTTCTTGAAGCCTGAGCATTTGTTGACTTCTGGAGTTGCAGCAACCACAGAATCCTTTGGCTCCTTCCAAAATGTCTCCTCCTTTTATTATTATTATTTATTATTTATTATTATTATTATTATTATTATTATTATTATTATTATTATTTATTATAAATTATTTATTATTATTTATTATTATTTATTATTATTATTTATTATAAATTATTTATTATTATTTATTATTATTTATTATTGAGGCCAGATCTGAAGAGCAATATGGTTTGTGCTCTCATGAATGAGCAAACATTCTTTTGTTGCAGAAGATTATATATCCCTGATTGCATGGCTGTAGTTAGGACAAAGCATGTAGCAGCTTTCACTCTGCTGCTTATTTGCAGTCTTTCAAAGGCACATAATATCGTCAGAAGCAAATAATTGAGCCAAGATACAGCATGTTACAGACCTAAATGGAGTCAGAAAAAAGTTCTCTGATTTCTGTGCTCTTTTCTCACACTGAGATATAATTTGGCCTCATGAGCTATTGCATATCCTAAACTTCAGTTACAAATACCTAAGCTTCAGTTTATGGAGATGAGAGGGTGAAGTTCTGTGATACAGCAGGCAGTTGCCTTATTTCTACATTTCCTGATTGTTTCAGGTTTTTCATTGACTAGTATGCAGATGCCTGGAGTGTAAAACTCCACACTGGAGTATTAGGCAAGTGTAACTTTCGTGGAATCTCTTTTCATGGGCATGTTATTAAAAAAATCTAAACTATATCAAGTCCTTCTTTCTGTTACTTACGGATAAATAGAATATTTAGTAGAATACTTCTTTCAAAGAGATGAAAAATTATGGCAAGATAATTTCATATTTCTTTCTCTTAAGAAAAGAGGAATTTTGTATTACTGGAAAAGCTCCAGTGAATAAGAGCTACTTTGTACTAACTACTCTAACTGAATTATATACTAGACTGGTTTTAACATGTGCTAATACATTGAAAATGCTTCTTTTTGAAGAACTGAGAAGCTTACATAGCATTGGGAGTTGGTTATGAATACCACTGTTCATTTATGCTTTTGTATGCATGGTTTTTATGCTACTTAACAGCATGATACGAAGTTTACCTGCAAGGATATTTTCAACATCCTCATGAGGGGAGGCAGATGGGCAGTTAGCAATCTCTTCACTCCCAGGATCACAAGATGTCACAATTTCTTTGACAAGACTCAGAGGAATGGCACAGAGCTGAGTTGGGGAGGTTTGCGTTGGATATCAGGAACAGGCTTTTCCCTCCAAGAGTGGCTGAACCCTGGAACAGGCTCCCCAGGGAAATGGTCACAGCACCAGCCTGACAGAGTTCAAAAAGGGTTTGGCCAATGCTCTCAGGCACATTGAGTGATTCCTGAGGTGTCCTGTACGGGGCCAGGAGTTGGACTTGGTGGTCCTGATGGGTCCTTTTCAACTCAGGATATTCTGTAATTCTGTGATGTTATGATAATTTACAAGTGTCATGTTTAAAATGTGCTTATCGCTTGTTAAATTAAATTGCTGGTTTCTTTAACTCTTTTTCAGATCTTTGAAAGAATTTTGTTTATCTGGGCAATACGTCATCCAGCCAGTGGATATGTTCAGGGCATAAATGACCTTGTTACTCCTTTTTTTGTAGTCTTCGTTTGTGAATACATAGGTAAGATTTGTCTTAATACTGAATTATGAATTAGTATTGGTGTTGAAACATAATTTTTATTTTAATCTAACAGTTTGGATGAGCTAATCAAAGCATAATTTGATACATGAATTTTATCATAAATGTTTGTAATTATAAATCTGTATTGCTTTAAATATATACTGAGAAGCAACCAGATTTTGAGTAGTCAGTGAAGTTCAGGAACCATCTTGATTTCTGCTTAAGAAGTCTTCACTGTTTTATTTCCTCTTCTCAATCATGCTTTTTTGGAAAACTTTATATTCTACATGTGAACCGTACAACAGCAACAAAACAAAAAATGCCTACCTGGCAGGAAAAAAACCCCACTAAAACAAAAAAAGTAACACATGAAACACAGATACTTTAAAATCAGTTGTTGGGAAATTGAAATCAAGGGAACCTATTAAACTGCATCTGTCACTGAAATAATGGCATCCTGGAATTAAGGTCTGAAAAGTAAGACGACAGTAATCAAATTTCTCTGGTTAAGAACTCTGCTCTTCTGAGACTTACAGCATTGGTAACAGTGGTAGTGTCAACAACTCCATTTGTGCTGACATTTTTTCTTTATATGTGAATATACTTTTGAAAAAATAAGTATTTAAGTTGTTATAAGCATTATGAGAATAATGGACTATTAACAATAAGTCGTTAGTAACTTGGGTATAACTATGGGTATAAAAGGTAAGGTTTAACAGTAAAAATGATAATGTTAATCTGGTTTGAATTGAAATTGTTTTCCTTGTGCTTGTGTTCATCATACACACATACAGTGAGAATTTAAGTGTTGTATATGTAAACTTGAGCAATGCGTTGTCTGGCTACTACAGTGAGGCTTCCTACAGTGGATTCTTCCTACCTTGTCTGTGCCAGCTATCCATAGGTGTATTAGTCCAGATTGATTAGTTTTAATGAAGGACAGTTTATCCTTGAGTGGATGATAGACTATCCATTTACTCATTTGCATGGCAACACCTCTGTTGCTTTGTTCATTTCTTGTTCCATAGGAGGATGTTTCATTGCTAAGCAACTAATGAGAACTACTGCTGCTTTCTCCCTAATCATCTCCTAAGCAGGGTAGAGGCCTACTCCTGAGAGTATTTGCAGTTTCTGCCTTTTACTCTCTCATTTGACAGATCATGAAAATGTTCTTAATGATCCTAGAACAGTAGGATCTCTAACAGACTTTAGGGTTGCTAATTGAAATAAGAAGTTCAAATGAGATGTGATTAGAGAATTGATATTCCATGTTAAATAGGCCATTTAATTAATATGGTAAATAAGTTTGTCTTTACCACCAACCTACATTTGGAGACTCATGATTGTTAATGTATTTGCGGCTTTGTCAGGATTGTCATATTGGAGAGCATAGCCTTTCCTGTGAGTATTTGGTGAAGAAAGACAAAATGTGAAAATGTTCAACCTTAAAAGATAGTTGGGGGAAATGTATGAAGCTCAGAAAACTGTATTCTGAAAGCTCATTTAAAAACTAGTATCTATATCATAAGAAAAAAAGCAAAATCAAGGTTTGTTTTTCTTTCAGTATAATGGTGGTCATGGCTAAGTGCTAACAGCAGTTATTTCCCCCAGAGACATGCAAAAACTTTCAAAGATTTTTCTTTAAATAGTTTTTGATTTTAAACTTTCTAATATTGGTTTGTACATTAAACAGCTTTATTTATTGCAATCTTTTCACTATGGATTTTTGTATTTTCTTAATTTAACTGAAACTTTTTTGCTGCAATTCTAAGTCACTTGGATCCTAATTTATACAGTTGAAAGTAAGAATACTTTTATTTTCTTTCTGTAGTTAAAAAAGTCCTAAAGAATTATTGAATGTTAATAATAAATTATTATGATTGAGAATGCCATTAATAATAAATCTGTGCTGAGTAGGTCATCTGATGGTACATCCTGGTAATTGACAAAACATTTGCAGTTTTGTCACATATTTTGGTGGGAGGAAAGCCATGATGTTTATTTGAGCTTTAGGACAACTGAGAGAGCCCTTAATTAATCCTTAATCTTGCATAACAAGTGTGTGACATAGCTATCCTAGTGATGGGAGTCTTTTTGCTTTGCTAAAGACATCAGCAAACTGGAAAAGTGTTGTTAAGGAACTTCTGAAGATAAAAATGACACAGAGGAAAATGCTAATTTACTTCTCATTGAAATCCAAATGCCATAAAGTAGATTTTTGGGTGTGTATACAAGTGCTGAAGTCATAGATGTTTTGATGGTTTAGTATAGATTGAGGTACCTAGTTTTAGCACATGGATTCACACATCCAGACTATATTGAGTTATTGAATATAGGAATTGGGTGTGCTAAATGTTCAGGACTTTCTTTCAAACTTTCCAACAGTATGATGAAGGTGTAATCTGGTGATGTCTCATTAGTTTCCAGTTTGCAATAAAACCAGAATGCTGTAACATTTTCAGCAAGATGAAACGTAATTGTCAAATGAAGCAGGGAGAGGGAAAACCATAATTAAAAAAAATTTCAGATGGGGTAGATACTGGCCCCTCCTGGAATACAGTAGTTTCAGGTTTGATTTTCTGGTCAAAATTAAGAGGAGGATGATTTTAAACCTTAGGTTTCTTATACCAGATGGTTGTGTGTGTGTTATTCTGAACATTTAAAAAAAATTTATCCTCATGAAAAATGCTGAAGGTATTTAGTCTTATTTTGTCTTACTATAACAGCCTCTTTAGAAATACAAACAGTGGAGTTGCAAGAAAAGTATTCTGGGCTTACTTCTAACCTCCTGCATGACATAGTAGTGTTGTAAATATGTGCTGTGAGAACAAATGCTAATTACTGTCAGGGCAGTTTTCCTGAAAGCCCTCTGTGTTTGTAGCATATTAGTTTGTGTCAAAATGAATCTCATCCCTGCAGATGCACCAGAGGGGCTTTTGTTAATGAGATAAGATATACCATGTGACTACTCACTGTTTGTAGACTTAATGTGGACAAGGAGATTTTGCACTGGATTGCAAGTCCTATTTATTCCAATTTGCCACAGATGTGCTCTTTGTACACCTTCCTCTTGCCCTGGGTTCCTGTAGAGCTACCTTGTTTCCTAGTGTTAAGTTGTGCTGTGCAATTACTTGTGGTCTCTCACTCACCTACACTTCACTTTATCTGACATTCCAGTACATCATCGTTCACTGGGCTTGTGTGTGTATCTAAAACCCCAAAGAGGACCTGGATTTATTCACCATCCAGAGACATGAAAGTTTCAGACAAGTACCACCATGATAAGGATGTATGTCAGATTCTTGCTGAGTGGAATAGCTGTATGAAATGATTTTAAGATGCTTAGGAGTACTGGCTCAAGGGAAAATTAGCAGTCAGTAGGAAGTCAAGGCAGAAAATGAACACTATTGTAGCCCTTGGTCATTTTATGCCAAATAAAGAATGACAAGAAAAATGAGGCTGCTGAAGACTGGAATGGCGATTGAGATATTGTCTGCGATCTTCTTGAAATAGAGGAGCTCAAGACAAGTTGATGATGCTTACAAGAACTCATGAACTGAAAACTTCAAGAAGAGAGATCTTACCCTTGTAAGTATTTTTTCTTGTCATCTTAAATCCTTTTGTAGATGGCATTAAATGAAACTTCTGTTACCTAGTGTTTTTTGAATTGATACTGCTATGACTTTATGGGATAATTAATCTAGGCCCAAATCCTTGAAATGGTATAGGATTTATTCCCAGACTACTTTTCCTTTGAGTGAAGAAATGTTCTTTGATCCTGAAAATGCCTTCATCTGTCTATAACTCCCTTGTTTACTGCTTTTTCCATTCCCTCTCATATGTTACAGGAAGTCTTCCTGCCCTTATAACTGGTATGCAGTTTCACTTTTGTCTTCTGTTTGCCCTTTTCAACAGTGAATAATTGTATTTAAAACTATTAATTTAGAGGGTTTTTTTCCCCCACAGTTAGAATACTATATCAAAAATGGGTATTTTCATTGTATAATTGGAGTACAGTTTTGGAGCATTTTATCATGGCTCTATCTGAGGTAATTCCTCAGTGTTTGTTTATAAAATATGTAAATTTGTTAGTTAAGCAGAATTTTTTTTTTCAGGAGAGTTTAATTTTTGCAGAATGAATAGATCTGTTTGGAATGTACATAAAACTGAATTTCTGAATGATGAGAGAGCAAGCCAGAGAGCAGAGGATGTTAACCCACTGAATTTAGGGAACTGCTTTTCTTCATACTTACAGGGTTATAAGGTAAAATTTTGTTCAACATGCATTGTTTCCTTTACAAGACCAAGCTGAAGCCTTGATTGCTACAGTGTATAAATTAATTTGAGATAATTTATCCTGCTGTCTAAATATGTAGGCCTTTATTATTCAGTTCCACCAATTCACTAGTTTTTGCAGAATTATGAATAGGACTTGTACATTGAAGTTTTGGGGAAAGAAAGTAGAAAAGATGTAACATATTGGTACTTATTTAGAAGAGACTGAAAATGAAGGATGACAAATTGTTTTTATAAACTAGAACAAAGAGTTATAACTGGATTAACTGGATGCTTCTTCTCCCAGGGCCTTCAAGTTTCTCCATCTTCTGATTTATCAGAAGAGAAATTCTGGAAGACTTCCCAGGACTGACGTTCAGGAATATAAGAGATTACTTCAGTTTGAGAGAGTTGCAAAGGTTTTACTTGCAATTATAGTATGCTCTTCAACTTCTCTTTTAATTTTGTCATTAAACTTTGTAATAAACTTCTACTGTTTTCAGGCTTTTCTTTGCTTAAATAAATAAAAGGTTTTGCACAATCTCGTGTTAAAATGTTTTTATTTACACATTTCTTGAAATGATTTATGAAACACAAAATGAATTTGCATAAAAGCATGGACATGGAGCATAATTTATATTTTAATATTTTCCTTCAAGTTGTGGAAGTATTAAGAAAATAAAGGTTTTTTAAAACCCTTGTAAAATTTTGTGAAAAACTATTCAAAATAATTAAAATCACTTTTCTGTCAAATGAAAATTCCATAGCACAAGTTTGATTTAATCACATTGATTTTTTTTCTCCTTAATACAAATTGCTAGTAATGTAGTTTCCATATACAAAAATACATTTCAGTGCTGTTTCTTAATATTTCCATAATTTTATAGTAATACTAATGACATCAGGAAAGTTGACTCAAGTTATCATAAACATGAGCAATATTCCCTGAAACATCCTTTGATAATTAAATGGTGTATTGTTATCTATGGGATTTTGGTGAGCAAACAATGAAGAAATTTTACACAGAACTGTTGAATTCAAGACTTGAAAGTACTGAAAAGCCAATTACATCTTCTGTGTAAGTCCAGAAAACATGAGAAGCATTCCTCTGAAAAAACTGCAATACACACAAGCCACTCAGTGATCTGAATCTTTTTACTTTCCATCAGTTTTCTTTGCTGCACTGTTTGCTTTCATATATTATTGAACACTTAGTATATGTACACCTGGATTACATATATATGTGTACATAGCTATTTATAGCTGTAACATGGTATAGAAGTTGTTCAGCATTATCTTAGCTGGCTTTGAGATATCCACTGTTCACCTTTTCAATTTCTAGGAATATGTTGCCCCACTCTCCCCCTGTTGCTGGGCCAATCTGTTGTCAGTGAAAATATTTTGTACTTGCTGCAGGGTAGCTGAAGAGAGAGAGACCTGTAATGAGTAAGGTAGGCAGTACTTGAGTTTGGTTTTACAAATTGATGACTCCTGGTTTGCGCCATGGGAAAGGCCCAGAAGTAAGCACAAACCTTTGTTGAGCCCACACACAGAGGACTTGGTTACTTCTGTGATGTGAAGCAGGACTGATTTTGACTGCAGTGGGAAAGCAGTTAGAAGTCTTTTCCATTGATTTAAATTTTTTTGAGTTGTAATTTTTGAAAAAAATTCCAAGTTCCTTCAGGTGAATTACCTGGAAACACAGACAATAAAAATATAGACCTGAATTTTAGTGCTTTAAAAAGCATGCATTTGAAGCACTTGGAGAGATTATACTTTTAAATTGTTAATTTGTTTTTATGTATGTCTCACTTAAGCACAAATGAATTATTCACAATCTCTGAGCAATTGTCTTTATTAATATATAATGTTGTTTTTCAGGCCTAATTGGGTAAAGAAACCTTACTATTTTACATCCTTTTATTCACTTTAAACAAGTAGGAGAATCCATGTGAAAATAACTAGTACTGAATTATTTGAATTGTTTGCCAGCTAGCAGTGCTTGCCATGATATACTGTTCTGTCTAGGGCTGGTTCATAAAGCAAGGTGTTTGGAGGCTTTCCAAACAGAACTAAGGAAAACAGGGATAATATTAAGAGAACATCTCATGCTTAGTTTGTGAGGGGTTAGGGAATAAGGGAACATGAAGAAGGGCAAATATGGTGGCAGAACTTGTATCATGGAGAGAATTGATTGATAGGAACCAGTGAATGATAAATTCCTATTTATCTTTTGATCCTTTTGTGTTTGAATCTTTATTTTATTTATTTACCTGGATAAATTAATCTTTATTGTTTAGCATGACTTCTTGTAATATTACTTTTTTAGCTGCAGTGGACTCATTCTGTAGTGGGCATTTTGTTCTGGCTTAGAGTTATAAAACTATTAAATTTAAGGAATATGTTTCAATATAGTTACAGTGGTATACAAGTCCTAATGAACATAGTTAAGCTTTACTCAGATACACAGTTTGTGTGTGACTTGCAAGTGGCAGAGTTTATTCCCTACTGTTTTTCTCTGGTTGCTTAACCTACTGGAATTTTGTGGTGGCATTTAGTATCAACTGTATGAGTGGATCTTTTGGCCTAACTGCTCTCTATTGGCTTTGATAAAATGAGGTGATTTACTTCTTTAGTTAGTGGAATTTTGACTAATTGCACCAACTTAATTTTGGCATATTTTAGAACAATAGTGACCTTTAGAGAAGGTGTCAACAATGAGCAGCTGAATGTAGATCTACAAGTAACTGTGTAGTGTAGTTGGGTAGTAGTATATTGCTGCATATGTTTTACTCATTAATGTATTTGATTCCCTGTGAGGGCTTGGGACAGTCTGGATGGGTTCTTATGTGCTGTAGAATCTTCCAGCTCCCTTTTGTTCTTTCAAGAGATCAGTGTACCTTGCCTGTTGTAGTTTCATTTCTCTATTCCTTAAATTTCACACTGGAGTCACATATTTGAGTATTTCCAGATTAGTTTTAGTTGGTCAGAAAAAGGTTTGCTTGCTGTGTGCTTAGATGGCACAGCAGTAGAAGGGCTTTCTGCTGTCAAAATAAGTGGCTTTGCTTTTTCTTTTCCAACCCAAACTGTACATTCCTGTCTTCTCTTTTTGGTCCACATAGGCTTTCCTTGGGCACAGTTAAACTGGCTGGAAACTACACCCATGATAAACTGAATTATTTAACTTTCTGCACTCATCTCTAGAGTGGAAGAAGAATATGAGTGCTGATGTGGGGGATAAGAGCAGGTCAGGGAAGAAGGGAGAAGCAAAGGTCTGTTTAGTGCCAGGTAGCGCTGAGACTGCTTTAGCTGTGTGATAACACATGCTCATCATAAGGATTTGTGAATTACACTTTTTGCTTAGCAGGTTAGGGATCATAGACAGATATGGGATATGGCAGCATGCTTTTCTATTATTTTGCTTCCTAGTACTGTCTTGAATGACCTTGATTTACTGTAGATAGTGCAGTTTTACAAAATCAGTTATTCTCTCTAATATACTGTTAAATTTCTGAGCTAATTACACTAGTTCATCTGAAATGTTGGATGCTTTGTTCTATCCAATAGACTTGGGCTTTGTCCCCTTCCTTTGCTTTTCATATGTAGACTTTTTGTGACATTTTCTATAATCTTACTTTTTTTTTTTCAAGTACATTTGTAGTTCTTTATAATCAAAGTGTTTAAAGTCGTATCATATTGATGCAATGGAGAAAGTAACTCCAGTGAAGTAAATCTTCATGACCTCCACTGAAACAAAATTAATTCCTTGAAAATCTGTTCAACAGGATTCCTTGAAAATCCTGTTTAAATATGATATTTAAAACAGGAATTAACAAGAATTTTAAATTCCTGTTAAAATCTGAACAGATTTTAACCACACAAACTGTAAAATGAAAATTCTCATTCTTATGAACTGGCACAAATCTAGCTTGAATAAAGTATGGGCTGTGATGAAATATCTTCTTCAGTTTGATTACAGATTAGAGTAGTAATAGTACTGGATACTTAAATCATCAGGATGTATTAGTTGACAAAGTAGGATTACCTCAGCCTCACTGTCTTTCAGGAAAAAAATTAATGTAATTCAACTAAAATTGTTTTTGTGGATAATTTTAAAAAAGGCTTCTATCTATTTGCAGTGGAGTAAGCCTAATTAAAGTTAGAACTCTCTGGCTGTTGTTAATAATAGCTGTCAGAAGTGAAAAAGAGACATTAGGATTATCTCAAGTATATCCAACTGCTTAATTGCCTGTTATTTTTAGCTTTCTATGTGAGGGAAAATCAGTATTTTGAGTAATGATATTAATTGCTCATAGTCTCTTATGAGTGTCTGTTTAAAACAAGGAAGAAAAAAACCCCAACCTCCCTTAACACCTGAAATTTTAAGGTCTATTAGTCTTTCAAATTTTTTAATTTTTTAAAGTATTCTTCAAAGAAAGGATAATCTATATAACTTTTCAGAATAGCATCTGCATATGAAGTTGCTGTGCTCCAAGTCTGAGACCTGTCACTGTACCCTATATAAATAAATGTCAAAAGACGCTCTTACCTAATTATCATTATTTCATTGAAAGTGTAGCAACAATTGGTGCATTTTTGATCTGTGTTTGACTTACAAGCTTTAAAAAAATGTATCTAAATTGTTTAAGAAAGGTTGGCAATGGAGAACACCTTAAAGAGCAGCTATGAAGAAGCAAACCCTTTCTCAAAGATTAAAATCAGTGTTGGACAGAGGATTTTTCAGACCTAATGATTTTTGATGGCTGGTACTAATAGCTTCAGTGTACCACAGTTTAAATGAAATGTTCTTTTCTTAAAAATGCATATGACTGGCTGCCCTGTGAAGTATGGAATTAAATGAAAATTTTTAATCTTTGGTGGCATAACTTAGGAATGGAAAAATTGGCAATTGCCATTCCATAAAAATGTTTTTGACTACATCTGTAAGTGTGAGATTACAATCATCTTCCTACTCTTTCTAACATTACAAAGTTTTCTTATTAATGTTAGAGGAAAAATAATTGGATTATAGTTCCTTAAACTTACAGTTTCTTGTTATTTGTTGTACTGCTCTCCTCATTCTTGTGAGTGGAGGCATCTGCAGGTGGAATTCAGTGTTTTGGTTTATTTTATTTGTTTGTTTTTAATATTTATTGCCTACTTCCATGTCATAGCAAAGAAGTGTGTCTTGAAAATACTGATCACCATACTATGGTGTATGGCCCACCCTCCATTTATATTTTGTGGTAAAGCTGTGATTTAAAGGGAATACTTTTTTGAAAAGTTACTGGGGAGTTCAAGCCTTTGTGAAGCCCATCTTTTAGATGACTTTAATAGTTTTTACACTTCAGAGGAGAAGCCAAGTAGGAACTTGAAAGTTACTAATAAAAATTTCTTCAATCATATCAGTGCCTAGAAGTCTTTCAAAGAGGCAAAAAGTCTGAGAGAGATCTGATAGAACCTATAAAACACCACCTCCTAGCAGGAGATTGTATGGATTTTTTCCTTAGATATTTCATGTGAGGAAACTTTCCAAATCCTCTCTTATGGGCAAAATAAGAGGTGTTCATTTCAATCTTTGCTAGAAGAGATGTATAGAAGAAATCTCTGAACTAATAAAAAAAATTCTTGGGTCAGAAGGGACTACTCAAACTTCTGTTGTAAGTAATCAGAATAAATAAGTCAGGTCTAGACTAACTATTGATTTGAAGTGTTTGATGTTTTCAGCTAACTCAAATTTGTGTTTTAAATCACTTTTTGTATCATTCAAGTTTGCTTTCTTCTCTGATGTATACTAAAAAGAACTTGAGAAAAAAGATTCTTAGTTCCCCATGTATATATTAAAGCAAATCTGTCAATGAAAGTCCTCTTTTACTGCATAGGATGACGTGGGTTTAAATGACTTGCTTTTAAAGTTGGTTTTGCATCTATATGTGTGTTTCTAAATTTTCAAATGTATCTGTCTAAAGAAGATGTGCTATTTCATGATGCTTAGTGCACACTCCCAGTATTTTAAAAATGAAATTATTTTATAATATAAATGCTAATGTAAAAATGAGTGCATTTTTCAAATTTGAAATACATTTTGTGGTTTATATTGTCTCATTTTTGAAGGCAATTAAACTAATAGACTCATACTATGAGGAAGTAATGAGACATTAGTGAAGGGTGTTCTGTTTGAAACTACAGACTGGAAATGTTGGGTCATGGGAATACATAGAAAAAAAATCTTGAATACTGGTAGAAGCAGTAAACTAAAATTGAAGAGAAGCCAAAAAATTTCTTCAGGTATAAAAATGGAAGAATTGTGAAGAAGGAAGTTAATTGCAATAAATATAGCTATGGGAGAGACATGTATTCCAAAGGGAGCAGCATATTTTAGTTTTGGCTTCTGCTTTGCTATTTCTCCTCTCCCCATGGTCTCCATACAGTTATAATTAGTGATCATCTCTTTTTACTGAAGCGGCACAGAAGTGCTTATACTTCCAGATCTGAGACTTCTCAAGAATGCTTTCCAACAGACTGGGAAATTACTTTAATGGCTTTTATGCCATTAAAAGTGGCTTTTGACATCCAAATATCACAGCTTTCTGTGTTTATTATGAAGTAACTTGTGGGAAGAAAAGCTAAAAGAGAAAGAGCAATGCTTAAGCAATGACAACATGCTTTACAAATGCTAGAAGTGTAACATTCCAATCCTGTTGCACAGATCAGTAGGAGCTGAAGATCTAAGAAAAGATTTTCAAATTTGGTGGATCAGTGCTTTAAAAAGAACTGTAAGCAATTTTTTTTCTTATTTTCAATGAGATACATGGTGAGTTAATAATTTATAGATGTCAAACCAATACAAATAAGTTTGTGTGCTGAAACTTCAATTTGAGTTGGCTTTGCTTGTAATTTAAATGCAAACCTTTTTTAATAATAGTAATTGAAGCCATTGGGTTTTTCATTAGCATGGGGATATTTTGCTGGTTTCTTATTTGAGAAAGATGATATTTTAAATTTCTACTTTAAGCTGTGGAAAAAGTTTTTTAAAGCAGAAGTTGAGCACAATAACGAAAAAAAGGGAGAAAAAATTTCTTGCAAAACAGTTTTTCTTCTGTAGGCTTTCATTGCATTATTTCATAGAAGCAGAAAATACTTTGTACTTTTATGGGACATTCACTTTGACAAATCCCAGTACTTAAAAAAAATTGGTTATCAATTGTGTTCTCATCAAAAACATTTGTGAATTCATTTTGTGTTCCATCTTTAATTAATTATGACAGAAATTTACTGTGGTATGGCCGAAATTTAAGAAGAACTACCTTTCTTGCAATAACATTGTTGAAGAAAATTAGAGATCATACTATTATTTTTGAACAGACAGAGAAAAATTTTTTTTTTCCTAGAGGTTTGATTATTTCTTTATCTTGACAATAAATACCTATACAATCAGTAAGAATATGTTTGAAATTTATGAAGAGAGCAAGCCTTGTGGCTTTTTTGCCTCAGAAGCACATGTAGCAGTTTCATTAGGAAAGTGTAAGTCACAGCAGATTAAGGTAGTTAAGGAATGCATTCAGCAATTAAACAGTAGAAGAAATAGTTTCTCCTACAGAGTGCATTCTCTTCAAATTCAGTATCTGCAGTTTTTGCTAAAAAGCAGAAATAATGGATGTCACTTAATTTCTGTTGTAAATAAGGCAAGAAATCTATTAGGTGGATTTCTTACTAGCTGTGAATCATGTGGGAGATTACAAAACACAGAAGCATGTAATTTTGGTTAAGAAAATTGATAAATATCCAATTGAAAATTGGATATTGCACAGTGTGGGTTGCAGGAAACTGCCACAGTCAGAGGCATGTGGGGATGTTGTCACTGAGGGGCAGTTGTTTCCTCTGCCATCCATTTTTCTTTGTGAACTTATTTTGTTATGCCATTCAAATGACATGAATGGGTTAAAATAAAAATTGCTTCATGGGTGAGTGAAGTTATACTTAAAGAGAATTATGGTCATAGGGAAATGGTTGGTGAGCTTATGTGACAGTGGCAAATTTTCAGTTTTCAGTCACAGAAAAAATTACATTTCTGAGTTTTTATATTCACATACAAGTTCTTGGATAATTTGTACTGCTTTTATATTTACTCAAGTTAGAGTTGAACCTTTGAGCTTTTTAAGTTATCCAGGAAATGTATTAAACATATTGCTGTTTATGAAATTGTTCAAATGAGTTCTCTTTGCCAGCCTTCTATTATTAAGTAATTACATGCAATACAATTTATTTTTTTGACTTTTCATTTTTTTTTTTTTTAATATTTTCAGTGAAGAAGTATTCATTTTCAGTAGAGTTCACCCTTGCATATGCAGATACATGTACTGGTTTCTTTATCTTTTATATACATTGTAGCTTTTAGTACAGTTTTTTTTTTTTTTTCCATCTCCAATAAATAGTTCTTTTTCAAAACTACATTAATTTATGGATTCTCTTTGAAGGCTTTTCCAGTCCTAGGGTGATAGTTCTGAACTACGTCTCTAATCAATCCCATACCTGAACACAGGGAACACCTGTGGTCTTGAGGTTTGCTTTAAACTTTTTTGACCACACTACAGTTTGCTCTTGTCCCACACTTGGTGTTTTGTCTCTTGTGTATTTGTGGATATGTGTGTTGATGCTTTAAAAAATTAAATGATAAAGCACAAACTAGTTAATTAAAAATGCAATGTGGGAGACATGTTCAACCTTTAATCTTTCATTTCCTATTCTCCAAGCACCCTTTGGACTTCTCAGGGAATTCCCTTATGTGGCATTCTAAGAAAATACTCGTCAGCATCCTGTGCTCACCATGCATACTGGTTGCTAATTATGAGTCCCTTAATTTGGTGTCACATGCACAGCTTCTCCCTGGCAGGCTGTTTTGGTTGATAATAGCAAACCTTTTGAAGTGAGTACTGTGAGAAGAATTTGTTCTGATCATTGTGTTCATTGTTGCTGAAATCCATTTTTAAGAGGAGCTGCCATCTTACAAGCTTTGAAGGCTTCTATTTCATAATAATGTCATGCCCAAGGATATAGCTTGCATTCTTCTAATTTCAAACTGCACTTACTGGCTGATTTCTCACCTGTGTGGAAGAGGTTCTCAGTCCTGTATTTGGCATTATGCAAGTTCTGTGAGTCAAAGACATGTTGGTGCCAGCAGTTTCACTTAATTCTCCTTTGTACCCTGTTTTGGTCATAGAACTTTTAATCTTCCTCTTGTCTGACACATGAAGCAGTAATCTCAGCCTGCAGCCTATAAGGAACTGATGTCTTTTGTTTAATTTGCAATGTGACCTGAGAGTTTCCATTTTTCAAATAAATGTAGCATCCTTAAAAACAGGTCTGTTTTTGTGTATATATGTGCAGTGGGGTATGAATATTAAATAAAGGCAAATTCTGGATTATTTAGTGTGGACGAAAAAAAGATAATTAAAATCTAGCCTAGAAAAAACCTGGGTAGAAAAGATCTTACTGGCAAACAGTGTAGACCCACTAAAGGAAGTCTCTGAATGATTTACTGATTACTTTCATACAGAATCTGGAATTAGAGGAAAAGTATATGAAGTATCTACACTCTTGTGACAGAACAAATTGAGAGTACTTGCAGGGTCATGCATTAATTTTGATGAGCATAGAAGTTCAGTGCATGTGATCAAGTTTACAGTGTTTTTGGACAGGATGATTTACCTTGCCAGGTCACACAAGATTGTAACAGTCACCATGTGCAGCAAATTAGAGAATTCATGTGAATAGAATATAATGATTAATGTTTGAAACACTATTCTTACAGGGATGCATAAAGATATTCATCTTGCTTCTTATTGCATTTGAAGGATATTGTGGAAGATCAGTTGAAAACAATGTAAGATTATTAACAATATTAAAATAGACGAGTTGTCAATATATCATGGATGTGAGAACATGACTGTTTATAGGGAAATATTTGAAATACAGTAAGGTCATATTTACCTAAGCTTGGACTGATGAGATGATAAAGGTTTTTTAAATTTTTACCTTTGTGACTGCAGTAACACAAAGAAAAGGGAAAGTTTTACTTTGGTGATTCATCCTTAACAGCTCAAGAGCTATTTCTATCAAGATTAATATGTAACTAGGACTTCTTCAATGGGAGATATTGATATGGTAATATACATATTTAATTAGGCAATTGTTACTGAAAGAATTTACATTTAAATGCTCTATTATGTCTTGATCTTAGAAAAACATTGCCTTAGTGCAGCAGTGATTGAATAGGTGTTTCATAAGGCTTTTTAAAAACTGAGTTTGGAGTGGAATATGTAAAATCTAGCTGTGGAAATATTACTGTGCACCTCTGCATGCAATCATGTGTATGAATTTTTTTGTACTTGCATACTTGAGTGGTAACCTTAATGTTAGGTCTGCCTGAAGATGTAACATCTGAAATCGGTTGCAGCACAGTAAGCTTTATACAGAGAAGCACCTGTGCATCTGTGGTCAGAATGGTTTCCTTGCAGTGCTGCAAGAGATACATAATTTGGACTTCAGGTATATGGTAATGCCTTGTCTACATTTGCACAAAATAGTGCTAAAAAATCCCCAGTTTTAAATTGTTCAGCTCATTAATTGATCTAATGTCTTTATGTATTATTTTGTATATTGAGTGTATGTAATGAGCAATCATAATTTATTGGAGATACTGCAGTGTGTTTTGGGCTTCAGCACTAGGTCTTTTTTATCCTGCCATCTATTTTATCCCCTACCTCACACCCTGGTGAATTCATCTGAGGTTTGCTGATTCTGAGTGTTGAGAAACAATTTCAAGATAAAAAGCTACAGTTAAAACATTAGTAACAAATTAAATGTTTATTTCATTTAAAAAAATCCTTTGAGAGAACGTGTGCTTTATTTAAAGGAGGTATCTGTTGTAGGAACTTATTTGGTGTAATGAAGTATGAAAATTATCAAGTTACAATAATTTTGTACACACTTTATTAAGATTGAGTTTTGGTGTCAGTAGCGGGTTTAGAGAAGTTCTGAATGCAAACGACCTTTGTGTTGGTTGCATGTGTTTTTTACCCCTGATCTGTACTGAAAATGTAAAATTCCAGCACTCTTTAGAAGAAGTCTGTTACATCTAAAAGACAAAGATTTTAAGATTATGAACTTAATTTTAACATTCTGTACAACTTTAATCAAAATCATCCATTAGGCTTAATCTTGAATTAAAACCTACTTTTAATGGAGGCAAGCTGTTTAGCATGTTTACTTTCTGCTGTCATTGGGAAACTAAATCTGTAAGTAGCTGTAAGCAGTATTTTTTTAAATTTTGATTTTGTCCTTATGTCTCTGCTTTTGTGAGTGGATCCAGTCAGAACTGTTTAGAAAAAGTTAGTCTTTCTGCAGGGTGGGAAGTTTTAGAAGCATACCCTGGGAGGGAGTAAAGAAGAGCTAATCCCATGCTTACAGCAATGCATGTATTCAGATCAGCATGACACAGGCTCCATGCTACAGCAGTTCTCCTCCAGGCAACCAGACATTTTCCTGTCTTTTACACTTGTATAGATAATTTGATAATGATCTCCACAGGAAACTGTAAGACTTCATAATTGGGAAGTTTCAGGCAGTGATCTTTTCTCCCCCAGATATTGCACATGCTGGCCTGCTGTTTCTGTCTGCATTCTTTTATTCAGTCTTTATGTTTCTGTCCATTCAGATTTCACTCATTGAAAAAAAATGTAAAGTTATTTAAAACCAGAAATTGCAATTGTGTTCTCAAGCACAAATCATATCTTAGGTACTTTTGGGATGGTTATTTTGTTATTTTTGCTTCTATTTTCTCTGAAATCCCTTGTGGTCTTTCTTTCAAAACTTTTCTAGTGTGTTTATTTCTTCATCCAAATAAGAAAAAAGAGAGAGAGAGAGAGAGAGCAACATGGAGCTTGACTGCTTTTCTCCTTAAAACTGCAGGGAAAATGAAGCATTTTGCTCTATGTGCATACCCAAATAAATGATTAAATGCTAAATATGTAAATTAGGAGTTTGCATAGCATTCTGCCAATCAAATGTTCTGTAATTCTGGAGCTTGTCAAAAGGGATGGCCTTTTTTTAATTTCCTTTGTAACTTGGAAAAGGGTCCTTTGGATATTCAGTGTCCGTTTTGAACTTCCTCAGTGAAGTGTGGCAAGGTAGGGTGGATTGGTGCAGCAGAAACCATTGACATCACTGAGCACTTGCTTGTTTGAGACTTCACTTTTGGGATGCTGTGCCGTCTTTATTAGAAGAGTTCTTGGGTGCATCCTCAGTGCTTCTCCTTGTTCATCATAGTCCACATTTGAATCAAAAAGTACCAGTTAATGTAACATATCCAAAAAGATACATCTTAGCTGATTTAATGAAACTGTATTGTATTATAGGTCCAAGTAATTAGGTTTATTTATTGAAATACTTGGTTGCAGAATTTTAAGCCAAAGTTTGACACAGTTGCTTTACACAGGGGAAATACTGCTAGGGTACAATAGAAATACAACTGAGTTGTCTGAAACACTTAATTAGATTTTTTAATTTCAAAGCTTTATTATCTGACTTTAGAAGAGATGACTTAGTGTGATGAATTGGAAGCACAATGGGATTGAAAATTGGTCTAGAAGTAGCTTATATATTTAAAGAACATTTAAAAGATTGAATAATTATTTTATGTTTAAGAGGCTTATGGCAATGCAAAAGATCAGTCTCTTTAAGGCACAGAAAGGAAAATGTTCTTGGATAGCTCTTCAGAGGGGAGACAAGACAGCTGGACAAGTACTTCATAAAACTGCTTTTTTAATGTCTGTAATGGCTGAGCATGTTGCTCTGTGACATTATAATTGAGGCTGTCGATTCTTTCAGTGAAGAAAGATTCCTAAAAGCCATCTATATCTTATCTATATCCTTTTCTAGGTTGTTGTTCCCTGTGGAATAATGAAAATTTTACTCAGAGTAGTAAATTTGTATCATACCTGTGTTCTTTTCAGAAAGGCCTGGCCTGACTTCCTCTTTGTGCTTGGGGGACATACCTCTGATGAACAGTAATTGGAGCCATTGAAAGATATTTCTTAAAAGCTGTAGTGTATTTTCTGGGGGAAATAAAAATTGGTCATTCTAATTTCATAATCCATCTTTATTAGAACAATAAGAATCTAGTTTTTCCAAAATACTAATGCTGGAGTGTTGTTGCTGTACAAGTTACATCATTTAGCCTCCCTACAAACTGCCCTGATCTACTTACAATTTGCAGGTGGTTCAGTCACAGGACAGCAGATCATTTGGTGGGTGTTTAAAGCTTTTATTCAGCTTAGTTTAGACTTCCCCAGTTTAAAGGTCTGCATTCTGAGGCAATCCTTTTAAAGCAAATTATACCTAATACTGAGAAACAAGATTTTTTTAAAAAATGTGATTCATCTGATTTATCTTTCTAGTTTAGAACAGGTCAGGTAGTACTCTGTCACTTCTTGGTGTTCTTTGTTGGCTGTGAAGGGAGGTGAAGATGCCCACCTCTGATGTTTATATGGATCTTCAGCTTTTTTGTTGGTTTAAAACCTGATGTGAGAATATAGTATGAAATGGTAGATTCTGAAAGAAAGAGACAAAAATGAGGTAAGATAAGAAAGATGAGAAAGAGAACATAACAAGTCTTTTTCATTTGTTATCTTTTTGTACCCACGTGTGTTGTGCCATGGTTTATAGCTGCCTTTTCTTTCAGAAATGTGATACCAGTGCCATGGAAATAAAAGGTGCTCCAAGGCAGAAAATTTACAAAAGAGCATGTGGTCAAAGTAGTTGTAATCTCATTCTTTCAGCAAGTGTTGGGTGGAGGAGGGCCTGAAGACTTCATTCAAAGGGAAGGCACTTCAGTATATGTTTGTGTTTTATATCAATACAAGGAACTCTGGTACATTTACTGTTTTTTTCTGTAGACATAGTGAGGCAGAGTGAGAATGGGTTGCTTCTTTTTTTGCCATTTGAAATATTAAACTGAAAGTTGTAAATATTAACTAGATGTTTTTTTTACAGTGGGGCACTGATTTATGAAAATATAACAAACTGTATAACTGTAATACTTTTTTGTGAGTTAATATGTGTAAGATGTACTGAAGTTTTGTTTTGTGCTGTAGTGGATACATCATTAATTTTCTTTTCTATTTGGAAAGGTTTTTCTTTTTTAAATTCAAGCTGTAGTCTGCTTTTTTACCTAAAGTTCAGTGCTTTTCTGAGAAGTATTTTTCAGGGCTTTTTCTTCTGTGAATACTGGCAACATATTTGCAGATTCTGTGCATGGTGCAGACATAGTCATCTTCTTCAGGGATTGTTCATATATAGCTTGAGGGCTCTCAAAGTGCTTGTGATCCTCCTTCAGGTGTGAAATGTTTAGAATAAAGTGATTTATTATATATTAATTCTGCTTAACCAGGCATGATTTGAGATTTTCACAGTCTGCAAGAAATTAAGTATTCATTAACATTTAAAGCCATTAGATGACACAGTTAAGCAATAAATGATTCATTTAGGCCCTGTTAAAGTAAATCTGCATTGGTTTCTGACTCAAAGATAAGTGGTGGCTGTCTTTGTTTTCAATTATTTTCCTCATTCTTGCTTTATTTATTCTGTGCACTTCGTTGACTTGTCTTTCTCTTTCTTTTCCTGCAACAGAAGAAGAAGAAGTGGAAAATTTTGATGTTTCCAGTCTGCCTGAAGAAGTGCTGCAGAACATAGAAGCTGACAGTTACTGGTGCATGAGCAAGTTGCTTGATGGCATTCAGGTAAATTGATTTTTCCTCTCTGTAAGTAGTGGAGTTAACTGATTAATGTCATGGCTTTCAACTACTTTAAGGCTGAAAAAGAGTACATCTATGAAAAACAGGGGTTTTCTGAATTTCCCATTGGAGAAATCCACTCTGAGTTTGGCATAGAAAAGAAAGAAGGGAAAAGGAATAAAAAAAAAAACCGTTCAACTTCTCTTAATCAAAATGTCTGCATGTTCCATTGTGTGTGATGTTCTAGAGCAGAACAGAAACTTCCAGTCCTAGATGCTTTTTTTACAAATCTGTTACCAAGCATGAGGAATAGTTGCTCAGAATTTCACTGAGGTGGTAAAAACCTGGCTTATTTATTAATTTTTCAGTTGTTAATATAGCAACCCATAAGTGATTGCTGTCTTAATAGTTCCTGAAATTATCTTCATATTTTTAAAATACCCATTTAAAACTTGGTACTTACGCTGCTTCACTGAGAGTTTGATTTTTTCTATGTGGAAAAGCTATCAATGAAGGCACAATTTTTCTGTTACAGGCAGCAAGTTGGAATCTAATAATGGTAGATTTTTGTTCATGGGCTTAAAAGTTTATAAAGATTACAAGTATCTACAACATTCTTTCCTATGACTTATTTTAATATCAATGTTTCATTGGCTAAGGTGCATTGTGAATTTAACCTTGTAAAAGAGTTCATTTTTGACAGAATGGTTCTAGGATTGAATCAGCAACAAAAGGCTTTAACTTTTTTGAAGGTGTTTTAAGTGTATTTTTCCTGGTTAAAGCTCAGTGTTTTGTGTAGCATTTTTGAAATGCTCAGTCATTTTCCCACATCAGTTCCTGTAACAAATGCTGGTTTGCTTATTTAAATTTTAAATAAATTTTAAACTGTTTTTGTCATAAGATTCTAATGTTTGACACAGAATGATGTTACTAGAGTTGAAAGCCAACAAAAGGTTTAGAGCTTTGAATTGAAGGTGTTATTAGATGAGTAATTATGTCCTAGGTAAGAAAGAAAATTTCCTCTCTTACCCTTCTGAACTCAGGTTTACTGCCTGTAGCTTATTTTGAATGTTCAGTAAGGGTTTTCCACAGATCAGTTCCTGAAAATTGCTGTGTTTAAAGAACTTTTAGATAAAATTAATATAAACCAAGATGAATAACTCTCTGATAAATGTTTAAAAGCTGTTTGTAACACTAGGCAATAAATTATATGAAAAGTTATAAAGAAAAAAGTGAGAGCTTGAAATCTACTGGGAAGGAAGAAAGCCAGGTAAAGAAATGAAAATTCTCCTCCAACTCTTTTACCTGCTTCTGGAACATCATTGTCACTAGCCTGTTGCTTTATTTTTTTTCTTGGAAAGGAAGTTCACAGATTAGTCAATTTCTCCTAAAATTCTGTTTTCATACAAAACTATCGAGTACTAAGAAGCAAAATATGGAAACCAATTGCAATGGAATTAAACTGCATCAATGAAAATTTAAGCTATGTAAATGGAATAATGTTGGATGTATTAAAGGATGTGCTCATCCATCAAAAGAAGGCCTGAAAGATTATGCTAGTGGTGTGACTAATGATGTTACAGTTAATTCAGTGCAACTGCAGTGCTGCTGATATAAAAGGGTTTCTTGTTTTTCTTCTCCCATTCTCCTGCTTTGTTTCCTTTCTGTGGTGATACCACTTAACAGATAAAACAGTCATGTAGTTGCAGGTAGGGTTGGTTGGAAGAAGTTACCCTGTTAGAAGGACTTGGATGCTGGTGGACAGGACTGGCAGTGTGCACTTGCAGCCCAGCAAGCCAGCTGTGTCCTGGGGTGTGTGCAAGGCGGGTGGGCAGCAAGGTGAGGGAGGGGATTTTGCCCCTCTACCCTGCATTGTGAGTGCCCACCTGGAGTGCTGCAGCCATTTCAGGGATCCCCAGCATGGGGCACACATGGACCTGCTGGAGTGGGTCCAGAGAAGGGCCATGAAGGTGATCAGAGGGCTGGAGCATCTCTCCCATGAGGAAAGGCTGAGAATATTGAGGTTTTTGAGCCTGGAGAAGAGAAGGCTCTGGGGAGATGTTACTATAACCTTTCAGTACTTCAAGGGGACTTTTAATAAAGCTGGAGAGAGACTTTTTGCCAGGGTTTGTAGTAATAGGACAAGGGGCAACATTTCAAACAGAAGAGACTTAAATTGGGCATTAGGAGTGCATTTTCTATGATGAGGGAGCTCAAAGATGTTGTGGATGTTCTCTTCCTGGAAGCGTTCAAGGTCAGGACTGATGTGGCTTTAAACAGCGTGATCGAGCTGAAGCTGTCCCTGCCCACAGCAGGAGGTTTGGACTAGATAAACTTTAAAGATTCCCAGTGGATTCATTGTGTGATGCTATAGTTCTGGATGACTTGCATTCTCGATGCACAATCATTTCTCTCTGAAAATATGGCATAGAAGACTCCTGGGTGATGGATGTGATGATTTTGCCTGAGATGTCTGAATAAACTCTACAGGGATATGTGACAGTTCTGCAATCAGAGAATCTCTGCAGAGTGTTTCCATTAATTTATTTGTCAATATAAATTTCCATTTCATGTTGCCCTACCAGTATTGGATAAGTTTAAAGAGTGCACTTTGATAACTCTTATGGTCTTTTTGTGAAATTTTTAGCTAATATGAACTAGATACATTTTTTTGTGTGTTTTGTCTTTTCACTGCAGAAAGGTGTAATGGAAGAATGATTGTATGATTGTATTTGTACCCCTTCATTATTCCTAACAGAAAACTCATTTATTTTTCCAAACCATCCAGATGGTCTCATTTTCTTGATTCTAGAATTGTCAAAGGTGTTATTAAGATATATGCATTTCTTGCTGGAGTTTTACCACACACAGTAGCTATTATTTCTTCATTCCTCACTCATCTTACCTCCCTCCCTAATGTACCTAACATGACTCTGTATTTTTAATATAAGAAAGCATCTTTGAACCACAGAGACCTGTGCAATAGAACAAGACCCAAGAAAGGGGTTGGCAGCAGGACAGTCACTTCCTGACATGCATACAGTTCTCAGCTGAGAGAATAAATAAAAACTTGTTCAAATCATCTGTTGCTTTAGCAGATTCCTCTGTGCTGGGTTTTTTGTCATCTGGAGGTTCCTATGCAAGTAGTTTTTGGCTCCAGCTAGAGAGTTTGCAGAACTTTTCCAGCAGTTAATGTTTAATCTTGCATGGTAATTTAATTTATTTTTTGTTCTTAGATTACTTTGCATCTTCTTTCTCTGTTGGTTGTCTCTGAGTTTAGGCTTCTGAGAGACTGCACATGTGTCATATCACAGTTTGATTACAGTTTTAAAAATTGATCTAATAAATACTAGGAGTATTTAAATATAAATATCATTTAATCTTGAAATCTGTAGCTGTCTTATAGCAGTCAATTTTGAATGATGATGTATATAATGATTTTCCTTTTCAGTGCTTCCTGAGTCTGTGCTCTGAATTTTTTTTTTAGTTTTTGTCCCAGAAAGACTATACCTCACTGCAATTGCTTTTTATTTATTTCAGGAGTACACATGAGATCTTCTGAAATCATAAGAAAATAGGATAATTCTGTGCAATATAGGACCAGCTTTGAGGTCAGACTGATTTGTCAGGGCTTTGTCCAGCTGGGTCTTGAACCCTCCAAGGACAGAAACTTCACAGTCTCTGGGGTTTAACCTATTTCAGTGCTTCCTCATCCTTGTGTTGAAATTTTTCCCCAGTGGGCAGATGGAATATTTTTTGTTTATGCTGCTTGTTTCTTATCTTCCCACTGGGCACCACTATGGAAAATGGAGGTTTGTTGTCTTGATAGCTTGGGTTTTATTAGGTTGTGATTAGGTGCTTCTGGAGCTGTCTTTTCTTTAGGCTGAACAAGCCCAGTTTCCCCAGGCCCTCAAAGAGCATGTGCTCCATATCTCTTAGCATCTTGGTGACCTTTTGCTCTTGCTTCAGTTTATTCTGAAATTTATTGCCTCTTTCTTATATCAGGGTCCTTAAAATTGGATGTGGTATTTTAAATATGGTCTTGAAATACAAGAAATTATTTTTAAACATTTGAAGGAAAATCTACACAGTAAAGATTGAACTCTGGAACTGTTTGGTCAGAGAGGTTGTAGAATCCTCATTCTGGAAGTTCAAACCCAGAGTCCATGGCCTTGAGCAGCTTGCTCGAGGTGATTTGGCTTTGGGCAGCCAAGCACTCTGCTGGCAGGCTTTGTTAGGGCTCACCAGTGACTCAGTCTGAGCTTTCTGTGTGCTGAGATTTCAGGTCCTTTGGCACAGAACTCGTCTCCAGCCTGTATTCTTGCAAGATGTGCTGATTTATGCTGATTTATGAAAACCTGGTTCTGAGGCTGTGTGTGGCCATATGCAAAATATATCTTCCATGTGTGTGATAAAACTGGTTGTCTTTGCAACACTTCTAAACTGTAGATGATGCATGAACATTCTTGTATTTTCATCTGTGGCTGTTCATATGGGAAAACAAGAATTATCCCATGAGTATTTTTCTCATGTAATTAAGTAGACATTCCCATATATCCAGATTATTAACTTCTTTTTTTTATTACTAAATTGTCCTTTATAACACTTTCTTCAATAGTGTCTCATTAACATTCCAGTAAAAAGTTCACATTGATCTGTGCCACCTGAAAATGTAATGTTCATGTATAAAATAGAGTATAACTTTTCATTTTAAGTTCGAGTATACTGGTAATAAAATAACCAAAGGGGAAATACATGCATTGCATAATGATCTAACCAGATGTATTAAAAATAGCACTAAAATATTAACATAATCATTTATCAGGGCCTGGTAATTTTTAGAATAAAAGTGAGATAATTCATATCCAGGGACTAGAGTGTGCTGAGGTACATATTAGCTATTTCTATGTCTGATAAAATAGCAAGATTTATGACCTTTAAAGGGAATCCTGCAGAGTTCTTTCTCACTCCTGGGTTATGGAAAGTTGTTACTTATATATGCATGCATGGATGGAAGGAATGGTGCTTGGAAAGCTGGATCCAATAAATAACATGAACATGCATTTCGATTGTTGAGAAGAATGTGCAGAAGTAAGTCTTTTAAAAATTCTTCATAGGACCTTCCTGATTTATTTGAATGGAAGAATAGGTCAAATATAGCTTTCTTTGTACCTTTTGATTGAACTCCTGCACAAGTTTCTGCATAATAGTGCAGTTTTCTGGCCTGTCACTGTGAATAAAATTTTCAGGAAGACAACAAATCTATTTGTAATCAGTAGATGAAATATACTGTGCTATCAGTATACTTCAGCATAAAAATATTTTATCCTCTACCTAAAATTTGCAGATCAGCTTTTGGAATTGTACAAGTTTGTATTTATGATTTCTAGCTCTTATCCAGATTTGAACAGTTGCCTGGCCTATGCTGTAATCCAAAAATATACTCTGAGCACTTTTGTCATTGCCACTTTAGCAGTTCCTGTAATTTATAATACATCCACTTGAGTAAAACTGAGGTTTGACTACACAGACCAGTAGAAGGTTGGATCATTTGTTCTGACCTTGTGGATGCTACTCCAACAGGAGAAACAGTACCTACATTTTAATAAACTGTTGGTTTTTTTGTCCCGTTATGTAGGAATAAGTAAGATACTTATGCAAAATTTTGGGCTGTGATGCTTTGTAAATATTTTTCCTACTACTTAGGAAATGTTGCAATTTGAAAAGTCAGGCTTAATAGTTGTAATGGTTGACTATTGTATTTGCTGGGAGTGTCCCAATGAAGGCAGGAATGATGAATCTGACTCCATGCTCTCAGAAGGCTAATTTATTACTTTATAATACTACATTATATTAAAGAATACTATATTATACTAAAGAATGCAGAAAGGATACTTAGTGCTAAAAAGATAATAATGAAAACTCATTACTTTTTTTAAAGTCTCAACACAGCTTGGCCCTGATTGGCCAGAGAGTCAAAAAACTCACACCAAAATCCAATGAAACAATCACTTGTGGGTAAACAATCTCCAAACACATTCCAGACAAGCAAAACACAGGAGAAGCAAATGAGATAAGACTTGTGTTCCTTTTCTCTGAGGCTTCTCAGCTTCCCAGGAGAAAAGTTCTGGGTGAAGAGATTTTTTTTCAGAGAATGAGAACGCCTCAGTTGACAGACCCTTTCTTCTAAAGAAGGTGTCTTGGAGTAATAATGGAACATGCTATGGACTGTGCTAACAGCATAGTTCAGCACACTTGTGTGTTTGTTCTTGTGCGTGCACACTCTCTCCTGAGCTGTATTCAGGACTGAATTTACATTATAATCTCTATCTTTTAGAAGCATTTTGGGTGAAGTGTGCTTCCATGAATAGTGTAAATATAAATCGTGGCTATCATTATCTGGTGTCATGTTTCCCTGCCTCCTGCCCCTATCTTTTTGCATGACTTTCTGAGCAAGGTGAACCAAGATTTTTAATAGGAGTTTGCTTTGAGAATTCAGAAATATGTGAATGAGTACTTAGAAGAGTAAAAAAAGAAGAATTCAGGAGATCTCTTTGTGACATAATGAGGATAAGAAAAGCTTTTTCTTTCAGTTGTCATTTGTTCATGTGATACTATACTTGAACATACTAAATTGATGCATAGCAATTCTTAAATATACATCAGTAGAGAAAATAGACACCCAAGTTTGTATGTCTGTATGATTTATATGGATTGCTTAGTGTATCCTCTATATTTAAAAGGTCTGATCTCATTGAAAAAACATGAGCAAAGAACACATGAACACCTCATGTCAAAACTTTCCATTTGGTTCTAGAAATGTTTCTGATATTTTCTTCAGTGCACTGTTGGTGAACAGTGTGTATGACCTGAAAAGATGAGAAGCATTGTGCCTGCACCTCTGCTTGGCTGCAGTCATAATGTCAAATTACTGATAGTGCTTTTTTCTTTTACTTTGGCTGTCTCTGTTTCTTCTTTGTGATGTCATGAAAGATTGTTTTCCATTCCTCTTCAGCTTGCTGCTTCTTCTTCTAAAATGATCCCATCATCACGTAGAAAAAGATGAGGGATTTTCTTCAGCTAGTGCCTATGAAGTCTCTCTCTGTCTCCCCCTCACCCTCTCTGGGAGGACAGTCCTAGTTAAATCTGTTTTGAGCATTTTTCCAAGTTTCTTCCATTTAACATTTCTCTACCCTTAAAAAAGTAAGAAATTGCTTAATAGTTTTTAAAATATTCTGTGAAGCCTGTAATTTTAGTATTTTATTTTAAATGATAGCAACTAGTTTTTGAGAAATCCAGACCTAGTTGTAGTTGCAGAGAAGTAGGGTGTTATACCAGTCTCTACAGAATAAGTACCTACTAACACAAAGATTTGAAGCTGATGCAAGTTTTGATCTCTTGTGACATTATGAAGTCCTAACCTTTTGTATTGTAAGGTGAAACTAATTATGTGTCAGTCTGAACTAGATATTATGCCCATTCAGCTGTGAAGTAGGTTAGCACAGTTCACTGAAAGTGTGTTGGAACCGATCTGAGTAGAACATCAAGGAATTTAGATATTCATTGCACACCAGTGCATGAATTTTTATGTTTATCAAGGGTTCTGGTATAAATACATACTTTGTCATATGTGAATGGTTACTGTCAAGAACAGTGTTTGGAAACAAGAGATATTTTGTGTGAACTCCTAGTTTTCATCCTGATTTTTTTTAATATTTCCTCATTTGAAACGTTGACCATCCATAATGAACAAAAGACAATCTCTGAAATAGTCGTAAGTAATTGAGAAAATAATTGTCTTGACTCAGCCCTGAGCAATAATTAATGGATTTTGTGACTTTAGCATGTCTTTTCTTTTCTGTTTTACTGTTTTTCCTTCATCGATAAGCACAAAAGGAGCAAGAATAGTGGGTAACAGAATACCTTTTACATTTACAAAGTCTTTCTCATAGTTTCACAAACTCCAGGAAGTCAACTACAAGTGTCATAGGAGGGCATATCTACAAGACAATTTAATTAGAAGAGAGTACTGGGAAATCCAATAAAGATCTTTCCAGTTTAGGTGAGTCAGCACAAGTAGAAGAGTGACCCCCAGCTGTGTTCATTTGCAGCTGAAATAATGAACAGAGAAATAAATAAGCAAAAGATCAAATGTAGTGAAAAGCAAATTTACCTGTTTTCAAACCAAGATGGCAGTTTTGGGTTGCATTTCCAGGTTTGTATGGATTAAATTAGGCTTTGAGAAATAAAGTAGTTTCAGGTTCATAGATCACAGTCAAGAGTTGCACTACCTGGGGGGAGACTAATGATCGAAGCACCAGTATTTTAACTCTGTGTTGACTTTCAGTATTACATACAGGAGAATTCTTCTACAGAGGAAATAATTAAATACCATGTTGCTGTACTTTGAGTGCAGTACTACTTCTAGAAATACTAGAAATTTAAATCAAATTCTAGAAATTTAAATAAATAAATAGGACAGTAAATAAACATTTTGCGACAAAAAAAAAGTGAATACAGTTTCTGTTGTTAGAGTAAATTCTGTAAAGAAAGTGATTATGATTTCCTAAATATTCTGTGCCTTGGATATTATCCATGACTAATACAGGTGTCTGTCAGACTTGTGTAAAGGCAGTGTTCTAGTACATGGGATAGTTTCTTTCTTCCTGAAATGAGATTATAATAGATCTGAATTCTGTGTGTCTTTCCATTCTTTCCATTTTGGTGTTTTTTTGGATTAAAAAGGATGCTCATGTTCTGTTTGTGAAATAATATCAACAAGCTGAAATGGTTGCCAATTTTACTTGGCAATTGTGAAAAATTTAAAAATTCAGGGAATTATTCTTGCTTCCTTATCCATACTGTTTTAGTTCATACACTGAGTTCTAATATTAATTACTGTGAAAGGGCTACTGCTTAACTAGTAGAAAAATTTGCTATAATTTTTAAAATGGCAATTACTGTGGTCAGTTACAAGTGATCAGAGCATACAGTAGACTTTTTGATAGTGTAAATTGCTTATAGACTGAGCTACTTTAATTTACAGAATTATTAGTGTATCATTTTGGCTTGTGAACTTTTAGACTTCACACTTTATAGCAGTTTTACAGAATTTGAAGATTAAATTGTAGTTTAGTTTCATAAGTCAAATAAAACCTAAAAAAAACTCCATGTAAATAAAGTCAAGAGAGTTAATAAGACTCTTTTTGGTTTTAAATGGAAAAACATAAAAATGAACTGATACATAAAACATATGAACAGATAATCATTCTTTTACTCTAAGACCAAGTTAAAAATTGAAATGAAGTCAAGAAAAATCAATATTTTGGGATTACTTACCTCCAGTTGATAAAGGAATTACTCAAACAATAGCTGTTGAGGCAAAACATCCAATACTCTGATTTTCTGTGCATGTGGTGGTTGCACAAAAAAAACCTTCTACATAGCAACTTTCTTTTAAAATGTGTATGTATAATTTTCTTTTCTTGAATCTCTGAAGAACCACAGGAAGACAACTGTAATAAAAAGAGCTGAATGGAGGGATTGCCAATTAAATATTCAGAAACATTGCTGTATATTTGAATAATGTCATTATTTTAAAAGATTGATCACTTTGGGTTTCAAGTGGAGATATCTTTCTTGCTCTCATTATTTCAAACTCAAATCTATATTGTAGAGCTGCAATCCACAAATTAAAAATCCATTTAGAGTTAATTCATTCAAAGAAATGTATGCAAATATAATGCCCTTTTAGCTACATTGCTTTTGTCTTAGATTTTGATTCATGATATTAACTGTAATCTTGGTTTCAGAATAGTTATGAGTACATTAAAATAGACTTTTGATTTCTTATGCTGCTTGAAGTTATTACTCTGTACTTCAAAAGATCACATTATTTCCCTGCCTCTGATTATAGGCTAAATTGTCATATTTCCTACATTATTTGTAGAATTATAAATTTCCAAGAAAAAAAAACACCTTAAAAATATCTCACATGGCACGTTTTTGTGTGTAAGATGAGGGCCTTTTAAAGCTACTTGGATTTCTGCAATAAAGTAACTTCACTAGATTAGCAGGTAGAGAGCAGTTGCAGGAATAGCTATACAGAATATGCTATTAGAGGTGGGGACTCACAGAACTGTACAGTGTGATGATTTACCATTTTACTGTAGAAACAGACCTCAGACATGTAGTCACAAAACAGAAACACCGTAAGAAAACAGAGAAAAATACATGGATTAAGAAAAGTAATTGAAAGAAAAGAAAACTTTTTTGCTTTTCTGCAGCTAATACTTGTATGTGGTCTCCTCTTTAGGATAACTACACGTTTGCACAGCCAGGAATCCAAAGGAAAGTGAAGATGTTGGAAGAACTTGTTAGTCGGATTGATGGTAAGTCTCAAAGGCAAACTGATTTCTAACAGATGTTACACTGAAAGTGTTTGGTTAAAATGTTTGCAGGAAAAGCCAACATCACTGCAGTCACCTGCAGTGGTGCAGTAACATCACCTTCCTCAGGTGAGGTGTCATCGCTGGCTTGTGGCACGCTGGCCTTTGCGGATCACTGTCGTGTATCATTTAAAAGAAAGCCACTAGAGCATGAGCCTCTTTCATTACTTTTTATTAAGGCAATATAATCAAAATTCAATGGCAATTTCTTTGCAGCAGAGTAATGACCACACGCAAAAGGCAGCCAGTATTCATTTCCCATTAAGCCCCAATGGTTGTTGTAATGCAGCAAGTCGCAGTGGTTGTTTATGGCTGTCCTTCGGCACTATGTTTTGTGCCTTTGTGCATCATTTTGCTATCTGGAATGCCTGCATAATTTCTCTGTGGAATCCAATTAATTATGAACTCTGGAAATAACATCTTTAATTTTATAGATAAATTACAGTATGTGCAGGGGTAATTTTAGATTATTCTTTCATGTTTAAGCAGTGCGCTTTGAAATATTTTACCTTCATCCTTAAAGTAATTCCTTTCATGAAATGCTGACTGTCATATAGCTAGGACAGAGTTTAATTAAATGAAATGCAAGAGATAATGCTTGCCCATTCTAAACATAATCTCTTGATAGTTTGTTAAATTAATGAACAGAGTATTAACAAAATGTTGCGAAGCAGAACCGGGCATATATTTGCAACACTAGCATGGCAGTGATGACTTAGAAAAAATATTTCCTGTGTAGCTTTATATTTGATAATCTTCTTGGAAACATTAATTCCCTGGTTCTGTTACATATAGCGAAGGGTTTTTTTGTGTCCGTGCTTCTCATAGGAGATTTTGCCTCCTTGTGTGTACATCCTTAATATTTTATAATGGTCTCTGTGCTTTTCTAGGATATTAAGGTATTTTTAATGATCACAAACCAAGGGCAGGAGAAAAAGGTTTGTGTAAAATTTCACTATAAACTTAAATGTATGTAAAAATTTTTGTTATTGGTATATTTTTTTAAAATGCCAGTAAATATGAAAAATGTAAGGGCATATTTCTGTATATTGGGTAGCTAAATATTTATATTAAAATATAGTTAAATCAGTGTATTTTGTTACTTAAAAAATATTCTAACTTCTTGTGATGTGATTTTTATATGTGGTTTTAGTCTTGCATCAATTGATGTTTTCATTTCAGAAGCAAGTTATTATACATTAAATGAAGTATATAATTCAAATTCCTATAAATAGACTTCCTTAACTTGGTCAATGAACATTTATATAAACAAATTGTTTAACCAAGCTTTTAAAATCAGAAATAGCATTCTGATGGTCAACTTTATTGTTCAATTGAATAAAAATATTAAGTATGATACAATATATTATTTTTTAGTTTAAGGAAAAAAGAAATGCTGAAGTCTTATGTATACCTTCAGTGCTTTAGGGATATAGTTCAATAATTTCTTTCAATTATTAGGTTTAGGAAGCATTATTTTTAAAGCTTCACGCTTTAAAAAAATAAGTCAGTTGTAACAAATAGCTGTGTAATCTTATCCTGTTCTTTGATTATCCTTTGCAACTGAAAGTAAAGTGTGAGTTCCTGTTCTTTTACCTAATTTGAAATAAAGCTGTGAGGTCTTTATAATTTTTTTTTTGTAGTTTTTAGTAGAAATCATGAGTGTTTGCTAGTAAATATTGATGGACATTTAGAACTGCTTAGGTTACATGGGGCCTCTGGAAGTCAGTGTTCCAAGCCTTTTTCCTTGCCTGGATGACTGTCTAATGGGACAGGACCAATTTAGAGCAGGCTCTGTGGAGTCTTGCCCTGTTGAGTTTTGAGTGATTCCGGAGATGGAGATTCTGCAACTTCTTTGGGTAGGACTGTTTGGGAAGTTTGACTACTTCCACTGTCATTTTATTTTTTATATAAATAATTGTTTTTAAAAATGGAGCTTATGTCCGCTACCTTTTATTTTATCTCAGTGTACCTCTGAGAGGAATTTGGCTCCACGTTCTCTGCATGCTCCCTTTAGGTAGTTGCAGCTTTTCATAGACTTCTTTTTCAGGCTGGGCAAACCCAATTCTATCAGCCTCCTTTCATGTGTGAAGTGCTCTGGCTTCCTCTGCCTCCCACTGGGCTTGCTCATGTGTGCCAGTGTCACAGCATTGGGAGAATGCTGCAGAAATGGTTTCCCAAGTGGTAGATGCAGAGGAAGAATCACTTCCCCTGACCTGTTGTTGTCTTTCTTGCTTAGAAAGCCCAACAAATGTGTGGCCTTTCTTGCTGCAAGGACATTCCTGACTTGGGTACAGCCTGTTGTCCACCAGGATCCCCACGTCCTTCTTGGCAGAGCTGCTTTCCATCAAGCTGTGCCCAGTCAGTGCTTGTTGAGTGAGACTTTTCCATCCCAAACAGAGGACACTTGCCTCTCCTGGATCTCAGGAGATTCCTCTCGGCCATTCCTTTAGCTTGCCAGTGTTCCTTAAATAGTAGTCCTCACTTTCAATGTGTCAAGCACCCTTCCCAATCTGGTATAATTTGCAAACACAGAGAGTATTCTATGCTATCATTAGGTTTAACAAAGATACTGGCCCTAGTGCTGACTCTGGAGGGATATCATTAATAATTTGTTGTCAGTTGGACTTTGTATTGCTGATCACAACGTTTTAATACAAAGGTCCAGTCAAAAGTTTTGTGTCGTAAAGATACACATTTTTCGTTATTCTTTGGGCTGTTTCTTTTTGTATTGAAGACTGTCCACTCAATCACTTTCTTTCTCAAGGAAAGCACGCCAAAGTATGTCTAAGATTAAAATAAAGTTTTAGTTGTTATTAGGCAATGGTGGTTGTGTATTGCAGTCATAACCTTTTTGGATGCCTCAGCTAAGGGATCCTGAATTTATTGGGTTTTTGGTGGAATCGTGGCATAGTTTGATTGAATATTGTGGTTTACTCTTCATTTCCTTTTTGCTTTTGTCTTTTTATTCTGGGTTTGCTGTACTTTAGTTAAAGGGAAATGTATGGCTGATATAAATTCAGTGACTTGGCTTTTTAGAAAAGGTCCTCATGATCTGTATTTGCTGTACTTACTCTAAGTGCTCATTAAGGTTACTGTGCAAGAAAATAATATTCCTGTTGGTACTGTGTCACGTTATTTCTTGATGCTGGGTAACTGCGCAGTGAAGCAAATCTTGATCTAGTAAGTAGCTGTGTGAGTGGATGAAGCCTGTACTGCCTTTTTGCTAATAGTAATGGATTACCAGTATATGAAAGGTGATGCTTGTGCTTTGGAGAGTGCTAATGCATTATGTCAGTGATTCAAGCAACCTTCATTAACTCAGCCTTATGGATCACAACTCCCCTCAAAGTAACTGTCCTTGTGTGTACACTCCAGAATATTGCAGAGGACTTCAAACAGCCAAAATACTATCCTAATTTAATCATAATCTCATTCTGCTTAAACTCCAGAAAATAATTTTGATAAATTGTGTTTAATGGAAGTTTTTGGTCTGTTAATGGAATGTTGCTATAGATGAGATGGAGTTTGAAGATAAAACATTATTCAATCTCATTAGTCTACTTGTCGTCATCATTCAGATTTTTCTCAGAATTATATGAAAAAATTGAGAGGGACAATCAATAGATAGCTCAATAATACAAGGAATCTCTTATTATCTTTTCTGTTTCCTATTATCTTTTCTGTTTCCTGTAATGCCAGCAGAGCTTCTCTGCTCTAAATCATTAACCATTTCTCATGGTTTGTAAAAGGTCATACTCATGCAAAAGGTCATACTATCTTCCACTTTTACTTCATTTAGGGTTGAAATCAAACAGACACGGTATAGGAATGCCCAAATTAATTCAGGATTTGTGTTTCCAGAATTTACAGGTGCTTAGCACTTGGCTGGAAGAGTCTCAGCTTCTTCAATTTACTGTAAGACAACTGGTAATTACATGAGAGTTTGAGGTGGCCATTTGGAGAAGGCTGAGCATTTGTAGATAAAAGTAGTCTGTGGATTCCATAAACATTGATGAAAAGTGATAGAATCATGTAGCATTCTCTCCAAATTAACAATAAGGCAGTTCTAGGAAAAAACCATAGCCTATGTTAAATGTATTTGTAATATATGTTGGCTTCTTATTAGTGTTACAGAAAATTATAAAGCCAGTATTGTTAACTCAGAAGAAATATTCTGTGCCTTGTGCGAGGATACGTTTGAAAAGACTTTTTTCTGCATCTTTTCTAGAACAACTCAACCCAGGTTTTGCATTTGTGTTCTGTACAGATTTTTTTTTTTATAGATAAAGTCTCTGTTATTACTGTTTCACATTCTTTCACCAAAAATCACCAATAATTTTGTAGAACTTTCCCTTGAATTTTAGTAACAAAAGATGAAAAAATGCAGAAAATTATTGAAAATAATAGTTAAAAAGCTTACAGCTGCTGTATATACTTTCCCCCTTCTCCTCAAAATGGAGGTAATGGAAAAATACCTAGGAACATAAAAAGAGTGCTGCATTTTAACTTGCTAATAAGGAAGACTTCAGTTTCTCTGGAATTCAGCTACATTTTTCAAAGGTCCAATAAAATTTCAGAATTTCTGCTGTTTCCACTGTGAATGCATCTTCTGATCATCTGTTTTGGAGAGTTACCACAGCTATTCCTACATATGATGTTTTCATCGGGACAATTTCTAGTTTATTTGCATTATATTGTTGCAAATATATTTAAGATTTTTAAGAGGTGCTTTTAGTGTGAAATTTAAGTTGTTGTATTTGGATTGCTAAAAATATTGACTTTTAATAAATAATGAATAGTATTGTTTGAGGAAATATTGTCAGTTATTTCCTAAGTGCAGTTAAATTTCTATTTCACCTTTTAAAACCATCTTCTATTAAAAATTTTACAAATCCTATTTTTTCTTATTGCTGCTATATTTTATGTGTTTTCATTCACACCAAATGACAGATAAATTAGATTATGCCTCTTGTCTTAATGTTCTGAGCAAATAAATCTTGACTTCACTAATCATACTTTCTTTACTTATTTCTCTCTTGGGTTACAAATGTCTTGGTTGGCCCACTATCTGAAGTTCTGTAGATGATGCCAGAACTAAGGACTTGTAATAAAGTATTTTCATGTTGTGGCCTTAAATTCATATTTTGCATAATTTTGCTATTTGCATAAAATTTTAAAATATAGCTCTCTTGTAAATAGTTATGTGTTGTGTGTAAATATGAGCAGATGAAGTTCTTAGTGGAATGTATTCAGTTGAAACTTTTTCATTTTTGTGTGCATTTTTGTTAACCACAGTGGAAAGGCTTATTTTATTCTACCATTCTGTGTACTTCTCATGCTTTGAAATATTTACTGTAGAAATGTCTAAAAGGTTGGTTGATAAAGCTCTTAAAATTATATATAATATGTTTTCTTATTTAATTGGAGAAGTTTATAAAACATCCTTCATTAGAACAGGATTAGCACTTGTAGGATTATCCTTTCTAAGGTCTTAGTTTATTTAAGAGCTGTGTGTCTTTAATGGGCTGCCAAAGTTTTAAATGTCCAGACTTCACTTGGGATTCTTGCAGTTTCTTCTCTGAGTATTGTGTGGATGTTTGGCAGCAGGTTCTTGTCCCAGGAGATAAAGGTGCCTATTCCCATAGAGCTGTCCAATGCTCCAAACACAAACATTTCACAATTCTGCTCAGAACCTAATTTCATATGACGAGTTAAGGCAGACTCACGAGACATACCTCATGAATAGTTTTAATGCTTCCACAGTTTCTGAAGGACATTCAGATAAACTGCAGAGAAAATAGTTTTGCTTTTTTCTTTAGGAAAATCTGACTCTCGGAAAGACAAAATATCCACCAGGACTAATACTTTTTCTTATTAATCCACTTACTGTTGTTTAATCAGAACTCACAGGAAAAGTTATCTGTTCAATATACGTGATAGATATAGATTAATTAATTTGGTTTTTAATTTGAATCTTGGGTGTTCTTACAATGAACTAATAACGAAACTGTGGTAATAGATGACATTTGATCTATCTTTGTTATGTATTTAATCATGCTAATGATTTTTTGGTTGATGGTTGAAGAATGCATAATTATATGTGCAAAATTATGTTCATGTTTAATTATATTGTAAAACATTTTACAGACACCAATAACTTTGAATTAGGATTGTGTTGAAGTGTCTGGAAAAAAGAGCTCTAATTGCAAGAGTTGCAAAATGGGTATTCTTAGCCTTATGAATGCATTTTGAATTGGAAATGGACATAGAATTTTATTAGAATTTATTTAGACCTTACTGCTGCTGTTGAGAATGAGTGATTAATAAGGACCTTGTTTCTTGGTCCATCTTTCTATGTCACCTTGGTGCTGAAGTGATAGAAAATCTTGTAAGCATTTCATAATTGTTTTAATTAATTTGCACTCCAAAGCTCTTTCTCATTTTAATAAAGCTACTTTATTTAGCTCACTAGTAGTTATTTTATATCTGATTTTATGGTTGTAATTACTGTATTATACTTTAATCCACTTGTAAGTGCTGTTCACTGGGCATTATAATTAATTGATATATCTTTTAAATAATATTTTTATGTTTTACTGTGGAGATTATATTTGTATGCTATTACAGAGTTCAGAGACCTTAGCAAGAGTTGAGCTTGACTGTAATTTGTAAATTCCTGAGTACTTGTAAGTACTTTAACTTTTAAATTGCCAAACCTTACTATTTTCATGGCAAATTAAAAAAAAAAAAAGAAAAAAAGGAAGAAAAGAGATGTTTCACTTGATGGGGGATTAAAAAAGTGTCAGGAATAAACACTTTTATGAATTCATACAGTTAGGATTTAGAAGAAGAGGCTAGAGAAGTCCAGTGATGGTACCCAGAGGTGTCCCATCAAACATATGTTTTTCCCTGTTGTTTGTTGCACTTGGAATGTTGAGGACCACCTGCAAACATGAGAGGTTTTTTTTAACTTTTAGCTAGAAGGGTAGATCTTTCTGGATTACTACTAAATGTTTCTCCTTATATTTTCCTCCATTTGGTGTTACATACCGCATACACATCATACATATGGAATGTTACATATCAAATGTTACTTTCATTTGATTCCATGAGGCAACTAGGCCTTCCCTTCCCTCCTTCCCTCCTCTAGTATTTTCTTCTTTTGCTATGTTATCAGTTTCTTGTGCTTTTCACTATTAGCATATGGACCATATCTTTTGTTATGATGAAGATGCTTCTCAGTCCTAGCTATGAGCTATATGTTTAGTGAGCTCAATTTAAATAGACCATTATCTTTAAATTGTAGGTCATGAGGAGAATGTAATTGGCAATACTTCTGTATTTCTGTCATATTTTCATTTTTAGGACTTTCCAGTGTATTTTTTTATTCCTTTTTTGTAATTTTTTACAGTGGACAGTTTTAACCAGTTATAAAAAATAAACTTGTGGAATAAGATATAATCAGCATGTAAATATTTGACTTGGATCTCTGCTATTACTTGAAGTAGAACTATGTATCGTGATGAGATCTTTTCTTGAGGTGCACATTTATGATCTTTAGAATGTCTTATTCAATCATCAGGAGCTCCTTTTGCAATTAATGTATATTAATAGAAGTTAATATACATAACTACTAATAACTAATTGCTAAGCTGTGGTCTTGACAGAATTACTTTTTTTCAGAATATTGGAGGTTGTAAGCGATTTTCTTCCTCTGCAACTGGTAACATCTGATGTTGAGATTTTACTCCAAACTTTTACCTTTGTTTCCCATAAATATCCTGACTTTGAACAATGTAGAATTTATTCAGAAGAGAAAATTAGATTAGATTAAAGATCAGCTTTTAACAAATAGAGTACTACAAAAGAAAGCAATCATTGGCTGGTGACAAGGTCCTTTCATTTGGACTGCAAGGTTCTGTATGTGGGAGCTGTAAGATAGGGATGGAGTGCACCCTCAGTTTGCCCCAAGTCAGGTGGGAGTGTTTATCTGCTGGAGGGTAGGAAGATTCTGGAGAGGGATCTGGACAGGCTGGATCAGTGGATTAAGGCCAGTTGTGTGAGGTTCAGCAAGGCCAAGTGCCAGGTCCTGCACTTTGGTCACAACAGCCACTGCAGCACTACGGGCTGGGGCAGAGTGGCTGGAGAGCTGCCCTGCAGAAAAGGGCCTGGGGTGCTGGCAGCAGCTGGATGAACATCAGTCAGTGCGTGCCCAGGTGGCCAAGAGGGCCAATGTAATCCTGGCACATATCAGAAACAGCACGGACAGCAGGACCAGGGCAGTGATTATCCTTTCTCAACCCTGGTGAGGCCATACCTCAAATCCTGTGTTCAGTTCTGGGCCCCTCTCAATAAGAAGGACATTGAGGTGCTGAGTGTGTCCAGAGAAGGGCAATGCAGCTGGGGAAGGGTCTGGAGCACAAGTCTGATGAGGAGCAGCTGGGGGAGCTGGGGCTGTTCAGCCTGGAAAAGAGAGTCAGGGGAGACCTTGTTGTTGTCTACAGCTGCCTGAAAGGAGGCTGTGGCCAGGTGGGGGTCAGTCAGTTCTCCCAAATAACTAGTGACAGGACAGGAGGAAATGGCAAGAGGAAGTTGTGGCAGGAGAGGTTTAGGTTGAATATCAGGAAACATTTCCTCACCAGAAGGATTATCAAGGAGTGGAACAGGCTTCCCAGGGAAGTGTTTGAGTCACTGTCCCTGCAGGTTTTTAAAAGATGTGAGCCCTTAGGGACGTGGTTTATTGGTGGGCTTTGCAGTGTTAGGTTAATGGTTTAGCATCCAGATCTTACAAGTCTTTTCCAGCCTAAATAATTATATGATTCCATGGAAGACTGGAGTGCCGATGTGTTTATGTATCATGTTTTCGTACGTTAAGGATCAATGCAAAAAAGTCATTGTGCATGCAAAGGACAATGCCAATAAGCTCCTGTGGCAAAGATTGGCTCATTATTTCCTTTTGCTTTGGTATCAGAGCAGTTATTCTTGCACTTTTTAAGAAAAATTGTGTGGGTTTTCATGAGAAATATACACTTCCTTTTGTTGAACTAAAATGCCTCTTTATGAGAGACTGTTAGCTTACATACATTTCAGATAATTTTTAACGCTTAGTGCTTTTTTTATATTTACAATGGAATATGTATAAAATATTGATACAATAGAGCTAACAACAAAGTGTTCAGGGTATGAAATAGGACTGAAAAATAGACTTTAAGTAATACTCAAAATTTCAAAACTAGGTCAAACATCAGAAACTATAGGATTTGTTGGAATCTTGGAATAAAGGTGAGTGCCAAAAGGCTAATGTTCTGAAATGTTGAATTGTACAGATAGATGTGGTAACACCATGCTGTGCCACAGTAATTTGGCGGTTCAGGCATAATCTTACATTATTTTGCTGTTTTTCTTTGCTTATGTGTAAGCTTGCCTAGGGACTAGTTCTAACACCATCTTCCTGTCAGGAGAACAGTTGAGTTGTTTTGACAGGTTGTTTCTGTCCTTAGCTGTTTAGCTCATGATTTTGTAATCATAGAGATTTTAATTTTGACTTCAGTGAAACAGCATGAGATGCTGACACTGAACATGAAGAATAAATATTTTATGTGTGTAGGCCCATCTGCTATGAGAAGCATCTGTTTAAGGTGGCTAAATGTGATCAAAATAATGTACCAATAGTGTAATTAATAAAAATATTAATAGTTATAAATGGTTTTTGTCTACAGGTTACCTATTTTTGACAGTATGCTCCTTTGGCATGCATCACTGTAATGTATTTTGGTCATTAATCAGAAGACTTCCTTCACCCAAACTTTATATATAGATTTATTGAAAATGTTGGGAAGCTTACTAATTGTAATTTTTATTTCTTTTGAATTTTGATAAAAGAATTGGTTGTTTTTTAACTGTAAAATAATTAAGTTATCAGAAACTGCAGTAGCAGTAGTTTTTATAAAATACTTCATGTCCTAAAGCTGACAGTAATTATATAACTTCTTGTTCATTGCACATACATACTTATTTTCATTGAAATGGAAAATTTAGATTTAGATTATGCCAGTCCAAATTACCTTTATCAGCAAATTAGCTTCTGCTTACAATTACTTGCAAAGTAGGAAGAATTAGCTTCTTTACTCAATGCATCTTCTATTCCAGCCTTGCATCAATTAGGTATAAAGCACAGAGTTTAGTAATCCATTTTTCAACTTGTTTAGACTAGAAAGCAACTTTCAAGAAATTCATTAGGCCCATTAACTACCATAGTTGAAATATCACAACTGGCACAATTTATTGTACTTCATTACTTACTTTTAATGGCTACAAACTACCAAATGAAAATTGTTTCTGCTATGTGAAGAACAAAAATTTTGTGAGTTAGTAACTTTGCTTAGAAATAAAACTGCCTTTTTCTTTTGCGTCCTGCTTGATGTACTAGATTATCAAATCATAGCTGTCTGTAATAAAGGTATCCACATGTGACATTCAAATAATAAATTTAACCCAGTATCTCACTTTAGTATATTTAGCTTGAAGTTAAATTTTTCCAAAGCAAAGCCACACAATAGTAATTCAGCATTTGGCATGAGTCTAGTAATCTAAATGATGTAGTAATGGTGCAGTGGGTGGAGAGCTGGCAGAGGACACGGCTCAAAGGGTTGCAGTGAGTGAGGCTGCATTTGGCAGGTGAGCATTCACCAGTGATGTCCTTAAGTGTTCAAGTCCAAGGCCAGCTCTATTCAATATTTTTATCAGTGATGTGGATGCAGGAGTTGAATGCAGCATTACCAGATCTGCAGATGATGCTACACTGGGGTTCACTGTTGACTCTTGAGGAGCAAGATGCTTTGGAGAAGGATCTTGCTAGATTGTAGCATTGGGCAATCATCAATGATTTATTGAAGATTTGAAAATTTAGCAAGAAGAATTTACAAGTTCCGCACCCTTGATGAAGTAATTCTGAGCACAGGTGTAGATTGGGAGAGGACGGGCTGGAGAACAGCTCTGAAAAAAGGGATCTAGTTTGTCCTGGCTGGGAGGGCAAATCCCATCCTGAGGTGCATCAAACACAGCATTGCCAGCTGCCCAAAAGACTTGATTATCCCACTGTTTATTATCCCACTGTGTTCAGTGTTGCTGTAGCATCACCTTGAGCATGGTGTGCAGTTCTGGGCCTTACAGTTTAAGAATTTGTCTATATTTGTTTATATTTATATTGTGGAAGGGTGTGACTTTAGGAACATAAATACCAGGTCTGGTGAAGACTGCTTTAGCCACAGATAAATGGAGACTGACAAGTGCTATGGAGAAATAGCAGTGCTTAATACATTTTCATTTATATTTGTTTTTAGTTATCTTTGGAGACAAGATGTGTTAAGTGAACCTTTGGAGTAATGTGTTGTTGTGTCTTAGTTTTTTTTTAAAGCCCTCATTTTTGATTGCTTTTAAAATCCAAAAGGTTTGTACTTCCAGCTTCCATATTGAAAAAACTGTTTTATATTGGCTGAGACTTTCATATAGCCAAAAAATACATCCTGAGGGGAAAAAAATTGAGCAGCATTAGTCTTTATCATAATTTAGCATCACTTAACTTCTGTTTCCTTAATCTCTAGGTAATGTTTCCTATAATAGTGCTTCCATACTCTTGGGATTATTCTTTTAATTAATTTAGTGGTTTAATGCCTTTTTAGGTATTTCTTAGATTTGTAAAGTTTGGAAGATGAGCATTTACTCATTGTTTTAGCTGGTAATACATGTCTGTGAATTTGGATGAAGGGGTAATCTGGGCAGCAAAAATCTCCAAAGAATGTATTTGTATACAGAAGGACAGTAGGAATGTCTTACTTAGGCTTTAACAAAGATTTCTTGTCATACATTTGTCCAAAATAAGACATGAGCATTTCTGCAGTATTTGTCATCTACACCATGCTAATGTCATATTTGAGCCTGTTAACTAAAGCCTGTTAACAGCATGTCTGTGATCCTTTTTGCAGAAAATTCTCTCAGTATAGACAAGCCATGTAGTAAATTAGTTCTATTAGCTCTAGCAATAATCCATGCAAGTGATTATCACTGCTTTCAAATGGTATGTGTTCTACAAAAAACACAGTGTGTGAGAGTACTGATTTAGAAACCACTGATTTGTATTGGGTTTATTTGCATTTATTTGTAATACTAAGAAATTATTTAAGCTGTAAATTAGTTAAGTTTTCTCACTGTATTTCCTACACATTAATCTCACTTTTTCTAGTCTCAAATGAATGAAACCTTTACATGTCCTTATATTTCTTTACCTTCCTAATTTAATAATTTTCTTTCTTGATTGCCAAAAAGTTATTTTTGGAGGCCATTATGTTATTTGGAAACTAAATTTCTTGTTGTATTGTCCCAAAAAATTTGTAGCCTAAGAAATAAATTAGTGAGGATATATGTACCTAATGATTTCACATTAGAACTTTGTATATTTTTGTGGTATATTTTAAAACTCTGATCTTAATGTTTTATTAAGATAGTGCAACTCAGACCAGTTATTTAATCTATGAAATGGCAGAAAAATCCGTCCATTGTAATGTTTAATTTATATTTTGAGTGCTCTCATTTGGTTGTGAGAATTTGCATGCACCACAACAAGTTTTTTTCCTTGAGATTGGAGGAGTATTTGATTGTTTTAGACAGAGAACTTGATATTTCAAGATTTCAGAAAGGCTGCTGTAAAATACCTCTTTATTTTGTCTTCAGAACAAGTTCATAGGCACTTGGATCAGCATGAGGTGAAATACTTGCAATTTGCTTTCCGTTGGATGAATAACTTGCTGATGAGAGAAGTCCCTTTACGGTGTACCATCAGGTTATGGGACACATACCAAGTAAGTACTTTTTTAAACTTCCATAACTCTGGTAAAGTGTTTTGGACATGCCAGTATCTTTGTGAGTGGTTTTTCTTGAACCTTTTGCTTTAGTGTTGTCTGAGTATCATCATAATAAAAGAAAAAACCTTCAATGATCACCACTACTTAGAAACATTTAATGTCTTCAGTCTTCTTGCCCTTCAAAGCCAAGCATTTGATGTCATGATAGTTTGTAGTACTAAGTTGAACACTCACTCAATACTCCCTTCTGTCCCTTCAGAGAAGTGAAACATTGAATTGTGCCTAATCAATGCCCTCCATCAATTCTGAGTTCCAGGCTTCTTATTATCCATCTGATTAACTACTCAATCCAATATTAGCTTTCAATCTTCAGTTCTCCGCCTTTGTCCTTTGTCATGTCATCTGTCTGTTTGTTCGGATAAAACTCCATGTTGCTGACCTCTTGGTGTGGTAATTATTTTTCCTCAATAATTTCTTATTGTCAAGAGAAAGAATTGATGTTTGAGAAAAGTGGTTTATGCATTCTTAGTTCTATTACTTGATGTTTCAGTAGCTTTTGGTTGCAATTCTTGACTATATGTTTAAACTATATATCCTTATCTAACAACTTCCTTGTTGAAGTTAGTGGGGGAGGGAAAAGTACAAATATTTTAAATTCCTTAAGAATTTTCAAGTGTATTAGTCAGTAAATAAGAGATTAACTCAAAATTTACGCCTTGTAAAGAGATGTAATATCTTTAAATAGCATTGTCTTTATATCTACTCATTATGTAGAAATGTCCTATTGGTTTCATACACTTTAATGTCAGAATGTCTAATAGATCATTTATCCAGACCTGTAACAGAGGGTGAAGAACTGCTTGCTGTTTATTTAATGAGTTCAGTATGTTGTTTCAGTGAAGTCTGATGGTATCCAAATCTGATAAGAACGTGTTAGGAAATGAGAAATCTATCAGTTCTACTGTTAATCTGTTCTAAGAGGTGGTATCCTTGCAGAGTTTATCTTCAACAAATATCTGAATTGAACATGGCTGCTGGTTTCATCTGAGGTTCTTTTGCTTCCTTTGTTTCATTATAATATCTATTACTTAATGTGATATCTGTTATTAACTGGCATTTTATTCCAGAGTAAAAAATGTATTCTTTATAAAAACTTTCTGGCAATTTGAAAGACTGAGCTATTTAAATGTTTTATTGTAACTAATTTATCCCCATTTGAATAATTGTTGTTGCTGTTGCTGCATTATTTCCAGCACCTGAAGGTTTTTTACCATGCTGCCTCTAGCACTGCTCTTGGTACGTGATCATTAGCCTTATCTATCTTAGCCTGTTTAATCCAGCTAACTGCTGATACATGCCCCAAAAATATATATGTTTTTGACAGAATTTCAATTTAAGTTCATCTCTGAGCTATGATTTTATGATAATGTTGAGAATTTTCCTTTGAAAAGGAAGTCTGGGGTTAATTTCTCAAACTGTTGCTGTGCTGAAAGGAGCGCTTTCTCATTGCTAGTCCATAGGCACCTCTCAAGTTGCACTTCAATGGGATCTTTATCTATAATAATTCTGATTATTTAATTATAATTTTTTAAAAAATCTGAGTATTTAAAGTAGTATTTAAAAGCTTAATACTTAAGCTTTGCATGCGATTTCCAAGGGTATCTTTTAAATCAAGGTTTCTTCAATGTATTTTTATCCAAATACCTAAATGGAATACTTATATGCAGAGTGGGGACTATTTTTGTGTATTAAACAAACTTAAGGAGTAATTCTGTGTTTTGACTCAGCAGGTACAGCAGATTTGTGCTGTTTTCTAGGTTTCATTATTCAGTAGACTGCTCTGTATGCATGTCTTGTCTAATAGTGTATTTATAACCAATAAGGATTCCTTAGACACTTTTTCTGAAACAACTTCAAGCAATTCCTCAAGTTGCTAATCAGATTCCAGTTGTGTTTTTATTACACTGATTAGCAACCTGTAATATGGATCTTTTCACCTTGATACTATGGATAATAAATGCAGTGAACCTGCAAGGGCCAGTAAAGTTCATGCAAAGTTTTTGCTAAGGTGTTAAGCAATAATGTTACAGATTTTTACCCAACTTGTCATTAAGCCATTCTGGTGCCTGGGATTTCTGAATTAATTGTTTACAGCTAGCTGTGTACTAGCAGTGCTGCTTTCTGAATGGAAAACACTTCAGAGACGGAGTTTGTTCAGTTGGTTTTCTTGTTAAATATTTCTATTTAACAAGAAAACCAATTGAATATTTGTCATATTTTTAACTGTAAAGCCTGCTACAGGCCAAAATATGTCTCTCATTTAGAGATATATTGTTAAAGAAGTTCTTCAGGGGTTTAGCTATGGAGGGACCTGTGACGTTGGATTTGAAAGAGACATGTAAAATGAGTAAAAGCAAGAAATATAATTAACTTTCCAGATACAGATGGGAGGAGCAATCCTACTAATAATTGTGAGGGCTGGATAGATGTTTAACTACTTTTCTTCCTGTACTCAAAGGCTGATGATCCTATCATCAGTCTTGCTTTTGCTACCTCATGTGTCCTAAAGCAGTAAATTAAGAACACATAGGAGTTCTGTTTAGATTTACAGAGTTTTACTGTCTGCTATTTGTGAGTACTTAGGATGTGCCTGTACTGACTTTTACCCCCGATAATCTTGAACTACTGTAAACAATTAGCTTTACCTGCACTTTAAGTTCAGAAAGGTGAACTGATCATGTTGTTATGGAACATCAGCAGGGACTACTGGCATTCATCCCTCCACTATTTATGTCAGGCTTTTGTTCAGATCTGCCTGCCTTGTGGCTCTTAGGAAGGGATGGGGCATTTTGAAGGCCCTGTTTACAGATATCTCTAGTCCCAATGTGTGTCATGATGTGGGAATGGCAGAGAAGCAGTGTCAGATGAGGGTTCAGGAGGGGTGGGACAGTCAGATTCCTTCATGCGGAAGGAATAGGAAGGCAGGCAGAATTGTCAGCTCCATTCATGTCCGCACCCTGAGTGCATTCTGGCTCTGTTTCCTGCAGAAATCCATGAGAAGAGACCAGTGGCACCTTTTGAAAGAGAGGATCTGCTGCTGCTTTCATGGAAAATAACATTTTTCTCTCTTTTGTCTTTCTCTTTCCCCATTAAAGCTGAAACCATGCCTTGTTTCGCCAAGCTGCCTGTTTTCATCTGTTTCAGTGGAAAAAATAAATACTGTGCTGTTTCCAGCTTAAATTCTAGATTGGTGATTCTCACAGCAGGCCCCAGTTTCTCATGAACTGCAGCAGAGGGTTTTCAGGGGAATAACAACACACTTAAATTGTCTGCTGTTGTGTATTTCCTAGTGTGAGAGATAACTGCTGTTGGCTGGAGGTGTTGGAACTGTGTTCTGTCTCTCGGTATTTGTTATTGTTCTTCCAGTGACTTCTGTGAGAATAGAATTGGACACTTTAATGATGCCCACCGCTGTGGTGGAATGTATGGTAGTAAGAGTCCTCTGGCTGGAGTCATATTCTCTGTCTAGTTTAATTTAGGATTCATCAGTCAGTTGTTAGGGTCTGTGGAGTAAATCGTTGAACATATCCAAAATACCTGTACTTGAGCTAGTTAGAGTTGAGGGGAAGAGAAATTTGGAAAGGCTCCCAAATCCTCACGTCAGTAAATGCTCTGTTATTCTGTAGCTGGATCTATGAAATCCACTGAAATACATCACTGTCTTCTGAAGAACTGTGTAAAGTAGAAAAAGTAAAGACATTATGAATTTTGCTTACAAAAGAGATGTTGAGAAAGCTTTTTAGCTGTAAGTATTTAGTTTGATTTATTTTTTAACCTGACTTGCATTTTGATGAGTGAATTATCCTACTTCTTCACTTGTTTCAGGCCTTGGTGGTGTTTTTTTTTTGTTATATAGTAAATATCTTGTAAATTTTTTCAAAATACGAATTGCTTGTTAAGTTATACCCAAGACATTTAAAATTTAAATCCATAGAACTGAAACTGATAAATATGAATGTTTATGTCCACAAACCAAAATAGTGTAACATAAGACCTGAGTTTTATCTTTTATTATATCTTGCCTTTTTATCTTATATGTTATCATCTTTTTTGGCACAAAGGACTGGTAAATCAAAGTGGTGTGATGGCTGAATTATTCAGTCTATATGTGTTTTACACATTTCCATGGACTTACAAAATACAAATTAGTTTTATATTTGGTCCTTGACAGAAGGATGCTTTGACACTATTTTAAAGATTTCTTTGCTATTTGAAAGTGACTTCTGTGGGCTTCTAAGTTTAACTGAAGATTTAACATACTGTATTGGAAAAGGTAGAGATGCCTCAATGCTCAGCATCTCTGCTGTCTTGCTCTAAATAAGAATTTTATATGCTTACCATAAAATCTCAGAAAGTATCCTTTCTTCAGACTAAAACATGTGATGGCAGTTTCCATTGAAGTTTTTATTTTCATTTATTTAAATTCTTAAAATGTGTGTTGTCCTTCAGGCACTCGTAAGATACTCTGTGTTTATGTAGCTTTGTGCTCCTGTGTTGGGGTAGGAAGCAATGCCATTTCAGTGGTGGCAGCCATTCCCAGTTCTTCATCCCTGACTAGAAATGGGAATACAGGACTTGAATGTCAGTGCTTGCATACCAATACTCAGAGCAGAACAGTGTTTAGTTTTGAGAATCAGTATATTTAACTGCTTAATATGGATTTCAAAATGCATTTGGCTTGTAGGCAGTTTGCAGCTGGAAGGAAGACTCTTAACAATGCCATTGAATTATCTGGATGCAAGATAACAAGGTGTTATACTGACTGGTGTTTTAAATAGGATAGGCATTTTCATAGACATAAAAGTACTTAATTTATTTTTAGAGAATAGAGTAGAATGGAGTGGGTGTATTTTTCATTAGAGTGTTTATCTTCTGATCTGATGTTCTCACATAAATTACCTTTTTGTGCTCTCTTTTGTGCAGAGATTACTCTGTGTAACTCACCATAGCAGTATTTCATAATTCACAGAAAAGACACCAATACAAGTTTCACAGCTAAACACTTGCTCAGAAAAGGAAAAGGGAAAAGGAAAATACAGTAGCAGCAATGTATGTTAGTTTTCAGTTCTAAATACATGCTGTCATATGCTGCGTGAATCTTTAGAGTTGAAGTGCACAGCCTAATATTTTCACCTGCCAGGACGCATTTTTGTTTCATATTATTTAGCTGACTGCTGTATTGCCAGCTCCCCAGTAAGAAGCTGATGCAGTTGATATGAATAATGCACTCAGACTCATTGGAAACACAAAACCATGGAGGTGAGGTAGGTACTGTTTACAGTGCCCTGCTGTCCTACTTAGCAGCATTGCCCTGTTCTTGTGTGAGGAAAACTTTACTGTTACCAAGGTACCTAAAGCTTACTGTGTAAAATTAGGCACAAATGAAAGAATTTATAAAATCCGACCATTTAAAATGCAAAACAGTAACAAAGATTAACAAAAGACACAGAAAAGAGCAAATAATAACACGGACAGAATTTGACAGTACTGGTGAGTTGATTTACTGTCTCACTGCTAAAATAGGTTTTTCTTCTAGTTTCTGTTCCCCTCAGCTCCTTGACAGTATCTATTAGTTTTCTTCACATTGGGGAAGTGAGGAGGCTGATGAGAACCACAGCCGGTGCAAGGGAGAGAGGATGAGAGAGAAGAGCTGTGATTTCAGCCCTAGTGTTAGATCAGAATGATTGCTTGTCCTTATTTGCCATCTTTCCAAAGCACATTTTCTTTCTTGGTAGATAGTACATTTCTCAGGTTGCATCCCTTAGAAAAACTTCAATAGGGAGCACCTGTTCCTGGTGGAGTCTGCCAGCTTTATCTTTCTTCCTGAAATCCTGCCAGTGGGTCTAGAAAAATACGTATTTTTCCTTCTTGAATTTTATTCTTTTTTCTTAATCAAGGAGACCAGTGCTTTCTTTGCCCAAAATAAACACTATTTTTTTCTGGAAAATGTAAATGTATTGACTACTATTTATATCTTCCCTTCAAGGAAGGCTGAAGTGTACTTTTCATTTCTTTGACTTACATGAAAATAAAAATGAACACTGTCTCATAATGGACTTCATGCTTTATTTACCAATATGGTAACAGACATATTTGTTTCCCATTTATTTCTTAATATCATTTATGTAACTCATTACTAGATTTTGATTAAGGGGGTTTTATTTAAAAGTAGGCATTTAATGTTGAGTTTTAAGAAATAATATGGATACAATTTTACAGAAGTGCTGAGAATCCATTTCCCCTCTCAAAGGTGAGTACATCAGGTATTTGTTCATGGTTAGTCCAACTTGACAGTCTCAGTGGTTCATGTCATGGATGACATCAGATGTTTCTGCTTTGCAGTGTTTTTACCTCTGTGTTTATATATCCAGACTGCATTCCGTTTGTCATTTTATTATTCAGTGGCACAACAGCTTTCTGAAACTTTTTGAAGCCAACTTTATTTTTTACCAGTAAAAGCTATTTGGAATAATTTTGCATCTCTACTAAACTAATATTTTTCAAGACCCCTTAGTATTTTGTTGAACAACACAGATTCTATTCTGTTATTTTTGTCCGTTTAATTTATGAACACTTTCTCTCTCATTTGACAATAACTTAATTTTAGAATCTGACTTAGTTACCTTGTAAGAAGTGTCTGGACATATGAATATTTAATATCCAATTACTAACATGTGGGTAGGATCGTCTTTCAAATTTTTAAGCATTTGTCAATTTGAAACTGGCTAGTAAGTTTAAATGTTCTGGAGTAGGGGAGACAGACATAGTGGGATATAACTTTTCCTGCCAGATGTAAAATGTGAACATGAAACTTTAATTTTCTTAGGAAATAAAAAAATACTGTGTGTCTTGGTAGTGACTCTTCTTGTCAGTATCTGCCCTGGACTGTAAGAGAAAACAGCTTCTGGGTTAAAAAGCATCAGTGTCCTCAGGAGGCTGTACTCAGGTCGTGCCTCTACTTTTGATTCTGCCATTTCTTGGTTTCTCTTGGGAATGTTTTTAGCTCCCTACCTCAGAGATGAAATTCACCATCCTACTGTCTACTGAGCCCAGCCTTGATCTTGCCAACTTCCATTATAATTCAGGAAAACATTTTCACATTTTACTCTTTAAAAGTAAATATAAAAGTGTGGTTTAAATCATATTTAGTCATTTGGAACTATAGGAAGACATAAACAAGTGAGAGAAGAACTTTTTATTGTAAGACTGGCAATCCAAATGTTTACCTGTTTTAATATAATGCCCTTGTTTTGACTCTGCATTCATTTGGAAGTTTCTCAATCCGTTTGTATTCAGTATTTTCTTGTGTCAAGAGAGTCCTGGTACATCAAGTTTCTGTTGAACTTGAGCAGTTAAAAAGTTTTTATAGTTTTCAAATCTTTGTCAGACAACTGAGTGTCATTGCCTTCTACCAAATGGGTAGTTACCTTCTGGAATAATTTTGTTGCCAGGGCAACCTTCCACTGGTAAGAGTTGTGCTCATTAGGAATTTATTGTGGCAGGCAATTATATTTCAGTAGTACAGCACTACTGAAGTCACTAACCTCTTATTGTTTGTCTTGTGTTAAGTGCAATCTGAAATAATGGAAAACTCAAAGAAAAGAAGGTAAGAGTGTTAGTTAAAAAAGAGCCACACGGCTTTAACCATATATATATATATATATATATATATATGTATATATACAGTTTTGTGTACAGTCTTTAACATGCATAAGGATTATGTGCACAGGGAAAAAAAACCAAATTTCTTAGACAATAATTTAGCTTTTCAGTGTGAATTTAGAATACTCTCATTCATACAAGACAGTGTTTTATATATGAATATAGCTCAGAAGTTTTCTCCTATAATAGAAAAAAGCCAGATGGTATTTGCAGAATTATAATGGTGTGTATGAATCTTTTGTTGGTCATCCAAGTCTAGTTTGTTAGTTTTTCCTATTTATTTTGTAGTTTCTTGTGGAGAGACAGGGTTCCCAAATTCTCAGTGAAAGCAGACTAAGTGGGTCCTGATTTTCTGCAGGACCACATTCTAGCACAGAGCAGTGCGCACATTCAGCTTCCCAGCTGTGATCTGCAGTTTCACTGACACTGGCAGATACAAAACTCACAGTGACAGCCTCTGTGTGTGACTCCCCATGACAGCTGAAGTTGTTGACTGGCACAAATGCATGCCTTTGAATGGGTTTGCTTATTTCTTGCCAATACATGGGAATTTCTGTGTTTAGAGGTTTGTCAGATCTAGAACTCTGAAGTTCCTGGTCAGTCCTTCCTACCAGTGGGCTCACTGTGAGCAGCAGAGGTGGGGCTCGGTTTGAGATATAAACGCAAGAAGAGGGGTGTCTTTCTGTAAGTTTATGTACATTGCTGTGTTGTGTTTCTAAACTTCACCCAGTAAATAAACTCAGGAGCCTAGAGAGGGATTTAGAGTGATTTATGAGATGTATGGTTTAAAGTGGCTTATCAGCTGAATGCCTTTTTAGGCTCCATTGAACATATTGACTCCATCTTCATTAACTTTGTAGCATAAGTACACTGCATGCTGGTAGCCACACAAATTTAAAAATCTTCATCTCAAAATGGAAGTTCTTTGCATTTTTTGCAAAAAGGGACTTAAAATTATTTTCATAATATTTAAAAGAACTAATGATGTCAAATTCTTGGCCACTGTTGTAATGTCAGTAAGTGTGAATTAGAAATATGTTTGTGTATTGCTAATTTTTGTCCATTTTTCTTTGGAGGCATTCATCAACATCAGGGAAGATTCAGTGTGGGAAGGAAAAGAAGGAAAAAGATAAGAACCCATGTTTTTTTATGAGGAAAATATTTAGACATGAAAAAAACAACGAATCAAAACTCAGTGATATGCATAGGAAGCCTGTAGGTTTTTCTAAGTTCAAGTTCTTTAGGCAGCTTCCAGTACTGTTGAAATAGATGTTAATTTTTCTGTGGTTAAATGAAAGTTGATTGTGAATGCAGAGAGAAAGTACTTTTCTTATGCTTAGCTTAGTTAACTTGAAGAATGTGAATAATCCCATTGACTTCAATAGAGTGACTCATGAATTGTTTTATTTAAGCATGTACTCTCAAGTGCTTTATTGATCAGGATCTTGATGAATGAGTGTAGAATACTTGTAGAATGTTAGATAGAGTTTTGAAAACAGTTTATTTTGCTCCTTGGCTACTTTGAAGTAGCCAGTGTTTCTAGAAGAAGACTTTATTAAAATTAATATTGTTCTCAAAGCCCAAAGTCTGGAAGAGAATTGTGTTGCTGTACAAGAAGACAAAAAGCAAAATTTCCTTTCTTACATCCATGTGCTCTTTAATGTTATGCTCCTTCCTCCCACAGAGCCTCTCCTCACTGAGCTTCACTGATGTTTTAGGACTACATTACATTTAAGATTACACCACAATTTCAAGCTGTTTAGTTTAATATTTTAAATGTACTTAGTTTTCTTTTCTGAAGCTCCAGTTAGTTGTGTTAGTTATTATTGATCGTAGAAGTGAGCACTAGCAACTAAACCATTACTGCCATTTGACTTTCCCTTTTTTTGTTCTGATGTTTTGTTGTTGTTAAAACCTGTTTGTTAAAACATTTGTTAAAAACAAATGTTCAAAGGTCCTAACATGTTGTACAGTTCTCTGCTTCCTTGTTTCAGATTTATTAAGACATCCATAGCTAACACAGCCTGCACAGAAAATCTATTAAATATTAAAGATCATTTTAACTCTTTTCCACTGTGTAAGACATAATACCTAGATTCAAACACAACTTTGGGGGAGGGGGGCGGGGAAGAAAGGACAAACTAATATTGGACAAATCCAGTGAAATTCAGTAAAAATAACTTCTTTATAGCAGCATAGATCCTTGTGAAGGGCTTATGAAATTGGTATAATTACTGTTTGTTTCTGGAATGCACAACCTCATTAGAACTACATGAAATCATAAAAATCTTATCTTCTTTTGTCTCTCCAGTCCTTTAGCTCCTAGTAGTGATCACTGCTTCTTTAAAATTCTGGCCTTTGTTGTATTCCTGATACGTGACATTCTTGTGCTTTGCTCTGCCACTTGCATTGTCCTTGGCTGTCTGTTTTGAGAGCTATTCTGCCCTTTCTTCCTGTCTCACAGGGGTTCTTGGTTCTTTTTCCCTCTTCCTTCTCCATCCTGCTCATGGGTGATCTGAGGCTTTCTTACAACTTCACTGTCAGCTTATGCTGATGATTTGCATATCTGCTTTTTTTTCCTGACCTATCTTCCTTAGTTAAGACACACGTTTCCGAATGTCTGCATGACAGTTCTCCTGAGATAGCTGGCAACAGTTACTGATGTCAAGAATTCCTCTTTTCCTCAATAGAGCTCTTGCTTCTCTCATTTCAAAACTTTTTCTAGTAGATTCTGCATTGGATTTTTTTGTTCAACATATTTTTCTCTTACATTTTCCAGACAATCTGTGCTGTACTTTTCTCTCACAGAATTTCCAAAAGCCCAATTCCTATTTTTTTTTTTAATTTCCATCTAATACAAATAATATTAATCCTTTTAAAACAGATAGAATATGTAATTTTCTTCTTCTGTCATTACTCAGATGTTCCATCATTCAGTTCATTTTCTTGACATTTTTCTCTGTAAGTATTCATATGGTTATCCCAATTTAGATTCTGTTCTCCAGGCTGTAGGTCAGAACCTACTGATCAAAAAACTCCAACTATTTCAAAGTGTATATAAATCTGATGAGTTTTGGCTGTTCTGTGCTTAGTTGGATTTTTTTTTTTTTTGTAGTATGAAACTGAAATAATGCTAATAATGCTAGAGTCTGTAAATGAATATGAAGAAGTTCTAAAGTGATGCCTAATATGGCATCAGAAATGGTTTTCAAGTTAAATCTGATTTTAGCACTCCTCTGGGCTGTCTTTAGTAAGCATTATTCCACTAAGTCTTTGCCACCTTTATCTGTTAAGATACATTTCTACACAACAAAAAACTTCAACATGGAAATTTTCAGTTGAGCACTAGTTCAGAAATAAAGTTGTCCTGATTATTCAGATCTCTGAACAGAGTATATACTGTGAAAGTACAAAGGGTGAAATATGTAGTTAATATACTGGTTATTAACTATACAAATAATTTATTACTAATAAATACTGCATATTTTAAATTAGTGAATTAATTTGACGCTGCCATCTTCTGTTTTGTTTTAAATTTTGCCTAGTCTATTTACCTTCTTGAAAACATATGTCTGTGAATGAACATTCATTTATTTGTCTGTTCAACCTTTTTGGCTACACCCTAATCCATTTTCACTGTGTGTGCAATGAACCATAAACAGACTTGTACATGGGAGTTGGTGGGGAAGATTCATTTCACACAACTCAGTTGTCTTCAATGATGTTCCATAGAGTAATGATGTCTTTCAATGAGGCTAAAATTCATGTCTTTAAAACACTCACTCAAGATTAAGTAAAATGTCTGAATCACACCTTGAACATCATTGCTGTGTTGCAGTACTGTCATGACTTTGTAAACAATGAAAGAAAGAGTTTACAAAGTGAAAATAGCTGTTGTGGGAAACATCTTTCAGAGATGGTGACTCCACATCAGCTGCTGTAGTTTTTGAAATTTGTGACTGGTGGTAATTGAAGAAAGACAAGTTTTGATTCAAGCTGGAGATATGTGGATTAAATTCTGGAACTGTATTTTTCCACAGTAGGGAGGGAAAAATAGGACTTGATTTTTGTTTAATGAAGAAGTTACTTGTAAGAAGGAACAGTGTACTTTATATGGCTTTCTCAGTTTGTATTGACCCTGATGTTTGAGAAATACTGAATTCATGCAATCACATAGAAGTTGAATTGTATGTTGCAAATGGCACAAGTTTCTCAATCATGTGTGCTGACAGAAGTTGCAAAAATTTGATTTGGAAGCTTCATTTGAAGGTAACTTATGAAATGAATTTAAAAAGCAATATTCTCTTTTTTTAAAGTGCCTCTGGCAATTTGTTAAGTTGAACAATACCCTTTTCTCTAATGTTTATAGTGGGTTATATACTGAATTTAGCCACTATTATTTTGAAATGTTGAATATTATTACACTAAGAATACTTCATCCCACTTTATGAGGACAATAAAGCACAGTTGTATTTAGTTGATTACTCTGATTTCTGTTCATTTCATTTGCAGGGTTCACAACGCTTTAATTTGCAGGGGTTCACAATGCTTTAATTTCACACAGACTAGCTTTTATTTCTCCACTGTTTTAAGCAGCAGTGACAATTCACCAACCTTTCTACCTTTGTTTCCAAGTCCTTCAATTGCAGCTTTTGTATTTTCCTTGTTTTTTTGAAATAAAAAAATGTTTTCTCTCTCCAGTGCCACTAAGTTGTTGTTTTAAAGATGTATTTTTTACAGCCATGTATTTTTTACAGCCAAATGAAAACTTGCAGGTTTTTGAACATTGTGGTGCCAATATCCATGTTGCTCATTATGAGGTTTGTACTTGTAGATGTTTATAGGCAATATCCTGTAAGAACCTCAGCCCAGGCTGCTCTCATCTTCCTGTCATCTGTTGCCTTCAGTTACTTGCTAATGTGAATGCTGACATCAGGTTTCAGATAACCCTATTCAATCCATTTTACATAATTACGGGTTAATTAGACATTATGTCAAGGCCAGTGGTGCATTTTGTTATTATATGGAAGTCAGTGCAGTCTATTAAATGGCTCTTATTCAGTATCTAATGTTACTCAGTGCATCTTCAACATCTGCTGAAAAAAATTGAAAAGCTGTGCACATTTTACAGTAGTAATTTCAGAGTACTTGTGCTTAGTTAACAAAAATTCACATATATTTAGATTTGATGGAATTGCTGTATCATGATTACGTGATAAAATACATGATAAAATTAATAATTTATTTTTGCAACCATAAATCAGAACCTAGCACAGCAGGTCACCTTGTCATAGAAAGAGCTCTGGTTAGTCAAGCAGGACCTGCTTTTCATAAAGCCATGTTGACTCTCTTGCAAATTTTTCAGTTTCTGCTGTAGTATTTTTTTACCTGTATAGCTCAGCAATTCCAGAAATTGTCATGTAGTTTTCCATATATGTAAAATAGTTACAAATTCCATGTACATTTTTAAAATATGGTTGCATCTTCATGAGAAAACATACAGGTAGTTGTGCTTCATTTCTTTTTAACTTATTCTTTTGTGAGAAGACTATGTTTGGAAATACCATTATCAGATGCCATTCAGTGTATTTCAATTTATTTTCCATGGAAATTTGCATTGGAAAGATGTGATACCAGTGCTTTTCAATTTAGATGCATTAGCATCCACTAAAGAAGTTGCAATACCTGCATTTTGAAGAGCAATGTATATTGTGCAAGCTGATGGATTGTGTTAATCTAATCAAACTGTCAAAGCAATCCTTCTGACAATATTCTTCTTCATAAACCCAGTAAGCAACTGAACTTGTGTTTTATGCCTTTTTCGTAGCAGGAAGTAAGCACTGATCATACTCAAAGCATTTAGAAATGAGAATATTAACAAAGATTTAACTGGCAAGCTGGTGTGCAACTGTGAGTAGTGAACAGGAAAACCTATATCGTGTTCATCAACAGTAATTAAATATAGTTTGTAAACTTACAGCTGGTACTGTAAAAAGAACTAAGGTACATATTTTCTATACTTTTTAATATAGCATTTCAATCAAAGATACTTTTCTTTTTGAGGATAGCTGATTAATAGTGATTCATACAAAATTCACATTATCTTCCTGTGTGATAATTTTTCAACCTGCAGTTTGTCATATTTTAAAACAGAGATTCATTATAAGAGGTTTATTTCTAAATTTGATGTGATGTTTTTTTTCCTGATTAAGAAGACATGTGTACATGTCATTTTATCCTAGCGTACTTTAGATATACTTAGTTATTTTAACTCTGTTATTGCTTTCTTTTGTATCACATTATTTCAGAGACTGAACACAGAGCAAATATTAATAGCCGTGTTGATTTGTTATAAAAATGTCAAATTGGAGAAAAGGTGCACAGAAATACTGCTGTTGGGGAACAGATAAAAAAAACCCACTAAACACATTTCAGGATAATTTGAAATAAAAGTCTCATTGGTGAGCCTTTTCTTGTCATCAGTTTAAACATAATAAAGTTGCTGAGTAGTTATAAATTCAGAGAAGACACTGTGAGCCTCTGGGAAGTACTACTGGAAAGGTATTTTGATGTATCACTATTTCTCCTTTATTCACTGTGAGGAAACTTTGTTGATTAGAAATTAAAAAAAGGCCAATTTCAATTACTTTGAAATGCTCAGTAGATGAAGTTGAAACAAAATAGATATTCAGTTATTTCATATCTGAACAAAAGAGTAGTATCTGGTAGCATAACAAGTTGTAAGTTTTCAGATGAAAATAAATTTTTAAGTTGATGAACAGAAAGTTCTACAGATGTCTGTATTTTTCATATTTGTGCTGGTTGTACATGTGTTATGCAGTATCATCACAAGTATCAGGAAAGAAAAGTGAGTAACAGAATAGGAAAGCCTGCAGCTGGTAAAAACTCATTCTGAATAAGCATAGAACTGAACTTGCAAACCAAGAAAAGCAGAAAGTCTGTCTGAGACAGAGTGACAAAAATACAATGGCCCTTAAAATTCCCATTCAGGTAAGTGTAAAGGGACATGGAAAGATTTGAGTTGAAAAAGGAAATTATATTCTGGTACATAGTTTTGGCCATGAACTGTGTGTTGCCAGTTAGGAACAAGAACTGGAGATCAGAATACTTTTAGGAAAATGATAGAACTAAGAATGAAAGAGACCCTAATTTTGCCATTACATAAATCTGCAGTGTTCCTATGGAACAGGTTGGAGGAAGTCAAGAATAAGTCAAAGTGAAGAATTGCACATTCAAGATTCTTGAGCCTGGGGTGGGGGAAATGATTGAGAGGAGAATGTAGAACAGGTTACAAAGTACATGTGATATAGGGGAAAGTTTAGTGACATTTAAAAACTGGTGTCTGGTCCATGCCTAAGATAGTTCTTAACACAACAGTTCAATTGTTGAACTCTTTACCACAACACTCTGTGGGTCCTGAATGTTATGTGGATTCAAAAAGGATCTGAGAAAACTTGTGAGAGAAAAATCTATCATTAGGAATTGAAGTAGATTCCAATATCTGGATCAAGATACCTCTGTGCTATGATGCTGGTGGATGGGAAGGAATCACCTAAAGCTTGCACTTACTTGGATTTTCCCTGACTCAAAGACAAGATGCTCAACCTAGATTCTTTTAGAGTAGCCATACTGGACTCTGAAACTCTGTTGATATATTCTGAAATCCTGTTGATATTTGGAAATCTGTGCATATATTCCACATAAAAAAAAACATCTTCAGGTTAGAAAGGTTGAAGAAGATGCTATTTTTTTTACAATTTTTTTACAAACTCCATGTGATTCAAGACACTTTCTTCTTCCACAAGGCACTGTGTTTTTTCATAACCACATCATGGTTGGAATGTTTTATGTTATGTCTAGGATCTGAGGAATGCAAAGTTGATATGCAAAATTAGGCAGCATTTCTTTGTCTACACTGTTTTTTAGCTTACAATATTGATATTGAATTTTTCTACTAATTTAAATATTTAAATAGAAAAATGCAACATTTTGCTTTGTGAAATGTTGAAATCTATATTTTCTATATAAATTTGTTTTATTTAAAAGCAATATTCTTAAATGTGTCCGCTTTTACTTTTGAAATATATTTTCTGCTCTTCCTTCCACATATATTTTATTTGAGCACTTGGCAATATAACACAGTAGTAAAATTTAACTTCCTTGTTTGGTTTTCAAATATATCAAGAGAGCTGTGAGGACAGCTTACTTCTGCACTCAGTCCAGGTCAGCAGGTTGCTTGATTTGCTGACAAATAAATAAGAAGAGGAAAGTGTCAAGAAAAACATGGATACAAATATCTTACATAAAATATTATTTGTAGTATGGGAAAGTGACATCTTTGCTTCTAATTAAGAAAGCCTTTAAATAATTATTCATCAAAGTTCTTACTTTTAATGCGTTTATGATAGGTAGACCTTTTTGTGTTAATAAACTTACTCAAATGGCAAAGTGGTTTCCTTTAGGTGTTAATATTGTTCATAGAGTTAAGACCTGTTTTTTGTTTGTGTCCTCTTTACTGCTTCCTTTTCCTGGTCTCAAGCAAACATCCATTTTGACCTCCAATGTTTCCAGTAATCCCCTTTTCAATAATTTATATATTATTTAGTTCCATATTATTCATATCAGGAACGTTTTGCTTTTATATGTGTTTAAATGTCAGAAGCAAATACATTTGGAAATAAATATATCTTTAATTTTAATCATGATAGTTTTCCTCTACAGATAAGACATTTATATTTTTTAACAGCACTAACCAAACCTAATGTTATTCTTTCAGCAGGGGAGCAGGGATGAAGTGGGGAGAACAAAGTGTAGGAGAGATGAGTCATCTTGTTTTTAATATTTCTAAATAAAGCAGTTGTGTTAACCTGCTTTGATCCCTCAAATAAGTGCTTGGAAAATGAAGGGAAGATAAAAATTTCTTTCATCCTTTCAGTAATTTAAAATCATTTGGAATTTGGTTCTCTTCCAGGTTGTCCCTTTATATACGTACTAAACATTATTAGGTTTTCCATCATATTGCTAAGCCTAAGTAATTAACAGAAAATTATGCAAAGTGAGAGTAATGTTGCAGGTACTTGTATTGTAGTAAATAAGTCTTGTAAAGTACTTTTTAATGGGGAATTTAACAATTATTCATTTTGGTATTTAAATGTAATGACTATCTGTTTTCTTTTAGGTGCATTTGAATTTATGATTTAAGTTACTCTGTGCATTTTATCCCCTTAGCTTTTTTTCAGATTAATCAGGTTGTTGCTATAAATATTTTTCCCTAGTGTCATTTCCAAAAATTCTGCTAGTATCGGTAGAAAAGTAGACTTTGTAGAGTTAAATCTTCATTAAATGTGTTTACTCACCAAGGCAGTTTGTTTCATTTTCTTCTTGCCCTTATTGTGCTTCATTGCTTTTAGAAGTGCAAATAAATCCTGAATCAGAAAACTCTTCATATTTAGAAAGAGTTCTTAGAAGTGTGAAGATGAGCACATGTGGAATCAAGCATATTTGTGCTATAACAGTCTGGGCAGTTCTGTATCAACCTTGTGAGAGGAGGCAGGGAATGGCTGACCATGTTAGAAGCAGTCATTTCTGGCCCTTTTCTACATTAGATGTGAGTCAGTTTTACTGACTGCAAGTGCTAATAACTGTTTGTTATGATGTAATTAGTAGAATTGGATAGAATAGTTCATTTGAAAGGGACCTACAGTGATCATCTAGTCCAACTGTCTGACCACATTATAATAAATTTTTGTTGCTCACCTACACTAAAAAAAAAGGAAAAATATCCATCCTTTACTGATTTCTGTTGATGACTTCTCTTCCTTACATTACTAGGAAAGGGTGCCACCAAAATACTATATACTAACATCTAGCACCATTGCAGATACAATTTTGGCTATATACTTTCACTGGGGAAGGTGTTTTGTAGAGCTTCATCCTGAGTTTTGATCTTTTTACAGGCATGATTGAGAGGTACAGGAAACTATTTAACACATTCCTACTGGAAAAGTTGCTGTTTATGTCACTGGAGCAGTGTAGTTTCTCAAGGAAATGTGATCAGTGGAGTCACTCATTAAGTTTTATTGCATCTCTGGTGTGCTGAGATGTCAGTTTGTGTTCTGAAAACAGTGTTCAGAAGCCTCATTCTCTTGCCACATCAATGCCTTGTTCCTGAGAAGAGGCACAAAAGTCATTCTCTGATTCTCCAAGCTGGAGTTGATGCTGGCACACTTCACAGCAGAGAGATTTCACTGTGTTCCTGTTCACTCTAAAATGGACTGCAGAGCATGGTGCACTGTTGAAATAATCTGCTTCTGGTCAAACACAAAGGCATTTCGCAGTCTACAGCACCATCCTTCATCCTTTATGGAGCAGCACAGGAATTTAAATAAGCTCTCATGCAAGGAAGATGATTTCTTTTTGATATAAACATTTTAAATGAAGGGAGAAAGTCAGAATATCTTAACGGATGTCAGGAAGTAGGAGCATCAACCCATTGGGTTTGTGATTATGAAGTGTAAGTTTTAGAGAATTAATGGACTTGCAACTTAGTGTTGATTTAAAAGAGAATGTGCTACAAAAAGAATTAAGTTTTCTTAGCTTAGTTGATTCATTTTCTCGCCAGCTTTCTGATGTCTTTCTTCCTTTCAGCCATTCCATCTTACAGACTGCCTAGATTTTTTCCTATCATTGTGAAAATAAGTTTTGATTTAAATATTTAAAAAATATTTAGTAGAAATAAGCTTTCTTGAGGAAAGACACTGCTTTATAGCTGGTCAGAAAGTGGAATTTATCATAATTAACTATTGAGATATAAATTTTTGAAAAGCACTTTATAATGTATTTATTACTGAATATCACTAATGTGCATGCGCTAGAAAAATGCACTTTTTATTTTTCCTGACAAAAAAAAGCTTACTTCCATGGTGGAGTTTTGATGATGCATTTCAAATTAAAAAAAAAAAAATAAAACCCACTGATTTTGTCCAAAAAACAATATTAAGTTATAAATGGCAATTCATTTGCTTTCCTGAGTTGTCTGATAGCTTTGTCAATATGGCAGTGTAGATTCTGGGGGCATATTTGCAGAGATTTCATATCAGGCTTGTCTGCTCCTTTTGGCTAAAGCCATGCACACAGCACCAAACAGTGCAGGGAGGAGACAGGCTGAGCTACCAAAAGATTCTACTTAGAATATTAGCAATCATACATTTTTTGATTTGACCTCTAGTTTTTGTCCCTTTATTAAAATTATTAAGAACAAGTTTGTGCTTAGGTCCTTACATCAGGAAAAATAGAATGTGCTTAGGAAGAGCTGAGTATTAATAAATGAGACATTCTCTGTAGACAATTCTGAGTTTTTTCTCACTACTAGCATAATTATTCCACTCATCCTTTTTGTCTGACAAATGGAACCCAACTGCTGCCAGTTGTCTATTAATTGCATCCTTTTTATCAACTTCCAACTCTTTCTATATAACTGTGATATGCTCTATTTAGTATATTATTCTGTAGATTTGTTTCCTAGCATTCCCACTCACCAGACATTTATTTTTGTCATGCCTGTGTTTCTCTGTTAGAGTGAGGGAGTGTGAAAGGAGGTGTTGAGCAGTGTCAGATGAAGCTCATTGCTATTCCAACAGCATGACTGTGCTCCTTTAGGAGGGCATTCAATCCTTGGCATTCATTCCCTTGCACTGATGTGATAACAGAATAAAAGAGCTTTACAGCTGATTGAAGTCAAGTAGTGGAGCCATTGTAAAGGCTCACAAGAAGATTACTGATGAATACCATTACTGCTGGAGGTTGGACTGGCAATTGTGCATGTCCATGCTTTCTTAGAGATCAAATAATGAAAGAGAGCATGTGGTAATAATTCTGAATTATCTGTGCTGTCCTTTCCTTGAGGGAAGATAGGGGTGTCCATTTGACTTAAGAGTACTAAGAATTGTGTCATAAATGTTTACCAAGCTCTGAGAAATCTTCATTTTTAAGTGGTAATTTGAGCTGTGGCTGTTAGTTCTCTATTTTTGAATACCAGAATTAAGGAAATTGGCATGATATTCTGTTTTAGTCTGGAGTCAAAAGGTGTTTGGCGACTTCAGGTATTAATGGAAATGCATAGTTTTCCCCATCTTTCACACTGCAACGTTCTTATTTTTCTTATGACAAGAGACGGATTGAAGGCTTTGAATTTATTGCAGTACATGGAACAGTCTTTGCTTATAAATGAAACAGGTGACTGAGATAAAATCAAAGGCTCTTCTGTGGTTTAGTTTGGCTGAGTGTTTTTGAAACTAATATAGTTTGTATCTGATTGTTTTTTCCTGCAGAGAGGGAGTGTATTGGAAAACATTACATGAAATTCCCAGCCTGACTTATTTTTTCTGTTATGTTTTCAAGTAATGAAGGAATAGGAGATAAATAAAACTTTGCAAGAAGACTTTCATGTGCAAGAGAATAGTTCATGTAATAACTACATAACTACATGTACTAGCTCTGTGAAGACCCTGGATGCTCCATGAAACCTCAGGTTGGCCTTGGCCGTGGTTCAGTACATGACTGTATGTGAGAATGTGTTTCAAAAGGATGTCTGCAATCCAAACCAAACCACAGTAGCTGTGCCATTTAGAAATTACTTTCTGAATCCTAGAAAACTCCTCAGAGCCTTCTCTGGCCTCTACAAGATTCTTTTCATCAAACTCTGTTTACCTCCTGATCCTCCCATCAGTCTTTCTGGCTCTGCTTGGTGATCTTTGCTGTAATTTTTCTCCAGATGTTCACTGTGATCCCTGGAATTTTCAATTTGTCTGAAGGGAAGCTCCTAAGGGATCTCACTTTTCCTCTGGAGACATCATCCTGACCTCCTGTGTCTGTTTCTGAAAATGAATACAACTCCCACAAACTGAAAGCAAATAATAATCTTTTACAATACTCTTCAATTGGGTCATGGTAAATATCCATGGGATTGCTGTACTTTGGATCACATAACCATTAATACATCTTCCATTGGTTTTGGTAGATTAGAACAATTGCATGTTGAGATTATTTTTTGTCATCTTTGAGAACAATGGCAGAAATTCCTTAGATTGTGTTGATATGTCTGAATAGAAAAGATATTATGAAAAGTAATAAATGGAAATTATGCCTACAACTTCTATTTGCTCTGAATTTGTTTCTAATGAAACAAATTATGAAAGGTAATAAATGGAAATTATGCCTCCAACTTCTATTTGCTCTGAATTTGTTTCTAATGAAACTTTTATGAAACACAGTAAATAGTATTGAAAATGCAAGTTTTATGTGGTGACTTAGGAAATATAATAATACCTTGAATAAGCTAAACAGATACAAATAGGTATACAGCAGGTTTTTTGCATTCTAGGCAGAAATTAATATTTTGGACAGGAAACATGGTCTAGTAGATAGGACAATAGAGATTACAGTTGAAACATCTATGCTTTCTTGCTTTTTCATTTAAATACAGTCAGTTTTTCTTTCTTTCTTGCAATAAGTTATGGATGAAAATTTCCAGATAACATTACCTACTGTCTCCTTTCTGTAAAAGAACAGACTTTGTGGAAGTTTTATATAAATTATTAAATACCAATCAGCTCAACAAAGACTGTATCTTCTGATTATCCTTTAATAGATTCTCTTGTTGCTGAAAAAAGCCTTACACATTTGTGCTCAAAACAGTCCACAAAACTAATAGAAGCATTTTCATGATCGAGCCTTTAAATTCTAATAATCTTCCTGTTTGTTAATAAACAGGTTTTCTTTCTAATGGGATTCTTTCCTTGTTAGTAGTAATTTATCAAGACTGTGGAAAATTAGTGTCTTAATGGGAGAACAAATCAATCTGTCCTTTCTGAGAAGTGTAAACAACTTTCATTGGTGATATTTTTTTAAACCTTAGGTTGCAGACAGAGAAAAGTTGTCTCTTAAGTATTTTATAACTTTATTTTAATATTTCAGAAAAAAATCTTTTTATGGTGATAATGTGCTTTTGGTTTGTCTTGAAACAAGCCAACACCTGCTTTTTAGTAAAGCATTTTCATAGTTAAAAATACCAATTGTGTTCTGTTTTCTGGAAGATACAACTTGAAACATTTTGTTTCATGATACTGTATGACTTTTGCAGTTAAATATTTAAATTCAGACTAAATGTTTGTATGATTGCAGTGTATTTTTTTTCAAGTGTGATTATTAATATAATCTCTGAATATCTACTATGTAAATTAGGTCTATGGTAAATATACTTTTGGTTTTCTGACTTGTAGTTTCTCTTCCTCATTGGTATTGAGTCCCATTTCAGTACACATGCACTCTTCATGGCTTTTATTCTGTCTAGGCTATGATTTCTTTTTTTCTTATTTTTCTTTTTGTTTTAAATTCTCTTTCTCTCGGGTTCAGTACCCGTTACAGAAACAGAGCTCTGCTGCTTGGTTCCCTGTAGGCTCCCACTGAGCAGTGCTCACAACTTTTGCTTCCCGCCTGTTTCCATAGTTGCAGCACCTTGTTGTTTTTGAGAAGTGATTATTAATTTGGTTTATTGTTTAGGTGCCCAGGGATGCAGTGAATTTTCACAGCCTTCAAAGGCTGGCCAAGCTTTAATGGGATAACATGGAAAATTAACAGTCCTTGGAATGTTCCTGACACATTCCTTGCTGTCTGAAAGTCATGTGGCAAATGCAGATTCTTGAGAGGTGGCCAGGACCCATCTTCAGTGGCTCATCACTAGTCCTAAGAATTGTAAATCTTCTGGAATCAGTCAGTAGTTTGCCACCTCTGTTTCTGCCACTGTACCTGGCTCTGGGAGTCTCTCAGTGTATAAATTCTCAGTATAACTTTGTGTGAGCTGATGCTTTGTTTTGCAGCTCATTTTGCACATTGCTTGTTTCAAACATGTTTCTCCCAGCTATGCACACTGTGCTGCTTTTGTTTTGGCTGGAATGAGCTACAGATGTTGTCAGTGTGTGGTGAGCTTCATCCTTCCACAGAGCCATTCTGTGATGGCAGAGATTTTATCCCAGTAAGTTTTTAATGCTACGCTGAAAAATAAGATGTACAGAAAACAGTTTTCCAAAATGGCATTGGGTAATTGGTATTGATTATCATAAAATTTCTGGTTTGTTTTTTTTTTTTTTTTTGCAAAGTACGTAATTGCATTAAATATAGTTCATTTAATTTTTTTAATATCCTTTGCTATTTTGATATTGATTTAGAGTGTTTTGGAATCAAGAAATCACTATGTACACAAAGTAATAGAGTAAGCAGTATTAAAAATCTTGTATCTGTGTACCAAAATAAGTTATATTTGCAGTTTAAATTATTTGTGAGATTAAACATTGGCATTAACTTAAACTTATGCTTGATGAACATACAGCTTTACATCCTTCTTTCCAGCATTTTGGGATATGTTGGTCAGATTTTAAAGTCTAAAAATTCAAAGCCTTCATTGCTATAAGCAAAATCATGTGAGAAAAATATTACAAAGCTGAAGGACAGGTACCGTTAGCAATTACATTTTGACGCTACGTCCTTTAATAAGTAAATGTTTTAGTTCACACATTGGGTAGATAATACTTTGTTTGCTTTCTGTTTTAATTTTCTAGAGGCTGAGTTGTTACCGTGGAGCATATTTGTTTGTTTTTTTCACATTCATTTTGTTGATAAAATTCGTCTTGAAGCCTGGCAGCATAATTTTTTTATGATTGCTTTTTTGTTACCTGTTACAACTTAATAAGAGAGATTTAAAGAAAATTGTATGTAATTTTTTTCTTTTATAATAGTAAAAATAAATCCAGAAAGTGCCATTTATGATGTCACTATGTACTCTTTTAAAGTCTTGAACAAAATAAATGAGTAAAATGCTTCTGAAAATTTGGAGAGATGCTTGGGAATCTAATGCAGTGTCCAGGCTGTTTCAGTGGGACTAGTCCCTAAACCACTGTCCTTTCAATGTATTTGGTCAATATTTTTTGATAAAGGAATTTGCAGAAGTACTATGCTAGATGTTATACTGTGAATTTCAGCTGAAGATTTTGGGTTCAGTCAAAAAAACCAGCCAGAAAGCTTTTCTTTGGATCAAAGCTGACCTCCTATTTTGATCTGCTTAAGGGTAGGGGTAGTGATGAGGGCACTCTTGTTTGCTTTGTCTTCTGTTGGAAATGTGTCAAGCTCCTGGTACTGCAGACTCAGTCCTTCCAGTGTCAGCATGGATTAGTGCAGCGTTGCTCACAAAAGCTGGAAGGAAAACAGCAAGTCATGTTTATTGACAGCAGTAAGAGATTTGAGCAACTCAAACCTCAGTCTGGTGATGTCATGTCACACAGGAAAAACACGAAGCTGTGCAGGTTGCATCAGGCTTTCAGTATGGGGAAAGCTGCTGAAGAGCAAGAGCTTTTCAAGCCCTTGAGCTGGATTTGTGATGGAGAAAGGTTTTCTAGAAAAACCCCCAATGCATTATTGGTGATATTAGAATTAATTAAGTTGCATGTGGGTGGTAATACCTTAAAATTTGCCTTACTTTCTGCCATTTTTTTCTTCATTTGCATTGCTACTGGATATTCTTGTAGGAGCTTTTCTAAGGAAGTGGCTGCTAGGAAATCCTTCATGGTTAGTGTCTAATACGCCTGAGATGGAGAAAAGTATGAAAATGTTACTGTTGTAATATCTCATAATTGCTCAAGGCTCTTTAGGGTCAACATAAATATTTTGTTTTTCAGAGGTAACAATAGTAGCATCAGAGGTAACCTCCAGAGACCCTTGATAAACAGATTGCAACAACTCTACAGGTGTTGCCATTCCCAGTGAGTCTTTTGCTTCATGCTGCTGTCTTCAGTCCGTGGTCTGGTGTGAAGACTTATTATTAAAGCAGACTTTGTCTTGATCTGCAGTTGATTGTCAGCATCTTAAGAAGATTTAAATCAAAGATCTTGCCTTGATTCAGTGTCCTGAAAGATACTTAAGTTCTGAGCAGGCTGGTGGCATCTGTGGAGTCATTTAGCATTCTCAGAACCGTGGTGTTACTCACAGGAAGTATTTTTGCTAAATGTAATGAAGGCAGTCGTGTTTAGTAGATGTAGATGTAGTAGATGTAGTCTCTCATTCTGATCAGAGTTCACCAAAGCTGCACCTGATCATCACTATTAATTCTTTGTGTGCTAAGCAGTTGGTGGATGGGAATAGAAGTGGTCTGAAGAGTGTTTTTGGATTAGCTTGGTGAGTCTTTTGTATTAACAAAAGAAGCAGCTAGTCTTATTCATCCCAACAAGATCAAACTCCTGGTGATAGCTATCAAGTATTTAATGTATTTAATTAAAATTTGTGCATTATTAACATTTCCAGCTGTGATATTGAGTGACTAGCAATTTTCAGATACTTGGAATGATTAATGGTGTTGGCTTTTCAGTTGCTTTTTATATAAACCCCTTTATAAACCTGCAGTTTAGCACCATCATGACTATAGGGCCTCTGTGCTGGATGGAGCTGAAGAGCTGTTGAGTAATGTTTTCAGATGTTGTGCTTTTCTTTACTCAGACAAGATGTTGCTGCATTCAGCAGCTGCCTACATTGGTTTTGGTGGCATTATTAGTTTGTTTTAATGGAAGTTGAATGAAATGTGAAGCATGCAGACCAAAGAATGCTGTAAGCAGTCACATGGTCACAAAAAACTTGGTATAATTAAGTCATCATCACAAAGCAAGATTGAACATTCAGGCAAATTGCCATCCCTGAGTAGTGACTGATTCAGATAGTGTTGCTGTGCAATGAAAGTGTTTTCATGAATAAGATTTTTGCAGGACAGCAAATGAAGGAAAATAACAGTCCCAGCTATTTCCTAGCCTCTAATAGGAATAATGGTGATAAAAAATTAAGCATTTTGTTGCTTGTTTCTTGTTTTGAAGAATGTGATTTAATGTGGTTTAATGATGGGAGAAGGGCAAGCAGACAGTGATGTGTCTTGAGTATCTTGATAATGGTTGTGTTAGAAAGTTGGATGATGTTCTTGACTGTGTTATGATTTAACTCTGTCATGCCTAAACCTGTTAGCTTGGAGAACGAGGAAGGTAATATCTCATGCTTATTACTAAATGTATTTTTGGTATTTCTACTTATCATCTTAGTCAACAAGACCACCTATTAGAAAACATGTGACTGAACATGTGACATATTTGTTCATTCTCAGCTCTTATGGTGTGTTCCTTGAGGGAAAGAAAAGGTTTTGGAAATAGTTTGCTTGAAAATTTATTTGTTGTTATTATTAAGAAGAAAGTAGGTTTTTCTTAGAACAGACAAGGCTCTGGTATAAATTCAATCTAATCAGAAATCTTCACAAAACTTTTACATTATATTGATGTAATCATCCCCTAATTTACAGAAGTAGGAATTTGGGGATTGTAGAGTTTTCATGTACTGAAAAAAAATTTCAGCAATATCTTTATTGGATGGTTTAATATGCTTTTCTCAAATTACCTATTGTATTTAATTTTAGAGTTCGTTGTAATCTGACCACCAACTTTGTCCCAAAAGGCACATGAGAACCTCTATCTATCTGGAAGTGACATATGTAGCCTAAAACATACTTCATGAGAGGATTTCTTTGAATTACGTATTGGCAGTGTGTCAGTAAGCACTTTCTTGTTATTTGAGAAGTTGGAATAAGCAACCATTATTTTTTAATATTGTTCATACTTAGATTTTGCTTTAATCCTTCAGTATAAATATCTGATATATATGTGTAGAGGTATTCTCACTACTTTTTTCAGTTGTGAAATGGTAGACTAGCACTTACTGCTTTCTGTAGGTCTGCCTTGAAGTATTAATTTGATAACTTTTATGAAAGCTAATAATATGATAAAGCTAAAGCAAATTAATTAAACAATGACACAACTATTATACAGCTTTTTCAGATATTTGAAGTCCATGGACTAAAAGCTCTAATGATTGTCTCAAGCTTTGTATTTCAGTATATTTGATAACCCATGAATATCTGCAGAAAAGGATGTCATTGTACTCTTTTTAATGAACTAACAATTTCATACCAAATATTCAGCAGTACCTCTGTTTAGAATAAAGGGCTACATGTAAATGAGGCTAGTGCAGAAATTATATTTAAACAATGCTGACAGTTCTTCTATTGTGCCCATTAATTAATTTCCCAGTATCGCTGTTCTCTGGGAACGAACTGTAAAAATAATTAAAATGATACATGAGGTAAATAATTCTGAAATTCAAAAGGTGAAATAGGGAATTAGTTTAGTAAATATTAGTCATACTGCTTATTTGTGCTCATTTGCCTTTTAAAAGCAGGTTGGTGAGGAAGTGTGGTGTGGTTTTGGTTCCCGTGATCTGCTGAAGTTCTCACAGGTGGAAAAGTTATCATGTTCTTTTTTGATTGTGCTTGTGCAGTTGTGCTTGTCCCTATATCCAATCAGTAGTTTGCTTAAAGCAGGTTGGCATTTATGTAAAGATATTTTGCCTTGCCGCAAAGTACTTCAGAATTAAATCAGTTGCAGCTGATCATATTTATTAACGATCTGGATTAAGTTTGTGCTTTTTAGTTAAATCATACTTTTAAATGGAATACTGTGACTAAAAGCAGTGTTGATTTTAGTGTGACATAGCTTTGCTTTTTTTCCCACCACATTTTTGGCCAACTAATTGCTGTCAAGTCTTGACTTGAGACAGAATTTGAATGTTTAAGAACAAATTAAATTAGTGATTTCAGAGAGAATGAATGGGGTTTTAATTAGAAGGAAACTTCAAAACAAATTTCTTTCCAGCTGGACAGTCATGTCTGAATAAATGAAGCCCAGCTTTCAGCTTAGCTTAAAATATAAGAACTTTTGTGATACATATTCTTTCTATCATTGAATGGTTAAACAAAGATGAAATCTAAATTTTGGTATCCCAAATGTGCATGCCTTTGAAAATATTTTGACTGAATATTTTCAGTCAAATCTGCCAGGTAACGTATTAAAAAAGAAATAGCCCACAGGTTTTAGCAAGTTTTTTCTGTGACTTCACCTATGCTGGGGAGGCAGATAGTTGGTCACTTCTGGGTTTATCCCTATTTTATTGCTCCTCAGACTTTCCATAACTCAGTGCTTCCATAACTTCACACCTGCAGGAGGGATTTTAAATTTGGGTGGGGCAATCTCTGCAAATTGAAGATGCAAAGTGAATTTTCTGGGAAATAGCTAGAGAATTAAGCTTTTCAAGCAGTGGAAGTTTTTGAAAAGGCTGTTGGTAGTGTTGCCTTCTCATATGCTCTTACAGCTTCTGTGATCTGTCTGCCCAAGCCTTTTCTGAGGAAAAGACTCAGGACTAAGGTGTGTAGGGAAATGCTTCAGCTTTAAATACATGAGAAACAGAGTTAGTGTATGCTTGTATTCCATGCTGTTAGAGGAGGTAAATGACATAGTGGTGTTTGGTGTTAATGAGGCAGAGATTCGCTACTTTGAGTCATTACATTATGTCATGGTTTGGGAAGATAATTAGGAACCTTATTAATGGCTCTAACCTAAATAGTTTGTTTTTTAACACATCAGCTATGTGAACAAAGAAAATATAGCTGTAAGTAATCAACTGCTCTCTAAAACCTAAACAGTGTAAATTATCTATTGTTATTAATGTGAGCTTATAGTGCTGTGTGGCTGCTATTTGTTAATGCACTGAAATCAGCCTGAGAGAGCTTCATTAGTTCTTGCTGCTGGTTCTTCCATTCTCATTGACAAACAAATTACGTGCAGAAAGTAATTTTTTGTTCCTACTAGAGGAACAAAATGTAAAATACATATATTAGATTGGGGTTTTATATACAGCCCTCACTATTGTTATGTAAAATCACAGTGGTTGAACTATTGCTGGCAGAATTCATGCTCACATTGCCACATCCCTGTTTTGCTATGTTCTATGTAGTTATAACTGCTAGGTTAAATGAAAGTTGTCTGCCTTTTCAAGTTGTAGAAATTCAAAGCAGTAGATTAGTAATAGTGTCTGCAGCAAGTACAAAGAACAAGTCATGGTCACTCTTCACTACAGATTACAAGAGGCTTATTAACATGGGAAATTAGAGAAAAGAAATTGTATTTTCTGATAGTCTCACCATCCCTAATGCTTCTGTGTCTATCTAGGTTCTTTTCAAAATAATGTTAGAAATGAGTGTTGCAAAGTGTTTCCCTTGTGTAGAGTTCAGCATCCTCTTGCATTTGTATCCAAGGCATTTTTCAAGAAAACTGCTTTCCTCCACTTACTTCTGTCAATATGCAATTCAGCAAGAAAAGGCTTTAAGGGAGCTGCATAAGAAGCTCCATTCCTTTCCTGTGTGCAAAGGTAATAAACCACACAAGAGGAGGAAAAATAGCTGTAAAAGATGGCAGTTCAGTGTTGGATATGAAAGTGTTTGATTGAGTGAGAATCCACTTGACATCCTAGTCATGACTGAACTCTTTAAAGACTTCTTGGTGAATTCTTTAAAAGAACCAAATGAGAAACATTGATTTTTGCTTTCCACCACAGTGTATTCTGGAAGAGCTAGGACAGAAAAGTCAAATACACACTTTGTTAGTTATTTTTTTTAATCTATTTGAATTGAGCATGTTAGCAAGTGAAGAGGGCAGTAATTTAAACTCCATTCTGAAAATACAAGGTCATGTGGAAATTTATATGAAAGATGCTTCATAAAACTAAATTATTAGTTGAAGAGTGCATAAATCGGGTAAATAGTAATTATCACTAGCATGCATTTATATTTGACATTGAGTCATAGTCTTAACATGAATTTTGCATGCCATATGGAGCATTCCAACAGGGCAAGGTATTGATCCAAAAAAGTTCCAGCAGTGGTCTGTGTTCTTTGTGGCTGGGATTTCACAGCAGAGGTTTATATCAAGTCATATTTCAAGAATTGTTGCCATGCTGTTGGTGACTAGACCAATGAGCCAATGACTAAATTGTGAAAACTGATCTTCACCTCATTTTCAGCATAAATTTGCCAAATCTAATGGAAGATTTTATAAGTCATTTTTTTGAACATGCCTAGCAGAAATAGGGAATGTGAACACAGTTCATGTAGTGTTTTTTTTTAAAAAATAGCTCTTCTATAAGGGATTTAATGAACTCTAAGTGTTGAGATATTTGCATATTTTTTTGACTCTGACAGATATTTCTAGCTTGATGTTATGACCTGGAAATGTTACTTTCCATTAAAGATTTTGAAACGCTATGAAATGTGTTTGGATCAGATTTTCTTTTATGCAAAGATCAAACCTGCCCATAAATTTTCATGGTAATTGATGGATGTTCACATTAGAAACAGCTGCTTGTAGGCCTTACCTATTGGTTATGTTTGGTTTGTTTCTTTTGGTTTTTTAAAGCATAAAAGACCCAACTTTGTTGCTGCATTTATGGTAAGAATGGATTCAGCGTAGACAAGTGCTCTTGGTCACTTACTGCTTTTAGAATCATCCTCTTGGGAATAGACAGAGTGAAGCAAAAACAATGATACAAGACAATCCAAAAAGTGCAAACCCAGCAAAAGTGTTGTTAATAGGTATTTTTGCATATAACTGTGAAAAAACTTCAACCTGTATGATGAGTAAAATTAAATTTTTTAGCACTTTTTGAATAATTGAAATTTCATTTTATAACTGACTGGAAAACTAAGAAGCAGAGAAGGGATCATCCAACATGGGCTGGTAGGCTGCTGTGTGCAATAAAAATAGTTGCAGTCTGCAAAGTATTCCAGTGTCTTTTAGAATGCCAAGATTAAGGTGACTTCAATTCAGTGTTCTCTAAACTTGATTGTAATATTTTTTCCCCATGACTAATTATGTAATTTTAAGAAAGTGTTGACATGATTTTTGTAGGGGAAAATCACACCTCACAAAGCTTGAGAGCCAGTGAACACATGTACCAGGCTGATGTAGAATATTGAAAACAGTGAAGAGGGTTCTTCACTAAAGGTTATTAAAGAAGATACACAGCTGTGAAATTCAAGGGAATGCCCTTGTATGAATATTAATAACTGCCTGAAAGATAGAAAACAAACGTTAAGAACAAGTAGGCAAGTTTCAAAATTAAAGGAAATAACATGTCATTCTTTTGAAATTTGTCATGAGGCTTAAGCTCTTTCTGCTGAAGAGATAAAAAAGGGATAGAAGAGCAACTGAGACAGCAAAGTTTGCTGACAACACCATGCTACTAAGGGTAGTAAAGGTGAGAGGTGGACAGCAAAGAGTCACAGAACTTCATGTTTCTGTTAAATGTGTTAGCCTGGCATACATAACATGTGAAATACAGTGTGGACTAAATAAAGTGATATTGTGTGTTTGGACCAATCCTAGCTTTAGTGGTATAACTATGGGCTTCAAGGTAGCTTCCTACAGTCAAGCACCAGAGAAAAATACATGCTCAGTAGCAGTCAAGAATAGAAAAAAAATAAAAAAAACCCCAAAGGTTCGGAATTACTGGAAAAGGTAAGAAGAACAAAATATCATTATGAACACTATGGGAGTTATATTCTTTCTGCAATTTACATGCTATACACAGGTCAGACCCTATTTCAAAATGAGAAAACTACAGGAAAGGATGGTTAAGAAGGCTGAGCAAAGGAGGTGGAACTGGTACATGAGGAACAGTGGAATAAGCAAAACAGTTCTACTCTGCAAAAGAGAAAGAAATGTGAATGGATTGCAGAAAGTGAACAGGAAGTGGTTCATACTCTTTCACTGCAACGATCTGAACTACTTTGACTGAAACTACCAGGTTTAAACCAGGCATGCTTTATGGCATGCACTCGTGTTTTGGAATTCTTTGTTCCAGGACTTGGTGATTTTTACCAAAAGCTTACAGTTGCAAAAAGATTTCAGAAGTTAAGACAAATCCATTAACTCCCATTTAATGGACATATTCTGCAGCTTCTCTTAGAACATCTCTGAACATGAAACCTTTGAAACCTGGAGTATTCTGGGAAGGTACTGCTGTATCTTGCACTCCTGTACTCAGTCGTCTGCTGTTGATCATTGCTGGTGAGAGGCTCACTACTGTCATGGACCTCTCTGGTGTGCTCCTGCTTGTTTCTTCTCAGACAGGAACTCTTGAGTCTCTTTTGACAGTGAGTTGAGTCTGAACCTAGGAAGTCAAGGCTCCTGGTTGATCAAAAATGTAAAAGTTGGAGGAGCAGCCAACATATTCTACTTTTCATGATGTTCGTGTGTTGGCTTCTTTCTGTTTTTCTGCCATAGATTGCTTGGATATTTTGGCAAAAATTATTTAAATCTTTTTTTACCTAAAGTATCTGCTCTTTGTAATGTGGTAGAAATGGAGTTGCTTAAGGTTGCTTTATTCATGTGTAATTTTTGAGTGTTTGAAAGTCCTTGTGTCTGAGCTATTACTTGAGTAATGAAATGTGGTTTTAATACCTAACCCTGACAAAATTTCATAGCTTTAATTATTATGAGTACTTAAACAATAATCTTGTGTTGTATATAAATACAAATAAGCAATGAAATTTGTATATAAATACAAATATAATAGCATGAGGTATTACACTCCCTAAATGTTGAAGTATCCAGGGTGGAAGGCTGCTTAGACTAATCACTGTCAAGTCAATAATCAGTCTAGTCATACAACAAAATTTGCATTCTTTTGGTGGTTGGCAAATTCAAGAAGTTTGGGGAGTGCAGTCCAAAGAATGCCTTTTTTTCAGCTGCAGAGGAGATCCAGCATTTGCAGGGCAATGAGATACTTGTGATGTTAACATGATTTTTATTGATAATGACAGATGGTTCTTAGATAATGTGCTCAGAGTCATCTGTAATATGTTCAGAATAAGTCCTCTGGAAGGTTGTACATCTGCCTTGAGATTTTTTTTCTGAAATATTTAAATCAAGGTCATTGTTTATACTTGATTTTAAATAGCTTTTAGGTGGTAGTCTGCATTTCTGTACATTTAGAGATCAAACTGTTTGTAACTTCAAAAGCTGCAAATGGAAAAGTGTAATAGGTATCAGGTGTTAGAAAAGGCAATTATGCATTAGCTGTTTTACTCAATTTCTAAAACTGTCTAAAACTATCCATTGGAAATACTTTGTACCTAGACTTATCTCTGAAACATGATGAATTTTTAAATCTGTAGGGGATATGCATTTTTTCTCTAATGAATTGCATTTTTAAGCCTATTTTGTTTCATTTAAAAGAGCTTCATTTTGAAGAAAATTTTATTGGTGAAAAAAACCAGAGAAATCACAAGACAAAGTACAGATTTTTATACACGTCCAGATAATTCTTCTGCGATTCCTTAAAAGTATTTCCAAAAGTAGCTAATTCTTATTTTCAGTTCCAAGTGCACTTTTAAACTTAGAGCTTCCCTCCAAGTAGTTGGCATTGTCTCTTTTCTGGAACCTCACTGATTTGGTGGACCAGATGGTCTGTGGTTTCTGTAGCTGTTTACAAGGTGTTCTACAAACCTCTTGTAGCACACTCTGCTCTTTTATCAGTCAAGGATAGAGGAGAAACAAAAGTAGTAGTAGGAGAATATTTTTCCTTTGTCACTTGTTATAGCTTAGAGGTTTATTTATTGCACAAATATTAAATACCATGTTTTAGGTTAAATAGCAATAAAATAGGTATTTTATCATGTTATTCTTTATGTAAGAAATTGTTTCAGTTCACTGTACTTGAGCAGAACACTGTATTTTTCTAAAGAGTAAACTTCAGTTTTGAAATGACCAGCAAAGAATATGAAAAAACTTGCTACATTTTTAAAGCACTATAATTAGATCTTGTAAATTATATAGGTATCAGCAATTAAATTCACCTCCATTTGTCAGATTATGTAGTTGAATTTCATAATTATTATTTTCAGATTTTATTTTAATGAGATTTTACATAGCATTATTTCACAGTCATAACATTGATAATTTAATATCATAATTATTTTTTCAGTCTTAGTGGTATAGAAAATAAAATCTGAGATTAACTTGATAATATGAGCAAACTTAGTGATGTCTTTTAATGACCTCATCACAAAATTTTCTCATCTCTTATGTGAAATTATAAAATACTAATTTCCAAGGGGAGTTTTATAAAGGGATGGAATCTGCTGACTCGCACCAGAACAGAAAACTGCAGATCTGAATACAAAACTAGACTGTACATGTTTCATCTTATGTTTTCTTCCTATAGTGAAAACATCTAATTCAGTTCAGTATAATACAAGGTATTTTTATTTTTACAATGCTTAATAATTTCCTATATCAAAATTTATACTTCAGAAGCTACTGCTAGTAGAGGAGTTGACTTAATAATGGAGATGAAACATATGTTCACACCACAGTGTTGAGATGGACAGTACAGTATTTCATACCAGATATAAGCTAATGGATAACACCAGAAATGGAAAACACATCAATAAAGAATGGATTTAAATATGAGAAATGGAAGCTGCCTCATCTCTGTCCCTGTTACAGAAAATAGCAATGAATAGGTTTGGCATGGATTAAATGCAAGCATGTTTGTGATACAAAGAGAGACAGATGTGGCTGACATTTGCAGTTAGAAGTAAATGTCATAAAAATACACTTGGGGCATATGGTGATCAAAAGTATTATTATTTGTGTATTGAAAGGATGATCTATTTTTATTTTTTCTAGTCTGAACCAGAGGGTTTTTCTCACTTCCACTTGTACGTCTGCGCTGCCTTCCTTGTCAGGTGGAGGAAAGAGATCCTGGAGGAGAAAGATTTTCAAGTAAGTGAAAAGGATATTTTTCAAGCACAGGGTGCCATTTCTTAGATTTACCTTCCTAACATTACTCTTGGGATGAATTTAAGACAAAACAGGAGCAGCAAGACTGGCGATATCTTGCTGTTAGAGTTGTATCAAAACTGTTAGACCTGAAGTGATGGACTATAAGCAGTAGGAGGTGTCTTTTCTTTGTCCACTCTGGAAAAAAATGCTGTTTTAACTGAGGCAGACTTTGAGAAGTTGATTTCTGGGGTTGTTGTTACCTTGGTATTTTGCAGAGATTTCTGAAAAGGTAAAGTTTGTTAGTCTTAAATGCGTCACTGAAGAATTTATTTGTAATTTCTCATCGGTATAATATAGCATTCTCTAACAAGATCATGTTCATTTTTTCAAAAAAGCTGGGCAAACAGTCTTTTAAAATAAGGAGCCTATCTTTCATTAGGAATTAAAAGGACTTCAGGCCTCTGTGTTTCAAAACCTTTTCAGCAAAAAGCATATCAAGACATTGTTTGTAAGAAGATTTGAATATGGTAGATAGGCAGATCATTTGCATACATCCATAGAAGTCCAATTATTTTTGTGAACTGGTGACAGTTCACTTTCATAGAAATATTTATATTGAATTTTACCCTATGATACACACTGAATGCCTAAAAGGCTTTAAAGTCTCGTTTGAAGGCTGAATGTGAATAGCCTGTGCTGCAAAGCCCCCACCATTGCCTACCCAGGGGAAATGGCCCATTACCAGCTTATTCTCTCTCCAGCTGACTGAACTCTGTGGCCCTCTACAAATGAACCATTGTGCAAATTTGTGTATCACTTCAATCTATTTTATCTTCATGAAAGGATTTATTCAGAGCTGTCGTGGCCTGTCTTTGAAATGAATAAATCCCTAAGGGCACAACATAACAGCTTTAATTTCTACTACCTGCTAACGCTGTCAGATTTTCTCAATTTATGGTACTTTGTCAAAATCATCTCTAATGTTGGTATCCATACCTCTCGATTACAATTGTTCACTGTTAATCCTCCCTATTAAATTGTTCATGTTGATTTCCCACACCAAAGGCCATAATTTTCCTCTCTCTACCAAATCTATTACAACTACGCTTCAAGTGAATAATACCATGGTATAGTACCATGAAGACTTGTTTTGTTCTCCTTACACACATTCAGATTTGTTTACTTATTTAATAGCTAAGGTATTTCTGTATGGTTTAATTTCTTTGTAGGCCATGTGAACTAGAATATAAAGTACAGAAATCAGGAATACACTGGAATGCATTTATCACACTGCTTTGGATTGCTTACATGGAAATGCAGTTGGTAATTTTGAGGGTCTGTAGATCCATGCTAGTTTTATCACCATCATATGTTATCACTAAAAGCCTTGGCCTTCTTTATTGTATAACATGACCTTTTAAAATGGCTGAACTAAAGTGTTATCAATTCTCTAAATGATACTTCTGTCCCACAGGCAAGAATAATATCCATTATTCTTCTGCTTTGTTAATAATAGCTGTAGATCAGTGCCTAGTCTTCAAAGTAATAAGCACTTAAACTACATTGGAAAATTGGGGAGTTCAGTATGTGCTGTCTGGAGCACTCTGAGTGCATTGAATTCACATTATTGAGAAGTCACAGCTATAGCACATTCTGTACAGAAGATTTCTGTTCTGTAAACTGTATCAAGAACCACATGCATTCAGTCATTTCTCTTGCACATAGTGTGGTCTATGTCTGTTTTTCTGCATATGACAGGAATAAGGGAAGTTTCTCCTAGCTGTCAGCCAGAGGGCCTGGTTCTTTGCTACAAACTGTGAAAACTCCTGCTCTTCTTTTATGTGTCTGCTTGACCTCTTTCAGTAGAAATACAGACCTCACAGGAATTTTAAGTTGGAATAATTTTCCAAGAACATCAGATGTGGCACTGTGCATCAGAGGAGACACTGAACAGATTTTGAATGAAAGACCAATTTTAAAGGAATTGGTTATGCAATACTTTTATTCTTATTATTTGATGAAGTATATTATCAGTAATATTACAGACATGATGATGATAGAAAATACTCTTTGCTCTTAAGATACTTGTTTTCATTCTTTTAAGTATGTCTGAAACCAAGCAATCAGTAAAAGTATGATTTTTATTCTTTCTAATATGAACAGATTAATTGACTTTGACTTAATATTTCCTCATGATAGACACACAATGTGTGTGACTGTAGTTTTGGGGACTTTTTTGTGTATTGTCAGGTAGCAGAGAAATAATTTTGAAATGAAAGAAGTTAGGCTAGACTCACTATAGAGTGATACAACCTGAAAATTGCTTTGTATTTTGTTTATATCTGTAGAATTAAATATTAAGATATTAAGGGAAGTAAGTTTTGATAAGAGAAGGGTGGAAGAAATAAATGTTTCAATTCAGGTCTCCATATGTTCAAATGTTCTTGTGTATATATTATATGTATGGATTGTAGATGTACATGTATATACCTAAACAGGTGTATGTATAGACTTGGAACACAGGCATGTCCGGTTTATCTCGGCTGTTTGAGGGGCCTGAAAAGGCCCGGGGTGGCCTTGGGGCAGCCCGCGTATCGAAGGACGAGAAGAGGCTTCAGTTCTTCTTTCTGGTTTTATGTTTATTAATTGTTTATCTAAAAGATGTTCTTTCAGCCGAACAAAGATCTGCTCAGCAGTCAGCCATGGGCACACTGTCTGTCCTCCCGGGCAGCCACGTATCTTTATACCCTTTGTTACGTGTACAATATTTATCATTTTTCCCCAATACCATCTCTTCTTATAACTCGGTGTACTCTCAATAATAACCAATCCAAAGGTGCCACCGTGGCCAAAGAAGATGGAGGAGAAGAGGAAGAAGAAGGAGGACAGGACACACCCCAATTCCTCCATCTTACTCCTCTAAACCCCCCTGTACATAAATCTTAGACCTTGTGTCTCACCCTCTAATTAGCTAATCCCTTCACCATTCACCCGGTGAAGCCCTCATCCTTGTCGTCTCCTGTGTAGGGTTAAAGTCCAGCTACCAGACACTTCTGGCAACATTCCAGGACTCCCGAGCCCCCCAAGGTGGTCTCGGAGGCTCAGCATCTCAGGACTGAAATCTTGAGATCCGACATCTCCCCCTTCTGTTTGCACCAAGAGACCCTCTTTTACAATCCGATTCATGGCATCTGGGACGACATGGATGAGGACTAGGAGAAATATTACAACATAAAATCCTAAACTATTAACATAAAATCCTACCCTTAAAATTCTTCTCCAAATGGGAGAAATGTCAAAGAAATCTACCCTTAAAATTCCTCTCCAAATGGGAGAAATGTCAAAGAAATCTACCAGCTGATCAATATATGATCCTTTGTCAGTTTTCCCTGTAATAGGTAAATTTACCCCATTGCCTATTGCAATTCAAGATCCCAAGGAGAAAACCTCCCAGTCTTTCGTTCTTATACAGAAATATTCAAGACCCCAAAGAGAAAAAACCCCCCCAGAGTCTTTCCGTTTCTCTTGTTTCTCTTCTGAGTTGTCCTTTGCAGTCTGAGTCCCGACTTTTGTCTGAGTATTCGTTTCTTCTTATATCTTGTTGAGGAAAATCGCTGCATAGTTGCAGACTCGTTACGAAATGATGCTGTAGCTCTGCTGAACCGATCCGGCATGTCGTGCACTCAGGGGTTACCTGGTTTTTGATTCAACTGACAATAGGGTTAGAACACACAAGCTTCCCCAGGAGGGGAGAGGCTTGGACTCCACGAGGGTTTTTACCAAAGGCACCAAGTCTGGAGAGGGCCCCTCCTCGCCTGAGACGTCACCGGGGGTCTGGCCCGCCCCCGCCCGCGCTCTATACTCTGCGCATGCGTGCTTTCCGAGCCGCTCTCTGTCTCTCCCGAGGTAATTTTTCCCTCTCCCTTTTTGTTCCGCCTCTGAATTTTCCCCCCTCGGTCTGCCCCTGACTCTGTCTCCTCCTCCTCCGACGCTGTGTGTGTGTGGCCCTTTGTCGGTGTGTGCGGCCGCCCCCGCCGGCACCCGCGCCCGCCGCGACTCGCTCCGGGTTTTTTGCGTCACAACCGCGCGCCTCCTGCGTCTCACGGCAGCCTTTCTGGGATTGCGCAATTTCCCCTGATTTCGCTGCATGGGTCAGACGCCCTGGCGTTGGTTTGTGATTCTGCCCCGGGTTCTTGCGAGTTTTGCCCACCGCGCGCGTTTCTGCTACCTTGCCGGCCCCCGGGGCCGCTGCACCCCCCGGCCCTGAGCTTAGCAAAGCCGTATCTGAACACGCGTCTTTTGTTTTTTCTTCAGCCGCGCTCCCCGCCTGCTCCGCCGCTGCCTGGCTGCCGCGAGAAAGCGCCTCCCCCGATCCCTTTTTCTCCCCCCCCTGCTCCCCCTCTGCTCCTGAGTCCTCCATGCTCTCTGGGCTTTTTGGACGCTTTTGGGAGTTTCCCAGGGTTTCTGGGTTTTGGGACCGGGTGTTTTAATAATATTTCTCGCTCTCTTTCTTCGAGAGCCTTTCCCCCTGGCTTCTTAAGGCCAGAGCTAATCTTTTCCGGAGTCTTGCTCCCCCCTCTTTTGAGGGCCCCCCCCCGGACGTCTGCTGCGTCTCGGGGTCTTCCTTCCTGGCCTTTTAAGGCCAGAGCTAATTTTTTTTTGTGTATGTTTGTGTCACACCTTATAAGGCGGACAAAATTTCCCGTTGTTCCTGGGAAGGTGTGCCCCCCATGTTCTTATTTTCAGGCTTTCTTACCAAATCTGTTGTTCAGAGCAGTCTGGACGTCTCGGTCTCTGTCCAGCAGATCACGAGAGGTGGTCCCAGGGCGCCTTCTGGTTCCAGTCCGGGCTGTTCTGCTACGAATTGTCTTCGGCAGAAACTGAGAGGTGGATTCCTCAGTGACTGCTGTTTTTTTGCAGTCTCTGTTGGCTTTTTGTTTTCTTCTTCTCTCTGATCTTCAGGGCTTTGAAGGTGGTGGTGGTGCCCAGCCAGGGACCGCCAAATGTCCGGTTTATCTCGGCTGTTTGAGGGGCCTGAAAAGGCCCGGGGTGGCCTTGGGGCAGCCCGCGTATCGAAGGACGAGAAGAGGCTTCAGTTCTTCTTTCTGGTTTTATGTTTATTAATTGTTTATCTAAAAGATGTTCTTTCAGCCGAACAAAGATCTGCTCAGCAGTCAGCCATGGGCACACTGTCTGTCCTCCCGGGCAGCCACGTATCTTTATACCCTTTGTTACGTGTACAATATTTATCATTTTTCCCCAATACCATCTATTCTCATTGCTGGGTGCACTCTCAGTAATAACCAATCCAAGAGTGCCACCATGGCCAAAGAAGATGGAGGAGAAGAGGAAGAAGAAGAAGGACAGGACACACCCCAATTCCTCCATCTTACTCCTCTAAACCCCCCTGTACATAAATCCTAAACCTTGTGTCTCACCCTCTAATTAACTAATCTTTTCACCATTCACCCGGTGAAGCCCTCATCCTTGTCGTCTCCTGTGTAGGGTTAAAGTCCAGCTACCAGACACTTTTGGCAACATTCCAGGACTCCCGAGCCCCCCAAGGTGGTCTCGGAGGCTCAGCATCTCAGGACTGAAATCTTGAGATCCAACACAGGCATATAAAACTGTTTTTTTTCATTGTAAGATGATAGTCAAGTAATGATGATACTTGTCCTCTTTTGAATCATTTGAATAAGTCATTGCTCTCACTGCCATTTATTTGGTTAAGTACAAAATATCAGATGGTTTTATTTTCCTAGGAGTTTAAAGCTGCTTACATTTTGTTCTACTTATTCAGTAATCTTTCTAGTAAGCTACAATCCCATTTTGAAATTTGCTATTTAGTGCAGCGAGCTGTGTGATGCAATGCTGTGTAATGAGGACAAAAATTAGTCCATTCAGCAATTCTTAAATTCCCCAGAGTCACTTTTTGATACCAGTGAAATTAAACTGACATGTTTTCAGGGAGATGTTTTAAATATTTTATGCCCATGTATAATACAAAGTTTATCATTATGGAAAAGAGTTCTTTTAGTTTTCATTACAGCTTGTTATTCTCTCTTGGTTCTCACTTCTAGAGTCCTCTTTATCTAGATAGGTGCCCCACAAACCCAGGTACAGAGAGGAAGTTTGGATGGCTCTGTTACTCTGTTCATAGTTCAGATCAGCGGTTTATACTTCACATGTGGGGGAGCAGAGAACACAGTGGCTAGGCAGTAAATGGCAGAAACTTTAATCCTGCTTTAGATTTTCCCTTGTAACCAGTGTGATGTTTTATAGACTCAAACAGGTCATTCTTGGTTTCTGACATTTCTGTTCATGATAGGAATATTCTGTGTTAATTTCCTGGTTCCATACTAGTGTCAGACAAAAAAAAAGAAAAAAAGCCATAAGCTTAATATAAATAAAAATACTTTTTAAAAATGTGATACACTATGCCTTTTGCATACAAAATATGCAATTCATTTAGCTTAAGTATCTAAATGTGCAAGTAATGAAAACCTTTCTACTCATCAGCATGTCTCAGACTTTGGCTTGCTGTTATTAATATGCCTAACTACTGCCATAAATCCAAAATTCTCCAGAATTCTTGAGAGGTGTGGATAGCTGATGCTGTTAAGTGATAAAATATTCATGTATGATTTTGAACATATTTGGAATTAAAATATTAAAAGAAAATATGGCTACTGAGTTGGAATGTACAAGATATCTGAAGGATTTTTACAGAAACTAGAATTCAGAGACTAGATTCAACTGTTGAACTAAATATAACCTAATGGTAATTATAATTAAGTTAGTAATAGTTGAATTCATACTGGCTTATCTGTTAGATTTGTACTTTAAGGAAGTTATCACTTTGTTGACATAGATGAGCTACAAAAGTATATTCACTATGTTGTAGTAAGGAATCTCTCTTGCAGATCTTTTCTTATTCATGATTTTAAGATATAGGCTTTTCTGTCTGTCTAAAAGACATTTTCACCCACGCTGTCACCAACTCACGTCTTTATTACTGCATTGTCCTTTTCTTTGTCATTGACAAATGCATTTTTGCTCCAATTATATTCACCCAGACTGCAAAGAAGCTGTAAAGATAATTTTTCAGTCCATCATTTTTTCTTGCTTTCTTGCTCTGCATCTCCCTTAGCTCCCTCTTTTTTAGAGCACCAAGGAAAACTTAGACACTTTCTCTTTTGAGGCCTTTAATGGACTAACACTGACACCTTACATGGCACCTGAGATTCAGCAGTGAGATGCTGACTGCAGTCTATCAGCCCGTGATGACAGCTCCATCACCCAGCTGCACTCACAAGAAAGAGCAGTGCTGTCTCCCACTTTGCCGCCCTACTTAAATGGAGCACCTAATGCAGATATTCAGCTACTTTGCTCTAAGCCATGCTAAGTTCTGGTTTTTTGCTATGCCCAGAATAGATTTGACAGTTTGGCTTGAGTTTGTTAGTAGCACTTAGAGTCACATTGATGAGTTTTGTGTTGTTTCTTTTTATTTTTCTGTGAATTTACTGTCTCTTGCTTTGTGCTTGAGCCATAAAATCTTCAGAATAGTGACTGTGCTTTATTCTTGTTTATATCACATTTTAAGTAATGATTATTCAATTATTATTTTGTATATAGGAAGTAAGTTTTATTGACTTGTTTACCAAAATGAATGCACACACAAATGTATGTCTTATTAGAAATTCGATAAATGCTGAATAACAAGATACTTAGAAGACAAATTAATGTCTGCTGCCTATATAAGTAATGGGATTTATTTTAAAAAGTTTTATATTAATATCTTTCCTAGAAATTATCTACTGTTAAAACATGTCAGATATCAGAAATGTAATTTTGTACTATCTTTTTACACTTAACCACAGTAATATAGACTTCATTAGTCTTTTGTGATCTTTACATAGTTTATGATGCAGATTTTTAGATTTTACTTTTTCTGCCTGAAAGTATCGGAGTGCTTACTTCATATCATATGAGGTGTAGCTAATAAATCTATTTTAATTTAGCTTTCTGGTATGTATTGTGCTAAAATTTTAATTTCCATTGCTCCTGCAGTAAAAAGAAATATTTTTCAATTAAAGAAAAAAAAATTATGTTTCTGAAAGGATTAGTTTTTTGAACAGAGGAATGTTTGCCCTCCTTCTCTCTAAGCTCTATGATTAGACGATTTTGTGCCCTCATTCTTCTGGGTATGGAAGCTAATAGGGTCTTTTTGGTGGATGTTCCAAAACTTGTAAAGAACTAAAAATTGTGAACATGAAAATCTTCCTAACTGTAAAGAGCCTGACTACTACCACTGCTGTGATTTAATTCCCTGCTGAGAGCACTTTTGGAAGATGTTCAGCATATTGTACTGTGTTTCAAGAAACTGGACGCTCTGCTGCTTTAGACTTCGAAAGTCATAGCTGGCAACCGAACGTGAGATCAGTTCTGAATCTCTGAGTACTGGCAGCAGGCAGCTGGGATTCAACACTCTTGGATCATTCATGTTCAGAAGAGCCAATTTGCAATAATAACATTGCTGACTTCATTTTTGCACGCAGGGCTTAATGAACAGAGAATGATGTGAGTGGTAATAGTTTAACTGCTCTGTTATCAACCCTACTCAACTTTGTCAAAAGCTTCTGCATATTTTTTCTGTCATGAATATCTTGACTTGGCCTCCACATGTGAGGGTATTGCAAATTAAACAGAATGCTGCAAAGATGTTTTAACATTCAGTCAGAAGAACAGGTTTTATCCCACAGCAATTATTATTGCAAAATTTTAATATTGAACTGAACTGTAACAGATAGACTGTAGGTCATCCCTCTTTTAATACTGGTACTTGTCTAGTACTAGGAGGAGAACTTGCCCTCTGTCTGGAAAACTACTGGAAGATTCTGACCAGTTTAAATAGTACACTAAAAATGGCTTAAGAAGCATGAAAAAGAAAAAAAAATTGTAACTTCAACCTTACTTATCTCTTGCTATATGGCTTTCCATTTTCTTTTGATTATAATGTAGGCCTATTTTTCCTAAGTTATACATTGTTTTTCCTCAAAGTTTGGCTTCAAATGTGCAAAGCAGTTTAAAAAAAACAAGCAAACAAACCAACCCCAGTGTTGATTTATATCTTATATAGCTAGGAATGTGTGTATTTTCACTCCTAAATTTACCTCTTTTTCTTTGTTTTGCTTGAGTTTCTGGGCCAAGAGCCTATAGGAATAATATATTATCATGCCTGGCATGTTAAAAGTAATATTTAATATACTACCAGTAGTACATGTAAATTTTGTAATATCTGAATTTGAAATCTGCCCCTGTTTCTGTTGCCCTTTTTCCATCTAGCTCTCTCCCAGAAGTCCTCCTTCCTCCTCAAGATATTTGGAACACTGGCACATAGTAAAATTACTAGCTATAGTACAATGATTTTGAATTACAAGTAGCTTAAATATATGTGTTTGCTACTGAAACTCAGAAGTTATTCTGTGATATGATGTATTCTAATATTATCAGACAAATCGCAGCAGTCAGTGAGACTAAGCCCTGCTCTCCAAAGCGCTTGAGGAAAAACAGGAGTCCTTGAATACCTAATGACTGCAGCCATGACTTATCTTGGGAAATCTGTACAGTTGGTTTTTTTTGTTGTTTTGTTTTGGTTTTTTTTCCCACTGAAATAGGTTGGTCAAAATAGGAAGAATTTTCAAAATCCCTGCTGAAGGAGACCAGTTCCACAGGGCCAGCAGACTCTATCAGTAGAAATTTTATTTGGGATGCAGCATGAATAGTGGAAAACTGAAACCATGCTTATAAGGAACAGGACAAGGATCTTCAGCATTTGATATTAAGTAGAATAATATTTTAATTTTTTAAAAGATTTTTATACTTTATAAATATTTCTAATTGTAATCTTTGTTACAGTTCGAGTAACAAAGATTACTAAATCTTTATGTTGAGATTACTCAACAAGTGTTGAGATTTAGTAACTTAATTTTTAGCCTCACCTGTTTTAAGTATAATTCCAAGGCACATGGCTTTTATGAAGTCACTTATTTCCCAGGAGTTTAAAAAATCTGAAAACCAAGGTACTGGGAGATAGTAATAAGTGCCTTCTTTCCTAGCACACCAGTTGAGAGGATCTAAAAGGGAATGAGGTACCTCACTGTGAAAGCTGCAGTGGCTCTTTCTAGAGGAAATGTGTAAGATGTAAGAAGAGTACAGAGAATGGTTTTGAAGTGATGGCCAGCTACTTTTTCTTGAAAGTAAATGGGGAGCATGCTTAAACAGCCAAGGTCTTAAGAACTTATGTCTCTTGCCAGAGCAGTTTGGAGATATATTTTGACTCATTGCACACAAGTGTCAGTTTGTCATACTTTCACATTTGCCAACTATTTAAAAAAAAAACAAACCAAAAGGGATATAATAATTTATAGTCCTGAATAGTCTGTATTTTCTTCTATGTAAAGGTTCACACCATTTGAAAAATTGCATTTCATCAGGTTTTGTTCTACAGTTAGTTTCAAATTAAGTTATTTGAATAGTTTGCTTTTCTGATAGTCAGGGGATGCAATTTTAGATAATGCATCAAATTAAAAAGTTCAAATGTGAGCACTGAAAGTGCAGATTTGTGCTTGAATTTCGTGTGTGACATACTGCAATTCATTAACTTCTAACCCTTCTTTCATACAGAGCAAAATCTTTAACAATAGATGTAGTGTATTTGAGAGCTCAGTTCATTATACCGTATATTAGTATGACAGAGTTCTTACTCTAGTGTTTGTCTGTGTTCTTCAAAAAAACCCTAAGCAACTTTATGACAAAGTCAGCAGTTATTTCTATTTTCTAAATCAATTGTGTGATATTAGGTAATGTCTTCCTTATTTTTCAAATATTAATTTGTTAAGTAACAAAGATGCTAACCAGCTGCATAGTTCAGTACAAATATTATATGAAGATATGATTCGTGTTTCAGAGACCAGTTAGATTGAAAATGTGTTACAGTATGTACTTTGGCTTAAGGTTTAGTGAAATAAAGTGAATCCCCTAACTCAGATCTAAATTAGAAATAAAGTCACTTTTAAATTACATTTGTAGTCAGTGGAAAGACATGTATGAGTTAGTCACTTCTGATCTCACCCTATCCTGTGCAAATATTTATGTCACTGTATTATTTATGAAGGAATATGGCATTGACAGAAATTAGAATTCATCTGTCAAATCCTACATTTAATGGTCTGAATATTAAATACTCTGTGAAGATTTGCTTGAAGATGTGAATGTCTCTTTGCAAGCCCAAATGTTATTTTCTGTACTGCTCGATAGAGGGAAAGACTATTGAACATAATTGCTCTAAAACTTGCTGTTGTGTGGAGAAGAACTGTAGGACACAGTGTTTATACAATTCATATTGCTTGGAAGATCCCTTTACATTCTGTATATTTTCATGGAAGAAGTATCTGTTTCTTTAGCAGGCATTCCTTCTTCAGACAGAATTACTTGACTCTTAGAGACACCTGAGCCCTTGCCTTTGTGTGCACCTCTATTCTTATTATTTGAATTTAAGGATTTTAGTGTTACAGATTTGAATATGATTTGGGCTTTTTTTGTGGGAAATGCATTCTTGTGATTATAATAGGAAAATAACTTCTTGTTTAGTAATGGATTCTACTTTTTACTGTCACTGAGTGAGCTCTAGAATGAATTTTTACTTTATTTTATAGTTATTCTGTAAAATCATACTATATTTTCTGTATATTCTTGCCAATAATTGTTTTAATGTATTTTATTGATTGGGTTTAAACCTTTCCATTACTACCCATTTTGCATAGTGACTGATTAGCCGAGCAACCTAAAAAAGAGTGTTACCAACATATCACTTGGTCCCTGACTATCTGCCAGTCTCTTCAGAATCAGAGTTTCTTGAAGAAGAAAATGTAAAGGATTACAACAAATAGGAGACATGGAGATTTTCCTGGATGTAGAACTTCAGAGATCATTGCAGTTACAATGGCATAGCAATAAATTCTGTCTCGAACTCAGGGTACCATGAAAGCTCTAGGATCTCAGTTCTTTAATCTTGTGAAGCTGAATACATAGTGTCTTCAAAGCTCTGCAATTTACCAAAATCTTTATTTCATTTTGCTCCCTGAAAATTGCATATTTTGAATGTGATTAGACTGATCCCATTAACCTTATAATGTAATTGGTCAGCTTTTTCTGTTTTCCCCAGGAATTAATTCTCAATTTTTAATGGAAACTGCTTAGTGAAATTTGTGCTAGATTAAATGCTTTTTTCTTTATTGTTTTTGTTAATGCTACAATGTTTTTAATTGTAGCATGATGTTAATATGTCTTTATGTCTCTTATGAGATTGTTTTTCTTGAAGGTTGTCCTTGCAGAATTAACTGCCACCTAATAAAAAGGCCTAGATGTACAAGAAGAATGAACAGCAAATGCAGCTTTTAGAGTGATTGAGACTGGTCTGGACAGAATGTAGTGCAATCATTGCTATTTTAAGGGAGGTTTTTTTATGAACAGTGTTACAGAAGCCAGTGTTTGGATTCAGATATTCTGATGGGGTCATAAAGCATTCATGCATGAGCTATGTAAGGATGGATAAGCTGAGCTGAAGAGCAGCACTTGGAGTTTCACACGTGCTTGCCTGCATTAAAATACATGAAGAAAATAAATATCAGATGAAATTAATTCCAGTGATTAAGAACCATTACAAGTTTCAGATATAGTCACGCAGAACCATATTTCAGTGATTATAGAATTATACAGCCATGTTTTTCCAAATGAAAGATTTAGCTGTTAATTACATGAGAACAGCTTATTTACATTGAGACTTTAACAAGAGTTTCTATTTTTCTTTGATCCAAAGAGTTCTTTAGTTTTGTGTGTTCTTTGCATCTTCAGGAATACTGTGGTTTGGATTTTCGACTGTGGATTTACTGTGCAAGTACTTGAACAGTACTTGGACATTGCAAGATCAGAAAATTATTTTATAATGCTGTGTGTAATGTGGATTATGTATTTTATTTTTGTTTTTTTTTTTTTCTTTAAATAGACCTGTAATGTAGTCTTACAACTGATGGCACCCATATGGTTTTCATGTATTTCTTCACATTATCAGAGTATTGCACAGGGTGAGGATAGGTTTTTTTTAGGAGAAAAAAACCCAAACAAATAAACTGTCCAAAACCTTAGTACCATTTTTTTTTCTATGATACAGAGGAACCACAGTTTTGTTATTTAATTGCAGAAGATAGAGGTTGAAAAGCTGTTCAGAAGGACACTTATCATTAATTCTTCTAATGTGCAAAGAGCACAGTGAATTCAAAAGTGTAATGTTATCCTAGAATTCATAAATCTGTAGGTTAAAATGAAGTTGGAAGGAAACTTTTTTCTCTTTAAAAGACTATTATATATGAAGAGGGAAAATATCTGTTTAGGGACAGAGGACTCTTGACAGTTTCTAACAGATCTGGCCTTTTTTCAGTAAGTTTATATAAATAACTTTTTCTAAATCTTTATGGCTTTGGCACAATTTTCTAATAACCTTTAGGTTAAGTGATTGTGATTACATCTAAAAATCACATTGCACATGTCATAATTGAAACAGGATTCTATTTTGATTATTCAAGAGAAAAAGAATATGGTTACAAGTATTCACACAGAATGAATGGGCAATGAATATTGCTGGGCTAATAACCCTTTGGGAAGGATGCAAGAATACAGATTGATTTTTGTTCTCTTATCCATAAAGTAGTTTCTTGATAACCCTCTAGGTCTTTGGATGGCTTTAAGTGAATCAGAATAATAATTTGGTTTTTGCTTCAGTTGAGTTATTTGACAAATTGAATTCACCATTTTTAGTAAATGCTGCTGTTGAAGAGTTAAATGAATCACAGAGCTAAAAAAAAGGCATAGCATTTTGAATATTTTGAGTAGGCTCTCAGGGATCCAGAGGCACGTTGCTGCTACATAAATACAATCATACCTCTTTTCAAAGCATATTCACTAGGGCACACTGAGAATCAATAGAATATAAGTTCAGTAAATAGGCTTCAAAACAAAAAGTGTTTTGCAAATATGCAGAGCAATTCAAATATAATTTGCAGAACATTTTACCAGGATGCAAAGGTTTTAGTCTTTCTGTTTTATAGTTAAGACTTACATGTATCATTGTTAATACTGCATAAAATTCTGACAGAAAATCATATGGAAAAACTGAGCTGAGGCTTTTGCATCCATATTCTGGTGTTTTAAAAAGTGCTGTTTTGTTCTGGACATGCTCTTCTTAGCCAGTCTTAGGTACCAAAACCAGAGAAGGCATTCTACCAATAGAAAATAAAATTATCACCAGAAATTTTCAGTCTGGCAAAGCATCAAATGTACTGGATGTCCCTTTATGTTAAAAAAACAAGCAAATGAGGAAAGAAGCCCCCACAAGCCCAGCCAAAACCATCCAAACCAGAAGAAGCTGTCTATGCTATCTGGTAAAAAACCAGCTGTGCTTTTTCATGGGCTCATTTATATACATTCCAGCTATGATTTGTGCATTGGAACAGCACATAATGTGTAACTTTCCATGATGTTTAAATTTTCACCTGATAGAATAGTACACTTCTGGGCACTGGAGGGGATTTTTTTGTTTCTTCTAAATTCCATTGGATGTTCTTGTCAGTCCAGATTTCATTTTTGCTGCATTACAGTTATGCTGTATCTTGAATGGTTTAATCATAATTACTTTTTCTTTCTCATACAAAACATTAGGTTAGTCTTAATTGCAGAATTAGCATGTTTTATCTTCAGTTAAGTTGCCTGTCTTAACAATTTGAGCCTTAGGATAAAAATAGCTACATAATAGTGGATATTTGCTGTAGAAAAGCAATGCCAGGCTGTCAAGTGTGTCAACAAATTATACTGAAGCTAATTCAGCTAAAATTGCTGTGGTGAAGATCAACAGAATTAAGAAAGTTGACCAAAACAAAAATGATTGATGCTGGAAACATAATTGGAAGGTGGTTTAACATTTAGTTTATATAATGCCCATTTCTACAGTCTTAGTGGGGAGAGAATTAGAAACAGAATAAATTTAGATTTTACTTACAGAAAGATGAAAATATCTAAAAATATTTTAAGTAATTAAATGAATATCATAAAATTGAAAAAAAAATTTGAAAATTCAGAACAACCAAAGTTCAGGTATTCAGCAAAAGAAACTCAGTACTCAAAATTATACTCCAGTGGAATGATTGAGCTTATTTGAAGATTTGATCAAAGAAATTAGAAATTAAAAGGTGGATTTTTGATTGGAGGTTGCAGGTGATGAATAGACAGTATTTCTATAATGGTTTCCAAATCTGACTTTTCAGATAAAATCTTGTCAGTAAGCCAGGGGATTTTCTTGCTGTTTGGGTTCCCAGGAATTTTGTTCAGGTTATTTGTTATAGTGGGCAAGTAGAATTGGTGAAGATGCACTACTATAAACCTAGAAAAATCCAAACCACAATATTCCTGAAGACATAAAGAACACACACAGCTAAAGAAGGACTCTTTGGATCAAAGAAAAACAAAAACTCTTGTTAAAGTCTCAGTGTAAATAAGCTGTTCTCATGTAATTAAACAGCTAAATTTTCATTTGGCAAGACGTGGCTGTTTGTATAATCATTGAAGTAGGGTTCTGTGTGACTGTATCTGTAACTGGGAATGGTTCTTAATCACTGGAATTAATTTCACCTGATATTCAGATTGTGTATTTTAATACAGGTAAGGAACTGATGTTTCCTCTTGACGTGTAGTTCATCATCTGCTCTGGCTCTGGCCATAGTGAAGTCTCCCATCATGAAGAGGTGTGATAACAGCACAAGTGTAATGTAGGAACAGCATGATTGAACTGCATGAGTCAGCAGTGAACTGTTGGGGCTTTCCAAATCCATACTGCAATTTTGCTATCTCAACACAGTGTTGGAAAATAAATGGGGTAGCTTTAGGCATGGAATGGTTCCAGTCACCATAAGTAGTCTGACTTTGTGCTTTGCTGGGGCTGCAAGGATGTTATTTCATACTTCAGTCCTGTTTCAGTCTTGCTGAGTGTGTTATCATTTCCCTTGTGGCAACATGATCACTCACCAATAAGCAATACACTCTAGGTCATGCATGTGGAACTGCAATGAAATAATTTGCCATTTTATTACCTTTATTTACGTTTACTTTTCAGAAAGAAATTACAATTGTTTTGGATATTTTTAGCTATTTGGATAGTTTTGGATATTTATTTTTGCCTTCATGTAGATTTTGAATACTCAGCAGTTTTTGTTAATATATCTACACAGGTATCAGAGCTCTTCCAATTGATGGGCTTATTCATTTTTCAGTAGGCTAACTAAAGCTTTTCCTAATTTTCAGGAAGACTGTAAATAGTGAAACTCCAACATATCAGAGGATAATGTTGTAATGAGTGGTTTTCTAGTGACCACAGCGTGTCCAGCTAACAATAGTAATGAGTTACTAATATTGTCTGCAAAAAGAGTTAGAAGTTAATTTTTCTTTATGGATTTTAATGGAAATCTTGTAACATGCAGGTGCTTCCTTTATGTGTGGCAATTTTTATCTATCTCAGAAGGCACAGTGGGAAGAAAATACTGTGATCAGGAAGATAATAAAGATACAGTTTTGATTACTAGTATTTAATTCTTTACTCATTATCTCTAATAATTATTTGTTCATATTTACTTAGCCAGTTTTCTTACTATCAGTTAAGAAGAACAAATGAAACATTTTTTCCCCCATGTCATTCTTAACAGCTTCATTTCTATCTTTAATTCTGAAAAATGAATCTACGTTGATGATGCAAAAGTGCAACATAATAATTTGGTCTACTTTATTCTGTGGTCTGCTTTATTCTGTACACTTAAATAGCATTTAACAGAATCAACAAAAATATAATACAATGTCCTAAATACTTTTTTTGTTAGTCATCTTCACGAGGAGGCTTCTTTAGTGGGAGTCAGTATGAGGCTATTCAGCATTTCCACTAACAAAATAGCTGATAATAGAAATCTGAAGATGACACAGGTTCACCATTCTGACAAAGTGAGGAGCACAGAGCAGTTGCATAAACAAATCTTGAATCACTTGCTCAGTTGAACTCTTCAGGTGAGCTGTATTTTGATACAGTCAAATGAAAAAAATCTGCAAATAAAGTAAATTAGAATAGGTCATACCTCTGGAGTGTGAGACTGTGCCCTGTGACATGTGGCTTCAAAAGGATGGGTGATGCCACCATCTCTCCTAATGAGATCCCAGAATGTTGCTGTGGCACACGGGAGTGGTTGGATCCTTGAATTAATGAACCTAAGAGCTTGTTTTGCCTTTTGGTGGTTTTCTTTCTTTGTCAATACTGCATCCAGTTCTCATAGAGAGGGCTCAGAGAGCATGACTGAAGTATTTGACATACTTAATTTGTCAAAAAGAAAACCAAGAGGTGAATTGATTCATATATGAGAAATTTGATATAGAAAAAAAACCTATAAGACATTAACTACTAATGAATTTCTATAACTCTTTTCCTGAAATTAAAAAAAAAAACAACCACTAACCATATGTTTAGGTTTAGTTCCTATTATCCACACAGGAGGTCAGACCAGGATAAGTAATGGTCTCATCTATGACTCTAGGAACCAGCCCCAAATTTATGCTGTGTACCTGTCAAGTAATACTCCCACTGACATACATGGTTGCTAGCATGTGTAGGTACAAAAAGCATCTGAAGCTCTCACTGTTGTTGAAACAGTTAGATAAGAACTGGCCTTAGAATATAATTTTGAATCGTCAGTAATGTATATTAAAACATGTCTAATGTTTTTGTCTACAAATACCTTCTAAACATTTTGGACTCTAGAAATTTTTAGTTATCTTTACCAACTGAGAGCACACAATGTTAGAACTACATTGCAGTGGTAAATATGTCTAAAATTGTGAGTCTCTGCAAAGCCTAGCTGCAGAGGAAAAGCACTATTTTGGATATAAAAAGCTTCAATAATTGTTGACTAATCACTGTTTTTTTCCTTATTGCTTTTAATATTTGTTCCTGTAGCCAGCAACATTATTTAACTCTAGAAGCAAGTTGATTTTGTTCTGCCTCTAAATTGTGTCCTTCCTTGTCCTGGAAGGCAACACGAAGAAAAAAGAAATATCTGTATATTTTCTGTTCAGTCCTCTATGCCTCTAGGGATGCTGGCACTAAACTCCTTAGGGATTGAGCAGTGTGGTTTGGAGGCTGGGATGCAGAACTGGGGTCCCCTTCATCTGCACATGTTGGCAAGAGTTGTGTTTGGTCTGATTCCTGCTGCAGGAAAGGAAAGATGTGATGCTGGGTGTGTATAATCTGAAGGGATTTCCAGTAAACCTGCTTTATGGCTTCTACTTCAGAGTGCTGCTGTTACTGTCCAAGTTTTAAATCAAATCTTCCGCAGAATGAAAATCTGATTTTACTGTTCTGTAAGTTTCTAGAAAAAGCAATTTCTGATTCCTGTATCCTATATTTCTCTCACCAACCAATTTTTTAAAATTTATTTTCAGTAAATACCACAAAGGGATGTCTGCATTTTCACCATTTCAATATAAAAAGGGTTTCTCTTGAACAGAGGAAGAGCTCCTGTTCATCCTGAGCAATTTAAGTGACCTGCTAAACTAAATGCACTGGCAGGACTTCCATTTAGTTAGTAATTCACAGCTGTCACTGGAGACATCTCTCTACAAAGAAAACTGTTTTCTTTCCATGTTTATTTGTTCAGCAGAACCTGCTGCATAACAATGTCAATTATTGGCCTTATCAGTGTGTAACCCTGGAGAAGACTAAAATCACAGGAGCCTGTACACTTGACAACCAAACTCAATCAAAACTACTGATAAGAGAACAAAGAGAAACCAGAAGCTTTTGGAGTATGAGCTTAGTAATAGGATGAAGTCACATATGCTTTTCTTTGAGACAAGAAGATGGAGGAGGATTAATTTTCTTTCTTTCAATTTTCTGTTCTCTCCTATGGTTTCCTAAATGCTAGTGCATGTAGATTTTGCTGTCTTACAACAAAATTGTCTCTTTGCAACTGCAAGACAGTAAAAATAACAAGAATTGAAATGCTTATTGTTTTTTCATCCTCATAAACAAATCAGAATTAGATTTTTTCCAGAAATGTCATTATGACAGATTTACTGTTGTAGCCTCCTGGTTAGATCTTTCAGCTGCCTTAAAGAGTAAAATCTTTGCACAACTTCTTTGCTCTCTGTAGTGTTTTTTGCATTAGACATCCCTTTTCAAATATATGAAAAGCTCTCATTTATCCCATCTTAATTTGTTTTCTTCACAGTAGCATTTGCTTGCTGTTAGCTGAATGAATAGCAATGGCTCCATCCAGTCCTCGAGAGCTGCTTCACTAAAGCTTTGTGTTAATTTATTTTCCTTGCAGTTCTCACACATCTTGCTTAGGCACTGATCCCCATAGGTCAGCAGGTTAAAAAGGGGCATCTGAAAACCTTAATAGCTGTTGTTCTCTACCACATCCTTTCTTAAATATTGCCACCCCTGAGAAAAGATGACAGAGCAGGGCACGGAGCTGCTGTGGCAGTGCCAGCTCGCAGGCAAGCCCATTAAAGCAGCCCAAAATTGCCAGCAGCAATGCACCTCTGAAAGTTGTATTTCATGTAGTTGATGCCTTTATTCTCTTCTGTGAGAAAAGGTCACATTTTCCAAGCTGTGCTATAGTGTCCTTTCTAGGAGATTATTGTGATAAATACAGGAATTGCTCCTCTCATCTGCCTGCTAAAGAAGCAGAAACAGATGAGAGATGCGTTACTGTTGGTGACCAGCCCATCAAACACGTTATACTACACAATGCATCACTGAAATGTTTGTCCATTAGAGCTGTTAGAATGGTTTTTTGCCAGACCCTGAAACACTTTTTGGTCATGTTTATTTATTTAAACAAAATGACATTTTATTCTCAAGGTATGGTTTTGTAAAAGAAATAATGTTGTCACAAATCCAGTTATCCAAAGAGAATGAATTTAGCTATAATGTTGGCCTTAAACCTATTTGGTTTATGTGTGGTTTTGATTATTTGGATAACCATTTCAGATAGATTTTTCTGGAGGCTTTTCTTTGAATCTCTGAAGGCCACAATGTTCTTCTTAATGTAATTGGAATTTTTATAAAACCAAGTGGGTATAAGAACCCAACACCTGGGAGAAATACAGCAAAATATTACTCATATTCAGTTTATGTAATACTAGTTGTCATGTGCTGAAATAATTATTATGAAAACAGTGTTTTTCCCTCCATTTTGATTCTGGTTTTAGTAATATTTCTCCTTACATAGTGGGAAATTAAGGGTTTTGACCTATTTGATCTTTGATGACCATTCTAGAGCTGCTGTGCAACTGATGGCTTTCAGAGTTCCTTGGCCAAATTGCTCTTTGGGTATTGATACCATGACAGAGGCCACTGCTTTCAGTGTGCAGATTCTTTTAAAGTTTGAGTGTAAACTTGTTTATTTCCTTATGTGTGTGGACCAGGATTACCAAGAGGTAGTCATGCCCTCAGAGTTTTTATGACTTTCATCTTGGAAATCTTAAAAATGAGCAGTCTGAAAAGATTAACCCAGCCCATTGTCACCCACTGTACTGAAAAGACATTCAGTTCTCTCATGTTTGTCTGGAGGCTGTTCTTTTGTAGATAAATAAAGAAATGTACTGGTTTTGCATTGGAGCCCTTCATTCAGCTTTTGGTTTACAAGCTGAAACTTGAGGCATTTATCATCTTATATAGAAATTTAATCTCAAATTCTGGCTGGCTGAAGTTGAGTTGTAGATATCTATTTTTATCAGCATAGTGATGTGTAAGAAAGGCAATTAAATATTATATAAAGAAAGTGTGATAGTATTTTAATTGTCTTGGAAGTCCAGGCCTTAGGATATTTGTATCTACCTTAGGGCTTCCAAGTACTCCATTTAGTGTTATTATTTTTCTGTGGTTCCAGTAATATATTCATTGTTTTTAAAAATTTCATTTCTCTGGCACTTGCATGAGAATTATTTATTTGGGTTTCATGTAATTTCTTTAGAGTTATGTTTTAACAACAGTAGACTGGGAAATGAAGAACTGACCTTAGCAGAGAGTATTAGAAGAATGTTGCTTGTTTAACCTTGTGAAGCAAACCTTGATAGAGAATATGATCATCATCTAGAATGCCTTTGGATTGCTTTATAACAGGGGTAAAGATTTAAGTAATAATGTAACTTTGGTGAAGGATCAAAAGTATATAAATTATTTCACTTTGATGTATAAATCATTAGAGAAAGCATCTTGTAGGTGAAATGTCGGGACATAAAGAGCAGCATATATTTTCTAACAAAGCTTGATAAATTTATGTTATTGTGTGGTACAGGAAGATTCATCCTGGTTTGGGATTTTTCTTGTCCCCAGAAAAACTGAAGGTGTCCTGAGCACAGCCTCAGTTATTAATTGTGTTTCTCACATGGTATTTATTGGTTTAGTATATTTTAATTCTTTAGCCTATAGTGTACAATTGTATTACATTGTGTGAATTTGAATTGATGCTTCAGTCTATTGTCTATGGATGCACTTGTGGAATTTCTCTCTGACTGAAGCATTCATGTTTTTTTTCTTAAGGCATCAAGGAATATATAGAAATTTGAGGAGATGTTGTTGTTTTTTGTACATTGGGAAAACCTGTGCAGCTTGAGTGATCCCCTGTGTTATGTTCTTGTGCCTGCGTGCTATGCTCACCAAGGAAGCTTAATTGATTTCTTAATTTGAACAGTGGCATTTTCCTCAGAGATGAAGGGATTTTCAGATTACTTCTTATTGATTTTTGTGAGGCTTTTCAAGTTAACTGGGAAATTTTCAGTTATCAGATGGGGCAGGTTGTTTCCTTTAACAGTGCTATCTTCATGAAGGTCTCTTCCACTGCCAAGTCACTGGTTCTCTGTACTGCTGTCCTTAAGTCTCTTGGAGGTGCACAAATGCTTTATGGGCTTTGTCATGGCAAGTGGGGAATGATTGTTATACAGAACAACACACCAAAATGTGGCTTCATTTGGTGGTGATTGAGCAATTAAATGGAACTGGCCTTTCAGCCCCATATTCCCATGGATACTGACAAGATTCCATTTGGGCTGTGTTTGTGACTACTTGTTTTACTTCTAAAATTACACTAATTTAAGTAGGCTCTGCACTGTGACATATTTATTGGGTGTAAAAGTTACATATCTTAGGCAATACTACTTAAGTTATATAAAACAGGTAATTTTGCATCAGTCATCCTTAATATATTTTTTCTCTAAAACTAGATGAGATTTTACTCAGAACCATTTACAGCATTTTGTCAAAACATAATCACTACTTTTGGTTAGAAATACATACAATTTTAATGCACTTTTCTCCTGTGCTTCAGTTGGTATTTTATGATTTTCTTTCCTTTATTTTTGGCTGAGCTTTTAGCTATACATACTACAGTGTTAAAATCTAAGTCATTGTAGAGAAGGAAATGAAATATGTGTGAATTTGTAGCTGTAGAATTGTCCCACTTAAAATTCCTTGCCAAATTATGGTCAGGAAAACCAAACCAAGAAGAGTGGTTAGCATATGGACTTTACGGAAAGATAGAATTGTAAATTTTCTCTTGGGATCTGCTATAGAAATATTTTGATCCTGCTTGACTACAGAAAAAAATAGATAGAATGTAGTAACTTATTGGTAAGTCATTTCAGAAATTAAATTCTGCCATAATTGCTGCAGCCTTAATTGGTACAGTACATTCTGTGTTTGGAGGGATTTTCTTTGGATGTTCTTTTTATAGAATGACCACTGGTCTTCATGACTTTTTATATTCTGGATATTTGCATCTGTTCTCCTTTATTTGTTGTGTTTTGGATGGAACTAGTGGTAAATTACATACTTGGGCTTTTTATTATTTATTTGTTATGATTTGTATTTGGTACATAAGAAGTACACATATCTCCAAATACCATCAATGTAACAGTATTTCATAAAACAATATGGAAAAAAATATAATCAGAGTGGTTCAGGACTGTTCTGTTCTGAGCTCTAGCAATTGGAACTGTCAGCTCTATTTCCTGGATACAAGTGTGAAACTTCTTGAGATACTCAGTTTCCATATGAGATATGTAAAATAGAAGTTCTGTTTTCTCTAGTTTAAATGTGAGAAAGAAACCAGGACTGGTTTTGTTTGACTGTCCATTTTGAGTTTGAATTTAAATCAGTCTTTGAGTATCATAGAATCATAGAAGGTTTTGGGATGGAAGGGACCTTAAATCCTGTGCCAATGCCTGCTTTGATTCTAACTCCTTAACCTTGTCTTACAAACTTGAGATGATCATATGTGGATAGTAAGTTCAATTGAGAAAAAGGTCTAGCATTCAAATTTGATTCTTGTCTTAGGGATGGAGATTACTTGTGGGTTTGGTTTTTATTTTATAAGACTACATATAATACCAGCTGAGATGTGGTCTTTAATGTACTTTTAAACCAATACTCTTGGAAATGAAGATGTAAATCTCTTTAGCTAAGTGAGCTGAAGCTAACCACAGCTTCTCTGACAGAGTCCTTTAGAACCACATATTTCATGATTAGTGATTAAGGTTGCTAATGACTTGTGTAAGAGATCCATACCAGATGAAACAGGACTTTAATTGCTAGTTTAGTGTGTTGAGTCCTGGAATCTTTTTCAGTAGTCATGAAAAGGAAAAGATGAAAAGGAAATGATAAAACCATCAACTTTTCATAAGCTTTCATTTTCAGGATGTTAAGGTGTGTTTCTGTGAAATTCTTATTAGGAATATGAAATTAATTATGAGAATAGCATACTTCTTTATGTTTTAATAAGATAATGGCAGATTGATCAGTTGAAATGAAGAATTAAAATGTATATTTGAACCAAAGAATATATATATTTATCTATATATATTTATACTGTATTTGAATCAAAGGATTAAAAAAATATATCCTTGTTGAGAGCCACTGTCCTTGAGATCCTGAATGTAAGCTGATAGCAGAAGAAATTAACCTTTAAAATTTTTAGATTTTTTTAAAAATATTCATTTTAAGATGCAACAAGTCTGGTTGGAATTCTGAATATAATTTTTGTAGAGAAAAAAATTATTCCTACTGTTTTGAGTTCTGTGTGCCATAGTCTGTTGATTGATATGTCATGGTGTGTAAAAACAGGTCAAAATTAAGATGTATAAGACTGATTGAAAGAATTAATATTAATTTCAAGGAATTCTTGGAGCATAATGTAAGTAATGCACAATAAAGGAATGTACAAGAAAAGATCAAATTTAGCATTGAATTTAGGAAGGTCAATGTTACAGTATTTCAGCAAATATTTGAGTTGGGGTTTTTTAACTCTTGTTTCTTTCCTCTAAATTTTCATATTTCAGGTGAAAGTTTTTGAGTGAGACTGGTTTATGACTGGCCAAGAATATGTCTCTTAAATCTTTCAGACTGTCAAGTGCAGACTTCAATGCTCCTACCACTTAGCATAGATAAACCAGTGTTGCCCCATCTTGTTCTTATCCAAGTTTAGGTTCATCCATAGTCTTTGAAGGAACCAGGAAGGCATTTTTGCATCCAGGATCCAAAAGGAACTGTTTTGTGCTACCTGAGCCATTGCTGCTGTGTGCTTTCCATGCTCAGGGAGCAGCACAGGCACTCAGCTGTACCACTGAAGGATCTGGTGTGATGGTGGTCACAGGGGTTTCAGGTGAGGGAAGAGACGAGAATGTTGACTCCATGTTCAGAAGGCTTGATTTATTATTTTATGATATATATATTACATTAAAACTACACTAAAATAATAGAAGGAAAAGTTCTCAGAAGGCTGGCGAAAAATAGAAAAGAAAGAATGATAACAAAGGCAGCTGCCTCAGACTCTGTCTGAGCCAGCTCGCTGTGATTGGCATTAATTACAAACATTCAAGATGGGCCAATCACAGATGCACCTGTTGCATTCCACAGCAGCAGATAACCATTGTTTACATTTTGTTCCTGAAGCCTCTCAGCTTCTCAGCAGGAAAAAATCCTAATGAAAGGCTTTTCATGAAAAGATGTCTGCGACAATCCGGGTCCGCTTATGCCTCTTAACCCATACCTGCAGCAAATATTTCTTAAGCTGCACTAGGTGACCTATTCCTGCTATCTCTTAATTATTAGATTTTGAAATCTTAGCATTCTCAATTCCAGCTGGGCCCAAAAGGAAAGAAATGTTTTCTCTGAGTCCAAGACACAGGTAATTAATAAGAGGCACAGCACTCCAGAAATAGAGCTCATTATTTGCAACTCTGTGTAGCAGGTTAGGACATCTGGAGAAGGAAGAAGTGGCAGCAGCATAGGGAATATTGCTGAGCATATTGCAAGAAACAGCACTCAAGAAAGAAAAGAGAACTTGTGTCAGAGCTAGAGCTGAATTCATTTGGTGCACTATCATAAGAGCAAGGGGCAGAGAGAAGGGAAAGTGGCGCTGAGGCAGCTGAACGAGGTCAGCCAGGCTCTGCAGAGTGTGCTGGACCTGTGCTTGCGTGTCACTGGGCACTGCAGTCACTGCTTTGATAGCAGACTGGCAGGGGAGGATTTGTACTGAGCCTGGCTGAGTCCCAAAGCAGCAGGTATCCCTCATTCCAAATATCTGGGAGGAGGATTAGAGGTTAACATGGCACAGCACGGTGGCAGCCTGGCTCCTGCGGCTCTCACAGGGTGTGAGGCACATCTGTCTGTCTGCTCTCAGTGCAGGGAAGGGGGCTGAGGGGATCCCACACAGGGGATGCCCACTTGGCACTAGCCATCCTGTCCTTTCACACTTGGCAATCCCAAATGCAATCAAGTGGAAAAGAATGTTGTAAAGGAAACAGGAATTAAATAATCCCTATATTAAGGATTTTTTTTGCCTGTATAGTGGTTACATCTGGTTGCAAACGCATGTATGAATAATCCAGCTCTATCTCTAGTCCAGCATTATGCAATTTCCTATAAAACCATAAAAAAATTTAGATTTCTTTTAATGCACACATAAGGTTTATTTCTCTTTTCTATTATTTAAAAAGACAAAAGAGCCTATTTTTATTCTCCTGGCAATAATTGGTTTCCTCCTTAGGTTGTCTCAATAATTACTCTAAATAAATTTTTAGTAGAATTTTACTTCATTAGTTCTTTAAAAGTAGGTGCCATATTCTGGGATTTCAAGTACAGCTTTGGAAAGTACAAACGAAGGGGCCATTTCATCAAATTGCCAGCATAAATTTTGCAGTGTTTTATATGTGATCATAATGTGTAAAACATACAGCTCTTATTAAAATTATAGTTGTTAGCATTTTCTTATCAAATCATTGAAGATTATATATAAATTTAATTCACCTTTATGTTACTTATTTACAGTCCTAAAGTATAATATTGTAAAGTTTATGATCATAAAGTATAGCAAGACTGTAGGTTCTGCCTATGAGTATAAAATAGAGGTGTGGCAGACCAGGAGTGCTCAGGCTGTAATTGCATTGCAGTTAACAGCAGGAAGGATTAACAACTCTCATAGAAAAGTACTGCATTTTAGGCGTGCCTTTATTTGTTAAATTAATAGATGGGTTCTCAGTTTTGACACTAAAAGCTAACTCTGTAATGTCCTCAGTATGTTCAAGTTTGATTTTTACCTTAGTTACTGCCATTTTATATTATCTAAAATGAAAACACTATTGCTGTTTTTTATGTCCTGTTAAGTTTCTTAAAACAAACAAACAAGCAAACAAAACAACCTTGCAATTGAACTTTGTCAATAATTCACACAGACAAAACCTCTGTATTTTCAAATTAAATATACTGCTTTGATTAGCACAGATGATACCTTAGTGTTCTACTCATTAGAATAACATTTTTATGTTTTATAAACTATCAAAATGTTTCCTGGAACTGCTTTTTATGTTCCTTCCTTCAAGATCCTCATATGGAGTCAGAGTAGGGGTGATAGTAAATAGGGTAACAACTACAGATAGCCATTGCCAAAAAACAGTATTATTGGCCAATCTTACGCTAAAAATTGTATTTCTAACAGGATTATAGTAGACGTCATACTGTAAGGAGATTTGGTAATGAACGAGATTCCAAAACACGATAAAATTTGCTTTCTTTGCTCTGGGTTTGGGGTTTTTTAAAATGGTTTTAATATGCTGAGGTTTCACTGGGTTAAAATCTCAATGAGGAGAAAGAGGCTGATAACTTTGTAATAATTATTATAAATGTATTTTGTGAAGTTTTATTAATATTCAGTTTTGATCTAGTCTACAAGGAGCAGACCTTGACCTTTTTGATTTTAGAGGAAACTGAGGAATAAAAGCTTTGGAAATCACCTTTTTTGAGCTGTCTGTCTGGTAGTCTGGTATTTTATTTTAGATATGTGTATTGGATCTTCTGGGATAACATTTTTTTCCCTCAAGAATAATTTTGTGTCTGACAATAGCCATTGCTTAACAGTAAGAGTATTGCTCTTACTGTTGTGGTGTGTAAAACACAGACCTCATGCTTTTACTCTTCATGCATCCAGAGGAGCTTTTATACCACAGCACTTCCAGCATGTTTATCACTGTCTTGTCTTGACTAAAAGGTGAAGACAGTAGTTCTAGAATACATGTAATTATCTTAGAAAAATGTAATTATCTTAGAAAAATTAGATTTCAAAAGTGCATTAACTTTAAAACTGCACTCTATATATCAACTTCTAAGTGTTTAAAAATACTTTATATATAGTAGCATGCTATATATAAAGTGTTGTAGCATATTTTACAAATGCAAATCTGCAAAGTATCATGTAAATCCAAATGTAGTTAAAGTTGTGGAAATATGATGAGTGAAATTCTATAAAAAATAAGGTTTTTGTTTGGTAACAAAAATATTGAATTTCAAATGTACTGAAGAATTATTTCAGAATTGTGGGTTAAATAAGTCACTGTAAACCAGAAATCCCTTACAAAGGCTAGTATATAGTTTACATTCAGATCTTTTGCCATACTTAAAAGTCAGTTTGATTTATAAGTTTTTAATTTATTCGTAGTCTGACCCAGCAACTCTGCTGCACCAGCCCCCTATATCCTTTAATTACAAATGAAAAATACAAGCTTCTACTTGTCAGGAAACATACCTTTGTTTCTTGAAATGGTGCAAAGGGGTAAATGTTTAGCTTTTTGCCTTTTTTTTTTTGTTTGTTTGTTTGTTTTTTTTCACTTTGGGATTTCTTTTCTATTTAGGCCCAAGTCCTTTACAAAATAAAACAGTGGCAAATTTCACTGTGGAAGGGAGCTCCTTAGTGCATGTTGCTGCTGCAAGCCAGACTAGCATTGGAGCTTGAGCAGCCTGCTCAGGGTGTGCCAGGCGAGCTGTGAAAATCCCAGTGGACAGATTTACAGTTTCCCTGGCAAGCTGCTCAAGCACCCTCATTGCAGAGGATTGTTTTGGTGTGACAAGTCAGCTCCCTATGACAAGTTAGCTTCAGCTTGTTACTATTGCCTCTTGGCACCTCTTTTCTTCTTTCCAGCCCCCTCTGTGTGGAGCTGCTCTTGGATGCTGCCTTAGCCTTCTCTTCTCCCTGCTAACAAATGCCATTTTCCTCACACTGTCCTGGGTAACATCAACTGCAGCCCCTAACTATGGGAGTAGCACTGTGACTAAAATCTCTTCCCTTTTTGTGCTTGATGAGGGGCAGGAGCAAATGCAGGTGGTACCTTGATGTCCTCCTCTGCTTGGCTGGCAAGGAGGGAAGGAGGGAGGAGATGCCTTTCCCTGGTGTGGCGTGAGAGGGCAGACACCACAGACAGAGCTGAAGCTGTGCTGGCAGGCTGGGCCTTGCAGATGGGCCCCAGTTCAAGGCGTTAATATAGCTGCTCCTCTCAGTAAGAGAGGAAAACAGGGCACTCTATTTGCCAAATTCAAAGGACATAATTTTGAGCATATTTATTGTTGGTAAAGCCAAAATATAAACAAACATTGGCCTGCGAATTTAGAAACCCCAGCTCTGATGATGATGATCAGGCTGCCCTGATTCTTCAGCCAGGTGTCATCACAATACCATTTAAATTAAGCAGAAAGCAGAACTCTTCCAGGAATATTTTACAAAGATTGATTTTTTAGACTCAGTTTTCATCCGAAATAGACCAGGCAATTTATCATCTACAAGCTTTTAATGGTAAATGTTAATTCACATTATGAGTCGTCATATTTCAAAGAGTGCCTTATAGTTTAATACTGTTGTGGATAAGAAAATGAATCTAAGAAGTTAGTATGCATGCCTTATTTATACATGCTGCTTAGCTGTTTATCTGTTGGCAAAAAAATAATGATAATTAAAAATAAATTATTAAGCTTGAGTCACTTGTAGTAATTCTTGCTCTTTTTTTGTTTGTTTAACTGTAAAATGCTGAATTGAGCAGTTTTAGACCAACTTGTCATTGTGGTCTTTTAAATATTAAGCAGTGTATTTGTACAGTTCTTCACATCCAAAGACTTTGGGGGTTTTTGATAGTTTCTTTATAGCAGTTTCCTTATTTCCAAAGAATTCTCCATATGCAGCAATAAAGGCAGCATGATTTTCTTTAACAGTCAAAGAAAAATAAAATTTTCCAATTTAAAGAAAATAACATTTTCTTTAGTGAGGTTTTTGCCAACTTTATTTTTAAAAAGATGTAAGCTTTATTTCTATCTGAGCAAGTTTTGAAGCTCTGTAATAGATCACAGGAAGATAAGCTTTATCTTTAGATGGTCATACAAGTAGTATGTCTTTGGCCAGTTACTTTACACGGATTTATAACACATATCTGCTAGCCAGTATCAGTCTTAGACTTTGGTCTTCTTCCCTGGTAACAGTGGCAAAATCCCCACTCAAACAGAAGTGGACTTGGAGACAGTAAATGCATTAATCTGCCATTTATTTATATATTTAATTAAGATGAAAACTATTATCAAATTTGAAATTAATGATTGAAGTATTAAACTAGTTCATCACTAACAGTCCTATTTCAGATTTGAGCAATATGTTAAATTTCATATAGCATGGATGTTGTGGTATATATATATTGATAAAGTCATTGGATGTTCCAAAGCCCAAAGAAAACCAAAGCCCAAAGAAAACCAAAACTCTGCTCCAGCAATGTGAATCCATTTGCACCAGTAGTCTGACCCAGAGAAGTCTTGAGATTGCAAAGAGTAAAAGAGGTAATTTCACAAAACTCACTGAATTAATTGCTGTGTCTTAGGGCTGCTTGAAAGTTTTGTAAAAGGAGAAAAGAACTTTCAGGGAGGAAGGCATTTATGATCCCTCCACACAACCTTCCTACACTCTACTGCTAATTAATTAATTACAGTTATCAACATAACTGTCAAATAAGTGCATTGAATTTTTTTAGAAGAGTGGGATTTTGACAATTGCACAATACTTTATTAAAAATGTGTTCTCTCAAGTGTAATAGAGACATTCTCATTCCAACTCTGTTGTATTATTACTTAGTATTCATAATTACAGTACTGCTCAACTTCTATCCTTTCTCTAAGAACCAGTATAGCAAGACTGTGAAATAGATGAAGTCAAAATAATTTTCTCATAAACATAAAGAAATAATTTAATGTTAATTCTGCTCCTGGCTTTTCTTAAAATCAGTGAATCCTTGCTAAGGGCTTCTACAGCCATCTTCTATGAAAGAAGGTGCAGAGAAGGGAGCAGGGGAAGCAAGGAAAATATGATTCTTATGAAGAAAAATCATTTCCCTGGGTACTTATACATGCTACTGCAGGATTCTGATTTATAACAAGATAATGGCTGTGGTTTTAATTGCATTCCCGTTCACTTATTCCTGATCTTCAGAATAAACCTGAACAGATGTACTCGCATAAAAATATACACATCCTCACAAATACATATGCATGTATACAAATGTGCACAAATTTGTGTGCATTTTTTTCTGCAAAAATAGAGCACCTAGAAGATACGAGCAGGTTTAACAACTTCATTTATTCCTAAGATTGCCTTATACCTCCCATCATAAAAGTCCATGTTTATTTTGCTGTGACTCATCCAAAACTTCTCTTTTGCTGTTTTGCCACAGTTTATCAAAACAATTAAAACAGACAGGTGATCTGCTCTATGAAAATTTTCAAACATGAACTTAAAATTTGGCCAAGGGTGGCTTTTGCATCACATTTGAGGGTTTCTGACCTTATGGGTCACCAGGTTTTTTCTTTAAAGAGCAAACTAACTTCCAGAGTTTAGTCAAATTAGGAGCCTTATAAAACTTGTCATTTGCATGAATTGTCAGGAGACAATTTGTGGTAGCTGATCTTCCAAAGAGTCCTCTCAGAGCTGTCAGGTCTCAGCCTACAGATGAGGATTTGAGGCTTTGTGCTGCTGAGGATCATGGTGGATTTTGATGCATTTTCATCAGAACTGAACATGGAGGCACTGTGTGCCAGTGAGCTTCTTGTTACCTCTGTTCCTGGGCTTAGGCTTCTTGGAAGTGAATTTCACCTAAACCTAAAATGAGAGAGGAAAAGCTACCCACAGGAAAATGTTTCGGGATCAGAAACCAGCAGGGAGTGGGAAACCTGGGCTAAGACTTGAGGTGGAAATTGACTGCAACTGACTGAAGTAATAACGTATTTCATAATTCTTCATGTATAAGTAGTATAGAGAGAAGTAGTTTATCTTTGCACTGGTGTGAGAGAATCCCAGACTTAGCAATCATGCATAATTTTTAAAATTTATCCAATTGTAGGACTTCATGCCCTGGAGCAAAAAAATAATTTGGGTACGCAGCAACACAGATTATTTTTCTCAAAAAAAATTATCTATCAAATGAACATATTTCAGCTGCAATTAATAGCAGGTTTCTGAACTGAAAGGTTGAATAGCAAGTATCTATGTAAAAATCCCTAAACCTAATTGGATCTCAGATTTGTTTGGGATGCAGAGGTGGTACATGAGTAGTTGCTTATAAATGATCATTGTATAAGTAATATATAGTTATTACACTGCTATTTGAAAAAATATATTTACTTCCTTTTTTTTTTTTTCCTTTTCAATTAGGAGTTACTGATATTTTTACAGAATTTGCCCACAGTACACTGGGGAAATGAAGACATCAGTGTGCTCCTAGCAGAGGCCTACAGACTGAAGTTTGCATTTGCGGACGCCCCTAATCATTACAAGAAGTGAATATAAAGAGACTGAAATCATTAGAAGCAACGTGTTCTGCAGTATTATGGCATCTGTTGTTCTGGTTATGCTTTCAGCTCCTTGCTCTTTCATTTGAAGTAAGATGACCATTAAAATTCTGTTGGAATTTGCAGAATGAGAACAGAATACCAAAGAAGTGGACAAAGCAGGATATCGAGCACCGAATGAACTTAAAAGTGAATTTTTTTGCTCAGCATGAAAAATGAGTTCAGAAGTATTATTTTCTTCTTTTTTCCCCTTGTCTAAATAGAATAGTTGTCTCTCTTATTTATGTGGAGCAATTTTTCAATTGTACTTTAGACTTAAAACTACTTACGGAATTATTTTGTCATTACTTCGGTGTCACCTGCCATGAATTTGTCAGCCAGTTTTGGTTGGTGAAATCTACTTTGAGTGGCAAAAAAGAACTTTTCCTTGATCATACAGACCACGTGAGACAGCAAGGCCTGTGTTTTGGGGTCTGGTTATAGCTCAAAAGACACTGATATTACCACACCATCTGTTGTTTTTCTATGGAATTAGGTTAGATTACTTCTATAATATAAGAATATAGAAGGTTGTAATGGAAATTGGTGGCATTTTTCTAAACATTATTCAGTGTTGAAGGATGCTATAGAAGCTTTTTTGCCATAAAAAGGAGTTACTTAAAGCTGAAGACTCATCTATTACACTGAAATAAGTCCCTTTCAATATGTTCTGGAGTGCTTTAAAATAGTGAATTAAACAGAAGGCAAGGCCTTGTCAAAGTAATTAAAGTTTCTCTTTTAAGGCCTTGCAATTTTTCAGCATGAAATTTCACTTTTAAGAAATGTATTAAGAAGCTTGGTTTACTAAGCAAGATATATTTTTATCTCAGTTGTTGCCTTATTCTCCATTTCTAGTGATTAGAAAAGGAAAATTAATATATCTTTCCAAAGCTTTTTTGTTAAATAATTTAATACCCTTTTCCTGATTATTCAGAGGAAGAGAGCTAGCTCCCAACAACAATAGTGGTAACTGTATACTCAGATTGTTCATGGGTCATTAGCAGAACAAAAATTGAGTTTATAGACTAAAATTAATGTTTCTTCATATAACCATGGAATACTGAATAATTTCTTAAAACTTACATAATTCAAGTGCACTGTTTTATTTCAAGGAATATTTTCTGGTAAGAATTCTAAGTTTGCTCTGTTGGATGTAAATAACTCATAACTCATATTAATTTGTGCCTACCATACACATGCAGGTTATGAAGGGTGGGAGTTGCAATAAGCAATATACTTAAAAGTTCAGACTTCTTATTCCTCAGTTTGGTTCTTGAGTGGCACAGCGTTGCACAGAAAGTGTAGTGCACTTTTAAGTTTGGGAAATAAAAAACCTTCAAGAGACTTTCTCTTATGACTTGTTATTGAAAGATTATTTTCAACTTCTTAAAAATATGCAGATACATATTTTGAAGAGAGCTTTCTAAATGTATTACTTACATTACTTGCTTTAGGGGCCTTAGTTCTTTACACAGACTTCATAATAATTAGGTGTTTCAGGGTAAATAAAGTAAAATACATTTTTACCACCACGTGATTATGAGACCATCTATATTTTAAAAGTATATGAAATCTTTGGTAGAAGATAAAAAGAGAATTATTTCAAAAACCTGGTTTGGCAACTAGGATGCATTTGTTTTCCACTGGTGTCGGCTGGGTGTTTCAGTTGTGATGGATACAGGGTCAGGCCTCCCAGGTGGCTGCATTTGTGCCTGGAATGTGTAGTGGATCTGTGCTTCTCACATGTCTGTGTACTGCTTTCTGTAACCTCAGTTTGTGGTCTAATGTATCAAAATTTATGTTTACAAGGAATGTCATATTGTGCCTAACAGTGTCTACCAATAACAGAATAAAAGAAACATGAAATCTACGACTATTTGCTTTAAACTTGGTATCTGCAATCATTTGTTAATAGAAATGCATATTATTGTAACGAGAGAAGACAACACAGCATTAACTGGTGTAAGGGTTTTCTATAATTAACTTTTTCTATTAAGGTGATATTTAGGTAGTTACATGTAACATGGAAAGGTGACCCAAAGTTGTCTGCTGTGTCAGATGCTCCTGCACAACATTTTTGGGACTGGATATATAAAATTCCCTTCATTGGGTCCACATAAGTTGTCTGTCATGTCTTCCAAATTCAACAGGTACCTCTCACTTCCCTTGGAAGGAAGTATTACCACTAGAGGTCACATCTACTATTGTGTCTGTGTCAGAAGTTGAATATTGTACTTGAGCACATTGCTTTTTAAGGATAGTGGGAAGTTTCCTAATATAATACCAATGTTTATTTATGTAGATATAGACTTTTTTGGAAAATATGATATAGATATATAAATAACATTTATATATCTATGCAGATAGGAGTAGTTCTCAGTAAATAGAAGGCCAACATTTATGTAAAATTTCAAATTTTTATCAAAAGCCCACACATTTAACAATTTTGCATCTCAGGTAAAGTGTCATTCCAAAAAAAATATTGCATAGAAAAGGAAATAGCATTATCATGGTTACATCCCATGTACTTAGTTTTCTCAAAATTCAAGATTCTGAACATGATAAAATTCCTTTGTAATATATATTTTCTTATGAAGGAGGCATCTTGACATGTCACTAGTGAAACCAGTCAGTCATTTCCTAGGACTCATGTGAAATATTTAAATTGCAGTGTCTGAAATGTGTGTTGAATAATTTCTGTAATAAAAGTTTAAACTAGAATGTACAATATAAAAAAGATTTATGACTACAGAATTTGAAAAATGTAAATAATAAATTAGTTAACTGTGTAAATACAGTACATGAGTAAGATAGAGATGTAAGTTGAAATCTTAGGTAACTCTGTAATATGCTATAAAAATTAGTTTCATTATTATTTGGTGCAGTTCCGTATGGAAAGGCCAGTTAATTTTTTTCAATTCTTAACTACAGAATAGAACTATCTGAAGTTCCATTGTATGCTTCTGACGAACATTACCCCCGAGGCACTGGTTAAAACTGTAAAACTGGTGAAAGATGAGGAAATAAACACATATTTATGAAGTGCTACATAGAGTGGAAAGCTTGTGTTTATTTTTTCTTTGAACACATTGCACCCTACACCAGAGCATGGATTTGGTGTGTTTCTGTTTTACAGCCTGAAAAGCCTTTACCACAAGAGGAGATGGGTTAACAGAACCTCGGTTCCCAGTTACATTTCTGCCACTCTCTGCCCAGGTACCTTGTAGGTTCTGTGATTTGGTCATGCAAGCAAGTTCCAAGGCTGTGTCTGTGCATAGATCATGTACATAGAGGGTGTGGAGCATTTTCTGGAAGATGGATTTGACACCACAGCAGAATTAAATTGAAGGTGAAGCAAATCAGGGCAAGGCACACAGAGGAAGCACAGAATTCTGTACGGCTCTGGGAGTAAAGGAGAAGGGGAAACTTTAGCTCATAGTGAGGAAACAATAAACAGCTGATAGGGTCAATAAGATCTGGAAATTAAGATGATTTAGGCAGATTAACTACCAAGGAGAGATATCATATATGTGTATGTAGCTCAAGTCCCTTATGTCAAGAAAGTTACTGGGAGACTTCCAATAATCCTGTGTATCTGGTGAGAAAATATACAGAGAAGGCAAGGACAGTAACTTCTCTCTTTCAAACTCCCCACCACATTCAGGGGTATGGAGACAGGGATGCAGAGGCAGTCTGTCTGTTATGTGCTCGAGTGACAATGAATTGTAATCATGCTGGTTTCTCACCTTCAGTAAAGCTTGTGTTTCTTTATCTGCTGTAATCCTCTAAAGATCCTGCATAAAATCAGCAATGGGAGGTCTTTCAAATTGCTTTTTCAAAAGCAGAAGAGATCAAGAAGGTGGAGTAAAGGCCCAGAGGGTCACAAGGTATGTGCTGGTATTTGTTTGTTTATTTTTCTTGTGCAAAAGGAGTAATGGAAAACTGTCTGGGCAGATGGAGGACTTTCCATGGATATAAATGTGAAGTACAACAGAAGGGACTTTCTGAAAATCTGATCTGTACTTCAGGTCAGTTCCTCCTTGAAAACAGAGTGGAGATAAGTACTTTGTAGCACATTAAATTCTTTGGAGATTGGAGGAGGATGTGAGGTGGAAAGGCTCCCAGTCCAGCAATCACTCAGGCAGAATTCTGTGCCATGGGAAAGAACTGCAGCTCGAGTGCTTCTTATCACTGTGTGATAGGGAGTCAAGTTCCTGAGCAATTTAATTCCAGATCATTTGCATTTTTATAAGTTAAAGCTAAAATCTTGCATCCCATCTAATTCCTTAAGCTTAGTGTAGCTGAGGCAGCATGAGAGAAAATAATTAAATTGCTGTGGCACTGTATCAGAGACTCTTTTAATGCTTCAAAGTCTTCTGTGTGGAGCCCACAGGACAGTCAATGCCTGTGCCAGAAATGAGAGGCTGAGAGATGCGATGCTAGAGAAAGTCTCTCAGAGACAGGTGCTCTGAAAATTGGGCTTTTTCTGGCCACAAGAATTTCCTACAATTTCCTACAAGCTTCCAAAGCTTCTCCAAAGGAGAATTAATGTGCACCGTAAATGGTTGAACTGGGCTCCCATGTTTGTTCTTGTAATCAAGCTTCCACATCAGAGAAAATTAAAGTCTGAAATTGCAACCAATATGGACAGAAGTGCTCAGTCTTTGTTATCAAATAAATCAAGATTTAGTATACATACTTCTCTAATTTTCCTGTTATGTATCCTTCAGAACTAAGATTTCATTTCTGTGAAATCTGGATTTGGGGATACTTTACTCCAGAACTTTTTTCAGAAATTTCTTATCCAACCATCACTTACTTGTGCCTTCTCAGAAATCCTCCTCATGGGAAGAACATTCTGAAATTTACAGCAGTAGAAGAAAACAACAACAAAACCATCAGGGAGAATAGAGGAGTTTTATTCCCAATAATTTCTGATTTCCAGAAAGGAGGAAATGTGCCTCTTGGGATATTTAGGCCACTTCATCCTTAAATTCAGGATGCAATCTCTCACACAGAGCTTTTTTGAAATTCAGCTTATGTATTTTCATATATATTTCCATCTTCCCTCCAGAAAGATCTGAGATTTCCAGTGAACAGTTCCTGCTACCAGCCCATTTGATCAATTCTGTTCACTCTTTTAGCAGCAGCAGAAATACAAAATATGTATCTGTCATGACAGCTCACAGGAGGCAATGAGATACCCAGGCTTATCAATAGTTAGATGGCTATCTCACTCATAAAATCCCATTCAAACAGCAAAGAGACTTGGTAATTTTTCATCTCATGTCATCAAAAAAGAAGTCTGTAGCTCCGGCTCCAAGCTGTGTTTATAGAAGCACTTTCAGACTGTAGCTAACAATAAACTATATATCTGGAAAAAGAAATTTAGTTCTATACTTATGTGATCAAGTAAAAACTTTTCCTAAGACATCAACAAGTACTTGCTGCAACTGTATAGAATGAATTGCCTCATGCAAATAAATAATTCAGCCTTTGCATGCAGAAATGAATAAAGCTGGCATATCAGTAAAGAAAATTTTCACTGTTATATTTTTCCCCAGATATTTTACTATTATTGCATCAGTGAAAAATTCTGTATAAATTTTAAAAAGGAGTACTTTTGTCTCCATCACTCCACTATGTTTTGATAGTAAGGGCCAGCCTGTTGTTGCATGTGCAGTCATCCTCTGGGCTATAACAGCTAATCCAGATAATTCAAATCACACTGGATAATATTGTCTCTGTTATCTATGAAAGAATAATAAGGAAAAGTCCATCTTTCTTTATCCAAGGACACCTCTTCAGTTTTGAAAACTTGTATTCATTATGGAAATGCTCTGAAAACAATATGTTTTATATACAATATGCATATATAACATTATTCAATTTTCATAGCAATTTAAGTTAAATTGATACTTGTAGCCAGCAAAGGGTTCCCAAATCCAACAAGCATTCCTCACAAAATGAAGTAATCACAAAATATTTGTCTTGACGGGGTATGTCAATGGACAAAAGATTTAGTGTTGGATAAGCAGTAACTTTGCTTATCTATGGAAGTTACTCTCTCCCCAGTATGTCAGAAATGGAGAGACATCTACATTTGAGTTTCAGTCACATTCCTTTCATAGCCAATAGCGAGAATCAGGTCTTTATTTCCAAACCACAGAATGTTCTGACTTGGAAGGGACCCACAAGGCTCTTGAAGTCCTGCTCTTAACATGAATGACCTGTTCAGGACTGACCCTCAGCCTTGGTGTTATTTGCACCAGGCCCCAGCTGAGCTCAGGCCCTTCAAGGTGCCACCACCCCTGCCTGTGAGTACAGCCCTGCCTGGGCCAAGTGCCAGAGCCTGGGAAGAACTGATGAAGAACATCAGCAGATGAAGAACATGGAACTTTTGGAGCAAATCCAGAGCAGGAGCATGAAATTTATAAGGGGACTAGAGCACCTCCACTATGAAGCCAGACTAAGAGAGCTGGGGCTGTACAGCATGGAGAAGGTTGTGTGGAGACCTCACAGCAACCTTCCAGTATCTGAAAGAGGAAAATGGAGAGGGACTCTCCATCAGGAATTGTGTGACAGGCCAAGGAGTAATGGGTTCAAACTGAAAGAGGGGAAATTTGGGTTAAATATATGGAAGAAATTATTTACTGCGAGGCCGGTGAGGCACTGGAACAGTTTGGTCACAGAAGCTCTGGAGGTTTCCTCCTTGGAAGTGCTCGAGGCTGGGTGGAATGGGGCACTGAACAACCCAGTCTAGTGGAAGGTGTCCCTGCCCACGGCAGAGAGCTTGGAACTAGATGATCTTGAAGGTCCATTCCATCCCAAACCATTCTGTGATTCTGTGATTCTAAATGAGTGACAGCCAAAAAGATTTCTGTCTCCACTGGCTCTAAAGGAGCTCAGAGGACAAATAGTGGACATCTATAGATAGATGTCAACATTGCCACTTTGGTATTTTGAAGTGGCTGCTACAATTGCAGTCTGAAACAGCATTGCTGTACATAAATTAGAAAGAATCACCAGTTGCCTCAGATACATTCTTAAAATACACACTTGAATTTCAAATCTTATATTCATTCTCATGGCCCAAATAAGTTATAATCTGCAGCTCACATTGACTTGTTTGCTGCAGCTACTGTACTGTGACATCAACTGAAGGTAAGCTTCAGCTCCAGCTAGATGGTGGCTCAGCCCATTAGCTTGCTGTTTGTATTTGCTCTCTCTCCTGCTGTGAATAAACTATAGCCCTGTAGCACAGCCAGAGATAAAACTTAGTATCCTTGCATGCAAATTGAAATGAGTGGAAAAACAAATGTTGACAAATTACTTCATTTTGAAATGGAATCTTTGCACTGTGATCTTCCTCCTACCGCCTGTTATGTAAATAAATGTTATAGGCTGCTAACTAAAATGTATAGGACACAAATTCCCATTCTGTCTAACCAAAAGTAATAGTAATGGTCGGGTTTACTCTTCCCATTTAAGTAGCATCCAAACTGTATAATCTGTTTTCCAGACAGTAAGGAAGATAAAGATCCTACAGAGAATGGAATGTGTAGAGCACTGCAGGGAGTGTTGGCTGGGATGGGGGTATCTGACAAGGACCAAGGACTTGACAAATGTCCAGAGGAGGCCCTGCTTAGCTGACCAGATTTCCAATCCACAAATTAGTGTGCGATGCATTCACTTCATATACCTGCATGTTTCTTGGGAACACAGTATGTTAGCAATAAAATGGCCTGATTGTGTCCTGTGTTCTTTATTAAAACAAAAATAAACAACCTCCCCACCTGTAGCATATTATCAACCCATGGGATAAACAAAGTAACTTCAGTGTTGTGAAACCATTGTTGAAGTACACTGATATCAAGCAACAGTATTAGCAATGGAAAATTGGAGGCTATTGCTGAAGTTTAGAAGGAATCCAACAGCAATCTGAGAAGTACCTGCATGTGATGGGAGGTGACACAGAGTGTTTGCATATTAGAGATTATGCTAGTTCTCAGAGCTCTTTTAAACCTTGCATTCAATTTTATGAGTGGGGTTGGGTATTTTAACCATGCCAGGAGAAAAGGCAAGCTTTGATACAGAGAGCTTCAGAAATGTCAGGTTTCCATGTAGTCCCCTCCTTAGTTTAGAAACCCATCTCTGTATCAGAGCCCAACCAGTCCACTTTAAGTTGTTGTTCCAGAACTAAATTAACAGCATCAATCTTTTGTCTTGGTACTTGCATACACTGATTGTATTTTATACGATGCTCTTGTAAAGTATTGATGTTGAAATTTTCTGTAAGACAGCACAGGTACTCTCCTAATTTCAAATTATCAAGCAGAGCTAGGGAAAAATACATCAAGTTTTATTGAGCAGGAACATTGTGAAGATGCCTCTTTTCATTCTGAATTATTGCTTTAGTTCCTTAAACTGCTCTGGGCCCTTGATGTAGATTTTGTTAGACTTCTTTCTAACTGGCAGGACAAACCAACTTTCTTCTAACTTCAGAGATATCAGAAATGGTTGGAGGAAAATAGTGGTTAGAGGGCATGGATGCCATAATTGGTAACATATCATGGAACTCATGCAAGCCACCTATAAATTACATCTATGGATTGATACAGCCCCAACAAGTAGAAATTGGTTTCAAACCAATACAGGATAGTGTTGGGGTCCTGAGGGCCAGCATGTATTTTGGACAACCTCTTGGAGATTAGTAAACACTACCAGCTAGGTTTTAAACTCAGTTCAAAAAACAACTCTGCAACACATTTGTGTGAACTGTTGAATTTTTTGTCAAATCCAGTTTTGGGCCCTAGGTGTTAGAACTGTAAAAAATCTTCCTAATCTGTCATATTATGTGGTAACTTTATATTGTATGCATCAAATGTATTTTAGAATTTAGTAATGGCCCAAACATCAATCTCCATTGTTTTATAATCATCTTTACAAGATTTTTTTCCCCCAACTGTGTTTTAAGGCACACTAACAGGAGCTACAGAATGAGAAAATGATACAGCACCAGCTTCTGGATTATTGAAAAGGAAGTGATTTAAGCATCAGAAATAATTGGTAGGTTTCTTTTCTTGGTTGGCCTGAGTGTCATTTCAGTACCTGAAACCAGGTTCTGGTTACAACATTCTTTTTTAATAAAGGAAAGAAACAAATTCAGGCAAAAAACCAACAACAAACCTGACAGATCTGAGGCAGCCCACAGTGTAAGAGCAGCCTGAATGGGGACTAAGTGTTGCTTATGTTTAAAGTGCAAATTAATTTTCTCTCTAGAGAAATGAAGTAGCTCAAAGCTATGAAAATCTCATATGTGAACAAGGACTATTAAAGAAACTGCCAGTTAAGACAACTGATGGAACAAATGCAGCAGAGGAAGAACATTGAAATTTATGGTGACTAGGCAAAATAGATCAATAGAAGAAAAATGCATCTGGAATTTCCCTAACTACAAGAGGAGATGAAAAGAAATAGCCTGAAAAAGATCCAAGGACAGAAATACCACTATTTTCTGTAGAAGAAAAAAGGAAAAAAAATAGACAAGACTTAATCGGACTGGATAATCTGTTGAAAGGAAAGCAGTCCAATACATCTCTAACCAAATAAAGATACTGACCATTTGATTTTCTTGGACAGCAGGATAAAGAAAGAAGGAAGGCAAAGCATATTTTTGAAGCAGCTATGTTGTTACCCAACAGGTATTATTCACAGTGCCACCTTTAAACGCCAATTTACTGCCTGCATTGCGCAGAGGATCCCTTTAAGTTGCTTCCAGGGACCACAAGGAGACAAAGGTAGGGAGACAGACTCCAACCTCTGTCCTGCCCCCAGTCACTGAGGGCTTGTGCCAAGAACTCAGATGGATCAGTCAGCTACATGAAAATGGGCAATAGGAATGCCTCCCTTTCCTGCTCCATGCCATTGCTGAGGGAAAATACAAACTGTAGGCACACAGTTTGTGGTGATTGGGATGGGGCTGGGCTGAGCCCATCCCCAGTGGGCACAGCTGTGAGCAGCAGGTGAGCAGCACTGACAGCAATGAGCCAGGGAGTGCCCAGGGCACTGACCAACACCAAAGGGAACAGAGGGCACACAGGGCAGTGCATCAACATGAGGGGTGTGAAAGGTTGGGCTAAAGAGCAAGAAGGGCAGATGCTTAAAGCCTTATGAAGTGAGGTGGTGTTACTCTGCATGGGTTGAAGCTTTCTGAAATTGTATGGTGGTACTCTGTGTATTGTGGCCATCTCAACTGCAGTATATGCTGTGGCATATGCTGTGACAAAGAATATCCGACATAACTCTTCTGCTACTTGAAATAGATTTATCTTCAGGACCTTTTCCTTGCCAGTGAAGAGCATCTCTTGGGCAGTTTGGAGATTCTTGTATTACTGTTTTGTAATGTGGATACCTTACAATTTAATAGTAAACTCTCATAGGAAGAGGTAGATAGATTCTTGAAAAACACAATAATTTCCATTGTTGTCCATGGATATTGATGGCTGCTATTTTCATCTGATATTTTGTGGTGAATCAGTGGAGCAGTGATGGTTTCAAAATCAAAGTAAGTAAAAATGAAAAGATTTTTAGTGGTTCTACCTAAGCTCTGCTGTGGTTCCCTGAAATTAAAATGTACAGCTGGTGCTACACTCCTTCAAAGACGTTCATGCAAAGGGACTGTCACCTTGAAATACTTCTTTCTTTACCCTTCTCTATTTGACAGAAATCTTACTGATTTTATGAAAGGTGGATACATGAAGTCTTATTAGACCCTCTTTGGGAGTAGCAAAATCTCTTGGTGGATGTATTCTTGATTTTTCTGACCTGGGTTCTCTGCATAAACAAAAAAAAGCTATGTGGGAAGGACTAGCCCTACTATTATTGCTCTTTAGCGAGTCTAAGCTTCTCAGTTTTTTCCAAATTAATTTTTTGTCAATAAGTTCCGGCAGATTGAATGACAGGTTATGCAGAGTTGCTATTTGATGAAAAAAAAACAAAAAAAAACCCAAAAAACCCCCCAAAAAACCCCAAACAAACAAAAAAAAAAACCCCCCAAAAAACCAAAAAAACCCAACAAACAAACAAACCCAAATCTCCAGAGGGCTGCCTTGATGTCCGAAGGCCGTGGCTGAGCAAACACTTCAGCGCTGGTACACGGGAGGGCGCATCAATCCTACAATTGCAGCGCCTGAGCCGCGCTCGGCTCCGCAGCAGTAACCCTTTCCTTCTGAGGTACGGCAGCCGCTTTAGCAATCACATCTCCAGCCAGAACACGGGAATTGTAAAAACAGCCGTGGTCCAGGAGCTTGTGCCAGACAGGGATAGTTACATTACAAGCCACGCTTCAGAAATTACTCGCTTCCCTTCGGTCAGGCCAGTCAAAAGGAATTTGCTTAACCGGCCATGATGCTGCCTTTGGAGCCAGGAAAATCATGTGTGTGGTTTCTGTGGCTTTTTGGGGGGCTGGTCAGATCTGACAGGACACATCTTCACGGGAATAAATTTAGCAAAATGTGACCTTTAGTGTAAGTATTGCTATACTTTGGTATATAGGCTGAATCTATAGGAAAATAGCATACTGCAGACATGGACCATATGGTAAAATTAGTGAAATACCAGCAGCAGTGAGGCTGGAATGACATATCTCTCCATCCTGGCACTGTGTCTCATTAAAGTTTTATATTACAGGCTGTCCCAGTCAGAACCAGGGGCCTCTGTGTGAGGTATTCAACAATCACTTTGCCTTGAGCAAACAAAGCTGGGAAAACAACAAAGACTGGGATTTAAAAATCCCAGCCTAAAGCAACAAACAGCACAAAGCAGAGTCTCATAGCTCGTTGTAAATGCCTCTGATCACGGGATTTATCGCTCTCCCACCTGTGTTCTTTTAATCTAGCTACTTCGCCTCTGCAAGCTGATTCAGAAGATGTCTATCTGAATGCTTCAGCTGTTCACCTTGAGTAATACCATGGGGCCAGAATTTGTCTCTGCAACTTGTTTCAATATTGAAATGGAAGGAGACAAAATGAGCAGGTGCATCGTGTAGGGATGACTCCCAGTTAAAGTGCCTATAGTTTCTTTGTTACAAGGACAGATATTGGCCCATGATATCGTGAAGGAGAAAAGCAGAGTCATGATCCTGCCTCATTTTTTGTACAAGGCAACTCTGTTTTCCTGCTCCAGTGGGGAGACCGTATCTTGAGACAAGACTGACCTCTGAAAGTTCAGCTATGGCACTTATTTTACCTTTTCCAGTTTGAACTCATTTGTCATTAGGCAACAAAATTTTTGTAGCAAAAATTTCCAAGCAGTTCTCTCCCTGCCTCTGAAGTCTGGGAAGCTCTGGAGCTGCTGCAATGTGTGGCAGCACAATGTGGGTGAGTACTTGGGCACTGGTCTTTGCATTTGGGCTTCTCCTAATAAGCCAAAGCAATCAATTAAAACAGCAGCAAAGGCATGTAAAACCTCCTGAAGCAAGCTAACAGGTGAAGAAATGCAACCAGATACCTGTAAGGCCCCAGATAAATTAAAATCTGAAAACTGTTTCCCTGATGGGATAATTCTGAGGACTGATGTTTGGAAACTCAATGGCTTGGAAAACGGGGTCACTAAAGCAACAAAGGACAACTAACATAGCTGAGAGGGGGAGCATTTGATGGAAATAATGTAATCATCAAACTAATTCCTTATCTGTTAAGTAGGGAATGCTGGGCTGGGAATGCAGTGGAGCATGCTAAGTCTAAACAGCTGAAGTCCTAACAATGTAGTTAGCTGCTCTTTGATGTAGCAGCAAACACCCTTTGCGTTGGAGCAACCCCTCTTGTGCTGCTTTTCTACAAAAAGTATTAAAGCACCTAGAGCCAGTAACAAGAGCTGTTTTGTTGTTGTTGAGACCAAGATTATTCTATATGCATAAAACACTACCTTCATATTTTATTCCTTACTATATTTTTCTTTCTTACCAACTCATCCTGGATGCTGTGTACTTGACGCCAGGTCTGGCACAATGACTCTGGTCTGACAGCTGGTGGCAGGCCCTTTGTGAAGTCCTGCACCATTTCCACTCAACTCCATTGCCCAACATTGGACATGCTTTAAGGTAAGTTCAGGACTCAGATGAAATGTCATCCCTTGCAAAAATTCCTCCAGTGTAACTTGTCACCGAGTTTTCTATTGCAGTTTATCCTGGCCAGAAAGTGGTATCAGACTTTGCTGCCTCCTGCCATCATCAATGTGTGACATAATGTATGTAATTCAGACTAGTTCTTCCAGAAAATCAGCAACCATTGCTGAATGAAGTGTTCAAATATAGTCTGCCTTAAGAGAAGACTCAAAGAAATAATAAAGCATCTAGCACAATAAAAGGCAGTAGGACAATAAAATAGCAGTAATCTATGTTGGTGATTGACTGTCTGTAGGCAGACAATCTAATGTTACCTGAGATTTTTAGAGCCACAGCCCTTTCTAGGGTTAGTTCTGTGCTTTTACATGTTTTCCATAGATATGTTTTCAAAAGATTCACTTTGAATTTGTATATAGCACTAAATCTTTCAGAAATATGCAGTTAAAATTGAGCTAGGAAGTAGAGCTGCATCTGTCCCTCCCAGATAAGGGACAGGAGTATTCATCTTTTTGTTTGTGGCAGAGAAGGGCTGGAGACCAGCCAGTGTTAAGCTATATCAACGTTGCAAGGTAGACTCTGAGGGTACCAAGCAGTATCACAAGTGTGGACAAAGTGGGTTAGCAAAATGACCTGCCATGGATTAATCCAAGGAATTTCAGAAAGAAGGAAATGAAACCATCAAATATGCAGCTAATCAGGCTCATGAGGTATAAGGAGACCAAAGAGTCAAGAATAAATAGTCCATAAATAATAAGATGCCATGCTTCAGGGATAAGAATGTTGCTGATTTAATATGATGTGATTTAACTGCCTGTGTTTACTGTTAACAGACCCTTTCCAGCACAGTCTGATCATCGTTTAGGTTTTCATGTTCTTTGCCAAATGATGCAAATACTCTGCATATGGAGAAATGCACTGGAATGTGTAATACAAGAAGAAAGAGCTATACCAAAAGGTAAGCTCAATAACAAAAAAACAAGATATAATCAAAGTTCCAGAGTTTTTTCCCTTTGCCTTATTAATAAATTTTCTCAGCTTTGATGTAGCAAATCACCTTCAAACACAGGATGAATCTTGAAAGCTGTGCCTCTGTCAGAACTGATGCTGTTCACTAATGATTTGCTGCTACTGTCTACTGGAGAGTACTCTCATTAAACCTACAAGCCCTCTTTCAATCAGGAAAGCAACCTGGGGTAGAGGAACCACAAAACATCTTATTTTGTAAGAGAAGGTGTCTCTCTCGATTAGCCAAAGAGGCAGAATTTTATCTATGGGATTGCAAAGAAGCTTGTGATATTTTGTGAGAGGCATCAGGGTGTGGGTGTGCTTCCACAGCAGCTCAAGGCAATCTAGGGCTGGGTAACTGTAACCTGCACATTCCCTGTGGACCAAGGCTGCACACCTCTGTCCCCACTCTTGCATTAGCCCTGGCATCTCTCTGATTTCACGTGGATCCCATCCAGCGAACTTACCCTGCTGAAAGCTAATTATTTCATTTCATAAGCTTTCAGTTTTTCCAGCACTGCAAACCACCTCACTATGTACTCCAATAAGTGCTTGTGCTAAAGTCACAGAGAAGGGCATAAAAAGCTGGAAATGGGCAGGACAGTGGGACCAGAGCTTGATCTAGATTAACTTAAAAGACATACTGAGATGCTTTTCCTGAGGGCTCTAACAGGGGCAGGCCATAAAAGTCTGATCTTCTGCCAGCTGCTAACTAACCTATGCTCACATTTTGATACTGTGTTCAGACCTTTCTTTTTCCTCTACTGATTTGTCTACGCAGCTTAAAGAAAAGGATTATTCTAGTCAGGTTTGTGTATCTTTTTGGTGTTTGCCACTGGTCAGAAGAGAAGAAAAGCAGTGCTGCTGTTGGACTCATGGAAAGGGCACATCTGATATGTGAGCAATGATGGCCTTCCCTCTCCATGCAACAAAGATGGTCAATATTCCCAACATTTATTGCTCAAACTCTAATTTGCAGAGAGCAATCTTCTCTCTAAGAAAAGAATCAGTTTTGCACCAGAGTACAGCAGAGAAAATGTACAGGGTGCTTTAAGGATGCTCATCTCCCTTCAGCCCTGCTCTTCCTGGTCATTAGAGTCATCTTCTTTTGACAGCAGCCTGCCCTGCTCCTTCCCCTGCCCCACCCCATCCTTTACTGTGCTTCCCTCTGTTTCCTCTTTGTTGGCACTTGGCTTTTCCAGCTGGGCCAAAGTTTGCTTACTTTTTGTTTTCACTTGTATGTAAATGTTTTTTGTCTTTAGACCTTCAAGAGTGTTCTAAACAGTTTTTTTTTTTAAGCCCTGGCTTGTGTGCTCATTTAATCAAAATCTCTTACATGAAATGTTCCCCAGAAATCAGTCATCTCTCTTTGGTTTGCATATCTTGTATTAAAAATCTTGCTTAAAAATTTACGCTATAATTCTTAATCCTTGCTTCCTAAGCTAGTGGATAAATCCTGACACTGAGATGGACTCTGTTATATGACAGCAAATGCATTATGTATAATTACAAAGCACACGAGCTGTTATTCAGTGTTGTTAGCTTGGCTTCACTGGAATTCTGGAACACATCTGTACACAATTTATAGTTGCTTATAACATATGCTAGTACACAGTGTGTGAACAGCTAGAATTTAAACTCAGATCCTGCATGAGGCTCTTTAGGAACCACAGCTGCTGCCAGTATTGCTCGGTCTTGGAAAAGAGGAGCAGTGGAATTCTACTCAAGGCAAAATGGAGACAAGGTATGAATACCGAGGCCCTAGGAAGGGACAGAGGTTTGGCTGACTCTGGAGTAACTTTCTTCAAATAGGGATATGGAGAACTGTGGGTAGATTTTAGGAGCTCTTTTCTGAACATTCAGATTTTTTTTAAAGATTAATGATTCCTGACGAAACAGGAAATAAACTTTTAGAGTGCAAGAGAAGTTAGTAAGTTAAAATTGCAGTGCCTATATTGGACTGACATGGAGCCTCTCAGAATGTGTTTAGGTATCTTGTATTAACATTAAACAGCTGTTGAGATCTTGTCTTTAATAATGCACAATGTTATTACTCTGAAGAGTACTAGCACTGACATCTCCAAGCTCATATTAGAAGGAAAGCAGACTACTTTAATTGTATTATTCACTATTTCATATGTCAGCATTGCCACTCTAGCTTTCAGGCTCTGAAGAGGGACTACATTTACTGCTGTCTTACAGTCTGCAGTAAAAACTTTCAGTCAACAGAGAATGCTATTTAAAAAGTAGCATTTCAACTTTTCTGAATTTCATGGATTAAAGTACATTATTTCATCTCAACAGACTGTAAATATAATTTTTCAGTGGCAAACTATGTAGGTGTTACTGTACCTTGTGAAAAGCAAACACTGTAATTTTCCAGCCTGGATGACTGAAGGTTTTTCTTCCCTCAACTGCTTCAGACAGCTTGGCTACAGATTTTCTGCCTTGTGTGCCTTGAGTCAGCTGCATCTCTTGCAGCCATGTGGGGTCTGACAGGAGCTTCCAGGGAAACCCAGCCTGTGAGTGTCTGCTTTCAGAGTCCAGAAAATTTGACTGCCATCCTGCTATCCAGCTGACTGTCTTCCAAGTGAACCTTTAAAGTCAAGCTTGTAGGAGAGAAGATGATGTGAGGATCCCAAATTCATTCCCTTCTCAGAGCTGGCTACCATTCTATCTAAACTGACCGATGGTAATACACTGCAGGTATCTGTGCAGTTGTGCCATCCTATTAAACAAGATTAACAAGGCGGAGGGATGTAAATGCAGAACTAAAATTTTACATGTGAAAAGCTTTATTCCTGCCCTTGAATAATATCCTTGCAAAAGTAATTATGATAAGCTCTGTAATTACGAGTACTCTGCCAAGGTTTATTCTGGGTGTGGTTGCTTCTGGTCAGCAGTGACCAGTTGAGAGTGGAATTGCCTGTGCAAAGTAGGTGTAACAGGCAAAGACTTTATGTGAGGGAGGTAGAGATGTTTCTGCTTAGGCTAATAAACAAAAAAGCAGGGAGAGTTCAGAATTTGACTTATGCCCAGGTGTGGAGCTGGGTTGTGAAAGAAACTAGGATGTCCTCCAACCCCATCCTCTTCTAAGAGTACAAATGGAGGACACCAGGTTGGATGAAAGTGTCCTCAACAGAAAGGCTGACAGTGGCTGGCACCTTCTCCGCTGGACCATGCCAATGGAGCGGTCACATGAGGCACGCTTCGTTTCCCTTCATTTCTGTCCAACTGTTTCCACAGACAGCAGAGCTGCTCTCCCTCAATTAGGTATACAGATTTGCTTTTGGCTTTTGCTACCCTTTCCTAAGGGCAGTTTCAGAGTAACTGGCAAAATTGCAAGGCTCCATCACTTTTCAATGTTTATCCTGAGGACGGGAGAATGGGTTTCACTCAGCCAACCTGAATTCCTAGAGAAAGAATGGCTCAGTGGCCAGCAGGAGTCAGGAAGTGTCTGGCATGCAGCTGGAAAGGGGGAGGATGAAAGAACAGGCAGTGTCAGTGCCACTAGGAGCTGGCATTGCACTGAACTGACAGACTGTCCTGGGTGGCCTAGGTGTGCCCTGACACCAGAGCTGCTCCTCCAGGGATCCCCTTTACTCCCCCTTGCCCAGGCTGCAAGGCCCCAATGGACTGTGGGGACTGATGGCTGGGGTACAAGGATCTGTCCTGCTGCGGGCTGAGGATAAGCCACTGAAAAGCACAAATATTCCAGCTGAATCCTGTCTGACAAGAGTCTGTGGGGTCCTTCCTTCTGCTTAGTGGAAAGAATCATTGATATTGACTTTTCTCCACAAGGAATTTTGCTTTCATTTTCAGACTGTTTTGTGACACAAACTTTGTGAAACAAAATATTATCAACAGGCTATATAGAGTGCCAAAGTTATGCTCAGCCATTGATCTACTGTCCAATGTCATTATGGTCAGAGTGGATTGGTATGACTATCTGATTTAAAGAGCTCCTTCTATCCTTGCCTCAAAGGTTCTACAACTTCCCTCCCCAGCTTCTGTTCCAGTCAGAAGCTGAAATTCAAATACTTCAAGTCATGGAAAGTGATATTTTTCTTTATGTCTTTTCCAAGGCTCTAACAATCAGAAATATGATTTAAAATTTTTATGGCCCTGTTTGTCATGCATCAGGAAGAACTTAGCCCATGGATCTCAGCATTGTGAAGTGAATTCAGTTTTATAGCTGGTGTGTCTGAGAAAGAGCAATTTGGGTCATTTTGTTGGTAGTTATAGAAATCACTGAAATAGGGACCTCTTTTGTTAATGCACTGACCATTGCAAAATGCAATTATGTATATTTATTCCCTACACTTTAGGAAGTGGAACCACTGGTTAGTGATGATTGTCATCAATGAGTGCCCCAGAATTTATATGTTAAACAAAGTGCCACTCATGGAAGGACAAAAGTAGAAACCTCCAGCTTCACAAAATCTCTCCCTGCTTTTTCCAGCTGTGCTGAAAAACCTTTTCCAATTTAAACTAGCACTTGAACTAGTGTTCACCACCAGCAGAGAAGGACTCAATTGGCGGTTACACAACTCTTTCTAAAAGATTTTCTAGCTTAATTTTGACAAGTACCATGCTTTTCTGGTTTCTCCTGATGATAATGTGGGCTGCATTTTTTTCTGACACCGAGAGAACCAAAATGTCCTGAATGAAAGCACCTGTGTTGAATGACAGAATTACATCCAAATCCCATCAAAATCAGCCTTTCCACAGAGCTCCAAGAGAGTTGGACTAGATGTGTTAGTGATCATATTTTATCTTCTCTCTATGGGTCCTTAGAGCACATATGTTTATTCATAGCCAAACTGATTACAGGTCAAGATGACTCCACATAAAACTTGACCCTGCATCTGAAAGGAATTAGTTTCTCCTTGGATAGTACTTAAGGTGAATTACAGGCTTTGTTCCTTTAGAGTGGACTTGCTTATCTTTAGAAAAAAAAGTTTCTTTTTTTTCTTATCTGATTATAGGACTTGCTTGTATCTCTTTCTTGAACTGTTGCAATAAATCTTAGCAGGATTATCAGAGTTTTACAGGCTTTTGGAAGCTTTGGATTTGCCTTCATGCTGTTAGGCAGCGCAGGCATGAGAGGATGAATCTGCATCACAACTAAACACCTGCCACTTCAAATCCTGCAGTGACAATCAGAGTGTCCCAGTAGGATCACCCAATTACTGCAGCCTACAGCACACACGGTTTTTCCTGCAGCCACAAAAAATTAGTTCATGTTTTGTCATAGGCTTACTGCACCATGCTATGGTGGAGACAAATATGAGAAGGCTGGAGCCTATGACAGAATGAAAATGAATTTTCTCTGAAATTAGGTAGTACTATGATAGGAAGGAAAAACATAACTTCTTCTCCTAGAAAGTGGATTATGTATTCTTCCATTTGAGTAGAAATCCCTTTGACAGATGATATATAAGAGAAGGGCTGTATTATTGCAGACATAAACACTTTTAATGGTAAAGACCAGGTAAAACAATAGTTTAGTCGGAAGACGTTATCAAGGAGCTGCAAATAGCAGTCATGCTCCAAAGGAACTACTGATTTTGCTGTCCTGAAGGAGAATAGGTGGAGGAGTGCTGGGAGTCTGTAGTGACATCAGTGAAGAAAAATGAAATGTCATCTGCACCTCTGCATTACTTTGCAGATCTATAACTATGTGACAAGGAAGCACAGATGCAACAATTCAGTGACAATTTGGGCTGTTATTTGTTTTGATGAATTTGTGCTCTTTTTTTAATAAAAAGCTGTTATACATTTTAATTGAGGGATTTGTGAAAAGGTTCAATTATGTAAGAAAACCATCCCACAGCAAGGCTCCAATTTCACGCAAATGTTCACAAGATAAAAAAAGCTAAATAAGTCTTTTAATTTTAAAGCTATTTGATTTAAAATTGTAGCTTGATACATGTTATAAAAACAGTCTTAGAAAAATATGTTATACCAGGAACTAAGAATATCCTAATACTAAGTACTAGCAACCAAGCAAAAAGAGCTTGTTTTTCAAAAGTGTGTCTAATTATTGCCAGGCAGTAGATAATTCCAGATTCTTGAAATCAAGACTCAAAGAATTTGACCAGAATTCAGTAATTCAGAATGATTACTGTCTGCAGCATCATATCTCAATGAAAATAACTTGAGAACATCACCTGAAAACTCCCTGAGTTTAGGTACCCAGTGAATGGCTTCACGCAGCTTCATGGTTTAAATGTGATGGTATCCACCAACTCTTCTGTGGTTCCTAGCAATGCACAGTTTACTTTGTGCAGAATCTAGCGTTCAGAGACAAAGCTCTGACCCAGCTGAATGCTTCTGGGAGAAGACTGAACTATTAAAATTACTAGATTAGTGAATTTAAAAGATGTCAAATAAAAGCAGAATTCAGGGAGCAGATAAAAAGTGACAAGGATGAGGGAGAATGGAGGCAAGCAAGAGAGATGAGTGAAAATCTCTCTTTAGGAAAGCTGTGTTCAATCCCACAGCTTCAGATATTGACTGGAAGGGGGACATGGAGCCCAAGTGCCTTTTACAGCCTTTTACAAGTGTAGGTAGTGATAGGACAAGGGGGAATGGCCTTAAACTGTAAGAGGGCAGGTTTAGATTGGATATTAGAAGGAAATTCTTTACTGTGAGGGTGGTGAGGCCCTGGAACAGGTTTCCCAGAGAGGCTGAGGATGCCCCATCCCTGTGGGTGTTCAAGACTGGATGGAGCTCTGAGTAATTTGGTTTAGTGGCAGGAGGGTTGGAACTGGAAGGTCTTTATGTTCCTTTCAACCCAAACCATTTTATGATTCTCTGACTCTTGAGATAAAAATCATGAAGTAACAACTGCAAGTTTCATCTACCTTTTTGACTGACTCTCTAATTTATTTTTTTTAAAAATTAACCTTTCTTTTCTCTCTGTAGTCTTAAATTCCTGTCTGCAAATGCTACATCATAGAAAAAACTTTGGAGCAACAGTTTCTATAAGTTAGGAAACAATAAAGGTTCCTGCATGTGAACCAAAGGTTTCCCAAGTCCATCAGTATAGTGCTGGCATTCTAATTTGTACCATTGGGGCATCCCCCAGCAGCTTGTTATAGCATCTGAACAGGGTGGGAGAGAGGACAGATTTATGAGCTCTCCAGAAGCAAAGTCTCTGGGACCAAGACAACAATCATAAAGTGGTTTTTCAGGTTGCATGGTTTCATGCTGATTTTCTCTTGTGATGCAAATCTTTCCACACACTGCCTGAAGCTGATCTCACAAATGCAATTGCCTGTTGCTCATGATCCAAACCATTTCTGCAAGGTAAACGAGTGGGATCAAGGTAAATGAGTGGTAGTTGTTGTCCTTTTGTAAAATTATTTTTGTTTTTAAAAACAGTCATTTGACTGGGCTGGTTTAGAACATTTTTTCAACAGATGCTTGCACAACTGGGTGCAGAAAATTGCAATGAGGGACAATGGACAGAATGGGAACTTCTTATATTGCCTTTGTTGTAGAGAACTAGCATCTAGTCACTGCCTAAGACTGGATGAACCAGGTGACTGATCACAGCAATATCACTACAGGTTTCTTCCTTTTCTACTTTGGGATCAAAAAGTTGCAAATTAAGATGCCAGGTCTATATACACATTTCCATGCAAAGAGAGAATTTTCCATCAATGTTGCTGCCATGGCCCCTGCTATGGGCACTAGATGTTAAGAAGGAGACTTAAGTTAGAAGTGACATTTGAGGTGTACTCTGTATAGGTCTTTAAACTCTAGAGGAGTTTAATTGGCTGCAGCTGAAGAGGCTGCTCTGAGGGTTGTTTTTTTCTCTCTGGTGCATGTCCTGGCAGTGCACTGGAAGAGGGATGACCCTGGATGCTGGGTGTGGGCTGTGAGCTGCCTGGAGGAAGCTGCTGGCCAGGACAGGCTCAGCAGCCGGGCTGGATTGAGCACAGCAGCCTCACCACAGCCCCGTGTCAGCTGCAGAGCGGGGCGTGCTGGGGAGGAAGTGTTGTTTAGGATGCCAGGCACAAAGAACACTGCTATTTATCCTGTCTTCAAAAATACACAGTAATTGAAAATGCTTCTGCAAAAATCTGTCACAAGCATGTTGTGGCTATCTCACTATCTTGGTCTCAATGGAGTTACATTAGCACCTTGTTAAATACTACATTGATTTTAGAATTGCTGTAATGGCCTATAAGTATTGCAGGGTTCTGAGTGTCTGTATTGATCTCAGTGGCTGGTCTTGCACTGAGCCTAGATGTTACACAGCAGGGCTTCTTTGGAAGTTGTACTGCAGGATATTTGAAAACACAGGTGCAGAACTGTGCCCTTTGCTTGCTGAGCATGACTCTTTAGGCATCAATTTGCAACAGAAGCCTGAGACTCTGAGTCATACAAGATGCCATTTGTCTGTTTCTTTAATAAGATTTCTATTATTCTGACAGCCTTTATAATATTTTATCTACTGTTAATACCTAGAGAGGTATTCACTTGAAGAACTGTTTTATTTTATTAATTACAATTTATTCATTCTCTTTAGAAGACAAAAGTCAACAAAATGATAAAACAAGATCTTGTCTCTCCCCTTTCTTTGTCAGGACTTTCAATTTCACTTCAATGAAATACAGCTGAATGCAGCAATCATTTGATGGCTGATGCTTTTATTGTTTGGGGAAGTAGCTACCAGTGAGTTACAGGGAGCCCAAAAGCTAAACTGATTCCTTTATGTGTGCACTCTGTGAAGACACTCTAAATGCTCTCAGCTTTGCACCACGGGGGCCTTAGTGTGCCTCAATAGGAAACACACATTTCAAAATGACCTTGGCTATCCAACAGCCATATCCCATGGCACTGATTCCCTGAGTAACAAGTTGACTGCCTTCAAATGCAGAGGGATGGGAAAAAGTATTGCAAGGAATAAATTTCCTATATATTTTTACATGGTTTTGGCTCTTAGGTGCTGATGTCTAAGAAAGAGGTTTTTTTTTTTTTTTTTGTCTGAGAGAAGCACTGGGCTCAGATCTTTAAACTTCTGAGGTGACTTGGGGTTTTCAGTCCTTGAGTAAATGTTCCCCTCTTTCAGTGAATAACCAGAGTGAAACAGCAAAAATTAGTTCATGGTTTCTGAGAGAGAGAGAGAATAAATATGAGGTATTCTTTTGGAGGTATGGATGTGTCTCTATTTAGCCACAAATGACAGCTGAGGAGGGGTTTCTCAGGTCCCTGCAGAACTCTGTTCTGTCCCAGTCACTCTCAAGCACATCCATCTGAAGCGCCAGCAAGGCTCGCTGGCACAGGCAGCACACTCGGATTGCTGGTTATCACTGAGCACCAGGTAGCAGATATGGACAGCAAGGGAATGACTGAAAAGACATTCCTTGAATATTCCAGAACTTATTTACTGCCAAAGACAGAGGGAGCACTGTAAAGTTCAGACTGGGAAATAATTGTGTGACACAGAGGCACAAATGTTAGTGGTATTTAGCAGCTCCTGAAAAAACAAAACAAACAAAAAAACCCATAAAGAACTACAGAGACTTCTGTAAGGAAAACCACTGTCATGGGGGTAAGATGATGAATAAAATGTGTGTGTGTATTTCTGGTCATTCCTGGTCAAGAAAGGGGATTTCTGTGTTCACTAGCTGCAGGAAAAGGCTGGTAGGGTGGAGGAGTGGCAAGTTTGCTTTCGAAGCAGAAGTTCAGCTTCAATCTAGGAGAAGGGAAGCTGAGAAGGGGCTTTCTCCCTGTAAATTCATCAAATACAGGTGAACAGTCCTAGAGCAAACACTGAACAAACAACAAACACTGAAAAAAATTCAACTGGCTGTCAAAAAAACCTTCAAATACGATTAGAGGCTGGAAAATAAGCCTAATAATACCAAGTTTAAAGACATTGCTATGGTTTGGTTTATCAAAAAGGAAAGAGAGATTATTTACTTTAATATATAAGTATTTCCTAGGAAAAATAGATTTGTTATCTAGGAGTCATAGAATCATTAAGGTTGGAAAAGACCTCTGAGATCATTGAGTCCAACGTTTGAACCATCACCACCTCATCAACTAGACCATGGCACTAAGTGCCATGTCCAGTCATTTCATGAACACCTCCAGGGACAGGGACTTCATTACCTCCATGGGCAGCCCATTCCAATGCTTACCCATCCTTTCTGTGAATAAATTCTTCGTGATGTCCAACATAAACCTCATGAGGTGCAATTTGAGGCTGCATCCTCTCTTCCTGTCACCAGTTGCCTGCAAGAAGAGACTGATCCCCATGTGGCAACAACCTCCTTTCAGGCAGTTGCAGAGGTCCCCAGAGTCTCTTCTTCTCCAGACTAACTCAGCAGCTCCTCAAAAGACTTGTGCTCCAGACCCTTCACCAGCTTTGCTGCCCTTCTCCAGTCTCACTCCAGCACCTCAATGTCTTTCTTTCATAGTGAGGGACACAAAACTGAGCACAGGGTTTGAGGTGTGGTCTCACCAATGCCAAGTACCAAGGGACAATCACTTCCTGCTGCTCACACAGGTTCTGATGCAAGCCAGGATTCCTTCTTGCCCACCAGGGCACACACAGGCTCAGCACCCCCAAGTCCAGCACCCCCGGATCCTGTTCTGCCAAGCAGCCACTCTGTCCTGTAGCACTGCATGGGATGGTTGTGAGAGAGCTCTCTCAAACAGAACAGGAACATGCTGAGCAACCACTGCCTTGAGCAAAGCTCTTGTCCTGTTTCACAGAGGAAACAGAGCTCAGGTCCTCCACATAAGGATTAACTGTTACAGCAAACTGTGAGAGAGAGTGCTGAATGCTTCAGCTCCTAGTGCTCATCTAGAACACAGTTTTAGTCAAAAACAGTTATTGCTCCATGCTGTGGAAACTCAGCACATCCCTCTGGATGTCCAGAGTTGCCGAGAACCCCGTTGGGGGGATCGGAGACCTTGGCATGCTGCCTGGAACACCTGGTGGGTTGATTTTGATCCTTCCAACGAATTGACAGCTTGGTATAGGGATGTGAAAGCCACACAGGTTTGAATGCTGTAATAATAAAGTATTCACAGGGTGAAAATGTAAATTTTAGGATTTTTGGTATAGGGGTTATGGGGACAAGATGGAGGAATCTGGGTGTGTCTAGTCCTTTTTCTTCTTCTCCATTTTCTGCAGTGATGTTGGCACTTTGGGACTGGTCTAGAGTAGAAGTGCACTGTCTAACATAGGCGATAGGTATTGGGAATTAAAAGTAAATATGTTATACGTAGTTTGTAGTATAAAAGGACAACACTGCCTCAGGGGTGGTCAGAGTGCCCGTGACTGCCCTGCTGAGCAGATCTCGGCTGGCCAGAAAGAAAATTTTGTAGATAAGAATTAATAAACAACCTGAAGACTGAAAAGTGAAGAGTCCAGACTCATTCTTCAGAGCACGGGCTGCCACAGAATCATCCCATGCATCTCGGGGCAGAGACAGACAGCCGACCCGAGACCATGCAAATGTGTGTTAGGTGAACTTTCACTGACTGAAAGAGGTAAGGTCTGTTGTGACTTTGAGGTGTAAGAACATATCCTACAACAGAACATAGAACACATAGTCTGCAGGAAATAAAACTCTGCTAAAACCCCAAAATTGAACAAGCAAACACATGGATTTTCTCCTCTCTTTCTGAATAAGTTTGATTCATTGATTCTGGCTGTTTTGCTTCACTTACAGAGACTCTCCCATTCAGAACAAAGTCATTGTAAGTCTCTTGCTCCTCTTCTGCTTACAGAATTGTTCATGCCCAGCTTCTCTCTGGCAGCCATTTGGTTCAATCCACCTGGTGGCACCAATGGCATATTACAGCTTGAAGTCACCTTTGGTTCCTTCACAACTTTGTGCTTACTGGAGTTTATAATCCCCTTTCTTCCTCACCTCCATAAACCAGCTTTGTGACTAACCTGGCTGTGTCCACAATGGACAGACCTGCAGGCAAGTAACTTTTATCTTGGGTATCAGACATGCCAAACCTTACAGCTCACTGCATGTAAAACCCTTCCAGATAGCAGGGGATGTTCCAGTGTTTACATTTCATATCTACTCCCACTTTCTAACCCCAAAGTCAATTACCAACAGCATAACCTTTTAATTTCAGAAATTTAGCAATCAGAAAAACACAAATGCATACAAAATATTTTACAGTAAACAGAAAAAGAGAGACCAGATCATTATTGCAGAACTTTGATGCAGCTGACTTGCTATTTGAAAATTGATCAACTTGCCAACTAATAACTGATAACTGTGATATGGCACAAGGGATATCTGCTGGGTTGGTTTTTGTGTGGAAAAAACACAGTTAGGAGACAGTTTTGCTCAGAATTCATTTGCAGCTATCCCATTTGTGCTATGTGGAAAAGAAAACTGGATGCTGCCCTGTTATTCTGACTAAAGGCAGGATTTGACATCTTTGTGGGGTGATGTCAGGTTTGCAGGGAGCTCTGCTTGTAAGCCCAGTGAGCAGAGGCTGCAGCAGCCAGCAGGGCTTTGAGTGACAAAAGGCAGCTCAGGAGCTCGGGCACTGCTCCTGCTGGGGCTCCACTAGAACACTCCTAACGAGGCTCTCAGAAGCTCAGGGCACGATGAGAACCATAACTTGTTCTATATCATATTTCTCCCACTCTCCCTAATTTTCCTGTGGCATGTAAACATTTACCTGTCAGCTTCAGAAGCTGAAAATTGAGTGAGATCTCAGTAAATTCTCTCTGCAGCTTCATGAGGCATAGCTGCAGAAATGGGCACTTTTATTCCTTCATTATGAACCTACCTCCATGAGATCACCACAGGCTCTGATTTGCAATTTAATATCTCTTCTGCTAATATGAGATGAACTGAAGTAGCTACAAAGAAACTCAATTAGTATTGCAGCTAATAAAAATGATAGTTGTGATAGAAAAATGATTCATAACTGCAGAATGTGCTTCTGCATGTTTTTCATTACTTAGCCTGCACTAACTCTTGTAATATATTTCCCTGCACTTTCTGAACCACACGTCTTCCCACTGAGTAGCATCTAAAATTTGTATTTACTCCAGAGTGGTTTTTACTGACACTGCCTTTTGCTAGTATCATCTTCTTCCACTGAAAGTTGTAGTGTAAAACATGAACTAACATTTTAGGCAAAACTAAATTTTTAGTCATAAAAAACTCCACAGAAGGAACTGCATAATTGTCAAATAAAATTTGCCTATGTACAAATATGCTTCCTTCACTGTTCACCTGGCAATGGCAGCAGTGAGCTTTTCAGTCATTAGACTTTCACAAACCTCTGGATGTCAGCTGTGGCATAGGTAGATTTGCCAGTGTTTTTCTAGTGTTTTATTTTGTAAACAGGTTATAACCTATCTTAGTGCTAGCAAGAGATGGTGAAATACATTAACAAGGGGATTTTTCACAGAAGCATTGATAGCATTCAGTGGCCATGGAGATTCCTGGAGAGGTTAGTGTATAATTGCCACTTGTGACTGTGAAAAGCTGTTCCTCCCCTGATGTCTTTTACAAATAATACTTTACTCTGGTGGTAATTATCTTCCACCTCTGGTGGCAGAAAGAATCATTCTGTGTTTCAAATTGCTTTTAATATTTTTATTTCTGTAATTAAAAAGCCCAATTTATTATACAAGCTTAATAAAAGATAATTGGAAACAAACTCAGTATTTTTAACTATAGAGATGGAAAGGAAAAGCAGATGTGTAATATCAAAAAGACAGATCCTTTTTTCACCTGAATTTTCCAGAAGTTTTGTTACTGGACCTAAGTTAAGTCTTTCTGAGTTCAGTAAGTTGAGAGCTACAGTTTGGTCTTTCAGAGTGGGTTTTTATCTCCAAAACATGTTTCCCCAATAATCATGGTAATACTTTTGCTGGCACAAATAGAAGGTCTGATTATTTAAGAGCAATAATATATTCCAGCATGAAAAGGTAACATTTGATGACACAAAATCTCTACTGTGAATACATGAACATTCTTCTTTTCCTCTATGTTGTAGAAGTACATACACTTTCAGAATAGCAAAAAAAGAAAGAATCTGAAAGCTGATTCTGCCCTGGCAGTAATGAGTTAGAACAATCACTGAACACTAGGATGCAATTCTGAAGTAATTTGATTAACAAGTTGCTTATGCATTTTGATTAGTACAAAATAGACTGTAAAAAAAAACCTGCTTGTGGTACAGTTCATGTCTGGTGTGACTCCACTGATCAGGGCCCAGTGGGAGTGATAAAAAAGAAAAAAATAAGAGATCCATTCTTCCATTAATAATTTATATTCTTTTCTTTGTAAGTGACCTACTAAATGGAAATATAAGAATCATCTGGAAATGTCCTAAATATAAAACTAGGTGCAAGTGTCTTTCTGTATCTCACTCTTAAGATTTTCAGTTGCTCAACAAAAGAAGGTTCTTCTAGTTTGGGGGGGGTACATGGCCAGGAATTAGAGGAAAACAGAGACATAAGGCAGCAGCTGTAGAAACAGCATGATCTTTTCCTTAGTCCTGTGTGATAAATCTCAGCCCATCTGAAGCAAGCTATGATTATGGTGTGGAAATATGAAGATATTCTTAAAAGGTACATATTTTTACTGATCACATGAATTCCAGTAATATTTTAATAGCCACCAAATTATAGTTTCCATAGTAAAACTTCTCATTTCAGCACAACGTGGAGATACTAACATAAATGTTTAAATGATGGGATTAAAAGACCATCTCCACACACATGTAAAGAACACAGGGGCACAAGGGAAGGCAAGAGGGTCAGCTCCAGTTGCCCAGTTAGGCAGAGAGCTCCCACTCTGGGATGGGCACTGGAGAGTCCAGAGACTCTGAGAGTTGGCTACTGGAGGGACTGGAAGCCTGGTGTAAATGGTCTCTGGAGCCCCATGGATTCCCAGTAGGCAGCATGGACCTTCAGGTCTGTCCTAGGTTGACTATATGATGCTTTTATCCCCAATCATCTTGTTCTATTTATTATGAATATTTCTATTTATTATGAAATTTTGCACTTTTTAAAGGCTTGTTCCAGAGAGTGAAGCAGGGAGATAAGAAGCTGCAGGTTTTTTTCAGACACTGCATTCCTCCACATTCCTGCTCCTGGACTGTGTTGTCTGCGGATGCACAGACAGCGGGACAGAGCTCTCCTTTGCTTTTAGTTAGTTTTAGCTAGCTGAGGCAAAGAAGGTCCCTGGACTGTGTTTTTTTTCTCTTTTCTTTGGACCAGTTTAAACCTGCTCTGGACTGAACACCCAGAGGAGCGCCGGCAGCTCACACCTGAGGCCCACCAGGCTGGGCCTGGGCCGCGGCATTTCCAGCACTGAGGGACTGATCAGAGGCTGAGTGAGCTGAACTGCAACCCGGGTAGGGGACTTTCTGAGTTTGTCATCTCTTTTGGAGCATCAAAGGGTTTTATTGTCTAATATTGTTTAGGTTTTATTGTTTAATAAACGGGTTTTATCTACTTTTCTCCAAGGAGGTATTTTCTCCCGGACTGGTTGGGGGGACGGGCCGATTGAATCTGCCTTTCCACCAGAGCCCCTTTGGGGATTCTCTCCCAAATTTGCCCTGAACCAGGACAAGGTCCCTTTGGGATGGCCCCAGAACAAGGAGCAGTGGCAGCCTTTCCTCTGCCAGGCTACTGGATTTGGCAACACTTAGCAAAGTTCAATCTTCATTCCTGGCAGTTTCACAAAGGAAACCATCTGAGGAGAGGAAGCACAACATCAGTGCAATCCCAACCCATTAGAAAGCTGAGTAGCACTAAAACTCCTGTGGTGGGCAATGCTCAGGAGAAGACAGAGCTGCTTAGTGATTTCAGGGGAGAAGCACCACACAGCCACTGGGGAAGGCTGCCAAGCCTGTCCATGTCCCTTTGGACAGGAGAAGGGCTGACAGAGCCAGCCTGGGGTGTCCCAGCCCTGCAGCAGCATCACCTGCACACAGGGGAAGGTCCATGGCATCTTCCTCTCCTGAGCTTCCAGAGGGACAGCAAGAAGGAGCAGGAGCTAGCACAGTGTTTCAGACACTGCAAACTCCAAAGCCTGGCTCCATCCAGAGGACCCCATCTGTTTTTAAGTCCTGCTCATCCCTGAGCTGAGGAATGACAATGGCTGTAAGAGAAAAAGGAATTTGTTGTACAGGCTGGCTGGTCTGTATTTACATAAATGTTTTGTTTTCAAAGAAACTTGGCAAAACATTCCCAAATGGGTCTCTACCGTGGACAACTGATTTCTCCTTTGTGTTTCTGAGGTTGGGTGCTGAGGAAGGTACCTGGGGCAGTACCTGGGAGATGTGTCAGGCAGGTGCTGCCAGGCAGGTGCCCCCACATTGTGCCTTGCTGTGCTGTGGGTGTTGCCAGCCCAGGGAAAGCTGAGCATGAGGGCAAGGGAATGCCTGGAGAGACTGAGTGCCCTTCTCTCCACAGCTGCTCTGGGTGCAGCTGAGCTGTCCCCTGAGGCGCAGAGGAAGGATTTGTGGGGATGTCATGGGGAAAGGGGACAAGGGAGCAGATTTCTCACATGCTGTGCTGTGCTGCTCTGCTGTGTGACCCCAAAGTGTGTGTCTCCCATCTTGCTTTACAAGTTAAAGCATGCACTGTTCTCCTCCACAGCTGGCTTCATGCTAACAGGTATTTTTACTGAGATTGAAGGCAGCACTTATTTGCAGAATAATCATTTTTGGCTCTGTTTGAAGTGTTCCCTTTTTTTTCCCCTTACAATGATATTTTCTGCTTTGCTGGAAGCATTTCTTAACAAGCTTCTTCAACTTGCCTTGCAATCTCTGCAGCCAGGCAGGTGCTGGGCCACCAGGGCTGTTTCATTGAACATCACAGCTCTTTCCAAGGGATTGTGGCTGTCCTCGGGCCCATGGATGTCTCAGCATCTGTTTAGCTTTAAACTTGTGAGGCTGCTCACACCACATGTGTTTGGAGCACGCCCAGAAAGTCCACAAAAGAGATTTTTCAGGTCCTTATCTCTCCTAACTCAGTTGTGAGCTCTGTGCCCAAGCTCTCAGTTGAATTTTAGGAAACTTTTAAAGCAGCTCACAGTCACTCTTGTTGTTGCTTGGGACTCAGCCCTGGAGGGAGCCAATGCAGGCTCTTGTAATACTGAAGTTGCTCCTTATTTTTTCTGGAGTCAGATGATCAAGTCAAGCTTCTAACTTCCTGATATCCCCAAATGTTGGGATATTTCCCTGATGGAAGCCTGAGTAACTTCAGGGTAACACAGAGCAACTGTGAGTGGCTGTAGTGGTCAGATCACTTGGGAGTTTCAGGCACTAATGAGAGTAATAGTCCAACCCCCTTAAATAATCTGTGTTTTATTATTATTTAAATTATTTAAATCTGCAAAACATGTCTCACCTTCCATTCCTTTTAGAAATTTATAAAGGATTAAAAATAATGCCAGCCAAAACTTGCTCTTAAGCAATCCTTTTCCAGAATATTTTTTAATCTAAATGTCTTATTCAATTTCCAGTTGTTTTGAAGGTGCTATAAAACTGAACACATACTTCTGAAGATTAGGTTCAGTATTTGGTACTTATTCTCTTCAAGACAGTGGCTTTTTAAAAACAGAGAGAGGATTAGTGGGTTTTTTTGGTATGATTTGCTTTTATATTTTGCATTTTCAGTAGTAGAAAATACTTTAGAATGTAAATTAATATCTTGACCCTGAGTGAAAATATTAATTCCACATGAAATTTGCAGAAATGATCTAGATAGGAAAAGCAGCTACATAAGTCAAATGTGCAAAAAAGCCTGGGTTACAGCTTTCTTACTGAAACTCAATCACTCCTTGTCAAGTTTGCATGGGAAAAAGTTGATATTCAAGGGACACTGATTCAAGGGACACTAATCATCTGCTTTTGTAGGCAGAAAATGAGATAGCTTTGTAGGAGAGACACAATTAGTTTGTGTTTAATTTTTTTAACCATTTAGCATATGCAGCACTACCACTTTTGATTTTGTTCAGATATTCACGAGTAAATTTGATCCCTGCACTGTACTGTTCTTTTAATATCCTCTCTCCTATAAGTTTTCAATTTATTCCACTTTCTCTGGTATGCTTTTCATAACTATAATATATTCCAGTTTTAGGTTTTATAATTACTTGGACTCTATTCATTTCCAAATTTATATTTCAGGCTGTATTTCCTCCTGTGCTACAAGTAACAGATCATTGTGTTGAATAGCAATCTAGGATGTATGTTAAAGTTATTGCAACAGTAGTTTAGGAAATCTAGTTTAATTTGGGGAGTGTCTGGGGTGGTGGTTGAAGAGCATGGGGGAATTGCTCAACAGAGAACTGGTAAAATGAGTTAGTACATCCATAGACAGCTAATTGGTAATGTGGGGATTGGCAGGTGGGTGTGCCTGCCAGCATTATATTTGGTTTTACTGGAATGAAATGTCAGCACTGGAGGATGCAGAAGGCACAGAGTTCCCCCACATTAGTATTACAAGAAATGTAGTGTTTAGGTCTGACTCTGGAGAGCTCAGTGCTGCATGGATGTGGTTCTGCACTGAGCAGCACCCCAGGATGCCAGAGGAAAACATGAGACTCAGCTCTGTGCCTGACCCATGAACTCTGATCCACCTGAGGACTTAATTTCATACTTAAATTTAAATATGTGAGCAGGTGCTTCCAGCTGGGGCACATTGCATGTGTGCTGAACAGTCAGTCAAAGTTTAAGTGGTCCAATGCACTGATGGGCTTAGTACACTCAAAAGCTGACCTCTAAGTGGCTTGGGACAATGGTACAAAAGTAAGTTATGGGTCAGAAAGATGCTGATTCTTCAGTTTAGAAAGCAAATACGCCACAAATATAGGAAAATCGCAACATGGACATTTTTTTAGATAGGGGAAACTGTAAACTGTTCAAAGATTAGTAGAGGGTGAATGTAACTACTTGCAGGATCCCTTGTTTCTGCAGAGCAAAAAAATATGACTTTAATGAATTGGAATGGCAGGTATGAAACTAATTTCAGTGTACTAATGTTCAGAAGGTAAAATGCGCAGTTTGTCCAAAAATATGAAGGATTACAGTAACTGTGCTCTTTGTATAATGGGAACCTGTGTGAAATGAGCACTGAGGAGGAGAGAGGTAAGAAAAATACAACAATTCTTCAGGGATCACACTGATGGAAATGGAGATCGAAAATGTGGTGGGAGTTGACAAAAGATATCGGCACTGATAAAAGAGTTTTCAAAAGGCACTGAAGTAGTGATTTTTGAATCAAAAAAAGGCATATACTTTCGAAAAAAAGGGCTTAACAATGACTTTTGTAGAAGAAATGGAATAAGAGGTAGTAGAATGAGCACTGGAAGTGGATCAAAAGAAAATGTGATCTTTTTTTTTCCTAAACAGAACAGTTATATTCATTGAGTTCATAAACCAAATAGCATAAAGAGGAAGGAGCACAGGAAGGTGGGGAGGGGTGGCACAAACGGAGCCAGAGGGAGGAAGGGAGTGCAGAGAGTACAGTCCTGAGTTCAGCATGTCACCAATGGCAACAAAAGGAAAAGAAAAAACCAGAAATGAAAGAGAAATGCAAATTTTTCTTAGTTACCATTCTGAAAAGAACAAAGTTTTGTTGGGAAATAGGTCATGAAAGATGTGAAGAGGCGAGGAAAGAAGGCAGGACCTTTGTTTGCAAGTGCAGCATTAAAGTAGGGTTGTTCTGACAGAAATATTGTGATCAGAGAGGAGACTTCTGAGGCTAGAATGGACAGTCTGCTGCTTTTCAGTGTCTCATTGTATCTAAGATCAAAGGATGGCCGAAGCATTCTAGTATCATTGCTTACAGATAAAAGTCAGATTTTGAGACAGGCATTTTCATTATGAAATGGGGAATTAACAGCTGTATTAACATTTTCAGTGATTACCGTGCTTAGGAGTGAAGGAAGTGTATTGCTTGTTTGCTTAAAACAGTTTGCCATCCCTGGGATATCTGAGTGACTTCCATGTAAAACTGAGAGCTGAAACTGAAATCCAGAGGGCAGCACAGGGTAGCCAGAAGTCCGGCTAGTTTGAGAGTACACAGGGAAAATTTGTATCTGGTGCCATCCCTGTGGCTCTTGCACCCATCTGACTTTGAGGACAGAGCCTGACTTACAGCTTACCATGTCCCCCAGTCCCTGGGCTGCTCAGCCCCAGCTCCACACTCTCACACTGTCCCTCTGCAGCTGCAGGGCAGTGCCTGGCCCTCCCACACCGCACAGCTGGCCCGGGTGGGGACACCCAGCAGTGTCACCCTCTGGCACCTGTCTGGGCTGGCAGCCACTGCTCCCCTTGCCAGGCTCTGGAAGCCCTGAGGTGCCACTGCATCCATCCATAGGTGTGGACCAGGATTCACTGGTGCTGAGTGTGTCCTGCAGCCCCACACTCTCCAGACACCCCAGTGTCCATGCTCTGACACTGGCACGCTTCAGGAGCATCCCATTGCTGTGCCTGAGCTGTTTGTGACTGCTCAGACTCTGCTGGTTTGAGCTGCATCCAGACCTCAGAGACTACTTGGTGACTTGGGGACACTGAAACATCTGCCCCCAGGAAATACTAGATCAGGCTTCAGAGCTTAGACTAGATGCCTAAAAAGTCTGTCTGACTATGGCTTCCCTGCAATAAGTAAGAGCTCTCCCAGATATGGTAAAATAGAGCAACTCTGAAAGTTTTTCTCTATTTCTAGCTTGTTCTTCCATTTCTATGACAAATACCCTTCCTGCAAGTCAGGGGCTGTGCACAGAAACAATTTACATGGAATAGTTTGGTCAGTAGGCTGGTTTATGAATTTATAATTAGGGTTACACTGATTAAAAATAGGAGAAAATTTAATTGCATAGTCTTGAGGGTCCCGGAACTCAACATTTCCTACCTCTTAATCTCATAGTTGACTAATGATCACCACCTTACTGTAACTAATTTCCCCACATTCATAGAAGAATAAATATATAAAAAATTCATCAGAATTTTAGGCATTTCAGGTATGTGGCATTAATTTACAATTCTGTCCTGTAAATATTTCACCTAAACATTAGCAATTCTATCTGGTAAGTTTTTCTTTCTTACCTGAAAGTATTATTACTGAATCATCTTCTCTAGAAAGAAAACAATCATTAATCTGCTGAAAGTGAATCTATGACAGTAAACAGAATCATGATGAATCTTAAATGGAATCAGAATATCTTTATCATCTGAATAGTGCTCCACTTAGACCAAGAGAGACTATGGCCCTCCATTGTACAGGAAAAAAAGAGAAAAACTTCATAAAAGCTACTTGGTAAAGGCTTTGATTTAGCTCAGATGATTTCATTACCTTCACATACCACTGTACACTGAGCTTAATTTTCATGTGAGAAAATCACAGTCAGTGGCAGGAACATTTCTATTTGGCTGCAGCTTCAAAAAGAGAATGAAAAATTTAGAAGGTAAGATCAATAGCTGGAAAACGAAGTTCATCTTAACAAGGAAACTTAAGGCTTACAGCCACACAAAACAGCTGGAGAACCTGGGACTTTCAAATTCACTCTGGATGAGAAATGATAAAGTTCAACTGAATGAAGTAGCTGTTAAGCTAAAACAAAGAAGTGCAAATGGAAAAAAGCTCACCTTTCTTCCCCTTTTCTCAAACAACTTGGAGATAAAAATGTGGAACAGTGGCTCAATCCATCTTCCACCCTGAGCTGTAGGGCTAGGTGTACCTGCTAAGCACACACCCTCCCATCCTAGAGTACCAGGTATCTAGGAGCTTTAAGGAGCACAGAGAAGTGGCTTGGAAGTTGACTCCACAGTGGGAAGAAAGCACTGAAGAGGAGATTTCTACTTCCTGATTATTTGTATCAACTGGTGGTAGTGTTGTAGAAAAGAAAGGAAAAGTTTTTTGTCCCCAGCCCCAGGCAGAGACTCATAACTCATAGCTATGAATGAGTTCAGCTGAGGGCCACCATGATGGTGGGGAACTGGAGCACTTGGCCTTTGAGGAGAGGCAGAGGGAGCTGGGGCTGTCTGGCCTGGAGCAGGGATAGTTTCTGGTGGGCTACAGAGACATCCAAGGGCCTGCAGGAAGTGACTGAGGAGGTGGAGCCAGGCCCTGCACAGCGGAAAATGGAAGGAGGTTTAGAGACAACAGGCATGAGCTGAAACAGGGATGTTCAGATGGGAAAGGAAAAGGAAGAAAGGAATACCTCTTTCTCTGTGGGGACAATAAAGCTTTGTGCTGGGCTGCCCACAGAATATATGCTGTCTTTATCCTTTTAGTTTTTCAAGACCCAGCTAGATAAAGCCCTCAGTAACCTGGCCTTATCTAAGACCTGACACTGCTCTGAGGAGAGGTTTGCCTAAAGACATCCTGAAGTCCCTTCCCACCTGAATTTATTGTATTAAATACAAACATGCACACAAACTGCTCTCTCCCCACCCCCCAATAGATGAAAGGTCTGTATATCAAAACTGATATGAGCACCTCACTCTAGGAAATATTTTCAGACCCTCTTTGCACAAAATACTTCAGATTCAGGTTTCAGTTCAGCATTTCTTTTTTGTTGACCTCTCTCCACACTTGCAGTGCTGCTGCAGCAGTTCCAAGCAGACGAAGGTACCAATTTCCTCCTGAGTGCAGAAAAGGGAATCCACGTCAGGAACAAAAAATGCGGCAGTACTGTGTGAGAGAATATGCAAATGCATTTGGGACTTTGGTCTGGAGTGCATAATAAGCCAGATAATAAGATAATAGCTACTAATTCATGTCCCTGTATTGCAATTAGTCTGCAGACTTGTCTGCTACTTTGGAAGCTGTACCACACCTACCCATTCCTCACAAAACACAGTCCTGTAGACTGAGTTCTAATCCTGCAAATTAAATGAGCTTAATTCTTTTCCGGTGGCAGATTCCACATGTTTCAAATGGCTCATCCCAGAGGAAGCTGTAATGGCAGGCTCCAGATGGGCCAGTGACAAAGTATCAAACAATAATCCTACTCACGGGTTTGAAGATCAAATCCTATATTGCTCTGAAAGACGTAAATACTGTTTGATGAGTAAATCCCAAAGCATTTTGCTCAGCTGCTGGATAACCCTATGTGCTATAGAAACATGAAACTTCGCCTCCGTGCATGCTCACAGATGCCTTCTATTTGACAATATCGAGCATTTTGGCATCTGTGTTACACCTGAGTGCTTTCACGTTTCACAAAGTGGATGCTGTGCCATCTGTCTCAGCATGGATATTTGGTGTATTAGACATGCTCTCAGCCTAGCTCTTGGATCAGAAATTTGGATCCTCACTTGAAAGAAGGGAAAGGAAAATCCTGAGTTGCAGTCCTTTTCTGAGGACTGTTGATATATTGTGCAGTATCTGAGTAAAATGCTAGCTAGATTGTAAAATGCTTACACTGGGATGTGAAATGCCAGAGATCCCCTCCCCAGCATGTTCCCTCGTGATGTAGCAGCAATCCAGTTTCATTGCTGGGAGATTTCTTTGTGCCTTGGCTGGTTTTTCAGCCAGGACTGTGCTGTAACTTTGACAAAGGCGAGAGCTGGTGCTGTGATTTGGTAAGTGAGAGGTGCTTCTGTCCAAAGTAAGGTGCAAATGAGACCATATGCCAAAGTCAGTAATATGGAGTTTATTCAGTAGTGAGATAGAGAGATGGAAAGAAATAGAGAAGGGTGGCAGGGTGGGGAGAGAGAGATCAAGCAGAAGAGAGGCACCACCCATGGATCCAGTGGTGTCCTGTTGGTCCTTCTTCACCCTGGGCTTCTCAGTGCTGGGGGCCCTGGAGTCGTTCTTCTGCAGGTTCCCCCTTTACACAGCCCAGCTCCTGGGTATCGACAGGGTAATTGCAGATGCTGTCCCTATAACTAGGGTCATATGTGTATGAGCAGTTGCCTCCTTCCTCACAGTTTGCCACAGTGGGAATTTTTGTCTGGATGCATTAACCAGGATGTGCAAACCAGATCTCACCTCGCCAGACTGGGAATTAGCACATTCCTATTGCAAATTGCTCCCCTCTGTGCTTATTGCAAGTACCTGCTGTGGTGGCTGTTCTTATGACAAGGTCCTTCTGTGGATCAGGGTTTTGAGATGGGCTACTTTGCTCTTTAAATCCTTACAGCCTGGCCAGCAGGTCAGTCTCCTCCAGGGAGGTAGTTCTGAAATTCCAGTTTCAAAATAGCAGAGATGAAGGGAATGAAACAGCCTGCATCTTACATGGGTTAAATATCATGCATGAAAGCTTGCTAGTTTCAGGGAGGAAAGATTTACCCTTGGGCACTTAGTATCTCAGAGAGATTCCTCCAGATGGAAGGAGATGGAAAGGAAGGAGAACAGAAAAAAAAAAAAAAGGAAAAACCTGTTCTGTCTCCTCTGGGCTAGATAAGCAGCTTCCCCTTCAGCAGGTTTATTTTGTGATCCTTTCTTGAGGCATCTCTTCAGATAGGGAGCCAAGTTCCTAAAATGGGGCCGTGAGACTGAGCACCTTGTCTCTTTGTAATCTGGGCTGAGGTGTTTGTAATTCAGAAACAGCACATAGCTCATTCCTCAGGAGTATTTCCCTTCACTTCAGGGTAGGCATAGATTACATCCAGTGTTTGATCAGGTTTTATTTTAAATTGAGCCTCAGAGTCTCTGATGTTCTATAAAGGGCCAAGCACTCTGACGAGCCTGTCTGAAGGACAGCCCTTATGCAAACACAAGTGTGCTGCCTGCAGCCAGCTCCCTTAATAGCTTTCCACTGCTATTTTATTTTCCTCACTTTTACCTCTTGGGCACTTTAAAGTGATTTTTACTTTATCCCACACCTTTCTGTTACTCAGTCAATCAAGAAAGGATGGACAAAAGGATGCTCAGTCCTTTACACCACTTCTAAGTTAATTGTGCTTTTTCAAGTACTCATTCCTGCCATGAGTTATTTTTACTAAGGCTTACTTTCATGAAAGGCTTTAATCAGTGTAATGTCTTTTATGGCTAATTTATAAAATATAGAGCAGTTGCCTTATAGGAGGCAAGAGCTGAAAATAAGAGAATACCTAAAATTTGGAACAAAGACAACTTTTAAATTGACTCTTTTAGTGTATCAACCACTGGGATTGTGTTTCCAGGCAACAAGTTACCTAACTATATGTGACCAGCAAAGACAACTACCGTCTTTAACTGTCCTTAAAAGGCTCCATGATGCCTGCAGTCTTTTAAATAAGCCTGGAAGGGTGAATAACGTCCTCCTTTGCATATTTAGCCAGAAGATTTGCTGGTACTAAGTGTCCTAGTCCATCAAACAGGATCACTGACCTGACATAATGAAATCATCATGCAGGTTTTCTATTTCATTTAATATTTTTCCCTTTCCCTCTTACAGAAACAAAAGCTTTTCTCCTTAGGTAACATCTGCTCCAAACCAGGCACGTCATGACCTATCAGCTTTTGATGAGTATTTGCTCCCACTCCTCTTTTATCTCATGGAAATATGAGATGTTCTTTTCTGAACTCATAGCCATTAAAAAAGAAAATCATGTAAAATAGAGCACTTACTAAAATAGTTATTAGCAATTCTGCTTTACCTCCTTAGACATGCAATTCTCTAGCAGAGCTTTTCCTCTGGTGTGCTGGAAAGGGAGACAGAATGTGGAATATTGCACACAGAGAATTCAAGTGATGCTTTTTCTGAACAAATTGTGATTCAGGATGTTTAATTACTTTCCCTTTTGAAGCATGGGATGCAACGTACCTCATGCTTACACTGCACACATCTCTTAGATTGAACCAAAGTTGTATTATAATGTCACAATTACTCTTGCAGAAGAGCAAAAAAGAAAGTCCTAGGACAGAGATAACATGAATCTAACACCAAATAATTGACAGTTTGCTTTGACAACTCTAAAGCAAATAGACTTGTTTTCAGTGTGCAGATGAAAACTCTGTAGGATGTAAATTACAGATTTTCTGTAGTTTTAGAAGTATCTGATTTAAGAAATGCTTGAGGGACACATTTAAATGATTAGGGCTATGTCTAGCCTGCTCCTCTCAGCATTTGAAGATTTCTCAGTGGAGGGAAGGATAAGGGTGCTGAGTGTCACTGGCAAGAGCAGGATGATCACACACTGTAATTCCAGGAGCTGGCACTGCTGCTAAAGTGCCAACCTTGCTGAACACCCTTCCCCAGCAGCTTCTGCCTGATCTTGTTAGCTCATTGCCTTCATCCTCCTGCTTAAACTTCTCATGCAATAATGTAATGAACATTCTGTCCCCTCTCCCACCTCAAATTGATCTTGCTTCAGCTCCTTGCCCCAGTCTGCCACTCAGCTTCACATATCTTTGTGCCAGAGTGGAGAAATGCACAGCAGGCAGGAGAAGTAGAGGAAGTCAGCAGGGCAATTTTCTTAGGGTCAATGCTGGCAAATGCCAGCTTAAAGCACTTGTGAACTTCTGGCCTGAAATGGGTCATGAAAAATAATGCTTTTGAATTCAGCAATAATACACATTTTTGTGGCAGAAGGACAAGTAATGAACAAAGCTTTTCTCTATGTTTAAAGATGCTATCTTACATAATTAAAAAGCAAGGCACTAGCTGCAGCTGTTTGAAAGATTCTTAGCCCTTAATAGAGTAACACAATTTATTAGCACTTCTTTATTCCATTCTCCAGTTGCACAGGTCTTGGGTTCAAAGGTCGGTGTGTCCCTGCAAATTCAGACTGCAATAAAGGATTGAAACTATCTTTCATGCAGCCAACTCTGGCTGGATCGACCCAAACTTCATTTCAGGAAACACATTTCTTTAATTTTACCTTGAAATTTTATAATGTGTTGGATACAGCTTTCAAGAGGGAAAGATTATTATTATCAATAGATAACATAGCTTCAGGCTGTACCATTTTTCACTTCAATCTCAGTTAGGTCCACAATAATGTTTGTGCTCAGAAAAGCCTCAAGAACATGAGAGTGCATTTGTATGGCCTGTTAGGCACAAAATTGCCTGTTTTATAGGTGCAATACAGGTTCACCTTTTAAAAATTTTACTCCCTTTGTTTATGACTGATCAACTAAAAAAATCTCAAAGCAGGTGTTGACACACTGCCTGGTGATATGGAGATAGTGTCAGCTAATGCAATGTACACATAATTTAATATGTCACTTTTCTTAACGTATTAATATGCTGCATTTCTTCAGCCTACTTATCAGAATTCTTTCCTAAACAACATCCACACTAAAACAGAGCCAGAGGCACTGAAGCAGTGGGATTGCACTATGATCTCATGAAATAGATATCAGCTTTCCTTCCTTAAATAGTTTTGCTACTGAACAGGTTGAACTCTACTACCAGGATATAGGTTAAGTGCCTGCACTGTGTTTCAGTACACAAAAGTACCTCTAGTGTTTCACCTATATGGTTAAAGATAAATTTAAATTTAAATCACAGCACAATATTTCAGCATCCTGTGTTTTTGCTCGCCTCAGTAGCAGTTATCAGCTTAACTGTAGGCATCACTGTTGTGATGGTGAGCTCATGACTATATATTTTGGGTTTTGAGAAAGTGCATTACTTTGTTTTAGTCTCACAAATGCAGTTCAGATTTCGCAGTACAGTCTAAAATAATGCAGCCAAATAATGGTTCATGTACCCTTTGCATTTGACCAGAGAAGCATTCTCACTGACAAGGTGTCTTCCATTGCTGCAGGTCCATTAGCCAGGATGTGCATGCTCCCAGTAGCTCTCATTAGGATGAGGAATTAACCCTTTTTTATCTCTTTTCTGCTGAAAATAATGGAGTCCTCAGACAGCCTACAGCTCAGAGCCAAGCTCAGTGGTCTTAGGCAGGAGCTTAAGGAAGGCAGCATGTCTTCCTTTGGATTTTCAGAATGGAAGGACACAAGGTCTGGGTAAGCTCATGGCAGATCCTGTTTTCTCCCTGTTTTCACTGCTGACAGTGTGTGCCTGCAGGAATCATCACTTCCAACTGGCAGAAGCAACAAAGCTACAGCCACTCTATCTTCAGTGCTCCCTCTCCCTTCTTAAAATTCAACTTGTTCTCTGAGGCATTTAATTTTCCCATATACTCCTGTTTTGAACATACTTTCACTAGCACTAATATTCTATTATACCACACCTAAAACCTAGGGTATTTTTGTTAATGGAAAAGCTTTTGCAGAAGTATCAAATTAGAGAAACTGGACAAATTCTTAAAGGACATACAAAAATAGTATCTTTATACTTATATGGGTATGTGCAATTTCCAGAATTAAGCAAGGGTTTATTGTCATTCACTAAGTATATATTGTCTACATATCAGATACCTTTGACTGGAGCAGAAACAAACAGGATATTATACAAGATCCCCTAAAATGTCTGTGCTGGGACTAGAAATTGAGCTGAATATATCCTCACCCTGAAGTAAAGCCATAGACTGCCTCTGTTTCTTAAAGTGGCTACTGCAAAATGTATCAGAATACATTGAACTTTTAACACTATTTTTTATTAGAACAGAAGAGTAAGTATTTTTTTCAGGTGAGAAACTCATAAGGGGCTGAAAACAAAAGACTACAAACCTTCATCTCCTGTACTGGGCTGGGCAGGACTTTTCTTCCAGCCCTCTTTTCAGTCTAGAACATTTAAATAGCCTGCTGCTTTGGATCATCTTTTACCATTCCACCAAGTACCTCAAAAATTCCCTTTTCTTTAGCTCTGGACTACATGTGTGTTTTCTGGTCTCCTCTGCCTGTTTCCCCACTTTAGCATTTCCCTTCCTGCCAAGTCTGTCCCTTCCCAGATGCTGAGCTCTGCTCTTCTTCACCTTTTCCCTGCTGAGCGAGTTCAGTGCTGTCAGAAGAGAAGCAACTGCCCTGTCTGTAAAGGTTCGTCTATTGCCAAAGCCCAGTGGCAAAGTAGCCAAGGCAAGGCAGACAAGCAGTCTTCTTGCCTGCTACCAGCCACTGATTTTAAAAAGGAACATAAAAAACACTGACTGCAAACCAGAAAATTAAACAGATGCTATTCATCACAGTCCCACTGTCAGCATCTGGACTGCTACACCATCCTCTTTCTACCTCAGCTCTTCTCTCTCCTCTACACCTTCTTCCTGTATATCCATCTCTCACTGTCACCCCAAATCCTTTCATATTTCCTGTAATATATATCAAAAGAATTTAATTTTTATTGAACTTTCCCCTCTTGTTCCAAAGACTTGATGTTCCTCAGATCATCTTTTTTTTCTTCTGCTCACTAGTAAATTGCTTTTCATTCAAGAAGACTTTCTTTTCTTTGCTTACCTGAAACCTGATATGCAGTTTCTGATTATTTTTCTTCATTCTGAATCTACTCATCTCAGTCTTTCATTTCCTGACAAACTCTGTGTCCTTGGCTTGCACACACTTTTGAACACCGATTGCAGTGTATCCAGACCAGATCCTCACAGGGAGCATGCCATGTAAGTGGGCTGACATCAATTTTGATTTATTTGCAATTATACTTGCTCAGAATTTCATTCCTATTTTTTTTCTCTCTTTCATTTAAATTTGGTCTAGTTAAAAAAAATCTCAACAATGATTGTATAGCTTACCATTCCTAGTTTGGTTTGCAAATAGGTAACTATGCTTACATCTCCCCTCTTTTTTCCTATTACTGACAAAAACTTCCTGCTGTGCTTTTCCAGGATTGAAGCTTTTTTTGCTTGTATTCCTTCTATGCTCACTAATATCTGTTCTCAAACTCCTTATTTACTTTTTTCCCTTTATACCCTAGAAGTTTATCTGATCTGTCAAGCTTCCTTTATAATTGTGTTCATATTCTTGACCTTGTCATACGTTATTTTCTTTATAAGAACATGGGAATTACCAAATCAGAAAACAAACAATGATTCATCAAGCCTACTAGCTTGTCAAAGAGGGCAGAAAAAGCTCACAGGATATCTAGACAGGAATAAAATATTATGTAAGAGGATATAAATCCTCTTTGGCTTCCAGCATTGATCAGTTTGAGCCCTCAGGCTTTAGTTTATGTAGTTCACTGTTCTTATTTCAGCTAGTATGAACTACCTATGGCCTTTTTCTGTGCAGCTGTACTTTATGCTGGTAAAATTTTATCATTTTAACATTTTGGCTAAATACTGTGTTGGTTATTTGCATATTAAATGAGAAGCCTTTTTCAATGCTAAGAAAACATCTGCTTACATAAATCTTTCCTCGTCTACCTACATATAAACAAAACAACTGAACAAAAAGGTGTTTCGCTTTATGTACCTTTTGTTGAGCAGGATCCTTCCTCTCTCAGCTTTTATGTTTATTTATGACTCCTAAAGTTTTCTTAAGAACATTAAATTGAGTCTTTCACCCACTCTGTCTGGACTTGTGGTCCAAGACACAAAAAGAAAAAGGACAGTTTTCCAAATGTAAAGGAAGAACACACAGGAGAGGTTGCAGGGTTATTTCTTGTAAAGCTCAATGGTGAGACAGGGAAACTGAGACAATCACTTTAGAAAGATGGACTTGAGAAGACAGGTTTAGATCGAAAGTTTTGGGTAGCCTTCAGCTAGACAATAGTTTTGTTTCCTTAAAACCTCTGCTTTTGGGATAAGAGAATCACCAGGATGCCCCTTGCTGAGGAACTTCTCTTACATGGATACCATGGATACAGTGTCACTTACTGGCTTTTGGGTACTTTACAGTCTTTACAGATTTTTCCCTCAGGTATGAAAAAATGCTTGAGAATGGGATATGTAGGTGCCTTTTGTGGGTAAAACGTATGAAGTATTCTTTTCAAACAGATGAGTGAAACTCCAGCAGGAAATCAGCCGTGTGCTGCAGTGCTGCTCCAGTTAGATGTGGTTGTCCTGTTTGGAGTCAGTGCTCTGATATTGTCCTCCATTCCACTTAGAAACTCCACTCCGAGTGTAAACTGAGCATTATCTGCCTCAGCTGCAGAGAGAAGGCTCCCCAGTGCCACAGCCTGCAGCCAGCAGAGCCATCACCTTCCCCAGCCAAGGACAGCCCAGCCAGCACTGCAGGGTCCCACAAAACCAGCATCACAGCATGTCACGGGCCAGCTGGGAAACTTTGGGGAGTTCATCTCAAAGCCCCTTGAAATGTTCTTTCCCAAATGCCTGAGGGACCATAGTCAGTTCATAGTGACTGTTTATGGGAGTTTGCTTGGAGCAGTTCATGGAACATTATCAGTTAAGTCAGCCTAGCCACTATTAGTTTTGAGTCTCATTAGTTGTAGCTAGTTCAGAGTTATGTACTACATTCTGCACCACACTTCATGTAAATAAGAACAGCTGGGATTGAAATCATAGAGCAGAAATTAGGTTTTTCCCTCTCTAGCTTGTAGGTGGAGGTAGTTATCTCTTATTTTATCTCCATCTACTAGTAATAAGACTCAAAGAATGTAACTACCATATAAATGAGCTTTACTAGAGCTAGTAAAATCTTCCAGTCATCTCAGTTCCCTCTGATATTTTCAGCCCAAATAGGTGATGAATTAAGTATTTCCCTGGTTTAGTATCACAGGGTGATCTGATCTGATCTTCAAGCCTCCCAAATTATTTTCCCTCTTTTCCATTGAAAAGAGTGCCCAGCACTTCCTCTTTCTATAACTTATTGATATGACCTTTGCTAACTTTTAAGTACAAAAGATGTTGTCTAAACATTGCCCTGATTTCCTCTTGTTTCCTACCAATCACAGCCCTGGAGGAGGCTTATTTCCATTTCACTGATTGCAGATGAGCAGGAACTTCAGCTGCCATGTGTTGTTTCTAACCCACCCTTGTTAATCAGAGAGGCACCCAGAGAGACCAGCTGTGTGCAACTCAACCTCAGACATTAACTGAGATTTAGCTGCTGGGTTCCAGCTTGCCTGGGTTCCTTCTCGAGCCCCTCTCTCTCTCCCAGCAGAAATTTAGGGAGGGCAGTACTTGTTCTCCCCAGCTGGTGAGGAGGAGGATTCTATTGTGCATGTCCACACTCTGACTTTCTAGACTGGAAAGGTAAATTCTTTGTTTGAAGCGTTTTCTATATCTAACTGAAAAACATTTGGTCGTCATTTGGTATCATTATGCTCTTGATGGATAAGGACTTAAAAATGAAAGGAGAGCTGGATCTTAAGCAGAACAATTGCTCTGAAGGATAGCTCCTACTGACTTGTAATGGTTATGAGGCTGAAGAAACCATTTGCTCTTGAATACTTAGCAGCTGATTCAACACAGGCTGATTAGATAAAGAAAAGAGAGTGGAAGGATAATAAATAAAAAGAGTGCTGTGATGAGAGTTCTAAGGAAATGAAAAACACTTTATTGATAATCAATCTCTGGTAGATTTTGATAATGAACTCCTGTATAATAAGCAGCCTATGTGCTCACCCTGCCACTGGAATTCTAATGAGGAAGATAATAGATCCAAATTAGAAGTTTGCCAGTGAGGCTGTTATTAAAACAATCAAACATTTTAAATGCAAGTAAACAGAAGTTGGATCCCTATTTTGCTATTAGGTTATATATGCTATCTTCCTTTTTTCTTTACATATCCGAAGTTACCCTTTGGATATATGCCTTGAAGGGTTTTATGACTACCTTCTTGAAGCAGGTGAGACTATTGTGGATGAAATGAGATTAAACATTGACATAAGATCATGTAATTATGCTGTATGGGGCAGGTAAAAATAAGTTTTCATGTCAAGACACAGAAATAGGGATATGAAAGTCCTTCTGCTGTTAAAGGTTATGAGCCCTATTGAGCTATGTTCTATTGCAAGGAAGCAAGTCTATGCATGGTAGAGTAGTTAAAAAATATATCTATCCACCCAGGGGTTAATCAGACCCTTTCTTGCAACTGACAGTTTTGATCATCCTCTTTTTGAGCTGTGCTGGAATAAGCATGGGCCAGAGCCATTCCCACATTTGAACAGCAGTGTTTCCCCACCTCCTGACAATGCCCCTATGCTTAATTACTTGCCATAATTCTGCCTCAGTGGCTGTAATATCCTCCATCAACTGCTTCTCACCAGCCTGTTGAGAATCTGCCTTTCCACCTTATTGAGCTACTGTTTAGCTTGTCCCTTGTTATTCTCATTTTCTTTTTCCGATGAACTTACTGCATGATTGATTCTTGTTAATTCTGCCAGACAGTCTCTAACTGTTGCCAAAGAGGCTTGTCACACCACTTCAGCAATTTTATACTTTGCTCTTCTCCTCCTCTTGTTCCTACTGCCACCAGGGCTGAAACCAGGGCCCAAGAGGTTGCCTGAAAGCTGGAATGGGTCATTGTGGCCCCATGCACCATTTTGTGTCTCAGCATTGTCTCCTCTTCACTTTTGCAAATGCAGGTTAAGCAGCTGAGCAATTGGTCTGGAGGTGGAAGTGGATTTAATCTTTCCTGTTTCTTTGAATAATTCACAGTGAATATAGTATTTCAGCTTATT